>NC_138029.1:105535645-106735645 GCF_964106645.2 Podarcis pityusensis
CTTTCCTTTTGCTGTTGTTGACATGTGCATTGCTCTGAATGGATGTTTGCAGCCAAATACCCACGATAGCCTCCAGCTAACTTTGAGCCCAACGTTCTGTATCTCTAATTAGCATCATTTGCTTCTGATGTACTTTTCACTTATTCACACCAAATTCCAGTTGCTTTTCTGCCACTCGTCCTCCTGCGCCTTCAACTCCTCTCAATCAGTTTTGTACATCATCTAGTTGCATGAAAAACTCTCTCGAAAACATTCCTAAGCCACCTCAAAAGTCAAATAAGCACACACACAAACCTGCACACCACCCATGACATTTTCTCTCCCCTTTGATAATTTCTGAAAACAATTTCATTTCTCATTAATTTCATTTATTCATTTGTACAATTTGCTTACAGTGGTACCTCGGGTTAAGAAGTTAATTCGTTCTGGAGGTCTGTTCTTAACCTGAAACTGTTCTTAACCTGAAGCACCACTTTAGCTAATGGGGCCTCCCGCTGCCACCGCGCCGCCGGAGCATGATTTCTGTTCTCATCCTGAAGCAAAGTTCTTAACCCGAGGTAATATTTCTGGGTTAGCGGAGTCTGTAACCTGAAGCGTATGTAACCTGTAGCGTATGTAACCCGAGGTACCACTGTACTTATTTTTGCAGTTTCTTACTCATCCTTCACCCATTGCAAGGTGGATTACAACAATATTATATACCATGACAAAACCATTGCATGATAAAATAATAATAATAATAATAATAATAATAATAATAATAATGTTTAAAAATCAAAACAGTTCTAAATGGAACAAAACAGTATAAATTCAGCAATGGAGGCAGGTCCCACAAAACCCCTTAGCTGTCAAAGGATTTCTCCCAGGCTACCCTCTCCTGGGCTTTCCACTGGTGGAGAATAGGGGATGGGGGAAAACCATGGGGGGGGGGGGGAGATGTCACCACACTAGCTGCAAGATAGTGGAAACCCCCTCTCTCATGAGTTGATTTGATGTTCCTCAGCTTTCCTGATGCACGCAGCGTTCTGCTCTAATACCACACTGTGCCCTAATTAAGCCGAATGTAACAGAAGAAACATTTTCACCCTGTTAGAGTTAATGGACCATTGCTAAAAGCACATTTCTAGTTGATCTTATCATTTAATTTCCAGAGCTACAGCAACTGGCCTCAAAAACTCGTGTGTCAAAGCAGTGCCTTTGAAAAAGCAAAAGCTATAGCAGGTTATTGAGGGTGGGTGGAGAAACCCACCTGCGGCACCAGAGGTAGTTGGTGCTCAAAGATCCCTGCAGTAGGTGAAGCAGAGCCAGCTAAGTCTTGCTTTCTCCCCATGCTTACTCCGTGCTGAGTTCTACAAGGAGCAACGCAGAACCTGATGAGATGATGCCACAGAAACTAACTACAGCTGGCCTTGTGTAAGTTGCTGCACAACCAAAGTGAAGCCCTCTGAACTCATTAGTGCTGCCCCAAAGCATTCTGCCATGAAGTACCACTGCTGCTGAAAAAGACTATGAAAACCAAAAATACCCAGCCAAATTCTGCATTAAGGGCCCTTCCTTACCAGGTTCCTTGCTCTGTCTCAAACAGGGTTGGGGGACGTGTGGCCTTCTAGAGTTGTTGCACTCCAATTCCCATCAACCCCAACCAGCCTGGCCAATGGTTATGGATGATGGAAGTTGTAGTCCAGCAAAATCTGGGAAGGCCACAGATTCCCTACCCATGAGCCAGGTGTTCATCTCTTCCCCCTTCATATGTGAACACATGAATGTATCTTAAGGCTGCAATCCAGAGAGGTGAGGGAGCCAGGTGTCAGTAGACACCTGTTCCAATACCTTGTGGGGTTCGTGGTGACAGGGCAGAAGTGAGGGTGGAGCAGTAGTCTTACGCTCCTTTCCAGGTTTCCCCCAACCCCTTTCTTGTACCATCTCCCTTCCTTTTGAAACAATAGGAGGAGATAACACCAGCTCCAGGGCTGAGGCAGTTTGTATCACTGTCCAGGGGTATACGGGGGGGAATGCGGTGGGGGACTGTGGCTCTGTAACTGACCACATAAGAACTGTCCTGATGGATCGGACCAAAGGCCTACCTAGTCCTCCCCTGTGCCCTCTCCACTGCTGATGAGGAACCAGCTGCAGATCTTTCTACAGCCTCACAAAAGAGGACTGGCGTGTAAGATTTCTCTCATTCGCTCCACCCTTGGAGAAGGTGATCAGTGGTTACTAGTCATAATGGCTATGTTCTTCCTTGACTGCTGGGGGCATTGTGCCTCTGAATACCAGGTGCTGAGAATTGCAAGCGAGGAGAGTGTTGTTGCAGTCAGGTCCTGCTTTTAGGGCTTCCCAGGGACTAATAATAATAATAATAATAATAATAATAATAATAATAATTTATTATTTATACCCCACCCATCGGGCTGGGCTTCCCCAGCCACTCTGGGTGGCTTCCAACAAAATATTAAAATACAATGGTCTGTTAAACATTAAAAGCTTCCCTAATCAGGGCTGCCTTCAGATGTCTTCTAAAAGTCTGGTAGTTGTTCTTCTCTTTGACATCTGGTGGGAGGGCGTTCCACAAGGCAGGTGCCACTACCAAGAAGGCCCTCTGCCTGGTTCCCTGTAACTTGGCTTCTCGCAGTGAGGGAACCACTAGAAGGCCCTCAGCACTGAACCTCAGTGTCCAGGCAGAACGATGGGGGTGGAGACACTCCTTCAGGTATACTGGACCGAGGCCATTTTGGGCTTTAAAGGTCAGCACCAACACTTAGAATTGTGCTTGGAAACGTACTGGGAGTCAATGTAGATCTTTCAAGACCGGTGTTATGTGGTCTAGGCAGCCGCTCCCAGTCACCAGTCTAGCTGCCGCATTCTGGGCAACTGGTCGGTCCCTTTGAGACTAGGACGCTGAACTAGATGGCCCATTGGTGTGATTGAGCAAGGAGCATTTTATGTGATCCAATATCTCCAGTGTTTCCTGAGATGCCCTCCATGGGGTTGCAGGATAAGACTCTTTGAAGCTCTGTTATTTGCAATGGCAGGATTATCAACAGTGGGTGATGCCTGAGCATAGACTGGGTGAGATTTCTCTTGTTAAACAAATGGAGCTTCAGTGGATACATTTTCTAACGTCGGGTGGGGCAAATCTGCTCCTCGATGAACCCAGAGGGACCACTTGGCTCTCTCTGTGTGGGCAGCCGACTGACATTTTATCTCTCTCACACAAAAGCTGCAGTACGTGGAGAGGTAAAAAGAAATCCGAGCAAATGGTCTAGAGGCTGATCAAAAAAGATGAAGCTCATCTCCATAAATCAAGTGGAATAATAGAGTAGGAGATGTCCTATAGCCCAAAGATGCTGACAAGCTGGGTGAGATATTGGAGGAAACTGAAGAAGAAAATTATATTACTAATGATTTTCATTACCCACATTATTATCGACGGTAAGCCACCAAAGATCCTAAGCGTCAAGTTAATAATCCACAGTGTTCATTAATTCATATCAAGGAAGCGGATATGGTGCCTGCTTTGGACAACGGTTTTCCCATTACATGAAGGCAACTTGGCTCAACTTTATAAAATATAGCTGGTTGGGTGCAGAAGATCAGCATCGAGTGGCATCACTCAGCGCCAGTAGTTAACTCAATGAACGTTGTCAGGATACATATAATGATTGATGGCCAAGGAATAAGGCTGGCCACTATCTCCCTGCCCTTGGACACAATGATGGCTGCATTTATTATTCCTCATAGTTTCCAGCTTCTTAAGTTATATCCACTTGCAATTGTTGCTCTCATCAGAATAGGCAACTTGAGTCAGATGTGGGGCATCAAGGGTGGGGCAGCTGTGGGGCACTGGATTTTGCTGCGTTATGAAGGCCACCAACGCTAGCCAGCACGGCCAATAGCTGGGGGAGATGGGACTTGCAGTTCAGCAACACTGGGAGAGCCACTCAAATTCCTTGGCTGAAGTTCTTACAAATGGCACCTCATAAGACTTTTATTAAGAGACAGGTGCGTTCACACTCCAGAGTCAGAAGGGCATGCCTCTAGTACAGGAATGGGAGCTGTTTTCAGAACAAGAGGCACGGTCCCATTTCAGCAGACTTCCAGGCGCTGCATTCTATGTTGGGCAGTGATAGAGCAAAGCAAAAATGGATAGAGCAATAAATGTGAGTGTTACCTTTGCACAGGAGGTTAGTCTGAAGAAGAAGAAGAAGAAGAAGAAGAAGAAGAAGAAGAAGAAGAAGAGGAGGAGGAGGAGGAGGAGGAGGAGGAGGAGGAGGAGGAGTTTGGATTTGATATCCCGTTTTATTACTACCCTAAGGAGTCTCAAAGCAGCTAACCATCTCCTTTCCCTTCTCCCCTACAACAAACACTCTGTGAGGTGAGTGAGGCTGAGACGCTTCAGAGAAGTGTGACTGGCCCAAGGTCACACAGCAGCTGCATGTGGAGGAGCGGAGACGCGAACCCGGTTCCCCAGATTACGAGTCTACCGCTCTTAACCACTACACCACACTGGCGCTCTCTCTCTCTCTCTCTCTCTCTCTCTCTCTCACACACACACACACACACACACACAACCCCTAGCTCCCCAGCACCTACTTGCCTGAAATTGTGCAGATTTTTATCCACTCAGAAGGAGATGCTATGCCCACAAATTTCATCCAGCCCTGTCAAAAAATTTATTAGGCAAAAGAGCAATTGCTTAAATCTGCGGCAACCAACATGGCACAACTCCTTACTGGGACTGCAACTGCTGTCACCCCTGACCAGGCTGGCTATGGCTGATGGGAACTGAAGTTCAAGAACATCTGGGAGGTACCACATTGGCGACCCCTGGCTTAAATGTACAGCTGTCTTTCACAGACCTGCAGGAAATGTTTGAAGACATTCTGCTTTGCTCAGGACACTGCAAACAGGTGGTTCTCCCCACAATGAACATCATGAATCTTGGCCTGCAAAGAGTGCCTACCCTGGGGCTCTTACTGTCAGGAGCGTGTGCAGGAGCCAGGCCCTGTGACCGGTAGGGCTTCGCAGAACTGGGGCTTTCCTGAGTTTGTTCTCAAGAGGCAAGGTGCAGCCACACAGGTGAGGCTGATTGGTAACACACAGCACCGGGTGGCAAGAGCCGGGAAGGGATATAAGGTCAGCATTTCCCTTTGGCTTTTTGCCACAGCAACACGCTTCCTGCCTTGCTGCGTTTGGCTTCTTGACTCCTTGCTTCCTGATCCTTGGACCCTTGGCTTCTTGACTCCTTGCTTCCTGATCCTCAGAGCCTTGGCTTCTTGACTCCTTGCTTCCGGACCCTCGGACCCTTGGCTTCTTAACTCCTTGCTTCCTGATCCTCGTACCCTTGGCTTCTTGACTCCTTGCTTCCGGACCCTCGGACCCTTGGCTTCTTGACGCCTTGCCTCCGGACCCTCGGACCCTTGGCTTCTTGACTCCTTGCTTCCGGACCCTCGGACCCTTGGCTTCTTGACTCCTTGCTTCCGGACCCTCGGACCCTTGGCTTCTTGACTCCTTACTTCCTGATCCTCGGACCCTTGGCTTCTTGACTCCTTGCTTCCGGACCCTCGGACCCTCGGCTTCTTGACTCCTTGCTTCTGGACCCTCAGACCCTTGGCTTCTTGACTCCTTGCTTCTGGACCCTCAGACCCTTGGCTTCTTGACTCCTTGCTTCCGGACCCTCGGACCCTTGGCTTCTTGACTCCTTGCTTCCTGATCCTCGGACCCTTGGCTTCTTGACTCCCAGCTCTCTGACCCTTGGCTTCCAGACTCTTGGCTTCCTGACTCTCGTTCCTGCTCCCACCCTGCCGTCTTGCCCCCAGTCCTGACGTCCTCCACCAGGACTTCGACCGCCCGTAAACCAGACCGTGACACTTACATATCAGCTCAGGATGTGGATGAAGTTTATGATGGGTAGGATGGGCCTAGAATAAAGCATTTTGTGGGAGACGTTAACTGACTTCTGTCTTGAGGAGCACGCACAACTTACATGGCAGCTGGCTGGCTTTCTAGGAGGAGGCAAGATCTGTCTAAGGATCCATGTACTAAAATGACAAAGATCCCCTCTGACCTTAAGCACATCTCTGAATCACTGGAGGCCGAAAGCTGCCATAACTCTCCATAACAGGGAGACACCTTCAGTCGCATAAATAACGTTTCCTCAGACCCCCGAAGTGAAGTTGTAAAGACTCAGATGCCTTAGTATGAATTATACACTACAACAGAACAACGACACCTTGCCGCAGATTTTCTATTTATCCTGGTAAGTGAGCGCAGGGGTATGTTTCATCAAACTATATTGATTTCTTTCCCCCAGGTCTTTTCTTTTTCTTCATCGATATAAATTTTCATATCACTAATTCATGTTTTGCTTCCAGTGTGCACAGATTAAAAGCGTCTAGAGTTCAAAATGCTTTGCGGTCCCAGGAGTTCCTCTTTTTGACAGAGCAGAACGTCAAAGGGAGAACTATCTTCAGAAGCTCCACACAAAGAATGTTTTATTCATGGCATATGAATGGCCCCTAAGGGGCCTCCGTTGGGAGGTAATCTTATATGTGGGTCTGCATCCAGTTCATAACCTTTTAGGGCTGTTTGCTCTGGGCGGGTGGGCAGGATTACATTGACAAGAGATCGTGTTCTGGAATTCCTTTCCACTCTATTCACAGCTTCTCAGCCTTTTCCAAAATGGCGGATGCTGAGAGAAAGAGGCAGGTACTTTGGCCTGAAAACTCAATGACATACACAGGGGGGAGAAGCTGGTCATTCCCTCCCTTCTCCTACATTGCTGTTGTTTAGTTGTTTAGTCGTGTCCGACTCTTCGTGACCCCATGGACCAGAGCACGCCAGGCACTCCTGTCTTCCACTGCCTCCCGCAGTTTGGTCAAACTCATGCTGGTATCTTCGAGAACACTGTCCAACCATCTCGTCCTCTGTCGTCCCCTTCTCCTTGTGCCCTCCATCTTTCCCAGCATCAGGGTCTTTTCCAGGGAGTCTTCTCTTCTCATGAGGTGGCCAAAGTATTGGAGCCTCAGCTTCACAATCTGTCCTTCCACATAGGCCAGGCTTGATGGGGCAGATTGCACACCTGTCAATCACTTATATAAATGACCGAAATTTATATGCCACTTCCTAGAACAAAAGACCTCTAAGCGGTTATAATGGTATAAAATATTCGTTTAGAATACCAGTGAAAACAACCATGTAATCTGTACAATTGTACAAATAATTCCATATTAGCAGAGTGATATTTGTAAAGAAAACGATTAGAGGAATATATACAAAGTAGAAAGAAAATATATTATACAATACAAATCTGTGTTTAAAAATAATGTTTATATTACAGCATAATGAGAAGAAATTGGGGAAAGGAGTACGGCAAGGCTGTATATTGTCTCCCTGCTTATTTAACTTATATGCAGAATTCATCATGCGAAAGGCTGGGCTTGGGATGAATCCCAAGCCGGAATTAAAATTGCCGGAAGAAATATCAACAACCTCAGATAAGCAGATGACACAAGCTTGATGGCAGAAAGTGAGGAGGAATTAAAGAACCTTTTAATGAGGGTGAAAGAGGAGAGTGTAAAATATGGTCTGAAGCTCAACATCAAAAAAACGAAGATCATGGCCACTGGGCCCATCACCTCCTGGCAAATAGAAGGGGAAGAAATGGAGGCAGTGAGAGATTTTACTTTCTTGGGCTCCATGATCACTGCAGACGGTGACAGCAGTCACGAAATTAAAAGACGCCTGCTCCTTGGGAGAAAGGCGATGGCAAACCTAGACAGCATCTTAAAAAGCAGAGACATCACCTTGCCAACAAAGGTCCGTATAGTTAAAGCCATGGTTTTCAAAGTAGTGATGTATGGAAGTGAGAGCTGGACCATAAAGAAGGCTGATCGCCGAAGAATTGATGCTTTTGAATTATGGTGCTGGAGGAGACTCTTGAGAGTCCCATGGACTGCAAGAAGATCAAACGCATCCATTCTTAAGGAAATTAGCCCTGAGTGCTCACTGGAAGGACAGATCGTGAAGCTGAGGCTCCAATACTTTGGCCACCTCATGAGAAGAGAAGACTCCCTGGAAAAGACCCTGATGTTGGAAAAGATGGAGGGCACAAGGAGAAGGGGACGACAGAGGACGAGATGGTTGGACAGTGTTCTCGAAGCTACAAACATGAGTCTGACCAAACTGTAGGAGACAGTGGAAGACAGAAGTGCCTGGCGTGCTCTGGTCCATGGGGTCACGAAGAGTCGGACACGCTTAAACGACTAAACAACAACAACAAAATAATGAGAAGGATGGGAAGGATTGTGTCGATGAACACTTTTATTGTGTAAATAATGTTGTCTTTTTTCTTTTCCTCTTTTGATTTTTTTTTTACTTCATATCTTTGTTATTTCTTTAATTTTTTCTTTTCCTCTTTTTTGTTTCTTAAAAAAATTTCTATTCTCTACATAATTTTCTTTTTCTTCATACGTAAAGAGAAGGCATATAATTTTTGTATAGATATGTACATTTTTAATCAATAATTAAAAAAGGAAAAAAACAACCATGTAATCAATGTTACATGTTTGTGTGTGTACATGTGACCACAGCGAGATTCATTTGGAGCCCCTTCAACACCCCTGGGAGCTCACTGTCTCCTCAGAGATCTGATTTCCTTGCACTTATACTACAGTATCTGAGGCTGCATTCACAGCCTACCCTTAAACCACATGACTTCCCCCAAAGAATCTTGGGAACCAGGTGCTGCTGAGAACTGTAGCTCTGCAAGGGGTAAACTACAGTTCCCATTATGCTTTGGTGGGAATCCTCTCCTTTAAATGTATGGTTTGTACACAGTCTGAGACCGCTTGAGTTGCATTCTCTTTCCTGAATGTCCCAAAACAGATTAGGCAAGGATTTGTACCTTGTTAAGAAACCGCTGCGTGGCATCAATAGGAGTATAGCATCTAGATCAAGGGAAGTAATAGTGCCACTGTATTCTGCTCTGATCAGACCTCACCTGGAGTACTGTGTCCAGTTCTGGGCACCACAGTTCAAGAAGGACACTGACAAACTGGAACATGTCCAGAGGAGGGCAACCAAAATGGTCAAAGGCCTGGAAACGATGCCTTATGAGGAACGGCTAAGGGAGCTGGGCATGTTTAGCCTGGAGAAGAGGAGGTTAAGGGGTGATATGATAGCCATGTTCAAATATATAAAAGGATGTCACATAGAGGAGGGAGAAAGGTTGCTTTCTGCTGCTCCAGAGAAGCGGACACGGAGCAATGGATCCAAACTACAAGAAAGAAGATTCCACCTAAACATTAGGAAGAACTTCCTGACAGT
Organism: Podarcis pityusensis; assembly: GCF_964106645.2. Taxonomy (NCBI): domain Eukaryota; kingdom Metazoa; phylum Chordata; class Lepidosauria; order Squamata; family Lacertidae; genus Podarcis; species Podarcis pityusensis. Next base: position 105,544,973 of record NC_138029.1, read on the forward strand.
AAGAGCTGTTTGACAGTGGAATTTGCTGCCAAGGAGTGTGGTGGAGTCTCCTTCTTTGGAGGTCTTTAAGCAGAGGCTTGACAACCATATGTCAGGAGTGCTCTGATGGTGTTTCCTGCTTGGCAGGGGGTTGGACTCGATGGCCCTTGTGGTCTCTTCCAACTCTATGATTCTATGATTCTATGATAAGTCCCCTCCCCCATGTGAAATGAAGACGCTGGACACATTATATAAGGTTAATGGGCATAAAAAGGCCACAACTTTATTGATTACAGAATTGAAAGGTATTGGCCTTAGGCATTGGCTCCTATCGACTACCCGGCATGGAGACCGGGAAGGGTTATCCACAAGCCGTGGGAGTCCTGTTGAAGTACGCCAACTAGGATCCCACGGGTGTCACCGCTCGGGGGCGTGCCGGAGGCCCTTACCTCCCTAGGTTTCGGACAAGGCAACGCCCCCCGGAGTCCTCTACCGGACTACCCTTTCCTTGGGGGAAGGTGATGGCGCTTCCTTCCCCCCATTCATTTACATAACAATAAACCCCTGCCAATGCCTAACCGCCAATACCACGGAAGTTGTGACGTTTGCTACGAGGTAGGCGAAAAAACCAAAAGGCTGACAGTGCGCCAAATTGGAAAAATTCCTACCAGGCCCCTTGCGGCGACCAACCGGAGTCCATAGCAAGGTCATAGCTAGCTAAGCCTAAGGGTGGGTGGGATGGGATAACCACTCAGCTGGCAAGGGGAAAGAGGGCAGTCCCCGGGCGTGCCTGGCCTTAAGTAGGCTAGGCCACGCCTCCCCAGCCCGCCGATTGGCGGGCCAGGTCGCAGGCACGCCCGGGGATTCCCTGGATCTCGCGGGGGCAAAAGGCCAGCCCCCGCGTGTGTGGGAGGGGGTAACCCGCAACCCCCTCTCCTCCCAAGCTCGGAAATGGCTTTCTCAAAGTACAAGTCTGTTTTCCCTTAAAACAATACAGTGGTACCTCGGGTTAAGTACTTAATTCATCCCGGAGGTCCATTCTTAACCTGAAACTGTACTTAACCTGAAGCACCACTTTAGCTAATGGAGCCTCCCGCGCCGCCGGAGCACGATTTCTGTTCTCATCCTGAAGCAAAGTTCTTAACCCGAGGTACTACTTCTGGGTTAGCGGAGTCTGTAACCTGAAGCGTATGTAACCCGAAGTAGCACTGTAATGGCATTATTTAACACACTCATCTGTAAACCTGTACATTGGTTCTAATGAACTTGTCTAAACAACCTGAGGAGATGTCAAAATTCAGCCTCAGACCCACTGAAGTATAAAATCCCACCTCTTGTTCCACAGATCTCCAACTAATGTCTCTGTTATATAACCTCGCATAGCACTGTAATACTACCAGAGTTTAATGCTTGCCAAGCAAACTTCAGAAAGTAATTGGCTCTGCATCACAACTGAGCATCAAAATCCTCCATCTTAATAAGGATTACTTGCAACTCTGCGCCGAGAAGATTTCCTCTGGTGATAAATCGCGAGCAGACCGGGATACCAATGAAACAGTGATGTAGGATCACAGGGCAGCAGGCAGAAAAGTTAAAGTTACAAGGTTTTCAACCTAACCCTTAAAACCGTTTGGTTTCTGAGATTGGATCAGGCATAGAACATGTATTTTGTTCCAAGCTTATTTCTGAATCTCGAAGGATTGGGAAATTGATTTTCAAAAGAACTGAAAACTGAGTTTTAGATTGTTCCAGGAGCCACATTCTCGGAATTGCACCATTTAAGATGGGTTCATCCTAAATACAAACAGCCCTCGCCATAGATTAATTTTCAGTCTCTATGGGCATTGAAACCAAATTGCTACAGTTTATTTTGGGGGGGATTTTTTAATTGAGGCTCTTTTTGTTTCAGTTAAGTATGTGCATTCTCACTGAACATCCTTCTGTCAAGCTGAATTTACATTTTTATCTGAAACCCCCCCTCATTTTATCTATTGAAAGTATTAAATTATGCTGGAGCCACTTCCCCAACCTTAAAGAGACCGTTGTGACTCCACAGTGTTACAAAATCAATCCCTGAAAAGCAAGGCAGATGGAAAGAATCTTTGTTTCTTTTTTCATTGCTGAACCACAGATGCTTCAGGAGGACAATTGAGAATGAGCTACTGGAAAGACCTTTCTCCTCTTTTGACCCTCATTGCAAAACAATTCAATACTTAATTGAAACAAAAAGAGCCTCAATTAGGAGCACACAGGAGTCCAGCTCCTAAGCGCACATCTGGGTGCCTCAGTGTCCAGATGTGTTCCTGCAACACATACATTCTACTTTTAGACCAGCTGGTTCGCTCCCCAACTGTACAACTGGAGGTGCCCAAAACAATATAACCAAAAGTCAGGAAATTCACACTTCTCCGAATTTTGCAATAGTTTTCCAAAACCCTCAAAATTTGGTTTTTGAAGAAGCATTTATCAGGGGGAATGGACATTAAAATTCAGATACTGGTGAAAATAACACAGAAAATGCATTTTATTTGGGGAAATTGCTTGCAAAAAACAACAACCATACACTTGTTTGGTAAAATCATAGAAAAATAGGTATAAGAAATTTATTTATTTCATAACCACTTAATTGTAAAAGCAAAAAACACCCAAAGAGAATAAAACAATTAAATGACCAATTAAAAAGAGTTAAATGCCATGGAATTCTACTCAATATTTATCCAGATCAGAACTCAGACGTATAGTTAGCAGAGTAAAAACTTAAAACACATTGCAGGATTCCCAAAAAATAGACCTGAGGCAATTATATTTCGTCCAGCAGAGCTTTACTGCAGTTGAAGGTAAATGAGCATAATGGTCACAAATCCAATACATTCAGGATTGGCACTTTTATAGTCCGCATGACCTTGACAGAAGAGGTAAGAGAACTGGTTTAAACCAGCTGTCCTCAGCTTCTCTGAAGGTATAACCCAAACATCAGGAACTTTCTGCTTGTTTCTTTCACACAGAGAAGCTTCCAGAACCCTCTTGAATTAATTAGAATCGGAAAGATCTCTACACATCAGATCAATACTTTCTGCACTAAGAAATGCAAACTGACATTGAAAACTATTTAAAACTTTCAAAAAATTAAAAGTAGCAAATAAGCTAAACAAATCAAAACACACATTCACATTCTACATATCTGGGAATTGTGCATTAAAATGCTGGTGGGTGTTTCTTTTTCGTTACTTAAAAAAAGAACAATGAACTTGTGCAGAAATGGAGCAAACTGAACTGAAGAATGAGAAAACGAGAAAACTCAGAGAAACCAACATTGGCAGTTTTCCCCCAGTCCCTACCTGTGGCTGACAGGGATGACTGCAGTCTGCCAAGCTGAGGGAGGTAGTGACTCTCATGCTGAATCATGAATGTGGGCAGCTGCCACGAAGATGACTCCCAAGGCAGCCCGCCAGCAGCACATGCAAATAAAAAGGCAGCATAAAAGGCTGACACTCTAAATCTTTGAACTGGTAGAACTTTAAAGACAAAGCCTTCCTCGCACAACAAAGAGCACCACAAGTTCAGATGGGAACGCTTTGTATGCATCAAACCATCCCAAGTGCCACCTGGATATAAAATTCAAGTCCCTCTTCTAAAGTCTTTCGCAGGTTGACAACAGTTCCTTTTTTGCATTGGTGACCTATAACAGCTGTACAAGGGATGAGGAACCTGTAGCCCTCCAGATGCTGCTGAACTCCAACTCCCATCACCCCCAGACAGCATGGCCAATAGGAAAAGGAGTCTAGCAATATCTCAAGGGTCAAAGGCTAGCCGCTCCTCTCCCATGCCAATCTTGATATTCCATTAGTGGTCTCCATGGCACTAGAGTCTTGGCTTCCTCCAAAAGACTCAAATTTGCATTTCCCAACTTACACCTCACCTGGATGTGCTGCCACTGAAAAATTTACCAGTTTCCCCAAGGATCCCCGTCCAAATTATGTCAGAGAAGGCAACGTACAATAGATGGCTCTGGGATGCAGAGTAACTGCTTCCAACTTCTCAAATGGAAACTATAGGCTAGCCTAAGGCTGACTTTGGTGTCCTGGTTCACTGATAGACCAATGGCCAATTTCTGACGTTGTGTCTGTCAGTTCCTGGGAATTTAGCAATGAATGCTGGCTTAGACAGGCCTTGATCTGTTCTAATAAGGCTTTTCTCACATTCATATGCCAAAGTGTTTGTGCAAACCTCATTGGTGGTTTTCAAGCAGAGGTTGGATGGCCATCTGTCTTGGATGCTTCAGCTGAGGTGCCTGCATTGCAGGGAATTGGACTAGATGACCCATGGGGTCCGTTCCAACTCTACAATTCTATGATCACTGAGCAGATATTAGTTTGCCTTCCTTGTTAAGACATTCTGAGTATGCATTCTTGCCACGGGGATTCTAATAATAAAAAAGCAGAATCTGCAGGACTGCAGCCAGACCGTTACTTTGGTCAGATTCTGTGTCCTTATCAACCACAAGGTCATCCATATTCCCTTACTGCCTGAGAAGGAAAACAAGAGCCAGTGCTGGAAGAGAAAGAAAAAGAGTGCAACCATAGAAAAGTTATCCCAGCATGAAACCACAGCTTTTCATTAGGGCAGGGTTGGGGGAACCTCGGCCCAGTATACCTGAAGGAGCGTCTCCACCCCTATCATTCCGCCCAGACACTGAGGTCCAGTGCTGAGGGCCTTCTGGCGGTTCCCTCGCTGCGAGAAGCCAAGTTACAGGGAACCAGGCAGAGGGCCTTCTCGGTAGTGGCCCCCACCCTGTGGAACACCCTCCCACCAGATGTCAAAGAGAAGAACAACTACCAGCCTTTTAGAAGAAATCTGAAGGCAGCCCAGTTTAGGGAAGCTTTTAACGTTGGACAGACTATTGTATTTTAATATTTTGTTGGAAGCCGCCCAGAGTTTCTGGGGAAACCCAGCCAGATGGGTGGGGTATAAATAATAAATTATTATTATTATTATTATTATCATCATCATGATCATCATCCCGATGTTATTGGACTCCAACCTTCATCAGCCCCAGAGAACCTCATAATCTCTGGGGAGGGATGATGGCAACTGTAACCAGCTAACATCTGGGAGAAGACACTGTCTCCTTCCTTGAGTGAGGCTGACAGGTTTCTTTCCGCCTTTTGCCACCCTTAAGCAGAAGGTTGAGAATCAAGAACAGTGCAGCTTCCATATAGGGAGTTGTTGTTCTTGCTATTTGCAGAATGGAAGCTTTTAGCATTGACTTCGGGGGAAGTGTGTAGCAGAACGAATGTGTGACCAGTGTTCTCACCCCGCAATGGAATATCGAATGTGGGAGGTGAAAAAATAGCTTAACGGCAGCAGACGCAAGAGGAGCCCATTTGCTCAGCTCAGAGAGTCACAGGAGAAGTCCCTACCACTGCCTGTGGGTCCCTTAGGAAGGAACTGAGCTACCCCAGCAAATTACCTAGCCTCTTTCTTTCCCGGATCTCAGTTATAAATCTGCCAGTTGATTCAACCCAGGCGATGTAGCATGTTACATTTAGGCACAAATGAGGGGGTGGGAAAAGAAGAGTTAGGTGGGGAAGAAGACGAAATTTCATTATCTTGACATGATCTTCAAAGGACTGGGAGGCAGGGGGTTCAATTAAGTGCCAGCAGCCGCTCACGGGTGGTCTTCACTGGGCAAAACAAGCCATGTTTGTAATAAGGCCCCATGGTGCTCGACATGAATAACTCAGAGCTCATCTAAATATCTTTTAATGGCTTAAAAGAAGCTGCTCTGGGTGGGGATGTTTTTGTGTTCTTAGCCATTCAGAAATTCTTTCATCTCCAGAATCGTTTTTAACAAAACTTCTCTCTTAAAAGAAAAAGGAAAGTTCCAACAATTAATTAGATTTGTGATGCTCTACTTCACTTATACGGCATTTTTAAAGTTTTTGCAGTAGAGGGAAAGATGGCCCTCAGCATCTCGGAGAAATGTGAAAAGAGTGTGGTTTCCTGATTCATTCGCCAGAAAGGGATTTGTCTGAGGTAAAACATCTGTTTGTGTTTGGGCTAAAGAAATATAGGGCCTGCTTTGTGGAAGTATTTGGCTGCTAACTAGGGGTGGGTGGGTGTGAATGAGAATGAAATTTATTTAATTAATTTATATATATCACCTTTCATCCAAGAATCCCAGAGTGGTTTCCAGTATAAAGTTAAAGGGACCCCTGACCATTAGGTCTAGTTGTGACCGACTCTGGGGTTGTGGCGCTCATCTCGCTTTATTGGCCGAGGGAGCCGGCGTACAGCTTCCGGGTCATGTGGCCAGCATGGCTAAGCCGCTTCTGGCGAACCAGAGCAGCGCACGGAAACACCGTTTACCTTCCCGCCAGAGTAGTACCTATTTATCTACTTGCACTTTGACGTGCTTTGGAACTGCTAGGTTGGCAGGAGCTTGGACCGAGCAATGGGAGCTCACCCCGTCGCGGGGATTCGAACCGCTGAACTTCTGATCGGCAAGTCCTAGGCTCTGTGATTTAACTCACAGCGCCACCCACGTCCCTTTTGGTTTCCAGTATAAAAACACAAAAATATATAACATACTAACAAACAAACCAATGCTCTCTCTTCAATGCAGTTCAAAATTAGCCTTGCTAGCATGTGAAATGGCAAGCTGTATGGTTCCTTAATGTTTTAAGTGCATTCATTTATTTAATCATAGAAATGCAGAGTTACAAAGGGGCCCTATGGTCATTTAGCCCAACACCCAGCAATACAGGAACTTGTTTATGTATCTAATAAAATTTACACACCGCTTGATCGTAGCAAAAACCACAAAGCACTTTACAGAATTTATCCATCTTCCCATTGAGAGATTTAACTTCTTAAATTCTTGAGAGGGACCTAAATCCTGAAGATGTACCCTGGCAAGTAATATATAGATATGGTATATAGTGGTATATAGATATTTTATAAATAAATAAAGGTGTAGAAAGCATCACCAATGAGGCGAGAGTAACCCCACTGATCCTATCTCAACCTTCATCCAGGATACCAAAGGTTTGTGAAGTCTGATGTTCATATATACAGGCGTGGAATATTTCTCTCAGAGCACATTAAATATGGCCACTATAAACTTTCCTTCTTATCACACAAGTGTCTGAAAATGACTGTTATTAATGTGGCTATCTGCTCCGGTTAGCAGGATGCAAATAATAGCGCTACCAAGCCCAGTGACTCAACATCCAAGGATCATGGAAAACAAACACTAAAACAAACCAAGGAAACACTCTTCTCTTTTTAAAAAAATCTTTCTTATGAAAAACCCAACCATATGAGTTCTATATCTGGAGTAGCCAAGATGGCGCTTTGCTGATATTGTGGCCTACAACTCCCATCATCCCTGCCCATTGTTCACGGCAATTGGGGCTGATGGGAGTTGTCATCCAAAACTTCAGGAGCGCACTCCCTGCCTGAATCCCTGGAGTCAGTCAGTGTAGACAAAACTAAACCAGATGGACCAATGTTCCTATGTGGCGCCCGCAGCACTTGCTCAGAAGTCGAAATGCTCCCATGGGCCTCACAGAGTTGGTGACTTCCATTCCCCATTGAAACCAACACACCCTGCACCTCAGAGGCCTTTAGAGAGGAAGAGGTGTTAGATGGCTGCCGCCACGATCTCAGCGCTACATTCAGTGACCTTTCGAACACAGACGGGAGTAGAAGTGTAACACCAAGTGGGTCTCAAGCAAGTTCTTGCTTCCAGGCAGCAGGTTGAGGCCTGGGGCTGCCTCCCCCAGCCATTTCATTAATGCTGCTCTGCGCAATAATTCCTTTTGCATCGATCCCTTTCATGGGCCGAGTAACCTGACTCTTCTTTTGCAATCTTATCAGACACACCAAGCAAAGGGAAAGGGCTACAGGCCTTCAGCAACGCTGTTCAGAACCTAGCCTTCAGAAATCGGCGGACGGTTTTCCTTTCCCTTGTCATTCTCGCCTCCCCATCCCCACCCCGGCCATTAATTAGGCCGATCTGGTGTTGCGCTGTTATCTTTTCCATCTTGTAATAAAATCACGGCTAGTGCTTAAAGTAACAAATTGACTAATGTGATGCTAATAGGTTTAGAAACATCCTGGGTGAGCATTAATAATAACTTACATCGGCGCTGGTTTCGTGACACTGCCTCCGCTCCTTCACCAAGGAAGCCCCTGAGTGGTGCTGAGTCCTTTCTGTCCTCTCATTTGCGCATTACTCGCCCAGCTGTAAGAATGGTGGCTGCCATGAGGGAGCTTTAGTTTGTGTGCTGACTCCATCTTCACCCCAAATTCGCTATTGAGAAATGCTGAGGAAGGGCCCCTTGTGGCTGAGGCAAAGCTTGCAATGGTGGTGTGGGGAGATTGCAGGGGGCAGGGCTGTAAGGAGCAGCCAGGAACCCCCCCAGAGCCCCCAAAGTGTCCCTATTCTCTAGGGATAGTCCCTGGAGGGTATGGTGGGATCAGTGCCAAATTGACATATAAGCTAAACAAGCTATAACTTAGGGGCCCACTCTCTTGGGGGCCCCCCAAAAAATTAAAGGGGAAAAAACTGGGTGTACATTTCCAAAATATGAGATAAAAAACAAATAAAATAAAACCTACATGCAGCAGCAGTGGCAAAAGGCTTTAGATACCTATTAGGTCCATAAATTACCATATAGCATATATTCAACACAAAAAACAGCGACAATGTGTTGTTGACAAAGGACAGCTGGACATACAAAGGGCCCCATTACCTTCAATAGCTTAGGGCCTCATCAAACCTAAATCCGGCCCTGGGTAGGATGTCCCTATTTTCATCTGAGAAATGTTGGAGGGCTTGGAGATATGCAACCCCTCCCCTGAGCCAAGGAGCTAAATAACTATACAACTTTTAGAAGACATCTGAAGGCAGCCCTGTGTAGGGATTTTATTTTATTTTAACATTTAATGTTTTATTATGTTTTTATATGTTGGAAGCCACCCAGATTGGCTGGGGCAACCCAGTCAGATCGGAGGAGTGTAAATAATGAAAGTATAAAAGCATTATTATTATTATTATTATTATTATTATTATTATTATGGCTGTTCCTATTTTCATTGGAGGTGATGGCCCTCATGACTGCAAGCAAGAGGGGGGAATCAGGCAGATAATAATAATAATAATAATAATAATAATAATACATTTTATTTATACCCCGCCCTCCCCGGCCAGAGCCGGGCTCAGGGTGACTAACACCAATAAAATCACAGTAAATCACAGTAAAAACATAATAGGGGAAAAAGAAGGGGGCCCAATTTAAAATACATGTTAAAATGCAATTTAAAATGCAGCCTCATTTTAAAATAGCCGATAAACGCCTGCTCCCCACTCAAGCAGTGCTTAGGGCAATGTGGGTAAGTAGGCCACATCCACGGAAGAGTGTTGGTCTTTCCAAGGACAGGGCAGGATTAAAAGGAAATGGATAAATCAAGCAAGATGCCACATAGATGGTACCTGCTGCCCACTGTCAGCATCGCCCTTGAGCCAGTGCCACCAACTGGACTCATCCACTTCAGCCCCGACTGGGCTAGGCGAGCTGGGTAGCACTTCCAGAGACCACCTTCTGCACAGGAACAGGTCAAAGTGCTGTGGACTCACAGCTTAGAGTTGTGAGCACCGGATTCACTCCCACAAGAAGACAGTCGTCGCACAGCAGAGTACAGCAGACTCTAGCAGAGTATATAAACAACTCGGAGAGCAGCTCTGTAGAATATCTTCTTTATTCTATAACTACAACTATTATACAACTATATACAGAGCTAAATAGGTCTAAGCATAAATGAATGCTGCACTGCACTGAGTGTCTGCAGCTGCTCTTAGCAGCAACCTTATCTCTACACACGATCTCTAACACTCAGTCTCTCTCTCTCTCTCTCTCTCTCTCTCTCTCTCTGACACTGACTGACTGACTGACTGACTCTGGTGCTGGAGCAGAATAAGTAGAGAGCAGAACACGCCTCCTCCTCTCTGGAGAATCAGCAGACTCCTCAGGAGATTCTTGGATATGGGAGGGGTGAAATCTCCTCACCCACCACTCACTAAAGATGGTGAGACGTTACCCTAGGCACCTTCTAAGTCAAAGGTGGAGGAGATCTCTTAAGTCCTAGTGCCAAATTCCCCTCTGGAAACCCTTTTGCAGGACACGTATCAGTGTTGGGTAGAGAATGCACATTTTCTCCTTTGTATAGTAGTCCTGTTTCCACACATCCACCACACATCCACCTCCCTCCTGACAAGCAAGAAGCCTTATCCAAGTTGAAGGGCACGTTATTGCCAGGCAGAAATGCTCCAAGTGAGAAGCGAGGCCTGTAAGGAGCGTGGTCTGGCGAAGAGTTCTGAGGGCCACATGGGGAAGCCTGGAGGGCCACAACTGGCCCTCAGCTCTGGGGATCTAGGTAGCATGGCCACGTGTCCCATTTTACAGGGAATAGTCCTCTAGTTGAACATGTCCTGTATTTGAGGAGCTGTCCGGTACCAGTCTGGTTTTAAATATAAAGAACTGTTAAGAAGGGAGAGTGTGGGAGCCTTGAAGTTCCACGTCAACAGTTTGCACCTGGGCAGCAGACGAGGAGAAGGACAATTGGTCACAGTCACCCACAGACCCCATGTGAGGAATAATAAATGTTGCTTTTTCAAAAAGAAAAGCCATGAGCTTGCAAACGGCTAGGTAATCACAGACTTAGTTATAGGGCGTATCTTTAGTACAGTCTATGGTTAGGATACTCATAGGTAGGGCTGTTTTGCTGTTTATTGTATGCTTCCATTGTATGCTTTGACTGATACGGAACTCATTTTCACCCACTAGTGGTTAGGCTTTATCGCTTGAGTCAATGTGTAAAAACGTAAGAAAATGGACTGTAAAAGAAATGAAATGTTCTTTCATATAAAAGCCACAAGGACCGCAATTATTAGACAATTCTAAGGCATAATGTTGCCTTGCTCGAGGCCATAGATACTAGCCTCCTTCAGGCAAAATGTAGCTTTTCTTCTTCCATGGACCACAAGGCTGGCTGTAGCGCTAGATAATTTTGGAAAGTTTCGATTAGCAGGCGTCAGCAATCATAGAACTTGCTGGCACCTGCTGGTGGTCAAGATGAAGCACCGGGAAGTATAGAAATTAATTCACATTTATTTCCAGGTATTTTTGTTTGGCTTAGCAAATAATTGCATAGGGTAACTAGGCGGTCATGATAGGCTGTAAACCTTGTTGTGCCCCAGCCAATGGGGAGACAAGGGAGGGACCTTGCATTCGGTATAGAGAATAAAAGCTTATGATTTGTTAATTCTTGGGTGTGCTTACTTTCTGGACACCCACTCTTGCAAAAATGTATTGTATTCAATAAACTCTTTGCTGCTTCACCAATTTTGTTAAGATTTTATTTTGAGGGTCTCAGGCCCACTTCTAACACCCCACAACATTGACATGTAATATATTTATGTTCACAGGATAGTAATTATTTCTAAGTTGGTGTCTGCGCATTTGAATTACCACATGCATATGCCCTCCTTTTTGGCGCTGCGCCCTAGTACAGGGTGAGTAACAATCCTCTCAGAGATGTCTCTGTGAGGGTGACTTGCTTTAGGCCGTGTATAAACGTGGATTTCTGATATTCCATAAGATAAAATGAACAGTATAAATGAACAGAAGTAGAAGGAAAGCACTTCTTATCCCTTGCAAGTAACTGCCAATTAAAAAAATACAGCTGAGCACATTTCAACATTTAGTCTTCTTCAGTGGCCCAATAATTATTATCTAAAACAAAATAATATTCCCTGGGGGGGGGGAATTGAAAAGGCATAGGCTTGTATTTATTTCCGTCTTAAACAATAATTGTTGGGCCACTGAAGGAGACAAAATGTCAAAATGGGCCTGGCCACAACATTTTCAGGACTGTCGCCAAGGTTGCGTACGCACCATAAATTTAAAGCATGCGCATGCACACCCAAGAATCTCAGCACCCATGACAAACTACGATTCCCAGGACTTTTGAGTGTGTGTGTTGTTTTTGTTGTTTAGTCGTTTAGTCATGTCCGACTCTTCATGACCCCATGGACCAGAGCACGCCAGGCACTCCTGTCTTCCACTGCCTCCCGCAGCTTGGTCAAACTCATGCTGGTAGCTTCGAGAACACTGTCCAACCATCTCGTCCTCTGCCGTCCCCTTCTCCTTGTGCCCTCCATCTTTCCCAACATCAGGGTCTTTTCCAGGGAGTCTTCTCTTCTCATGAGGTGGCCAAAGTATTGGAGCCTCAGCTTCAGGATCTGTCCTTCCAGTGAGCACTCAGGGCTAATTTCCTTAAGAATGGATGCGTTTGATCTGTTTGATCTGTTTGTGTGTTGTTTTAATGTGCTTCAAATGTATGCTGTGAAGGCAGCATCTCTCTCTCTCTCTCTCTCTCTCTCTGTGTGTGTGTGTGTGTGTGTGTTTATGGGTAGGGGCTCACCCTACTTGACCTCCAACTGTTGAACGAAGTGCAGAGTTTGCTCTCAGGATGTTCCTCAAAGATTTTCTTGCCAATATAAGGCCCTTTGCGAAGCTTTTCTTCCTTGGAGCCTGCGTTCTATGTTTAGCTCTTATGTAAGACTTCTAAAATATGAACAGTGTCTTACAATATTTATCCTGCCTGTGCGCGGAATAATTCTCTGAGGGACATCACTATATCTCCCGTGAGGCGAGGGGCAGGGAAATAAGATGCAAATGCACCCTTCCTGTGCGCTTGAGAGAAAGCTGGTCATCCCTAAGGCGACACCTCACCACAATAACTTCCCTCAGTGGTTTTGGAAGCACCGTAACAGTCAACAGTAAAGATTTGTACATTTATTTTCTAGTTATTTTAGACCCACGGAGAGGGGCCGATTTACATTTTAAGGTGTACACATGAACCGCTTTCAGTAGACACCGCAGATTCCACATACAGAAGCTGACTGGAGCTGAATCTTATTTCAACATCCTTATTTTATCTGTTTGTTTGTTTGTTTTGTTATATATATTAGTCACTTTTTTATCCGCTCAAAGTGACTTACAAAAATGAACATTAAATACAAGGGTAAACCAACCTAAAATGCACTGTGTGTGTGTGTGTGTGTGTGTGTGTGTGTGTGTGTAGACAACAGAAGTGAGCAATATCTGCCCAGATAGGGATGTAGTTGGGCCACCAGCCAAAGCTGATGGAAGGGACTTCATATCGCCAAAGCCACTTGAGCCTCAAGTGACAGTCACAGTTCCAGAACTGACCCTGTTATCCTTCACACACCTTAAGGCTATCGCTGGCTGCTAACTATGATGGCTGAGTTTTTCCTCCACTGTTGGAGGCAGTATACCTCTGAATACCATTGCTGGGCCTGGACTGACTCCAGCTTCAAAAGCTGAGGATGCCGAAGAGGCCAGAAACCACCTTGGCTGTGAATCCTGGAAGACCTGCTCTCTGCCTTGCAGGCCTTTTCCTACCTGGCCTGGGCAGGCGAGGCCTTGATTGACTCCAGCTACAAAATCTGAGGCTCCTGAACCGACGCTTGGGCTGGGGTGTGGTTTAGTGGTTTTTGTTTTTGGATGTTGTTTCTGTTTATTTTTGTTGTTTGATTTGTTGTGATTTATGTGGAAATTGTTCGGTTTGGTTGTGTATTTTGTAATGTTCTATATGACTTTTGTTATAGTTGTGTATGTTTTTCATGTTGTAAGCCACCTTGAGCATGGTTTCAACTGTAGAAAGGTGGCCTACAAATAAAATTATGTATGTATGTATGTATGTATGTATGTATGTACAGGGTTCACAACTAGGGAGAGGGCTAGGCATCTAGTAGTCCACTGTGAGACCAGGATGCTGGACTAGATAGGCCTTTGGATAAATCTAGGAAGGCTCTTCTTACTCAACAGATGCAACAGACTAGCTTAGGGGGAGGAAAAGTAAAAAATACAGGGTAAAAAAAAAGAGAATCATACTTAAGGGTCATGGGACAGACTGCAGAGTGCCCAGTCCTGACCTCCAGGGCCTATCCACTGCCCCTTGCCCTCCATCTCCTGCTGCCTGAGGCTGCTGTCTCACTTTGCCTAATGGTAGGGCCAGTCCTGCTTAACTGAAGCATCATTCTGCTTTCAAATACAGTGGTACCTCAGGTTAAGTACTTAATTCATTCCGGAGGTCCGTACTTAACCTGAAACTGTTCTTAACCTGAAGCACCACTTTAGCTAATGGGACCTCCTGCTGCCGCTGCGCCGCCGGAGCATGATGTCTGTTCTCATCCCAAAGCAAAGTTCTTAACCTGAAGCACTATTTCTGGGTTAGTGGAGTCTGTAACCTGAAGCGTATGTAACCTGGTGCGTATGTAACCTGAGGTACCACTGTACCAGCTGGAGGGGGGAGCAGGAAGGTGCCAAGAAGGTTATTTTTCCTCTCACATTTGCAGCAAGACTGAAAGAGCCACAGGGGTAGGGCATTCCTTGTGTGGGGGGCCTACTACGATTGGCCCACCTTCCCAAGCCAGAGTCTGTGAACACACACTAAGGGTCTGGGGACATCTGGATGCAGACCAGCACTTGAGGGCTTCTTTTTTTTTTTTCTTTTTTGCCATCAAGACCCCGGGACTGGGGATGATGGCTGATGATGGGAAATAGATAGCAAGCGTTATAGCTGTCAAAAGAGCAAATGGATATTAAGCTGCTGCGGACCAAGCTACTTCGCTGTTAGCTCGCCTCAGCCCGATCCTGCTTCCTCTGCACAGCGAAAAACTAAAACTGTTGCTTGGACAAACGGCTGTGGTCTCAGGCTGCGTCCCTTGCTGTTTTCTTGATTTGTGTCCTTAGGGAGTTATTGCAGAAAGTGGCATGGAGATAATATAATCCCCTTGTAATTTGCAAAGGACCGTACATGTGTCAATTTAATTCCCAGGCATGTGCTCAGAAAAGGTTCCAAAGATGGTGGACCATCTTGTAGGCTGAGGAGTTCAGCAAACATGCAGGGGAATGTAGTATTTTTTAGAAGGGGGGGGGGATGCAGGCGAAACATGGGAATGCAGGGTTGCAATTGGATACCTAGCAGCTCATCTCGCTTACCTGCAGCCCTGAAGCATTTCATCCTCTTGGTGTCCCTTCCCAAATGCTTCTCCAAACTTTTCTTGAAAATATATAATAGGGAAAGGGATGCAATGCCCTTGGCAGAGGCGCCAGCTTCTCAAGAAGATGGAGAGATCGTGAAAGACAGAGCAAGCTTGTTTTCTGCTGCTCCGGAGGGTAGGAACCCCAAACCAATGGATTCAAATTAAAAGAAAGGAAATTCCATGTGTACATTATGAAGAATGTTTTGATGGTAATTGGTGTTTGACAGACTCCCTTGGAAGGTGGTGGACTCTCCTTCATTGGAGGTTCTTATGTGGAGGTTGGATGGTCATCTGTCAGGAATTCTGATTCCTACGTTGCTCGGGGTTGGGCTGGATGACCTTTGGGATTCCTTCCGACCCTACGATTCTATTATGCCATCCTGTTATGAAAAGCATCCTCTCTGTTGCCCTCCCAGGCACAAATGTTCCACGTGCATATTTTGAACATCCAGTCTGTAACACGAAATATAACCTTTTGGGCAATAGCGTGGTATACAATAAGTAGTGGATGATGAATGAGGCTTTGACAAAGTGCAACCAAAACTAATTTTCTAGAATAGGTCTAATTACTGCATTTGAAAAATGTTACAAATGCCACATTCGGGATAATCAGTGGATGCTTATTTTCTGTGTCTATACTCTGTGAATCTGGCTAATGTGAAATAATTGCCCTCCTCTTAAACACTTACTGTGTGCATCATCCTTTGGTTCCAGGGACCTGCGAGGAAATAATAAAAGTAAATTGCTAGTGAGTTTGATGAGGACCCTGTATTGTGAGCTTTAAAAACGTGTGTGGACTGAGTCCACCCCCCTCCCTTCCTCTCTCATGGCAAAAGCAGTGGCAGTTTTCCCTCCTCCCATAGCACATTATGGCCAGGGGAACCGCTAGCAAGGCCATGCGCTGCACAACAGCACCACCTACAGGCAAAGCCCCAATACTGTTACCTTGGCTGTTTAAGAACACAAACCTCATCTTTCCTTTTATTCTCCATTGCCTGCATCATCATTTGCAACCCTGGCTCGTCTCCTATGATCTATACGTCCAGGGAGTTTGCAGCCCCATCTCTTCCCGGCTCTGTTTTGCCCACAAGGCAGTCTCGGGAACACATTTCCACTCTCATCGTCCCCCTGAAACATTGTGGGGTGTCGTTGGTGTGGGTTTTGTTTTGTTTTGTTTTGGGCGATAAACCTTAATGCGAAAAGCCATTTGCGCCACGTTGTGGTGAAGCCTGTTGAATGCGTAATCAGCTCACTAATGCACCTCGTCCTTTAGCTCAATTAATACTTCTGTTTTGCCAATTGCGAAAGTGTGCAGAGGAGGGGGCTAAATGCTGTTCCTTTCCATAATGGAGCATCTTCACACTCAGCCCAGGAAGTGGCAATCAGGAGCATTAATTATCGCAGTTCTGAGGACAGCAGGCGGACCTTTGGTGAACTGTCTGTCAATTAACGTCCCCAGCACAGGCAGCCAAGTGGCGCGAGTTAGTGGGTTGGGGGATTTTCCCCCCCACCTTCCCTATAGCACTGCCGCAAAATTCCTTGCAGAATTCTGCATCTTCATTCAAGCCGTCTTCAAAGACGGCTACCAAATAGATTTGTTTATTTTAAACGTTTACAGTCCCGACTCTTTTTTTAAAAAATCCTGCTCACACCCATTATTACTATTATTGTCGTTATTTTAAAAGCAGCGCTGTCACCCAGCTCAGGGAAATCTTAACAGATTCATCATGTTGAACCCATTAATCGCTTAACGTTTGCATATATTTGCGTAAGAGCAAAACAGCAGTTTGGGAGGGGAGACGTCGGCTGTGCTGAGAAGTTGTGTGTCTGTGTCACTGCAGGGCCCATCTTAAATGAGGCGCTCCTTTCTGTCTGCGAGGGGAAAATGGCGCCTACCATCTGCTGTTTTTACAAAGTACTTAATCATCTACTATATATTTTGGAAAGCTGTTTTGTTCGCCAGGCATTTGGACATCTCTTTAAGTGATCGTGCCCAAATTTTGCATGATGGTTCCTGAGATCGAGGATAAGATTTTTGTCTTTGGCTGGATACAATTGGACGCCATTTTGAATCAAGATGGTGGGCAGACTCAGTCAAAGGTGCACTAATTTCAGTCACAGATTTATTTCAAAACTGCACTGATCTTTTTAGTTTCTTAGAATTCCCAAACAACACCTGGTATGAGGCCACTAGTGAAAAATAAATGTTAAAGGGAATTAACTTTACAGTGGTACTTTGGTTCTCAAACGACTTGGCTTTCGAACAAATTGGCTCCTGAATGCCACAAACCCGGAAGTAACTGTTCCGGTTTGCGAACGTTTTTTAGAAGCCGAATGTCCGACGTGGCTTCCACTTGAGTGCAAGAAGTTCCTATCTCCAATTGGAAGCCACGTCTTGGTTTTTGAATGGTTTTGGGAGTCAAACGGACTCCTGGAATGGATTAAGTTCGAGAACCAAAGTACCACTGTATATATGTAAAAGTTGGGTATGTTTAGCCTAGAAAAATAATAATAATATAATAATAATAATTTATTATTTATACGCCTCCCATCTGGTTTCCCCAGCCACTCTGGGTGGCTTCCAACGGAACACTAAAATACAATAACCTATTAAACATTAAAAGCTTCCCTAAACAGGGCTGCCTTCAGATGTCTTCTAAAAGTTTGGTAGTTGCTTTTCTCTTTGACATCTGGTGGGAGGCCATTCCACAGGGCGGGTGCCAATACCGAGAAGGCCTTCTGCCTGGTTCCCTGTAACTTGGGCTTCTCGCAGCGAGGGAACCACCAGAAGCCCCTCGGTGCTGGACCTCAGTGTCTGGAAAAGAGGAGACCAAGACAGGGCTGGTCCAAGACATTTTAGCACCTGAAGTGGACCCCACAATGACACCCCACTTCCTGCCAGGGAAGAAGGAATGAGGGAAGATCTACATCAGGAGCAAGAGGGGAAGAAAGATCAATATTGGGATCTGCTGTCCCGGTGGATGTTGCTGCCTGAGGCAGACACCTCACCTTGCCTCATGGGTGGGCCAGCTCTGGGCTGAGAGAAGATATAGCCATCCTCAAATATTTGAAGCGCTGTCACATGGAAGATGGAGCAAGCATGTTTTTTGCTGCTCCATTAAACATTAGTTGGAGCATTCTGATGGTAAGAGCTGTTTGACTGTGGAATGGACTCCCTCAGAAAGTGGTGGACTCTCCTCCACTGGCGGTTTTGAAGCAAAGGCTGGGTGGACATCTGTCAGGGATTCTTTAGCGGTGATTCCTTCCAACTCGACAACCCTCTGATTCTATGACTTGAGCAGAGCTTCTGTCTCCAAAGGGAACAGGATGGGACCTCTAATGAGAATGCACGAAGAGCAGCTTTTAGCTTTTTTTAATTGCATATTATTCACCTGCCTCGGGCCTTTTCAATATCGAAGGTAATTTTGCACGTGGAGGCGGGGGGCCCTTATCCCAGTGAAGCTGATGGAAATTACACCCTGCAATTGGAGAGATGACAAGTTGTGATGGATGTGATATTATTGCACCACTAATAGTTTATTGCTTACTCCGTTGTGATCGAGTTAATTATCTGTTTCAGAGTTTTGATGCATTAATTTATCGTCGAGCAACGTCTTGTGTCATTTTAATAGCATTCGGCACA
Organism: Podarcis pityusensis; assembly: GCF_964106645.2. Lineage (NCBI taxonomy): Eukaryota > Metazoa > Chordata > Lepidosauria > Squamata > Lacertidae > Podarcis > Podarcis pityusensis. The sequence goes on from NC_138029.1 coordinate 105,563,734, forward strand.
ACGGTTTGTTGTGATTGAGAGCAGGGCTTGGGCTATGGAAACCAGAGCAGGGGAAATGGAAGAAGACACGCCTAAGTGGTTGAGCAGGCAGCTCAGGCTCACGGATGGGCAGGGCCATAGCTCAGTGGCTAGAGCATCTGCCTTGCATGAGGAAGGTCGCCGGTTCAATCCTCGGTATCTCCAGATAGGGATAGGAGAGACTCCTTGTCTAAAACCCTGTAGAGCAACTGCTAGCCAATTAGACAGTACTGACCTGGCTGAACCCTTTGTACCACAGTGTACCGCAGTGGCAGACTTAGGGCTCTAAAATTTCAGTGGTGCCCTGTGCGACACTAATATTTGGTGGCCTATTGCGTGCTCCATTCTACAACTTTTGTGGTACCCCCTGTGGCGTGGCGCCCGGTGCGGATGAACCATCCATGCTACCCTAAAACTTCCTTTGGACTTGGTACAAGGCAACTTCCAGCGTTCCTATGGCACAGTAAGGTAAAAGTAAAGGGACCCCTGACCATTAGGTCCAGTCGCGGATGACTCTGGGGTTGTGGTGCTCATCTCGCTTTATTGGCCGAGGGAGCCGGCGTACAGCTTCCGGGTCATGTGGCCAGCATGACTAAGCCACTTCTGGCGAACCAGAGCAGTGCACAGAAATGCCGTTTACCTTCCCACCAGAGCTGTACCTATTTATCTACTTGCACTTTGATGTGCTTTCAAACTGCTAGGTTGGCAGGAGCAGGGACCAAGCAATGGAAGCTCATCCCATTGTGGGGATTTGAACCGCCGACCTTGCGATCAGCAAGCCCTAGGCTCTGTGGTTTAACCCACAGCGCCACCTGTATCCCTATGGCACAGTAGAACCTTTCAAATATAGTGGCTGGCGAACATTTACTGGACAGAAAATTTCACTAGTATTATATGCAGTGCTTTTTTTCCGGGGGGGGGGGTGCAGGGGTACGCATACCCCTAAACATTTTGTGAATCCAGGTTTGGCCTCATTGAGGGGCAGTATTTCAATATGAGTAGGAAAATGGGAGTACCCCTAAACATATTTTTTTTAGAAAAAAAGCACTGATTATACATAATTTTGTTTATATTGATTGACTGATTTGTTCTATGTTAGTACAGGGTATAGGAGAAAATACACACACACACACACAAATTAAAAATAGCATGTGGATGACCTTGTTTCCCCCACACCCTCACACACAGGCAAACAGATCTATTCCACAATTAGTTCTATTTAAGAGAAAGGCTGGGAGTGAAGGTCTCCCATAACTGATCTGCACATCGTGGCGCCCATGGGCATAGCCGGGGGGGGGAGGGAGGGGCAGCTGCCCCACTAAATCAAATAAATAAATAAAAATACTTAACTAACAGCTAGGTTCTACCCCCCCCCCACAACATAAAGCCTCCCCTGACTACGCCCATGGTGACACCCATTTTGAACCTTCTGCACATGACAATTTCTGTCTACCACAAAAAAAGTTGCCTGACTTTATTGGCACAAATGGATTCCTTGGGTTCTATCCAGCTTTACTCCTACTCAGCGTAGACCCACTGAAATGAATGGACATCCATTCATTTCAGTGCATCTACAGGCAGTGCTATTTTTCTCGAAAAAGAGGTGCTGGATCTCATCTTGAACACCTCCCGTGTTCTCTTATAATGGCGCCCACCTGAGAGGTGCCAGAACTGAGTTCTGGTGAGTTCTGGCTGTGGGAGGAAAACTTGCATCTGCTTCACATTGGCTTAATGTTGGATACAGCTTGGTGATTTTGCAGGATTTTGGTTTGTAAGCCACTTTGGGGAAATGATTTTTTTTTTTTAAGCAGGCTATAAATAATACAAATTGAAATAAAAAAATGTTTGTCTTCTATACCAAATATAAGCACAGAGACAAATGAAGCAAAATGACTCCGGTGGTGGGCATTGCCTACAACAGATATCCTAAAGTGATAGTATGGACCTTTCCTGCCTTCTAGACTGCTTTCACTCCAGCTAAACTCTTAGCTCACTCACTTCCACACCCTCAGTCTCTGTCTCAATTCAGACTGCAGCTCTTTCTAGCTGTTTCCCTCTTCTAAACTTTGTTGGGTATCCCATTCTGTTATGTACTGAAGTTCTCACCCTGGACCAGCAGGGAGATACTGTAGATAGTTTTCACTCAGGTCCACATATGCAAATAAGGAATTGAAAGTGACATTCAGTGATTGGATAGTTACAGAAAGTTGTTACTGTTGCTTTGTAGTGGAGCTCTATATAAGCAGGTTGGCTGAACCCTTCAGCCCAGTTCTGTTCTGGGCCTGTGAATAAACAAGAGCTGTTTGAAGAATCGCTGTGTCGTCTGATATGTTCACCCACAACTTAACACATTCCAATGGAAGTAAAGAGAGTTCCAGCCACCAGGGAACTATATTGTTCTGATTTGCATCAGGCAACATGTAAGGGAAACCAGAGTGAAATGATTCAGCTGGACAGCTAGCAGGAGCCAGCACAATGAGTCCTGCTAGCACAATGGGGCTTTCTCCCCCTCGCTGACCCCCTTGACCCCCTCAAATTGGTTCTAGGGGGTTGGGAGAACCTCCAGAACGGTGCATGGGCGAAGGAGTAGATAGATAATTCCATCTGGTGAGCAGAAATGCTTGAGCTGATGGAACGTTTGCCTTAGTGAAGCATGGAATTCCACCCATGGTAATTTATGCTAATTGAGACTGCCAGACTCATAACAATACCACCAGGAGAAGATGCTGGAAGGGCTCGGGCTAAAGACACTAGTTTCTTGCATATCTAAAGGCTCCATAAAGTTATTAAAAAGCTATTAGAATTTGTTACTAAAGTCATTTGGGAAATCATAGCAGGGAATAAATTTATGCCTGTGTAGCAGGTCATCTTGTTAAATAATAAAAGAAAACTTGTAAAAAGAAACCTAGAAAATTCTTGGAAACCTGTCGCCAGGTGCTAAAACTATTATAGCAAATAAACTGGCGAAAGGGCAGGAAGCCGATCCCTCAGGGAGCTGTGTGGAAAAGTTTGGCACACAACAAATTACACACAAAAAAAGGCAGTGGTAGAAAAAATTATCACAAATATTGCCTGCTGTGAAATGCACGCTAATGATCAACACATATTCTTGCAAGAATTGTAGCGAAGATTTGTAATTATAAAATAAGAAGGAAGCCCCAGGACCTTTGTCCAGACTTAGGATCAGACTGTCCTCCTAGTGGCAGAGGTAGAGGGATGCTATGACCTGGGAAATGGACTCAATGGAAATGGCACTGGGATAGCTACTGCGTAAAGCCTATTCTGCAATGGAAGAACCTACATCTTTGGAACTCCCTGCCTGTTGACATCGTGCAAGCGCCTTCGCTTTACTTTTTTTTCAGTGCCTGCTTAAGACATTTTTCTTTAGACGTGGCCCAAAAATGGAAGCAAGAAGAATTACCGACAAAAGAAGAATGGAAGGTGAAATTAATGAACTATGCAGAACTGGACAAACTAACAGGAAGGATTTGAAATCGGCGGGACCAGAAATTCACAGAAGACTGGAGTAAATTTACAGATTATCTGAAAAGTATTTGTGATGACCAGACTACGTTTGTAGGCTTGCAAGAAGTTTTCTGAGGAATATTATTGGAATTATTGCAAAAATAGATAAGGGGGAGGAGGATTAGTTATGATAATTAAAGGTAATAAGAATTTAAGAAATGCATAAGAAGTGGTTAAAACGGTGGATCATCAGAGGGGCTAGGGGAAGTCCAAAAAAGATTGTATAAATGATGAAGTTTTGTGGTATTATAATTTATATGTTAAAATTAGTAAAAATTATTATTTAAAAAAGACATTTTTCTTTAGACAAGCCCATCCAGATATTTAGAGAGTGGATGTGAGCTTTCAACCATTTTCACTTTATTGCTGATTTTGATTTTTTTTAAAAAAAAGTTTTAAATTATGGTTGGAAATATTTTTTATTGATACGTTTATGGGTGGGTGGGTGGTAAACCACTTTGGGGTTTTCAAATGAAATAAATAAATCAATGGTAAACTTTGTTGTTGTTGGCGTCCGTCTGTCTCGAAAGGCATACCATAGCAATGCAATAGAATAAAGTTATATTGTTTTGAGCTGGGAGTGGGGTCAGTCTGCATGATGCCCCTTACAGTTATTGGAATTCTGTCTCTGTGGGGGTAGGGTGTATGAGAGCAAGCCTGCCAAACCAGCCCCTTTGTCTAGGTAATGGTTTTGGATGACTAGATAAACATCACGAAACAATTGGGTGGGCCTTCCCCCTAAGTGCTACTTAGGTAAACAATAGCCAGAGCGTTATGCCAAAGCTGAGCTGGAAGCAGACTGGAAGCTGGAGACACAGAGACATGCTTGCTCTGTGCTGGATCCAAAGCTGTGACTAACGGAGAAGCAAGATATTTTGGGGTGTCAGTGATGTGAGCCACTCCATTCGACTCTCAGGTTGTATATGCAGTGGTACCTCGGGTTACAAACACCTTGGGTTACAAACACTTCAGGTTACAGACTCCGCTAACCCAGAAATAGTGCTTCAAGTTAAGAACTTTGCTTCAGGATGAGAACAGAAATTGTGCAGCGGCGGTGTGGTGGCAGCGGGAGGCCCCATTAGCTAAAGTGGTACCTCAGGTTAAGAACAGTTTCAGGTTAAGAACGGACCTCCAGAACGAATTAAGTTCTTAACCCGAGGTACCACTGTATATGTAATTAAAGCCATCTATCCTAAAGACGATCGGAAGGTCGGCGGTTCGAATCCCCGCAACGGGGTGAGCTCCCATTGCTCAGTCCCAGCTCCTGCCCACCTAGCAGTTCGAAAGCATGTCAAAGTGCAAGTAGATAAATAGGTACCGCTCTGGCGGGAAGGTAAAACGGCGTTTCCATGTGCTGCTCTGGTTTCGCCGGAAGTGGCTTAGTCCTGCTGGCCACATGACCTGGAAAAACTGTCCCTCAGCCAGTAAAGCGAGATGAGCACCGCAACCCCAGAATTGTTCGCGACTGGACTTGACGATCAGGGGTCCCTTTACCTTTACCTTTTTATCCTAAAGACACCATGGTCCCCATTGACCTTCATCTTGAGAAAACTGAACCTGTGTAAACACCTGGAATCCTTGGATTCTCTCAGAGCCCAGAGATTTTGTGTGTGTGTGTGTGTGTGTGTGTGTGTGTGTGTTACCGGTACTCACCATGAAGTTGTTATAGTAATTGCCACACTTTTAACAATGGGGGGAGGTGCTGGTACTGCATACCCTTGAACACACCCAGAAAAAAAAACACTGGATGGGTTTCAACACAACACTAAGTATCTCGTTCCACCAGTGCAAGGATTTCTCTTCGTGCAATGGGATGTTCCACCCTTTCCTGCATGGCCCCTAAGTTATAAAGGTTTCCCCCAAAAAAACCCTCTCTGAAGCAGATTTGCAGAGGGCCCTGCTCACGCATGGGTGATGGAGGAGAGGAAAGTTCCTTTGCACAAGCAGAAATAGTTGCGACATGTCAGTCGAATACCGCTCATTAAGCAGCAGATAGCAAACCCACAAAAAAGCAGCACAGCCGGTCTCTCGTCCCTAGCAGAGGATTCCCAGCTCCCCTTTGCTTACCTTAACCAAAAGCAACTTTGAAAAGTTTTCAGGGTTTTTCTCTTAACAGAAATGTTGATGAGCTCTAGTGGACGTCGGCAACAACCTTCCAGGTGTTTTGGATTGCAAGTCCCATCGGTCCAATGGGTTGATGTGGTCCAAAAGAATCAGAGACCTCCAGGTTGTGGGTCCAGCAGTTCGGTTCCCCTATCGTCCCAGTTCCCTCTCCCCCAATTTTGTCATCATGCTTGTGGCCACTGTCTCTTCTTTTCGGACCTAAATGGAAACACTGCCAAAAGGTTCTAATCAAGCCCGGAAGAGCCTGCTTGCGTTCGTAGCAAGAAGCACAGGGCTCCTATGGCTGAAGCAAGTGCCCCTGAAACCAACGAGACTCATATCAAAGCAGTGCAATATGTTATTGCTGAGATGGAGAAGAGCTCTAGGCTCAAGCAAAGGCAACCTGGGCTAAGCTGAGCTAGGAAGCGGTAATTACTGTTCCCCAAACCAGCAAGCATCTCTGCCTCCATGGACAGCAACGCAGCCCTGAAGCACTGAGGCTTTTTGTTATTGAGCTGAGCCCATTTTTACCAGCAGCTAAGCAAACTAATAGCAAGGATATTTCCCCAGAGACATGCAAGCCTCTGGTCCTTATTCAAACTGAGATCTTCCTCACTGCAGCTAAATTTTCGACCCGGGGTACCCAAAAAAATATCAAAACTTAAAAGTTATTTTGCCTTTTGCTTTCGGAACAACCAGTGGGGAAAACAAACAGAAACAGTCAAGGAGGTTCTTCCAGATGGTACTCAGTTCAAAGTAGTGACATTAAAGAGATATTCCCCATTTCAAGGGTTTGGGGGGAGTGTCGCTGTTTTGTCATGTTGGTGAGTGAGAATCTACTCTTGGGTTTTCATTTCTTTCTGCAGCAGAGTTCCTTTTACAGAAAGGTTTTCCTGCATATTTTACTTCTTTATAGCAGCAGCATTCCAGCTACCTCTTAGTGAAATTCCCATTACACTGGTCCCTTGGTTTTCAAACTAAATCCGTTCCAGAAGTTCCAGAAGTCCGTTCCAAAACCAAAGCGTTCCAAAACCAAGGCGCGCTTTCCCATAGAAAGTAATGCAGAATGGATGAATCCGTTCCAGACTTTTAAAAACAACCCCTAAAACAGCAACTTAACATGAATTTTACTATCTAATGAGAACATTGATCCATCAAATGAAAGCAATAAACAATGTACTGCTGTCACACAATCAATTAATCAGTAGCTGAACTGGGTTCCACACAGTCACAAAAACAAACAAAAAAGGAGCCACAAAAACAAACATGCAGGTAGATTAGCTGAGAGACATTCACTGCCCCTGAATGGCTGAGTGGTCTCTCAGGTCCTCGTCCAACCCTCTGACCATTAGACCACACTGCCTCTCATTACTCTTCTGAGCTAACATCCACAAGGGATGGCAGAGGGAGGAATCCAGTGGTCCACATTTTCGTGCGAGCCTACCCAATTTGCACTTGCTGAAGCAAAGTGAGCAAAAAACCAAATTCTGCCCCAACAGAATTCTGGAATAATACACAAACTGAAACACGTGGATCCTTTGAAATTTACACCTCTCTGAATTCTGCAACGCAGTTCTCCAGCCATGTGTACGAAACAAAACAAATTAAACATTGTACACGAGGTTAAAGAGTGCATAAAAATCACATATTGTGTTATTTAAAAGAACACAGTGAAAATGCATTATATTAGGCGGAATTGCATTGAAAATGCGTATATTTGGCGAAAGTGCATATAAAATGATGTCTGCCTTGGAGAAACACGCACTAACATGCTGAAGAATTTTGACAAATTCTTTCGGGGTTTTTTTGTTGTTTTTTTTAAAAAAGATTGCAAACCGGTGTATATATGTGGAGTAGTGAACTCAAGATTGGAAAGATGACAAACTTGGAAATCACTTAATCACTGTTGTTAAGCAATGAGAGGAAGGAACTTTAGCATCCCCACCTTTGGACTTGGAAGGCAGGCCTCCGAGAGCAGTATTAAAAAAAAAACAGGAAAAGCTGGATGGAGGAGGATACTGGGGGACATTTCTTACAGCATTTCCCTTATGTCCACATGATTTCATTCACTCCCCAAATGTGTTGCCTTTACAGAATAAAGCACTGGAAGTAACCAACAAAGGACATCACCTTGCCAACAAAGGTCCGTATAGTTAAAGCTATGGTTTTCCCAGTAGTGATGTATGGAAGTGAGAGCTGGACCATAAAGAAGGCTGATCGCCGAAGAATAGATGCTTTTGAATTATGGTCCGGAGGAGACTCTTGAGAGTCCCATGGACTGCAAGAAGATCAAACCTATCCATTCTGAAGGAAATCAGCCCTGAGTGCTCACTGGAAGGACAGATCCTGAAGCTGAGGCTCCAATACTTTGGTCACCTCATGAGAAGAGAAGACCCTGATGTTGGGAAAGATTGAGGGCACAAGGAGAAGGGGACGACAGAGGACGAGATGGTTGGACAGTGTTCTCCGAAGCTACCAACGTGAGTCTGACCAAACTGCGGGAGGCAGTGGAAGACAGGAGTGCCTGGCGTGCTCTGGTCCATGGGGTCACGAAGAGTCAGACACGACTAAATGACTAAACAACAACAACAAATTCTCTCGAAACAAATGAGGTTTCCTTTTTACTTCTGCAGAGGGGGAAAGTGATATTGCAGTGACACATACCCATTTTCCACGTCCCACATGCTACAGTTTTGTCATCGCTGGTCTACTATTTATTAATATACTGTTAATCCCAGGAAATCCTGTTGGCACCTGTGCTTGCGGGACTTCAAATGTCACTTTATCTCTAAGAGCTCACAATAGCTCACTTGTCACTGTTTACCATACGCCAGTGTTCTTTACCAAAAGGAAGCTGAATTGGTTTACTTTGCAGTACTTACGCATTGTGTACCTACCTTGTGCTACAGTGTCAAGTCTTTTTTTGAAAGCAAAGAGGGAACAGGTGGTTGAAACGCCAAGAAAATCAACACATACTCCTGGCCAAAAAAAGAGAAAAAAGCGAGGGAAGGAAGCAAAACAGAGAATAGATCACACATAGAATGGAGAATGGCTGATGTGTGAGAAATAAAATGCTTTAGTCCAGTGGCAGAACATCTGAATTGAATGCAGAAGGTTCTCCCAGCTTTGGTTTCCAGCATTTCCAGTTAGGATTCTATACTACTCTGTTCTGCCTTGGTCAGGCCACACCTGGAATACTGGGTCCAGTTCTGGGTACCACAATTTAAGAAGGATGTTGACAAGCTGGAATGTGTGCAGAGGAGGACAACCAAGATGATCAAAGGTCTGGAAACCAAGCCTTATGAGGAACGGTTGAAGGAGCTGGGTAAGTTTAGCCTGGAAAAGAGGAGAAGACTGAGAGGAAGAATTATAGCCATCTTCAAATATCTTAAGGGCTGTCACATGGAAGATGGAGCAAGCTTGTTTTCTTCTGCTTTGGAGGGTAGTACATTTCTGAGCACAATTCAAAATGTTGGTGTTGACATTTAAAGCTCTAAACGGCCTTGGCCCAGTATACCTGAAGGAGTGTCTCCACCCCATCATTCAGCCCGGATGCTGAGGTCCAGCGCCGAGGGCCTTCTGGTGGTTCCCTCACTGCGAGAAGCAAAGCTACAGGGAACCAGGCAGAGGGCCTTCTCGGTAGTGGTGCCTGCCCTGTGGAACGCCCTCCCACCAGATGTCAAAGAGATAAACAACTACCTGACATTTAGAAGACATCTGAAGGGAAGTTTTTAATGTGTGACATTTTAATGTATTTTTAATCTTTGTTGGAAGCCGCCCACAGTGGCTGGAGAGGCCCGGCCACATGGGCAGGGTACAAATAATAAATTATTATTATTATTATTATTATTATTATTATTATAGTAGGACTTGAAACAATGGATTCCTGGCAGTAAGAGCTGCTCGTGGAACAAACTCCCACGAGAGGTGGTGGACTCTCCTTCATGGGAGGTTTTTAAGCAGAGGTTGGATGTCTCGTGGATGCTTTAGTTGAGATCACCTTTCCAACTCAATGATCCTATGCCTGCAAAAGAGGTCCCTGTCTGAAACCCCGGAAAGCCACTTTCAATCAATGCTGACCATATTGAGCCAATGGACTGACTCGATATATAAGGCAGCTTTGGATATTTCTGAAGTTGATTTGAGCATTTGCTACTGATGCGAAGGCCCTTGTTGAGAGCTGAGCTGGGCTTCCTTCTGGGCAGCTGCAATAATGCTTCCTCATTCTAATATAAGCACAACTCGGTTTGTTTAACATTTGCAAGGGCAGCCGCACAAGCTGTGGGGCTGGGAGGTGTTTGTTTGGCCTGTGACTCAGAGAGACAGAGAGGCTGGGTTTGGCAATGGATTTAACCTTCTATTTCACTGGATTTGTGGCTTAGTCATAAAGTTGTCCAGCCCCTCCCTTCTCCCTCGCTTTACTCTCCCACTCTCAGATAACTGTGCTCCGTTTGGCAACAACTGCCAAGGAAGAAAGACACCTGCAGGGCCTTTGCATAGGAGACTCCAGACTGAGGGGACGGAACAGCAAGGACCCAGAAAAGCAGGTAGAATTCTGGGTGGTTGGGCAAAATAATGTTTGGCACATGGCTCTATGCCAGTTCAAACTTACTGATTTCCCCTGGGTGCTCTCTGCTTTAATCTAAGGGCATTGATCCCCACATGCATGTGATATTTGACAGCATTTTGCTTTTGAGGCAATATCAGTTCTCCATTTCGATGTCTGATCCGCGATTGGCTGTTTCTCACATGCAAGGTATGGTCTGTGGCTGCGGGCGCTGAGCACGGCAAAGGGTTTGCCAACCTTTCAACCGGCCTGTGTTGCTGCGCCACGATTTGCAGCGGAGGGATAACATTTATCTATGTGCTGAGGATATGTTCACCTGCTGACTCCTGCCTAACAAGCTGCTATTAAGAGCAGGGCTGCACAGGGACCGGTTTGAACTCAATTCACGGAGGGCTCAAGAGAGTTGCCACATGATCTGGAAAAAGAACCCTGCCTGCTTCTATGCCTTTTATAGCAACTTGGCAAACATTGTCACCGGCTGATGTCCACAGATCAAGCTAACAGCTTAGGAGCCTTTAGGCTACAGCAGCGGTGGACAACCTGTGACCCATGAGCCTAATTTCATGGGACTTTTCCATACAGGTAGCCCTGAGGAGGAAAATTAAGATCATCACCCCCTTTTCCATCTCTCTCTCCCCCCCCTACCCTCTATTTGAGATCTTTAAAAGGGAGCAAAGGGAGAACCCAGCGCAGAATGATGTTTTTATCTTAAGAGAGACTTTGAGAGAATGTGTGGAATGGCTTTCACCCCACCTCCAACACCGGCATGTGCCCCCAAGGGCATTCAGACCTTGAAGGCGGGGGGGGGAGGAGGGGACAAGATTGCCCATTCCTGGACTCCTGCATTTTTTACAGGTCCAACCTCTGTTGCTGAGGCTTCAGAACTTGTTTTTGTCTGAATGAAAGTCCTGTAAAAGTCAAAAGAAGGGACACAGGTGGTGCTGTGGTCTAAACCACTGAGCCTCTTGAGCTTGCCAATCAGAAGGTTGGCAGTTCGAATCCCCGTGACGGGGTGAGCTCCCGTTGCTCAGTCCCAGCTCCTGCCAACCTAGCAGTTCGAAAGCACGCCAAAAAGTGCAAGTAGATAAATAGGTACCGCTCCAGTGGGAAGGTAAATGGCATTTCTGTGAGCTGCTTTGGTTTCGGTGTTCCATTGCGCCAGACGCAACTTAGTCAAGCTGGCCACATGACCCAGAAAAACTGTCTACGGACAAACGCCAGCTCCCTCGGTCTGTAAAGCGAGATGAGCACCGCAACCCCAGAGTCACCTGCGACTGGACCTAACGGTCAGGGGTCCTTTACCTTTACCTTTTTACCTTTAAAAGTCAAAAGCAAGGAACGCTCCCCTCAGAAGCAGAACAGCTGTGCTACTTTGAGCAAAAGCCAGAAGAGATTTATTTAAACTTGTGTAACTGTAAATGATAGATGTCCTTTGCTCCATTTCCCCCCTAAACTACTGTGAATAATCTTCATGTTTTGAAGATCGCTTAGTCTCTCAGATGTAAGGATTGCTGCTGTTAAACATTATTAGTGCCTTCCTTTCCCACAGCCTTTTGGTGTCCCTGAGGCAAGGCCTGCCGGCTGGCTTATAAGGCTTAGTGAGACAATTGCCTCAGGTGGCAGGCCGGGGACAGCAGGGAGGAGGAGAGGGCCACCTGCCACATCCTGCGCTTGGTGTGCCAGTGTGGTGTAGTGGTTAAGAGCGGTAGTCTCGTAATTTGGTGAACCGGTTTCGCGTCTCCGCTCCTCCACATGCAGCTGCTGGGTGACCTTGGGCTAGTCACACTTCTCTGAAGTCTCTCAGCCTCACTCACCTCACAGAGTGTTTGTTGTGGGGGAGGAAGGGAAAGGAGAATGTTAGCCGCTTTGAGACTCCTTAGGGTAGTGATAAAGTGGGATATCAAATCCAAACTCCTCCTCCTCCTCCTCCTCCTCCTCCTCCTCCTCCTCCTCCTTCTTCTTCTTCTTCTTCTTCTTCTTCGCACCTGCACCCGCCGCCTCCTCTGCTGCCGCCACCCCCAGCACTGACCCCCATCACCGCCAGCTCCTCTCCAGCCTTCTTTCTTCTCTCTGACACCGTCAGCACGCCAGGACCTCCCCAGGTTACCTCCAGTCGCCACAGGTCACAGTGGATAAGGAGGTGGAAGGGCGGGGGACACCTTTTTCTGTTTTGCCTCAAGCGGCAAAATGTCATGGGCTGGCCCTGCCCTGGGGCTTCTGCTTTATTTCTTAGCTACAGAGCAACCTTATTATCAATAAGGAGGAGGCTGTAGCTTTTCTGGGCTATAGTTGAGTTGCTCCTCAAGTGAAAATTCCTGTTCTCTCCTCCCCACCCCACTTCCTCCCTCTGTGAATGCATTTGCACATAACAGGTTGTTTAAAAATGGTGTGTGTGTGTGTGTGTGTGTGTGTGTGCGTGCATGTGTGTGTGTGTTTTATGCGATCTGTAAGCCACTCCTTTTTTTCCTGTTACTGTAAAGTATTGCATTATTAGAAAACATTCCATTTGCTGAAGCAGGCATATCCCTCGTGTGCTACGAAATACATCTGTAAAAGGACAATAACTGCAGCAGGCCAGGAGGGTTCTCTTTTTATTGGATTCTTTCATAATGAACAATGGGCGTTAAATCCATTCCACTGTGAAAGGGTCCCTCTGCCATAGGAGAAGCCCCAGGACCCAGCGGAACAGAGCCATGCTGTATACACAACTCCACTGGTGTTTGCAACACAGCTAAGATTGTTGCCAGGCCTCCTTGAGGTGGACAGAGGCTCCTAAGCCTTTGACAAAGCGATGAGAAATCAACAGACAATGCGTTTGACAGGAAGCATGATGGTCCAGTGCTATAAGAAGATATACAAAGCTTAAAGGTAAAGGTAAAGGGACCGCTGACCATTAGGTCCAGTCGTGACTGACTCTGGGGTTGCGGCGCTCATCTCGCTTTATTGACCGAGGGAGCCAGCGTACAACTTCTGGGTCATGTGGCCAGCATGACTAAGCCGCTTCTGGCGAACCAGAGCAGCGCACGGAAACGCCGTTTACCTTCCCACCGGAGCGGTACCTATTTATCTACTTGCACTTTGATGTGCTTTCGAACTGCTAGATTGGCAGGAGCAGGGACCAAGCAACGGGAGCTCACCCCGTTGTGGGGATTCAAACCACCGACCTTCTGATTGGCAAGTCCTAGGCTCTGTGGTTTAACCCACAGCGCCACCCGCGTCCCTGCATATCTTACTTACCATAACTTACTTACCAAAGCTTACTCCATATCAAATCTTCCATACAGCTGCAATAGGAAGGAAGCCTCTAAAGCAGCCTTTCTCAACCTGTGGGACCCCAGATGTTGTTGAACTACAACTCCCATCACCATCAAACAACATCTGACAACATCTGGGGACCCATCAAACAACATCTGGGGACCCACAGGTTGAAAACTGCTGCTCTAAAGGAACATGATCTCTCATGCTGAGTCAGACCATTGATCCATCTAGCCAAATATTGTCTTCCCCAGCCCTGTGTCTTCCAGATGTTTCCCACTACAATTCCCATAATCCCCCACATCATTGGTTATGCTGACTGGGGCAGATGGAAGTTGTAATCCGACAACCTCTAGTAAGCACCAGGTTGAGGTAGGCTTGTCTATTCTGACTGCCCCCAAGGACATAATAAGAGACCTGCTAGATTGGGGCAAACAGTCCAACATCCTGTGGCCAGCTAGATTCTTACGGGAAGCTCCCAACTACAGCTTGGGTGCAAAAGCTCTCTGCTGCTGTTCTTCACCAGGGACATGATTTCAGAAGATCCTGGGTGGTAATGTGTAGACATTGTGATGACTAGGAGGCATAGCCTTATCGTCTGTGAATTTGTCTGATCCTTCTTTAAAGCTGTTTGAATTGTTGCCCATCAGCACCTTTTATAGCAGAAAATTCCACAGTGAGACTTTGCATTGCACAAAGAGGTATTCCTCTTGCCTGCTCTGAATCTTCTACCATGAGGTGTGGTGTAGTGGTTAAGAGCGGTAATCTCGTGATCTGGGGAACCAGGTTCGCGTCTCCACTCCTCCACATGCAGCTGCTGGGTGACCTTGGGCCAGTCACACTTCTTTGAAGTCTCTCAGCCCCACTCACCTTACAGAGTGTTTGTTGTGGGGGAGGAAGGGAAAGGAGAATGTTAGCCGCTTTGAGACTCCTTAAAGGGAGTGAAAGGCGGGATATCAAATCCAAACTCTTCTTCTTCTTCATTCCGCTTCGCTGGGTTCCTGGTACGGGTCTTTCCCATCAACATGGTACCTAAGCATTTGCTGCTGGTGAGCTTGGATTTAAACCACAGGAACTGGACATTTCCCCCTTCCTTTATTACTCATTTGAGGTTTAGCTTTGCTAAGTTGGTATGGCCATGCCTTGGCTCCACTGTTCTGCAAGCACCTCTCCTAATTAATGGCTGTTCAGCCAGCTTCAAAGAGATTCCAGGATAGCTGTTCCTTGTTTGAAGAGCCCCGTTAGCTTAATTGACTGTCCTTGGGCTTTGGGTGAGGGGAACCACAACTGATGTGAAAGCCAAAGGCATCCCATTAAAATCCTGATGGAGGTTGGATTTCTGTAGGAAATTGGCTTACATCTTGCATCCTGAAAAAATTAAATCTCCAATTTAAACTGGGCACTTGAGATAAGTAGCTGTTAGTGGATGACACTTGCACCATCCAATCCCTCATACTATTTTTTAAATAATAATAATAGTAATAGTTATAGTAGTAGTAATAATAATAATAATAATATCATCAATGGAGTTTAAAATAAAGGAAAACTTTGTCTTCTTGTTTGGGGGCCTGCTGTCTATATGGACCATTTATGTGCTGTGTCTGTGATGGAGGAAAGACTGTGAGCTTAATAGACCAGCAGATGAAGAACATAAATCTTTCCTCATTTTGAGTTGCTCCAGCTCCTTGACCATTTTGATTGCTGTTTATGGGAACATTTCTAGCCCTTTGTTAGGTGAGGCAACCAGGACTGTACACAATACAGTGGTACCTCCGGTTGCGGACAGGATCCGTTCCAGAGCTCCAGTCGGATCCCGAGGTTTCCGCAACCAGTGGGACTGCTTCTGCACATGCGTAGAGTGCTTCTGCGCATGTGCGTGGGGCAAAACCCGGGGAAAATACTTCCAGGTTTGCCGCGTACGTATCCCGAAGGATACGTAACCAGAGGTGAACGTAACTAGAGGTACCACTGTACTCCAAAACTGGCTGTGCCATACATACCAATCATGATATTGGAATTTGTCCTTTTCACAGCAGCTAGTATCTAAATACTCTTAGATTCTGACAGTGTGGTGCAGGTTTAGGTGCCTGTTACTTATTCTTGCCTCTTATCTCTGTTTGTATCTGTTCCAAATAACTAGGCGGCTGCGATATGATACCTAAGAGAAATGATTTGTGCGCTGGGATATACCAGCTTTGACTCATGTCTCATCCATGAATCTCCTAGATGGTTTTAGTCAAGGTGGGAGGGACACAACTCCTAGGATATAGTCCAAGGCAGGGATGTGGAACCTGTGGTCCTTCAGAGGCTGTTGGACTACAACTCCCATCAGCCTCAGCCATCATTGCTGATGTACAAGGATAATGGCTGTTGTAGTTTCACCACATATGAAGGGCCACAAGTTTTCCACTCCTGATCTAAGCATATGTTATGTAGTGGGGTCTCCTAACCACCCTTAACAAACAAAAGTTCCCAAGTTCGTTGGAGAAAGCCATGACTGCCTAAAGTTGCATGGTGTTGCTTTAGCTAAATAGTGCAGATGGATAATAAATTATTTGACTGAACGCTGTTAAATTAAAGCACCATTATTCACTGGTTCCTAACATTCCAGCATCCTTGTTTGGACAAGGTAAGTGCCCCGGACTTGTGGTCAGTAAGGCTGCATTTAATTTTGGCCCCAGTTCCTTGAGTGCCTGTTTACCAAAGATAACCATGAATTTGTCGTAATTCAGCCGGACATCCTGGGAAACCACTCACTGCACTGTACTCTCGGGAGATTGTTATCAGCTTCCTGAGTGGCAGGGCCCCTGGAATGGACAAAGGAAAAGGTGTGCGTGTGGGGAAAGTGCCTGCAACACAGGGGGCACCTGCCTTCCAGAATCAGCACCAAAAGAAAAAACGATTAGCGTTCCTTCCTTGCTTACAGCCGCATGCAGACTGGTGGTGTTCCTTCTTCTGGAATCCCCTGCCCTACCCGTCTAGTGCAGTTGTCCCTAATTGGGGGTCCGTGGACCCCGAGGAATTCTGCGTAACCCACCCAGGAAATCTGGGGCACCATTCAGATAACAAAACCTACCCCAGAGATATCAAAATGTTCAAAAGGTGAGGGATCCATGGCTTGGCATTTGAAAAACAGGGGGCCCACAGTACTTAGCCAACTGGGAACCACTGGTCTAGTGTACTGGTCTATGCTTAAACCTGGAGCATTCTGGAATCCTGGTTTGGATCAAGGCATGGGTCTGCCATTGAATATTGCACTCTGGTTGTTGCTTGGGTTATTGGTAAGTCGACTGAGTGTTGTTAGAAGCTCTAGGTCTCAGTTGTGTGGTATGTTAAAATAGTTACAGTCCATTGGTATTGATTTGTGGGGGACATATAAAAACATAAAATGTCAAGCAGAGGCTGTGTTCTACCTCTGCTGTCATGGGCAGTATTCCTTTGGATACCAGGTTGCTGGGAATCACAAGTGAGGGGAGAAGCTGTTGCTTTCAGGTCTGATTTAGGACTTCTCATAGACATCTGGTTGGCCACTGTAAGTACAGGGTGCTGGAACAGATAGTCCAATGGCCTGATCCAGCTGGCCTTTTCTTACATTCTTCTTAGTAAGTAGCAGCAGCAGCACCTGTTCTTGGTGGAAGCCTGCGAACACCTCTAACGCTCTCTTACAGCAGGAAGGAACTAAATATATGCTGTAGAGGGCTCAGTGGAAGAGAGGAAGAGTGTGTGCTTTAGCTGTGTTAGATCCCAGATTCTTTCTCTGGCAGATCTAGTTAAATGGTCTCGGGTAGGAGGGAATCGTAGAATCAAAGAGGAATCCTAGAATTGCAGAGTTGGGAGGGATCACCAGGGTCTAAGCCCTGCAATGTAGGAATCTTTTGCCCAACCCACAACCATGAAATTCAGAGTCCTCATACTCTACCGACAGAGCTGTTCGGCAGCTAGAGGGCTAGGAGAGACTAAGGTTAACCACACACCAAATCTAGGCTAGAAAAAAGTGCCAGCAATTCCTTAGAGCGGGTTTCAAAGGCAATGGGTTGAATTCAACGCTAATCTAGCTCAGAGCAGATTCATTGAAGTTATGGGGCATGACTAACTTACGTTCATTTTTTCAGTGGGTAGAGAACTCTGAGTAAACTGCAGAGTAGTCCATGCAACAGGTAATTAAATTGTGGGACAGGCTCTCATAGAAGGCAGTGGTTGCCACCAACTTGGATGGCTTTAAAACAGGAGTAGTCAGACTCATGGACACTATGGTGGTCAATGGTTACTAGCCAAGATGGAAGCTATGTTCTGCCTTCCATGGTTGGAGGCACTAATGTTTCTGTAGCTCAGTTGCTGGGAACCACACGAAAGGAGAGTGCGCTTGTGCTTAGGTCCTGCATGAGGTTTCCCACAGGCATCTGGGTGGCTACTGTGACAACAAAACATTGGACAAGACAGGCCACTGGCCTCAGGCTCTACTTTTGCTTTTAGGCTAACTTAGTTGGAGACAACCCAATGCTCCTCTGACGTCTTCACCGGGTGTTGCAGCCATTGACTCTTGAAGCTCATGCTCAAACTAACACGGCATGGTAATTTGCAGCTTAGCACGATTTGGTGAGGATGGAAGGTCTCAATATTGGGAACAGAGAAACTGGTGGCCCTCCAGATGTTGCTGGACTCCAACTCCCATCAGCCCCAGCCAGCATGGCCAATACCCAGGGGTGATGAGAGCAGCAGTCGCAACCCAACAACGTCCGGAGCGCCACAGGCTTCCCATCCCATAATGGCAACGAAGGGTTGCAGGAAAATAAAGGGCTGCTAGGTAGAAATTAAGTGTTGTCTTCCAAATTAATTCCATGGGATACTTAGGTCTTATATCTAAGATCCCGAAATCCTCTCTTTCTAGAGCAGGAGTGGGGAAACTATTACAGGCTGAGGGCTGTATCCGCATCTGGGCAGCCTACTAAGGGCCACATGCCAGGGGCAGACAGAGCCAGAGGCACGAGTGTGTGAAGCGGGGGATGTAAATTTTGCCTACTTTCTGCACACACAACACAAACACATCCTTCTCTAATTTATTTTTATTTAAAAGCATTTATTAACTGTGTTAACATTTAACAAGTCCCTATGCTCCCTATTAGGGACACAGGTGGTGATGTTCGTTAAACAGAGCCTAGGACTTGCCGATCAGAAGGTCGGCAGTTCGAATCCCCACAATGGGGTGAGCTCCTGTTGCTCAGTCCCTGCTCCTGCCAACCTAGCAGTTTGAAAGCACGTCAAAGTGCAAGTAGATAAATAGGTACCACTCTGGCGGGAAGGTAAACAGCATTTCCATGCACTGCTCTGGTTCACCAGAAGTGGCTCAGACATGCTGGCCACATGACCCAGAAGCTGTACGCCGGCTCCCTCAGCCAATAAAGCGAGATGAGCACCGCAACCCCAGAGTCGGCCACGACTGGACCTAATGGTCAGGGGTCCCTTTACCTTTACCTTATGCTCCCTATTATTGAACAGAGTTCTAATAACTCTAATAACAGAGCTCAGGGATGCATTCCAGCCAGGCCAAAGGACTCAAGGGGGATCTGAAGCAGTGCTGGTGAGAGGCGTGGTTAAAAGGGGGTGTGGCCGAGAAGGGTGTGTGTCCTGGGGAATGTTCTGAGAGTCAGACAACGTCTTAAAGGGGACCACATCTGACCCCTTGTCCCAAAGTCCCCCACCCATGTAATCAAGATTCAGGTTTTTTTTTCTTTTAGAAGGAAGACAGAGAAGTACAAGCAAAACCTGTTTCTCCAGAACATAATAGCAGAACAAACAAAAGGGTGGATGCATCAAGGAACGATGTCTCTATCAAATTACCTTCTTTAAATGCTAAAAAAAGAGAAAAAATTGGCTCCAGCTCATCTTTATGCAGTGTTTCTTTTGCTTAATGGGAAGTAGATAGTAGAGAATCCATCCTGTTTCAGCCTGTCATTCCAACAATGGAGCACAGGATAATTTTCCTATTCATTCCTATTAATAGGTGGCTGTTTTTGAAGCCAGCAGCCGACATTGCATTTTTAATCTCCATCCTGAGCACAACAGCTATAATAGTTTTCAAGCAAACATATATTTTCCTATTCAGCAAAAAGGCAGCGAGCCAAACATTCATCCCCAGGAAATGTACATAGTTGCATTGGCTTGCACATTAGAGATATGGCCCATTAATTTTATTTCTGGATGTACATAATTGGAATAAGATGAATTGATACTTGCATTTAGGTATGTGCTTATCCATTGTGTGCACATATATATTAAGATATATCTTAGGGCGTAATTCTGTTATTCCAAATCAGGCATGCTCAAGACTCTGGGAAAGGGCACACTAATATGAAAAAAAACTCATTTATACGCCATGAGATAAATTAAGTAAAAAACCGAAAGCATCATAAAAAAAAACAGAGTAAAGCATAATGCAATGCTCTGTGTGTGTTTCCTTTTTGAGTTTAAGGTAGTTCTGCTGTGCTTCTACACTGCAGTTGAAATCCTATCATGTGCACATTTACCTGGAAGTAAGCCCCACTGAACAGTCTATGTGCATTTTTACTTCTGAATGAAAATGCATGGGCTTGTATTGTAATGTGTTCAGTATGTATGTCAATTTCACTTTCTCATTTTCCTAACGTTAAGTTCAGCTTTCAAGATTTCAACATTTTTTTAAAAAAAGTCCTCGTGAAAATTCATCCGCGTTTTCGTGTGAATTTTTCCTACTATATACATTTGTGTGTGCAGTTTTGCTTAATATAATGCGTTCCTGCAAAACAATTCCCCCTAGTACAATGTGGGTTTTTTAATGTTATCTTCGCTAATATAAGGTTTTCAGCAGGCATCTTGTGAGAGCACCTGCCTAATGTTAGTAGGCAGAGAGATTCATAGCTCACTAAAAGACACAAATGCAGAATGAACATTATGTGGCACCTGTAAAAGTGCAAGGTCCACAGTTGAAAGTAGCCAAACTGGTCCCAAGCCATGAAGAGCTTTATATGTAAGAATGTAAGTTCCAACAAATTCCTCCACTGCCTCGCTGACATTTTCATTTCTCAGAAGGTGGAAGAAGCCACAAGGAGATCATCAACTTGGGCCTGGTCCTCACCAACAGGGAGGAACTCATTGACAAATTAGAAGCACTGGGAAACTTGGGAGGAAGTGATCATGTCCTCCTGGGTTTCATGGTACAGAAGCAAGGGAAAGCTGGATGTAGTTAGAAATGCACTATGGACTTTATGAAGGCTGATTTCAAAACATTTAAGGAACTACTGGGGGAGATCCCACCGTCAGAAATACTCAATAAGAAGGAAGTCCAAGATGGACGGAAGTTTCTTACAGATGAAATATTAAAGGCACAATTGCAGACAATTTATTCAAGACAGAAAAGTGGAAGGCATCTAAAGAAACCAATATGGTTGCATAAGGAGCTTACAGTTGAGCTATAATTTAAGAAGGACATGTGTAAGAAATGGAAGAAAGGGGAAATCACAAAGAAGGAATATACACCAGTAGCCAACAGTTGCAGGGTGAATGTCAGGCAAGCCAGAGCTCAGAGTGGGCTCAGGCTTGCAAGAGAGGTTAAAATTAATTTTAAGAAAGGTTTATTTGGCTACTTTCGAAGCAAGAGCAAGAACAAGAACAAGCAAGTGGAAGGTCCTCTGTGTGGAAAAGATGGAGAAATGCTATCGGGTAACAGAGAGGAGGCAGAACTGCTCAACACCTACTTTGCTTCTGTCTTCACCGAAAAGGAAGACAATGCCCAACCTGGTGATGACAGAATAAATGGTGTAAAGAGGGAGCTGTAGCCCAAGACAGGAAAATAATGCACGGAAACACCGTTTACCTTCCCGACGGAGTGGTACCTATTTATCTACTTGCACTTTGATGTGCTTTCAAACTGCTAGGTTGGCAGGAGCAGGGACTGAGCAACGGGAGCTCACCCTGTCACGGGGATTCGAACCACCAACCTTCTGATCGGCAAGTCCTAGGCTCTGTGGTTTAACCCACAGCACCACCCGCGTCCCTTTCCTGAAGACTGGAGGCGGGTAATCCCCATCTTCAAAAAGGGCAGTGGGAGATCCAGGTAGCTACCAACCAGTGAGCTTGACATAAATACCAGGAAAGGTCCTAGAACAGATAATTAAACAGTGCGTCTGTAACCACTAAGAAAAGAAGTGCAGTTGCCAGGCAGAGATATATGAGGCAAGGTGTAAACTTGTGGAATTCCTTCCCTCAGGAAGCTTGGCTGACTCCCTGGTTTTTTGCCTTCAGGGGAGCACTGAAGACATTACTCTGTCCCCAGGCTTTTGGCTTGTTTTAATTACTGCTTTCCCACTGCTCTTGTGCAATGCATAATTTTAAATGTCTGCCTTTAACCACTAACTATTTATCATCATATCTTACTGCACAAATTGTTTTAAATTGTTCTGACCTGCCTCGGAGCTGTCAAAAGGCAGGGCAGACATTTCAAAAATGAAAAGATAAAATAAAACAAAAAAACAATAAAGGTATGTCTGAGTTGTACCATTTCAGACTGCAGTTTCACGTGCTTAGTGTTTCCTATGCCTCTCCCTAACACTAAACTCCTCCGCAAGGAAAATTAACACCGGCTTTAAAAAATTGTGATTTCTCCCTGATGCGCTCATTTTACGTGTGTGTGTGTGTGTGTGTGTGTGTGTGGAGAGAGAGAGAGAGAGAGAGAGAGAGAGAGAGAGAGAGAGAA
Source organism: Podarcis pityusensis (assembly GCF_964106645.2). NCBI lineage: Eukaryota > Metazoa > Chordata > Lepidosauria > Squamata > Lacertidae > Podarcis > Podarcis pityusensis. Next base: position 105,585,930 of record NC_138029.1, read on the forward strand.
AGAATCAGTGCTATGTTTCTAGAAAAATAGATGCCAGAACTCACCGTGAACATGTTCCTTGTTTTCTTCAAATGGCAATGGCGCCCACCTGAGAGGTGCCAGAACTGAGTTCCGGGCGGGGGGAGCCTTGTATATACAGTGGTACCTCAGGTTACATACACTTCAGGTTATATACGCTTTAGGTTACAGACTCCATTAACCTAGAAATAGTGCTTCAGGTTAAGAACTTTGCTTCAGGATGAGAACAGAAATCGGGCTCCGGCAGTGCAGCAGCAGCAGGAGGCCCCATTAGCTAAAGTGGTCTTCAGGTTAAGAACAGTTTCAGGTTATGAATGGACCTCTGGAACGAATTAAGTACTTAACCCGAGGTACCACTGTATCATGGAGAACCATTCAGGCCTGCACGTTGCCAAATTATACTTATGCATCACTAAACAAGAAGGTGCAAGTTTGCAGAGAATTAGCATGTGCCGATATCTATGTCGAGGTGCACTTTTAGAAATAATTACTATAATTTAAATAGAAGCGAAGCTCATCTTGCCATAGCTGGGAAGACTGTGACCAGGAGACCCTCTTTGCCTACTCAGTCTGCTGCTCAGGTTGTCGCTGTCGATTGACAACTTCAAGACGCTGCCTGTCTCCCTCGTCAGGTTCTTTACGCGACCAAATTTGGAACATTGAGTGCATTTCTGGCCGCTTCACCTCAAAAAGGATATTGCAGAGTTCAAAGGGGCTCAGGAAAGGACAAAAAAAAAATTATTGAAGGGATGGGGTGGCTCTCCTATGAAGAAAGGTTGGGGTGTTTAGGACTAGTGAGGGGGGGGACAGGAGCGAGAGGCTACATGATAGAAGTTTATAAAGTTATGCATGGCATAGAGAAAGTGGATAGAGATAAGTTTTTCTCCCTCTCTCCTTGGATGGAAAGAGGTTGGATAGCCAGAATGGCAAATCAGGTTGATGGACTATGCTGAAATGGCAAAATTAACTGGCAAGCTCAGGAACCAAGAAGACAAGAAATTTTTAAAAAAGAAAGAACTGGAAATGTTTATACAGTGGTACCTTGGGTTACATATGCTTCAGGTTACATATGCTTCAGGTTACATACGCTTCAGGTTACAGACTCCGCTAACCCAGAAATATTACCTTGGGTTAAGAACTTTGCTTCAGGATGAGAACAGAAATCGTGCTCCGGTGGGGCGGTGGCAGCAGGAGGCCCCATTAGCTAAAGTGGTGCTTCAGGTTAAGAACAGTTTCAGGTTAAGTACGGACCTCTGGAACAAATTAAGTACTTAACCTGAGGTACCACTGTAATGTATATACAAAATTATTGTAAACATTAGCAGGATTTTAAATGCACTTGTAATGTACTAGAGATTACAGATAACTTAGGAAGATGAAAATTTTGGGGAAGTACTGAAAGGCAGATGAAAACAGTAGTAAGAGGACCCATCAATGGGATGAGGGGAAGTCAGGAGGTTCAGAGCAATCTCAATACATGAATGTGCAAGACATGTGGATGGAACTTTATCACTTATTTCTTCATTTCTTTCTCTTTCTCTTTTTTCTTTTTTCTATCTATCTATCTATCATCTATCTATCTATCTATCTATCATCTATCCATCTATCTATCTATCTATCTATCTATCTATCTATCTATCTATCTATCATCTATCTATCTATCATCTCTCTCTCTCTCTCTCTCTCTCTCTCTCTCTATATATATATATATATATATATATAAAAGAAGTTGGATAGGCATCTGCCATGGATGATTTAGTCAAGATTCCCTCTACGATTCTATGATTCATAACACTAGAACCCGTTGACATCCAATGTAGCTGTGTGTTGGAAGATTCAAGGCGCCGCGCATAGTTCAATGATGGAAAAGTGCTCCTCTAGTGATGGCTGCCAACTTGGACGGCTTTAAAAAGAGGGCTAGAGATGAGGATGAGGATGAGATGAGATCATCAGCAGCCATTTGCCACCACTGTTGGATTTTGATCGGGGCAGTGGGTGGGGAGTGTGCGCCACTCCTCTGATCAAATGTGCAGCCCCTCAAAGCTAAATTTTAATTTCCACAGCGGTGCGGAGACAAGTCGCAGGTCTCCAGCATCATGTTTGATATGGCCCCAAGCCATGGACTTTGGATCTTTGCACATTCCTAAGCAGGAAGCAAGGAAACAGAAAGACTCTTCTACCTATTGTGTGAATGCCAAACCCAAGCGTTCCATGACAACGTTTTCAGTGCTTTGTTTGTTCAAGGGATTTGCATGTGGTATGAACTGCCTGGGAGGAAAAAGAAGAATATACCCGCATAGGTAATTCTTTTTTTCAAAACTGAATTCTATCTTAGGTAGAACTGGAAACTGTAATCAGGATCTGACTTCTACAGTATTAAACTAGTTTCTTAATTTTTTAAAAATGCTAATAATCAGATAATAAATGTGTATCAGTATTCGGTCTGCTATGTACATTTAAAGCAGTATCATGCCACCTCAAACACACATGGATTCCCCCAAACAATCCTGGGTGCTCTGCAAATGTTTTGGAGTGTATTTCTGCCATCTCTGGCTATTGTTCATGATGCTTTGGGCTAATGGGATGTTGTGGTCCAAAACATCAGCGCAGCACCAGATTGGGAAAGGCTGGTTTTTGCCTGTTAGTCTCTGCAACACTAAGCTTGTATGGAATGGATGCAATGAAGACCACCCAGCTGTGCGAAAGAAGCATTGTACGGTGGTACCTCGGGTTAAGAACTTAATTCGTTCTGGAGGTCCGTTCTTAACCTGAAAGTGTTCTTAACAGCACGATTTCTGTTCTCATCCTGCAGCAAAGTTCTTAACCCGAGGTACTATTACTGGGTTAGCAGAGTCTGCAACCTGAAGCGTACGTAACCTGAGGTACCACTGTACTACTGTTTGTACCTTTGCAGAAGAATATGGGGCAGCTACAGAGATACCATTATGGGACACAGGTGGCGCTGTGGTCTAAACTACTGAGCCTAGGGCTTGACTATCCAAAGGTCGGTGGTTCGAACCCCTGCGATGGGGTGAGCTCCCGTTGCTCAGTCCCTGCTCCTGCCTCGTGTTTTTTTTTATTTTTTCATGTAACATTTTTACAAATCCGTTTCATTTGTTGAGGCATTAGGGGGAGAAGAAAAAAGAAAGAAAAAAGAAAGGGGGGGTGGAGAGAGGGAAGATGGATAGGGGTGGGGTCGGGTGGCGGTGTTTCTATTATGTTTAATGTATGTAGAGTTTGGTGTCAGCGTCGCTTGTGTTGTTCACTTGTGTTCCTTTGGTGGTGAGAGAGGTTGGGGTTGGCCTAGGGTGTGATTGTTTGCTTGTGATTGGCTGTGGTGATCTTTGTTTTCGTGTGTGAGTGAGGTGGGTGGGTGTTTTGGATCAGGTTAGCCATATTGATTTGTATGCTGTTGGTGGATTATTGTCATTGTCCTGTTGGGCTGTGTATGTGATAAAGGGGAGCCATACCGGGGTGAAGGCGTCTTCTTCTGTTTGTCCCCGTGTCAGTTTCAGTTTATTAGTTAATTTTTCTAGTAGGGCTGTTTCCCATACTATTTGGTACCATTGGTCCATGCTTACTCCTGACAGGTCTCTCCAGTGTCTGGTTATGGTGTTTCTGGCTGCTGAGAGCAGGTGGGTTATGAGTTCTTTGTGGTGTAAATGGGCATTGTTGTCTTGGAAGATGTTTAGTAGGGCCAATTCTGGGGTGATGTCTATTACTTGCTTAGTTATTTCACATATTTCTTGTATGGCTGTTGTCCAGAATAGTTGGATTTTGGGACACTCCCACCACATGTGGAGGTATGTGCCTGTGGAGGTGCACCCTCTCCAGCATTTTGATGAGGTTCCTGGGTGTATTAGCGCTAGTTTCCTTGGTGTTAGGTACCACCTGTAGGTGAGTTTCAGTGTGAGTTCTTTTCTTTTCGTTGATATGGATTTAAAGGGGGGTTTAGACCACATTCTGGTCCATTGAGTGGGGTTAATCTCATAGCCTATGTCATTCTCCCATTGTTTTTTGATTGCGTCTAGGGGATTTGCGGGATTATGGAGTAGTATTTTGTATATTGCGGATACCGTCCCTTTACCGTTTCCCTTTGTTGTTAGGAGGAGGTTTTCGAAGGTTGTCAGGGGCCTAGTTGCTGCTGATTTTACTGTTGGGTTGTTTAAGAGGGCATGTAGTTGGTGTTGTGTTAACCAGGGCATTTGGGTGTCTTCTTGTCTTGTATTTCTTGTGTTGACAAGGGTTTGTTATTTTTATAAAAGTCTATTAGGCGATATAAGCCTTTGGTTCGCCAGGTTTTTATCTTGAGGTTTTGTGCTGCATGGTGGAATAATGGGTGGTACGCCAGGGGGATTAGTGGGGATGGGGTTGGGGATAGTTTGCCTATTTGTGTTTTCCATGCTTTGAGCATGGTCTGTGTGTACCTGTTAAGTGTTGTGGGAATTTTCTTTAGTTTGTTTGGGAGGAGTGGGTATGTTGTGGTGCAGGTGTTTTCAACTGTGTCCCTCTCTAGGTGTACCCATTGTTTTGTCTCATCTTCTAGTATATATGGGATTATATGGCATATTTGGTTGGCATTGTAATATGCTTCTATGTTGGGGATTCCCCATCCTCCTTCTGAGGTGGGGAGGTGCAGGTATTTGGGGCTTATTCTTGGTTTTTTATGTGAGAAGATGAAAGAGTGTAGTTTTCTCTGCCAACTGCGAAGTTGGGTTGAGGGGATCCAGATTGGGAGGGTTTGGAATAGGTAGGTTAGTTTTGGGAGTGTGATCATTTTGATCATGGCTATTTTGTCTGAGAGAGTGAAGTTCATGTTATTCCATCTCTTTAGGTCTTTGTTAATTTGTCGCCACAGGGGCTTGTAGTTGTGGAGGTACAATTTATTGAGGTTTCTGGTTATTTGTACCCCTAGGTATCTCAACGTGGTGTGGCAAAGTTTTATTTTGGTGACCTTCGTGAGTTCTTTTTGGGTGTGAGGAGGGGTGTTGAAGCACATAGCTTCTGACTTTGTAAAATTTACCTGTAGGCCCGACACCATTGCAAATGTGTTGAGTTCTCTGATTAGGGAGGTTGCTGTGCTTATGGGGTCTGGTGTTGTGACCATTAGGTCATCTGCAAAGAGCCCTAATTTATAGGTTCTGCCTTTTATTTCCACTCCCTTGATGTCTGTGGCTGCTCGGATGCGGATTGCTAGGGGTTCCAGAGCCAGGATAAATAAGAAGTGGGCATCCTTGTTTCGTGCCTCTTTGGATAGCTATAGTGTTAGAATCCATATTGTTAGTTCTGCATTTTGCTGAGGCTTGGGAGTATATTTGTTTGAGGATTTGTAGGAAGTTGGGGCCGAATTTCATGTTAGTTAGTACTGCTAGTATGTATTTCCACTCCAAGCAATCAAAGGCTTTGAGGATGTCTAGGGACATAATTGTCAATGGGAGTTTGGTTGCCTTGCTGTGTTCGATCAGGTTCAGTAGTTTCCTGATGGGGCCTGTTATATTGCGGCCAGGGACAAAGCCAGTCTGGTCTGGGGCTATTAACTTGTGTAGGAAGATTTTTAGGCGGTTGGCCAAGATTGATGTGGATATCTTGTAGTCTTGGTTTATTAATGAGATTGGGCGGTATGATTCTACTTTGAGGCTGTCTTTTAGTGGTTTTGGGATGGAGACTATTTTGGAGTGGGTCCAGGTTTGGGGGATGGGGCCCCCTTTTATGATGTCGTTGAATAGGCGGGTCATGTAGGGCATCAAGGGTTCTTTGAATTTCTTATAGAATTCTGCTGTGAAGCCGTCTGGGCCTGGGGCTTTGTGTGGTTTCAGGTTTTTGAGGACCGCATCTATTTCCTCTGGGGTGATAGGGCTGTCCATGAATTCCTGTTCCTCATCAGTTAGGGTAGGCATGGTCAGTCCCTGCTCCTGCCAACCTAGCAGTTCGAAAGCACGTCAAAGTGCAAGTAGATAAATAGGTACTGCTCCGGCGGGAGTTAAACGGCGTTTCTGTGTGCTGCTCTGGTTCGCCAGAAGCGGCTTAGTCATGCTGGCCACATGACCCGGAAGCTGTACACCAGCTCCCTCGGTCTATAGAGCGAGATGAGCACACAACCCCAAAGTCGTCTGCGACTAGACCATATAGTCAGGGGTCCCTTTACCTTTACAGAGATACCTTTAGGACCAAAATAATAGGTGCAGTTACCCCCCAAAACTATCACCTCCCCACCAGCAAGATTCACGCGTAAGAGCACTCTCCCTCCCTGTGGTTTCCAGAAACCAGTACAGTGGTCCCTCGAGTTACAAACGCCTCAGGTTACAAACGCTTCATGTTACAAACTCTGCTAACCTGGAAGAGTTACCTCGAGTTGAGAACTTTGCCCCAGGATGAGAATGGAAATTGTGTGCCGGCGGCACAGCGGCAGCCAGAGGCCCCATTAGCAAAAGCACGCCTCTAGTTTCAGGTTAAGAACGGACCTCTGGAATGAATTAAGTTTGTAACTAGAGGTACCACTGTCTTCACAATCATTGTTGCCTCCAACTGGAGGGCCTTCCCAGTAGTGGCGCCTTCCCTGTGGAACGCCCTCCCATCAGATGTCAAGGAAATAAACAACTATTTGACTTTTAAAAGACATCTGAAGGGAGCCCTGTTTAGGGAAGTTTTTAATGTTTGATGCTTTATCGTTTTCAGTTGGGAGCTGCCCAGAGTGGCTGGGGAAACCCAGCCAGATGGGCGGGGTATGAATAAATTATTATTATTATTATTATTATTATTAGGAGGAGGAGGAGGAGGCAGAGCACAGGTGCCATGGCTAGTAGCTATTGATAGCTTTAACCTACGAGATGGCAGTGAAGGCTGCTAAGAAGTCATACTTTTCGGCCTCCATTGCATCCGCTAGCTCTCGCCCAGCACAATTATTTAGTATAATCAGGTCTTTAACGTCCCTTGAGGGACAGCCAAATTTAAATAACAATTTGACACACAGCTGTGAGGCATTTGCAAGCTTTTTTGCGGAGAAAGTCTTGTTGCTCCGCCATGACCTCCCGGCCAATTTGAATACAATAAAGGAACTGGAGGCCCCTCGACTGTCCTCGGGTCCAGTATTGGACCACTTCGACCGGATATCCCCAGCCGATGTGGACAGACTCCTCCGAGCTGGAAAGCCCACCACCTGTCCTCTCGACCCGTGCCCGTCTTGGCTGATTAGAGCATGTCCAGACGAGGTGCGGGCCCTCCTGGGGGATATCATCAATTTGTCCCTTGGCACGGGGACATTCCCAGGGGAACTGAAGGAGGCAGTGGTGCGCCCGCTCTTAAAGAAAACATCATTAGATCCTTTAGATCTATCCAATTACCGCCCGGTTTCGAATCTTCCGTTCCTGGGTAAGGTGATTGAGAGAGCGGTTGCTGAACAGCTTGGTGGGTTTCTGGATGAAACATCGGCTCTGGATCCATTCCAGTCCGGCTTCCGCGCTGGTCATGGGACCGAGACGGCTCTGGTTGCCCTAACAGATGATCTTCGTAGACAGCTGGATCGAGGCGGGTCGGGGCTGCTGATTCTTCTAGATCTGTCAGCAGCTTTCGACATGGTCGATCATGAACTTCTGGACCACCGCCTTGCCGACGTGGGGATCCAGGGCACAGTCCTTCAATGGCTGCGCTCGTTTCTCTCTGGTCGGGGACAGAGGGTGGCGCTTGGAGGGGAATTGTCATCGCGCCACTCCTTGGTGTGTGGAGTACCTCAGGGTGCAATACTCTCCCCGATGCTTTTCAACATCTTTATGCGCCCCCTCGCCCAGCTTGTTCGGAGTTTTGGGCTGGGTTGCCATCAGTATGCCGATGACACCCAACTCTATCTGTTGATGGATGGCCATCCTGACTCGGCCCCAGACACACTGACCAGATGTTTGGAAGCTGTGGCTGGATGGTTACGTGGGAGCCGGTTGAAGCTAAATCCTTCGAAGACAGAGGTCCTGTGGCTGGGACGGGGCGATATGGGATTGGGGGGACAACTCCCATCTCTTGCGGGGGCGCAATTAGTGCCAGCACCGTCCGTTAAGAGTTTGGGTGTAATCTTCGACACCTCCCTTTCCATGGAGGCGCAGATTGCAGCTATAACAAAGGCGGCATTTTCCCATCTCCGCCAAGCTAAGCAGTTGGCTCCTTACCTCTCTCGCCCTGACCTAGCCACTGTGATCCATGCGACGGTCACCTCCAGACTGGATTATTGTAACTCGCTCTACGTGGGGCTGCCCTTGAGACTGACCCAGAAACTCCAGCGGGTGCAGAATGCTGCAGCGAGACTCCTTACGGGGTCTTCGCTGCGAGACCACATTCATCCGGTGCTATACCAGCTGCACTGGCTCCCGGTGGAGTACAGGATCAGGTTTAAGGTGCTGGTTTTAACCTTTAAAGCCCTATACGGCCTAGGACCCTCGTACCTACGGGACCGCCTCTCCTGGTATGCCCCACAGAGAAACTTACGGTCTTCGAATAAAAACATCTTGAAGGTCCCAGGCCACAGAGAAGTTAGGCTGGCCTCAACTAGAGCCAGGGCTTTTTCGGCTGTGGCTCCGATCTGGTGGAACACTCTGTCACAAGAGACCAGGGCCCTGCGGGACTTGACATCTTTCCGCAGGGCCTGCAAGACAGAGCTGTTCCACCAGGCCTTTGGCCAGGGCACAGCCTGACTCCCTCCCTCGGCAATCTTCGCGGAGCTCTGGCCCAATAGTTGCCAGTGGCTTGAATTAATTAATTTTATAACGAATGATTTTAGACTGTTGTTTATGCTGTACTTTTGTACTGTTTTATTGTTGTTAGCCGCCCTGAGCCCGGCTTCGGCTGGGGAGGGCGGGATATAAATAAAATTTATTATTATTTATTATTATTATTATTTATCCTTGCCTAATCCTCTTTTGAAGCCATCCAAGTAAGTGGCTATCCCTGCAGGAGGGAGTTCCATAGATTAACTATGTTCTGCATAAAGGGTGTCTGTGTCCTGAATCTTACACCATTCACATTAGATGTCTACAAGTTCCGGTGCTGTAAAAGAAGGAGAACAACTTTTACAGGCAGTGACCATTTCAGGCACATCTGATGGGTGCGCAACCGCACACATGCACGTTGCGCTGAACCCGGAAGTGGCCCAACAATGTCACAGAAAAGGGTGGGGCAGGGGCAGAATGGGGCGTTTGCAGGCTTTTTCAATGGTGTTTAAAATACAGTGGTACCTCGGGTTAAGTACTTAATTCGTTCTGGAGGTCCGTTCTTAACCTGAAACTGTTCTTAACCTGAAGCACCACTTTAGCTAATGGGGCCTCCTGCTGCTGCTGCGCTGCCGGAGCACGATTTCTGTTCTCATCCTGAAGCAAAGTTCTTAACCTGAGGTAATATTTGTGGGTTAGCGGAGTCCGTAACCTGAAGGGTATGTAACCTGAAGCGTATGTAACCCGAGGTACCACTGTATATGCCATTTCACTTAACAGTGTGGTGACTTGGAACGTAATTGGTAGTTGCCTGTGCTTTCATTATGAGGTGGCTGACGACTGCTCTGCCACCTCCCTCTTCTCCTCACCCCCTTGCTGACTGTAAAATTGTTTGCGGGAGATTGTGAAGCTGAGAAAACAGTGGCATCTGTTAAGACCACCTCCTAAGTTTCTGATAGAGGTGAGCTTTCTTGAATTGAGGGCTTCCGGATTCTCAGCTTAGCCGTGACAACACTGTACTAAGCCCGTTGGCAACGGACGGGACGAAGATGGGCCTCGCTGTGCGAGCGGAAAACCACATTACCGTTTGCGCCTTGGCAAGAGAAAGAGGGCAGTGATGTGGTTTAGTGCTGGGGAGGATTAAGTGCTGTTTGGGTCCTGTAGAGAAGAATAGGATCTGGATTAGATCGACCTTTGGAGTGATCCAGCAGGGCTCTTCTACTATTTTTGGGAGGAACACAAAGAGGTTTAAAGACTCTCTCAAGGCAAAGCTTTGAAAATGTAGTATAAACACTGACAACTGGGAAATACTGGCCTGGGAGTACTCCAATTGGAGAACTATGTACGAAAGGGAGAAATGTGCTAAGAGTAAGGCTTATGTCCCCACTGTGGAAGGACGTGTGGATCCAGAATTGGCCTCCACAGTACCTTATGGACTTACTGTTAAAACTGTGTTCATGGAAGACAATTTTACTCAGCCACGAGTGATCGAAGAAGAAGAAGAAGGGAGGAACACACAGCTTTCAAAGGGAAAGGGAGGAAGACCAGACAGGTTACAAAGCAGCAAGGCAATGCAGGATACCCTTTCTGATGCATTTTAAAGACAGATTATTTAAAATTTTAAAAAAAAATAATTAAGGACAGCCAAGTGCTCCTGTTTTGGAATGGTATGATAGCGGAGGAATGCTCTGCTTCTGGAGATGGCAGGAGGGGAGAATGTATTTCACAACTAATGTTGAATGTATTTTAATCTTTATATAACATTTATATACCTGCAGAGAGAGGAATTTAGCCCTCGGCTGTTTTGCATTTAATAAGACGTTTAAATAAATCAATAAATGAGAAACCATGGGATTATGTGCAATCTGAATTATTAAAAAGAACAATAAATATATAACACACACACCACACCCAGCGTGACCACATTATTTCGCAACCTGAGATAGAAAATCCCACAAGTGTCACTCCTTGGGAGTAAAAGTTCAGCAATAATAAATTTAAAAAAAAAACCTTTTGCCGTCCCTTTCATGACCCCTCAAAACTGGCTGCCTGAGGCAGTCACCTTTGTCTAATGTATGGAAGTGAGAGCTGGACCACAAAGAAGGCTGATCGCCGAAGAATTGATGCTTTTGAATTCTGGTGCTGGAGGAGACTCTTGAGAGTCCCATGGACTGCAAGAAGATCAAACCTCTCCATTCTGAAGGAAATCAGCCCTGAGTGCTCACTGGAAGGACAGACCCTGAAGCTGAGGCTCCAATACTTTGGCCACCTCATGAGAAGAGAAGACTCCCTGGAAAAGACCCTGATGTTGGGAAAGATGGAGGGCACAAGGAGAAGGGGACGACAGAGGACGAGATGGTTGGACAGTGTTCTCGAAGCTACCAGTATGAGTTTGACCAAACTGCGGGAGGCAGTGGAAGACAGGAGTGCGTGGCGTACTCTGGTCCATGGGGTCACGAAGAGTCGGACACGACTAAACGACTAAGCAACAAGGGACGGTACTGACCGGCTGTGAGCAGAGATCCATCTTGGTAGGCACCCTGTTTTGAGAAGTATGGCACTGTAGAGACAAAGGTGTGGTGCTTAGAATGTCAGGCTAGGACTCAGGAGACCCAGGTTTGAATCCCTGCTCAGCCATGAAGTTCACTGGGTAACCTGGGACTACTCACTTGTTCTCAGCTTAATGTATCATTCTGGATTGTTTGAAGATTACAGTGGAATAGATAATTATAGCTGTCACCTTGAGCTTCTAAGAGAAAGGGTGGGAAATCAATACAATCATAATAAACTCACTTCCCCATTGTTTGCCACTCAAGAGTCATTCACACAGCAAAATAATGTCCTTCTCTCTGTCTCTGTCTCGCAAAGATAAACAGCAACCGAAAATCCTCTTATTTATAGTACTTAGCTCTATAGCTCTCAATTTTTCATCTTCCCAATCTCATCCCATTTGTGCATCATTTCATTATTTGTTCTTTTTCAAAGTCTGCATGAAAATTCATATGTAGTTTCATGCAAATTTCTCCTACTACATGCAAGTGTTATGCGTGATTTTGCCTAAAATATGCATTCGGCGAGCAGTTATTTCAGGGCACATGTGTTTGTTGCAGAACTACACTGCCAAATTTGGACAAGTGTGAATTTCAAAGGGTTAGGTGTGTCTTTGGTTCACACAGGTTGAGGAAGTATAAACTGCGTGAATATGTTTTAAAGTGCAAAGTGGCTTAATCTTTCCCTCTCCCTGCTCTACAGCTGCTATTTTTATCGTTCAATTAGATGCCTTGTTAAATCAAGACCACTGGCCTTTTTTTGCTTTCAACAGGTCGGCTCGCGACATTTGACAAGCTTCTGGACATTTTTCGTTACGTTGGAACGAAAAGATGAGAGTGACAGGTAAGAAAAGAGGCCCTTTTTTTTTTCCTGAGGCAAAAATGCCTCAGGACATTTTCTTTATATTCTCACATACCTCACCTTGGTGTCAGTTTCTCACCCGTTGTCAGGTACAACATAGCAGAAAGTTCAGCAAGGAAAATGGGGTGGGGGCAGGTAACACCATCCCCGGGGCAACCCTACAAATGTTGGAAGATTTAGGACAGACAAGCAGACAAAAGAAAGTATCTCTTCACACAGTGCATAGATAAACTATAGAATCTGCTCCTGCAAGAGGTAGTGATGGTCAATAACCTTCATGGCTTTAAAGGAGAATTGGACAAATTAGCAGAGATTCCTGCATTGCAGAAGGTTGGACTAGAGTTGGGTCCCTTCCAACTCTAAGCTTCTATGATTCTTCTCGGCCCATTATACCTGAAGGAGCGTCTCCACCTCCATCGTTCAGCCCGGACACTGAGGTCCAGCGCTGAGGGCCATCTGATGGTTCCCTCGCTGCGAGAAGCCAAGTTACAGGGAACCAGGCAGAGGGCCTTCTCGGTAGTGGCACCCGCCCTGAAGGCAGCCCTGTTTAGGGAAGCTTTTAATGTTTAATAAGTTATTGTATTTTAGTGTTTTGTTGGAAGCCACTCAGAGTGGCTGGGGAAACCCAGCCAGATGGGCAGGGTATAAATAATAAATTATTATTATTATTATTATTATTATTATTATTATTATTATGGCACATAAGAATAACCAGGAAGGCAATGCCATAGTCAAGAGGCAGTAATGCTTCCAAACATCAGTTGCTGGAAACCACAGGAGGGAGGTGTGCTCTTGTATTAGGCTCTGAAACACCATCATAAAACCAGTTGCTGGGACTCACAAGTGGGGAAAACACTGTTCCACTCATGGCCTGCTTGCATGCTTTCCATGGGCATTGGGTTGGCCACTTTGAGAATAAGATGCTGGACTAGACGGGCATTTAGCCTGATCCAGCAGAATTCTTATTATGTTCTTATTATGTTGAAAGCCAGCTACATCTAACTATGGGGACATGCGCAGATGGCCAGGAACAAAAACAAAACCCGCCACCCTCTAGACAATGCAGCCTTTATAGCCAAGGCACCATTTCGTTCTCCAAAGAGATCAGCGCTCCATCCATTACTACAAACTTCAAATCTCCATCAAAGCATCGTCTGGGCGTTGTGGTGGATCTAAATGCCCGTTGTCCATAGCGTTTAGTTTTTATATTATGTTGGAAGCCCAGAGTGGCTGGGGCAACCCAGTCAGATGGGTGGGGAATAAATAATAATAATAATAATAATAATAATAATAATAATAATAATAATGCTGCCCTTGTGGACAAAGTATCACTTCTTCTTTTTTTAAAAAAAATTTACGATTTTCAATTTTATACATTTCAATAATTTTACAATCATTTTAAGATTTCAAAACTCGGCTTCCTTCCCCCTCTTTCTGCGGTTCCTTAAATTTATTTTTTTTTAATATGTTTTCTGCATATTCCAAATTATCTTAACTTAATCATTTCTTCATCTTTAGATGTATACGCTTATAAACCTGCAGGTTATTACAGTAATCCTGCCAACGTTCTTATCTGTTTACAATTTGTTTGTAAATATTGAATAAACCATTTCCATTCTTCTATTATTATTATTTTTTAAAATGTTATCTTGATTTCTTATTTTTCTGGTAAGTTTTGCCATTTCTGCGTATTCCAAAGGTTTTTGTAACCATTCCTTCTTTTGTCGGGATTTCTTCTTCTTTCCATTTTTGAGCAAATAACATTCTTGCCTCTGTAGCTGCAGATGAAGTGTGACTTCTTCCCTAGTTAGGGCCCTTTACGATTTCACAATGGGCAAATATAAATCCTTCGTTAAATCAAACCTCCTCTGCAACAGGAATGTGCCCCAGCAAGCTCCTCATTGTGAGTGGTGGCTCCTTGATTTAGTTCATTGTCTCAACTTTTGAGACCCACCCAGAGAGTGGGAACTAGCTGGTCCAGCAGCCGATGACTTCTGAATGACTACCATTTTATGAAGACTTGCACTGTCATCCAGCTTTTAAGCTGGACTGATTTGCAGACTTGGGTTGGGCTCTTTGCTTGTTTGCTCAGGAACGCACCTGGCCTCATCCTTCTGCCTTGCCGCCGGCAGTCTGTCCACCTGCTCTGCTCCTACCTTCCACCTGACCCCCCGTCTCCCTTCTGACTCAGGTTTGCTGCGAATCCTGGCTGTGGTGTTCACCTTGGCCACAACTTGGCTTTTTGTCAACACCTATTTCAACCACACTGGCATGAAATCCATCAGCCTGAGGAGCTGGCTGGGTGAGTAAGTTGTGATTGTAACCAGAGCACTTTTCCCCCTCCTGCTGAGCTTTCCCTCCTTTACACCTGAGAGAGCAGCCAGAGGGCAAAGATCTCTCTTGCAGCTTCCCACACCTCCAAAATTGAAAACAGGCCCAAGATCTTCACCTGATAGTTCCGTGGGGTTGCCAGGTCACAACCCGAAGGAAGCACGTGTGTTGTTTCCTTTGAGAGCCACAAAGCAGAATTCAGGTGGGATTTTTGTCTTTGGGGGCATCACCACTTCCCAGCAGCCCCAGCCAGAGTACTGGGTTGTTGGAAGCTGTCTGTTATGTACTGAGTTGAATAGGATCCAAAATGCAGCAGTCTGATTGGTCCTAGAACAATAGGATCCAGAAGGCAGCAGTCTGATTGGTCCACAGGAGCCACCCAATCCAGCTCCAGGTGAAAGTGAATCCGCAACCTGATTGGCCTACAGGAGAATCCCGGAATTAGCCAATCACGTGGGGCCCATTGTGTAAATAATGTATATAAAGCAGACATTCTGGGGGAACTTCCATTCCTCCTCACCACTATGAGCTGAATAAAGAGCATGAAATCCATTCTCGACTCCGAGTATATTTCCCTGTCCTACACAAAGCAGGCTTGTCCATGAGGCAAGGCTGGGGCAGCTGCCGTTTCTGCTGAGCTCTTGGGAGCTCTCACTGAAATCTCACAAGATCTCACGCACTCTGCGAGATCTCGCCAGAACCCGCTGTCGTCCTCATTGCTTTTGCAAGCGCCACCATACAACCCCGGTAAGGGGGATGGCAGTGGGGCAGCACCTTCCCATCTCACCTCAGGTGGCGAAACGGGATGCGCCACCCTGGTCCTACCAGGTCCCAGCTAAAATGAATGGGGCCGGTTGCGGCTGTTCCCCTGGTCCCATTCATTTCAGTGTGTCTTCAATAAGATAATTCCCCAGAGGATTGTGTGTAAGGGCCGAGAACAGACAAGGGGGACATTTGAGCCTCCGGATATTACTGAACTACACTTCCCATGATCCCTGGCCATTGGCCATGCTTGCAGGGGCTGATGGGAGTTGTAGTTCAGAACACCTCGAGTGCCAAAATTTCCCCACACCTGGCCTAGAACAAGGCTAAGCCAGCAACGGCGAACATTATTGTGCCAAATTCATGATGAGTACACTTGAGTGTTCAAGGAAACCAGCGAGGAAGACCGGGAGAGTGGGGGCTTTTCTTTTCTCGTCACACATTTGTTGCTACCTTGTATAAATATCTGCATGAAACAACCAAGACTTTTCATTCTGCTTTTGTTTCCTTGCCATCTCTGCAGGTAGCGGAGTGAAGCCAACCAGTGAGTACATTGCCTTTGTGTTCAACTCCGTTGTATAACCTGATATTTATTAACAGTTCTCTGGAACTCAGGGTGAAGGATGAATATATACAACTGTCTCAAGACTATGTAGAGCAGAGTACATAACCATATAGATGTCAACTTCATGTGGATGCCTAGCTGGACATTGAGGACTTACATTAATTTATGTATATGTTTAACTTCAGATGCATTTACTCATAGTTACTCTGTCTGCAATGGGAACTAATGGTGTGTTCCACCTGACTATTAGTCTTTTTCCTTTTTATTTTTTTCTAATAATCCTCTCACCCCTTCCTTTCCTCTGCTAAATATGCACATTAAAAAATATTTTTTAAAAAAATGATATTAGTGCTGTGATGCAAACTGCAGGTTGGATTTTCTTTTTCCTTGTCAGAAAAGCACATTGTCCGGCATAAATGCGGCAACCAAAGACCCTGCCCCAGCCACAGTTTCGCCTTCAGAATCACTAGCGGCGCAGCCAATGTGGTCGGACCTTCCATGTGCTTTGACGATGTTAAGTAAGTTCTGTGCAGTGGTGCAAGCACATTATGCACCACCATGTGTCCATGCTTCATGCAGTAGCCTGTGCTGGCCTGGGTGGCTTTAAAAGAGGGTGGGGCAAATTCATGGAAGAGAAGGCTGTCTTCTGCCCTCACCGTGAGAGGCAGCATGCCAGTCTGAATGCCAGTTGATGGAAATCCCAGGTGGTTTTTTAATGGGCACCAGACACTGTGAGAACAGGATAGTGAGCCAGATGGGCCTTTGGCCTGACCTCGGATTGCCATACGCCTGGAATTTCCTGGGCATAGCTGGAATACAAGAGAGAGCCAGTGTGGTGTAGTGGTTAAGAGCGATAGACTCATAATCTGGGGAACCGGGTTCGCGTCTCCGCTCCTCCACATGCAGCTGCTGGGTGACCTTGGGCCAGTCACACTTCTCTGAAGTCTCTCAGCCTCACTCACCTCACAGAGTGTTTGTTGTGGGGGAGGAAGGGAAAGGAGAATGTTAGCCGCTTGGAGACTTCTTCGGGTAGTGATAAAGCGGGATATCAAATCCAAACTCTTCTTCCTCTTCTTTGTAAGCTCAACAACTTTGCCCCCCCCCCCACAAAGCGCAAGAACTTTTGTCTCCGCATTTTCACTTTTTGAAACATGGCAAACCTACCTGGCCCAGCAGAGCTTTTCTTCCAGTAATAAGATTTTTATTAAAGTTTCCCATACTGCAAAAAGATAAGAGCTACAAAAAATACAGGTAGAACAAACAGAAGGTGGAGTCCTCTCTTAAAGGTTGTTCTTAGGCCTTGCCACCCACGGAAAGGAGGAGTTCACCTGGGATATTTCCTTTCTCCTCCCAGCCTCTCATCCTAGATGACTGACATTTCCCCGCCTCCCACCCAGGGCTCTCCATCAACCATCTACTGCCCCCTTGAGTACACAGTCCAGCAGGACTTTCTGTATAGCCCTATATGCCTAATTCCCCCTCCCTTTCTTCCTCTTCTTCTTCTTTTACAGGGTGTTAAGCAGCATAAAAAATAACGTTGGTCGGGGTATAAACATTGCGCTTGTCAATGGTGAGTTGTTGTTTTTTTACAATTCCTGGAAATTGTAGTTTGTTAAGGGTCTGGGATATGTAGCTCTGTGAGGCGGGTCGCCTAACAATTTTCAGCACCCTTAACAAACGACCCTTCCCAGGGTTCTTTGGGGGGGAAACCAGGACTGTTAAAGTGGCAGAAGTGTGCTTCAACTTCCTGGTGTCGATGTGACCTGACACTTCCTACTGTGTCAGGAACTCAGGTGTCTCTTTGGGATACCTGTTAACTTCAGAAGTGGAAATCGTAGTTTTGCAGGGAGGGGAGTGGTAGGGGGTCTTTAGCAGAGGATGCTAAGCACTCCACGCAATTGCAATTCTCCAGATTCTTTGATGGAATCCATAAGTGGTGCAAAGCACGTTCAGATCCTACAGACTGGACCTGTTTAGCAATGGCACACAGCACTGCCCTTGTAGGGCTGTACCACCTCTCAAACCATGGGGGAGATTGCCTGCTTGAATGTGCCTCCACATCAGAGCCACCATGTAGCTGGAAACCTTGACATTGACATTGGCTCTCTTAGAGGACCAATAAGAGGACCATGTCCGTTTCCTGTCCGCAAAAAGCAGCAGGTTCTAACCCTTTAGGTGTCCCCATCCTGGCTCTGCCAGATTCCAACTCCCATTGGTCCCAACCAGCACAGCCAACAATCAGGGATGGTGGGAGTTCTAGTCCGGTGTTATCTAAAGGGCCACCGGCACTTTATTCCTGCTGTAAAGCAAGGGTGTTTACTAATGACTGGTCATCCACCAACTGTGGTGGTCCAGGCTTAATTAGGAAACAGGACATTTCCCAGGGATTCAGCCCATCTAAATGGCATGCAGTGGCATAGTGTAGCAGGGACCAGGAGGGGCAGGGGCCCCGGGCACAAAATTCTGAGGGGATGCAACTCGGCTCCCTCACATAGGCTCCAGCTTCCGCAGAGATCCCTGGCCTGGCCCAGCGAAGGCAGCAGAGCAGCACAGGCCCACGATGAGTGGGCCCAAACAGAGCAAGGTGAGCAATGTCTAACCCCAGTGTAGCCCGGCCCACTGCTCCTCTCAGTAGGTACTGGGGGGATTTGCCCATCAAGGGCCACAGTGGCTGGCTGGGCTCCCCCCTGTGTAGGCAGGCAGCACAGTACAGCCCTGCTTGGCTCCGGGAGGGGGGGCACTGCGGCAGCAGCTTGCCTGCCACGGGTGCTGACAATCCATGCTATGCCACTGGCCTTCTGATATGGAAACCCTGTCCTCTAGCCCAAAGCATGCCAATATTATTAATTTGAATGACATTTTGCATCTTCTCAGAAGAACCCTCCTTTACACTTTTTTTTTTTTTTTTTTTTTAGGGGAGGGGTAGAACACATATTTTAAAAGCTGAATATATTGAATGTTACTTTAGCTTGATCTGCAGGCACATGCAGTAGGGGAAAGTCCATAACTGTACCTGGGGATCTCTGCAGCCTCAGCTGCCAGACAGTTGACTGATGCTGGGATAGGGTGGGGTTTGGTATCCAGAAGGTGAACAATGTTTTTGGTGTCTGGCAGCTCAGTGCGAAACCGGTTTTCAAGAAGCTCCAGTCTAGCCAACTCTTCTTGTTTGCAGTTCTCAGTTCCTGGAGCAAAAAATAAATAAAATAAATCATTCCAAACTATTTCATTGTCCCTTCTCCCTTCTCACTCTGGAGCGAATGGTTTGCGTTCCATCCGGGTGGTCCACAATGACGCTCCACTCCACACACCCTTTTCCAATCTAGGCTGATGTGGAAGTTGAGCACTGGAACACGGATGGAAGCATGCCTCTCCTTTCTTGTGCAATAAAACTGAGCCGATCCCTTCTTCTCATAAAATTTAAAGATAAGTGCTTTGACCTTGAGAAAATGGCATGGCATCTGGCAGGCGCAATGGGAAGTGGGCACCATTCAGGTCTGAAGGAAAACGTGTCCAGTGAGCTGCAGCTAACACAAACACCCTTCTGTGTGTTACTTGGCATTGTGTACTTTGCACAAAGGAAGCAGCAGGCAGGCCACGAGAGGCAACTGCAAATGCTGTTAATGTAAAGGAGAATGTCTTTTAGACCATCCTTTATGGACCTTGGGTTGCCCTGGTTTGTAATGACTTCTTTCCTGTTCATCCATTTACAGTGGTACCTCTGGTTAAGAACTTAATTGGTTCTGGAGGTCTGTTCTTAACCTGAAACTGTTCTTAACCTGAGGTACCACTTTAGCTAATGGGGCCTCCCGCTGCTGCCATGCCGCCGGAGCACGATTTCTGTTCTCATCCTGAAGCAAAGTTCTTAACCCGAGGTAATATTTCTGGGTTAGGGGAGTCTGTAACCTGAAGCGTATGTAACCTGAAGCGTATGTAACCCGAGGTACCACTGTATTGAGTCTCAGCAGGCAGCTCCCCTTGAACCTGGCGAACAATGGCTGCTTCTGGGAAGTCAAGACCCCCCAGGGCAGTCCTCCTGCTGAGAGGATAGATCAGGGGAACCCTGCCCTGCCCTGTGGGCCAGATCCTTATTGTATTTATTTATTCGACAAAACGTGCATACTGCTTGACGGTGTTGGTGGTGAGCCCTCTGAATGGTTTACAACAATATAAAATAAAACATGGGGAAATTATCAATGAAAGTCCAGTTTAAAAACAGGTATTTAAAGCGTTCAAAAGATGGCTAAAACCAACAGTCGCTAAAAAGAAATAAAACACATGACACTTGCCCGAACAAAAATGTTTTAAACAGGCACCAGAAAGAATACAGCAATGGCACTTGCCCGGTGTCCCCAGGCAGGGAGTTCTAAAGTGTGGGTGATGTGCACTCAGAGATGGATTTCTTACAAATGCAGAAGGGGCAGTAGGTGATGCGTTTAACGATACCAGTTCTGCAGATCGAAGTGGTCAAGCGGGTATATACTATCCTGCATCCTGCGGGCCCTTTGGCAACCTTGAGAGGTGGGTGGCACAACCCATCTGTCAATCACCGGACTAGTGGATTGCCTCGCCCACATGTCAAAATTCATTGCGCAACACTTTCCAGGCGCTTGAGAACCGCAGCGCAAGAGGCTTTCCTGCTCCTGGAGCACCAAGCAGTTTGCACTGAAGGTAAAGGTAAAGGGACCCCTGACCATTAGGTCCAGTCGTGGCCAACTCTGGGGTTGCAACTCTCATCTCACTTTATTGGTTGAGAGGGCCGGCATACAGCTTCTGGATCATGTGGCCAGCATGACTAAGCTGCTTCTGGCGAACCAGAGCAGCGCACAGAAACACCATTTACCTTCCCGCCAGAGTGGTACCTATTTATCTACTTGCACTTTGACATGCTTTCGAACTGCTAGGTTGGCAGGAGCAGGGACCGAGCAACGGGAGCTCACCCCATCGCGGAGATTCAAACCGCCAACCTTCTGATCAGCATGTCCTAGGCTCTGTGCTTTAACCCACAGTGCTACCCGAAACCGTTGCCAAAACAGTGGGGAGACTTGCAGGACGTCAAGCTCCTGACTATTCCTTCATAGTCATATTTGTACCTGCCCCAGGCCTGAACCCCACATACGATATCAGTTGTGGGGTGGGTGGGTATGATTTAGGGAGAAAGACCTGCTGGGCCAAATGGGGAGGCCTGGTGGGCCAAGCTGCCTAGCTCAGTTGGGTAGAGCATGGTGCTGATTGCGCCAAGGTCATGAGTTTGATCCACATACAGACCCCCTGCATTGCCCCCCCCCCCGGTTGGACTAGATTACTCTTGGAGTCCCTTCAAACTCTGTGCTTCTATGATTCTATTATTCTAAGTCTGGCCGTGGGCCAGAGGTTTCCCCAACCCTGTTATAGAGGCTAACAGGAGAGTCATCTCATGCATGAGTTTCATTTATTTATTGATATGCAGCATTGATGATGGTGGTGGTGGTGATTAATTGAATTTACCAGTATATACCGCCCTATACCCGCAGGTCTGAGGGTGGATCATAGAATATAAAACCACAAAGCACATGATCAAAATAAAAACAACAACCCAATAACTCCCCCCTAAACACATTTTGGCGGGACGCGGGAGGCTCTGTGGGTTAAACCACAGAGCCTAGGACTTGCCGATCAGAAGGTTGGCAGTTCGAATCCCCATGACGGGGTGAGCTCCCGTTGCTCAGTCCCTGCCCCTGCCAACCTAGCAGTTCGAAAGCACGTCAAAGTGCAAGTAGATAAATAGGTACCGCTCTGGCAGGAAGGTAAACGGCGTTTCCGTGCACTGCTCTGGTTCGCCAGAAGCAGCTTAGTGATGCTGGCCACATGACCCGGAAGCTGTACGCCGGCTCCCTCGGCCAATAAAGCGAGATGAGCGCCGCAACCCCAGAGTCGGTCACGACTGGACCTAATGGTCAGGGGTCCCTTTACCTTTTACTAAACACATTTTAGAAGGGCATAGGATGTCAATCAAATCAACCAAAGGCCTGGTTGAAGAGAAATGTTTTTGCCCGGCGCCTAACGGTATATAATGAAGGTGCCAGGTGAACATCCCTAGGGAGAGCATTCCACAGACGGGGAGCCACTGCAGAGAAGGCCCGTTCTTGTGCTGCCACTCTCTGGACCTCCTGAGGAGGAAGCACATGAATGAGGGCCTCAGAAGATGATCTCAGGGTTCGGGTAGGTTCATATGGAAAGAGGCGGTCCTTGAGGTATTGCGGTCCTGAACCGTTTAATGCATTATAGGTCAACAAGTCCTCTTGACAGTTTAATAAAGCAACACAACAGTGTGTCAATATCGCATCAAACAAAAAGTATATTAAAGCAATGCAACAACAGCAACAAAGACGGAACACCAAGTAGTCAGTCTAAGAAAGGTCAAAGCCTCCTGTCAAGCAGCCTGTAAACTTAAAAAATAAAACACTACTTGCTCTTGAAGATTGGAATGGAGACAGAAGGTCCTTTGTTTGGTGCTTTGAGGTTGCAAAATATCACAGGGAACAGGGGAGGATGAGAGCACAGTAAAGCAGTGTCTTTGAAGATTGCCACGCTGACATTGGCTGCGTGTGAACCATGCATTTAAAACACACGGCGTCCCCCAAAGAATCCTGGGAGCACTTCGTTTACCCAGAGCTACGGTTCCCAGCACTCTTAGCAAACCATTGTTTCCTGGATTCTTTGGGCGAAGCTGTGACAGCCGAAGTGGTAAAGTGAACGTTAAGAGGAACGTCTAATGCTAAGAGCAGTTCAAACAGTGGTGCGTGTTACCTTTGAGCAGTGGGAGCTCTGAGCTGTCGAGGTCAGAAAAGGCTCACCTGGTGGAGCATAAGAACTACGACGCTTGCTTCCTGGCAGATGTGTCTCAACTGCTTACCGGGAGGGAGAGGGTGAAGCAGTGAGGCCAATGCAGGGCGGTTCCACTGGTGGACGTTCTGGATTGCCTCAGCTGGTGCATCTGCACTGTACCGATTACTCTGCCTCCTCACCCCTCTCCTTTCTGGTAAACAGTAGTGACACACCTGCCAGGAAGCTAGTATTAGGGCTCTGCTCTGTCAGGTGAGCCGCTTCTGAGTTCAAGATGTGGAAGTCTTCCGTCAGAGGCTGGACAGCCATCCGCTGGCGATGCTCTACTTCAGCCCTTCCCAACCTTGGGTCCCCAGATGTTGTTGGACTACAACTCCCATCAGCCCTAGCTAGAGGGGCCAGAGGTCAGGGATGATGTAGTCCAACATCAATGTGAGACACACAGTTGCTGTAGCTTTCTTGCATCAAGAAGCAGGTTGCATTAGATGTTTTCTGCATACTAGGATAATCCAGATTAAAAGTTTGTGTTTCAGAAATCTCTTTCTCTTTTTAAAGTGCAATAGTTAATTGAAACCAGGGAACATTTTATTATTTATTCCACTGCTCTAATATATCTGAAGAACAACATGTCTGTATATAAGCATGCTACCTTCAAAGCTGTTTTTTCCATTCCAATATCTAGGAAGCAGTGGACAGCTTCTCAAGACGGCTGCCTTTGACATGTATTCTGGAGGTAGGTCAACCACAGAGTGCCAACCACAGAGTTGACTATATTGACTGCAGAGTGCCAACCGGCAGAATGAATGGACCATCTTTGAGTGGCAAATGTGGGTGTAAGAGCTGAAGGAAATAATTTGTGTCTTTCTCATAGGAAAAGGGAAGAAATTGGGTTCCGTTTGCGTTCAGAGGTGAAGCTTCCTCATTTGCACTTTTTGGAATAATATGCGCAATGAAACACAGCCGTTCTTCCAAATTTGCACTGCTGAGGATTCTGCAATGTGGTCCTTCAGCCAAGCAATGTGCAGTGCACATATACTAGGGTGTAAAGAGCAGGTGCTCGTGAAAATAACATACAAAAAATGTGCATATTGACTGATGAATCCATGGAAGCAAAACCTAGCCTTCTCTGCACTGAAACTACCGAACTTAAAGACACCTGGGTCTCACTGGAACGTGGCATTCCTGGCCAACTTAAGGCCTTTATATCTGTTGCCATCAAGCAGAGAGGATTCTTTAAGATGGAGATACAGTGGTACCTCGGGTTAAGAACTTAATTTGTTCTGGAGGTCCATTCTTAACCTGAAACTGTTCTTAACCTAAGGTACCACTTTAGCTAATGGGGCCTCCCACTACCACCACACCACTACCACACGATTTCTGTTCTCATCCTGAAGCAAAGTTCTTAACCTGAGGTACTATTTCTGGGTTAGTGGAGTCTGTAACCTGAAGCGTCTGTAACCTGAAGCGTCTGTAACCCGAGGTACCACTGTACCGTTTTTTCAGGTTTTCTTTTCCTTTCAGGCAGCTGATGTGACCCAAAGCATAGCATAAGGACCCTTTTTGCATGACATATGGTATATAACACACACACACACACACACACACACACATATATATATATATAATTGTTAAAGTTTGGGAGGCAGCATGGTATAGTGGTTAGAATGTAGGACTAGGGCTGAGGAGACACAAGTTCATATCTCCACTCAGCCATGGGCTAGTTGCAGGTCTCTCATCCCAACCAACCTTACAGGGTTGTTGGAGTCATTAAATGGGGCAGCAAGGAAAACCATGGAGCCCAGTTTGAGCTCCTTGGGCGTAATGTGGGGTATAAATGTGGTAATGATAATGATTCTATGTGGGACTTCCTTTTCTTTAAGAACCTCTGAAAAATAGTGTTCTCTCTTTCTTAATCTGCAGTAGGTTCTGGAGTGTGTGTGTGTGTGTGTTGTGTGTGTGTGTGTACTGAATCACCTCAGAAAGCACCATATATGTGTGCAGTCCTTGTTGGTGTTACATATTCAATGTCTCCTTATTCTGCATGTATCTTGAGAGACCACTAGATGGCAGGATAAGAAAATAGCAAGCCTCACAATTTCTCTTTGATTTCCCTGTTAGATGTCAAGCATCTCTTGGATTTCCTGAAAGCAATTAGTGCAGGTACCATCGTGCTCGTAGCTTCCTACGATGACCCAGCAACAAAGTGAGTGAACTACCGATGTGTGTGGCTTGGATTTCTGGGGTCTTGGGTGTATAACTGCTATACTGCCAGCTGAGCTCTTCAACTGAGAGATCCCGATTTCCAAATCTCCCTGCAAATCCATTTGATGGCCTCAGAAAATCACTGGCCTGTTGCTCTTCATCTCATCTGGATCAGTCATTTTGCTGCTGTTTTCCTCCCACCATTCTTATTTTGTCCAAAAAAAAGTCTTAGGTGTTTTAAGCTTTGTACACCTCTTTGGATAGCGACGCGGGTGGCGCTGTGGGTTAAACCACAGAGCCTAGGACTTGCCGATCAGAAGGTTGGCGGTTCGAATCCCCATGACGGGGTGAGCTCCCGTTGCTCTGTCCCTGCTCCTGCCAACCTAGCAGTTCGAAAGCACGTCAAAGTGCAAGTAGATAAATAGGTACCACTCCGGCGTGAAGGTAAACGGCGTTTCCATGCGCTGCTCTGGTTCTCCAGAAGCGGCTTAGTCATGCTAGCCACATGTACGCCAGCTCCCTCGGCCAATAAAGCAAGATGAGTGCCGCAACCCCACAGTCGGTCACGACTGGACCTAATGGTCAAGGATCCCTTTACCTTTACACCTCTTTGGAATTTTAAAGGGAATGCAAGGTATAACAAATGAATAAATATTCCCCGTCTCTCCAGGCTGAACGATGAAGCACGGAAGTTGTTTGCTGAACTGGGAAGCAGCCACGCTAACAAGCTGGGGTTTCGAGACAACTGGGTGTTTCTTGGAGGGAAGGGGCTCAAAAACAAAAGCCCCTTTGAGCAGGTACCTTCTTGTGAACAGCGGCTGCAATCCGAATAGGCACCTGTGACTATACTGCTTGTATGTTTATCTTTTAGGGATTGGTTTATTAAGCAGACATTTGTGAACCTTCCTTCTCTCGCGACAATCCTGCTCCTTTGCAAGTGGCTTCTCTGCAGGGAAGCAACCTGCACAGTACAGGAAGTGAGCTCCTTCCTTCTCCTGATGGTCACGTGTTTTCCCATAGGATGCCTGCCTCTCCTTCCTGCCTGATGCCCCGCCCCCTGACAGCAACAGATCACTCTGGCCCATTGAACCCAATCTGGGGCTGTCTTTCCCTGGCTCGTCCAATTCTTGAGTTCCTCCAAAAATGCCCCATTTGGCTCTCAAACTTAATCTGTTCCAGAATTCTGTTCCAAAACCAAAGCGTTCCAAAACCAAGGTGCGCTTTCCCATAGAAAGTAATGCAAAATGGATTAATCCGTTCTAGACTTTTAGAAATAAACCCCAAAACAGCCATTTAACATGAATTTTACTATCTAACCAGACCATTGATTCATAAAATGAAAGCAATAAACAATGTACTGCAGTCAAGCAAGCAAGCAATCAGTAGCTGAACTGGGTTCTTCCACACAGTCACAAAAACAAAACAGAAAGAGCCACAAAAAACAAAAATGCAAAATAAATAGCAAAAACAAACAGACCTCAGCATAACACTCAAATTGGAAGCGTAACACTCAAAACGGAGCACGTTTGGCTTCCGAAAAAAGTTTGCAAACCAGAACATTTACTTCCAGGTTTGCAATGTTTGGGTTCCAAGTTGTTTGAGTACCAAGGCGCTTGAGAATCAAGGTACCACTGTAGTGGTCATTATAACCTCCTGCACATCCACTGCACCAATTTGAACATGAGCTATTTGTAGAGCAGATTGGGTCAGCAGCTGCTTGAGAGAAAACCTGGTGAGAGAGATGCGGCCATTTGGCACCTTCTCATTGATGCCCCTCTGAGGTGCTGCATTTTGGACAGGTAGCACGGCAGCCATTTATTCTGAAGCAGAGGGTGTTCTGACCATCCTCCTTCATATTCCAAATGGACAAATCATTTTGCATGTACACACACTGCTAATTATACAAGTATTCAGTCTTCATTCCTATTCTGCCATATGTCAACCTCACTATAACCTGGCACTGTTAAAAACTGTTCTAGGATATGGTGAGTAGGGATAGGGCAGAAATTTTAGTTTGTTTGCATTTTTATGAGAAACTAACTAATTCACACTTCTCGAACCTATATGTAAACTGAATCACGGCTATCCTTCAAAATTCACCCTTCTCCGAATTTTGCAATGCAGCTCTCCAGTATATTTTTTTATTTAAAAAAAACCTACAGAAATGCATTTATTTCAGGGAAAGGGTGCATAAAAATGTTTGTGGAAATAACATATAAAGATGCATCATATTCTGGGCAATCAGAGAGAGAGAGAGAGAGAGAGAGAGAGAGAGAGAGAGAGAGACTACATATCAAAAAAAGCGTTTATTAGGAGAACTTAGCACTAAATGCTGGTGAAATTTCATGAGGATTTCTTTTAAATCATAATACTAATCACAAATTGATGCAGAGATGTGAAGGACTGAATTTAAGTTTGGAGAAACAAGAAACTGAGAGAAACCCAAACTGGCTGATTTGCCTATACTTAGTCACAAGTCAACTTGTGATGCAAGGAAAAATATAGTGGACATGAAGGACGGAGCCTACAGGGAGAATGGTGGCCAAATGCTACTCCCTTTCTCTTAAGTTAGGGTGGAAATTACAGGGATACGGGTTTTGGCAATACATTAGGATAAGCTTCCTTGACGTTATGAACACTTGGGCAGTTGGGAAGACTGCCTCAGGCAGTAGTTTGGAGCAGGCTGGGGAGGATGGGGCTGGGTCACTGCAAGTGACAGTCGAGAACACAAGTCTGTTGCACAGAGCAGAGCCTACACAACTTCGCACCTCTCTTTGGCAGTTTCTATTCCCATATTCCTAGATTAATGCTAAATTTGACAAACAACAGCATGGAAGTGCCCTGAAAGGGTTGGAGGGGGGAGGACTTACTTGCATGCAGAAAGTCCCAGGTTTAACCCTCAACATCTCCAGTTAAAGGATCTTTTTGGGAAGCAGGAACGAGGAAGACCTGCTCTGCCAGTGAGAATAGAAACGAAACACAATAGTACCTTGGTTTAAGAACAGCTTAGTTTGCGAACAAATTGGATTAAGAACGCTGCAAACCCGGAAGTAGGTGTTTTGGTTTGTGAACTTTGCCATGGAAGAAGAACATGTTCCGCTTCCTGTTGAGTGTGTTCCATTTGTAAATTGAGTCCCCCGCTGCTATGGGAAAGCATGCTTTGGTTTAAGAACGCTTTGGTTTAAGAACAGACTTCCGGAACGAATTAAGTTCATAAACCAAGGTACCACTGTATGGAGGTTGACAGACCAATGGTTCGATTCAGTATAAGGCATAGCCATATGTGTAGCTCTCCAGCAGTTGACAATCATATGCAAAAAGCGTAAAGGGGAATTCTTATGTACCAAGCTCATTGCGTATAGTTGACGGACTCTCTCCATTTTACTTTCCACAGCACCTAAAAAATGATAAGGAGAAAAACAAGTATGACGGCTGGCCTGAGCTTCTGGAAATGGAGGGCTGTGTACCTAAGAAGATGGAATGACAATGAGCTAAATTCAGAACAGATACCGGTGGCCCCCAGCTGACTGACTTTTCACTTTGCCTCAGATATGGTGGAACCAATTCGAACAGACTCAACCCTCTGCCCTGTGGGGTTTTGAACACAGAGTGCTCTCTGCCATCCTTCATTTCAGCGCAGGGCCAGCAGGATTTCAGTGCACTGTTGTGTTGCATTAATAATAGATTCTACAGAGGTGAAGAAGTGGATCTGTGAAAGGTATTCAGCAATCAGTTTATGTAATGTCTTTGGAATCAGGTGGGAAGCCAGGACCCTCAAACAGCAACAGCAAACAGCTTGAGAAGAGTTGTTTGAACTGAAGACACACATAATATTTACACACAAGTATGTATATTTATAGAGAGAGAGTCCTCTGCACTGTCGATATGCAGTGAGGCCTGTTTTTATATTAAGTTCTACCTCTAGGGTTGCCATATTCCTAAAAGTGAAAATCCTGGCAAAGTTGTTGAGCATTTTTATTGGGGGGGGGGCGCAACAGTTGAGCTTTGGGGGGGGAACATATCCCCCCAAAAATAAGGTTTTGGGGCTTTTTTTGGATCTTTAAAGCATTAAAAAAGAACCACCCTGCTTGCCATACATCCGGCTTTCCCCAGACGTTTTGCAAATTCATAACTTGGACATATGTCAGCCCTATCTACCTCTACCATAGCAGCAAATCAAAAGTTGGATAGGTCTGTCAATGCATGGCGCCAGAAAACAGCACCCATGGGCAGCTGTCAGGGCCCTTGGCTCACTGGCAGGGCTTCTCACTAATGCCTGTCCCTAGCCCCCTTTTAAAACTGGTAATCCAGTCAGTGTCAGGTGGTGGCTATTTTGTTTTCCCATAGTGCCCCAAAGCAGCACAACACCAGGGGCAGTGTGGGATATGGAATTGACAGCTGCCACCCGAGGAGCCGAGTGCGACTGCTGCTGCCACAGCCCGCAGCCAGGTGAGCCTTAAAAGGCACTTGGCTGAGGGCTCCCTCAAACATGGAGCTTTTGCCCTGCCAGTCGCTGTTGCTGCTGCTGCTGCTGCCATTTCTTTGGCTCAGAAACAAAGCACACACACCCCACACACAACGGCATGGTCGCACAGCTTCCACCACAGCCCCCTGGGCATAGGTTCCTTTGTTTCAAAGCAGTGATTTATTTATTTATTATTTATTGAATATCCCGCTGTTTCTCCGCAATGAGCCCAGGGCAGCAACAGATACACAATTATTATTTTTTAAAGGAAAATGTTTTGAAACAATATTAAAACACACACAAATTACAGTTTTAAAACATTCTAAAAGCAGTTGTGATTAAAGACATACTTCCACCCAAGTTGCCAGGAAGACTGTTCTTCAGACACCCAACTCCTGAGCAAACAGGAGTTTCAAATTCAAGTTAATAGTGATGAAAACAGGTGTACCTCACTAGCGAGGGCATTCCACATCCGGGAAGCCACCACCATAAGGGCCCTGCCATGGGTCAGCGCCAACCAGGCAGCCTTCAATGGCAGCACAACCAACAAGGCCTCAGTGATACTGGGTTGTGTCCAATGTGAGTCCCACTCAAAGCAGGCCCAATGAAATTAATGTACATTAATAGAAATTAATATAGTCTATTAATCTCAGTGAATCTACTCTGAAGGTAGGACTTGTATTAGATACAATACTGTGTGGGTAAGTGAGCAGGGAAGGGAGAAGGCTGTCTTATCAGCATTTGGTTCCCTGATAGGCCACATTGCCAGATATTATATAAAAATGGGGATCTGAGAAGACTGAGCTCTCTATGGTATGTGTGTCTTCAGTCTTCATGTAGTTCGTTCATTATACGGTTAAATCACTCCAATTTTGGGGTTGTTGCTTAACAACAAGAGTAAGTCCTTTTTATAATTTTAGTTTTTCTTGTGTTTAGCGTTGCTATGAAATGTTTGTTCTGTTATACCCTCCTTTCATAAAATCCTTCATTTGTTTGTCTAGATTTACAACTAGTGGTATTGCTGGTAATTTCTGCTTCTTCCATGCGTTCGTTTACATTAGCAGAAGGGGGGGGGGACTTGAGGCCCTCTAGCTGTTATTAGACTCCCATTCCCATCAGTTCCTGGCACTTGGGTCAGTGATGAGCAGGTAAGAGGAGTTGTTGCCCGGCAACAGCTAGAGGGCCATAGGTAGCCCTGCCCCTTGCGGTAGTAGCACAAGCCTGCAGCAGCTGGGCCTGACCAAGCCAAGAGGAGCCCATCCTCTTTCTGTGGTGGCCAGGGCCGGCCTACTCATGAGGCAACCGCCTCCGGCGGCAAGATTCATAGGAGCTGTGCCTCCACCACTACCATGATGGTGTCAGGAGCTTGGTCTATACACGAGTAGGACCCTGGTAGAGACACATGCCCGACTGGCATGTTCCCTCCCTCCTGGTCGTTCGTTCGGGAGCTTCAAAAGCTTTCTTCTGCCCGAACATCACAGTGACCGATGCCAACAGACATCGGCACACTTAGGGATCCACAGAGTTTGTGCATCTTGCATGACAGACCTCAGCAACTCAGCATTTTGGCTAATCTACTTTTATTTACTTATAAACACATGGAGCCCTGCAACATGGCTCCCTCTCTCTCTAGCATCAGACAGCAAAGAGAAAAAGAACAAAGGACAATAGTCCCACTTCACAGAACACAGTAACACAAACATCCTGTCTCCGTCACTTCCCACTCTATGGAGTCAAAACATACACCGTCATGTGAAAGACAAAAATCCCATGACTGCAATCATGGAGCAGGAATTCTAAAAGATGGCAGTGATGATGATGATAATGATACCCTTCCTATCTGACTAGGTTGCCCCAGACACTCTGGGTAGCTTCCAACAAAATATGCTGTGATGGTTTTGAGGCGCTGTTTGAAGGCCGGATCTGCCTCCTCCTCAGCAGCTCCCCACAATGCCACCTTTACAGCTGCTGCTGGGCTCCTCTCTCCCCTTCTTCCCTGGTGTGGGGGGGGCTGCCATTTTGTGGTTCACCTCAGGTATCCAAATGTCTTGGGCCGGCCATGGTGCCATCTCAGCAAGGGGGTTGATGAGCCTCAGGTGATTTATTGTTTTATTGCTGACCTGCGCCTGACAGGCCCACACCGCTGCAAGGGGGCCACTTCCAATCCCTGAAGCCTCCTGGTCCTTCTCCTACTCATCCTTGTTGCCTGTTTACTCGGACTACCCCTCTGCATAGGCAAGGACAAGGAAGAATAGCCTGTGCATCCTTTGGCTTCTGCCTCTGGAAGTGATGCTGAGTCGAGCAAATAGGCAGTGGCCATCATAGCAACCACTTTGAAGACCTAAAAAAATATATCAAGTGGTAAATACATTTTATGAAATAAATAAAGCAAAAAATAAGGAAGAGGAAGAGGTGCTGGCACTCCAACGGGAGGCAGGGGAGAAATGGGAGCATCTTGCCCCCAAAGACCTTTGAAAATTGGATCCAGCAAAGACAGCGGGAATACGTTTGAAACCAGGGGTGGGATTACACTAAGTTGCTATGAGCACAAAATGAGGTCTTCTTGTGCAACAGGAATTTCCCTCCCCCAACCCCCCACTGGCAGCCTTCTACATTTGCTCTGGGATATTGACGGAAACCTCAGGACTGTTTTGGGGGCACATGGGCATACGGGAGGAAAAGAAGGGGGGAAGCCCCATTGTGCAATCCTCACGCATATACCCCACTCCAGTTCCTTTTGCTGACAAGGTAGACCTGTTCCTTGGGTTTGTTGACGTGGGTGTGCCTTAAATATATTTTGGCAAAGGTTTGAGCTATTGCAGGTGTTCGTTTCTGCGAGTTTTCCTTGAGACAGCAGCATCAAACAAAGCTCTGGCTGTACACCTACTTCTACCTCACGGCCATAGACTGCTTCTGTGGAAATAACTAAAGCAACTTGGAACTCGATTGAATGCTCTGTGACAAATATTCCTATCCTCTGCACCGAAGATAAAAAGAATTCTACTACGCTATGGTGGCAATCGTTCAACGACGACACAGTTTTATCTTCTAACCAGCAGGTGGAAATCTTCCCTTTATAAAGGAATAGGAGCAGAAAAAAATGTTAGGCCTTGTCGTTGGTGAATAGAAATTTCTCTTTAAAAAAAAGTCACTAGCCTTCTTGCCCAAGACAGCATAGGTTAAAGAACAGAAGCTCATTCAAAAGGGTTTGAGGAATTGAAGCCCTGTGAGGAGTAAACTACAGTCTCCAAGTTTCTTTGGATCCTCTATGGTGTGGTTGTGCTAGAGGTTTTAGTTTCACTGCCTCCTTCCATAACACGCAGCCCACTGCCTCATATATATATATATATAATTAATTTCAACGTATCAATTATTATACATTCCACAGAACTTCACATCTTATACAATCTTTTTGGACTTCCATCAGCACCTCTGATGATCCACCATTTTTATCATTTCTTCTGCATTTCTTAAATTCCTATTGCCTTTAATTATCTTAACTCACAATCCACCTCTTTAACTATTTTTGAAATAATTCAAATAATTTACCCGCTTTGCCTCTTGTTTTGATTGGGAGAAGAGAAAAGCACTTCCCAGTGGCTGCACCTGAATTATGAAATCCCTTTGCCCCATGAATTACCACCAGCCTATTCCCTTGGTTGCTAAAGACTATTTTATTCTGACAGGCTTTCATTGTATGTAACCAATAATGTTTCTTTCGGTGCTGTTCTTGGCTCCCTGATTTTGGCATCGTTGTTTCTGCAAAACTGCAATTAATCCACCTTTGCTGCTCCTTCTGTACCATGAAGTTCAGATATACATGTTTTTAAAACTAGCATTCAAAAAATAGATTAGGGGTAGCCAAGGAGGTGCCTCCCATACTTTCTGACCATTAGCCACAGCAGCTGGGGATGATAGGCGCTGTTGGCCTCTATCTGTCTTGAGGGACAATGGAGTGCGCCTTCTGGGGTCAAGTCAAACCACTGTGTTAGCTGTACCGAAGACAATACATAGGACTGTCCCATTGAAACAGCACAGAACCACATTTAAGTAGAGGGGTGTGCCTGTCCGCTCAGGGCTGATTTGCTCCCTGGTTATGGCTTGCTGCCTTCACATTATGCAACGTCATGGTTTAAGCTTCTTCTCTGTGGGCAGCAGCAAGAATTTGGGGGGTGCGGGGTGGGAAGAGAGTTCAGGGACCGGCTGGCTGTTCCTGATCTCAGTGGCGCAGAAGGCTTGATCCCAGCAGGAACCCGCCACCTTGTTCCTCCAGAAGCGGGTCTCCGTGTGCTCCTTTCCCAAAGCTCTCTCACCAAAGCTTCATTGAGGTAAGAAGGCCGTGGGGATACGGATAGAGGAAGAGAAGAAGACCAGGTGACACAAAACCTCTAGGCAAGGAAGGATCTCAGACTGCTGAGGCCCAGCTGTGCTGCGCAGGTTGAATTCCTTCTCAGCTTGGCTCTGCGTTCTGTGACATCTTGCTGTGTCAAGTCTGATTACTCTAATCTTCTACAGGCTTTCCCCACCACCACCACAAGAAGGGACTCTGCTTAGAAGCTGGGCACTGACAGCATGAAAGCGGCCTTTGTGTGTAGCCCCTGGCAGTCGTTAGGTATATAAGGGGGAGAGGGAAGGGGGGAATGAATTCTTGACATGCCAGGGGAAGGCATCAAGGGAAAACTTTTCTGCTCATCACCTTGAAGAGCCTGCTGTCCCTGATGCTCCTCTGCCCCTCTTACTCGGAGAGTAGAATGGGAGTGCAAGGAGCTGCGCGCCACCAGCCCTTTCTCCAGCGCAGGGTGCAGAAGGCGTCTGTCCGCACATAGTGGCAGGCACAGCGGGGCAGAATAAGAAAGATCCGTTTCTCTAAAGGGGGCCGGTGTTGTGCCTTTTCTCTGACACGCATTGCCAAAGCCAGGAGAGTTAAATCGAAACCACTGCAGGGAACGGCACTGAACTCCTTAAAATCATGGGAGCTGCTCATGGGAAAAAGGTAATGCTTTTTCACTATGTGTTTCTGCTTTGGATGAGAAGGCTCTGCCTAGCTAGCCATTACTGGAATTGACCAGCTGAGATGGATGTATTGGGGTAGCTTACGTGCCAAACTGGATGTTACTTTGATTGCACAGAAGAAAGGGAATAATAATAATAATAATAATAATAATAATAATAATTGCAGGTGCAAAGGAGGTGGCTGTCATCAGGTTCACGAAGAGGAGAGGTTTGTCCCTTCCCTCTCCTCCGCAAGAGTGACCCAGATGAATATCCCTCCCTGCACCTGCCCCACACAGCACAACTATGAAGCTTAGGGTGAAAGCTCCCATTTGTACCAAAGAGAGCATTCCTTCCCCCAAGACGCCTGGTCCTGGAGGGGGGATTTTGTTTGGATCATGGTTGGAGGGGGGCAGGATAAGGCTCCCCTCCCTGGGTGCTGCAGTCCTGTCCTGATAGCACCACCCACCTCCACACATGTACTTAAAGAAAAGGCACAAATAATAGAATCATAGAGTGGGAAGGGGACCCAGCGGTCATCTAGTCCAACCCCCTGCAATGCAGGAATACACAGCTGTCCCACATGGGGATCGAACCTGAAACCTTGGCATTGTCAGTGCCATGCTCTAACCAATTGAGCTATCCAGACCATAAGTGTAACATGTAGCGTGGCTTTAAGAAGCAGCCACTCTGTGGAATCTGGTCCCACCTAGGACCCCTCCGGACATCCTTTTTATTGTACATCCATGATTATTTGTGCTCATGATGGGATCGGGGCAGTTGTACGTGATCCTGCTTTCAATGCTGCTTGTGCCATCAAAAGATTTGGGGAAGATATACTGCTTTGCTTTCAGTTGGTGCATGTTCTATAACTTCCTTCTGAAGTTCTGTAACTTTGCATACCACAGTTTATGTTCCAGTTTATTTATTGTCCCATGATTGCTACGCTACAGTGTGCCCTCCAGATGGCAATAGTGGTACAACATTGGGGAAGCATCACAGAAAATGATGTGTGGATGATCAAGTATGAATCCACCAATAATTTATATTCTGCATCCATAACCTGTTCCAAAATACATGGGCAACCCCTTGCAATTAATCAGATCCATCTTTCAGGGGGGTGGGGAGTAGCTGTGATAGTTCAGTCAGTAGAGCATGAGACTCTTAATCTCACGGCCATGGGTTCAAACCCCACATTGGGCAAAAGTTCCTGCATTGTAGGGGGTTATGATTCTATGATTCACAAAGCCAACGAAGATAGCAGGACTCCACTGGCCAATCTGGAATGCTGCAAGTATTGGGGTCATATTGAAAATCATAGAATCATAGAATCATAGAGTTGGAAGAGACCACAAGGGCCATCGAGTCCAACCCCCCGGCCAAGCAGGAAACACCATCAGAGCACTCCTGACATATGGTTGTCAAGCCTCTGCTTAAAGACCTCCAAAGAAGGAGACTCCACCACACTCCTTGGCAGCAAATTCCACTGTCAAACCGCTCTTACTGTCAGGAAGTTCTTCCTAATGTTTAGGTGGAATCTTCTTTCTTGTAGTTTGGATCCATTGCTCCGTGTCCGCTTCTCTGGAGCAGCAGAAAACAACCTTTCTCCCTCCTCTATGTGACATCCTTTTATATATTGGAACATGGCTATCATATCACCCCTTAACCTCCTCTTCTCCAGGCTAAACATGCCCAGCTCCCTTAGCCGTTCCTCATAAGGCATCGCTTCCAGGCCTTTGACCATTTTGGTTGCCCTCCTCTGGACACGTTCCAGTTTGTCAGTGTCCTTCTTGAACTGTGGTGCCCAGAACTGGACACAGTACTCCAGGTCAGGTCTGACCAGAGCAGAATACAGTGGCACTATTACTTCCCTTGATCTAGATGCTATACTCCTATTGATGAGGCCCAGAACTGCATTGGCTTTTTTAGCTGCCGCCTCACACTGTTGGCTCATGTCAAGTTTGTGGTCAACCAAGACTCCTAGATCCTTTTCACATGTACTGCTCTCAAGCCAGGTGTCCCCCATCTTGTATTTGTGCCTCTCATTTTTTTTGCCCAAGTGCAATACTTTACATTTCTCCCTGTTAAAATTCATCTTGTTTGTTTTGGCCCAGTTCTCTAATCTGTCAAAGTCGTTTTGAAGTGTGATCCTGTCCTCTGGGGTGTTAGCCACCCCTCCCAGTTTGGTGTCATCTGCAAATTTGATCAGAATGCCCTTGAGTCCATCATCCAAGTCGTTGATAAAGATGTTGAATAAGACCGGGCCCAAGACAGAACCCTGTGGCACCCCACTAGTCACTCTTCTCCAGGATGAAGAGGAACCATTGATGAGCACCCTTTGGGTTCGGTCAGTCAGCCAGTTACAAATCCACTGAGTGGTAGCATAGTCAAGACCGCATTTTACCAACTTCTTTACAAGAATATCATGGGGCACCTTGTCAAATGCCTTGCTGAAATCAAGGTAGGCTACATCCACTGCGTTCCCTTCATCTACCAGGCTTGTAATTCTGTCAAAAAACGAGATCAGTAATAATAATAATAATAATAATTTATTATTTATACCCCGCCCATCTGGCTGGGTTTCCCCAGCCACTCTGGGCGGCTTCCAAAAGAATATTAAAATACTATGATACATCAAACATTAAAAGCTTCCCTAAACAGGGCTGCCTTCAGATGTCTTCTAAAAGTCTGGTAGTTGTTGTTCTCTTTGACATCTGGTGGGAGGGCGTTCCACAGGGAGGGCGCCACTACCGAGAAGGCCCTCTGCCTGGTTCCCTGTAACTTGGCTTCTCGCAGTGAGGGAACCGCCAGAAGGCCCTCAGTGCTGGACCTCAGTGTCCGGGTAGAACGATGGAGGTGGAGACGCTCCTTCAGGTATACTGGACCGAGGCCGTTTAGGGCTTTAAAGGTCAGCACCAACACTTTGAATTGTGCTCGGAAACGTACTGGGAGCCAATGTAGGTCTTTCAAGACCGGTGTTATATGGTCTCGGCGGCTGTTCCCAGTCACCAGTCTGGCTGCTGCATTCTGGATTAGTTGTAGTTTCCGGGTCACCTTCAAAGGTAGCCCCACGTAGAGCGCATTGCAGTAGTCCAAGCGGGAGATAACCAGAGCATGCACCACTCTGGCGAGGCAGTCCGCGGGCAGATAGGGTCTCAACCTACGTACCAGATGGAGCTGGTACACAGCTGCCCTGGACACGGATTTAACCTGTGCCTCCATGGACAGCTGTGAGTCCAAAATGACTCCCAGGCTGCGCACCTGGTCCTTCAGGGGCACGGTTACCCCATTCAGGACCAGGGAATCCCCCACACCTGCCCGCCTCCTGTCCCCCAGAAACAGTACTTCTGTCTTGTCAGGATTCAACCTCAATCTGTTTGCCGCCATCCATCCTCCAACCGCCTCCAGACACTCACACAGGACCTTCACCGCCTTCACTGGTTCTGATTTAAAGGAGAGGTAGAGCTGGGTGTCATCTGCATACTGATGAACACCCAGTCCAAACCCCCTGATGATCTCTCCCAGCGGCTTCATATAGATATTAAAAAGCATGGGGGAGAGGACAGAACCCTGAGGCACCCCACAAGTGAGAGCCCAAGGGTCTGAACACTCATCCCCCACCACCACTTTCTGAACACGGCCCAGGAGGAAGGAGCGGAACCACTGTATGACAGTGCCCCCAGCTCCCAGCCCCTCAAGACGGTCCAGAAGGATGTTATGGTCGATGGTATCAAACGCCGCTGAGAGATCCAGCAGAACTAGGAAACAGCTCTCACCTTTGTCCCTAGCCCGCCGGAGATCATCAACCAGTGCGACCAAGGCAGTTTCAGTCCCGTGATGAGGCCTGAATCCCGATTGGAAGGGATCCAAATGGTCCGCTTCTTCCAGGCGTGCCTGGAGTTGTTCAGCAACCACTCGCTCAATCACCTTGCCCAAGAATGGAAGATTTGAGACTGGGCGATAGTTGGCCATCGTGGCCGCATCTAAAGATGGTTTTTTAAGAAGCGGTTTAATAACCGCCTCTTTCAGCGGGTCTGGGAAGGCTCCCTCACGGAGGGAAGCATTCACCACCCCACGAAGCCCATCGCCCAGCCCTTCCCGGCTAGCTTTTATAAGCCAGGATGGGCAAGGATCAAGGAGACAGGTGGTTGGTTTCACTCGTCCAAGCAGCCTGTCCACATCCTCGGAGGTAACAGATTGGAATTGATCCCACACAATTTGACTAGACAGGACTCTAGCACTCCCCCGCCCCGGCCCTGCTCCCACGGTGGCGTCTACCTCTTCCCGAATCTGAGCGACTTTATCTGCAAAAAACTTTGCAAAATCATTGCAGGAGATCATGTGGCCCGTATTGGGCCCCGATGTAGCAGGTGGTTCCGCTAAATTGCGGACCACCTGAAAAAGTCTCCTGCTGCTGTTTTCTGCAGATGCAATAGAGGCGGCGAAGAAAGCCTTCTTCGCCGTCGCTACCGCCACTTGGTAGGCTCGACACTGAGCTCTAACCTGTGTCCGGTCAGCTTCAGAATGGGTCATCCGCCACCGGCGCTCTAGCCGTCTCAACGATTGTTTCATTGCCCTCAG
Source organism: Podarcis pityusensis (assembly GCF_964106645.2). NCBI lineage: Eukaryota > Metazoa > Chordata > Lepidosauria > Squamata > Lacertidae > Podarcis > Podarcis pityusensis. The sequence goes on from NC_138029.1 coordinate 105,624,769, forward strand.
ATTCGTGGAAAACCACGGGGCCATCCGGGCTCCATGCAATCGGAGAGGGCGCTTCGGAGCCAAACAGTCAATAGCCCTGGTTAACTCCACATTCCAGCGGGCCACCAGGGAATCAGCTGAAAGGCCATCAACATGGGATAAAGCATCCCCTACCGCTCTCTGGAAACCATTTGGATCCATTAAGTGGCGGGGGCGGACCATCCGAATCGGTCCCACCTCCCTGCAGAGGGGAAGGGTCGCGGAGAAGTCAAGTTGCACCAGGAAGTGGTCTGACCATGGCACTTCTTTTGTTTCGCTTTTACTTAGTGTCAGAACACCAACATCCATGGAGGTAAACACCAGGTCCAAGGCATGTCCGTGGCTATGGGTTGGGCCAAACTTATTCAGGGACAGCCCCATGGAGGCCATGCTTTCCACGAAGTCCCGAGCGGCCCCTTGTAAGGTCGTGTCGGCATGGATGTTAAAATCCCCTAGGACAACCAAACTAGGTGTCTCCAGGAGAACATCCGCCACGACCTGAAGCAGCTCGGGCAGGGAATCCTTGGTGCAGCGGGGAGGTCGGTACACCAAAAGGAATCCTGTACTGCCCCTATTGCCCAACTTTCAGAACATGCACTCAGAGAACTGGGTCTTCCCAATAGGATGCCTGGTGCAAACTAATGACTTCCTAAAAATCACTGCAACCCCCCCTCCCCGCCCACAGGGCCTGGGTTGCTGTGCGTAAGAGAAACCTGGTGGACAAGCAGCGGCAAGAACAGGCCCACCTGCTTCATCCAACCAAGTCTCTGTTACACAAGCCAGGTCAAATCCTCCATCCATGATCACGTCATGGATGGCAGTGGTCTTATGAATCATTGACCTGGCATTGCACAGCAGCACCTTCAGGCTATGTGGGTATCCCTTGCTGATTCTAGTATCCGTCCGGACAGGACCAGACCCGGAGGCAGGGATAGTCCTCAGACAACGACTAAACCTGCCTCCTCTGTAATGACATGGTCTGGTCTTAGCGTAACTCCTCCTCCTACCCGTGATCACTGAGATCGGTTGTCCCAGCGCATCCCCCTCCGTGGAACATACCCCAGCCATTTTGTTGGCTGGGACCCACTCCCCGGCAGCCCTGACCCTTCCCCTTAAGAACAAAATAAGACCTTAAAACAATAAAAAACCCCAGAAAACAAAAAACAATACAAATGAAAAACTATAAAAATTACAAATCCATTAAAATCAAACAAATTCCCAACTAAACATCCATCCCACCCCCATCCCCGTCCCCGCATATACAAAAAAATGAAAGGAAAAGGAACATTTTAAAACAAACTCTGCGCCCCTCCGGATCCCTCTGGGTCGCAGCAGCAGTGACAACAACCGTCCCTGTGAGGCCTGTCAGGCCCCGCCCTGGGCCAGGTGGTGAGTGGCAGGAAGGAGCAGGGCCCTCAGACACCCACACAGGAGAGTCCTCCTGGGCAGCAGAGCGCAGCAGTCCTTGTGAGGCCTCAGGCCCCGCCCCAGGCCAGATGGTGAGTGGCAGGAAGGAGCAGGGCCCTCAGACACTCACACAGGAGAGTCCTCCTGGGCAGCAGAACGCAGCAGTCCCTGTGAGTCCTTCAGGCCCCGCCCCGGGCCAGATGGTGAGTGGCAGGAAGGAGCAGGGCCCTCAGACACTCACACAGGAGAGTCCTCCTGGGCAGCAGAACGCAGCAGTCCTTATGAGGCCTCAGGCCCCGCCCCAGGCCAGATGGTGAGTGGCAGGAAGGAGCAGGGCCCTCAGACACTCACACAGGAGAGTCCTCCTGGGCAGCAGAGCGCAGCAGTCCTTGTGAGGCCTCAGGTTAGTCTGACATGACTTATTTTTCAGAAATCCATGCTGACTATTGGTGATCACAGCATTCCTCTCTAGGTGCTCACAGACTGTTTGCTTAATGATCTGCTCCAGAATCTTCCCTGGTATTGATGTCAGACTGACTGGGTGGTAATTATTTGGGTCCTCTCTTTTCCCCTTTTTGAAAATAGGGACAACATTTGCCCTCCTCCAGTCCGCCGGGACTTCGCCTGTTCTCCAGGAATTCTCAAAGATGACTGCCAGTGGTTCTGAGATCACATCTGCCAGTTCTTTTAATACTCTTGGATGCAGTTCATCTGGCCCTGGAGACTTGAATACATCTAAACTAGCCAAGTATTCTTGTACTATCTCCTTAGTTATTCTGGGCTGTGTTTCCTCTGCTGAATCATTTGCTCCAAATTCTTCAGGTCGGGCATTGTTTTCTTTATCGGAGAAGACTGAGGCAAAGAAGGCATTGAGGAGTTCAGCCCTTTCTGTGTCCCCTGTTTGCATTTCACCATCCTCTCCTCTGAGTGACCCCACTGTTTCTTTGTTCTTCCTTTTGCTACAAACATACCCATAAAAGCCTTTTTTGTTGCTTTTAACCTCTCTAGCAAGCCTGAGTTCATTCTGTGCTTTAGCTTTTCTGACTTTGTGTCTACACGTGCTGGCTATTTGTTTGAATTCCTCTTTGGTGGTTTCCCCCCTTTTCCATTTTTTGTACACATCCTTTTTTAATCTTAACTCAGTTAAAAGTTCTTTAGATAGCCACCCTGGCTTCTTTAGGCACCTTCCATGTTTCCGTCTCATTGGTATTGCCTGAAGTTGTGCTTTTACTATCTCCCTCTTAACAAACTCCCAGCCATCATGAACTCCCTTTCCTTTTAGTATTATTGTCCATGGGATCTCACCCAGCACTTCCCTAAGTTTTATGAAGTCGGCTTTCTTAAAGTCAAGAAATTGAGTCCTAGTATGCTTGGCTGCTCCTTTCCGCTGTATAGTAAACTTCAGAAGAGCATGATCACTCGCGCCTAATGATCCTTCCACTTCTACCCCACTAACCAGGTCATCAACATTGGTTAGGACCAGATCTAAAATGAAAAGATGGTCCCAGGGGGTATTCCCATGAATACTTTCATCCAAACAACAACAGCAACACATTTAAACACAAACAACAACACCTAAATAACATACTCACAAATGGTTTCCCATTAATTTTAGTCTCATGGGATTCTTTTTGGTTAAGTTTAATCAAATTGGAATTAGTTTCAGGAGGGTGGGTGGGGGGGGAATTCTGAATTCAACTGCCTTGAATAGAAATGTGTATTTACTTTCATTGCGCTTGCCAGACACTGTTGAACTACAACTCCCATCATCCCTGAACATTGGCTGACGGGGCTGATGGGAGTTGGAGTCAACCACAGCTGGAAGGCCACAGGTCTCTCATCCCTGACTTACAATTATTATTTGCATTTATTATTTTATTATTGCTACTTTTTCTGCTAATGCACTCGTAGTTTAAAATAGTGCCTACATTAAAGGTAAAGGTACCCTTGCCCGTACGGGCCAGTCTTGACAGACTCTAGGGTTGTGCGCTCATCTCACTCTAGAGGCCGGGAGCTAGCGCTGTCCGCAGACACTTCCGGGTCACGTGGTCAGCATGACGAAGCTGCTCTGGTGAACCAGCACCAGAGCAGCACACGGAACACCGTTTACCTTCCCGCTATAAAGCGGTCCCTATTTATCTACTTGCACCCGGGGGTGCTTTTGAACTGCTAGGTTGGCAGGCGCTGGGACCGAGCAACGGGAGCGCACCCCGCCACGGGGATTCGAACCGCCGACCATGCGATCGGCAAGTCCTAGGCGCTGAGGTTTTACCCACAGCGCCACCCGCATCCCTACATTAATGCCTACATTAGCTATACTTAATATGCTCTGTGTATGGCTCTGCTAATGTTTACATGGCTATCCGTTAGTTTGTATGTATCTTTATGACAAATTGATTTTTAAAAAGAAAGAAGGAATAGTGTCTGTTACGCAAGATAAAAGAGGAAAAGTGATGGGAAGGAAGGAGGGAAATAAGGGAAATCCAGGTTCCCTAGCCACTGATGGAGGCACTTCAGCAGAGGAAGAGCCAATTGGCCATTGGTACTGCACAAGCACAGGAAGAGAGGTTTTTTCCAGTCTCACTACTCTCTCTGCCCAGCCTGATGAAATAGCTGCTAATGGAGACATTACAGTGGAGCAACAAGCAACTTAGCCCTGGTCAAGCCAATGTCAGGACATTGATATTTCCTCTCTCTTTTTAAGTACTCTCAGTGGTGGAGGAAGCTGCTGGGGCACCCGGAGCGGCAAATATGACGCGCACCTGGGGGCAGGGCAATCCACCCACAGAGGCAGGGCAATCCACCCATTGGGGTGCACTGATCATCCCGGGGGTGCCAGCACCGCCCGCTGATTGCACAAATACGCCCAGTGTGTGGCGCTGGACGTCGGTGATGCGAGCACCACCCGCCGGGTGGGTGCGAACGCCGCCCGCTGGGGGGGTGCATCCCCAGCAGTCAGCGCCAGGGGTACAAATGCCGCTACGCCGATCTGCCCGGGGGGATTTTGTCAAAAAACCCACCAAGGCATGGCACCCAAGGCGGACCACTCCCCCTGCCCCAACCTTCGTCCGCCAATGAGTACTGTATTGCTATTTGCTTACCACTTCCGGGTGGCACTGTGGGTTAAACCACAGAGCCTAGGACTTGCCAATCAGAAGGTCGGCGGTTCGAATCCCCGCAACGGGGTGAGCTCCCGTTGCTTGGTCCCTGCTCCTGCCCACCTAGCAGTTCGAAAGCACGTCAAAGTGCAAGTAGATAAATAGGTACCGCTCCGGCGGGAAGGTAAACAGCGTTTCCATGCGCTGCTCTGGTTCGCCAGAAGTGGCTTAGTCATGCTGGCCACATGACCCGGAAGCTGTATGCCGGCTCCCTCGGCCAATAAAGCGAGATGAGCACCACAACCCCAGAGTCGGCCATGACTGGACCTAATGGTCAGGGGTCCCTTTACCTTTACCTTCCCTGAATAGTGAGGTATTCTGGGTGCAGCTCCACATGGATTGAGAATGCCTTTGATTTCTGTGTGTTAAAAATCTCCTACTAGTCCCTTATCTTTATTCAGCTTCCCTCCTTTTTTTTTCACTTTGAAGGAGAGAGTTATTTTAAACAAAAGCCTATTAGGACGGCCTGCCATCCCGATCTGACCTAATCCCATTGTCTGGTGTCTTCTTTCTTTCTTAATACTGTTTACCTGTCAAGGACCTTCATGTTCTCTCAGTGCATCAAGTGCCTTAGCCCTTGTGCGAAGCCCCTGCAAATTCTTTTTTCAATTACAATTGATATATAAGCTGACTGGGATAGAGGGAAGACTATGGAGAAGAGACTCGGGTGATATTTGCACTGCTGCTGACTCCTTTTTGGTTTGTTTGCCTTAAGGGGGGCAGATGTTCACTCTTGCACAAGTGAAATGGAATGTGTAGGCCTTCAACCCCTGAAGAAGAGGCTTGCAAGGTGTTGAACACTGCTGCTGAAGGGAAGGGGGAGGGAGATATTCTTGCTGGGTGTGTGCAACATTTCTTCCCCTATACATAAAAATCTAAGGCTGTCGTCATGCTCTGCAGTTCATGTAGCCACTGGGCAGGAGATCAAGGAAGCATTGTTTGGTTTTTGTTTTTTAAAAATATATTATTATATACAATACACACACAACATTACAACTGCAACCATTCAAATACCGACAATACAAAAATACTAACATAAATGTTACACTTACGTGACTTCCCTCCACCAGTATTCGTCATTTCTTATGTTTATTATGTTCTTATTTATATTGCCATTTGTAACTCTCATCTTTAATATTGTTATTTAACTAATATTTTGTTTTCTGAATCAATTTTACCAACTTAATCTAGACATATCAGCATGTTGTCAAGGAATCATTGTTAATAAGCAGATGATGCTTCTTTTCTGTAACTGTGCAGTAACTTCAGTCTCCGGTGACTTTATAATAAAATCAGTTCCATGGTAGATGCTGGAACCCCAGAAACATATCACTGCTCAGAGACTGCGGTGCATTTAGCAGTATCCACAAGTTTCACCCTCATACATACTGAAACTGTTTTGTAGTCATTCTCCCCTTCCACAGAGAACTGTTTGTGGAGTTTGTGGAGCAGGGTATGGATCTGGGGATCAATAACAGAAAATTGTATGCTGCATTAGACATTTAAGATAACACAGCACACTAAACTCTCTCATGCATCTTAGAATGCAATCCTATGCACACCTACTTGGGAGTAAGCCCTGACAGTACATCCAGCCCTAACTTCTTTCACCACACTCACTCCAGTGTTACTTTCTTGAAGTCAGTGTTCTTCACCCTTGGGTCCCTAGATGTTGTCGGACTACAACTCCCATCATCCCCAGCTGGTTTAGCCCAATGGTCAGAGGTGGTAGGAATTTGTGCTTCATTTCTCCTGCTTATTCTCAGTCATATAGCACCCTATCCCATACCCTCCAACATTTCTCTGATGAAAATAGGGATGTATAAAACATATACATATACATATAGATATACATACATATATAAAATATATATGTATAAAACATATATAAAAACATGATTAAACCTTAAACATTTTAAAACTTCCCTATACAGCCTTCATATGGCTTGGGGGTCTCATAACTCGATACTTTTCAACGTTTATCGAATGAAAATAGGGACATCCTACCATATCCACTAGGGACGCGGGTGGCGCTGTGGTGTAAACCACTGAGCCTAGGGCTTGCCGATCAGAAGGTCGGCGGTTCGATTCCCTGTGACGGGGTAAGCTCCTGTTGTTCGATTCCTGCTCCTGCCAACCTAGCAGTTCGAAAGCACATCAAAGTGTAAGTAGATAAATAGGTACCACTCCAGCAGGAAGGTAAACGGCGTTTCCGTGCGCTGCTCTGGTTTCGCCAGGAGCGGCTTAGTCATGCTGGCCAAATGACCCGGAAAAACAGTCTGTGAACAAATGTCGGCTCCCTTAGCCAGTACAGTGGTACCTCAGGTTAAGTACTTAATTCATTCCGGAGGTCCGTTCTTAACCTGAAACTGAAGCACCACTTAACCTGAAGCACCACTTTAGCTAATGGGGCCTCCTGCTGCTGCTGCGCTGCCAGAGCATGATTTCTGTTCTCATCCTGAAGCAAAGTTCCTAACCCGAGGTACTATTTCTGGGTTACCTGAAGCGTATGTAATCTGAGGTACCACTGTAAAGCGAGATGAGCGCCGCAACCCCAGAGTCATTCGCGACTGGACTTAACTGTCAGGGGTCCTTTACCTTTAGCTTTACCATATCCACTAATATTTCGCTGATGAAAATAGGGATGTCCTTAGGAAAAGGGGGACATTCTGGGATCAAATCAGAAACCAGGACAGCTTCTGTAAATCTGGGACTTTCACTGGAAAATAGAGACACTTCACTTGGAGGATCTGCTATTCCCCTTTATCATCTTTGAACATCATATTTAATTGTGGGAGGGGGGAATTTATCACCCAAAATGATTCTGAGAGGAATTTCCAAAAGACGGAAATGTTTTTGTTTTTGCTCAACCACTTTCGGGGAGTCCTTTTTGAAATATGGCAACCCTAGTTGAACATTTTTCAACCCAACTACAAGAATGCATGTTCCTCAATTTGTAATGGGTAAAAGTAGGGGTAGGAAAAGCAGACAAGAGATCAGTGTTTGTGGCCTGCCAAACAGAGGGCAGCTTTAGAGCATGAAAGGGAAAGGCCTCTTTTCATTCAGAGGAGCAGGCGAAGGAGAACCCTCAATGTTTCCAGGGGATTAGCATGTAATGCCAGCTACTCAGGCCATGTGTTTGTGCCAGAGTTCCAGGGCCTGGGACGGCATCTACTTTAAAGAGAAAGGGACAGAGGTGCCGTCGCTTGAAAGGCTGAGCCATTCACATGCCATTCTCTTAACTTACTTTTATACATTTCTCATGTGGAAAGCAAAGGCAAACAATGGGGAAAGGGCTCCGCCAGTGGGGCAGGAAGGTGGGCTCAGAACTGATTTTCAACTTGTGCAGACCTGCTTGGTTTCTGAGGAGCATTTGGCACGGTGGAGATATTATTGCTGTGGCATAGCAACAGTTAGAGGCCGAACCAGGAGCTGGGCAATGTGGGCATGCGCCCAGAGTTTTTAGGCTGCAAAGGGGCCTGGTCCACTACTTGCTGCCAGCCAAAGTGAGAGCTCCATTTTGTGTTTTCCTCTAGAAAGTTATAGGAGAAGAGAGGCACACATGGTGTATCACTTGGAAGTTCTGTGTGGCACTGTTAATGTATGCTGGCATGGACTTAGGACCGCTCCGGAGTGGTAGCTTTGTAGGGGCAAGGGTCATGGGTGGATACTGTAACACAATAATAGTGCACTAGTAGGGACGCAGGTGGCGCTGTGGGTTAAACCACAGAGCTTAGGACTTGCCAATCAGAAGGTCGGCGGTTCAAATCCCCATGATGGGGTGAGCTCCCATTGCTCGATCCCTCCTCCTGCCAACCTAGGAGTTCGAAAGCACACCAAAAAGTGCAAGTAGATAAATAGGTACTGCTCCGGTGGGTAGGTAAACGGCATTTCCGTGCACTGCTCTGGTTCGCCAGAAGCGGCTTAGTCATGCTGGCCACATGACCTGGAAGCTGTATGCCGGCTCCCTTGGCCAATAAAGCGAGATGAGCGCCACAACCCCAGAGTCGGTCACGACTGGACCTAATGGTCAGCGGTCCCTTTACCTTTACCTTTACCTAGTGATGTTTTCCCAGTAGTAATGTATGGAAGTGAGAGCTGGACCTTAAAGAAGGCTGATCGCCGAAGAATTGATGCTTTTGAATTATGGTGCTGGAGGAGACTCTTGAGAGTCCCATGGACTGCAAGAAGATCAAACCTATCCATTCTTAAGGAAATCAGCCCTGAGTGCTAACTGGAAGGACAGATCCTGAAGCTGAGGCTCCAATACTTTGGCCACCTCATGAGAAGAGAAGACTCCCTGGAAAAGACCAGAAAAGATGGAGGGTGCAAGGAGAAGGGGACGACAGAGGACGAGATGGTTGGACAGTGTTCTGGAAGCTACCAGCATGAGTTTGACCAAACTGCGGGAGGCAGTGGAGGACAGGAGTGCCTGCCATGCTCTGGTCCATGGAGTCACGGAGAGTCGGACACGACTAAACGACTAAACAACAACAAGTGGGCTTCCCTTCCTTACGAAGACAGTTTCAGGTGGACTGAGCAGACGAGACCAAGAGTGGGTCCTAGAAGGCAGTTTCTGCACGTGTTTTTAGATGGAAGTGAGGGGCAGATGGGGCTCATCACCCTGGGAAGATAGCCCATCTAGGAGAAGGGAAACTCTGCTCTTAAACCTCTGCTGCATTGTGGGATGTCTTCAGAAGAAGAAAGGGCTAAGGAGCAGAGCCGTCTTTCCTATTGGGCTTACTGGCGCGTTGCGCCAGGGCGCTGGCCTCTCAGGGATGCCCCAGCAAGTGGGGGAGCTGCGCAGCTTTGCCGACGCCCTCCCCTTTCCCTGCACGCCCGCCAGCTGTGCCCCATCAACCATATGGCTGGCGGGCGTGCAGCTTGCCTCCCAAGCCTCCGTGAGAGGAGAGCGCTCCTGGTAGAGGCTTAGGATGGAAGCTGCGCCCTGCCAACTATATGGCTGGCAGCATGCAGCTTCCTTCCCAAGCTTCCGCGGGAGGAGAGCGATCCCCACAGAGGCTCGGGGAAAGGTCGACAACTCTGGGAAACGGGGGGGGGGGGCGCTGGAGGGATCTTTGAACCACGGCGCCAAATATGCTTTAGACGGCCTTGCTAAGGAGTAAGCCCTACACAAATCCAGAGTGGAATCCCTAAGACGGTCAGATAGCACCTTGTACACCTCCTACCGGCAATTCCTGAAGCCAAGCAGGTGCCAAACGTGTTTCTCTGCTTTCCTTTGGACCACATCAATGAGGCTGACAGGAGTGTCTTGTTGTCTGGGCAGCCCAGGACCTCCATACACACTGCCCAGGCTTGTGCCCCAGGGAGGTCATTCCAGCACTGCTAAAGTAGCAATTTGACTTCACCCTGTGGTTTTTCATACACAAATAAATCCAAGCTGCTGACATTTCCCATTTTGAGTAATGTATCTCAGATTTCTGCTGATCCCCCTTCCCTGTAAAAGCAGCCCCTTGCAGTTCCAGAGGGTTCCCAGTTCCTCCAGAATTGCTATTCAGGGTGCACAAAGTCCTGCTGTGGGGAAGAGGAGAGACAAAAGCCTCACTGTGCGAGCCCAACTCCACTAACGGTCTCTATGGCAGGCATGAAACAAAAAGTTTAATCATTTATCCGCTGCTACTTCTGAGGGCCAGCTGGCTGGCTGTGTGGCCAGCAGGTGGCAGTGCAACAATGTTATTGTTTCCATATGTCTGCTGGTATGGCCAGCTGCAGAGGCTGTAAAACAGGGGTCAGCAAACTTTTTCAGCAGGGGGCCGGTCCACTGTCCCTCAGACTTTGTGGGGGGCCGGACTATATTGGGGGGGGGGATGATGCAAGAGCACCACGAGCCCTGGTGGCTGCTTACCTGTGTCTTGCGAGCAGCAGGGGCTGGCGGTGGCGGCGGGACAGTGAGCGGTGCACAAAAGGGCTCCAGAGTGCGGCCGCTTAAAATGGTGGCTGCTCGAGCACTGCTGCTGTTGGCACCAACAAAGCCCAGTCCCCTTCCTCCTCTAGGCAGGGCAGGGAGAATCCAGGAGGAGGGAGGGAGGAAGCACTGGCGCCGCTACCGTGGGAGGGAGAGGGAAAGAGCGTGCACGCTGGCAATCCACGCGGAGATTCCCGGACCGTCCGCAGGCTGGATCCAGAAGGCATTTGGGACTGATCCGGCCCACGGGCCTTAGTTTGCAGACCCATGCTGTAAAACGTGTCAACTAGCTGGGAATCCCTCAGGTATAGAAACAGAAGAGAGCCTTATGGGACTTCCTGGAGTCACACATAAGCCCCCCCCAAACTGACAGAAATACGCTTACTTTGTACGGCAGTTATCTGGAACTATAATTCTGAGGGAACCTTTGTAGGCCAAAGAGGTAGCTCAAATGGCAGTGTTATACGTTCCAACATTTCTCCAATGAAAATAGGGACGTCCTATTGTGAAATGTGCAGCTGTTGCACATTTCTACACCTACCTGTAGATCAGGTTATTAACAACTAAACTGCTGAAGCGTCAAGCAGGCAAAGAGGACCTCTTTCACTTTCCCCTCCCCCTGAAGCTTAAATAGGAGTGCCCTGATAGGCAAAAGCAGTAGTTAACAAACCATATATCAGAGGTGAGCAGCAGCCAACCTAGTGTGCTGGGGTCCTTGCAAAGAATGTTGGATTGATGGACTTTGGTCTGTTTACTGTTTGGAGCAAGAGCACATTCTCGGGGTCACTGATTAGCTAGGCCTTTATACCCTACGCATATTGTAAAGTGCCCTGCGATCCTTGGATGAAGGGCAGTATCGGAATGCAATAAATAATAATAGTAATGTTGTTATAGATCTAGGGTACCAAAGTCCGTTAGCGAACGGTAGACCTTAATGAACAGTAGTATTTAGATAGCATTTGGCATATTGGAGGGAAGATTCCAGGCCAGTGGAAAAACACAGGCTAAGCTCCCTTTCCAGGCCAGGGCCTCAGCTGGGATAAAAAGGTAAAGAGACCCCTGACAATTAGGTCCTATCGTGACTGACTCTGGGGTTGCAGCGCTCGTCTCACTTTATTGACCGAGGGAGCCGGTGTACAGCTTCCAGGTCATGTGGCCAGCATGACTAAGCCACTTCTGGCGAACCAGAGCAGCGCACAGAAACGCTGTTTACCTTCCCGCTGGAGCGGTACCTATTTATCTACTTGCACTTTGACGTGCTTTGGAACTGCTAGGTTGGCAGGAGCTGAGACTGAGCAACAGGAGCTCACCCCGTCACGGGGATCAGCAAGTCCTAGGCTCTGTGGTTTAACCCACAGCGCCACCCGCGTCCCTCAGCTGGGATAGAGGCTGTTAACATGACAAAAGGTACTGATGGCCCATCCCAGAGGAATCCTTGGGTCTGTGCAAGATGGAATCCCAGTAATCCCAGTCAGGAGGAGGAGTTACACCATGTCATTACCAAGGAGGGAAGTTTAGTCTGAAGACTATCCCTGCCTTCGGGTCTGGCCGTGACCAGAAAGATACAGGTATCGAGAAACACGTCCCATGTAACACACAAGCATGTTTTAAATTCACAAAGCAAAAATGTATACTCTTAAGCTGTGATCCTATACACATTTACATGGATGGGAGCAAGCCCCACTGATTGTAGTAAGGCATGCTTGCAAATACAGTGGTACCTCAGGTTACATACGCTTCAGGTTACAGACTCCGCTAACCTAGAAATATTACCTCGGGTTAAGAACTTTGCTTCAGCGTGAGAACAGAAATCATGCAGCGGCGGCACGGTAGCAGCAGGAGGCCCCATTAGCTAAAGTGGTGCTTCAGGTTAAGAACAGTTTCAGGTTAAGAACAGACCTCCAGAACGAATTAAGTACTTAACCCAAGGTACCACTGTAATGCAACTGGCTGAAACAGAGACCAGGGAGTGCTTGCTCCATCTTCCATGTGACAGCCCTTCAGATCTTTGAAGTTGGCTCTCATATCTCCTCTCAGCTTCCTCTTTTCCAGGCGATGTTTATATAAACCACAGACCATGGGCAGATATACCCCTTTTCTTTCACTGTGCAGTGTGCTTTAGTCAACTTTTGCCAAACTAACACCCTAAATACTTGTATTCTGCTGGTCTGGCAACCAACATGAACAGCGAAAGAGGATAAACTGGCGATGGGACCACTTGGCTGTTTGTCATGGAGCCTGCCATGACACCATGGTAACAGGACACTGTGATAAAGCCTATTAATGAGGCATTGTGCCTGGTGTCAATATGAAATCATAAATTCCCTGCTATTAAAAACCCATCAGGGTTGTTGTTCATTTTGCGAAGCTCAGCCAGAAACTTTGTAGGACTATTCCCAGCTTGTCCTCTCTTGAACTTGTCCAGCTCCTTCCCAGCATAGAAATTGGGAATTTTACTCTCTCAAAGATAGATAATGCAACATTACAACGACAAGCACTCATGGCTCTGAAGAGCATTGTGTCATATGATACTAGTTGAAAACTATTGTGTGCTGAGGTCAGGGAATAAAGGTAATATAATATTTCTGTGTTACTCAAAAAATAAGCAGATGCCTCACTTTACACTTCTTTGCCTGTGAAGCAGGAGACAGGAAGGACAAAACAGGAGACACTTTGGCAAGCTGACAAAGGGATGAAGAGAAAAATCTATGAGTTCTGGGGCTGTAAGTCAATGTGAAGAAAACCAAGACAATACATGGAAGAGCAAAAACTCCCCCAAACTCTTCATGCTACATGCAGGACAGTGAAATGGGGGCTGGGGGGGGGGTAGATGGGTTTCACTGCAAATTATTGTGGGGAAGGTTAATTTTTCCTACCGTTTTCTCAGAGAACTGTACTCTGCAAAATTACTTTTCATATTGAATTAAACTCTGTGATAAGTTTTTTATTATTACTATTATTATTATATTTATTTATACCCCGCCCATTTGGATGGGTCTCTCTAGCCCCTTTGGGCAGTTCCCAACAGAACATTAAAAACACAATAAAACATCAAACATTAAAAACTTCCCTAAACAGGGCTGCCTTCTGATGTCTTCTAAAAGTCAGGTGGTTGTTTATTTCCTTGATATCTGACAGGAGGGTGTTCCACAGGGCCGGCACCACTACTGAGAAGGCCCTCTGCCTGGTTCCCTGTAACCTCACTTCTCACAGTGAGGGAACCACCAGAAGGCCCTCGGTGCTGGACCTCAGTGTCTGGGCTGAACGATGGAGGTGCTCCTTCAGGTATACTGGGCCAAGGCTGTTTAGGGCTTTAAAGGTCAGCACCAAGACTTTGAATTGTGCTCGGAAACGTACTGGGAGCCAATGTAGGTCTTCCAGGATCGGTGTAATATGGTCTCAGCAGCCACCCCCAGTCTCCAGTCTAGTAAAGGATAAGAACATGCTGTGCTTTGCCTCCACAGTCGAAAGAAGTAAAACTTCTGAATACTAGTTGCTGGACTGTGGTGGTGAGGGCTCTTGTGCTCAGTTCCCGCTTACAGGTTTCTCACAGGCATCTGGTTCCTACCAGCAACCGTGAGAACATGATGCTGGACCAGATGGGCCATTGGCCTCATCCAACAGCCTCTTCTGATGTCCTTATGGTGAAGGAAGGAAGCCATGGGCCTAAAGACAAGGACTGGAAGGGGTAGAAAACCAACCACCTTTGTTTTGCCTTCAGTGATGGTGACGATAATGATAATATTGGCTTTGTGGGCACCAGGGGGAAGATCTCAAAGACGCCATTGTATCCAAGGTGCCACAAATGGCAACCTCTGGCCTGGAATGAATGCCTTAAAACCAAAAACCAAAAAAACAAGCATACCTTAAAGGTGGTGATGGCCACCCACTTGGATTAGACAAATTCATGGGAAAGGCTATCAATGGCTACTTGTCACAATGGCTAGGGCCTACTGCCATTGCTCAACGCAGGTTGATTCTGAACTCCAGTTGCCAGAAACTGTAGTAGGGCAGGTTCCTATAATAATAATAATAATAATAATAATAATAATAATAATAATAATAATTTATTATTTATACCCCGCTCATCTGGCTGAGTTTCCCCAGCCACTCTGGGCGGCTCCCAATCAAATGTTAAAAACAGTACAGCATTAAATATTAAAAACTTCCCTGAACAGGGCTGCCTTCAGATGTCTTTTAAAGATAGGATAGCTGCTTATTTCCTTCACATCTGAACGGAGGGTGTTCCACAGGGTGGGCGCCACTACAGTGGTACCTCCGGTTACATACGCTTCAGGTTACAGACTCCGCTAACCCAGAAATAGTGCATCAGGTTAAGAACTTTGCTTCAGGATGAGAACAGAAATCGTGCTCCGGCGGCGTGGCAGCAGCAGGAGGCCCCATTAGCTAAAGTGGTGCTTCAGGTTAAGAACAGTTTCAGGTTAAGTACGGACCTCCGGAACGAATTAAGTACTTAACCTGAGGTACCACTGTACCGAGAAGGCCCTCTGTCTGGTCACCTGTAACCTCACTTCTCGCAATGAGGGAACCACCAGAAGGCCCTCGGCGCTGGATCTCAGTGTCCGGGCTGAACGATGGGGGTGGAGACGCTCCTTCAGGTATACAGGACCTATAGCATTCAGGTCCTGCTTGTGAGTTTCCTAAAGGCATCTGGGTGACCACTGTGGGAGCAGGCTGCAGGTCTGATCCAGCAAGACACTTAGTCTTACATTTAACACAATTTGATGGGAATCCATTTTGGAGTTGGTACCCAAACAACCTGTAGCACTTGGGAGCTGGGGGGGGGGGTGGAGGTTAAAGACGCTGCTTTATTGTGTTGTCTGGTTTGGGGCCTAGCTCACTGTGGACAGTATACCCTAGAAATAGTGAGCCCTGCTGGGAAGCCAAGGCTGTTGCCTGCCCTTCTTGCTTTCTATGCTTTGAGCTGCCTTCCTTTCCATTAGCATCGTCTCTCTTCTTTTGCCCCCCCCCCATCCTGTGTGCTCAGGATGCCTCATCCTTATCTTTGCTGTGACATGAAACCATGCGCTTGCCATTCTTTATAAACTGAAGGGAACTTAAAGAAGCTGAGTGAGAGACAGCAGTCAATGTGATCTTAGCCTTTTGGCTAAGCACCAGCTGACAGATCTTGCTGCCAAAGACTGATGGCTCCTCTGGCTTAAAAATCGCCACCAAAAATGACCTCCTTTGAAGCCAGTGACAGCAGCATAATAGCCCTTGTATTTTAGAGTGCTTCAGAGCCGCTTGCCAATTCTCAGGTGAGGAGACTCACGCAACAGACTTCACATGTTCTTAGCCTGACACCCATGAGACACTTGTCTTCTCTGTGGCCTTGTCTAGCAGTGCATTCTGGGAAATCATCCAAGACCTGATATCGAGAGAGAAACATCCTTGATTTCTTTCAAATATGACTAAGCCAAAATTAATCAGGATATATTTTCTTTTTTTTTTATAAGATATTTATTAAGATTTTTTTTATATATTACAATAACAAATGAAAAAGAAAAAAAAATACAAAATAAAAATGATTAAAAACCACTCAATTTTTCCATTGCTTATTTTTCCTTAGCTTGTTTCCCGGACCTCCTCATACCTCCCTTTTTTGTATTCCAGTTCAGTTTGTTGGTTCAGCAAATCCTTACCCTCTTTATTTGTCCTAATCTTTGGTCTTAAAATAGTAACATTAGATTTTTACCTCTTAACAACCCATTTTTCATATTCCCTTAAAGCATTACAGCTGGAAACCACTTAATTTCTATCCAACATCGTTCTAACATTCATTAATTTTACAATATTTCTGTAGATAATCTTTGAACTTCTTCCAATCTTCTTCCACCGACTCTTCTCCCTGGTCTCGGATTCTGCCAGTCATTTCTGCCAGTTCCATATATTCCATCAACTTCATCTGCCATTCTTCCAGAGTGGGTAGATCTTGTGTCTTCCAATACTTTGCAATGAGTATTCTTGCTGCTGTTGTGGCATACATGAAAAAAGTTCTATCCTTCTTTGGCACCAATTGACCGACTATGCCCAGGAGAAAGGCCTCTGGTTTTTTCAAGAAGGTATATTTAAATACTTTTTTCAGTTCATTGTATATCATTTCCCAGAAAGCCTTAATCCTTGGGCACGTCCACCAAAGGTGAAAGAATGTACCTTCAGTTTCTTTACATTTCCAACATTTGTTATCGGGCAAATGATAAATTTTTGCAAGCTTGACTGGGGTCATGTACCACCTGTATATCATTTTCATAATATTCTCTCTTGAGGCATTACATGCCGTAAACTTCATACCTGTGGTCCATAACTGTTCCCAGTCAGCCATCATTATGTTATGTCCAACATCTTGTGCCCATTTAATCATAGCAGATTTCACCATTTCATCCTGTGTATTCCATTTCAACAGCAAGTTATACATCTTTGACAAAATCTTAGTTTTGGGTTCTAATAGTTCTGTTTCTAATTTTGATTTTTCCACCTGGAAACCAATTTTCTTATCCAACTTATATGCCTCCATTATCTGATAATAATGAAGCCAATCTCGCACTTTGTTTTTTAATTTCTCAAAACTCTGCAATTTCAGTCTATCTCCGTCTTGTTCCAAAATTTCCCAATATTTTGGCTATTTGGCCTCCATATTGAGCTTTTTCAAAGCTTTTGCTTCCATCGGTGACAGCCACCTTGGAGTTTTATTTTCCAATAAGTCCTTGTATCTTATCCAGACATTAAACAATGCTTTCCTGACAATGTGATTTTTAAATGCTTTATGTGCTTTAACCTTATCATACCACAGATATGCATGCCATCCAAATACATTGTTGAACCCTTCTAGATCCAAAATGTCAGTGTTTTCAAGAAGCAGCCATTCTTTCAACCAGCAAAAAGCTGCTGATTCATAGTAAAGTTTAAAGTCTGGCAGGGCAAATCCACCTCGTTCCTTTGCATCTGTTAATATTTTAAATTTTATTCTAGGCTTCTTGCCCTGCCAGACAAATTTAGAAATATCTCTCTGCCACCTCTTGAAACAGTCCATTTTGTCCACAATTTGCAGTGTTTGAAACAAAAACAACATTCTAGGCAATACATTCATTTTTACCGCAGCAATACGGCCCAGCAGTGAAAGCTTCAAATTTGACCAAATTTCTAAATCTTTTTTCACTTCAGCCCAGCATTTTTCATAGTTGTCTTTAAATAAATTCCCATTTTTTGCTGTCATGTTAATCCCCAAGTATTTAACTTTCTTAACCACTGTTAAACCTGTCTCATTCTGAAACCTCTCTCTCTCCATTGGTGTTAAATTTTTCTCTAAAACCTTGGTCTTTAACTTATTCAACTTAAATCCTGCAACTTGACCAAATTCTTGAATCAGTTCTAAAACTCTTTTGGTACTAGATTCTGGCTCCTGTAATGTCAGTAGTAAGTCATCTGCAAATGCTCTCAATTTGTACTGTTTGGCTCCGACCTGTATACCTTTAACCAACCGGTCCCTTCTAATCATGTTCAGCAGAACCTCCAGGACCGATATAAAAAGCAATGGGGAAATTGGGCAACCTTGTCTTGTCCCTTTTTCTATCCTAAATTCTTCCGTCACCACATTATTTACAATTAGTTTAGCCTTTTGTTCTGAATAAATTGCACTTATACCGTTTTCAAAACCTTGGCCTACCCCCATCCCCTGTAGGTTCTTCTTCATAAAACTCCAAGAGATATTGTCAAAAGCTTTCTCCGTGTCCACAAATATCAAAACTGCTTTAGTATTTATGTTCACTTCTAGTTTTTCCAAAATATCAATTATATTCCTCAAATTATCAGACAAGTGTCTTCCCGGGAGAAAGCCCGCTTGGTCTTTATGAATCTCTTCCATCAATACTTTTTTCAATCTCTTGGCCAAAATGTCTGCAAAAATTTTGTAATCCACATTAAGTAACAATATGGGGCGGTAGTTCTTAAGCTGAGTCTTTTCAGTCTCTGTCTTCGGTATAAGTGTAATGTACGCCTCTTTCCAAGACTCTGGTGCCCTTTTCCCCTCCAATATTTCATTGCAGACTTCCTTTAAAGGTTGTAATAACCACTCTTTCAAAGATCTATAATATCTAGAAGTCAGCCCATCCGGTCCTGGAGATTTGCCTAATTGCATGTTTTGAATGGCACCTTCTACTTCCTGTTCAGATATTTTATAGTTCAGCATTAACTTACTTTCTTGGGATATTTTTTGTAATCCATTTGTCTTCAGAAATCGGTCTATATCCATTTCCTTCTGTGGCCCTTGTGTATATAGTTGTTTAAAATACCTCTGGAAACAATTTCTAATCTCAGTTGGGTTATGTATATTCTTTCCTTCCACTTCTAAATTTGTGATAGTATTTAATTTTTGTCTTTTTTTCATTTGCCAGGCCAGCAATTTCCCACATTTGTTAGCTGATTCAAATGTTTTTTGTCTCATTTGTTTAATTTTCCATTCTATTTCCTGATTCATCATTTCCATATATTGTACTTGATATAACTTTATTTCTCTCAAAATCTCCTGCGACTTTGGTTTTGCTCTCAATTTCTTTTCACTTTCTTTTATTTTCCCCAAAATTTTATCTTTCTTCTCATTTTGACTTCTCTTCTTTATTGCATTCTGTTGTATCAGAAACCCTCTCATGACAGCTTTACTTGCGTCCTAGATTACTCTTTTTTCTACATTAGTATTCATATTTATTTCAAAATAGTCTCTCAAGGTTTTTTGGGCCTTTTTATACACTTCTTCATCTCTAAATAGGGTGTCATTCATCCTCCATCTGAAGGAGCCAGTTGATGTTAGTTTCAACTCCATCCTTACCGCATTATGGTCGGAGCAGGTTTTTGGGCAGATTTCCACTTTCTTTATCTTTGGTGCCATTCCTCTAGTTACCCATATTTGGTCAATTCTAGTCCATGTCATCTTAGCTTCAGAAAAGAAGGTTCCCTCTCTTCCCAAGGGGTTCTTTGTTCTCCTAATCAGGATATATTTTCTGTCAAATTTTTGGAAAAGAGTGTTCCCTTTTATTTATTTATAAGCTTTCTCGCTAGCCCTTCACCATAAGGTCCCAGTGATATAATACATAGTTACGAAAACAAGTGCAGTGTGTTCCTACCAAAACAGAACATTGTAAATTCAGCAAAATTAATGGGTCCCCAGAAGAAACTCAAAATATTTTAACTGCCAAAGGTCAGGGTAAAGAGGTGTGTCTTCAGTATATGGCAGAAGCTGTGCAGTGAAAATGCGAGATGTGGATCTGTGAGGAGGGAGTGCCACAATTTATGGGGTGCCACAGAGAAAGCCATCTGTCTCCCAGGCTGTACTTCTGAGGGTGGTGGAACTAAGCACTTTTGTCAAGTCACTTCTGAAGGAAAATTCAAGTCCTGCCCTGGAGAATATAAGGGGGGTGGGAACATAAGAGCTCTGTTGGATCAGGCCAACATCCTGTTCTCACTATTTTTTGCAAAATGGCTTTCCAAATTTCTTCATCCATGAATTTTGGACACAATGAGGATCCAGTTTTTAGTACTGTTCAATTTTATTTTAAAATCACTGAAGGAAACAATGGGTTTGTCCCCATTACTCCTGCCAGTTTCCAGCCCCTCCTCCCACTCCTTCTTTCAATCAACCAGCATGAACCAACATTAGAATTTCATTCTACGTTAAGCGAGCTGAATTTTTTTCAAAAGAGGGTTTTTCTGAGGAAAAGCTGTTGGAAAATTCCACCTCCTCACCCAAGAGTATTCAGCTAAATGCCCCACTATTAATGATTTTGCTGCTCGCAGAAATAGTCCACGATGTGGAGTAATCCTGTAGAGGTCTACTTAGAAGTAAGTGCTACTGAGTTCAAAGAGTCTTTGGCCCATGTAAGTATGCAAAGGATTGTAACCTTTGCAGTGCAATCCCAGTCATGTTTACTCGTAAGTCCTACTAAATTCAATTGGGCTTTCTTCAAGGTATGTGGACTTAGGATAAGGTTATCAGATTTTTTTCAATGAATCCAGGGACACTTTTCAATTTCTTTTTTTTTTTTTTATAAGATATTTATTAAAATTTTCAATGTTTTACAAAACACACAAAGAAAAAGAAAAAAAAGAATAAAAAAGAAAATATATAGTAAAAATATAAAAACAATTCTTTCCTTCCATTACTTAACCTTCATTTACTTATTTCCAGGACCTCCTCACACCTTCCTTTTTTGTATTCCAGTTCAATTATTTTGTTCAGCAAATCCCTTTCAATTTCAATGGATTTTGTAAGGGGACTGATGTGTAAATCCGGGGACTGTCCCTGGGAAACAGGGACGTCTTGTAACCTTAATTTAGGATTGTAGCTTAAATCTCTTTCTGACTGGTAATTTAAGGTGCAATCCTACACCCACCAATCCAGAAATAAGTCCCATTGAACAAAATAGGACCTACTTAGCAGGCATGTATAGGATTGCTGTGTTTATACATCTTAAGATTTCTTCATCACCGCAGTCTCGCCCCATTTCATGAGATCAGATTTGGAACAGCATAATATAGTGATGGCAACATTATTTTATGCAGACCTGAATCTATTCAGAGGCACTCCTGCCATGGAGCAATTAAGTTCGCATTATTGGTACTTAGATTATGTGCGGGCTGGCAGCTGGCTTCATCGAAACCGCCTCAATCAAAGCAAGAATGCAACCAGAGATTACTGGCGGCATTCATTCTGTTGAAAGGTGACTCTACGCTAGCCAGGTGTGGGACAATTATCATATGATTAATACTTAGCGTAGGAGAGCAGAGCAGGCATAAAGCTTTGACAATGGCATGGCATGCTCTCTTTCAGGAGAGCCCTAAAGCGAGGAACCTGTGTGGAACGCACATTTTGCCACTGGCAAAAACGTAGCGGCAGGGGAAAGACAAATGAAGAGAAAGAAATGTTGCCAAACGTGTGCTTCTGCTGATTCACTACCGAAACAGAACTGAAATGAAATTTCAGCAAATTTCAGAAAGCAAAAACAAATCTAGAGATGCTTATAAAACTCTCTCATAACACACACACACACACACAGAGAGAGAGAGAGAGAGAGAGAGAGAGAGAGAGAGAGAGAGAGATGCATACACACAATTTGCTGGCAAAGAAACATCAGCTATTAAAAAGTTTGCTGATACAATATTCCTTACACCTGATAGGAACTTAGGAAGCTGTATTATACCAAGTCAGGTCATTGGACCTCCTAATTCAGTATTGTCAACACTGATTGGCAGCGGCTCTTGATAATTTCAGACAGGGGAAATTCCCAGCCAAACCTGGAAATTGAATATGGGACCCTCTGCCTCCTTCCGTGTGCAGAGGAGGGCAACCAAGATGATCAAGGGTCTGGAAAACTAAGCCTTATGAGGAACGGTTGAAGGAGCTGGGTATGTTTAGCCTGCATAAGAGGAGACTGACAGGAGATATGATAGCCATCTTCAAGTATCTTAAGAGCTGTCACATGGAAGATTGAGCAAGCTTGTTTGGACTCGAACCAGTGGCTTCAAGTTACCAAAAAAAGGAGATTCTTACTAAACATCAGGAAGAATTTGCTGATGGTGAGAGCTGTTTCAGAGTGGAATGGACTCCCTCAGCAGGTTGTGGACTTTCCTTCCTTGGAGGATTTTAAGCAGAGGTTGGGTGGCCATCTCTCATGGATACTTTAGCTGAGATTCCTGCATTGCAAGGGGTTGGATTAGGTGACCCTTGTAATTCTATGATTGTGTGAAGCAGGTGCTCTACAGCTGAGCTATACAGGAGAAATGGTGGGGATACGGCTACCTCCCCTGGCATCTGCTGCCTGAGGCAGTTGCCTCTCTCTGCCTAAATGTAGGGCTCTGTCTTTCATGCACACTTGCCACATTGCAGGTGGTAGGGAGACAAGAAACTAAGCCTCAATGGTTGGACAGGCAGGCTTGTTTGTTTGTTTGTTTGTTTGTTTATACCCCACCCATCTGGCTGAGTTTCCCCAGCCACTCTGGGCAGCTCCCAATCAAGTGTTAAAAACAATACACCATTAAATATTAAAAACTTCCCCGAACAGGGCTGCTTTCAGGTGGCTTTTAAAAATTAGATAGCTGCTTATTTCCTTGACATCTGATGGGAGGGCATTCCACAGGGTGGGCTCCACTACCGAGAAGGCCCTCTGTCTGGTTCCCTGTAACCTCACTTCTCGCAATGAGGGAACTGCCAGAAGGCCCTCAGAGCTGGACCTCAGTGTATGATGGGGGTGGAGATGCTCCTTCAGGTATACAGGACCAAGGCCATTTAGGGCTTTAAAGGTCAGCACCAACACTTTGAATTGTGCTTGGAAACGTACTGGGAGCCAATGCATATCTCTCAAGACCGGTGTTATGTGGTCCTGGTGGCCACTCCCAGTCACTAGTCTAGCTGCCGCATTCTGGATTAATTGCAGTTTCCAGGTCACCTTCAAAGGTAGCCCCATGTAGAGCGCATTGCAGAGTCCAAGCGGGAGATAACTATATATATTTGGTCCCAGATTACTTAGAGTTGTGATCCGAAGCACACTGACTAAGGGGTAATTCTTTGGAGTTAAAGATCTGACTGGGACAAACCCTGTTATGCTGAATTCGTATTTTCCATAATTTGTATACAGTGTTTGTTTGATAATGTGTGGTTTGCTATGCCTAATAAAGGATCGATTGATTGAGTAATTCTGCCATTTAAGTACAATTTCAGAGTAAACGTGGACAGGATCGTGCTGTAAAAAACAACCCCCGTAATCTTGATTTAAGCCTGGAAAGATTTCGCTAACCATTAAAGTAGGAAGAGGCTCACCTCTAATAAAATGCTCCAATAGTTACCATTATATAATAAGTCAATTTCCAAGCACAAAAGCTGTGAGGTTAAAATATCTACCTCAAACATAAGATCTTGTTCATCTCCCTTAGCAGGAAATACATTCAATACACTTTCACACGCGCAGAACACACATATCCTAGGAGTACCGTATATTTTATTAGATTCAGTGTAATATCCTGATTTGATGCTAGTTAATTAACTTGCTCCTGAGAAAGACGAGCCGGCTATGATTCAGTGCAACGGTTTTAACCAGATGACTCGGTGGTGTCACGCCACCTCACGTCATGCTGTATTTCTCTCCACAGGAAATTTGAAATGTTAGCTCTCAGAAAAACAAGTCGCAAGGTCGATTTGATAGAAGTGAATCATAAAATGGCCAAGTGCTCCCTGCACACACCATTTTCCTTGTGCTTTAGTAGCTCTGCCATAGGTCAGCCATTAGTATTTTTTAAAAAAAATCTATGCCACCCTTCCACATTTATGCGGCACACAAGATAAAAAATAGAGATTAGATAGATAGATAGATGATAGATAGATAGATAGATAGATAGATAGATAGATAGATAGATGATTGATAGATGATAGATAGATAGATGATAGAGATAGATAGATAGATAGATAGATAGATAGATAGATAGATGATAGATAGATGATAGATAGATAGAGATGCTTTTATATTTGTTGGAAGCCACCCAGAGTGGCTGGGCCAACCCAGTCAGATGGGCAGGGTACTACTACTACTACTACTACTACTACCACCGTATTTTTCTCTCTATAAGACGCACTTTTCCCCTCCTAAAAAGTAAGGGGAAATGTGTGTGCGTCTTATGGAGCAAATGCAGGCTGCGCAGCGATCGCTGAAGCCAGGAGAGCAAGAGGGATGGGTGCGCACCAATCCCTCTTGCTCTCCTGGCTTCAGGGATAGCCACGCAAAGCCTCTTGAATGCAGCGGGATAGCCACGCTTAGGTCCTTCGCTGAAGGGGCTGCGCAAAGCAGGAGAAATGGAAGGGGCTCCTCCAGCGAAGCGGCAGGAGAAACGGAGCCCTTTCCATTTCTCCTCCCGCTTTGCTGGAGAGGTGATGTGCAGAGGGGGAGAGAATATTTTTTTTCTTGTTCTCCTCCTCTAAAACTAGGTGTGTCTTATGGTTGGGTGCGTCTTATAGAGCGAAAAATATGGTAGTTTGCAGCAATAAAATCATCACAGTTTTAACAGTTTAAAAGCCTGATAAAGTAAGACCTTCACCTGCATCAGGCAAGTCTTCCAGGGGGCAGAATTTCATTAACAGGGAGCCAAAACTAAGAAGTCCCTTTCCTCAGATATCGCCCACCTTACTGGTGGCAGCAGGAGCACTCAGAGAAGCGCCTTCACAGCAGAGCTTGGGGGCCTGGCTCCTCCTAAATATTCTCTGCCCCCCTCATTTTTCTACATACGAATTATTAAATTAACCAGAAAGCCTTTGTTTGAAAGGTCCTTTGCCGTGGTATCTTCTCTCTCTCAGGAAGCCAAGCAAGCCATCCATACCTCCCTAGCAAGCTTGCAGCAGTGTGTGTGTGTGAGGAGGGTGGATTTGGTTTATATTTCATTTCTTTGACCACAAGGCAAAGGCAGGGGCATTGAGCAGGAGGACTCAGCAGCACATCTTTCCCCCTAGAATGGCTAGCAATCCTATACTCCCAGGGTTGTATTGAACTCACTCCTACTCAGAGTAAACCCACTAAAACTGATGAATCTTAGTTTGTCGTGTCTATTAATTTCAGTAGGTCTGAGGTAGCAGTTCCCTCCCCACAGCTGGCACCTCCATTGTGTAGTTTTTGCCGAATACTGAACACAAACCTCGTCATACAGTAATTCAGATACCAGTTCAGTATATTCCATTATAGTGGGGAAGACTGTGACTGAATGCCCTGTGTGCCTGCTTAGTTGCCCTGGTGCATAATTGTTGATGGGCAACTTCACTTCTGGTGTTTATTTTGCCTTTAAACCAGAATTGGACCAGGCAGCCCTTCGAACAGAAGAATCTCCTAAGTAGGCCACACATGGCCACTTTAGTAACCAGCTGTTTAAGAATTGGTAAGATACGATTCCACCTATTGGTCCTAGCTTTGCAGTAATACATACCAGAGATGTAAATACCAATTGGTTTAATTAGTTTGGATAATTAACTGATTACTTAATTGCAGAATAAAAATGGATCTATAACCAGATGTAAACAAGGATGGGGCTCCCTTTCGATTTGTCTAAGAGATGGAGTTTTAGTTGAAATCCCCAGAATGTCCCGCTTTTCCTTAGGACGTCCCTATTTTCATTGGAGAAATGTTGGAGGTTGTGGAGTTATGTGACCCCTGAGCCAAGGAGATGAAGTACAACAACCATTAGAAGACATCTGAAGGCAACCCTGTGTGGGGAAATGTTTGATGGGGTTTTGTTTTGTTTTGTTTTTTTAGTATGTTGGAAGTCGCCCAGAGTGGTTTGGGCAACCCAGTCAGATGGGTGGGGTTTGAATAATAAAATTGTTGTTGTTCAACAGAACATCCCTATTTTCATTGACAGCATCTTAAAGAGCAGATACATCACCTTGCTGACAAAGGTCCATATTGTTAAAGCTATGGTTTCCCAGTAGTGATGTATGGAAGTGAGAGCTGGACCATAAAGAAGGCTGATCGCCGAAGAATTGATGCTTTTGAATTATGGTGCTGGAGGAGACTCTTGAGGGTCCCATGGACTGCAAGAAGATCAAACCTATCCATTCTTAAGGAAATCAGCCCTGAGTGCTCACTGGAAGGACAGATCCTGAAGCTGAGGCTCCAATACTTTGGCCACCTCATGAGAAGAGAAGACTCCCTGGAAAAGACCTTGATGTTGGGAAAGATGGAGGGCACAAGAAGGGGACGACAGAGGACGAGATGGCTGGACGGTGTTCTCGAAGCTACCAGCATGAGTTTGACCAAACTGCGGGAGGCAGTGGAAGACAGGAGTGCCTGGCGTGCTCTGATCCATGGGGTCACGGAGAGTCAGACACGACTAAGCGACAACAAATTTTCACTGGAGAAATGTTGGAGGATATGCTAGCAGTTCCCAAAGTACTTTGGGGGAAGTGTTAATGGTGTGGATGTGATCTTCATTTACATAAACAAGATTAGTTTCTATGTTGCAGAAAGGCGTTTGTGTGTGTGTATTGTTTTTGCAAGCAATGTGTATATTTCCTTTCAATATGTGGTCTGAAACAGATAAAAAAGAAACGGCCGTGAGATGTTCTCCTCAACGGAAGCAGCTGTTCTCATTGTGCTGAGATATTTAATATAGATACAAACAGGGACAGAAGCAGTACGCAGTGTGCCTTTTAGCCAACAAGCATTATTTGACGAGCTAAGTGAGACCCTGCATTCTACTTGCGGGCAAAAAGAAAAAGTCTGAACAAAGGGAAAGCGTGCATCTGCTTTGTCACAATATTTGGTGTTCGTTTTTTATATCACAAATATCCATAGTCAGTAACTAGGAGACCTTGGGGACAAATCCACCTCCTACCCACTAAGTGTTGCTGCATCGACTCCAGTTGCTGTCATCAGTGCTGTTTTTCCTTAAAAAAATTAAATGTTTAGGGGTATTCTCATTTTCCTACTCATATTGAAATACTGCCCCTCAATGAAGCCAAACTTAGATTCATAAAATGTTTAGGGGCATGCGTACCCCCAGAAAAAAAGCACTGGCTGTCATTAAAAACAAAAGAGGGGATATTGGAGTAGAGGCAGTGTAGCAATGGAATGACTGTTGATTTAAAGCAGAGTCCCGTGCCCAGCGGAAGGATGAGGAGTACGTGCTGCATACTCTATATTGCTTTATTTACAGTTCAAAGCTGGTATATTACAGAAAGACATCTTGCCTCTGCCGGAGCAGAAAATGCATCCTCTCTCCTCAACAGCTCGGAGAGAATCACAAAGTGAAACTGCAAAGTACAGTGAAAAACAGGAAACCAGTGTACGTCACATCCAGTCTCCCTTTCCCGTGAGAAACTCCAACAGTACAGACTGTGGAATGTAAACACCTGTCTCGTGACAAGCCCTTTCGCTGCACAGTGAAGGAAAGCAGAAACCAACATCCTCCCCCTTTCTGTGAACATCACTGGGCAGCGTGTTCGCACAATATCAGTACAAACCCAACTTCTGCACATAGGTACAGTGTTGATCCCTTGATACAATCTTGGACAATACATCAGCAGGAATTTCATTACCTGGCATATAGGACACCGTTACGAGTCCCTTCTGAATACATTCCCTAGCATGCTGCAACTTTAATTGCAAGTGCTTCGTGCTTTGCTTACAACCTTCAGACTTCAGCAAAGCCAAACATGCTTTGTTGTCCTGGTAAACCTGGATTGGACATTTGACAGGAATTTTCATATCTTTGCACAATTGTACTAACCATTCACAATCCTTAAGTGAATAAGACAGTGCATTCAGTTCAGCTTCACAAGTACTTAAGCTAACTGTTGTTTGCTTCTTGCATGACCAATCAAACAGACCTTGATTGTACATGTAGCAAACTCCAGACGTACTTTTCCTGTCTGTAGTGTCACTTCCAAAACTTGCATCTGCAAATATCTCAAGACCACCAGACTTCTGATTGTTAAATCTCAGTCTGTAATGCATAGTGCCTTTCAAATACCGCGCTATGCGTTTCAGAGCTTTCCAATCCTTGACACTAGGATTGTTGACTTGTCTGCTTAGCAAATTACAGCTAACAGCAATGTCTGGTCTTGAACATCTGGCAATGAAGTTTAGCTTGCCTAGCACACTCCTGTACAGTGTAGTGTCAGAAAATGCTTCTTCAGTGTCATCTACCTGATAACCTGTTGTCATCGGTGTGTCTACAGGGTTAGCATCCATCAGATTTAGTTTGCTTAACACATCAGCAATTTTCCGTGACTGGTGTACTAGAATGTTACCATCTTGATCTCTCTCTATTTCCAGAGATAGGTAGTTGTTTACCTCACCAAGATCTTTCATGTCAAAGTGCTCTTTCAGTTGAGCTAGGGCGTTATTGTACATTGCGACATCTTTCCAAAAGAATAATAAATCATCAACATAAAACAAACAGTACAGTTTCTTTTGCCCCTCCTTTTTGACAAATACACATGGATCAGCTTTCCCTTGCTGAAAACCTAGAGAAAACAATACTTCAGTGAGTTTTGTGTGCCAACACCGTGCACTTTGTTTGAGACCATAAAGGGATTTCTTCAGAGCACAAACAAATCCCTGTTTTACCTGTACGCCATCAGGTGGAAGCATATAAAGTGATTCATCCAGAGATCCGTACAGAAAAGCTGTATTAATATCATGGTGACTAATGTGTAGATTTTCCTCTGCAGCTAGCTTGAGCATAAGCCTAATGCTTTCATATCTCACTGTGGGTGAATAGGTCTCGTGATAGTCTTCACCTGGTACCTGTGCAAAACCTCTGGCTACCAATCTGGCTTTGTGTCTGACTATCTTGCCATTTTGATCTGTCTTCGCTTTGAAGACCCATTTGCTTCCAAGCAGTTTCATTCCTGGAACTACTGGAACTAGCTCCCATGTTTTGTTCCTTTCTAAGGAATCAAGCTCAGCCTTCATGGCATTTAACCATGGCTCAGCTTCCTTTGAATCCAAACCCTGGATTTCTTGAAAACTTGAAGGTTCAAATACCTTCTTGGAGCTTTTTAACAGCTGTTACTGCTATCGTAGCAAACTCATCAGCAAATCTCTTTGGAGGTCTGCCTTTTGTGGCTCTCTGTGACCTACGAATTAGCCTTAAGTCTTCAACACTCTCCTCTTCCTTCTTAGGAGAAAAACGACCTACTGTGAACAATGGTTCCTCCAATTCTTGATCAGAGCTTTCAGAGGGTCGCATAGAGCCTTTCACACTCTTGAAATCCTCTGAATCACCCGATTCAGTTTCAGATTCAGACTCAGAACCTTCATCAGTGGGTGTGGGTTGTTGTGGTTGCTTTTGACTATCCTCAGTCTCATCACCGTCATCAGGATAACATTGGAAAATTCCCACATTCTCCCCCCACTTTGCATTGTACTCAACACTTCTCGTGAGCTTAATTGTCTTAGAGTCAGTCATCATTATTCTGTAAGACCCTTTCTGATAACCTAGAAAGATACCATGCAATCCACGCTTGTCTAACTTGGAGTTTTGTGGTGAGCGAACCCACATGTCAGAACCAAAAATCTTCATGTGTTTGATGTATGGCTTCTTGCCAAACATCTTCTCATAGGGGGTACAACCAATCGCTGAAGATAACCTGCGATTGTAACTGTAAACAAAACACGAGAGAGATTCGGCCCAATAACTCTCTGGAAGATTGGCATCATGCAGCAAGGTTTTTAACCCTTGAAGCAACGTCTGATTTGCCCTTTCCGCAAGTCCATTCTGCCATGGCGAGCGAGGACTAGACAAATCGTGTTGAATTCCTTTCTCAGTCAGAAAAGCTTCAAACTGCTGAGAAGTGAATTCCCCCCCGCGATCAGTGAAAAGAGTCTTTATCTTCTTACCATGCACATTTTCCAACCAAGCACAGAATTCCTTGAACCTAGGAAAAGCCTCTGATTTCTGCTTGAGATTGTACACAAAAATATATCTAGAAAATGCATCAATGAGAACCATGAAGTACCTATTTCCACCCAAAGAGGGCGCTAGTGGTCCAACTAAATCAGCATGAACAACCTGGTATGGTTCCGTAGCTTGCCTACTAGACACCTTACCTTTCGCAGCCATTTTCACCTTGTTTGCTGCGCATGCTTTGCACTTCATGTGGTACCTGCAGGGTTTAATAGTCATACCTTCAACCAAGGCAGGCATTTTAGATACTGCCTCAAAATGCAAATGACCAAGTTTTCTATGAAAATCGTGAATACATTCTGCATGCAAACTTTTGTTAGAACCTGCAATGCAACAAGTGTCATCCTTTTCAACATCATCATAATACAAAACAAACAAACGATCAACATATTCAGCATGCAATACATAATCATTTTTCTTTGTGATGATGCACTTCTTGTTCTTGAAGGAAACGTCAATGTTCCGCTCATTCAGCTGTCCAACGCTGAGCAGATTATGTTTGGCGTCTGGCACGTAAAGCACATTCTGTATCGATAAGTCCAAACTGTGAAGAACAACAGTTCCGTAGCCTTTACTGGGAATAGTGTGGTCATCCGCCTGGTGAATCGCACCTTCCTGCGGTGTAAAAGACACAAACAGTCTCTTATCATTGCACATGTGGTGGGTCGCCGCTGAATCAACAACGAAGAAAGATCTAGACGTCTTCTGGACCTCTGCAACCTTTGGAGTGAAGCGTGAAACCATAGCCTTGTGCTGCGTTGTCCTAGACACCGGACCTTTGCCTTTGCCTCGGCCTTTTCCGCGCGATGAGCTATCGCTGCGCTGTTCTGTCTTGGCCCTGGGATATCTGCATTCCCTCTTCATATGGCCTAGACGTCCACACGAGTAGCATTTCACTGCCTTCAAAGCTTTGGCGCCATCTGGTGGTTCCACTGCACTATGGGATGACGTCTGTGAAGACTCCCCCTTGCCCATGCAGCTAGCACCCCGGCGATCTGCTTCATTTAAAATCACGGCAGTTACATAGTCCACTGTTAGCTGAGCGGTTGGCTGCACAGCAATCTGGGTTGCAACAGACTCCCAACCTGAACCCAAAGATTGTAGTATCATGAAAGAATACACAGCCTCTGGAAAGTTGAGTCCTCTCTGTTGCAGCTCATGTCTCAGATTTTGCATCTCCATCAGATGTAAACGCACATCTCCACCTTCAGCAAGAGCCATATTATGCAGCTTGTTAAAGTAAAACATAGTGGACCCAGCTTCTGTCCTTAAGTGAGCTTCTCTCAAAGCGTCCCAAATTTCTCTGGCTGAGGTCTTATCACGCAATAGACAGAGCTCTTCTGGGGATACTATCAATGTAAGAGTTCCCCTTGCGTTGGAATCCTTAGCTTCCCATGCATCTGTAACTGGAACTGGGGGGGTTTCTGTAATCACCTCAAACAAACCCTCTTTCCGCAGAATTGCCTCTGCATACTGAACCCAGTCCGCGTAATTTTTCTTGTTGAGCTTAGGAATCCCACAAGCATCCTGAAGGGCCATCATGACTCTGGCATTAGCCTTCAGCGTCATATATGCTGCTTTAAATCTTGCTGCGTCACTGCTGCAGCTGCTTTATTCCAAAAGCGCACTTAAAAGTTACTTTCGATTTCCCCAGCATAGTAACTTGTGCCTGGGAGCCTTTTGCCTATTCCCGGCAAAACCGGCTTTAAAGGTTCAAAGTCCAGCCATAAAGCCATAAAGCCATTAACTAGAAGCTGGCAGGCTGCCCGGAGCAGTAGCACATACCTCATCAATCACTTTTACGCGCAGAGCAGATTCCGTTCCGATCTGTCCCTCTGCATTCCGATCCTTTGCCGGCACTCCGATTCGACTTCTGGAGCCCATAACCACGTGTTGATTTAAAGCAGAGTCCCGTGCCCAGCGGAAGGATGAGGAGTACGTGCTGCATACTCTATATTGCTTTATTTACAGTTCAAAGCTGGTATATTACAGAAAGACATCTTGCCTCTGCCGGAGCAGAAAATGCATCCTCTCTCCTCAACAGCTCGGAGAGAATCACAAAGTGAAACTGCAAAGTACAGTGAAAAACAGGAAACCAGTGTACGTCACATCCAGTCTCCCTTTCCCGTGAGAAACTCCAACAGTACAGACTGTGGAATGTAAACACCTGTCTCGTGACAAGCCCTTTCGCTGCACAGTGAAGGAAAGCAGAAACCAACAATGACCTCCCTTCTGAGATGTGTCTTACCACAGCACTGCTTCTGCTTCACCTACAAGTGAGGACACACCTTTCTGCCCAGGCTTTTGGGGTGGGTTCAGGTGCATGGATGGAATGAGAGCGTCTTGTTTGAAGAGTTTGGATTTGATATCCCGCTTTATCACTACCCGAAGGAGTCTCAAAGCGGCTAACATTCTCCTTTCCCTTCCTCCCCCACAACAAACACTCTGTGAGGTGAGTGAGGCTGAGGGACTTCAGAGAAGTGTGACTGGCCCAAGGTCACCCAGCAGCTGCATGTGGAGGAGCAGAGACGCGAACCCGGTTCACCAGATTACGAGTCCACCGTCCTTAACCACTACTTCTGATGCAGTTGCTTCATGGTGTTTTAATAATCTGCTGTTTCACTGCAGATTTTTACAATGGTACTCGCTTAATTTTGCATTTTTAAATTTTTTTTCTTTTGATGCACATGTGCTTCCTTCCTGGGACCATCAGGAGGAGAGTAGATAATAAACTCCTCAGGAGTGAGTGAGACTTGGGGTGTTGGCCCATCAGTTTCCACCTCCTTCTCAAAATGCCACTCTGGCAAAGAAAATAGTTACTGACCCTGGAAATTTTGAATTGAGAGGGATTGGATAGGAATGTTTTAACTAACTAAGTAGAAGCAAACAGGCAGGGAGCAAGTAAAGACACAAAGGAATTGCAGGATCAGGAAGGAGCTCACAGAAGAGGCAGGAGCAAGGCAAAGCCATGGAAAAAACAATCTGGGCAGATTCAGGATTATACCTTATATAGAGACAAGGTAGCATAGTGGTTAGAGTGTTGGACTAGGAATGGGGAGCCCAAGTTGAAACCTCCCCTCAACCATGAAAAATACTAGATTAAAAAGAATGGACCTTAAGTTCCTCATAAGAACAGTGGAATATAATGCAAGAGCAAGAGCGTCCAACCTAGGATGGCCGTGAGCCTATGCTAGAGAGGGGGGTCCTCTATTTGAAGGTCTGTCTAGTCCAAATATCAATCAAAGGACCATAAGAAGGAAGACAGAGATGCTGAAGCAACCAATCATCACTTAGCACCTGGACAGCGGACAGTGCAGTCACCTACTTATAGTCTTCCCCACTATGGTGAGATGCATTGTATTTCGATTTGAATTATAGTAATAATTTCTACATTTACTTCTATACTAGCACACACACAGGATTTATGCAAATTGGGGCTCTCAGTTTTTAGCGAAGCATCAGAAAAAAGAGTTATTTTATGGCAGTGCATAAGTGAGCATCACCCAAATGCCAACCTCTGCTTTCTAGTTCCTTTTACAGGTGTTTCCGGTGGGCAGGGGGTTTATTCCCAGGCCGTGCAGTTAGTTCCAGCCGTACTTAATCCAGCCTCAGAAGGAGAGGCCTCAGGCTTGAAGGAGCAGTGAGGGGGGGAATAAAGAGGGAGAGAGGAGGCGGTCGAGTGTTGAAACAAGCTAGGAACTGTCTTCCAGAGCTCCGCAACTGTCGAGGACCAGGTCTACCCATTTGCTTATCACATTTATAACACCACATTTGTCCTACAAGGAGCTCAGGGTAGTGTAAATGGTTCTCTCCCCCCATTTTGTCCTCACAACAACCCTGCGTGAGGTAGGTTTGGCTAAGAGAAAGTGATTGGCACAAGGTCCCTGAGTGGCGATTTGAACCCAGTCTGACACTCTTAACCAGGGGTCAGCAACCTTTTTCAGCCATGGGCCGGTCCACCGTCCCTCAGGCCATGTGGTGGACCGGACTATATTTTGGGGGGGAAAGTGAACGAATTCCTATGCCCTACAAATAACCCAGAGATGCATTTTAAATAAAAGGACACATTCTACTCATGTAAAAACACCAGGGAGGCCCCACAAATAACCCAGAGATGCATTTTAAATAAAAGGACACATTCTACTCATGTAAAAACATGCTGATTCCCGGACCATCCGTGGGCCAGATTGAGGAGGTGATCCAGCCCACAGGCCTTAGGTTGCCTACCCCTGCTCTTAACCAATGCACCACACTGCCTTTCCGGTGTGTGTTCCCTCACGCGGAAGTTACCTATGAGTTCCCTTCGTACCACCAGATAAGAAGAGCACTCTGCGCCTGTGACGTTAGCTTGCATAATTCCTCCGATTTGAAAAGAAACTTTTATGGAACGTTCCATGCCTGGCAAATCAGCAAGGAGAAAGGGGGGAGGGGAGTTTGGCCAAGGTTGCTGCTGCTGCCATCTTGGGACCAAGCAGTATTCATGTTACAGCGTCTCAAGATATCAAGTGCAAGAATCCCAGTCTCAAGTACTATCGCAGGAAGGAGAAGTCCTCTGACTATGAAAAGCATTGTCCGAAGGAGCAGCACCAGATAAATATCACCTAGCAACCAGCAGCGCTGACACACAGTAACCTTCAGGGAGCCCTGAAGAAACACAAAGGCTTTTTGTGCAGAAGCCTTTAAGAGCATAGGTTGGGATTATTTTCCTAATTTAGGTGCCAAATTGGGGTCTTAGCTCGCACAACTTCTGGGAAAAAAAACTGGTTTTTGATCTGGAAACCCACCCCTGTTAAACTCTCTGCTCAAGGTTAAACAGGTCGAGGTAACATTCCTCGCTTTGAAGTGGTTATCCCGTGTAAATAAGTAGAATTAATCCAGTGTATGGAAGGATGAGAATTAAAGCTTCCTCTTTCTCATGTTACTGACAGGGGCTGTGGGTGACCAACACATCTGGTGAGATCCAGATATTGTTCACGCCAGCTCCACACCCCAATAATCACATTTACAGGGGGACACACACACCACCACACACATTATAAATAGAAAGCCCTCCATTTGATAGTAAACTACTTTTGGGTTAAGCAAAGACTTCTTAGTACAAGAAGTTGGGCCTACAACAAAATACTGCAGCATGGAGTATGCCTGTTCGTTTCTTCTCAGCCAGCCAGTCCCTTTTTTCAGATCACTCCATTCCATTCCGCTATTCTGCCATCGCTGTTTTCTGTTCCTCTTCCTCCACAGAGACACACACATGTTCTGTGACTTCTGGACATGCTGATTCCCCATTGGGCTGTTGGGAGGGTTCCCCCCTGGGATTTTCTTTCCTCCCAAGACTTCTCTACTTCCCAAATACTTTCCTTGTGTGTGGATGGTGCAGTTTTGGCCATCTCATTGGGCCCAGGCTTTCCCTGCCCCATAAGGTTAGATGTTTCTGTACGTGTTTGATTAACCTGACTTTTATATGTTTCAAATGTGTATCTATATCGCTGTTTTACTGGTTTTCAGTTTTGTTTTTTGTTTCACTGTTAAATTGCTTGTTTTAAACTGTGCACTGCTTAGCTGTTTGGTTTTTTAAAAAAAAAATTTAAGAGGTATATGAAAGCTTTTAAGTAAAAAAAATGAAAGGCACATGGGAAATGAGTTTGTTGTCGGTATACATGACGGCAAACCAGCTGCAAGCTTCTCCCTAATATTTTGGTTCCATGCCAGGGAATTTTTGCAAAAATAAAAGCTACAATCCTAAACAAACTTGCTAGGCAGCAAGCCCCGTTGAACACTGCAAGATGTACTTCTGAGCAAACATGCATAGGATTGCACTATGAAGCTGTGATTCTCAACTCACCCATAGGAGACTAAACCGCACCGACCAGAGTGCAACCTCTGAGTCAACATATTTACTAATGCACTTTAACTCAGGTGCATAACTTCTATTCACAACTCGGAATTCACACTTAGCAGAGCAGATACATTATTTGTATACCTTAGGGCAGGGGTAATCAGTGTTGTGATCTCCAGATGTTGTTGAACCACAGTTCCCATCAGCCTCTGCCAGCATCAGTAATGCTAGCTGGGGCTGTTGAGAGTAGAAGTCCAACAGCTGGAGATCACTGTACTTACTACTCCTGAATTAGGGTTTCAACTTTTGATTTACTTGAATGAAAGCCCTGTAAAGCCCTACATGGCCCTGCAGATGTTAGAACCTGATTTAGAATAATGAAACACAAAAAAGCAATCATTAAAAAAACAATTAAACATTGATAGAATTAAAACTATATATATATAATCTATTAAAACCATACAAAACAGCATGGCACCAGTCCTTTCATTAAAAGCAGATAGTTCTCAAAAGCCTGATGGAATAAGAACAACTTTAGCTGCTGGTGCAAGGGCAACAAGGAGGGAGCCAGTCTAGCATCTCTAGGGAGGGAGTTACAAATCTGGGAGCAGCCACTGAGAAGGCCCTGTTCCTTGTCCCTACCAAGTGTGCCTACCAAGGCATACTCATTTGAGGGGATACGGTCTTTTAGGTAGCTTTCCTTTCCCCACCTCCCCATTACATCCCCCCAAAATTCTTAGATCTAGCAAGAACATCCTATAACATTTGGATCAAGCTCTTACCATAACAATGCAAGGAGGAGGCTACAATTCAAAGGTTTAAATAAATGTAAACTAAACAATAAAATTATTTCCCTTTTTCCTAGAAAGAATACTCCCTCCAGCCCAAGTGTCACAAGGAAAACGGGAATCATGTTATCAATGGCTCAGGTGAGTGTTTGAGATAAGTACGAGCCCAGGTAATGGGGACTGCTTCTGTAGCTGGGCCAAAATTTCTGAGACTTTTTCTTCACATAAGTGTCCTGCCCCCTTCAGAACTTTGGATGTGGTGTTATACTGAGCCAGACCATTGTTCCATCTAGCTGAGCATTGTCAACCCTGACTAGGAGTGGCCTCGCCAAGATTTGAGAACATAATGCTGAACTCAATCTCCGAATGGTGTGAGATTCTGGAGGTTCCAGGCGTGTACCCAGGGATCGATCTCCTTGGAATGAGGGACAGCAGAGACTGTGGTGTCTTTGGAATATCTGGTTTATTTATACCTATATGAAACCTGAAATATACTCAGAGTCCTGTAGTGATTTCATGCTCTTTATTGCAGCTTGTAAAACAGTGATTGATTTGCCCCCCCAAACCTCAGGCTTTTATATACATTATTTACACAATGAGTCCCGTCCGACTGGCTGATTCTGCTTCCCTCCTGGAGCCTGATTGGTCTTTTCGTGCAGGCCAATCGGATGTTGCATTCTACGATCCTACCAGCCTAATAGGCTGGTTAACTTAAGCTTGTTGCATTCTAGGATCTTACTTGCCTTACTTGCCTATTGTTCTAGGATCCAAGGTTAGTACATAACAGAACCTGAGCCTACAGTGGAGGGGCTCACAGCATTAACACCCCAAGAAGGCCCTGCTTCTCCCATAGCCACAATCTTGGATTCAAGCAACAATCAAGCATGTCTCCCTTCTCACGCTTCTGCCTGCGGCCTGCTTCCAGTTCAGCTCTCTCTCTCACACTGCCTTTTGTCTTTCTCACTACCAGCCAGGCGAGGGAGGGAGACCCACCCATTTGCCCTTCCTTTCTTATACCAGCGATCCATACACAGTGGGAAGGTAAACGGCGTTTCTGTGCGCTGCCCTGGTTCGCCAGAAGCGGCTTAGTCATGCTGGCCACATGACCCAGAAGCTGTACGCCGGCTCCCTCGGCCAATAAAGCGAGATGAGCGCCGCAACCCCAGAGTCGTCCACAACTGGACCTAATGGTCAGGGGTCCCTTTACCTTAGGTTAGTGGCTATCACTGCCTCCTGTGGAAACAAGTTCCATAGTTTAACTAGGTGCTGTGCATGAAGATGTGCTGTCTTTTATCTGCACTGAATCTTCTGGTGTTCGGCTTCAGAGCAGAGTGCAAGCAACCTCAGCAGAGCAGCCTTTCCAAAGTCAAAGTCTTCCATGATGTAAGATAGGCAACATTTTCATTTTCTGTTTCTTTCAACGTAGAGGCAAACACAGAAATGCCGGCAGTGGTTTAATCCCCAATGATGCAACAAGCTGATTGATACAGAAGTGCCTCACTGCCGATTAGCGCGAGAATAAACTCGCTTTCTATCTGAAAAGGCTGGCTGCATGCAGAAGGACCCAGGTTCCCCGGAAAAGTTCTCAGGTCTCAGGTGCTCTGAACTGCCTGAAACCCTGGAGCTGCTGCATGTCAGAACAGGCAATGGAACATTGGTAACTCGGAAAAGATGGCATCATCTCTTCATAGGCAACTACTGACTTTGCTGTGGAACATTAAATGTTGAGCTTTGGTGCTGGAAGTCCATTGGGGAGTTTCTTGAACCTTGTAGTATCATGACCTCACTCTGCCAACAAATGCTTCTGTTTATTTTAAGACATTTCAAGTTCTGCTTTTCTTGGAATGATCAATGAGGCTTGCACACATGCATAAAAGTAATGTCAACAACAATAAAGCCCCAGTAAGAAATCCACATTTTATCTTTTTTCAAAAAAACAAAACTACCCTCTTGAAATACAAATGGCGTTCAGTGTTTTCTAGAACAGGGAAGCCCAACTTTTCATATCAAGTAGGCCACAAGAATACTTTAACACAGAACCCGCAGGCTGAAGCCTGCCTTGTTGTGCAGTGGGTGGGAACGAGGGCAAAATTTGACATGCCGCCCCCAGCCCTGGAACTGCCTTGCCAAAGCCATCTAAGCACGGCGCCTAGCTTTGGGAAGGAGGCGCAAGGCTCTGGTGAGGCCCTAGAGCCCTCACCTCTCCTTTTCAAAGCTGGGAAAGCACTAACTAGGCTTTGGGACTAGCAATGACAAACCTAGACAGCGTCTTAAAAAGCAGAGAAATCACCTTGCCAACACAGGTCTGTATATTTAAGGCTATGGTTTTCCCAGTAGTGATGTATGGAAGTGAGAGCTGGACCATAAAGAAGGCTGATCGCTGAAGAATTGATGCTTTTGAATTATGGTGCTGGAGGAGACACTTGAGAGTCCCATGGACTGCAAGAAGATCAAACCTATCCATTCTGAAGGAAAGCAGCCCTGAGTGCTCCCTGAAAGGACAGATCCTGAAGCTGAGGCTCCAATACTTTGGCCACCTCATGAGAAGAGAAGACCCTGGAAAAGACCCTCCCAAATTGTTGGACTACAACTCCTATCAGCCCCAGCCAACATGACCAACAGACTGACTCGCCAGAGTGGTTTGTTCTCTAGTTATCTCCCGCTTGGACTACTTCAATGCGCTCTACATGGAGCTACCTTTGAAGGTGACTCGGAAACTGCAACTGGTGACTGGGAGCAGCCGCTGAGACGATATAACACCGGTCCTGAAAGACCTACATTGCCTCCCAGTACGTTTCCGAGCACAATTCCCAAGTGTTGGTGCTGACCTTTAAAGCCCTAAATGGCCTCAGCCCAGTATACCTGAATGAGCGTCTCCACCCCCATTGTTCAGCCCGGGCACTGAGGTCCAGCGCCGAGGGCCTTCTGGTGGTTCCCTCGCTGCGAGAAGTAAGGTTACAGGGAACCATGAAGAGGGCCTTCCTGGTAGTGGCACCCGCCCTATGGAATGCCCTCCCATCAGATGTCACGGCAGTAAGTAACTTATCTTACTTTTAAAAAACATCTGAAGGCAGCCCTAGTTTTTAATGTTTAATGCTGTATTGTGTTTTTAATATTCGGTTGGGAGCCACCCAGAGTAGCTGGGGAAACCCAGCCAGATGGGCAGGGTATAATAATAATAATAATAATAATAATAATAATAATGTAATGGATGATGGACACTGTAGTCCAGCAATATCTGGAGGCCACCAGCTGGGGAACGACTGCTTCACTCTCATAAGAACGATGGCAGCTAAACTTGGCGCCAGTTGCAGCTTCCAAATGTTTTTGTCAGTGAAGGGGGAATGAAGGATGCTTCCGTGTAGGAGCTGATCTTTAAATGTCCCTTGGCCATTCACATGGCATGTGAGGTATTGCAAAGCGTCATCTTCACTCGTAGGTGTAAATTAACAGAGAACATTATAAAAAGATCCATATTCAGCTCATCTCACTTCCACTCTGCAATGCAGCACCTTTGCAGCAGCTGTTAACACACTTCTTTTCAGGTTAAGTGGAGGGTAGTCATTGGTCCAGACCATGATGCTAAGCTACTGTTCAAGCTAAGAAGCAACACAGGAAGATACAGAGGGCTATGTAAGTCATTGCTAGCACCCAGAGGCACAAGGTTGCGCCCAACATTGGGGAGACCCATTGCACGTGTGTGACCTCACAAACTGGCGTATATGGCTATGGGAGAAACAAAGCCTTCTTGGGGTGTTAATGCTACAAGCCCCTCCTTTGTAGGCTCAGGTTGCATATAAACCATATATAAATAAATAAACCATGAATCCTAAAGACACCACTCAAAAAATGTGTACACAAGATGCTGATGAATTTTCACATGGACTGTAAGGAAGAAACAGAATGCCGACGGATGTGGAAAAATAGGAAACTGAGAGAAACCAAAATCGATTGATTAATCCATCCCTAGTTGTAAGTTACATTGCTTACTATTGCTACTAAACGGTGAAAGTTTGGGAAGAACCTGGAATTTGTACCCTGTACAACATGTGACCCAACAGGAGCTAAGGCAGAAAAGCGGGGTTGCCATATTCCAAAGCGCAAAAACCTGGACACATCTAAGGCACGCACCCCCCCCCACCATCCTGCATCTCCGTCGCTTGCCCCCTCCCTGCTGCTGACCCCTTCCTCGTCCGCCTGCTTGCGCCCTCCTCCCCTCCCCTCTCTTACCTTTGCTGTCTTTGCCCTCCTGCTCATGAGACACTGTGTCTCCAGATGATGGGAAGCCAGAGGCCCGTGCAAGGCCTGGCAGCCAGCGGAGTCATCACCAGACCTAGCGCAGCCCCCAAAATTTAAAAAGTTATTTAACGTAAAATACAAAAATCCACCCAGAGGGGCATGATGGGCCCCCAAAAGAAGCCATGTCCGGGAAAACCTGGATTTATGGCAACCCTAAGGAAAGGTCCTACCCTGCCCAATTACCTCAGTGATTGGGACCTAGCATCAGCCCACCACTTTCCTCACCTGTTGTTGTTGTTCTTGGTCGTTAATTAGCATTTATACCCTGCCCTTCTCCTATAAAGTACCCAGAGCAGCTTGCAGAAAAGAATAACCAGAAAAGTTAAGACGTTTAAAAAAATAAATAACGGATTTTGCTTACAGGTGACCAGACATGCTACACAATGCCCTCTTAATATGCCCAGAGGCACTTGTTTTACCTTTAACGGGCACATGAGGCAGCAGTTCTTGCCAAAGGATTGCAGGTAGGGCGGAGGGCCCAATCCAGGACACCAGACCTGGAAAATTCTGTCGGCACATAATTCCCAGTAAGCCTTGGCAGCCAGAGCTTGTCCCTCCCCCATTTATATATTTGCACATATAAATATAAATTATCACGTGTCACATTGTGTTAAGGTCCTGTGTATACCCAAACTCTTTTAAGCACCTAGCAGCACTCCACCTCAGTGGTGAGCGGGCTGTGACCCAGAAACAGGGACTCATCACCACTTAGCTTATTTTGACTGAGGACGGTAGGGAACCATCAGCTTCCAGTGTTGGGTCCCCAGCAGTTGTAGAACTACAACTCCCATCATCCCTGACCGCTGGCCCTGCTAGCTAGGGATGATGGGAGTGGTAGTCCAACCACAGTTGGGGGTTTGAGAAACACTGGAAAGGACTGCGGTTCAATGCCAAAGCACCTGTTTTGCGCGCAGAATGCCCCTTATTTACTTATACCCCAGCATCTCCAGATTGGCTCCTGCTATTTGCAGCCCTACAGAGCCACTGTCACTCAGTGTAGACAATAGTGAGCTTAGATGGGCCAGCAGCCTGAGTCAGGATGAGGCAAACTTCATGTGCTCCTATGGCTTTGCCCAACAACTTGATCTCTCTCTCTCTCTCTCTATCCTGAGGAACAGTCTTCAGAGTGCACCTGTAGAACAAAGCAGTCTCTGGCTGCTGTGACCTGGGTGCTAATTCTGACACTGGCACCTGCTATTCCAGGCGTAGGAGGAAAGCTGCAAACGTTCCTGTCTAAATTGCCATTCTAGCAACTCCTCAGCTCCTTGAAAGCCGGCTTCTATAACTCATTGTTTTGCACCACGCTACCCACTTGCTAATTTACTTTCCACCTCCCAATATGTGTGTGTGTATTTCCTGAAATAATAAACACAAAATATTCTATTTTAGCATTGAAGGCACTGACAAAGTTCACAGCATGGACAACAAACATAGTGCAAAAGGGAGTCTATAGTGGCCCCCTTCTTAAGAGGTGTGGGCTGATGTGCTTTCTCTTTTTTTGCACAGTAAGTAATGTAATATATTACAGGATCTGAGGGAAATGGTTTTTGTTAGAGCAGAATGTGCTTGTCAGCAGGGGAGGGCCGCAACTATAGAGCCGCTCGCAGGGTCACGTGACCGCTTATTCTCGTTGCCTCTGAAAAGGTCTTTGCAGAAGTGAAAGAGCTTAGCAGTATACTGCCAA
Organism: Podarcis pityusensis; assembly: GCF_964106645.2. NCBI lineage: Eukaryota > Metazoa > Chordata > Lepidosauria > Squamata > Lacertidae > Podarcis > Podarcis pityusensis. The sequence continues at coordinate 105,667,340 of NC_138029.1, forward strand.
AAAGTCATGCACGCTTAGAAACATGCCGAGGTGCGGGAAAGAGGGAGAGGCTTAAGGCAGTGCCAGTGAGCTGAGGGGGAGAGAGAGAGAGCGACCAAGATCTGAAAGCCTAAATGAGCCAGAGGATGGAAGACCAGGTGAGGATCCCACCTGGGGCGACGGGACTTTACAGAGCAATGCTAGTCAAATCAGGTAAGTGCAAACATGAGGGTGCTTTCTGAGCAGCACAGTGCAAGATATCTATATGGCACTGGGTTTGTAGCAGAGCAGGCACACACCCACACCTATTTTCTTTGACAACAGGGATTGTAGCTCTCACACTGCCTAGGAATTTCTCTCTTGGATTGCAGAATCCCTATTGTATACGAATGGGTCCCCCTTTTGTTTCTCGTCGTCCACTGAATTTCGCTATCCTGAGATGTCCGATTTTGGTGGCAGATTCTTTTAAATCTTTCTCAGCTGCAGAAGATTTCGCTGTGCATAGTTGTAGCTTGAAAACTTATCAATCTAATTGCATTTAGAAAGATATTTTCTTTCTTTCTTTCTTTCTTTCTTTCTTTCTGGAAGACTGCCAGCAAATAAACCCTTGCTGAACTTTCTGTGACAATTTGCTCTGCCCTGTCAGCTGGGGCTGAGGGAGTGAACCCTGTTTCTGCGAGGTGTCTAGTTAATTATCTAATTAATGATGACGCGATGATGCAAATCGGTAGTTTTTGTATTGTTCCCGGACAGCCGTCACCGCTTAGCAAAAGTAAATAGTTGTTTTGATCATTTAGATTACATAGTATTTCTTCATATTGAGTATATCGTATCAGCAGGACTGGAGAGATTTGTTTTATACTCTTTAGAGGTGGGGAATCAATATTGCTGCACTGCTTCGTTGCAGTTATATTTTTAGAAAAATATTGCTGGCTACTGGAGTGGTTTTGGTGAACAGTAGCATGCTTGACATTTCAGAGAGGCATTTAAAATCATTCGCTGTGTTAACTCATCAGGGGAAGGAGAAATATGTAACTTGGCGTGTTTATATGACTGCAGTCTTTTAGACCTTTCTTTTCCCAGAGAAGATGGAGCTCCGACTCACTTAAATAGGAAGTTGGATTGCACCTGTATTAGCTAAGGGTGGGTTCCCATGTGCATAAGCTGGTTTAGCCATGTGCAACAGAGTTTAATCTTCCTTTACCTCGAGATCTGATAAGGAGTAAGGACGATGACCCAAGATGAAGTCGGCCTCAGTTTCCAGACGCCTTGCTGCATTATGAATACGGGCAAATTAGATGTGGTTAATTATTTAATGTTTCACATGCGGACCACACAAAGGGGGCTTGGCCCTTCCTTCGGGAGCTTTTGTTCCTGAAAAAAAAGGGCATCGCCTGACATTCGGGTGAGTGACGGGAGAGCAAATGGTGTCCCGTCAAAAGTTATGCTCAGTTTTTTTGCTGGCAGATAACAGGCATGGTGTGGGAATCTCTGCACAAGCCAAACTCCCACAAGCTGCTGAAGCAAAAGCTCTGTGATTAAAGGAATAGTTCAGAGTCACTGTTGGCTTAAATGGGCATATCGTGCGAGAAGTTTGGAGATGATTGGATAGGCAATTAATTGCAGAGACAGTTGGTAGAAAAGAATTAAGGGTCACCAAGGTTTGCATCAGCCTACCTAATCCCCAAACTCATGCGACTCCATGCCTACAAGAAATTCCTTATTCAGGGAATTAGGAAGAGGAGTGAATGTACTTGCACAGGGCTGCCCTAGAATTGAAGTGGTCAGGGAAACCTAGGCATGTAGGAACTCTTCTGTACACACTGAAAAGCACGTAAAGCTTTGGCCTGGAGTCCATGTAGCTCAAGTTCACAAGCGTGGAATCTGGTTCCTCATTCAGTATCTGTCCGGAAAATCAAAGCTTTGGTTTTTTGTTTTGTTTTTTAAAAGAAAAAGAATCAAGGTCCTAGACCTCATGATTGCAAATAAATCTTGTGCATGGTACAGTGGTACCTCGGGTTAAGTACTTAATTCATTCCAGAGGTCCGTTCTTAACCTGAAACTGTTCTTAACCTGAAGCACCACTTTAGTAATGGGGCCTCCCGCTGTCGCTGCGCGATTTCTGTTCTCATCCTGAAGCAAAGTTCTTAACCCGAGGTACTATTTCTGGGTTAGCGGAGTCTGTAACCTGAAGCGTATGTAACCCGAGGTACCAACTGTATTTGATTAGCAAATACTCCAAAATTAGAGTAGGAATGTACCTTAGGAGACAAGGCATTAACAGTTTCTCCTAGTCCTTTATCAGGCTGAGTATACAAGGTACATTTAAAGCACATGTATCTCCCCCCCTTCAAAGAATCATGGGAGCTGTAGTTTATCCCTCGCAGAGCTACAACTCCGATCACCCTTAACAAACTCTCCCCATAGGTTATAGTGGCAAATTACCTCAGTCCTCATGCATTCATCCCATTGCTTTTCAAAATAAATAAAAAAGCTCAAAATGTTGGCTGTGCAACAAGGTAAGTAAACAAAAGAAGAAGTAAATTTATGCAAGTGTTCTTAATTTGCAAAATTTATTGGGGACAAAAACTCCAGGTTGCAATTCTGTTCGTCATCATCATCATTATTTATTAAATTTGTATACCACCTTTCTTCTGAAGATCAGAGGACAGTTTACAACATAAAAAAAAAAAAATACATAGCATAATAACAACAACCCCCACCCACAAACACATTTAAAAGGCCATATATGATTTAATCAGCCAAGGCCCTGCATGAAAAGCAGTATTTTCACCTGATGCCTAACTTTTCGTAACTTTTGAGCATTTGCAAACTCCTCCATGTTCACAGATTCTTTTGCTCGCAGAATACAACGGTTCCCCACCCGTGTTCCAAACCTCCTACCAGCTCCCTGCCTCTCTCCAGCACAACCCTGCGATCTTCTATATCTCCGTTTCCAAAACAGGACCACGGGGCATCCAGCTGCCAGAGGTCTGGTTGCAAAGGTTGCGTCCATTGCATGCAGCCTAATTAAGAGACTAAAAAGGGCCCCGTTTCTGGATCATACGAAAGGCCCATCAATTCCACCGTACAGTTCCCCACACGGTTGCCAATTAGATACCGCTGGGAAGCCCTCAAGCTCTTGCCGGCCATTGCTTCCCACTGAGTGATATACTAACTCTGAAAATGGAGGTTCCATTTTGCCACTGCGACTGACAGCCACCGATAGACCCATCCTCCTCCTCCACCACCACACATGTGTCTTATCCCCCTTTATAGCCATCCAAGCTAGTCACCAGCAGCAGCAAATTCTGTACATTAATTTGAAGGAAACAGGGCAACGTCAGATGTTGCCTTATAGCTCAATATTGCCCACGCTGACTGGCAGTGGGCATACCTGAAGGAGCGTCTCCACCCCCAACATTCAGCCCGGACACTGAGGTCTAGCGCCGAGGGCCTCCTGGCGGTTCCCTCATTGCGAGAAGTGAGGTTACAGGGAACCAGGCAGAGGGCCTTCTCGGTAGTAGCACCCGTCCTGTGGAACACCCTCCCTTCAGATGTGAAGGAAATAAACAGCTATCTTCTCTTTAAAAGACATCTGAAGGCAGCCCTGTTTAGGGAAGTTTTTAATATTTAATACTGTATTGTTTTTAACACTTGATTGGAAGCCGCCCAGAGTGGCTGGGGAAACTCAGCCAGATGGACGGGGTACCAATTATTATATTATTATTATTATTATTATTATTATTATTATTAGGCAGCTTTCCAGGGATCCAGCCAGGATTTCCCCAGACTTCCTCACCTGGAGATGCCAGGGACTGAACCTTTTTCATGCAAGGCAAATGCTGTACCACTGAGCCACACAGTCTCTATAAAATATTTCCACGTTAATAATAATAATAGTAATAATAATTTATTGGTACCCCGTCCATCTGGCTGGGATTCCCCAGCCACTCTGGGCAGCTTCCAACAAAGATTAAAAATACATTAAAATGTCACACATTAAAAACTTCCCTAAACAGGGCTGCCTTCAAATGTCTTCTAAAAGTCAGATAGTTGTTTATTTCCTTGACATCTGATGGGAGGGTGTTCCACAAGGCGGGTGCCACTACCAAGAAGGCCCTCTGCCTGGTTCCCTGTAGCTTTGCTTCTCATAGTGAGGGAACCGCCAGAAGGCCCTCGGAGCTGGACCTCAGTCTCTGGGATGAACAATGGGGGTGGAGATGCTTCTTCAGGTATAAGCGGCTCACCATGCAGATCAAGGGATATCTGCCATGTCACCCTAGGGATGGGGCTTTTATTGTTTTTGTTTGTTTGTTTTGCTACTTTTAATGATGTGGGGGGAATTGTCCCTTTTCCTCTGTATGTTAAGATCATGTTAAGACCTTCAGGTGGCAGCCCTAACCAGATAATGTGGTGATAAGCAGAAGTGGGGGGAGAGCAGGTTCAAGGAAAGGAGGCTGAGGCAGAATGTCTTGGCCTGTGGTGTGTGTTAGTTCCGCTGTTCAGTGCATTCGCCGTCTGAGGTAAAGAAACGCTGTTACTTATCCTCAGCCTTTGCTTTAAAAGGTCCACTGGTGCCATCCAGAGACTACAACTCCCATCATTCCTGAGCATTGGCCATGCTGGCAGGGGCTGATGGGAGCAGGGCCGTCTTAACCATTGGCACTTAGGGGTGCACAGCACCCAGGCGCCGGGCTCTCAGGGGCGCCAGGCTGAGAGTCTGGGGCTGAGCATTGCATTCCAGGGAAGAGCCACTGACAGCCGAGCAGAACCCGTCAGAGTGCCGCAGGCTCTTTTGCTGTGGGCTGCTCTTCCTCCAACACTCGCCCCCAAACTCACGCCAAGCCGCGCACAGCAGAAGAGCCCGCGGCGCTCCAACGGGCTCTGCTCCGCTCAGCTGTTGGCTCTTGCCCCAGCTGCATGACGGCTAACTGTTTCAGTGCAGTACCCAGAGCACTGTATAACGTTGTGGGCGCTGCATGGCGCATCCTGTTGCATGCGCCAAGCTGTGGGTTTCTTTGCTGGCTTTTCCGCTGTCGGCGCACTCTCCCAGCGCCACCCAACGTGGGGTGCCAGCGTGAGAATGCAAGTGGCAGCGGAGGAAACATCTCCAGACGGGATCTGCCGCACGCCAACAGTGCCGACGGCAGCAACAAATCCCGATGAATAGGAGCATGCGGATCCCGTCCAGAGATCTTTCCTCCACTGCCACTTGCATTCTGGGTGGTGCTGGGAGCATGCACAGACAGCAGAAAAGCCAGCAAAGGAACCCGCAGCTTGGCGCACACAACAGGATGCGTCTCAGAGTGCCCACAACGTTAAACGGCGCTCCGGGTGCTGTGTGCACAGCCGCAACAGCCGCCATGCAGCAGGGGGAGGGGGAGGCAGCGGTGAACCCCACCAAACAGCAACCTAGGGGCGCAGGGTGGATCTTTGCACCCCGGCGCCGCAAAAGCTTAAGACGGCTCTGGATGGGAGTTGAAGTTCAACGAAATCTGGAGGGCACCAGTTTGAAGAAGGCTGTGGCGCATTTCTGTTAGCATGCCTAAGACAGGTGTGTTACTGAGGCACTAAATGAAGCACAGAATATAAAGTATGTCTCTGGCAGCATACGCACCCTACCTTTAGAGCACATGGCTTCCCCCAAAGAACACTGGGAACTGTAGTTTAGTCCTCACAGAGCTACAATTCCCAACACCCTTAAAAAACTACAATTCCCAGGATACCTTGTGGAGATGCGCTTTAAATGTGCTTAAAAGTATGGTTTGTACACAGGTTCAATCTAACAATGAGGCTGGGCAGGAGGTTGCCTAGATTGCAGGTTATTTCACATTTCTCGCCTTCAGTATTCTCAAAAAGGCATTAATATTGAGGTTTGGGCATTATGCTAACTTTAAAAGCAAGGGGATTAATCGACTCTTCAGTTGGCAAACCACCCTAGCCCTAATCTTTCATTCAGAAATCCGACTCTCTTCTTTGCTGGTCTGCGAATACAATAAGGCTGCAATCCTAAACACGTTTTACTAGGCCGTAGGCCCCATTGTACAAAGCACGTTGGCTTGCACTGTGGAAACTGCAAAGCAGAACCTTCAGAAACAATGGGGGGGATTGTGTGCTGTGAGGTTTTGCCTCTTTTGTGTCGGCTTGCGGAATGGAAATGAAATAAATTATCAGCCACTCCTCGGCCGCATGAAAACTATCTCTTGGCATTTGGCTTTTTGACACAGTGGAATGTGTATCCTGTTTGCAGACTTGAAAACATGTCATAAGAGTCCAGATGCACTTGGTGCCCCCAAAATCATATGGGTTTTTATCACCAGCCCCCCACAGTAACCCACTTGCCTGACCACGAAATGTGGAATTAAGGACCAGGGTCCTGCCTTTGACCACATACTCAAAATTTGATTTTACAACCAAACTGGCCTCTTACCCAGTTGCAGCCTGTTATGTAAGGGCCTTGGCTCCATGGGGGGAAAGGCCTCTCCATCCTAGGCCGGGCTATTTGGGAATTCCCCCGACTGGCTGCAAAGGAGGGCAGGACAGCCCGCCATCAGTTGGAATTCAGGTTGGCCAATCATTGGCCAGAGAGGACAAGGCTTGGGTGACGGACCAGAATGAAATCCTCACCATCTTAATTTAAAAGGGGGGGAAACGGCCCTTTTTCATTTTGACCATCTCTGCCTTTATTCATTCATTAAATTTCCATCAAAGGATCCCAGGCTGGCAAACCTCAGAGCTGAAGGCAATTAAAACATAGTTAAAATAAAACATATTTAAAATATTTAGAACGTCTATGAACATTTAGAAACAATCACATACCCCCACCGTTACGAATTTCACAGTTGCCATGGCCTGTGTCTTATCAGCCGTCAAATGCCTGGGTAAACAGGAATGTTTTTAAAAACCACTTGGAGCCACTGCCAAGAAGACCCTGTCGCAGAGGAAATCCATCCAGGCCGTAACTTGAGGCATCACCACCAATAGGGCCTCTCCTGATAGTTGTAGGGCCTGAGGTGGTTGATATTTAAACAATCCAATTTGCTAATCTACTGCAAATCCTTTAGAGATCAGTCAGTAGATCCTGATCTACCCATACCATGGAGTGTGAGACTGAGCTGCTAACTAAACCAATTAGGAGTAAGCTCCATTGAATTTAATGGGATTTACTTCTAAGTATACATGGTTAGTTAGGATTGTGCTGTAAGTCAGCCATTCCCGATTGTACTGTAACTGAGTTGGGCTTCAGCAGACTTGTAAAACAGGGATATTCTCAAACACACACACACAAAAAAACAAGGTTCAACAATAAAAGAACAAAAAATATAACAATTAAAAACAATATCTCTTTTCCATTTCCGTTTTTTGATTACTTACTTTCTGGACTTCCTCATACCTCCCTCTTTTGTATTCCAATCCAAATTGTTTGTCCAGCAATTTCTTTTCCACTTTTTTAATCCCAATCTTTAGCTTTATTAAAATATTGAAATATATAACTTCAACTTCTTTAAACCTGATCTTTAGTCTTAGTATCATATAACATTAAAATTTTCCCTCTTAATATCAAATTTCCATTTCTTTAAACATCTTTAATCCTAATCTTTAATCTTAGTCTATCATTTAATATCATTTAACAGGGATATTCTTCTACACCTTCAAAATCTCCACAGTGCTTGGTATTCCTGCTTTTCAAGAGGAGGTGAGGCACTGTCCTTCATTCTCTCTCTCTCTTTTTAAGGCATTATTTCTAAAATCCATTTTATTTGGACAAGGCTTTTTTGACAGAGTTCGGAAAATATCAGATTTGGTCACCGAAACCTTGAAAAGGAGGAGGGAGAGTTCAAGTTGGCATGGAAACCCTTTTGTATTTAATATCTGTACTTTGGCAGGCAAAATGCTACTTTTGTTTAATGGCCCACTGTAATGTCAGCTTCTTGGAAACACCAACTGTGTTAGTCAAGGAGAAAAGATTCCAAGTCTCACTTCTCAGGGACGTATATTGTCTCTGTACTTGAAGTAATGCCCCTTTCTCTGAAAAGTAACCTGAGAGCTTCAGTTTGCTGTTAAAGGAGAACTGGGGCGGCTGTTTCAGAAAGCACTATTGCAAAGGGCTTTACGACAGCATCCGCACGCCCTTTTCAGCCTCCAGAGACTGAAACAGGAGCATGGGGAGTTGTCTTAAAGGCCTTAGCAAAAATGGTATTTGAAGCAGTCCCAGGCTTCTCCCTTAAGAGAGCAGGCAGGTACTGATGGTGGGGGAGAGAAGGCTCCTTTCTCCTCTCTTGTCACCCACCTACCCACTTGCTTAAAGCAGAGCTGCTTCAAAGAGTGCTTTTGCAAAGAGCTTTAACACCGATGAGTAGGGGTGTAAAATTCTGCTGCCTTGGCTGTTTCCTGCTGGGAACATGGTGTGCAGCTAATGCAGGACTAAACCCTGACCTCCCACCCATAAATTGACCAGTGATATCCGCTGGCGGGCAGGTGGGTGTGGTTTGGGGGAAATGGCCTTGCAGGCAAAATTGGACCCATTCTTGGGTAAGGACCGGCCTGTGGGATGATAGTTCCCCATCCCTAGTATACAGGATATCAGTGGAGGGACAGGGACTACTGGAGACATGAAAATAAACTAAAAATTAACGGACTGCATTCAAGAAGTTCATTGACAAAGTTGTGCAACAAGATTTTAAGGGGACCGACTTCCAATTTAAGTTATATCAAATGAAATGGTCTTGATTTTTGTCCAGTGGTGATGTATCGCCTCTCAGCGGGGGAAGTCCTTTTCCCTTTCTTTCTCTTCTTACAAATAATGGGGAAGATGCTCTGTCATAGCACTGTTTGCACTGGGTAATTCTGTTGGCAATGAGGAGCACCACAGCCCTGGCTACTTATTTTGGTTGCAGCTTTTTTTTAAGTAAGAAAAACTGTGAAATAGTCTGTTGTTTCATTTGATGTGGTAAATCCACTCCCTCCAATATGGTAATTCACTCCAACGTTAGAATTTCGCCTTTGAGGGCTACTTTTGCTTCACCCTCCTGAAGGCACTAAAAAATCGCTGTCCAATTACTTTAGTTTAGCGCTAATTTAAATTGTGGCTTCAGGCAACACAGCATATAGCGCTGAGTTACCCAGCAACACCCTACGCTGTGGCCAAAACCCTTCAGCATTGTTCAGTCACAAATAAGCTCTGTTCAGCCAAGGTCCCCTGAAAAATTAATTAATAGCTTCCTCTTTGTAGCTTCTTGCCATTCTGTTGCTTCCTGTTCAGTATGACTGTGAGGAATAATGATTAAGTGCCTCTTAATTAATAAGCTCCTCCACTCCGGTAGAGCTTTGACTACATCATCTTCCATTTCCCCCTTTTCTTAGGTAGCTAAAACAATATAATTTTGCTACAAAAGAAAGAAAACAAAATGGAATAAAAGAAAGCCAGCCGTTAAAGCTTTTCCCTGCAGTGAACAGAACCTGCCTAATTAAGGAGCAATTAGTCACTTATCGCCCAGCTATGCTGAACAGGAAACAATTAATGGAGCAGAAACCAAGCTTTTAACTAAAGAAAAGTCTGCCCTAAAAAATGTTAGCCTGAGAGACAAAGGATGAAATGGTGAAAACGGCAATGATCAATTGGGCTATAGATGTGGGCCACAAATATAGAGTTAGATTTGTGGGGGAAGCTACGGCGTGCTATGGCTCTTAAGGAAAATTATTGGGAAATGATTTACAGGTGGTACCTGTCGCCAAATGAATTAGCGAAAATGTATAAGTCAGACTCAGGTAAATATTGGAAGTGTACAGGTACAGATGGAACCTTTTGTCACATGTGGTGAACCTGTAGAGTACTTAAATAATATCGGGAAATGATATAAAATGAATTGAAAAAATTGTTTCGGAAGACCTTTCCAAAGATGCCATCCTGTTAGGAATAATGAGGTCCAAGGTACCAAGTAAACAAACAAATTTGTTTATGTATGCCACTACAGCAGCGAGAATACTATATGCACGAAAACGGAGAGAGGAGATCGTACCTACGAAGGAGGAGTGGCAGATGAAATGGAATATGCAGAATGAGCAAGAAGAGGAAAGATTTAAAGAGGAATGGAAGCCATTTGTAGACTACCTAAAATACCATTGTAAAGATGTTAGAGCTTTAGTCGGTTTGGAGTAAGCTCAGCAGTTATAGCTTATAGTGGTACCTCGGGTTAAGTACTTAATTCGTTCCGGAGGTCCGTACTTAACCTGAAACTGTTCTTAACCTGAAGCACCACTTTAGCTAATGGGGCCTCCTGCTGCTGCCGCGCCGCCGGAGCCCGATTTCTGTTCTCATCCTGAAGCAAAGTTCTTAACCTGAAGCACTATTTCTGGGTTAGCTGAGTCTGTAACCTGAAGCGTATGTTACCTGAGGTACCACTGTAATGAGAAGAATTTGAATGTTTAAATAGTTAGAAAAAATAGAATATGCAACAGGAATGGGAAACTTAGGGAGCCATGGAAGGATGGACAGGAAGTCGATGCAATAGAATAATGGATTGACGTAATGTATCTATTGTTTCTTCTCCAGTTCTATATTTTGTACTCTTATGAATTCATAAATAAATAAAACAGTCAGCAGCGCTTTGGTACTGGACAGACTGGGTTGCAATTACATTTTGTTGTGGGAGAAACATGGAAGGAAAGCATACACTGTGGGAAGAGCTGTAGCTCAGGGATAGAGCAGTTGCTTTGCATCCAGAAGGTCCCAGGTTCAATGCCCGGCTTCCTCAGGAAGGACTGGGAAGAAAGCTGCCAGTCAGTGTAGACCAGGCATCCCCAACCTTCGGCCCTCCAGATGTTTTGGACTACAATTCCCATCATCCCTGACTTCTGGTCCTGTTAGCTAATAATAATAATAATAATAATAATAATAATAATAATAAAATTTTATTTATACCATACCCTTGCTGGTTCAAAAACCGGGCTCAGGGCAGCTAACAACAAATTTAAAATACTTAATTATAAAAGCAGCATAAAACACAGTATAAAAACATGAATAACAATAAAATTCAAAAATCAATTTAGGGGAAATAAGCATTAGATAATCCCCAGGGCTAGCTGGCTGAATTGGTCCTACCTGGGCTAGCGAGGAGACCAGGGGAGAATTAGCTGTGGTGTCTCAGAGCAGGTGATCTTCATAAAAGGGGAGGGGGAGGGAAGGGAAGGGAAATAAAAGATCAGGCTGAATTCAAATTAAAGGCCAGGCGGAATAGCATTGTCTTACAGGCCCGATGGAAGGAGGTTGAATCCTGAAGGGCCCTAGTCTCATGGGACAGAGCATTCCACCAGGTCGGAGCCATCACTGAAAAGGCCCTGGCCCCGGTGAAGGATAGTCTGACTTCCTTAGGGCCCGGGACCTCTAAACTATGGTTATTCATGGACCCCCTAAGCCACAAATGGATCATGGGAGTTGTAGGCCAAAACATCTGGAGAACCGCAGGTTGGGGGTAGACAGTACTGAGCTAAAGGGATCGCCAGTATGACATAAGACAGCATCCTATGCTCCTAAAGCAGTGGAAATGCAATTTGACGGCCATGATGTGTTCTGGATTCTCCGTTAAAAAAGTTGAGTAAGCAAAATATAGCACTTCCAGAGTAAAGGTTAGTGTTGAAGCCACCTTCGTACCACAGTGCAAAATCCTGGTCGGCAGCACATTTCTAAAGATATTAGCAGAGCTGTCGGCAGTATGGTTTAATAGCTGAAAGTATCAGAGGAATTGATCGTCCTCCTAATTAAAAAAGATTTAAAGAAGTGGTGCTTTTAGCTTGGATAAAAAACATCTATTGATGGATATGAAAGATTTAGGAGATCAAGAATTAAATTCCCAGGTATCAGAAAAGGTTATTTATGTATGCAACAACTGTGGCCCGTGTTTCATTAGCCCCAAAATGGAAAATGAGCGAGGTCCCAACTAAAGAAGAATGGAAACTTCAAGTTGACAGAATATAGAATAAGAGAACAAGAAGAGCATACGTTTAAAGAAGATTGGAAAACGTTTATTGAATATATGGGAAATAATTGTGTACAGCTGAAAACGCTGGCAGCATTAAATTCAACAGTGTAAATAAGTTGTGTAATAATGGAAAACCAATTGGTATAGTTTTTGTAAAATATGCAGGGATATAAGATATGCAAAATGAACCATGGAAAGAGAAGAAGGGAGGTCATTGATATCTTAAGTATGTAAAAAAATTATCTGAAATTGTAAAACAGAAAATTTAATAAAAATTGTATTTATTTCTTTTAAAAAAGAATGGTGTAGAAAATTTGCTTAGGGAACATTTTTCATCCTCTGTCAAAGCACAAGAACTTGCGCTCACTTAATAGAATTAATAGGCAACAGCTTTAAGCAAATGACAATGCTTCTTTATGCAGCCTATTTTTATCTTGCCACAAAACATGGAAGTGGCCTTTTTAGAGTGATGCTTCTTTTTAGAAGGCTGGGGAAAAAATAGGTTCTAATTTTTTTATTTTTTTATTTTTAATTGAATTATCTGCTGCCAGTCTGCCATCAGCAGCATAGTATCCGGGGCTGTTCCTCACAACTGTGGAGAAGCAGTTGCTGTGACATCATCACTCATGGGTTGGGTTTGAGCACAACCCTTCTAATGCCTCAGTATATAAATATGTAGGGACGTGGGTGGCGCTGTGGTCTAAACCACTGAGCCTCTTGGGCTTGCTGATCGGAAGGTCGGCGGTTCGAATCCGTACGACGGAGTGAGCTACTCTGTCCCAGCTCCTGCCAACCTAGCAGTTCGAAATCACGCCAGTGCAAGTAGATAAATAGGTACCGCTCCAGCGGGAAGGTAAACGGTGTTTCTGTGCACTCTGGTTTCCGTCACAGTGTCCCGTTGCACCAGAAGTGGTTTAGTCATGCTGGCCACATGACCTGGAAAGCTGTCTGTGGACAAACACCGGCTCCCTTGGCCTGAAAGCGAAATGAGGGCTGCAACCCCATAGTCGCCTTTGACTGGACTTAACCATCCAGGCGTCCTTTACCTTTTTTACCTATATAAATATTTGTGTGGCAGCATGCAGAGGTTGAATTTGATTCAGGGCAGTGTGCAGCTGCCTTGCCATGGTCTGATTTTCCTGAAAACTCAGCACAGGCCAAAGACTCGGCCACACTGAGTGGTTCTTGACCAGAACACTTGGATGTGCACATGTGCTGAAAGAACCGCATTGGCCGCCAATCAGCTATTGGGCCATGTTCCGGGCCTTGTTGCTAACAAATAAAAGGCCCTGAACAGCTTTGGGACCAGGTTACCTGAAAGATTACCTGCCCCTGTATTGACCTGCATCAATCTGTATTAAGTCTGACCCTCCTTGTCAGATCTTCCTTCCCTAGCAGAGATCGTTCACATTTTAAAATGCTTCCCACCCCACCCCCACTTCTCCTCCAGTTGCCATGGAGTCTAAAACATTACCAAATACCCCAAACAGATTGTAAATGATTGCCAGTGTGACTAATCTAATTCTGTCAGATGTGGTCTTAAGACTAGTTTGAACTGCAATGGGTTTGGCTATCTCTCGGCATAGAGATCAGCATCGCCAGCTGCCCTGATTTTACTCTTGTGAGACAGGTGTGTAACAAGAAGGTGTTGCTGCCATCTTGGTCCGAGAGACCACGAGATGCCAAGTAAGAGAGGTCATTGATAGATCTGTTATTGGATTTAACATTCATTGGTGAAAAGGAAGGTAGGGCTGTTATATTAGGAAATAAGGGACTCGGCTATACAACTGCAAATGAAAAGTTTTGAATGCATTGTAAAGTGCAATATACAATTGTGGCACCAGATGGCGAATGTGAGTTATAGCAAATTCAATGAATTTTTCAAAACGGTTTTTAAAAAAAAAAACAAAAAACATTTCACAATGTTTTTAACGTGTGTGTAGATCCCACCCCAAACTGCGGAATGCTTTGTACACTGAAAAGTGCTGTAGTAGGAATAACGTTGCTCCTTTTGAAAAGCAAAAGTGAACGAGGGAACAACAAGGTTTTCAAGTTTGTCGGTAAGTGATCAGAAGAGGGGAAATCAGAGAAAGAGGAAAATAATCAAGCAGAGATTGGACGCAGGTTCCCTTTTCTTTGTTGGGCGTTCCTACTTCATGCTAGCTGTTTCTTTGCAAGATCGTCTGCATTCTAAAGCTAAACGTTGCATTTTATCAGCCCAAAGGTCGTGTGCTGAAGCTCATTATGTTTGCAAGCTGAACCGTCACTGAAATCAGTGAAGCTGACTTCAAGGGAGTTGTGCATAGGATTACAGCCACACTGATCCTAATAAATGGGGTATTATTATGTACTGCTACTCTTTGGTGTATGTGCGTACATATACATACAGTAGACCAACAGAGCTGGGGGAATTTCTGGACTCTCCTTGGGGACGTCATAATGAACTTCTGCACTTAAAAATGCCCCACTACTCCATGGCCTAATGATTTTGCCTTGTGGTTAAGGGCAGAAGCTATCAGGAGGAAGTTCCGGATCCAGGTGTAAGATTCAAAATGTTGATGACTACAAAAAAATGCCAAGATCCTAGTTACTGAGTACTATGTGTCCTGTTAGCTTTGCCACGTCAATATTCAGAAACTGTTCCCTTTGTTTCCAGAGAGAACCTTCCTTACGAAGTTCATGTTTCTGCAAGGTGAGGTCCAGCAAAAACCTGCTATACCTCTCCTTTTTGTAAATATTTGTCTGAAACTCACTCGGCTTGTTGAAGTATGTTCATGCTTCAGTCACTCTGAGCTCTGCACTGATCCATACAATCTTTCTGGCAATCCTTCTGAGCTGTCTCCAGGTCAAGATTCTGCTCTCCGTCAAGCCAGGCACCTGGTAACGTTTGCAAGTGCACCGTGCTCTGCGTGCTGCTCAGTGCCGGCCCTACTATCGGGCAGGATGAGGTGGCCACCTCAGGCAGCAGGTGTTGGGGAGCAGGGCAGTGTTGAGGGTGTTGGGGACCAGGTCTGTGTTTTCCACGCAGACTGTCTGCACCCTCTAAACCAGCCTGCTGCCCTCAGGTATGGTGGGAGATACGCTGTCCTGTTACCAGCATTGAAATAAGATTCAACCGGCCGTCCAGTCAGCTTCTGTACATGGAATAGGAGGAAGGGCGCCATCTTGCCTTTTGCCACAGGCGGCAAAATGTCTTGAGCCAGCCTTGGTACTGCTGCACAAGACAAAAGCCACTATTATTCTCATAGGCCGAGGTGGGAAACTTCTTTAGTCCAGCAAGCCTGATCCTTATCTGCCCCCCCCCCATAGGCCAGCTCTGGCAAATGGGCAGGACAATCCACCTGTCAATCACTTGATGTCATCACGATATTGGCAGGTGGTTTGTCCTATCAAAGCCCCTTGTTCGGCTCTCCCCAAGTGTCTGGCAGTGCCTTGGTTTTCGGGCACTTACGAACCATAGAGCAAGGAGATTTGACAGCCATCTGTCAGATGTTTGGGAAGCAGCATGCAAAGAGCACAGGAGTGGCTTTCTGCAAGTGTTGAAAAGTGCGCACTCTTTCACACAAGCCCTTGTACATGTGTAAAGACGGCTTGTGCCTGCATTCAGTGTAATGTGTGAACAAGCCTTTTGTTTCTGTTTGTGGCCAGAGCAAGGAGGAGCTCCCGACCTCAGTCTTGAGATACCTTCCTGTCCACTCATTGCCATCAATTTCTTTGGTTTCGAACATTCTGGGATGTCGGCAAATTAATTCAGCCTCTCTTTGTGAGAACAAAGTCCAGTCCTCTTCAGTGAGGAGCTCAGGGGTTACGTAAGAGTGAGAGGGATGAATAACAACCAGAGGCTGTTCCTTTCTCCTGACAGATTGCCCAGGAACTGGCGTCTCCCTGCTCCTCTCATTTTACACTCAAATATCCAAGTGGGAACACTTGTTTGTCACAAAGGCCGAGGGACCGCAAAACAAAAGGCTCTCCAGCTTCTCATTTTCCTTTACTTTAGAGGGCAAATTAAATAGGTTTTCAAGGTTGTTTCTTTCTTCCCCTGCCTCCAACGTTTCAAAAAATTCATTTCAATGTGACAAGTGGAGTTTTTTGGGGGAGTCAACAACCATTGGATATCAAAGCCAGTGTATGACTTCAGCAAGAGCATTTTATGTGGCAAAGGGACTTTCATAAACCAGAGAGGCAGTGTGGTGTAGTGATTGGTGCATCAGACTCTGACTGGCAGAAACTTGGTCCAGATCCCTACTCAGCCATGAAGCTCACTGAGCAACTTTGGCCCTATCACACCTCTCAACCCAACCTACCTCAGGGTGGGCATGAGGGTAAAAGTGAGGGGGGAGAGACTTAGGAACATAGGGAGCTGCCTTATGCTGAGTCAGACCATTAGTCCACCGACCCCAGTATTGTCTACACTGGCTGGCAGAGGCTCCGCAGGGTTTCAGACAGGGGTCTGTCTAAACCCCACCTGGAGATGCCAAGGACTAGACCTGGGACCTTTTGCTGATGCTCTGACCATGTGTGTCACCTTTTCCTTGGAACAAAGGTGGGATATAAATGTTTTAACCACATACAGTGATACTTAATTCGTTCTGGAGGTCCGTTCTGAACCTGAAACTGTTCTTAACCTGAGGCACCACTTCAGCTAATGGGGCCTCCCGCTGCCGCCGCATGATTTCTGTTCTCATCCTGAGGTAAAGTTCTTAACCCAAGGTACTATTTCTGGGTTAGCGGAGTCTGTAACCTGAAGCGTCTGTAACCTGAGGTACCACTGTATCGATCTGGCAACGAACAGGCTCTAGGTTCTTCCCTGGTTTTGTAGCAGCTCCCAACAAAATCCTCTGAGGGAAGAAAGTGGGACTGAGCTGCTTGATCTCACTGCACCCATGATGGAAACATCCTTCCCATAGAATCATAGTTGGAAGGGACTCTGAGGATCATCTAGTCCAAACCTCTGCAATGCAGGAATATGCAGCTGTCCTTTATGGGGAATTGAACCAGCGACCTTGGCATTATCAGCACCACACTCTAACCATCCAGGACCATTGCTGGCAACTTGGTAGTCATTTTGCAATCATTATCAAAACTTGTGGGGTAGGTCAATCTTATGGCCATCTTACAGATGAGAAACTCAGGCTGGAGATAACAATGTAATGCAGAAAGCAAGGTCTTGTGAATAATAATAATAATTTATTATTTATACCTCACCCATCTGGCTGGGTTTCCCCAGTCACTCTGGGAGGCTCCCAACAGAATATTAAAAACACGATAAAACATCAAACTTTAAAAACTTCCCTATACAGGGCTGCCTTCAGATATCTTCTAAAAGTCAGGTAGTTGTTTATTTCATTGACATCTGATGGGCGGGTGCCACCACCAAGAAGGCCCTCTACCTAGTTCCCTGTAACTTCGCTTCTCACAGTGAGGGAACCGCCAGAAGGCTCTTGGCACTGGATCTCAGTGTCTGGGCAGAACAATGGCGATGGAGACGCTCCTTCAGGTATACTGGGCTGAGGCCATTTAGGGCAGGCTTCCTGAAACTCGGCCCTCCAGATGTTTTTGGCCTACAACTCCCATGATCCCTAGCTAGCAGGACCAGTGGTCAGGGATGATGGGAATTGTAGTCTCAAAACATCTGAAGGGCCGAGTTTGAGGAAGCCTGGTTTAGGGCTTTAAAGGTCAGCACCAACATTTTGAATTGTGCTCAGAAACATACTGGGAGCCAATGTAGGTCTTTCAGGACCAGTCTCATGGAGCTCTCCCTCCACTACCTGGCTTGTAGTATTGCCATATAGCCTGCAAGGAAGCTTCCAGGTGACCTGTTCATTGAACATTCATCCTGAACTGTTTTGGCAGGAAGTTCAGATGAACTTGGCTATTCAGTGAACATCCATCCTGACTTGCTGGTGGAGATGTTAGACACCACTGCACCAAAGCAAGTTCATTTCCCCATTGCTTTGCTTGGAGAGCCAGTGTGGTGTAGTGGTTAAGAGCGGTAGTCTCGTAATCTGGGTAACCGGGTTCGCGTCTCTGCTCCTCCACATGCAGCTGCTGGGTGACCTTGGGCCAGTCACACTTCTTTGAAGTCTCTCAGCCCCACTCACCCCACAGAGTGTTTGTTGTGGGGGAGGAAGGGAAAGGAGAATGTTAGCCGCTTTGAGACTCCTGAAGGGGAGTGAAAGGCGGGATATCAAATCCAAACTCTTCTTCTTCTTCTTATCGCAAAAATGAAACGAAACCCAACCTTTTGGAGAAATTAGTTTGCTGTGCAAAACCTCCCAGTCAACCCAAATTTGCTGGCATGTGACTGAACCCCACCTGAAAATAGTGACAGTCTGGATTCTGGAATCACTCCAAGATTCTTGCTTCCAAAGCTGTGGAAGAAGCATTTAAAACCCACACACACTGTTTCTGAAAAAGTTGCACAAAGGAAAGAGCTGTTCCAACAAGGATCATTCTTAGATAGGGAGCTGCGCTTTTCTGAGTACAGCAGGTGTTTCTTGTTTCGTAAGAGGCCAGGGTGAGCCGCAGGTCTGTGTCTCAACAACGGTGGTCAAGCTAGACAAAACTAGCCAGCCTCTCTTTCCCTGCTAGCCGAATGGGGTTTGTGACTGCTGCAAAATAATTTGGTGCACGGAGCGGCTGGATCCGCTACCCTGCAGCGTTTAATTGCAGCATTGAACTTTTAGCCCCAATTATGCTGATGTAATCAGTTGTGATCTGTTTTTCTCCCCTTCCCTTGACCCCCCTGCCCCACCCCGGTGGGACGCTAGCCCAGTTAGCATGCGATGTAGCAGGAAGCCGCTTCAACACTGTGAATTCTGCTTTTTTACCTATATGGGTTTTATCAGGTTGTAATTCACTTAACGCTGCCCTGCTTCTTCTTCTCTGATCTCACTCTGACATTTCCAACGTTTGGTACAAGCATGCCCGGCAATATCACTATGGCATGCAGGGCGTAGACAGTCACAGAAGTGGGGGAATGGGGCAGAAAGGTGGGGGGAAATGGAGTTCGAGCTGAATATTTTAGGCAGCACAGCCCAATGGTCAAGGATGAAGGGAGTCGTCGGGGCTGCCATGCATCCGGATTTTTCCAGACATTGCCGGGATGTCAAAGGCGGAAGTGACATCCGGGGAAATTTCTGGAAAGCTCAACAATTTCGGGGTGTTTTAAGCTCAGCAATTCTGGGTTCTTACTAATGAAGAGCTCGACAACTTTCAGGGTGTCCTGGTTTTTTACTTTTTGAAAGATGGCAGCCCTAGGAGTTGTAGCCCCAGCATTTGCAGGGTACCATGTCGTTGCCTGGACGCAGGTGGCGCAGTGGGTTAAACCACAGAGCCTAGGACTTGCCGATCAGAAGGTTGGCGGTTCGAATACCCGCGACGGGATGAGCTCCCATTGCTCGGTCCCTGCTCCTGCCACCCTAGCAGTTCGAAAGCACGTCAAAGTGCAAGTAGATAAATAGGTACTGCTCCGGCGGGAAGGTAAACGGCGTTTCCGTGCGCTGCTCTGGTTCGCCAGAAGCGGCTTAGTCATGGTGGCCACATGACCCGGAAGCTGTACGCCGGCTCCCTCGGCCAGTAAAACGAGATGAGTGCCGCAACCCCGGAGTTGGCCACGACTGGACCTAATGGTCAGGGGTCCCTTTACTATGCCGTTGCCTACCTTGCTGGAGGGTCACTCAAAGGACCACCACTCATGCATTGAAGAAGGGAGTGGCACTGAGCCCGCCAGACCCACTCCCGCAGCACCCACATTGCCAACCAGCTCTAGGGATATGGGGCCCAGTGCACACAAGCTGAGAGCAGGAGGACCTAAGAACGTAAGAAGACCTCTTCTGGATCAGGTCAATATCGAGCATCCTGTTCTCCTGTGTCTGTGGGAAGTCAGGGAGCAGGGCATGAGCTCAACAGCCCTCTGCCTGCCTGCAATTCCCAGCCACTGGCCTTTAGAAGCGAATTACCTCTGACCAGTGGAACATAGCCATCATGGCTAGTAGCCACGGATAAATCTCTTCCATGCAAGGGGGAATCCTGGACCAATCAGGATTCCCATACCCTTGTATGGGGGGGGGGTGGAGCTCTATGCGAAGGGATGGTTGGTGAGCAATGTGGCTCATGTGTGCAATGCCGGGATACACAGCAATTATATATCACACACAGAGAGAGAGGAGAGAGGGAGCTTTTTTCCCAGCCAGAACTCAGTTCTGGCACCTCTCAGGTGGACGCCATTGCCATTATAAGAGAACAAGGGAGGTGTTCGTAGTGAGTTCCGGCACATTCTTTCAAGAGCTGAGGGGATCTGTGTGGAACTCTCCACACACAGAGTCAAAACATGAGTTAGTCCTCCGAAAGCTTAGAGAGCTCAGTTCAAACGCCATGTAAGAGGTCCAGTGGAAACTGCTTACAGTGGTACCTCTGGTTAAGAACTTAATTCGTTCTGGAAGTCCGTTCTTAAGCTGAAACTGTTCTTAACCTGAAGCACCACTTTAGCTAACGGGGCCTCCTGCTGCCGCCACACGATTTCTGTTCTCATCCTGAAGCAAAGTTCTTAACCCGAGGTAATATTTATGGGTTAGCGGAGTCTGTAACCTGAAGCGTCTGTAACCCGAGGTACCACTGTACTTACTGTCATGGAATGACATTGCTCAGGTAGTCTTTGTAATCCGGAAGGGCACAGACTTGAGATGATTCATATATACAGTATATATCTGGAAGAAGAAGAAATAATAATAATAATCCAGAGGCCTTCTTTCTTTCTTTCTCTCCTCCCCCCTCTTTCCCCCTCTCTCCTAGCATCTATGTATACTGAAATACAGAGAGAGAGGCCAGATATTGGGAATATCATGACTCATCCAGATTACATTGACGGAAACCCTGACCTTATCAAACCTAAAAAGCTGCTCAACCCTGTAAGAGCCTCGAAAAGCCATCAAGAACTTCACAGGGAGCTGCTTATGAATCACAAGAGGTGAGGAAAAAGATCCAGCACAGCTGTTTACTGCACCCTAACCTCAAAGTGAGTAGAATGATGAACTAGGAAGAAGCAGCAGGTCCCGTGTCTATGCACAGTTGTACCGCTGACCTGCATAGTTGATTCCACTTGTGAAAACTGGAATATGCCATGTCCTTCCACATCCCAAACTATGGATTTTTTTTCCTGTCAGGCCTTTGGCCTGTGAGCTGGGGGTTGGGGGGGATAGATTTTAAGAGTCTTTCTTAGAGCCTTATTTTTTTGTAAAAAAAATAATTGCAGAATAGAGGCCAGGAGTCATAATAAAGGGCAGGGATTGGTGTGAAGCAAATAGATCCTTCCCTCCAATTAGCCTGAGTCTCATTGGGAAATGGCACCTTTTGTAGCTTTTTTCCCCACAAGCCGCGAGGACTATGAAGTTGCTCTGTTGAATGAAAAAGAAAGCTGACATTTTAAGCACAGAAGCCTCCACGCACCCACATCCGTGCTAGAACAGAGCTATATAGTCATTTTGAACAGTTGTTGTTGTTGTTATTTTATTTTATTTATTTGTACCCCGCCCATCTGGCTGGGTCTCCCCAGCCACTCTGGGCGGCTTCCAACAAAGATTAAAAATACATTAAAATGTCACACATTAAAAACTTCCCTGAAGAGGGCTGCCTTCAGATGTCTTCTAAATGTCAGGTAGTTGTTTGTCTCTTTGACATCTGCTGGAAGGGCGTTCCACAGGGCAGGCGCCACTACCGAGAAGGCCCTCTGCCTGCTTCCCTGTAGCTTTGCTTCTCACAGTGAGGGAACTGCCAGAAGGCCCTCGGCGCTGGACCTCAGCGTCCGGGCAGAACAATGGGGGTGGAGACGCTCCTTCAGGTATATTGGGAGCAATTAGGGTAGTAGACCATAGCTGAGCAGTAGGGCATGTGCTTTATAATGTTTATATGAAGAAATTCCCTGGCGCCCCCGCTTTAAAGGATCAGGTAGCAAGTGGCTCCTCCACAGACCCTGGTCTGCCCTTGCTAGTCATGGAGCAAGATGGGGAAATAGATGCACCTGCCAGGATTCTGATAATCCATGCCAGATTCTGGAATTCTAGCCCTGGAATCAATGTGAATGTCTCCATAACTATTCCAATTAGCACAGGTGGGCCTTTCCTTTTAAAATTCATCCATCCTTACTCTTTCGTTTCCCCCCTTTTAACATTCACCTGCTGATTCAATGCACTACAATGTCCACAGCTCTTTTGTTTCTCTTAAAAAAATAAATAAATCATTATTTAAAATCACAAAGTCTGAGTGGACATGCACTCCTACACCAGAGGATGTAGGACACGTTTCGTAATCTCGCCTTGGGTTCTTGCAGCGTCAATAGAGCCAGAAGAACGTCAGCTCCCGCCCGAGATTTCCCCAAACTCTCCGAAGAGGTACATATATTTATAGATGAAAGGAAGACAGGGTTGCTTGCAAAGGTCCTCCTAGATAAAAGGAAGCAGAAGAGCTGGTAAATATCCTGTCCGCTTCCAAGCCACATCCGCTAGCATTGTTTGTTTTATGAAGCATGAATCTTGTTTGAAAAGTGCAGGCAGGGGGCAGTTAGGCTATGGAGTGAGCTGTTCAGATTGGATAATTAGCATATGTATTTATTCATGCATTCGTCCATTTATAAATTTGTATTCCACCTTTCAGGGCAAAAAAACAACAACACCCTCCTTAGCTGGCTTAGAACTAAAACAATCATTTGTGGTGGGTGGGTGTAGCTTAGAGGCAGTGGGTAGTAGCTTAGAGCTGTAGCTTAGAGGCAGTGGGTCTGCTTTGAATGCAGAAGATTCCTGGTTCTGTCCCTGACATTCCTGCCTAAAACTCTGGAGAGCTGCTGGCAGTCAATGTAGGCAAAGTATTGAGCTAGATTATCAGGGCCGTCTTACCCATAGGCACTAGGGGTGCAGGGCACCCGGGCGCCGGGCTCTCAGGGCATAGCTGTCAACTTACAGATTTGAAAATAAGGGACCAGCAGCCTCGAAACTAAGGGATCAGCAGCCAAAATAAAGGATTTTCAGGGCACAGGTATGTTCAACTTCTGAGCCCCTCCAAGCCAAAGGCAGAAAGCCCAGCCAGCAGCCAAACGAAGCCTCAAGCGGTGGTTCCCACAGCGCAGCAACCCAGCAAAGGGGGTGCAGCAAGGAAAACCACCGTCACCTCTCTGCTGGGAAGCGCTGAGCAAAGGTGAGTCCCCAGGCAACGAGGCCGATTTGATCGGCACAAGACATGCAAGCTCCACCCCCCAGTCGTTCTTAGACTCCTTATTGGGTGAGCAACGCAGCCAAGCAACACAGTTGGAGCCTCCCTGGCCGCAGGGAGGGAGGGAGAGGAGCTGCTTCCTTTCAAACCCAGGAAATTTAAGGGACATCATCAATAAGGGACAGCAGCGGGACATGGCGCTGGGATAAGGGACTTTCCCGCCAAATAAGGGACGGTTGACAGCTATGTCTCAGGGGCACCAGGCTGAGAGTCCAGGGCCCAAAAGTTGAGTCTGGGGAAGAGCCCACCCGTCGGTTGGGGCACCGCGGTGGGCTCAAACTCTGCACCACGAGTTTGGGGGTGACCGAGCCAGCGAGATGCTGAGGCGGCCGGCCAGCTCCTCCCTCCTGCGTGCCTGCGACTGGGGAACCTGGGGAGGGGCACCAGGCGGATCTTTGCACCCCGGCACCGCATATACTTAAGACAGCCCTGTAGATGATGGACCAATGGCCTGGCTCAGTTTAAGGCAGCTTCCTATGTTCCTCTGTAGATTTAAGACAGCCCCCAAACCCAGATAATAATGGCAGCAGCTAACAACCAGCATGCTTACCTGTGGAGCTGGGAGCTCTTTTTATTCCATGCTGTGTGTATCCTGCCTGCTTCCATCTGACAAGATTAGGATCCGCAACAGAATTCATCATCTTCACAATCTTAATACCTACCTACCTGTGCTGGAAGCGTATTGGTTTGAATACCAGTTTAATTGTCGCAACATCTTCGAAACGGTCTCAGGCCTGAAGCATGTTTAGTGCCCATCTAAATACAGCAGAGATCTTGGAGATCTGCAGTTGCCTCAGCAGGCAACATACCAGATCTGAAGGAATCTGCAGATCTGAAGGAATCTGATTCCTATCTCCAGGTTGAAAATCCAAGGCAAGTTATTGAGTGCCCTCTACTTAGGAGCAGATTTTTGCTCTCCTCTTCTGTGGGTCTTCAGCACTTGCTTTTAGCTGTACAGTGGTACCTTGGTTCTCAAACTTAATCCGTTCCGGAAGTGCGTTCCAAAACCAAGGCACGCTTTCCCATAGAAAGTAATGCAAAATGGATTAATCCGTTCCAGACTTTTAAAAACAACCCCTAAAACAGCAATTTAACATGAATTTTACTATCTAACGAGACCATTGATCCATAAAATGAAAGCAATAATCAATGTGCTGTACTATAAAATAAGTAAGATAGTATTGTAGATGATAAAAATTACAGGTTTTTTTCCCTTGCCTGTACTGATGATAGTCATTGTTTGGATGGGTTTTTTTATCCATTTCCACAGACACACAATCAATCAAACGGTAGCTGAACTGGGTTCCACACAGTCACAAAAACAAAATTTGAGGAAAAGCCTCAAAAACAAAAACGCAAAATAAATAGCAAAAACAAAAGCACCAAACTTAATCCGTTCCGGAAGTCCGTTTGACATCCAAAATGTTCAAAAACCAAGGCTCAGCTTCTGATTGGTGCAGGTGCCCTGGAAACAACAGCCGCATCGGATGTTCAGCTTCCAAAAAATGTTTGAAAACCGGAACACTTACTTCCGGGCTTTTGGTGTTTGAGAACCAAGGTGTTTGAAAACCAAGGTACCACTGTATATATTTGTTTCACAAGCTTGGACATAGAAGGGGGCGTCTCTAAGAATCCCATCTACACTATACTTTAAAAACCGTATCATACCTCTTTATCCAGTCAGGGCTTTCTCCGAAGAATCCTGGCATCTGTCATTTGTTAAGGGTGCTGTGAGTTTGCCTGTTTGCCTCACAGAGTTGCAGTGGTTTAACAGTCAACTCATCTTCCTAGGGAACAAACCACTATCCCCAGGGTTAGTTGTGGAGCGGGGAGGAGGCACGACTATAGGGTGCAGATGTTGCCTTATACAGAGAGACCATTGGTCCCTCCAGTCCAGACATGATTGACCATGTTCTCCAAGCTCTCTTCATTTCCATGCCAGTTCATTTGATGTTTGTTGTTGTTGTTGTTAAAAACAGTCAAGATCTTGATAAGCTTCAAGGGACGTCATCTGAGCAGGGTGACCAAAAGGTCAAAGAATGTAAACAGTAGCATTAGAGCAAAAAACCCATTCAAACACACCACACTGACTAAGGCCACACATCCGCACCATGCAGTTATAGCACTCTTATGCCACATTAACAGCCATTGAATCCTGACCCAACTTTGCTCAAGTCAGTATGAAGGGCAGTGGCCACTGCTCACAGTACTGAACTTAGGAGCAGATCAATTTGTGCAGGAACTATTTGCAGCAAAAACTGCCAGAGGTATTCTGGTGTAAGATTATTGGTTGAATTACTCCCCCTGCTGGTAGATGGTAAAGTGGCTGAGATTTATTATTATTTTTTTAAGTTGGTCAAACTTGGAAATGTCATGCTTAATTAAAACATTTCTTTTTACACTTTTTCCATACAATTTTAAGGGTACACCCAGTTGATCACAGAGAGTAGCGGGGCAGGGGATAATTTTGGATAAAGCTTTTGCGCTGATGCATGATTTGTCATACATAAAGTTGCCTCACTGATCAAATATTCTCAAATATTTTCCATTGTCATGAAGTGGGACCTCCAGGAATCTGTAACTTTCCTTTTCCCATTCATTCATTTATTATATTTCTATGCCGCTTTTAACTCTCATTAGTCACAAAGTGGCTTACATACGATAAATAACAACATAGCAGAACATCGCAATTGCAACACAGATGATATACAAATTGCCAAGTCATCAATAAAGTGACCACCTCCTATAAAACATTAACAAAACAACGTTAAAAAAATAGATAACAGCCCAACCACGAGAAAAGTCATATTATAAAGTTCACAAAGTGCTTACAATCCACAAAACAGTACAGTGGTACCTCTGGTTAAGAACTTAATTCGTTCTGGAGGTCTGTTCTTAACCTGAAACTGTTCTTAACCTGAGGTACCACTTTAGCTAATGGGGCCTACCGCTGCTGCCGTGCCGCCGTCATGTGGTTTCTGTTCTCATCCTGAGGTAAAGTTCTTAACCCGAGGTACTATTTCTGGGTTAGCGGAGTCTGTAACCTGAAGCATCTGTAACCTGAAGCGTCTGTAACCCGAGGTGCCACTGTATTAACAACAATATTAACAAACAAACAAGCAAAAAACAAACTAAGCAGTGCTGAATTCACACACACTCTCTCTCCCCCCCCCCCACCTCCCCATGACTCATAGTCTTCTACTCAGTTCATCAAAAAGCAGATTCACATTATGGTCACGGTAGCAACCTCCTTCTGAAATCTCTGAGGGCTCCGAAGGCTGGAGGGTGGGGCAAGGCAAGTGGGAAAAGCCCTTGCCTGGTGGCCAGCACAGAGTCTCCTTCCCCTTCCCATCCATGCTGCAGTTGGGTCATTTTTAGACTCTGAACTTAGCAGTCTTATGGGGTTGGGGAATGCCCTTTAGATGGCCATGTGCATTGCCTTGCTTACTCTAAAAAGTGGCAAGCCAGCCCTCCTCTGTCTTGGGGGTGGGGGCTCCTGCTTATTCTACTTGGTGGGGAAACGGTACCTTCTGTCTTAACCCCCTGCCCTGCCAGCAACCACAAATTCCCAGCACTTTCTTTCTGGCCAGTGGAACTGTTCCTGTGCCCAGTTACTCAGGAAGACGCCACCAGACACCTCCTGTCGTATCCTTGGCTGAGAGGAAGGCACAGCACATGGTTGACCACACCACTAACCCGCTACCATTCCTCCCCCCTCTTTTTTTTTAGGGTGGCCAAATTGTAAAAAGGACAGGTTTTTGTAGCACCTTTAAGCAACACCTGTTGAAATTCTAAGATACAGATAGATAGGTTGCCTCTCATCATCTTCGATTTCAGACCGCGTGCTGCACAAAAGAAAACAATATAATAAAACAAAAGAACTGAGCTAAAGCAGCAGGTTGGAGACAGCTGCATAATCAGCAAAGGGAAGAAATGTTTTCTTAAATTTCTGGGTAAATAACAATGTTTGTGCGGCACCTGAAGGGCATTAGGTGACTCTCTTTATGGAAATGATTCCATAGCTGGGGCACCTTTGTCCATAATCATTATACCTAAGTAGTTTTTAATAATAATAATAATAATAATAATAATAATAATAATAATAATAATAATTTTTATTTATATCCCGCCCTCCCCAGCCGAAGCCGGGCTCAGGGCGACTAACAACAGTAAAATGATAAAGCATTCTAAAATCATTTCATTATAAAATTAATTCAAATCAGATTAATGGCAACCAATTGGGCTAGAGTTCTGTGAGGATTGCCAAAGGAGGGAGTCAGGCTGTGCCCTGGCCAAAGGCCTGGCAGAACAGCTCCGTCTTGCAGGCCCTGCGGAAAGATGTCAAGTCCCGCAGGGCCCTAGTCTCTTGTGACAGAGCGTTCCACCAGATCAGAGCCACAGCCGAAAAAGCCCTGGCTCTGGTTGAGGCCAGCCTAACCTCTCTGTGGCCTGGGACCTCCAAGATGTTTTTGTTTGAAGACCGTAAATTCCTCTGTGGGACATACCAGGAGAGGCGGTCCCGTAGGTACGAGGGTCCTAGGCCGTATAGGGCTTTAAAGGTTAAAACCAGCACCTTAAACCTGATCCTGTACTCCACCGGGAGCCAGTGCAGCTGGTATAGCACCGGGTGAATGTGATCTTGCAGCGAGTACCCCGTAAGGAGTCTCGCTGCAGCATTCTGCACCCGCTGGAGTTTCTGGGTCAGTCTCAAGGGTAGCCCCACGTAGAGCGAGTTACAATAATCCAGTCTGGAGGTGACCATCACGTGGATCACAGTGGCTAGGTCAGGGTGAGAGAGGTAAGGAGCCAACTGCTTAGCTTGGCGGAGATGAAAAAATGCCGCCTTTGTTATAGCTGCAATCTGCGCCTCCATGGAAAGGGAGGTGTCGAAGATTACACCCAAACTCTTAACGGACGGTGCTGGCACTAATTGTGCCCCCACAAGAGATGGGAGTTGCCCCCCCAATCCCATATCGACCCAAGCCAGCCAAAGGACCTCTGTCTTCAAAGGATTTAACTTCAACTGGCAGTCCTTTACACACCTACCTGGGAGTAAGTCCCATTGAACTCAATGCGATGTCCTTCTTAGCAGTAGACATGTGTAGGATTGCAACACAAGGATGCAATTCTTTGCCCACTTTTCTTGTAGTAAGCACCATTGAATTCTGGGGATTACTTTTGAGCAGGGTTGCCCTGTTTGTTTCCCTCCAGAATGCAACCATTTGCACTTGGCAGCTCAGCTTTAATTAACCTGCCCCTTTTCCCTCCTCGTTTCACAGAGGCTTGGGAGTCGAGAGCAAACCAGAACTGCAGCGAGTTCTGGAGCATCGGCGGCGGAACCAGCTGATCAGGCAGAGGAAAGAAGAGGAAGAGGCGAAGAAGTTGAAATCTCCCTTCGAGCAAGAGCTCCTGAAGAGGCAACAGAAGCTGGATCAGGTAGGACGCAGTTCTGAAATCTTGTTGCAATAAACCGCATCAGAAGTGCAGAGAAATCCACCCTGTACTTACTCTAAACAATCACATGGCGCTCTTCAGTCTTTTCACAAGCAACTCTGCATTGGTAGGTTAGGGGAAAGATTTGTGGGTTTTTATGTGCAGTGCTGCTGTCGAGCTTCATACCAGAGCAGGTAAACCATCAGCAACTAATGTTTTGTGACCAGAGGGCTGTTTCCATCCTTAGCCATCCCTCTGGGCACCCCAGGCCAGCATTGGGTGTGGCCAAAAGTGGGCGCGACCATGTCACGTCTCACATGCATGCCCACACAAGACACGCAGAGGCATGCAGCCAACCCATGTCTCCCTCCCCACTCATCAAACGATCGATTAGATCGGTGGCTCCCGAACATGTTTGGTCCACCACCCCCTTTGTTCCATAAACTCATCCCCAGTGGCCCCAACCCTACAAGAAGTGCTATTCAGAACAGCAGCCTGCATGACCCGCTCAGGAAAAGGCTTACACAATAAGAATTTAAATCAGTAACAAATAAGTGAGAATTTATGCAGTATCCACTTAAAACGATTTAGTTTAACTGATTCAACAAAAATGGATGATTCAGTCATTTGCACCTCCAGTGCCCCCCTGCCATGCCTTTGATTCTTAGCACCCCACTACCTAATCCCACTGCCTGCCCCCTGGAGGCTTATACCACCCAGATTGGGAACCACAGAATTAGATCAGAGAAGTGAGGTTACAGGGAACCAGGCAGAGGGCCTTCTCGGTAGTGGCACCTGCCCTGTGGAACGCCCTCCCAGCAGATGTCAAGGCAATAAACAACAATTTTACTGTATTGTTTTTAATGTTTGGTTGGAAGCCGCCCAGAGTGGCTGGGGAAACCCAGCCAGATGGGTGGGGTATAAATAATAAATTATTATTACTATTATTACTATTATTGTTAATTTTTATTGGCTTTATTATTATATTTGTACCCCACTTTTTCCTCCACGGAGCTTAAGGTGGCTCCTTTGTATGCTCCCTACCCCACACTTTAACTGAACGGGCTGCCAAGATTGAACTGTGTTTTGCCACCAATCGAATCCATTTTTATTCTTAAACAAGCACCCAGCACTCAGCTCTTTGCCTTGTTGTTGTGCTGGGATGCACGCCAGCCCCTTTTGCAAAAGCAAGGGGAGCAGCCCAGACTCCCAACCAACAGTAGGATAACAACCAATGAGTTTGCCAGGTGACACTTTTCATGGCATGGGAAGATCAGTGTTATCACCTGTGAAGTTCAGTCTGCAAATCTTGTTGTCGGAGCCAATGGCAAGCGGACCCAGCTAATTCTAGTTTTGTGCCTTTGCTGAGACTAAGCAGGAGGAAGCAGAAAGGTCATGCCCTCTGTTACTTTGTAAGTAAGAAGACTGACAGAGAGGGCAGTCTGGGGTTGGTGTGGCAGGGGGCCCGTTCACTCGAGCAACTGGCCTTCATTGGCAAAGGGCCAAACCCCTACTCCCCAGTCCTTGACTTGACATCGTGCAATTTACCTTTGCTCAGGACTCACAGGAATATGCCTCAAGCTTTCACCTGATGATCTGGATAAACCCTTTCGATCCAGGTTCTGCCGTCCGTAATGGGATTGCAGCCACCAGGCCGCCTAAGCCTCCTGCCCCAGCAGCAGAGCAGCTGCTTTTCTATCCTGGCTTTAATCCCCAGATTTTAACACCACTTACAAGCCCTTCAATCCCCTTGAAGTCACTGAGAGCTCTAAGCTTGTAAACACCAGTTCAGGATTTCAAAATTTTTAAACCAGCCTGGCAAAACAGGGAAGGCAACCAAAACATTGCGCGTTGCACTCTTACCGGATAGAGATCTTAATTAAATTTTCGGCAGAGCGCCGCACACATCTCTTGAAGGCACAATTATCAACATGTTGCCATGTTCATCCTTCTTGTTTTCATTAACACAGGCTGCTCCCTTCTCTCACGCTAGCTGGTAATTGCAGACATCGCTTAGTGGATGTTCCATGGCTTGGAAAACGCGTAGCGTGAGCTTAGCTGGAAATCTGCTGTAATTAAGCTCTTTTATTTTTTATTTTTTTTTAAAAAAAACACATACCCCAATACAATTTAAACGAAATACTCTCCTCCTCAAGCATTTAATTAAGAGTGCTTAACTCCTTTTATTTTATTTTAAAGCCTCCTGATTATTATGATTATTAATTACTATTGTCTCAACTCAACCTGATTTCAGCAATTTCCTAATTATTCTGGCTTATTTGCGATTAAGGCTATTTGCTAGACAGGCAAAATACATGATCCGAGCATCCCTTTTTTCCCTCCACTTAAAGCTTTTAGCAGCTGGCTTTCATTAGAAAAAGGGGGGGGGAGTGTAGGTGGTGCAACAGCAGGACTTTCAATGGGAGGAGATCAAAATGCATTCTCCCCGTACCTTAGCGGTACAGCATCTGCTATACTTGCAGAAGGTCCAATGGTCAGTCCCTGGCATCACCAGGTAGGGCAGAGAGAGACCCTAGTCTGATCCCTAGGCTGGAGAGGGTCTGCCAGTGAGCGTATACAGTACTAAGCAAGGTGGACCAATGGGTCTGATTCCGTATAAGGAGACTTCCTATGTTTCCCCCGCTAGAAGTGTGGCAACATTCCAAGGAGGTTCGTGCTGCTAATCAGCCTTCCTTCCCATTCTACATCCTGTCTTTCTCAAACCAGAGAAGGGGATTATTTTGGCATAGGGTGGCAAGGAGGGCCACCCCTGCAAAGCCATCCCCCACTCCCCACCAATGAACCTCCTGTTTGTAGAAACCTCCGACTGGAATGTAGCCTGCTTGTACAGTGACCCCATGGACCAGAGCACACCAGGCACTCCTGTCTTCCACTGCCTCCCGCAGTTTGGTCAAACTCATGTTGGTAGCTTCGAGAACACTGTCCAACCATCTCGTCCTCTGTCGTCCCCTTCTCCTTCTTCCCTCAATGTTTCCCACCATCAGGATCTGTCCTTCCAGTGAGCACTCAGGGCTGATTTCCTTAAGAATGGATGCGTTTGATCTTCTTGCAGTCCATGGGACTCTCAAGAGTCTCCTCCAGCACCATAATTGAAAAGCATCCATTCTTCGGCGATCAGCCTTCTTTATGGTCCGGCTCTCACTTCCATACCTCACTACTGGGAAAACCATAGCTTTAACTATACGGACCTTTGTCGGCAAGGTGATGTCTCTGCTTTTTAAGGTATGCTGCTCTGCAAATCTTTTTTGGATGAAGAGTGGGATTAAAATATCTTTAAATAGATAATAATAGAGAGAGTGCTGGGGCCCTGATGGAGAGACACGGAGAGCCGCATTTCCACCATCCCAGCCTGAGGTCTCCCTCCCCTCCCCCTCTCTCTCAAGACACAAACACATACACAGTTTATTCACGTATATATCCTTCCTTTCTTCTCCCATCAGTTGGAGAGGGAGCAAGAGAAGCAAGAAGAAAACGCGCCAGAGTTTATTAAAGTAAAAGAGAACCTGAGGAGGACATCAACACTAACTGGGGCGGAGAAGGTCGCCTAGCAGATGGGAGCAGCTGAGACCAGAATGGAAGAGGAAGACCTTCTCTGCTCGCTTGAATACCTACATGCTGACATCTTCTTATATGGTGGACATTCACAGTTACGTCTTTGGGGCTGCTTACTGTTTATTAACGCTTGCTCCGGTAGAAACTCCCAAACATGGGCTTTTGCTGTACATCTGGGAAGGAATAACATCGGTGTGTGGGGGGCTGGGAAAGTTTGTGATGCTATGCTAGTAGAAGCGCTTGGGTGGGGAGTAATAATAATGGCCTGAGCCTTCCTCTCGAGTAAACAGGCAATGTTGATGCCCTATTCCATCCCTTGTTACCTCTGGGCTTAAACCTTGGAGATGCAACATGTGGGCGATGGTCTATGAAGACTAGGCCGCCATATCAATGCCAGGGCTTCAAGACGCTCAGCAGCAGAAACTAATGGTTGTAATAAATTTCATGTTCAGTCGAGCTAATCTTTGGAGTAGCTTGCTGGAAAACCAGAGAAGGGGGGGCAAAAAACAAAAGAAACGAAAAAGGGAAGAGGCTATCAGCGCCAGCTAACCGCTAGAGCTCACTCAGCTACGCTTTTGTCACTTTCTGCTGTGTCGAAGCAACACCCACCCAGAAAACGCAACCATGTCAATAAGCGTGTGAGTTTCTGTACTTCACTTGAAGTTCGTGAAAGGCTCCCAGGTCAAAACCCCCACTTGAAACCTCAGAAAGCCACGGCTGGCCTGTGTAGACAGTACTGAGTGACAAGCCAATGGTCTGACTCACAATAAGGCAAGCCTCCTATGTATTGCACCACTGAGATGGGGCGGGGGGGGGCAGATGTGGTGTCTCTTTGTGTCTATGAGGACGTATTGGTCGTCTCTTAGATTCAGTCGTAAAATAGCACTCGCGTTTCTTTCTGCAACTTAACATGTTACTACGGAAAGAGGAGGCCCAGGTTATATCATGCGGTCGGATGCAAAAACTTCTCAACCCTCGTGCTCTGACATGGGGAGCAGGGGTCGTATTCCAGAAGGGGCCTTTAGGAGCTGTGTGGAAGGAATAAGAAACCATGCCTACAAATGCGTGGCTTTCAGTATATGGAGGAAGAAAATGGCGGTCTCAGAGAGACGGGAAGTGGTGGCCTAATAAGAATCACATCAGCTGCATAGAGAGGGTGATGGGGCCACACAGAGGCTTGTGTGTGGACTCAGGTCAATGGCCTAACTCAGGCATGGCCAAACTTGGCCCTCCAGCTGTTTGGGGACTACAATTCCCATCATCCCTGACCATTGGTCCTGTTAGCTAGGGATGATGGGAGTTGTAGTCCCCAAACAGCTGGAGGGCCAAATTTGGCCATGCCTGCCCTAACTAGTCCAGCACCCTGTTCTCACAGTGGCCAATCAGATGCCTTAGGCAGGACCCGAGTTCAAGAGCGCTCTCCTCTCCCGTGGTTTCCCCGCCACAGACTTTCAGGAGCCGTACTGCCTCAGACCGTGGAGACAGATAGCTATTGTGGCTTGTAGCCTTCACCACGAATCTGCTGGATCCTCTTTTAAAAGCTTCTGAGTTAGTGGCTGTTGCTGACTCCCGTGTGAGGGAGCTTCATGGCTTAACTGCACTGCATGAAGAAGGAGCAGTTCTATTGCACATAAAAGTAATTCCCTTATCTTTATTTCTTTGTTTTAAAAAAGTAGGTCCCTTCCAGCTGTCAGATCGTAGTTCCTTTCCCCCTCAGTGGTACAATGTGAATTGGGTGGGGAATTCTTCTTAAAGCAAGAAACAAAAGTTGAGAAATATTTCCCCCATGGAAAAATTTAGAATAGTAATGAGAAGTTGGTTCAAAGAGAGCCTCAAAGTGCCTTCACACAGGAAGGCTTGGCTTGGGACCAATTAATCCATAATACAACCTCCTGGTAGATATTAGGAATTTGCGTGTGTAAACACTGGGGCTCGCCATTCCAAATGTTCTGGAACAAGCCAGGGGCACCACGTCTGAACGCTATGCAGAGATCTTTCTTGGGTAGTGTTTTAACAGCTCCTAGGGATCTTGTACTATATGAGTCATAATTCAGCCTATACAGAGGTACCGGAAACTGTGCTTCCCAAAATGTCTGTTACTTTTCCTCGAAAGCACATATTCTTATTTTTACCCCAAAGAAACTCATTCTGTACCCTACTTAGGTATACTGTGCTATATAAACATAGTGATATCTGTGCACCTGCTGCATGTATATTATTGCACATGTTCATATTAACAACTTAACTGCCACCATTGCTTTCTTGGGGAGAGAACATTTTATCAAGAAAAAAACCAGAACAAAACCTGAATTGATGAGTAATTGTATATTTTGCTAGATATTCTATGAATGAAAACAGCCGGCTACCAAAATAAACTGATTTCGTTTTTCTAAGGAATGGGTGATCTTTTAAATCTACAACTTCAGGCTTAATCAAGGCAGGTGCTTCAACTTTTGTGGTCTTCCCCCCAGGTGACCTCCTTTTAATTAAGAGTTGCACACTGGGATCTCCCTCCCAGGACCCATCTAGGAAGAAAGAAAGCATAGAGAAGGAGACCAGGAACCACATTCCTTTCTGGGCAATGTTCTGCTGGCGGTGGACACAATCAGAGAAGAAAGTGGACAGAGCAAAAATGTAGCTTTTATCTTCATATAGTTGGCTAATTTCTATGCAGCAGGGCCCCTGTGCTCCTCACAGAGCTACAATTACCGGAGTGTAATCAATCAATGCATCTTCAAGAGGAAATCTGAGAACTGTAGCCTCTGTGAGGGAAAGAGGGGCTTCTAACCAACTCTAACCAAGGGCAGCTTAACAAACTACAGCTCCCAGAATTCTGTGCGGAAAAGCCACAAATTTTTAAAGTTGTTGTTGTTATTTATTCCCCAGCCACTCTGGGCGGCTTCCAACAGAATATTAAAATACAATAGTCTATTAAACATTAAAAGCTTCCCTAAACAGGGCTGCCTTCAGATGCCTTCTAAAAGTCTGGTAGTTGTTTTTCTCCCTCTATTGGGAGGGCGTTCCACAGGGCGGGTGCCACTACCAAGAAGACCCTCTGCCTGGCTCCCTGTAACTTGGCTTCTTGCAGCGAGGGAACCGCCGGAAGGCCCTCGGCACTGGACTTCAGTGTCCGGACAGAACGATGGGGGTGGAGATGCTCCTTCAGGTATTCTGGACCGAGGCCGTTTAGGGCTTTAAAGGTCAGCACCAACACTTTGAATTGTGCTCAGAAAGTGGCTTTCAATGTGTGGTGTAAAAGCAGCCTTTGTCTAATTCCCTTTCTGTTTGTGTGTGTGTGCGAGGCAGAAAGAGAGGCTGCATCTACACAGCTCTTTTTAAAAAAAAATGCTCTAGAGAAAACCATTTTAAAGCTCGCAATGGAAAATTTCATAGCGTTCTTATTTCAGCTCTACACCACCACCTGGTGTTAAAACACATTTATAACTTCTTTTTCTTTTACTGTGCTAATGTAGCTTGAGCTTGAGCCCAAAGATCATTCTTCGAGAGAACCCATATACTGTTGCTGGAAAGATGCTAAACCCAGACAAACAGCTGCCCTCATTACTCTGGTCAGGTATATTAGCCTCTAGTCACTTATGGGTCAGGTTCAGGTCAGCAACATTGTGGAGCTACTTCCAAGGCCCCAGCCCTGCAAAGAATTCACAAAGCAATGCCACCTTCGCTATTTCCAAGTCGCTCGGTGGAAATCGTGAAATCTATTAGAGTACTTCACAATCCAAGGATGTATAATGCAGCCAGCTGTCTGGAACGAAACAGCAGGTCTGGATTTGGCCAACGTCTGGATAAAAAAGTGCCTGGGGACCTCATGAACGCTTCCACCTTGCTTTTCAGAAGCAAGATAGGATACAAATGCATTAATAATGATGGTGATGACATTTAGAATCTTTGAACGATGCAGAATCTCAAAAGGAGAATAAGGTCGCGAGATTAAGCTGATTCACTTCCCCATTATTAATTTTGGGAGGGAAAATCCTTTGATGTGTCTCACCTGTTCGTTGTTCACAATACAGTGGTACCTCGGGTTAAGTACTTAATTCGTTCCGGAGGTCCGTACTTAACCTGAAACTGTTCTTAACCTGAAGCACCACTTTAGCTAATGGAGCTTCATTAACGGAGCACTATTTCTGTTCTCATCCTGAAGCAAAGTTCTTAACCTGAAGCAATATTTCTGGGTTAGTGGAGTCTGTAACCTGAAGCGTATGTAACCTGAATCATATGTAACCCGAGGTACCACTGTATTCCCCCTGTGGCTGAGATACTTAATTAATGGGGTCCCATGAATACCTGAGAGCGTTGGCGATCCTTGCTCAATCCGGCCTCATTTCATAACAGCCATTTGGCAAGGATGCCAATTATCCTTAGAACACCTTGTCTTGGCAAAGAAGACAAAAGCAAATCCTGCCCTGGAGCAAAGAGGTTTCAACATCCCCAGGCAAGCCTGCCCTGTGTACAAGTTGCATATCGATGCCCACAGCCCAAGCCCTCCCACTTCAACCCACCTTCACCTGAACAGGTAAATGAACCACGAGGAAGCTAGTTTAGCACAGCATCCAAACCCAGGATCATGGTTTGTTTTGCACTCTTGCACCAAGGACAAGTTCTAGTGTCGCTGCTGCCAGAACTGCTTCGGGTCTGCTGTCTTCTAGTGTTTGGCTATAGCAAGTGCACCTGCAATTAATTTAACTTGTGGGTGAACATATCAGACGACACAGCGATTCTTCAAACAGCTCTTGTTTATTCACAGGCCAGAACAGAACTGAGCTGAAGGGTTCAGCCAGCCTGCTTATATAGAGCTCTACTACAATGCAACAGTAACCACTTTCTGTAACTATCCAATCACTGAACGTCACTTTCAATTCCTTATTTGCATATGTGGACCTGAGTGAAAACTATCTACAGGGTGAAAACTTCAGTACGTAACAGTTAATACAAGTATAGTTACATTCGCAGCGCTTCAGTGTGAAGTTGCACAAGGCTTTGGTCTAGACTGAGCCTGACAAAAATGTTTAAACCACTAAACACATTGGTTGGCATCCATCTGTCTCGGGAGACAATGGAGGGATGAGTTGAACTGTTGGAAGGTTGCAACGTCTGCTGTGGCTATAAAGATCAATAAGGGAGAGACATGTTTTGTTGCAGCTAGGGCAGATGAAGGTTTCTGGTTGTGCTACTGCAGCTGCACCATGGCATTTCTTCTCTCTGCACTCCTCCCAGAAGTCATTCCTACCTTGGTCAAGGCTGTGGATAAACGTCCTGGCTGGCTGTCTCTAGGCACTGCGGTCGTCTGCAAGGTATTCCCACATAGTGAGGTCGATGCTGCCCATAGCTGTCAACCGTCCTTTATTTGGTGGGAAACTCCCTTATCCCAGCGCCGTGTCCTGCTGCTGTCCCTTATTGATGATGTCCCTTAAATTTCCTGGGTTTCAAAGGAAGCAGCTCCCCTCCCTCCATCCCTGCCAGCCAGGGAGGAGGGAGGTTCCAACTGTGTTGCTTGGCTGCCCGGCCCGCCCCCCTCCAGCCTCCTCTCACCAGCCTCGGCCCCCAGGAGCCCCTCCCCACCGGGACTGGCAGGAGCCTCGGGCCCTTCCGCCACCATCGTCCTCACGGCCGCCAAACTGAGCGTCTCTGCCTGGGGCCTCCCCTCTGCCCATCACCGGCGCTCCTGCTAGGCTGTACTGCGGCTGCACCGCCGAAGGACCCAAATGAGATGGGCAGCCTGGCACGGCCTATGAATTGATGAGGAGCCTTGAGAGGAGAGCGAGGGCAACCATAGAGAAAGCAGTTCAGAGAGAGGAGGAGGAGGCGGAGGCAGAGGCACAGGCGCGGGCAGGTGTTCCAAGGGCTAACCATAGAGGGAGACAGCTGAGGAAGGACTGCAAGCGCTTCTCCCATAGATTTGTAGTAGTAGAAGAGCATAGATGGTCTGATCTACGGGTTTACTTCAGGCGCTATTTCCCCCCCCTTCCTCCCGCCCCGCCTGATGGAACTGAGAGCTGCAGATGGAGCACGAGAGAAAAGATACAGAACTGCAGCAGCATCTTCGTAGCTTGGACTTCGTTTTGCACGAAAAGTGGTCGCTGCTTGTAGTTATTTAATTACAGTGTTTCATCAGCTGGTGTCTTGAGCAGCAACCTCTGGAAACGAAGGGCTAAAAACCGGCGCTGCTCTCCAAAATTATCTGGTCCCTTTTAACTTTGTATTTCAGCTGGTTGTCTAAAATCCCTTATTTTGGCTGCTGATCCCTTATTTTCAAATCTGTAAGTTGACAGCTATGATGCTGCCAGACATAACCTATCATTTTCTAAGGGGGGAGGAATTTAAATCCCATTATATATAATTTACAGGCATAGACAAATCTGGTCCAGAACTGGGAGCCATCTTCCAAAGGTAGGAGCCAGGATCAATAATGGACAAAAGTATTCCCCTTGTCAGGATTTCCTGCTCTCTCTGTGTGTCTGGATTGGCTAAAAAAACCCCACAAGATTCTCCCACCTTCTATTTACACTTTGTGGCACTAGCTGGTGTTCAGGCTAGCTCTGCTCCAGTAGTGATAAAATAGCCCTACAATATTTCCACCCTGTTGAATGAGTCTGAGAAACAGACACAGACACATAACTTACCTGAGCTGTGCATATGTTCAGACATGACTCCCTTCCTTCTGAAAGGCTCATCCTTACTTCAGTTGTCAGTTTGCTCCTACCACCCCCTCAACTTTACAATGGTACTGGGATGTTTCATTTATTTGACAAGCAGATCCCATTAACTCAAAGGGACTGAGTAACTTTATATATATATATATATATATATATATATATATATATATTCACTGCACTAATCTCAATGAACTATAACTTCCCGCCCGACCACCAGTTCACACATGCACACAATTCCCAGCTCTCTTAACTTCCCTGTCCTAACTTCTTGACTAGACCCAAAAATACCCTTATTCTTTGGACCTACATTCACATTTGGAAATCTGTCATAGACAACAATACAAGAAAGCTGCTCCCCTATTTGTTGTTTTATTGTTTCCAGGTGGCGCTGTGGGTTAAACCACAGAGCCTAGGGCTTGCCGATCAGAAGGTCGGCGGTTCGAATCCCTGCAACGGGGTGAGCTCCCGTTGCTCGGTCCCTGCTCCTGCCAACCTAGCAGTTCGAAAGCACGTCAGAGTGCAAGTAGATAAATAGGTACCGCTCCAGTGGGAAGGTAAACGGGGTTTCCATGCGCTGCTCTGGTTCACCAGAAGCAGCTTAGTCATGCTGGCCACATGACCCGGAGGCTGTACGCCAGCTCCCTGTGTTGGGTTGAAATCACGACAGACGAGTGGTAGGTGTCATATGAGAGGCGTCTGCCGGGGCGAGCCCTGGGAACTCTCTTTTATTGAATATTACAAACATTGCCACAGGTGTGCTTGTGGCTGATTGGTTGATACAAACACAAAGCATCTTGTTGCTGATTGGTTAACATAGGTACAAGGCGGGAATTACATACAACCATTTATCACTGATAGATCAAAGGATGAGAAATGGAGCTAGAACTAGACAGGCATGAATCCTCCTAATTAAATTATAACTAAAGATTAATATAACATGACTAAAACAATTACTAATGATTGATCATAACATGAAAGAATATAATAATCAAGTTCCGTAGATGTGGTCAGCTATGCATTAAGAACAGACCAGAACAGACCATATTGTTTTGGTCATTGGTGTGTTAGGCTTGGTGTGTTTGGAACAGTATGTGCAGAAGCAGAAGCGAGACTTCCCAGAATGCAAGAGAAAAGAAGCAATAGTTCTAATAGCAAGACTTCCCACAATGCCACACAGTTATGTGCAGTAAGAGAACTGCAGAAAGAGAACTTCCCTTTATCCCTGGGCCAGTAAAGCGAGATGAGCGCCGCAACCCCAGAGTTGGCCACGACTGGACCTAATGGTCAGGGGTTCCTTTACCTTTACCTAAAATTTATACACTGCTTGATTGTAAAACAAACAAACACCTCAAAGTGGTTTATGACCCATGCCATAGAGAATAATACCAAAAAAGAGAAAGAAAGATTCCCAAAGGGTTAGGGTGCCCCCTGCCCCCCCCCCATCAAATCTTTTTTTTAATTAACTCTCAACCCAGCCTTTTTCCCTCTGCTCCCCTGGTACACTGCAAAGCACCATGCTCAAAAATGGCACAGAATATACTAATAAATATGTCAACTTACATCCAGTATCCACCTACTGCAGGCTCAGAAACATAATTTCACCACTGGGGGGTGCTTTTATACAATATTCTGAGAAGAAGTAGCACAAAGTTTACTCTAGCTCAGGGTTGAGAAACCTGCGGGCCTACATATGTTGTCGGACTACTGTCCTATTGCCAGTGTGGCCAGTGAGCATGGATGATGGGCATTGTAGTCCATCAGTATTCCAAGGGTTGCAGGCTTCCCACCCTTGCTCCAAAATACGCATGTAAATTCATCCCCGGTACAGGTATGGGGAAACTTTGGCCCTCCAGGTGTCGGTGAACCACACCTCCCACCTGCTCCAGCGAGCATGGCCAATGGCCGGGGAAGTTGAGTGTTGCTACACATGCCCCAATACATGTGGCCTGCATAACTCAGAAGTGAGCTGTCATTTTGCTTGGGAAACTGCAATTCCTGCAACCAGCTTAAGAGGGTGGAGAGGTGGAATGTCTTAAACCTAATCTGAGAAACACCTGGACAATCCTTGCAGAACACGCAATAAAGGATTTACCTTAATCTCAGCATTAAGGTGCCGATGGTGGAGGAGGAGGAGGATATTAAAGTAGTAGGGCATCACGGTGTTTTAAACATACGGTCCACGTCAAACGATTTCTGCATCTAACCCAGTATTTCCCACCAGGGCTGGCAGCAACTCTGTGGAGTCTCAGGCAGAGGTCTCTCCCATCAACTGCTGCCTGATCTGTTCTTGTTTTTTGCTGGAAAAGCTGGGTATTACAGCATGTGCTCTGCCACTGAAGTTTGATCTTTCCCCAGCACAACACACACCCAAGAAAATCCACAGATGCTGATTATTGATTATTGGCCAGTGAACTTCATTTAGGTGGTGTGCAACATGTTTCCTGATTTGCGGTTGAAGGCAGGTTGATGGCACATTAAATATGTCTATTGGTTTTTAACTGCGTTTTTATTGCTTCTTTTATTTCTTACATT
Source organism: Podarcis pityusensis (assembly GCF_964106645.2). Lineage (NCBI taxonomy): Eukaryota > Metazoa > Chordata > Lepidosauria > Squamata > Lacertidae > Podarcis > Podarcis pityusensis. The sequence goes on from NC_138029.1 coordinate 105,708,774, forward strand.
GTCTTGCAATTTGAATTCTACAATGAAATGCAAGAAATAATAAAAGAAGCAGTAAAAATGCCATTAAAAATCATGCGGCAACTAGCACAGTGCATTATAGTGGCTACAGCAGGCAGAAGAATCGCTAAGTGGTCTAGCAAGACCCTTAGCGATCTCCCCTGATGGGGGGAGTTTGGAAACCACTTGCCTAGAAGCAACTTCCATTTAAGCTGGTTCATAAAGATTTTATAGCAGGTTTTTAACAGGTGAAAGTTATGGTGCTATGGGCAGAGTTCAGAAACTATTAACCACGCTTTCTGTCCTTGCTGAGCCTGATAATTAAAGGGCATTTGTTTCCACTTGCCTTCATCCAAATCCAGTTATAAAACAGTATCAATCCTTTGCCTTCTTATGAAGTGGGTTAGATTACCCGTGTAGAAAAAAATTGTCTCAAGAAAGGAGTAATGTTTCCCTTCCCTCTGTGTTGAAACTGTACCTAAGGGGAAACGAAGGCCTTGCGAAAGTGGGTGTCGCTGAAGGGCCATCCAATTTGTATAAACCGATCTTAGGGAAACTAGCAGGAATTTGCAGTGTTTGTCGACCTTCCTTTGTCAGCCAGTGTGGTGTAATGATACCACTCAGAAGGGTGGTGGGAATGGGAGATTGGCAGATAGCTGAGATGAGCCTGCGGACGACTCTTAACGACTGTAATAGGTCTTACAGGAAAAGGCAAGGGGCTTATGCAATCAGGAAAAGGCAAGGGGCTTGCCTTCTCACCCCTTGCCTTTTCCTGTAAGACCTATTACAGTCGTTAAGAGTCGTCAGCAGGCTCATCTCAGCTATCTGCCAATCTCCCATTCCCACCACCCTTCTGAGTAATACCCCTCCCCACCTTCTCACTATATAGAAGGATCTGGCAACTTCTGTTTCAGTGTATCTGAAGAAGTGTGCTTGCACACGAAAGCTCATACCAAGAACTAACTTAGTTGGTCTTAAAGGTGCTACTGGAAGGATTTTTTTTATTTTGACTATGGCAGACCAACACGGCTACCTATCTGTAACTACCTCACCCAGTTGTTGCGAGGATGAAATGGGGAGCAGGAGAACCATGTATGCCACCTTGAGCTCCTTGAGAAGAAAATGTGGCAGGTATATCAATGTGAAACTGAATCAGAGAATTGTAGGGTTGGAAGGGACCCCCTAGGGTCATCTAGTCCAACCCTCTGCAATGCTTGAACCCTGAGATTAAGTTCTTCATGCTCTTCCAACTGAGCTACCCAGCAATAAACCTCCACGCTGTTAAGGAACTTCAGCACACTGCTGCTGCTCCAGTTTCCGGGATGATAAAGCAGTCACATGCCCAAAGTCCAAACTGTTACAACCTTTCTTTAACCCCTCTCTCCCCGAGCTGGGTCTCTGGAACAACTGCACGACAGGCAAAAAATTCAGCGGTGCATCTTTTTCCTAACATGGGGGTGCAATGGTGGGGATTGCATAAGCAATTCCCATCTGATCCCAGGCATATGCTGATTGTTAAGCCCAGACACTGAGGTCCAGCTCCGAGGGGCTTCTGGCGGTTCCCTCCCTGTGTGATAGGAATTTTGAGGTCTAAGATATATGGCAATGTTGATAAGCGTACCAACCAAGCACGTACATAGATCAGCACAGGAAGACCAACCTGGAACCATTTTGATTCCTAAACTGACCAAATGTTTTCTCTGCAAGGTCAAAGTGGGAAACCTCCCATTGTCTCTTTCCTCACAAATCCTGTCTTAGGGGCACATTTAAGATATGAATAGGGTGTGAGCCTGTGACCTGGTCCAGGAACAAAGTATTTATCCTTGCAAAAGACTGGCCAGGCTCCCCAGGCAATCCAATAAAGTAACCTGCCAGATAGGAGATAAACAATGACAGGAGAAAAACAACATTCAAATTTCTATTTTAGACTGCCTTTTCTGTGATGTAGGTGCGATGTATCTGAGGGGTGGTCTTAGGTTACGCCCCTTCTTTGATGTATGTATGATGTTTCTGGGGGTGGTCTTGATCTACAGGGTGGCAATTTCAAAAGTCTTTATAAGGCCTTGCGTGCCATTGTTCTGGGTTCCTCCTCCTCTCCTGCGGGTGAGGGGAGCACCCTGTTGCAACAGATCAATAAAGATCAAGCTTACTAGCTTCTTTGCTTCTCAATATTCTCTGGTTGGCCTCTGTTATTTTCTCCTACCAATAGGAAACCTATGTAAGGACTCTATATGGGTTCTTGGATACCCCATAAAGGAAAAGGGCAATTTTTGTTTACAACACCTGCAAGAAGTGAGGTTACAGGGAACCAGGCAGAGGGCCTTCTCGGTGGTGGCGCCCGCCCTGTGGAACACCCTCCCATCAAATGTCAAGGAAATAAACAACTATCTGACTTTTAGAGGACATCTGAAGGCAGCCCTGTTTAGGGAAGTTTTTAATGTTTGAAGTTTTATTCTGTTCTTAGTGTTCTGTCGGGAGCCGCCCAGAGCGGCTGGGGAAACCTAGCCAGATGGATGGGGTATAAATAATAAAATTATTACAATTATTATTATTACAATTATTATTATCATCATCATCATTCGCATTTCAGATATGAGATGGAAGGCCACTAGAGGACAGGGCTTTCTCTTATTGCAGAATGCCCTCTGCAAGCATATTTGCCTTCTATAATCCTTGAAGGCCTAGTTCTTCCAAGATTCTGGTGGGATGCAATTGCGGAACAGTCCAAATAGTTTACCTGCTCCTCATGTTGATCAATCCTAGAGTTGGAAGGGATCTTAAATGTAACCTTGTCCAGCCTTTGAAGGAAATATTTTGATTCTGGCCCTGCTCATATGTCCCTCCAGACATTGCCTACCCTCAGGGTGAAAAGGGTTCCACGCTCCTATTCTGCACCTATTAACGGGTGAAAGATCCCTGGCCCTTTTAAAAGAAAAATCTGGCCAATCTGTTTCCAGCCCCACTCGAAGAAGCAAGGAATTGATTTGGGGCGGCGGCAGGGCAGTTCTGTGAAAAACATGTGATTTACCACTGAGCTATATAGTCTTTCCCTCAAGGACAATAGCCTAAGGCGCAATTTCACATACTCCAGCTGCTGAGGTATATGTTTTGAACCGCTGTTGATGCCTTATTGTTTTCCCAGTGCAACTTAAAACCCCAAGGAACATCACCCTCTCGTCTTTTGAAGTGAGCAGAGAACGAATGAATCCAAACACGCACACAAACCCAATAAAAACCACTTTTTAAAAACACACACGGATGAATCCAACAGCAGGTGGATTTAAAAAGAAACTCTTCAGTAACACGTAATTTTTATTTTTTTAAAAAAAATGTGTTTCCCCCCCCAATATTGGTTTTTCAATAAAAAGGGGTTTAACAGGAAAACAGAACTAGAGTCCAGTCTGCAGATTACAACGGCAATGGTACAGCTTAATTTGGTACAATAATGCATCCATGGTTGTGCATAAGCAAATCACAAATTCACAAATCCTCTCCAGAAACCTTCTTGTGCCTCAGGTGCAACGAGGATCGTTTTGCCTCTTTTTATATATGAAATAAATGGAAACCACGAATTCCATCGAATGTGCCTTTCTCTGTGAGTCTTTATATTACCTTCTGCATCTCGTGAGTCGCCCTGATGGTACTCATTCCAATATAGGGAAACGTTTTGCTTTGTTTTTTAAAAAACTACTGCAAGCTGCCCTGAGCAACAATTTTGCAGTGGAAAGGTAGGGTGTGAATAATAATAATAATAATAATAATAATAATAATAAATAGTGGAGCTGATGAAAGTTCTTAATGTTTGATGTTTTTCCGTATTTTTAATATTCTGTTGGGAGCCACCCAGAGTGGCTGGAGAAACCCAGCCAGATGGACATGGTATAAATAATAAATTATTCTTATTCTTATTATTCATACAGTATTCTTAATATTAAAAAAAAAAATGTAGTTGGAAGGGTCCCTTGAGGGTCATCTAGTCCAGACATCTCAACACGTGGCCCTTGGGTGAGAGCCAGGGCCAGATTGAGGTTTGATGAGGCCCTAAGCTACTGAAGGTAATGTGGCCCTTTGTATGTCCAGCTGTCCTTTGTCAACAACAAATTGTCGCTGAATATATGCTATATGGTAATTTATAGACCTAATAGGTATCTAAAACCATTTGCACATATTGCCATGCAACCAGTCCATGCAGAATATAGGCACCCTATATATAGAAATCAGCAAATCAGTGATATTTTAGGGAGCAAGCTAGCAGGCGGGGCCCATGACTTACATCCTAGGAGCCTACACAATACAAAACACTGTTGCTGTATATAGGTTTTATTTTATTGTTTTTTATTTTATATTTTGGAAATGTACATCCAGGTTTTTTTCCTTTAATTTTTTGGGGAGACCCCAAGAGAGTGGGGCCCTAAGCCATAGCTTGTTTAGCTTATACTGAGGTCCAGCTCCGAGGGCCTTCTGGCGGTTCTCTCACTGCGAGAAGCCAAGTTACAGGGAACCAGGCAGAGGGCCTTCTCAGTAGTGGCACCCACACTGTGGAACACCCTCCCTTCAGATGTCAAAGAGAACAACTACCAGACTTTTAGAAGACATCTGAAGGCAGCCCTGCTTAGGGAAGCTTTTAATGTATTTATTGTATTTTAATACAGTGGTACCTCGGGTTACAGACGCTTCAGGTTACAGACGCTTCAGGTTACAGACTCCGCTAACCCAGAAATAGTACCTCGGGTTAAGAACTTTGCTTCAGGATGAGAACAGAAATCGTGCTCTGGCGGCGCGGCGGCAGCGGGAGGCCCCATTAGCTAAAGCGGTACCTCAGGTTAAGAACAGTTTCAGGTTAAGAACAGACCTCCAGAACGAATTAAGTACTTAACCCGAGGTACCACTGTATTCTGTTGGAAGCCGCCCAGAGTGGCTGGGGAAACCCAGATGGAAGGGGTATAAATAAATAATAATAATAATTGTTATTATTATTATTATTATTATTATGTGTAATCTGGCACTGCTTGGTTGAGAGCATTTAGGAGAGGATAGAGTTAAGCATAAAGCCTTGATTTCATCATCTGTTACATGAGGATGAACTCTGATCCTGTTAACAGAGACAACCCCTCTGATCTGAGAAGGCAAAAAGAAAGAGAGAGCTTTCTTGGCCTTCTTCCTCTGTTCCCGGGAGCAGCTCGGCATTCCGGCCAGGAGAAGGCGGTGGCGACACGCGTCTGCCCGCTCAGCCAGTACGATAGAGACGGAGGAGAAAACACCATAGACGCGCATATGCAAAGAAGGGGAAAAAAGAGCATTCAAACTTAAGCAAGGCGCTCGGCAGTGGAAGTCTTTCCGTCCGCCGCTCGGATCAGGAAATAGCCTTGCGAGGGTTCCCCTTTGCGAAGGGCGGTAAGTCACTTTGCACGACCCACGTGTGCGGGGGGGGGGGGGGACGGGACCAGAGCTGTCAACCTTTCCCTTTCTAAAAGGGAAATTCCCTTATTCCGAATAGGATTCCTCGCAAGAAAAGTTGACAGCTATGAGGGGGACCTGACTGAAGCTGGACTCGCTTTCCCGGGAGTTAAACCCACACCCCACACCCCAATTCAGTGGGACTTTAACTTCTAGGTAGACTCTCCCGGCTGAGTTCACTTTGCCCGTCGGAAACAGCAGAGGTTTCACGGGAGGTTTTTAAGCATCTGTCACGGGTGCTGTAGTTGAGATGCATGCATTGCAGGGGGCTGGACTAGATGACCGCTAGGGTCCCCCCCTCCAACTGTACCCTTCTATTAATTTCTGATTGTGAGCGTGAATGGCCACACAGTGATCACCGCCCGTACTTTTCCGCGCTACATTTCCTCCCTGCCTCCCTGTTTACAACCCAGCAACGCTCAAAAACCCACACCTGCAACTGGGGATACGTTGCATGCATCTGATGGAGGGCGATTTAGTCCAGGGATGCCTATACAGTATAAATTTGTTCAACTTTAAAGGTGCCACGAGGGTCTTCGCTGGATATCGCCCGGGTTGTTCCTGTCTGAGACGTTTCTTTTGAGATCAGAGGTAGGGAAATTCCCCTATCAGCTTTATAGAAAGTGCGATTTTAAGGAAAGGCTTACTATTGCAAAATAATAATTCGCAGCTTTGAAAATGTTTAACCCATGTTCGGCGTGCGCAGAAGGAAAAACACGTACCTTGGGATGTGCAAGCACAGGCATTGAATTTGTTGTGCAAGAGGGTACAGTGTGAGATCTACAGCTGCAATCAGCACAAAGTTTGAGGTTTTGCAATAACTCCTGTGTCCGTAGGTACAAAGCAGAGGTTTAACGTACCGTGCCAAGGAAATGGAGGGGCGGGGGAGGGAGGCAAAGTAAGTACACTTGGCTTCATAAAGAGGACAGATCTCCCCAGCCCCCAGGAACAATTAATTCACAACAGCTTAAAATAGGGTTTGCAGAAAGTAGATTGTGATCTACTGGCAGATCTTTGGTTTGCAATAGATCAGCGAGGATTCTGACTGCCAATCGTTTAATAGCTGCAACAGCAAAAATCTCCCCCCCCCCCAAAAAAAAAGGTTGATGAAATGAAGGTTGTGGACCAGTAATCATTTTTTGTGTGTGAGAGGACTGGAAAATCAGTTCCAGTTCTGAAAACAAATTCCTGGGCTGAACATATGCTCAGAGGCACCGTGGTACTCAAGTCTCTCTCTCCTTGCCACTGTTTTGCACCTGGTACCAGTTGTTGGATCTTTGAGTTCTGTTATTCTCCAGCAGATGGTATTGAGAGGCATGGAGGCCTATGATCCCAGTGGTGGCATATTTAATAATAAGAATATTATTATTATTATTATTATTATTATTATTATCAACAACAACAATTTTATTATTTATACCCCGCCCACCTGGCTGGGTTTCCCCAACCACTCTGTGCAGCTCCCAACAGAATATTAAAACACGATAAACTTTATAACTACCAGCTGCCAGTACCAATGAATTTTTCCGATCCCTTTTCAAACCTAGTGGCCAGTAGCTCATTGGTGATTTCTGCAGTTGGGCACACGTTCAAGGGATCTCAGTGTTTCAGCCAATGATTATAATCAGGGGTCAGCAAACTTTTTCAGCAGGGGGCATTCCACTGTCCCTCAGACCTTGTGGGGGGCCAGACTGTATTTTTTTGGGGGGGGGAAATGAACGAATTCCTATGCCCCACAAATAACCTAGAGATGCATTTTAAATTTAATAACACATTCTACTAATGTAAAAACATGCTGATTCCCAGACTGTCCGCGGGCCGACCCCCCAGGCCTTAGTTTGCCTACCCATGATTATAATTATGAGCAGGCTCTTCCCAGATTAGCATATTCTCAAGGTGGTGCCAATTGATTTAAAGATTTGCTCACAGAGCGCAATCCTGTGCACATTTACTCAGAAGTAAAGTGCACATTCAAGGGCTGTCTTAAAGCAGCTTCAGTTCTGCAGACAAAAATATAAAACCCCACAACTTCATTATAAAGGTAAAGGTAAAGAGACCCCTGACCATTAGGTCCAGTCGCGGACGACTCTGGGGTTGCGGCACTCATCTTGCTTTACTGGCCGAGGGAGCCGGCGTACAGCTCCCGGGTCATGTGGCCAGCATGACTAAGCCGCTTCTGGCGAACCAGAGCAGCGCACGGAAACGCCATTAACCTTCCCGCCGGAGCGGTACCTATTTATATACTTGCACTTTGATGTGCTTTCAAACTGCTAGGTTGGCAGGAGCAGGGACTGAGCAACGGGAGCTCACCCCGTCACGGGGATTTCAACCGCCGACCTTCTGATCGGCAAGTCCTAGGCTCTGTGGTTTAACCCACAGTGCCACCCGCGTCCTCAACTTCATTATAAGACTTCTGCAAATGCTCAGTAACTAATATCCTCTGTCTCTTCAGCATTCCACCAACATTTAGAATGGCATCGTGGAATGCAAATAAAAACATCCAGAATTCCACTAGACAAATTGTGAACCCTGACCTTGACATTGAAAGAAAAACGGCCTCCTTCAGTGTTGAACGACTGACCAATATACTGGATGGAGGTGCTGAAAAGACACAGATGCGGAGGACAGTGGGTAAGTCGTCCACATGGAAATAAGTACCGGTATTTGTGTTATTTTGAACGTTGATGATACGCTATTTTAAATGCTTCCCCAACTATGCAACGTTTGCCTTTTGGTGTATCCTCCTTCGCAGCGCTTAAAAACAATTTTTGGAGCTGGATAATTTTGTTTGCAACAAAAGGCGTAGCCAAACCAATTGTATTTTTTGCAGTCTTCAGAAACTGGACAGGTGAGACGATTGATTTTAAAGAGGCTCTTCCAGAATGACTTGTTCGTCGCACATTCATCCTGATTAAGTTTGTGCAAAAGCTAAAACAGTGGTTGTGCAAGAACCTTGAACCTGGTCCAGTAATGTATGAACAGCTAGCACAAGCTTTTAAGCGCTGGAATTAACATGCTGGCAGTAGTCTGTCCCCCATCAACTTGTATGCATTAAATGATGGTGGATTTCATACAAGTTGTCAGCAGGCTGGACTAAGATGGCCTCTTTTGGGTCACCCCCGACTCAGTGATTCGGTGAAAAAGAACCTTAGGCTAATGTGAATGGCCTGGAGGTTTCTACTGCGTTGTAAAATGCTATAGATCAGGCTTCCTCACCCTCGGGCCCTCCAGATGTTTTGAGACTACAATTCCCATCATCCCTGATGACCACTGGTCCTGCTAGCTAGGGATCATGGGAGTTGTAGGCCAAAAACATCTGGAGGGCCAAGGTTGAGGAAGCCTGCTATAGATGCTTCACTGCCAGAACTGCATTTTCTTCTGTAAATCTCGTGGTGAACATCAGTGTAATTGCAGCTTGGTTTTCCTGTGTGTGATTCCTGTGCCTCGGCCTGCTTAAAGGATCATTGTGTACTCTGCAGAAACCATAATCCAGAGTGATCCGGTGTTCAGCCTAGAAAACCAGTACTTCATGAGCCAGAATGAAAGATACGAAGATGCTGTCAGGAAGTCCGTTCACCTCTCAAAGATGGCGGCCAAAATGGGATGGGCAACAGGCGGACCTGAACTGGCTTACTGCCACAGGTGATTTGAAAACAATAAAATGCTGCTAGAATTGTATTTTAGCTGTCTTAAAAAAGTGCCTGCTTTCACCTAAGCTAGGTGAGGTGGCCTGCTGCAGCCAAGGGAAATCTCTGGCTTCTGAGAGAGTGTGCAAATATGTGGCAGACAGAATTGCCTGTTGTGGATCCTATAACTTTTCAGAGTTGAGAGGACGCCACCTCTGATTTGAAAATTTACCTATAGTTTTATTATTTTTGTAAGCTGCTGCGAGGTTTCGTTCGGTTACAATCAAGCAACGTGTCAATGTTTCTAAATACACAAAGGAGCAGTTATGACCATATTGCCTCATTCTGGGCAGCCGTAGAATGTGAAAGGGTTTGGATTCAGGTTCAAAAAGCACAGGGGGAAAGGAGATGTATGGGGGGAGAGCTTGAGCACAGTAGTTCAGGCACCTGTGACTTCAACATCGGCATCGTGCGATGTAGGGATTCCTTTGCACTTGATCTGGAAACGGCAATTAGTGTAGAAAGTGAGCGAGAGTGAGACCCTGTCAACATGTCACCTGGCTGTTCAGAAAACTGCACTGGATGCTGATTGGTTACTGGGCCGGGTTCAAGGTGTTAGTATTAGCATATAAAGGCCATAGCAGCTTAGGATCAGCTTACTTGATGGGTCACCTTAACCCATATAAGCCCACTGGACCCCTTCATTCCTCAGAATGGGCACTGTTGCAGGTTCTATGCAATATTAGACCTATGCTTGCAATAAGTCTATCTCCTTGCGTGGCTGCACCTGCACATTGGAACTCCCTGCCAGTTGAACATCAGGCAGCCTCCTTCACTGTATCCTTTTCGGTGTTTGCTAAGGACATTTTTGTTCAGGCAAGCCTATCTGGACACCTAAAAGCTGACATGTTCTTCAATCTATATTTAGCTTAATTATTGATTTTAAGTCTATTTAATTCTTTTTTTTTTAAGAAAACACCTGCTTTTACTTCATTACCGTTTTGTTTTTCGTAAACCGCTTAGAGGTTCTAGTTGCAATCAGGGTGGTGTATAAATTTAAGCACATGAACAGAAAGTAAGGTTGCAGCCTTAATTTTGCTTACTTGGAAGTACACCTTGTTGAATTAAATAGGGACTTACCATACTTTTGAGTACACATGGTTAGTTAGGGATGGGAAACCCAAAGGACACCTTCCAGCCCTCCCTCTCTAACAACAACAACAACCACAACAACAACTTTATATGCCACTTTATATGAGTGGCTTCCGACAAACCATAAAACCACAGTAAAACATCAAACATTAAAAACCTCCCTTTACAGGGATGGCTTCAAGTGTCTTCTAAAAGTCAGATACAGTGGACGCTCAGGTTGCGAACGTGATCCATGCGGGAAGCACGTTCGCAACCCGCAGCATCCACAACCCGCAGCGACGCATCTGCGCACGCACGGGTCACGATTTGGCGCTTCTGTGCATGCGCAAAGCGCGATTTAGCGCTTCTGTGCATGCGTGACCGCCGAAAGCCGGAAGTAACCCGTTCTGGTACTTCCGGGTTTCAGCAGTCTGTAACCTGAAAAAACACAACCTGAAACATCTGTTACGCAAGGTATGACTGTAGTTGCTTGTCTGTTTGACAGCTGACAGGAGGGTGTTCCACAGGGCGGGGGACACCACTAACAAGAAGGCCCTCTGCTGGGTTCCCTGCAACCACACTTCTTGCGGTGAGGGAACCGCTCGGAGGTGGACCCTCAGTATCTGGGCTGAACGATGGGGATGGAGGTGCTCCTTCACGTATACAAGGCCAAAACTCCCCCCTTCCCTGCTCTTGGGATTTTCCCTAGCCCGCCCGCCTCACTGACTCTGCTCCATACCTTCTGTGGTTGCCAGGTTAGAACATGTCCTTGAACTTTGCTAATACCTCTTAATTGCCTTTACTGGTTGTAAAGAGCTCAGACATCTGCATAATTGGCATGTAGCCTACTGCATACAGGTGAAAGTTCCATCCACTGCTCCACCCATTGTGTGTGTGTGTGTGTGTGTGTGTGTGTTGCTGGCAATGCTCACCACTGGCACCTAACCCTCAAGCTGAAAAAAGCCCCTGTCCCCTTTCTGTGCACACTTACTATAAGTCCCGTTTGCATTGGACGGCAGTGTAGAACTGTACTGTAGAAGCCAGTGAGGTCAAATATATATTGTTCCATATTTGTGGGAGCCCCTTGGATTTATACTGCAGGAGGGAAAGGGCAGAAGCCGCTGTGGGAGTGAGTTAGCGAGGGTTGTCAATGGCTTTTGTGGGCAAACCGAACGAACGAGTAATGTTAGGCCATGTTGACTGGCTATTTCAAAATGTGCTTTTCTGACTTGATCTAAAAAAGCTAGATAAAGAAATCTTACAGAGTAAACAAAAAATGTATAAATTATTAAATAATATACAAACAGGTCAAGAAATTAAAAGTAAGAATATGTTAAGGTGGGAACAAGATTTAGGTTATGAAATTGAATACAAAGATTGGGTTACCAAGATTTTGGACCAAATGTGCTTTTCATCAGCCGTATCTACCAGGGAGCAGTACGGCACAAGGAGGAAGACGGGTGTCATGCCCCTGTTGTGAAGTTAAATGCCCCACTGAAATGTCACGTCCTCCATTGATGTAATTGCCCAGCGCTTTGCAATTTTGCATTTCTGCGCAGGGATCATACACTTAGGGACTAATGTCAAGGAGATGACAGGAATTGTATATCCTTTTGCAGGGCTCTTCATGCCAACCTAGCGTTCAACGTCCATGTGGTCTTTGTTAAGAGCCTTATGGGGTTGGCCACTGACGAACAGCTTGCCAAGTGGCTCCCTTTGGCAGAAAAATTTTACATCGTAGGGACCTATGCCCAGACCGAACTGGGTCACGGTAAGTTTCCCAGCTTATTGTGGCTCTTAGGGCCAGAATCCATCCAAATACCACAATGTCAAATTCCACTGTGCCAATGGGGCCCTAATGTAGCAATTGCTCCAGAGCAGTTGTGGGGAACTTTTGCTGTCAACCCCCCAGGTCTGAGTCCAGGCAGCTCCAGCTGGCATTTTACCTTGCAGCAGAGTGGGCAGCCCAGAGGACTCCGACCATTGGCAATTGTCTGGCAGTGCTTTAGGGGCTCTGGTCCCTGAAGGCCACAAGAAGAAGATGGCTGGTAGTCTAAAACTGTCAAGTTCAACACCTGAGTTTTGATTGCAGGGAAGAGCCCTATTTTTTGTTTTCATTTTTTGAAAGACAGCTGGAGAATAGAGGTCATGGGGAAATGGGGTTAGCCACACTCAGGGCTTTGTTTCCCCAGCCGGAACTTGCCGGAACTCGGATCCGGCAACCCTCAGTTGGGCGCAATTGCCATTATAAGAGAACAAGGAAGGCGTTCATGGTGATTTCTGGCACCTGTTTTTCTAGAAAAATACCACCGGCTGTACTGACCATGAGTCAAGGAAGCCCCAAATTAAAAAATTGAGATGCCTGTGAGGGTGGATCTTGCTTACAAAAAAGGAGAAGTTGGACCCAGTCTTGAGAACAGCACGGCTGGGATTTGTGGGCCTGACTAGTGAATGTTTAATCTGCTGGTGGTCTTGCGATGCTCTGAGAAACCATGTTCTTTGTTATTAAAGGAACTTACCTTCGGGGACTGGAGACAACAGCCACCTTTGATGCTGCGACTCAGGAGTTTGTTCTCAACACGCCAAGCATATCTGCCATGAAGTGGTGGCCGGGAGATTGTAGGTAGCAAACACACTCAGGGGTGGGGCCTTTTCATTCGTTCTGTGCTTTAGTTGTTTCCGAAATCTTTAAAGGGTGTGTTATAGCTGAGTGTTTTAAAAGTGTAAGTGGAACACTATGAATGAATCCACTTGGGAAACGTACAGAGGAAAACCCGCTTGACATTTGCTGCATTTCAGCAGGAAAACACTGGTTTTCCTGGGGTAAACGCTGGGACAGAAAACAAAACAAAAAACCATTGCTCGGGCACAGAACTTTAAATCCCGGATTTGTGTCTAGACATGCAGGAAGTCCAGATGAACCCAGAGTCCCTTCCCAAACCCCTGGTTACTTGTCTTCCCAATCTGCATTTTTAATTGCAGCTTTGAATATGGTCAATGCAGGAATATAAAGGTATCATAGTACCATTATACAGATCTATGGTGCAACCGCACTTGGAATACTGTGTATGATTCCAGTCACCCTACCTGAAAAAGGAGATTGTGAGCGTTAAAATCAAGATGTGAAAAATATGGAAACAACAAGAAGAGGCAGGACTGAGATTTGGAGATACAGTGGTACCTCAGGTTACATACGCTTCAGGTTACATACGCTTCAGGTTACATATGCTTCAGGTTACAGACTCCGCTAACCCAGAAATAGTACCTCGGGTTAAGAACTTTGCTTCAGGATGAGAACAGAAATTGTGCTCCAGTGGCGCAGCAGCGGCAGGAGGTCCCATTAGCTAAAGTGGTGCTTCAGGTTAAGAACAGTTTCAGGTTAAGAATGGACCTCCGGAATGAATTAAGTTCTTAACCTGAGGTACCACTGTATACCACTTCACCATAAATAAAACCTCTAAGTGGTTGGATGTTTTTATATCCTATCTAGGCTTGGTAGGCTTGCCTAAAGAAAAAGGTTTTCAGTAGTACAGTCGTATCTTGGAAGTCTAACGGAATCCGTTCCGGAAGTCCATTCGACTTCCAAAACGTTCGGAAACCAAGACGCGGCTTCTGATTGGCTGCTGGAAGGTCCTGCAGCCAATCAGAACCTGTGGAAACCACGTCGGACATCCGGGTTCCAAAGAACGCTCGCAAACCGGAACAATCACTTCCAGCTTTGCAGTCTTTGGGAGCCAAAACGTTTGAGTCGTAAGGCGTTCGTCAACCAAGGTACAACTGTGTAGTGAAGGCAACTGACTGATGAACAGAAATCGTGCTCCAGTGGCGCAGCAGCGGCAAGAGGCCCCATTAGCTAAAGTGGTGCTTCAGGTTAAGAACAGTTTCAGGTTAAGAGCGGATTTCCAGAACGAATTAAGTACTTAACCTGAGGTACCACTGTATGCTTCAAGGTCTAGATTATGGGAAGTCCCAAAAATTTAATAATTATAATTTGGATGATAATTTGGTCTTTTTTGTTTTAGCTTTTTTAGTTTAATCGGATTATGATTTGATATGTTAATTGGATGTTTTTTTATTGGAAAATAATAAAAATGATTTAACAACAACAACAAAAAGGAGATTGTGTAGCTGGAAAGGGCAACCAAAATGATTGGGGGGAAGGGAGCAGGTTTTCCTGTGAGGAAAAGTTGCAACATTTTTAGTTTAGAAAGAAATCAAATAGCAGGGGGAAGCCTAGCTGTGCGTAACATTATGTATAATGTGGAGAAAGCAGATAAGAGAAAAGTTTTCTCTTTAAGAGAGGTTTAGAGAAATTCATGGAGAATAAGACTCTCAGTGGTTCCTAGCTACATAGGCTATGTTCTCATGTCACTGTAGCTGGGAATGGCAGGTGAGGAGAATTGCTCTTGAGCTCACAGGCCTTTGGCCTCATCCAATAATAATATTATTTATACCCCACCCATCCTGCTGGGCCTCCCCAGCTACTCTGGACGGTTTCCAACAGAACATTAAAAGCATAACAAAACATCAAACGTTAAAAACTTCCCTAAACAGGGCTTCCTTCAGATGTCTTCTAAAAGTCAGATAGTTGTTTATCTCCTTGACAACTGATGGGAGGGTGTTCCACAGGGCAGGTGCCACCACCGAGAAGGCCCTCTGCCTGGTTCCCCGTAACCTCGCTTCTCACAGTGAGGGAAGCTCCAGAAGGCCCTCAGAGCTGGACCTCTGTGTCCGGGCTGAATGATGGGGGTGGAGACGCTCCTTCAGGTATACAGGGCCAAGGCTGTTTAGGGCTTTAAAGGTCAGCACCAACACTTTGAACAGGGCTGTTCTTATGTTCTGAAAATGCTGCTTAACTTTTTGAAGAATTGGTGACTTATTTTTCTCACCCTCCATTCACCCTTACAGTAGGACGAACGGCGACTCACGCTGTGGTCTTTGCTCAGCTTTACCTGAAAGGAAAGTCGTATGGCATGCATCCCTTCATGGTGCAGATCCGCAGCCTCCGAGATCATTCTCTGGAACCAGGTGACTTACTCCAGAGGGTCCCGAGACAATTCTACTGGGTGGTGTTTTTTTATCTGTTTCAAGCCCGCCAATGCTGGGCTTCGACCGTCAGAAACAGGGGTGCCTTGAAATCAGTGGTGCCATCAGGGCAGGCTTGGGAGATAGAAACATAGAACTGGAGAGTTGAAAGGGATCCTAAGGTTCAATCTAGTTCAACTCCTTGCAATTGCAATCTTGGGCCCCTCTCATCAGAATGAGCAAAGGGGCCTCTAAATGCAAAAATAAATCTGGCTTCCAACATTATTTTTAAGCTCAGAAAAATGCTTTCATGTTGTCATATTCATCACTTTTGGGGCTGTGCCATAATAATAATAATAATAATAATAATAATAATAATAATAATAATAGAGAGAAGAATAGCAGAGTTCATCAGACACCATTACATACAGAAATACATTAGCCAATCTATTAAAGTATTAAAATATTATTGACAGGTGCAAAAAATGAGGGGGTGCAAAGGAGGTGGACAGAATAAGGAATAACATTTAGGGGGAAAGGGTGTCCGGCTTACCACCATTTGAAGGTAATGTCTGTAGTCCTATACATGCTTACTTGGGAGTAAAGCCCCATTTGTCTCAATGGGGTATTCTGCTGAGTAGCACTGTAAGTGAAGTAGTACATACTGCCGTCTAATTTGGGGGGATTAATAAAAAAGAGTTCATAGATTTTTCAGTGCTTTCTGTTGGGCAGAAGAAACGTCTGCTTTCAGTGGTGGGCATAAGACCATTATGTCCAGAGTCTATTGTTACCTAACCACATCACTGTGCAGAATGCTGGGTTATATATCCTGATTTCCAAAAGAGACTTCAGTCTGCACAATCTTTTAAACCTATGTGTCTGTCTGAATCCTTGCTTGTTTTGCTCCGTAGGAGTAACGGCAGGGGATATTGGTCCCAAAATGAGCTTTGAAAATGTTGACAATGGCTTTCTCTTGCTGAAGAATGTTCGGATTCCGAGGGAAAACATGCTGGCCAAATTCTCTCAGGTAAACTTAGCTGTGGATATCAAACAGGTTTCATCAGTTGCACCATAGCAAAGGCCTCTAGTTATTCTCTCATGTGTGGAATTCCATATGGAATCTATCAGGTGGTAAAGACAGAATGTCAAGAATCTCCATGAACTTTCATTCTCTTATTTCATTTTTTTCAAGAGAATAGAAATGGTGATTGAGGAATATTTGAAAACAGTGCTTTTCAGGGTTGTTGTTGTTTTTTTTAAAAAAATGAGGGGCCAGTATTTTGATAAAAGTGCTGTGGGCGATAGCACAAAATGGCTGCCATGGGCAGCAAAAAAAGAGGTGACAGAGAAACCAGTGACAGGAAGGGGACAAAACCACTGTCTGAAAGACATTCGCAGAGTCTGTAAATGCTTCAGAGTTCTGAGTCCTGGACTTAAATTTTGCTTCTGCTAACACACACCTCCTTTTTTTATTTATTTCACAATTTCCAGGTCCTGCCAGATGGTCGGTATATGAAAAAAGGATCTGCACAAATTAACTACCTTACTATGATTGTGGTCCGTGTCCTCATGCTTCAGAATGAAGTTGTCCCCAATCTGATGAAGGCATGCACTATTGCGATCCGATATTCCGCAGTGCGCCGGCAGTCTGAGTTAAAGCCCGGGTATGGCGGGAATTGAGGGCTTGGCTCCAGGCAGGGATGCATTAAATGTCCTGCTCCTCTGTTGACTATTTTTATTATTGCTTTCCTCTTTTCACACCAACTCTCGGTGTTCCGGCCCCTAATCCCCACCCCTTGTTTTCTTGATACAGCTACTTAAACTATTAAGCAAGCAGATGAATTTGCAAATGTTGAAGAGGCAGTGAAGCTGATGGAGCCAGGAGTGGGGTGGGGACCGGAAAAAGGGGGGTTGGGAAACTAGTGTGAGGGACCAGGTGCCCCAAGGGTCCTGAAAGACCTACATTGGCTCCCAGTACGTTTCCGAGCACAATTCAAAGCGTTGGTGCTGACCTTTAAAGCCCGAAACGGCCTCGGCCTAGTATATCTGAAGGAGCGTCTCCACCCCCATTGCTCAGCCTGGACACTGAGGTCCAGCTCCAAGGGCCTTATGGAGGTTCCCTCACTGCGAGAATCCAAGTTACAGGGAACCAGGCAGAGGGCCTTCTTGGTAGTGGCACCCTCCCTGTGGAACACCCTTCCTTCAGATGTCAAGGAGATAAATAACGAAACGACTTTTAGAAGACACCTGAAGGCAGCCCTGTTTCGGGAAGTTTTTAATGTGTGACATTTTAAGGTATTTTTAATTTTTGTTGGAAGCTGCCCAGAGTGGCTGGGGAGACCCAGCCAGGTAGGCAGGGTACAATATTATTACTTTGGAAGGGGACGTTGTTTCCCAAACAGTTGGGGTGACCGTGTCTCTTTGTCTCAATATGTTCTTCCTCCTTCTGTGACCACAGATACCTGGCTGTGTGTTCATGCTGGCTCAGAATTTATTTCAGGTCAGGAAAGACACAAACATAGAGGGAACCCTGGATTCTGTGTGTGTACATTAAGGCTATCGAAAACAGCCTCTGTTTCAATCTGGTTCACTACCATTATCTTTATTTTAAAGGTGTTAGAATGTCCATGTGCAGACTTCAAGTGACCTCCATGTATTTTGACAAGGGATGTTTTCTGGAATGGGACTCGTGTCTGTGGCTTCCACTAGGGCAAAAACTTACTTGAATCAGCCCCTCTACCTGCCACATGGCCACCGCTGGCCCCCTAAGCTAGGCAGGTGGAAAATGCTGTCCTGTTAACATTGGAATAACATCTCACTGCTAAGCCGGTCACCACCTGTGAGTGGATGGTTTTGGGGCATGTGATTGGGTCAGTTCGTGAGACAGAAATTGGCCGCTCTGTGCTGGCTTCCCAGAATGAAAGAGGAAATGCAAAATGGAAACCCCTTCGGGTAATTGGAGGCTATTCATTTGCCGTTCGTTTTGGATAATCTGCAACATTTTCTCCCCCCTCAGTGACCGGGAGGCAAAGATTCTTGACTATCAGACCCAGCAACAGAAGCTTCTCCCTCAGTTGGCAACCGCCTATGCCTTTTATTTCGTTGCAAAATATCTGCGGGACTTCTTTGACAGGGGCTACATGGAAACCAAAGAAGGAAAGTTTGACTTGCTCCCTGAGGTAACGTGAAGAAAGATAAGCAATATCCCTTCAAGCCTTCCTTTAGAAACCTTTAAACTTTGAAAGGTGTGTAATAAAACAAACAAATGATCAGAAGAAGAAACTCAGAAGATTTTGAAATATTTTTAAAAAAAGAAAAGAAGTATCAGGAAGAGGGCTACTTCAGACATATATCCGCATTGCTTGATTTGCAATCAGATGTGTGAGGTGATATTTATCTACGTTTACAGTGGTACCTCGGGTTAAGACCTTAATTCATTCCGGAGGTCCGTTCTTAACCTGAAACTGTTCTTAACCTGAAGCACCACTTTAGCTAATGGGGCCTCCTGCTGCTGCCGCACCGCTGGAGCACGATTTCTGTTCTTATCCTGAAGCAAAGTTCTTAACCTGAAGCACTATTTCTGGGTTAGCGGAGTCTGTAACCTGAAGCGTATGTAACCCGAGGTACCACTGTACTTTAAAAATATTTACATGCAAAGCCCATCCAAAGCCGCTTACAACAATAAAAACTCTCCCCCTCCTTATAGAATATTAGTAAAACAATGCTAAAAACAATCCACAAGAATAAAACAGACTAAGAAAAAGTAACAGTTTATTTTAAAAGTGACACAAGTGGTGTGGCTGCTGCAGGATTTCCCTCCTAAACTGACGTATTTTTCCCCCTCAACTGACAAACCTGCTTGTAAAAACCTGGCTGTTGAAGCTGATTTTAGATATGCAGGAAAGGCAAGTGTTACATTCCCTTCAAACTGTGCTGTTTCAAGCTCTGGGTGGTGGCAAAGCCGAGTGCCTCTCCCACATTTCCAAAAACAACACTTGCTAGACGTGGAAAGCTAGACGGAAACCTTTGCTCCTGAGGTACTTCCCTTTTCACATGCAGGGTTCATTCAGACATGCGTCACCACATTAAAAAAACACTTTCGCCATCTTGAAATGGTCGAGTTTCAGTGGAGCATGTACTCGGTGCCGTCCTCCTGACTGAATTACCTGTTAAGTGAATTTTACCTTTGTGGGAATCTGCAGTTTCAGGGTTTAGTTCAGGGACAGTCATTGCGATGCCCTCCAGATGCCGTTGGACATTCCTGACCATTGACCATGCTGTCTGGGTCTGAGGGGAGCCAGAATCCACCAACATCCAGAGGCCGCCATGTTGGATATTCCCAGTATCATTGATAATGTGGCTAATTCCATAAACACAAACCAGAGTTTCTGACGTTGCACACAATCCAGTCAAAATCCAGCACTTTTAAGGGCTCACTGGTGTCCAGTAAAAGGTCTTAATTGGTTTTAACTGACTCTCACAGGAATCAACAAAACTTGCTCTAGCCGCTGTAGAGCATTGTCATGCTTATGCTTTGGCAAATAAGTTTTGTAACCTATCCCAAGAATTTAGGACAGGTAACACTCCCGCGGCCATAAAAGATGACCTATGAATTTAAGCTGAGGAGGAGGATAATAGGAAAGGATATAAACCGACAGACATTTCATATGTCACTGGTCCAGAGATGCTGTTCTGTAGAATGGGAAATGCAGAAGCGGTCCTCTCTTAACACTGTTCTTTCTGCCTTAATTCACAGCTTCATGCTCTTGCTGCAGGAATTAAAGTCATCGCTACAGACTACTGCTCGGCCGGAGTCGAGATTTGTCGGAAGGCTTGTGGGGGGCACGGCTACTCTCTTCTCAGCGGCCTGCCTTCCTTATTCACCAGGCAGGTGGCTGGTTGCACCTATGAGGGGGAAAACACTGTCCTCCTCCTACAGACAGCCAGGTAGCTGCACTGAAAACCTATCCAAATCTGTCTTCCATCTTGCTTCCAAGGCCCGTGCCAAAGCCACTTTAGATATCAGAAGCTTTTCCACGATACGTTTCACGTTTTATTTTCATGATTAAAACCTTTTATACAGGGGGGTCTGAACTATGAGTTAGACCTTAATTGTTTAATCTGATTATTTGTATTTTGTCTGTTACTTTGTAAGGTAAAGGTAAAGGGACCCCTGACCATTAGGTCCATTCATGACCGATTCTGGGGTTGCGGCGCTCATCTTGCTTTATTGGCCGAGGGAGCCGGCGTACAGCTTCTGGGTCATGTGGCCAGCATGACTAAGCCGCTTCTGGCGAACCAGAGCAGCGCACGGAAACGCCGTTTACCTTCCCGCCGGAGCAGTACCTATTTATCTACTTGCACTTTGACGTGCTTTTGATCTGCTAGGTTGGCAGGAGCAGGGACAGCAACGGGAGCTCACCCCGTCATGGGGATTCAAACCCCCGACCTTCTGATTGGAAAGTCCTAGGCTCTGTGGTTTAACCCACAGTGCCACCCGCATCCATCCCAATCTCCTTGTATTTGTATTGTTACTTTGCACTGTACCTTTAAACTCTACCACAGAGTACAGACATTTCATATGTCACTGGTCCATTTTCTGAAATTTGGAAAGTACAGTTCTCTACATGAGAACTGAAAACACCTAAAAAAACCTACTTGAAACTAGGCAGCCAAAGTTGTTGTGTCCCAAGCAACTTTATGCGGATTTATTTAAGGGAGTGCTTGACACTCCAAAATTCTGAAACAACAAGCTCCAAATTCGACAACTGGGAAAAACTGACATGTGTTGCATCCTTTTTTAGGTGTTTAACAGTTCTCATGTAGAGAACCTTACATTCCAATTCAGGGCACATTCCAATTGCTCAGCAGTCAATGCTATTGAAGCGTATTTTGCAGCCAACCTTCTGTGAGGGAAGGGAAAGTTGTCATTTTGGCCAGAACTAAAACCTCTTGCAGGCTCAAGAAACAGGATTTCCAAATTTCAGAAAATGGAAGGATTACATAATTTGGTTGTTGTTGTTGTGCCTGGGGACTAAGATAAGGATTAAGGAAATATAGAGGTGTGTGAGATGTTATGGGCCGAAAATCAGAATATGCAGTGCTCAAGTGTGCCAGTGTAACTCTTTTCTGTTCTGCAGACTCTGACTGGCAGAAGAATGAGTGGAAGAATGATTGACAGTGGAGGAATTGAGTCAAATGTTGGGTGGAGCTACAAGTGAGTGATAGGCAGATAACAACACTCTAGGATTATTTTTAATGAAGAGTGGGATTAGAAATCACTTAAGCGAATTGAGCGTTGATTGGAAAATGACAGTTGACTGACTGCAAGAGACAGAAAGAAATGGAGAATGAGATGAAAGAGATAGGAAGACAGAGAGCAAGCAACTGTAAAAGAGGATAGCTGTTTTTGAAATACCATTGAATATTCTGTATGCAATAACTGCTTGTTCTGGATGTTGTGTTCCTTAATCAATTGTCTGCTTAGCATTTAAACTGTGTTCTGGTCTGGGTGGATTCTAAGGTCCATACGTCTCATCCCATGTGGCTTGTGCAGATGTATTTGGGTAAGAATATAAAGGGAGAGGCCTGCTGGTGGCAGCAGGTATTTTGTGGGAAGTCTGTACTCAGTGGAGTCTTTGAGTGACTAATCTAGTGACCTCCTGGGGGTGGGCCTTTTAGGAGACTCTGGAATAGTGATCCTGACAAATATATTTTTTGTGTTTTCTCTGCAACAAGTAGGGTTGCAAACCCAGCACACTTAAGAATGCAAGATAGGAATTGCTGAGGATTCTGCAGCAGAGTCAATATCCTAAGATATAGCCATGATGCATGTTCTTAAATGGGACACGGGTGGCACTGTGGGTTAAACCACAGAGCCTAGGACTTGCCGATCAGAAGGTCGGCGGTTCGAATCCCCGCAATGGGGTGAGCTCCTGTTGCTCAGTCCCTGCTCCTGCCAACCTAGCAGTTCAAAAGCACCTCAAAGTGCAAGTAGATAAATAGGTACCACTCTGGCAGGAAGGTAAACGGCATTTCCGTGCGTTGCTATGGTTCGCCAGAAGTGGCTTAGTCATGCTGGCCACATGACCCGGAAAAAATGTCTGCGGACGAACGTCAGCTCCCTCGGCCAGTAAAGCGAGATGAGCGCCGCAACCCCAGAGTCAGCCACGACTGGACCTAATGGTCAGGGGTCCCATTACCTTTACCTTTATGTTCTTAAATATCTTTCTCCCCCTGGCCTGCCTATTAACTATCCTGTTTTCCAGTTATTTGTATCATGAGTCGTACAGGAACGTTGCCTTATCTGTGGCCTTGCTTTTTAACCGCTGAAAAATAAGTGTTTGGAAACAAGTCGTGTAGTTCAGCAAATGCCTCTGGGATGAGGATGTGGCTCAGTTTTCATTTTCTTTGTCATTAGGTTTCTGATCAAGTGCCTTGGGATGGCACAAAGCGGCCAGCCTCTTCCTTCATCAGTTGCTTACCTGACTTCTGAAAGCTTTGGAAAATGCCAAGCCCAGGAAAAGAGAGACTTCCTCAATCCTGACGTTTACACTGAAGCTTACAGGCACAGAGCATTCAGGTTGGCACAGAGATGCTGGAACCCAACAGTTTTGCTTGGGTGGTGTTTTTGTTTTTGTTTTTTTTTGGGGGGGGATTTCTTGCATGTCTCATCTTAAAGGCACAGGATGATAAACAACAGGAGATCAAATAAGGTGTATTCGTGATCAGGGAAGGCTGTGGGCTGTGGGCCAAGTTGTATCAGTCTAACCTACCTCACGGGGTTGTTTGGTGATCTTACAATTGCTCCCCCAAACTCCCTTGATGAAGGGCTGATTACATAAGCCCTATCTGAAGGCTGAAAGATACTGTTCCCCGTGACCCTGAAATTACTAGTTGAATGTGTTAACTGCTTTTAGAATGCTTTTTAAAATAGTTTATATCAGGAATTCTCGAACTGTAGTCTGTGCACCACAGTGAACTGCGAGTTTCATTCAGGCAGTTTGTGTCATGACTGCATTAAAAACATTTTTTTTAATTGTATTTTTATTGCTTCTTTTGTTTCTTATGTTGTATTTTATCTTGTTACAATTTCAAATCTATGGGGTGCAAACGGGTAATGCAATAAAATGCAATTTAAGAGCAAGATGCAAATGTTCTGAACGCAGGATAAATTCATCATATAACAGGGGACTTATTTGTACCGTATTTTTCGCTCTATAAGACGCACCAGACCATAAGACGCACCTAGTTTTTGGAGGAGGAAAACAAGAAAAAAATTATTCTGAATCCCAGCAGCCAGAACAGCAAGAGGGATCGCTGTGCAGTGAAAGCAGCGATCCCTCTTGCTGTTCTGGCTTCAGTGATAGCTGCGCAGCCTGCATTCGCTCCATAAGACGCACACACATTGCCCCTTACTTTTTAGGAGGGGGAAAAGTGCATCTTATAGAGCGAAAAATACAGTAATCTAGAAGCGGGGTAAGAGCTTCTGTGGAGAGAGGCTGGTACATGGGCATATTGCCCAAGCTATACATTCATCAAAACAGGGTGGTAGAGTTCTTAGGTAGTAGGGATTGCCATCACTTTAGGCCACATGACTTTTTGAAAAGAAAAGCTCCAACATTTTTTTCTAAGAGCTGTTTTAATTTGCATGGAGTTGTTTTTGTGCTTTGCATCATGGACCATTCAAAACTGTTGAAGACACCTGCGTGATACAGCCCAGATTTCTCTCACCTTCATTCTCCCCCATGTGCAGACCAGACCTTTGTTTCTGCTATTTAGGTGCATTTTTTTTAAAATAGCCATAAATATTTGCAAAATTGTTGACAGTTTTTTGGGTGTCTATAATAGTTACTGAAGGAGCGTCTCCACCCCCATCATTCAGCCCAGACACGGAGGTCCAGCACCGAGGGCCTTCTGGCGGTTCCCTCACTGCGAGAAGTGAGGTTACAGGGAACCAGGCAGAGGGCCTTCTCGGTGGTGGCGCTCGACCTGTGAAATGCCCTCCCATCAGATTTCAAGGAAATAAACAACTATCTGACTTTTAGAAGACACCTGAAGGAAGCCCTGTTTAGGGAAGCTTTTAATGTTTGATGTTTTGTCGTGTTTTTAATATTCTGTTGGGAGCCGCCCAGAGTGGCTGGGGAAACCCAGCCAGATGGGCGGGGTACAAATAATAAATTACTATTATTATTTTAATCTTTCCCTATAGAGTTGCAAGAAACGCAGCTGTCAAACTCCAGGGTTTGGTTCAGCAGGGAATGGCACAGCACGACGCTTGGAACAGGTGCTCTGTCCAACTTGCCCAGGCTGCCATGGTTGGTAAAAACTTTGTAGCTTCACCCACTACTGGCTCTTCTGCCAGGAATCCTGTCTCGTAAACTGCACTTGAAAAACTAAGCCAATAATCATCATCATCATCATCATCATCAGTACAGTGGTACCTCAGGTTAAGTACTTAATTCGATCCGGAGGTCCGTACTTAACCTGAAACTGTTCTTAACCTGAAGCACCACTTTAACTAATGGGGCCTCCTGCTGCTGCCTCGCTGCCGGAGCATGATTTCTGTTCTCATCCTGAAGCAAAGTTCTTAACCTGAAGCACTATTTCTGGGTTAGCGGAGTCTGTAACCTGAAGCATATGTAACCTGAAGCGTATGTAACCTGAGGTACCACTGTACTGATGTGTTGTGTTGCTTTTTTTTTAAAAGCCCTGTTTTGTATAAGAACATGATACTGATGTTTCTAGATCTAAAAAGCACCTTGTTAAAGGAGGAGTGGCTAACCTTTGACCCTCAAGATCTTGCTGGACTTCATCTCCCATAATCCCTGGCAACTGATCATTCTGGCCGGGACTGATAGGAGTTAGAATCCAGCAAATTCTGGAGGAGTCTTTTCGTAAACCGCTTTGAGGGTTTTTTATTTTTTAACAATCCAGTAGTCTATACATTTTATGAAACGGATAAATAAAAATAACCTTGCCTGGAGATGCCAAGGATTGAAGCTGGGGCCCTCAGATGATCTTCCCCTGAGCTACAACTTTCCCTAAATGGGTGTGTGTGATGATGAACAGTAGAAAGAACTGACGAGAGATCATTTTGTCTCACTGTAAATCATTTCGGGACTTTCTGCTGTGGGGAGCGACGCATAAATTCAGTCCACCTAACCCAGCTCAGGATTTCTTTTAAGAGTTGTGGAAGCAAGACCCCATAATAGACAGAGTAGTGGAGTGGAGGTTTTGGAAAAGGAGTGAGGAACGGATTTGCAGGCTTATGCCTTTGCTGTGGAAACACAGGCATGCCAGACACAGCCCCCAGTCATGTAGGAGCACACTAGAGAGAATCAGCTCCCACTCAGCTGGGGGCTGAGTCTGAAAGGCACTGCGGTCACCTTGATGTTGGGGTCATATCCGCACCAGGCATTTAAAGCCCTCTTCCCACAAACAAACCTGGGATCTGTCGTATGCTGAGAGTTGTTAGGAGACCTCTCACAGAACCATGTTCGAATCCCCACGATGGGGTGAGCTCCCATTGCTCTGTCCCAGTTCCTGCCAACCTAGCAGTTTGAAAGCACACCAGTGGAAGTAGATAAGTAGGTACTGCTGCGGCGGGAAGGTAAATGGCATTTCCATGCGTTCTGGTTTCCGTCACGGAGTCCCGTTGTGCCAGAAGCAGTTCAGTCATGCTGGCCACATGACCTGGAAACCTGTCTGTGGACAAACACCGGCTCCCTCAGCCTGAAAGCAAGATGAGCGCCTCACCCCATAGTCACCTTTGACTGGACTTAACCATCCAGGGAATCTTAACCTTTTTTACCTTTATAACGGTGCTGTGACCTCTAACAATTAGGCTGGAGACAATTCCTGGCAGCTGTGACCTTGAAATGAGAAACCACATAGCCCAGGAGTGGAACCCGGTTCCACAATGCCAACACTTCCCCCCCAAGGCGAGTTATCGCGCAGAGGTGAGTGGTGCTTGCTTCTAGCTGTTTTTACTTTGCCAGGCTCACAGCCAATACATCGTGGTGGAAAAATTTGTCAAAGCGCTGGAGACATTTGGAAAAGAGGCTGCCATCCAGAGGGTCCTTAAGCATCTCTGCGACCTCTATGCCCTGCATGGGATCTTTTCGGACTTGGGAGACTTTGTGCAGGATGGCTACCTTTCTACAAAGCAATCTGACATGGTGACCGAATCATACCTGGATCTCCTGGCTGTCGTTCGGTGAGGTTATCCTCTTTTTCTGCTAAGGGCTTAATGCCCTTAATGTTTGGAACATACGTTGTGTTGTAACAGTCATTAAACAATGCTGTATATGAAACTAGCAAGCTGCCCATCTTTAGGATGGGTGAAGAAGGAGACTCACAGAACTACAATTCCCAGAGTTCCTGGGAAGAGGGATGGAATGCTTAACCATGCTGAGAATTGCAGCTCCGTGAAGGGAATAGGGGTCTTCCTAACATCTGTCAGCATCCTTAATAAACTACACTTCCCAGGATTCTTTGAGGCTCAAGTGGTTTAGGATTGCTTTAAATGTATGTGGCCTTTGTCAATTTGGTATGCTTGAATGGCATTGAAGCTACAAAGCCATTATTCACCCGTCAAATAGAAAATGTCTCTTTGACCTTTTGGTCAGTTTCCTACTCCGATGACGTCTCTTGTGGCTTATTGAGATCTTGTCTGTTTTTAATAAAAACAATCAGATAAAAATATTGCAATAAGCGTTGGCGTTCCTGCTGGTTCTGAAATTTTGAAAAGCGCAGAAGCCGCGACCTCTCCGTTTCCCAACGGAAGCGGATGCCTCAGCACCATCGGGTGGTTTTGATTCAAAATCAGCTACGTGGGCTTTTTAAAGAAGTCAGAAATATTTACTCTAAAGACTTTTATCAAATCGCTTCCAATAAGGAGGGTGACTATGATGTCATGACTTCACCACGAAGCGTAAAAGCATTAAAAGATAAAGCTATCGTTTGCATGCCATTAACGGATTATCTTCGGGGTTTACCTTGGTGGATTGAAATTAAAGAGACACAATCTGTAACCGATAGATGGTAAAGTAAATTGTTCTGCTGGCTTCCCTGTGAAACTTACATTTTCTTATTATTTTCAATTATCCCATGTGTATCCCCTTTCATTTGTCTGGGATCACAATATATCTACCCAGCATAGAATAACACTACAGGGTTTATTCTGGGTTATAAAACCCAAAGCAACGGGTGCCCCTAGATATCAAAATAGTATCTTCCATACCTAGCTCTGAGAACAGATTTATTTGTGCAGTCAATAGACAAATTGATTATCTAGCGATGGAGGTAGATATAGCCAAAAGATGTAAATAAGAAGGCAGTAAAGACAGTCTCCTGTCAGACCACCCAACCTACCAGATATTTTGGCGTACAATTACTGTACTTTTCCATGTATAAGACTAGGGTTTTTTACTTTAAAATTATGTGAAAAACTGTGGGTTGTCTTATACAAGGGGCAATCTCCCCCCCTATTTTCTTAAATTGGAGTCCCTAAAAATAGGGGGTGTCTTATACATGGGGGCGTCTTATACACGGGAAAATACGGTAGTTCATTTATGAGAGGGGTAGGAAACTTATAGCCATCCTGCTGTGGCTGAATCACAGTTCCTATTATCCCAAACCATTGGCCCTCCTAGCTGGAGCTGATAGGAACTGGGAGCCCAACAACAACTGGCAGGCCACAGACCTGTGCTCCCTGATTGACAATGCCATTTGATCTAGGCTACCGCAATGCGCTTTACATGGAACAGCCCTTGAATCATAGAATCATAGAGTTGGAAGAGACCACAAGGGCCATCGAGTCCAACCCCCTGCCAAGCAGGAAACACCATCAGAGCACTCCTGACATATGGTTGTCAAGCCTCTGCTTAAAGACCTCCAAAGAAGGAGACTCCACCACACTCCTTGGCAGCAAATTCCACTGTCGAACAGCTCTTACTGTCAGGAAGTTCTTCCTAATGTTTAGGTGGAATCTTCTTTCTTGTAGTTTGGATCCATTGCTCCGTGTCCGCTTCTCTGGAGCAGCAGAAAACAACCTTTCTCCCTCCTCTATGTGACATCCTTTTATAGGCTGTTTGAAGGCTGTTTGAAAACTTCACTCAGGTAGCCAGCACAGGGCCACCCGGATTTTACAGACTACAAGCTTACCTTTGTGCTAAATGACTATGGGAACAAAAGAGAAAGCACCTCGCTCCAGTTTTGGCTGACTTGCACTGACGGCCAATTTGCCTGCAGTCCAGTTCAGGATCTTGGCACTTCCTTCAAAGCTGTAAATGTTCTAGGTCCTGCTTTAAAAAGAGGGCTCCTTCTGTCTTTGTCTTCATTAGCCAAATTATCAGCGTTGCAGCCCTGCTCGTGCTGTAGTAGGATATTGCTAGAATCCTAGAACTGTGGAGTTGGAAGGGACGTCATGGGACATCTAGTCCAAGCCCTTGAAATGCAGGAATCTCAGCTAGATCATGCATGACAGATGGCCATCCAACCTCTGGTTAAAAACCTCCAAGGAAGGAGAGTCCACCACCTCCTGAGGGAAACTGTTCCACTGTTGAACAGCTCTTACTGTCAGAAAGTTCTTCGTGATGTTTAAACGGAACCTCCTTCCTTGTAACTTGAATCCTTTGGTTGAGGTTCTCCAGAGAGGAGAAAACAAGCTTGCTCCATCTTCCATGTGACAGCCCTTTAGATATTTGTAGATGGCCATCATATCCCATTCTGCCAGGACACTGAGGTCCAGCACTGAGGGCCTTCTGACAGTTCCCTCGCTGCGAGAAGCCAAGTTACAGGGAACCAGGCAGAGGGCCTTCTCAGTAGTGGCGCCCGCCCTGTGGAACGCCCTCCCACCAGATGTCAAAGAGAAAAACAACTACCAGACTTTTAGAAGACATCTGAAGCCAGTGCTGTTTAGGGAAGCTTTTAATGTTTGGTGGACTATTGTATTTTAATATTCTGTTGGAAGCCGCCCAGAGTGGCTGGGGTATAAATAATAAATTATAATAATATTATTATTATTATTATCACCTCTCAGTCTCCTCTTTTCCAGGCTAAATATGCCCAGCTCCTTCAACCGTTTCTCATTGATCAATTTGGTCACCCTGCTCTACACACATTGCAGCATTTCAATATCCTCCTTAAATTGTGGTGCCCAGAACTGGACAGAGTTAATGTTTATGCTGCAGAAGGAACAAAAAAAAACCTTTCTGGCACTTCTAGGGTACAGAGCAAGTATTAGGGGTTTTATTTGGTTTTTATGGAATAGAAATTGTGACTCGTATATTGGGGCTCATTAAGATTCCTTTGCTCTTTTTCAGGAAAGATGCTGTGCCCTTAGTGGATGCATTTGATTTCTCAGACGCAAATTTAAATTCAGCCCTTGGCTGCTATGATGGTCAAGCCTATCAGAGGCTTTACGAGTGGGCCAAGAAGTCACCAACCAACCATCAGGTGAGAACAGCGCATGCCAAAGTCAACAAGCAGCCAGACAACTTAAAGGAGAGGCCTATCAGTGCTTCCCCGTTTAACGTGAATTAATTGTCATGCTGCACTAAAGGTAATTGGACCACTGACCATTAGGTCCAGTCGTGGACAACTCTGGGGTTGCGGCGCTCATCTCGCTTTATTGGCCGAGGGAGCTGGCGTACAGCTTCCGGGTCATGTGGCCAGCATGACTGAGCTGCTTCTGGCGAACCAGAGCAGCACACGGAAATGCTGTTTACCTTCCCGCCGGAGCGGCACCTACTGTATTTTTCGCTCTATAAGACGCACCAGACCACAAGACGCACCTAGTTTTTGGAGGAGGAAAACAAAAAAAAAAATATTCTGAATATCCCTCTTGCTGTTCTGGCTTCTGTGATAGCTGCGCAGCCTGCATTCGCTCCATAAGACGCACACACATTTCCCCTTACTTTTTAGGAGGGAAAAAGTGAGTCTTATAGAGCAAAAAATACAGTATTTATCAACTTGCACTTTGACGTGCTTTCTAACTGCTAGGTTGGCAGGAGCAGGGACCGAGCAACGGGAGCTCACCCCGTCGCGGGATTCGAACCGCCGACCTTCTGATCGGCAAGTCCTAGGCTCTGTGGTTTAACCCACAGTGCCACCCGCGTCCCCTGTCATGCTGCACTAGAGCAGGGCTAAGCCTGCTTTCCATACTGAGCCGAAATAAAATTTAATTATGGGAAGCACATTTGTGTTTAATCTATGCAGACTGAGCACAAATTAAACATTTGCGTTCAATTTGCATAACTTAATGCATATTAGCATTCCACAATGCATAGTTTGGATTCGCACGGTGCAGAATTCTGGACTGTTGTGACAGATTTAGCCCAAAATACAAGCAGCCCTGAGCATCGTAAACAGTAGATGGAACAGGGCAGGGAAGTGTTAACTGGAGCCAAAAAGTGCAGGGGGGGAAATGAGTTTGGGGTGGTTCGGGGCAAGCTTTATTTTTAGGGGGGGGGGCTGGCTGGAGCTTTGGAGAAGGCGGGGGAAATAAGGAGAGTTGAGGGGTGATATGGCATTAGCCACAAAAAAAGAGCAGTGAGTGAAAAGAACACAGATCATCTAACACAGAGAAAGATGGAGAAACAGGAAGAGAGTCAAGGCACATTTATATAAAGAGTTGTGTGTGCTCCACAATGCTGTGCAAAAAGGTGAGGGGGCACACCAAATTTGCTATGGGGCACATTTATTTTTAGGAAAGGCAATTTTCTACCTCTGGCGACTGCAGCGAGAAGCATGAAAGTACATTGTCAGCATCTAACAATCTTCAGCGCCGCAGTGGGAGCTTAATAGGACTCCCAGCAGCCAACAGGGTGAGCTGTTCCTTGGATTTCTCCCCAAGCAGCAAAACCAGAATCACAGGGAAGCCAAAGAGGGGCACAGCTCTTGATTAAAATCAGAGGGAGAAATGGGGCAGCAGTTGTGGGTTTCCTGAAACCATGATTCAAGAACTTGAGGATACATTCTGCAAAATAGGGAAATCATCTGCACGATTTGCTTAACTGTGCACTTAATAGAATCCAGGTTTTATTGCTGCAGAGTTTGGGCACAGGTATTAGTAATGTCGGTAAAATGCAGGCATGTTTCTCTCTTGCATATCTGCAAGGGAGAATGAGACAGCTCAGTGCAGAGCCCTGCTTATATGCAAGGCTCAGGAGCCTGACCCTGATGCAGTTGAAAGCTCCTGAGGGCCTTAGGAGGACACAGGTGACATGCTCCTAGTGGCAGAAAGAGGAGATAGAGCAGGAAGAGGCATCAGTAGTCTAAAAGAGCACCGTTTGAGAGCTTCAGTGTGGTGTAGTGGTTCGAGTGCTGGACTAGGACCTGGGAGACCAGGGTTCAAATCCCCACTTGGCCACGAAGCTCACTGGGTGACCTTGGGAGTCAGTCACCGCCTCTCAGCCTAACCTACCTCACAGGGGTGTTGTGGGGGATTAGATGAGGAGGAGCTCCTTAAGAGAAAAGCAGCAAATAAGTAATAGGCAATTGCTTTGCTAGCAGGTACAGGAAGGGCTGGTCTTGGCAAAATAATGCTCAGCACTTTGTTGTTATTTAGTTGTTTAGTCATGTCCGGCTCTTCCGGCTGTTGTTGTTTAGTCGTTTAGTCGTGTCTGACTCTTCGTGACCCCATGGACCAGAGCACGCCAGGCACTCCTGTCTTCCACTGCCTCCTGCAGTTTGGTCAGACTCATGCTGGTAGCTTTGAGAACACTGTCCAACCATCTCGTCCTCTGTCGTCCCCTTCTTCTTGTGCCCTCCATCTTTCCCAACATCAGGGTCTTTTCCAGGGAGTCTTCTCTTCTCATGAGGTGGCCAAAGTCTTGGAGCCTCAGCTTCAGGATCTGTCCTTCCAGTGAGCACTCAGGGCTGATTTCCTTCAGAATGGATAGGTTTGATCTTCTTGCAGTCTATGGGACTCTCAAGAGTCTCCTCCAGCACCATAGTTCAAAAGCGTCAATTCTTCGGCGATCAGCCTTCTTCATGGTCCAGCTCTCACTTCCATACATCACTCCTGGGAAAACCATAGCTTTAACTATACGGACCTTTGTTGGCAAGGTCTCTGCTTTTTAAGATGCTGTCTAGGTTTGTCATCACTTTTCTCCCAAGAAGCAGGCATCTTTTAATTTCGTGACTGCTGTCACCACCTGCTTTGATCATGGAACCCAAGAAAGTAAAATCTCTCACTGCCTCCATTTCTTCACCTTCTAATTGCCAGGAGGTGATGGGACCAGTGGCCATGATCTAGGCTTTTTTGATGTTGAGCTTCAGACCATATTTTGCGCTCTCCTCTTTCACCTTCATTAAGAGGTTCTTTAATTCCTCCTCAGCACTTATTTGCAAGGCTTTATTAGGTGATGTATGTGGCCTGCATCTCAGCCACTGCAGGAACACACTGCGCATAAGCACGTCTCCTACAGCGCCTTTTCCAAACATGACCTTCATACTGGTTCCGTTGCTGAACTCTGCAGCTGGGCAAGAGCCCATAAGCCATGCCTTTACCCTGTTCGGTCTTGACGCTAAAGAAGGAAGCACAGGGTTAGACAGGAAATTGACTCCTCCACAATGGCTTCTGTTTTCTGCCCTGAGTAGCTGACTGTCTATGTGATTGACACTCACTTTCTGTCTCCCCAACAGGACAACCGGATTTTTGAGACGTATTTGAAGCCGCTTTTCCGGAACGCCCTCTCCAAGCTGTGAAAGGAGGAAATGAAGCAGAGAGGCAGGTCCTCCGCCCCCCCCCCCCCCGCTGCTCTCAAAGCAACACCAACGTTTATTGATTAATGTAAACCCATAAAATGTAGTGGCCGACTGCCTTTTGAGTTTTGTCCATCAAAACATTCTCTTGAGTTTTCCTGGCAAGCGGAAGGAAGCCAGCGAATCTGAACAATTTGCTTTGGCGGTGGGGAGATGCCTTTTAACTTCACCAAATAAGCCAAGTTTTATTTTATTTCGCTGTTCACAGCAGCCCTTGCTGACATGTATGTGCCAGCTCAGTCCACCGGAATTACTGCCATGAGATCAGTCCACCAGCCGTTTTCGGGCTGGGATTGGGGAACCTGTGGCCCTGCAGATACAGCTGAATTACAGCTCCCATCATCCTTGACCATTGGTCATGCTGACCAGAACTAGGAGGAGCGTCACAATTCCCTCCCTTGCTTTAGGATCCGGACCAGGACCAAGGGGGTAACAGTTATACAGAACCCCCAGAGAGTCGGTGTGGTGTAGTGGTTAAGAGCAGTGGACTCGTAATCTGGTGAACCGGGTTTGATTCCCCGCTCCTCCACATGCAGCTGCTGGGTGACCTTGGGCTAGTCACACTTTTGAAGTCTCTCAGCCTCACTCACCTCACAGAGTGTTTGTTGTGGGGGAGGAAGGGAAAGGAGAATGTTAGCCGCTTTGAGACTCCTTCGGGTGGTGATAAAGCGGGATATCAAATCCAAACTCTTCTTCTTCCCTATAGCAACTTTATTGATGGCAGAATTCTGGTGATGGCAGAAGGGATTGCTATGGCTCTTCTCAGGGCCTGGCCACACCCACCTGTCACTCACTTGATGTCATATGACCTCAGGTGAAGCCGCGACTGCAAAGGAGCAACTGGGAGCATTAGATTGGGGCTCCCAGTTCCTTTTGCAAGCAGGGCTTGCAATGTAAATCTGGAGCAGAATGCAAGCTGCACCATTTCAGCCAGGTCAGATCCACTTGATGTCATGATTTCAGGTGACTGGCAGGGGGACCTGCTTGCCCACCTAGGACTGGGTGCAACTTGAGCCAATCAAAAATGATTCCGCCCCCTTTTCTTACACACACGTTTCCTGCGTGGAAATTTGCCTGCACTAATGTAAGAAGAGGCATGGAATGGTCCATAATGAAGATTCTTGTTTTTAATACTTTCAGGGAAACGTACCTATTCTCCAAGTGCCTAACCAGTAAAAAAAAGAAACTCGGCAAGATGCCTTTAAGAACCACCAGACCCTTAGGATGTAATTGTAGGTCTCTCAAACCCACCTCGCAACCTCTAATTTAAAATCTCACTGTGGTGACAGAGCTTGCACTAAATTAAAGATCCTGCACAGGAAAGACAGGGGTATAGATGTTTTAAATTAATTTCACACAGGCACCAGGCTGGCAGAAGCACACAAGCTGAAATTAAGCTAATGATCAAGTTCCATTTAATCAGCTTGCAAGTGTGCAATTTAGGAAGAGCACTTTTAAGCAAATAAATTGCAATTCAGATGCTTCGAAGTGGGGAAGGGATGCAAGTTCGTCCCCTGCCTAAAAAAGGAACAATGGCCTCATCCACGGGCACCTCTGCTAACCTACCAGTGAATTGTTGAGGATAAAATGTGAGGAAAGCTATGTATGCCATGTGAAGCTCCTTGGAGGACGCAGGGGATACATATGTATCTCGCCCCTTTTTTTTTAGTGATAGACTGCTACAATGCACCCCATGTGGGGCTTACCTTGAAGACTGTGCAAAAGCTGACACTACTGCTGCTGCCAGGTAAACACATGGGGCAGCAAGAGGGGCTCGTGTGTCACCAATCCTTAAAGCGCTGCACAGTCTGCCTATGAGCTAACTGTGCCCGATTCAAGGGATCAGTACAAAACCCCAAGTGGCTTGATACTCAAGTACTTAAACCAAGTGCCTTCTTCAGTTTCTGTCAGTTGGGGCTTTGAGATGGCGAAGCTGTGCTTGTAGTCCCTTGGAGAGACATGGGTCGTGGGGCCATGATGCAAAGCAGAGACTTCTCGGTGGTGTCTCCCTGGTTGTGGAATTCCATCCTGGTGGAAAGCTGGCTCCCCCCCCACACACACACACACTGTTATCATTCTTGAAAACTTAGAACATACTTTAGTACAGAGCTGGACTGGAGTTCAGCAGTCTAGGTATCGCCGTCTGTTGAACTGTATTTCATTGCTGATAAGGGTTTTATGGTTTTATGCATATTTTATTTTTATGATTATTGTGCAGCACTTTGAGCTTCTACAAGAGGGGGGAAGGCTGAGGAACAAAGAGCAATAAATAATGATCTTGTGAATAAATTAAAGGAGCACTGTAAAGGAATGGGGGAATCCTCTGCTGGCGTTTAAAGTTTAAGAGCAAGAGGCTGCATGTGCAACTGTGGTTGGAACGTGAAAACTAGGACTGAGGAGTCTTGGATTCAAATCTACACTCAGCTATGAAGCTCATTTGGTGGTCCTTGAGCTGTCACCTTCCCTCATCCTAAACTGCCTCATTTGTTGTTGTTAGGATAAAGTGCAAAGGGGGTGGAGGCAAAGAACCATGGAGTCCCGGAGGAAAGGCACATAATAAAAAGGTAATACCCTCAAGCTGAGGTGAAGATGAAGGAGGGATCGTAACAGCTTGACAAAGGCCACCTAATGAGTTTGTAATCAAGCTACAAGTTGAATAGAGGATTTGTTTCCTCACACTTAAGTCACTTTGCTGTATCTGTAGCTCATTAATGCACTACGTCAATGTAGCTCCATGGCGTCATTGAGATGAGTACTTTAAACAAAAAGAAAGTGTCATTTGCAAGTGAAGCTGTTGCCCTTGTATAGTTTCCTTCGGAATCCAAGAGGTGATGGGTCTATCTTCCCCACACAATGTTGTTCTATTTTTAAATGGTGCCGCTTATTTTTTTTTTAGATTCTGCTATTCGTACGTTGAACAATTCTAGCCATTGCAAATAAAAACATGTAATGCCACGTTGTCTTATTGAAATGATTGGTGTTGTTGGTTTGTCAATGGAGACATATATGAGGAGAGAACAGCTTTTGGGGAGGGGTGCAGGATTTATTGGTGCTGGAACCCTCCAAATCTACTGCTAACCCAGACTGAAATACTGGAAAGGGTTTGAGTAAAGAATTAAGCGAACCTTGGATGAAGCTAGCAGGGCCTCTGCTTGATGTTTAGAAATGTTTTTAGTCTTGAGTTAAATTTTGCAGGCCTCCGTTGTCTTCAAATTCCACATTCCCCCTTCTTGCATTCTGTCTTCTGGGATTATTTTATTTGGGAGAGTTTGGTAAAACGGCCAGCTAATACAGGTCCACTGAAGCAGCCTCTTACTTATTGAAGTCGTCTCACAAAATTAATGAGCCTATTTGTAGTAACCAGGCAGCTGTTGCAAAGCAGAGGGACAAGCAAGCTATTTCGCTTTAGTAGTGAAATACAGTGGTACCTCGGGTTACATACACTTCAGGTTACATACGCTTCAGGTTACAGACTCCCCTAACCCAGAAATAGTACCTCGGGTTAAGAAATTTACCTCAGGATGAGAACAGAAATTGTGCTCCAGCAGCGCGGCAGCAGCGGGAGGCCCCATTAGCTAAAGTGGTGCTTCAGGTTAAGAACAGCTTCAGGTTAAGAACGGACCTCTGGAACGAATTAAGTATGTAACCAGAGGTACCACTGTACATTAACAACCCTCTGCCGCTATTCCAGCAACTCCTGCATCCAAGCTGGTGCCAAATGTATTGCTCTGCTTTCCTTTGGACCACATCAGTGAGGACGAGAGGGCGGTCTTGTTGTCTGGGCAGCCCAAGACCTCCCTACACACTGCCCATTATCATTTATCACCCCCCCTTCACTCTAAGGCTGCAGGATGGGTTACAACACTTGAACACAATACTGAAAACAGCTGAGAACATAACCAATTTTAAAAAACCTCTTATACCTAAACTTTCCCGAAGTTTTTAGCAAACTTTATTGAACTTTTTTGTGCTTTTACTGCTTTCATATACCGTATTTTTCGCCCTTTAGGACGCACTTTTTCCCCTCCAAAAATGAAGGGGAAATGTGTGTGCATCCTATGGGGTGAATGCAGGCTTTCGCTGAAGCCCGGAGAGCGAGAGGGGTCGGTGCGCACCGACCCCTCTAGTTCTCCAGGCTTCAGGAGAGCCCCACCGCCAGCCCCACAAGTTCGGGGGACAGCGGGGAGGCGCAGCGCGCCATCCCGCTGTCTCCCGACGTGGTTTGGAGGCTGGCGGAGGGCTTCCCCCTCCCCCAGCCGCGCAAACTCCCAGAGCGATGCTGAAGCTGCCCGCAGCTTCGGCATCGCTCTGGCTCCTGTTCTGGGGGCTGGGGTCGGGGGAAGCTCGGGCTTCCCCCGCCCCAGCCCCGCGCCTGGGGGGGGGAAATAATTTTTTCCCCTTTATTTCCCCCCCCCCATAGGGCGAAAAATACGGTAATAGGCTGCTTAGATTTCTTTCTCTCTTTTTTGGTCTTTAACTGAGCAAAAAACAAACAAACAAACACTGTAGGGGAAAACACGCTGGCGCAAGCCTCCTTTATCTGCCTGAGGCAGAAACCTCCCTCCCTCCCTCTGACATCACTAAAGAAGCAAAAGCAAGACTTAATGACTTTTTAATTAAAAACCCTTCAGGCCGTTCGCAAGCAAGGTTGCAACAATTATTGAATGAATAGGTACGCACACAAACACACACACCTGAATGCCATGTTCCAGAACTGCTTTCTGTGCGAGCTCTAAAACATGACCTTAAAGGCATCTTATGTTGTAATATTTATAATACTGTTTCTCTCACGTTTCTTGACCTCGTGTATTTCATCGTATAAGGGTCATATCTGTGTTACTACAAGCCCCATGCACAAACACAAAGCGAGAGAGACTGCTGCAATTGTACATTTCTAAATGCTTTAAAAAAACCGTTTATCTGCATCCACGAGAAACAAGCTTTTTGTTTGTTTTAATGGCAGAGAAGGTCGGCTCCTGTGTTCTTAAGAGAACCCTCTGTTGTCCCGAGTGCTCATCTGGAGGCTGGAGAATGCAAAGGGTGTTCTGGCATCTATTAGCGCTAAGCAGACGCAGAACACAAGCGCTCAGATGGTATGAGGTCATAAGCCTGGGAGGGGTGGGAAGGCTTCGTGAAAGATCCCCGAATGACGGGAGATCAGCAGTGGCATTTGTGCATCTCCACAATGCAAATGCAACAGCAATACAATAAAATGCATAGGAAACATATGTGCAGACTCACTACTACTTCCCCTTACAAGCAAAATTGTAAAGCAAGATTTGTTTTTTAACCCCATTCAAAAAGCATTTGGTAGGGCCTCAGAGGACCAGATCAAATTGTTTCAAGGGCTAGATCTGGCCTGCAGCATGCCAGCTGGCCTTCTTTATTCTACGGGAAGATGCAATTCTTCACAATTATATTCCTCTTGCCCAGCCCAGCTGCCCTGTGTAATATAGATCCCTAAATCCTGACGAAGTTCACTGCAGCGCTGTCATTATTTTGCTTAGAAAATTCCAACCAGTGATTCTAAAAAGTTTTCTTTCTTCATTTTCATTTACTCCTATGTATCTTGGAATAATTTCGAGAGAGCAAAAAAAAAAACCCCAAATCTGTAATTTCCATTTTTTTTTATTAGCTTCTTGCTGGCAAGCATTACACCTGGGAATAATACTGTACCAGGCATTTTTTTTTTAAATTCTGCCACAGGTATTATTATTATTTCATTCCAAATCCAATGAAAATATTTCTAACTGTATTTTTATCGCCGTGGGTAATATTTGGTTGCTTGTTTTATAATGCATAGAAAGAAAGAGTTCTCATAACTGTAAAATGCTGTACTGCTGACAATAAAACCAGGGGCAGAAGAAGCCTGATGGTACCTCAATTATTTTAATACTGCTTGCTTACCGATTTATGAAAACTAGGTTAGATTACATGATGGTAGCTTTTCCTCTCCCCAGCTGCACTTTAACAAATCTGGGTACAGCCCAGAGAGAACATCTCCTACACAAACTTCTCTTGTACTGTTTCTTATTCGTTTTGGTGTAGCTTACGCATGAGATAATTCACACTGGACTGGAGCCTCTGGAGTGGTTTGTAATAGCACTGGACGGGTTAAACACAGGTTAAAAACCAGGAGACAATTTTTAGCACTTTACATTGTACGGTGTGAACACCACGGAAAACGTGTCCTAAATGTAATTATTCCACAGTCCTTCCAAAGATGCCCTCTTGCTTCATCCTTTGAGAAAATAAAAAAATAAAAGTTTCTTTGATGGAAGGAGCAGGAACATGCAAACATTTCCTCACGACATGACGGAAGATTAGAGGCCGGAGCATGCCCATTCTCCGGTCCTTAGGAATCCATAATAAATATTTAAAACCAATATATATATATATAATCTATGTATATATGGAGAAAGGGAGAGATGCAGAGATTTTCTCCAATGTTGTTTAATTGGAAGCCAGTCTCCAGTCTCTTAATACCTTGTCCTGAGAAGCTGCTACATAGCTTCTGGACGGTAAACAAACGGGGAAAGAAGGGGTGAAATCAGTCGTCCGTTTTCTGTGCCAGTCTACAGAAAGTCCAGTTGTGTTCCACCGTATTTTCATTGGCTCGTTCGCTCATGTGGTGGACCCTGGTGTTTCGGATGGTGAAGCCTTGCTTTGTGATGTACTCCATCAGGTGGACCCGAAGGGAGACTTCTTGGTGGTAATCGCAGGGCCCAAACGTGAAAGAAACTTGGCAGTCCCTCGTGTCCATCATATGCTTGTTCCACTTTGTGAAATAGTTGGAGATCCCTTCCAGCAACGAGTGGACCTTGGTCGTGATGGTCAGCTGCGTTATGATCACCGCTACCGGGTTGGAATATTTCGAGAGTTTGCGAGTGCTGGAAAGCTCCACCACTTCCTCAAAGGTATCCACGGGATACAGAGGTTTGGGCTCGTTAAGACACTGTATCAAAGGTTCGATCTGGTAGAAGTCCGCTTCTTTACGAAGCAGGTCAAATTCCTTGAAGTCCAGAGGCAGAGTCAGCTCTGATGTCCGTAAAAAGTTGAGGACATACCGGAAAAGCGGCCCGTCCCGGTCAATGAAATAGTTGCCCTGGGAGTCCCTGGCGGTGGGGAAGCCTCCCCGGAACATGGCTCCCAGCATGGAATCGGGGTACCTCGTGAGCGTGGTGAGCGACGTCGTATACAAATGTCCACCCACATTCAGAGTGACCGGCTCAGTCATCTGCGGAAGGGGAGAGGAGAAGTTTCAGAGCTCTCACAAGCCAACATATGAATACCCCGTATGTACCTTAAACAACCATTTAAAAAACCACTGCTTGTACAAACAAACAAGCAAGCAAGCAATAAGAACTGCACTTTCCCCCTGTATGACTTAGCATGGGGCATTATTATCCAAAGTTAATTAGGGTAGAGCCCAACTTGCACTCACGGAAGGGGTTGTGATCCAGAAGAACAGAAATGGAGGGGAGTTTTGCCCTTCCACCTGCAGCCATAGCTGTCAACTTACAGATTTGAAAATAAGGGACCAGCAGCCAAAATAAGGGATTTTCCAAGCACAGGTATGTTCAACTTCTGAGCCCGTCCGAGCCAAAGGCAGAAAGCCCAGCCAGCAGCCAAACGAAGCCTCAAGCAGTTGTTCCCACAGCGCAGCAACCCGGCAAAGGGGATGCAGCAAGGAAAACCACCATCACCTCTCCACTGGGAATCGCTGAGCAAAGGCGAGTCCCCAGGCAATGCGGCTGATTTGATCGGCACATGGCATGCAAGCCCAGTCGTTCTTAGACTCCTTATTGGGTGAGCAACGCAGCCAAGCAACACAGTTGGAGCCTCCCTCCTCTCTGGCCAGCAGGGAGGGAGGGAGAGGAGCTGCTTCCTTTGAAACCCAGGAAATGTAAGGGACATAATCAATAAGGGACAGCAGCGGGACATGGGGCTGGGATAAGGGAGTTTCCCGCCAAATAAGGGACGGTTGACAGCTATGCCTGCAGCTCGCCCTCTTGCCACCTGCCACCCTGTTCTGGAGGGTCCCTAGCTCAATTTTTAGGTGGCACAAAGAGGGAGCAGGGGAGAGAGGACAACCCCCCCCCCAAAAAAATTGCCTGTCCTCTTAGTAGAGGCACCGCCTGAATCAAAAGCCCCTCGTCTGAGCCCAAAGCCATCAACTGGATTCCTCCCCGATAAGGCAGAACAGTATTTATAATCTGCCTTTCAATTCCATCTGGAACACAACTATACCATCCTCTGGGAAGCATTCATCTAGCCATATAATTAGCTGCTCTCTTGGGCCGCGGAACAATTGCCGACGGGTGACCAAACGCAGCCACCTATCAGTGGCGCAGCATCTGACTCATCCCACATCGCCCTGGCTCTGCATCCCGTTCTCTCCTGGCCTGCCATTTCCTTTTGAGATCACAGTGCAGACCCTGCCGCTCATGCAGTTATTCTACTGTGCCGTCACCCCTGCGCACAAGTGTCCCCACCTCTTGTCCAAAGTGGAAAGGAAGGTGGGCAACCAGGTGAAGGGAGGCGTGACTGCCTCTTTATCCTTAATTTACAAAGCTGAAAAAAGTAAGAGGTGCGAGAAAGGTACCCCAGGGTCAGTCGCAAACCACTGTTCCCTGTGGCACTCCTGGCACACACGCTACATTGGTTTGCACCCAATGTTAGCTCTGCCCAGAGCAGAGCCATTGAAATCCACGGTCATGGCTAGCTTAGACTCATTCATTTCAACTGGTCTACTATTAACCCCACTGGGCTTTATACAATTATGGTACCCCCCTGGAGGCTGCACTAATTGGCTCCATGAAGCCAATTTCACCCAAGAATGAGCTCACTTATGCACCCCATGTGCCTTTGTCCACAATGCTGCACAACTCTTTTGGAGATTTTTTGTGTGAAAATGTGTCTGGAAGGGAGGGAACCTGCTTAGCCTTTACAGTGTAGCCCAGCAGGCTACAGAGTCTGAATTCAAGCACAATGCCTCTCCTTACTCTATGCACATTCAACATATACTAGGCAGAAATAGCTCAGCCGAACAAAAAAGAAACCAATGCCGAGAGGACCAGCGACACCAGACTTGAGTAAGGATCTCTTTTAGGTCGAAATAAAAGAGCGACATAACAAATGAACTGCTGAAATGAAGAGCCAATTAGGAGAAATGCGTGATTTGCCCAGAGAAGCCCCCCAGGATGAGTCAATAGAAATAGCAAAATAAGGCTCCTTTAAAATATTATACTAAAGCTGGAGATAAAACTTTCTGGCTGCAAACATCAATGACTTCTTGACCACTGCACTGGAAAAAACAAGGCAGATTCACTTCTGGGCCAGGTGGCATATTCATAAGCGAGCTAGCAGGACATAGAGTGCTTTTGAGTCAAGGTGAGATGCTCATCTAATTCTTCCGTAGCCTGCGGGATGGTTTTTAGAAAAGGATGCTTGGCATTAGGAGATTCACCTGTGCAGGCCTTATTAAGTGGGATTTCAGCTGTTCTTGTGCATTAGGAGCTATTGACAGATGCTGCCCATTCTTTCAAAGGAAAAGAGGAAGAGGTGAAAACTTTCTCAGATACGAATATAGTCTCTAGGATGTAGGCAAAGGACACCTGGGGTTTGCAGTATCCTGCGCACCCCCCTGCAAAAACCAGGATCTTTCTACCTACCTGTGTGAAAGACCCTGATGACTTAATATAACATTATGTATTGTTTTAAAATGTAAATGTTACTTATAAGCAGCCTTGGGAGGCTTTGTACCCTGAAAGGCAAAATATAAATACAGTTGTTACCTTGGTTTTCAAACAGCTTAGTTCTCGAAAGTTTTGGCTCCCAAACGCCGCAAACCTGGAAGTGACAGTTCCAGTTTGCAAACTATTTTTGGAAGCCGAACGTCCGACAGGGCTTCCACAGCTTCTGACTGGCTGCAGGAGCTTCCTGCAGCCAATGAGAAGCCGTGCTTTGGGTTCCGAACGTTTTGGAAGTTGAGTGGACTTCTGGAATGGATTCCATTCGACTTCCAAGGTATGGCTGTAACTGTAATCAGTAATACTACATGGGTGTTGTTGTTCTTTAGTTGTTTAGTCGTGTCCGACTCTTCATGACCCCATGGACCAGAGCACGCCAGGCACTCCATGGGTAGGAAGCTGTTAGAAGAGTACCAACAACAAAG
Organism: Podarcis pityusensis; assembly: GCF_964106645.2. Lineage (NCBI taxonomy): Eukaryota > Metazoa > Chordata > Lepidosauria > Squamata > Lacertidae > Podarcis > Podarcis pityusensis. The sequence continues at coordinate 105,751,959 of NC_138029.1, forward strand.
ATCCTTGTGACATAAATTCAGCATAGCATAAATTCCCATGGAGTCACCTGCTTTGTCAGACGGATGAGAAAGATCAGGTTCACCATACCTCCTGCAATGCAGGAATCTCAACTAAAGCATTCATGACAGATGGCTACCCAACCTCTGCTTAAAAGCTGTGTTCGAAATTAGCCAGGCGCATTTTGCACCTGGCTACAAACCATTTGCGACCAAGTAAAGGTGCCTTGGCCTCAGGACAGCGCTTGACATCTCCACCATCTGGAGGTGCAAGCCTGGGGATCATTGGATCTTTACTGTTTCCACACATTAATAACACATCCTGTAGGATCCTATCAGTTACCGTATTTTTCGCTCTATAGGACGCACTTTTTTCCCTTCAAAAATGAAGGGAAAATGTGTGTGCATCCTATGGAGCGAAGACGCCATAGCCTCGTGACCCTCTCCCGGCTGGAGAGGTGACGCGCGGCTATGGCAGGAGCCTCTACAGCCCCGCGTCACCTCTCCAGCCGGGAGAGCGCGCGCGGGGCTAAAGAAGCACCCCGCGACCCTCTCCCGGCTGGAGAGGTGACGCGCAGCTATTGAGGCTCTTGCCATAGCTGCCCATCACCTCTCCAGCCGGGAGAGCGCGCGCGGGGCTAAAGAAGCACCCCGCGACCCTCTCCCGGCTGGAGAGGTGACGCGCAGCTATTGAGGCTCTTGCCATAGCTGCCCATCACCTCTCCAGCCGGGAGAGCGAGCGCGGGGCTAAAGAAGCACCCCGCGACCCTCTCCCGGCTGGAGAGGTGACGCGCGGCTATTGAGGCTCTTGCCATAGCCGCCCGTCACCTCTCCAGCTGGGAGAGCGCGCGCGGGGCTAAAGCAGCCCCCCGCGACCCTCTCCCGGCTGGAGAGGTGACGCGCGGCTATTGAGGCTCCTGCCATAGCCGTGCGTCACCTCTCCATCCGGGAGAGCGCGCGCGGGGTAAAGCAGCCCCCCGTGACCCTCTCCCGGCTGGAGAGGTGACGGGCGGCTATGGCAGGAGCTTCTATAGCCGCCCGTCACCTCTTCAGCCGGGAGAGCGCGCGCGGAGCTAAAGAAGCACCCCGCGACCCTCTCCAGGCTGGAGAGGTGACGCGCGGCTATTGAGGCTCTTGCCATAGCCGCCCGTCACCTCTCCAGCCGGGAGAGCGCGCGCGGGGCTAAAGCAGCCCCCCGTGACCCTCTCCCGGCTGGAGAGGTGACGGGCAGCTATGGCAGGAGCTTCTATCGCCGCCCGTCACCTCTCCAGCCGGGAGAGCGCGCGCGGGGCTAAAGCAGCCCCCCGTGACCCTCTCCCGGCTGGAGAGGTGACGCGCGGCTATTGAGGCTCTTGCCATAGCCGCCCGTCACCTCTCCAGCCGGGAGAGCGAGCGCAGGGCTAAAGCAGCCCCCCACGACCCTCTCCCGGCTGGAGAGGTGACGCGCGGCTATTGAGGCTCCTGCCATAGCCGTGTGTCACCTCTCCAGGCGGGAGAGCGCGCGCGGGGCTAAAGAAGCCATAGCCCTGCGACCCTCTCCCGGCTGGAGAGGTGACGCACGGCTATGGCAGGAGCCTCTCCGCTGCGCCTTTCCGCTGCTCCCTGAACTGCTCTTTGGGGCTGGTGGTGGGCTTCCCCCCGCCAGCCCCAAAGAGCAGGTCGAAAGGAACCTGAAGCCTGGAGAGCGAGAGGGGTCAGTGCACACCGACCCCTCTCGCTCTCCAGGCTTCCAAGGTAGCCGCCTGAACGCACCTTAAACGGCACCTTGTTTTAGAGCGGGAAAACAAGAGGGGGAAAGTTCTCCCCCTCTCTGCACAGCGCCTCCTGCCACTTCGCTGAAGGGGCGCTGGGCAGAGAGGGGGAGATTTTTTTTTTCTTGTTCTCCCCCCTCTAAAACAAAGTGCGTCCTATTGTCCGGTGCGTCCTATGGTGCGAAAAATACGGTATATTTTATCTGCACAATTGGAATGAATTTCAGGAACCAAATGCTTTTTCTGTGCAGCCTGAGTAGGAGCAGTCACCATTAAGAAAAATAGGTCAGAATAGGCCAATATATATATATATATGTGGCCTGTCCCTGGATCAAGCCACTTTTCTTCTTTAAGTTCTCAAAGCTCTTATCCTAGCTCAAGGTTGTCATCTGAACCAGCCAGATGTTTAATTGATGATCAATCACAGTCAGTTCACCCTTTGAAAAATAAGACTTTAGAGCAGTCTTACCCAAAATGGCAACAAAGCATTCCATTTAGGCAGCTGTAATCTTGCTTTTTAGTGGGACGCGGGTGGCACTGTGGTATAACCCACTAAGCCTCTTTGGCTTGCCGATCAGAAGGTCGGCGGTTCGAATCCCCGCGACGGGGTGAGCTCCCGTTGCTCAGTCCCAGCTCCTGCCAACCTAGCAGTTTGAAAGCACGCCAAAATTGCAAGTAGATAAATAGGTACCGCACTGGTGAGAAGGTAAACGGCGTTTCCGTGCACTGCTCTGGTTTCGGTGTTCCATTGTGCCAGAATGCTGGCCACATGACCCGGAAAAACTGCCTGCGGACAAACGCCGGCTCCCTCAGCCTGTAAAGCGAGATGAGTGCCGCAACCCCAGAGTTGTCTACGACTGGACTTAACTGTCAGGGGTCCTTAACCTTTAATCTTGCTTAAGGAGCCATTTGGCGCCTAGCTTATATTATCTGAGTCCCTAACACTGCTTAAAAGCCTCCAATGAATGTGATCTTCAGGCTGGAAGAAGGTTCTCCACCCTTGCCTGCAGCTGACAGAGGAAATCTACTGGCCAAATCTTTGGCTGTAGGTCTGTAGCCAACAACACATACAGGGTATTACGACTGGAAGAAATGGAGCATTTGCATGGGGCCAGCTGTCTGGTAAAGGAGCACAGGAGGGCAGATTTAAACACATGTGCGCAGCAGACACACACAGAACCCCTGGGAGAATTTGCCATGCCCCCACAGCCCAGCCGGCATACTTACTATATATCCCCAGTCTCCATTATCCATCTGTTCCAATGCGCGAGCTGCGTGAGCCTGGATTTATTGGAAGTCTTTTGAAAGTTTATGCAATTCACGGCTTATTCCTCCCTGGTGGGGGTGGGAGAGAGGAAAAAAGCAGAGCAGATTGTGAGCACTTTCAAGATGGAGAAGAGCAAGAACAAGCGAGCGGTGTTTCTACCCCTTCAAAAGGCAGGCTCTTTGCCTGCGCCTCCGATTCCAGCTACAAAGAAACTCAAGGACAATCACCTGCAAAATAAAATTACCTTCCCGCCACTGACCTTCTTGCATCCTTTGCAGGTGTAGAGAGCCGCTGAGCCTCGCAGGGGGAAAAAAGATAATCATTACGCAGCCGCCTGAGTTAAAATAATGGGCACTTCGTCTCTGAAGGTGATCCACACTTTTAAAAAATGGTCCGCATATTTTATCTGGGAGAAAGGAGACGGTTTTCAAAGGTTGCCCTATACAAACATATGCCAAGGGAATCCTTCGCTCTGGACATGTGAATCAATGACGTGGATGTACCTCAAAATCCACCTGCCCCAAGCTTGGGTCTCCAGCTGTTTTTGGACTACAACTCCCATCACCCCTAGCTAGCAGGACCAGGGGGTCAGGGATGATGGGAATTGTAGTCCAAAACCAGTTGGAGACCCATGTTTGGGAAACCCTGATCTAGATGTTTTGGACTACAACAACCATCATGCCCAGCCAGCACGGACAATGGTCAGGGATTGAAGGGAGGCAACCCAGCCAGATGGCCAGGGTATAAATAATAAAATTATTATTATGTAAGTCCAGCAACATCTGAAAGGTTCCAGGATGGGGGAGGGTTTGCCATTAACCCATGTGTGTCCTGTACAGGAGCTCATCAAAGTAAGGAAACTGGAAATGAGCCAACACTGAAAATCAAACAGCAATAGCCACAGCCATGGGCTAGACACAAAACAACACATAACCATTAGCCAATAAGCTTCAAAAACTTTTATTATTTATTACCACCCAGACTTCGCCAGCAGGTCCCAGGGCCGATTACAACCATTAAGAAAGGAGAATTAAAAAGTTAAAACATAAATTATGTTCACAGTAACAGGGTGAGGTGCTGAAAACACATCTCAGGTGTCAGAGGCCAGGATAAAGTCTTCAGCATTCTCCAAAAGCTGTACAGTGGTACCCCGGCTTCAGGTTACAGACGCTTCAGGTTACAGACTCCGCTAACCCAGAAATAGTACGTTGGGTTAAGAACTTTACCTCAGGATGAGAACGGAAATCGTGTGCCGGAGGCGCGGCAGGAGGCCCCATTAGCTAAAGTGGTGCTTCAGGTTAAGAACAGTTTCAGGTTCAGAACGGACTTCCAGAACGAATTAAGTTCTTAACCCGAGGTACTACTGTACAGTGAAGAAGCCAGACACACTGCCATGGGAAGGGGGCCTTCCGCAACTTAGGGGCTGCCACAGAAAATGCCCACTTGCTAAGCCACCTACCCACACAGTTTCTGAGGGTGGTGGAACAACCATGAGGGCCTCCTTTGCTGATCTTAACACACAGCCCAGGCTTTGTATTTGGGGCAAATTGATAGTCCCCACTCCCACCGATTTGGCATTAAAAACATTTTTTTCAATCTGATCTCTTCCTACTCTCTAGTCATGCAGCAAAGATTAAAAAAAACACACCACAACAATACCACGGTTTTGTCCTTGGAGCCTTTCGTAACTATGGGGAGCTCAGAACCGGAAAAGCATTTGCTCTTCAGCTTCAATGGACGGCAAACTGGGATCCTTGCAAGTGCTGTGGAAGAATGCGGCTTCCAGTACAATTGCTCTCAGCTTCTTTGCAAGGTCTGTGATCTCACAGGAACGGCTAACTACAAACCGCTCCAAACGGCGACCCACATTTCCACAGGCAAACGTGAACTCTCCACAGTAAAAACAAAACAAAACAAAACAATGCAAGGCTTGGCTTGGCTGAAAACAGCAGGGCTGCTGCCGCCCTCTGCAAAAATCCATCTCGTTAGTTGGAACAATATTTCTTTCCAGCTTTGAAATAACTGGCTCACCATTCTTTCATAGGCAGATAGGTTTGGGGGGGGGGCAGAGAGAGAGAGAGAAAATGGAAGCAGCTAAAATAGGGGCAGTTGACCATTTTTGGCCAGAGGAGCACATACAAAACACACACAATACACTCTCCTCTAGAGAATCTGTGTAAATCAGTTAAGAGAAAAGTAATTGGCCCCTCTCTACTCATCAAACGATTGATCTGATGACTGGTGATTTGCATACACATCACAGCACTGTATCTACTTTTAACCACCACCCCTTTCTTTTTCTGCTGCCACCCATATTGGGGGTGCTAAGGAAGACCAGAAAATAAATGTTTGGAAGGAGGGGAGGTGTCCAGATCAGGCCGGGGCTAAGCCACCCCAAGCTAAGACTAACATCACAAAATGGCATTCCAGCGCAGTAGCTTTGCCCACAATCTGTGTGTCATATTCAAATCGGATCATGCCATTGGTCGTACCTACGTAGGACTGAAAACACGCAGAAGTTGTGTCAACATCAGAAAATGTTTATTTTATTTATTTAACAAAACACGTACAGTGGTACCTTGGGTTACATTCGCTTCAGGTTACAGACTCCGCTAACCCAGAAATAGTACCTCGGGTTAAGAACTTTGCTTCAGGATGAGAACAGAAATCGTGTTCCGGCGGCGCGGCGGCAGCAGGAGGCCCCATTAGCTAAAGTGGTGCTTCAGGTTAAGAACAGTTTCAGGTTAAGAACGAACCTCCGGAACAAATAAAGTTCTTAACCCAAGGTACCACTGTATACCACTTCACCATAAATAAAACCTCTAAGTGATTGGCTGTTTTTATATCCTATCTAGGCTTGGTAGGCTTGCCTAAAGAAAAAGGTTTTCAGTAGTACAGTCGTATCTTGGAAGTCTAACGGAATCCGTTCCGGAAGTCCATTCGACTTCCAAAACGTTCGGAAACCAAGGCGCGGCTTCTGATTGGCTGCTGGAAGGTCCTGCAGCCAATCAGAACCTGTGGAAACCACGTCGGACATCCGGGTTCCAAAGAACGCTCGCAAACCGGAACAATCACTTCCAGCTTTGCAGTCTTTGGGAGCCAAAACGTTTGAGTCGTAAGGCGTTCGTCAACCAAGGTACAACTGTGTAGTGAAGGCAACTGACTGATGTCAACTCCTTGATTAATTTGTCACAGCCAGACTCTCCTCTAGATTTGGGAATTGAGTTCTCCAGTCTGTTAACAAGGCAAGCGCAGATGCCTTGGTTCCTCAGTTCCTTACAAGAGCTCTGAGGCTTAAGCAACACACGGACTCCCAACCCTGTGTGACTGAGAACCCGGACCATGCAACGTTGCATATTATAAGATCACCTGGTATGTACAGAGAGGGGCTCCCAGCTGCATCCGTACCTTCAGACCCGAGAGCAACTGTTTTTTAGAAAGCTAAAGGGGGAGCAAACATGAGGGTGTGGAGCTAATGGATTTCACAGAGAGATCTCCATCTTCGCCCACCGTAATCCAAGCACCTTGTCTTTAAAGTCTACCAGTACTTGTAAGAATCTATTATTCCTCTTTTTCCCACTAAGACCTCACGTTGAGAAGGGGGTGGAGGGAGGAAACAGCTTGAAGGTTTAAGCAAGCTTTTTATCCAAAGCCATGTTTTCTGAGGTCCGTATAGTTCCGTATAGTTAAAGCCATGGTTTTCCTAGTAGTGATGTATGGAAGTGAGAGCTGGACCATAAAGAAGGCTGATCGCCGAAGTATTGATGCTTTTGAATTATGGTGCTGGAGGAGACTCTTGAGAGTCCCATGGACTGCAAGAAGATCAGACCTCTCCATTTTTAAGGAAATCAGCCCTGAGTGCTCACTGGAAGGACAGATCATGAAGCTGAGGCTCCAATACTTTGGCCACCTCAGGAGAAGAGAAGACTCCCTGGAAAAGACCCTGATGTTGGGAAAGATGGAGGGCACAAGGAGAAGGGGACGGCAGAGGACGAGATGGTTGGACAGTGTTCTCGAAGCTACCAGCATGAGTTTGACCAAAATGCGGGAGGCAGTGGAAGACTGGCGTTCTCTGGTCCATGGGGTCACGAAGAGTCGGACACGACTAAACGACGTTTCCTCAGAACACAGCTTATGGCGAAACCATCAACTGTGGGAAACAAAACTGAAAGTTTTTGATGAATTCACTGTAGGTGAAAGTTTACTGCGGGCAAGAGGGGGAGATAAATAACTATCCCATTGGAAATTAACCACAGTCAGATGTTGCAGGCATTTTTCTCCAGTCTCCGAAGTGCAGTGACACCCAATGGATGTCCGTCTCTTGCTTTGAGAAAGGAAGAGCAGTAAGTCAATCGGCATCAACCAGCTCAGCTTTTGTGACCAATTTCCATTCCCTTTATTGACCCCGTAGGCCTTAAAAGATGCCTAAATCACTGCTCTTTGCAGGGGAAGGAAGATTTACATCTTCTTGTCTCCTCCGCAGGCAAAAGAGACAGCATTTGATCGCCAGCCTGCTGCGTAGCACCAGAATGAATAATTTATCAAAGCAATTAGTTCAGGCAAGCCTCTTCCCATCCGTTTGCACGGGCAAAAAGGAGGCGCAGACAGCAGATGCCTCACTGATTTGGTGTAGGTTTCCAGGACCGCTAACAATCTAGAAATCTGGTTAGAAAACATTAACACTTCAAGGAAGGAACAAAGTTATGCACAGTGACAGACTATCTCAAGCAGTTAGAACATCACCTTTTCTTTTTTTAAACAAGCTGACTCCATCAAACAACTTTAGCCTGGAAACTGTAGGGCTGTATTTCGATGGAACCACAAAACACGCACCCTGATTTATTTCATGCGCCCGAGCGCATAAGCTTTCTGGGGGCAACAATAGGAGGCTCGGCCATTGTCCTCCACGTTTCCTTGCAAGAAATAACAGGATGGCAATTCCCAGGGCAGAAGAGCAGGAACAGAGAAGCTGGTGCAAACTGGGGCAATATTACGCCACGCACAAAACTCAGAAGCAAAGTGAGCGTCCCAAGCGTGGCTGGAAAGATCTCAGGTGCCTCAAAAAGCAACGCTGTGGCACCTAAAACATTATTTGACATCTTTCCCTACCCATGTCCAGGTTTGGCTTCATAGATGCTGATGCTGGATCCTGTTTTATTTATTTTTTAATTGCAACCAGAGATCATTTTTCCTGCTCTGACCATGGCAGCACCTTCGGTCGCCCCACCAACCTGCACAGCTCTTCAACTAGGTTCATTTTTTTAAATGCTGATGACCAGATGTTATATGTTCTATAGCAGGGATGTCCAACCTGTCGACCGCGATGAACAGGTTCTCGGGCTCCCTCTCAATCGGCGCTGGTGATAAGCAAGTCTGCGAGTGAAAGCCCCCGCCCCCCCGGCCGTGGCTCTGTTCCCCCCAAAAGGTCAAGAACTTTCATCTTTCCCCTCTCTCCCTAAAAAAAGCTCAACAACCTTGGCTTGGTCCCCCCTAAAAAAAGGTGAAACAACTTTGGCTTCCCACCCCCTTCATGGGTAGATCACTTCCAGAATTTTTATACTGGGAGTAGATCACAGTCTCTTGTGTGTTGGACATGCCTGTTCTATAGAAATGGCTTGTTATTATTAGTAGTAGTAGTACTGTTTTTATTTTACTATTTTCAGAAAGTTGTGCTCACTTTGCTCAGTGGGCAAAATAAGATTATCCAGGAACAGGATGAATATCTACTACTTCTTTCTTTTTTTTTACTACCCCTAACAGCAACCCTGAAAACAAAGCCACAAAACCGGGATGGGGGGGCGGGTCACTGCCTTCCTGCCCCAGGATCAAATGTTTCTCCTGCTTCCCAAGAGGTCCACCAATTTTGATGGCAGCGGGTGAGGGGCGAGAAATGTAAATCAAGCACAGTGCTAAGGGTACAAATCGTCCTCTTCCTGATCATCGGATTGATTATCTGATGCGAGAGAACGATGACCCCATAGATCTACGCAGATCAGCTGGGAGGGGGCAGACGAACTGTGTGCTTTTGTGCATGACAGCGTATGGAGGACCAGCTATTTGCAATGCACAGATGGCCTGAAATTGGGGGGGGGGGGGAGGAGAGAGAGAGCATGTAGATTGTGAGCAGCCTGAATCTGGCATTACAAGCCCGCCAAGCAAGTATCCCACCCTGGACACAGGACGCTGTAGAGGTGCACGGAGAAAACTGCAAGCATGGAAATTGCCATGGGGGAAAAAGCCCTACTGCTCCCCAAAGCAACCAGCGTACCTATACCGAACCCTAAAAGGAAGGAGGGAAGATGAGTCCTGGAAGATGGAAATACGGCTGGTCAATCCTGACCAGCTGTCGACTAAATAATTTTAAGCTCACGTCTAGAAATCTGAGCTGGTGCTTCGCTTTGTTTTCAAAGGGAAAGGTTGGAGGATACATGGGTAAGCTTAGCAATGGTATTATGCCTCTGCAACGATCCCCTAAAGTGATACCTATGTGGTTTTCATTATGTAAGGCCCAGCTTGTGTAAATGTCAGCTAATGATTCACACGCCGCTGCAAAACCTTTCGACAGGATAAAAAAGAATGAAAACAGAATTAGAGTGATCAGTTCTGTTAGTTAGAGACAGAGACAGAGATAGAGCACAGCATTATACTGAGTCAAACCACTGGTCCACCCAGCCCAGGGGTAGGGAACCTGTGGCCTTCCGGGTGTATCATCAACCTCTGAGAGTTGCAGTTCAGCAACATCCAGCTCACGGTCTTTTACCTAAGATCCTTTTAACTGGTGGCACCAGAGGCTGAGCCTAAGAAAAAGTCACGTGTCCTAACACTGTGTGTGTGGGCTGCTCCCAAATTATTGCAACTGGCTGATGTTCTACCCGTGTGAACAACTACTCAGAGGTAAAGGTAAAGGGACCCCTGACCATTAGGTCCAGTCGCGGACGACTCTGGGGTTGCGGTGCTCATCTCGCTTTATTGGCCGAGGGAGCCGGCGTACAGCTTCCGGGTCATGTGGCCAGCATGACGAAGCCGCTTCTGGTGAACCAGAACAGCGCAGGGAAACGCTGTTTACCTTCCCGCCGGAGCGGTACCTATTTATCTACTTGCACTTGGATGTGCTTTTGAACTGCTAGGTTGGCAGGAGCTGGGACTGAGCAACGGGAGCTCACCCCGTCGCGGGGATTCGAACCGCCGACCTTCTGATCGGCAAGCCCTAGGCTCTGTGGTTTAACCCACAGCGCCACCCGCGTCCCACTCAGAGGTACCATGGCTTTTTAAAACCTTGAAGATTTTACAGACAATACAAAAATTGGAATTTGAAAGGGCTTTTAAAAAAAATTAACTAAAAAGGAGGCTGTAATTTTCCTTGCACAACTCCATGCTGTCAGTCTTTCAAGCTGTTTGCAGAATGACAATTGCATCCCATTATACTAAGATCCCTGCCTCTGGCACCAAGATATTTTATATATGTAACAGATGGAGTATGTGTCCCAGCTCCAAGGAGAACTACAGCGGCATTTCTGCTGAATCTCCCTGTCTGAAACATGTAAAGAATTGAGCATGAGCATTTTTGTTTTTAAAAAGGAAAGGAAAATGTTCAGAAAAATTAGAGTTACAAAGGAACCTAGGCAGCATAAGAAGTCAGAAAGCATTTAAAATACAGCAACAAAATGATACCAATTAATGAGCGGTCTTTAAATGCAAGTTTTTCAATGACCCACCTCTTGGCTATTTAGAACTACAGTACAGCCTCCACTTACTATCATAATCCGTTCCAGAGGCCTGTCTGCTGGGCAAAACCGGATGCTACTAGAGGCGCCGTTGTGCGTGTGCGCATTCTTCGACGGCGGTTCACTTCTGTGCATGTGTAGAGGCGGCAGCCACTTGTGCACATGCGCAGATGGCAGAAGCCGCTTCCGCGCATGTATGAATCGCGGCAAACCCAGTGTTTACTTCTGGGTTTGCCGCGGTCGCAACTTGGAACATCCGTGAGAAGAGGCGGATGTAGGTCGAGGTTCCACTGTACTCTAGTATTGATTATTTTTAAGCACATGCCCTCAATTTGTTTACCTAACCCCCTTTATGGTGATAACTGCTGTACTACAATCTCATCCCGTTTCAGACTGATGGGCTGCGTTGGTGTTTTCACAAAGAAGCTGGAAGGGTAGCTACTTTCCCTGCACGGTTTTCTCCCTTATGTCGCAGGCTGAACATCAGTTAGGGCTGGTTTTCAACATTATATCATCACCAGCTAAACATCACGATATACTGATATATCACAATGTCTGAAATAAGGATGGAGCTATGTAGAGGCTTTGGCTGGCTTCATGCTTTTCCCCACATTGTGATTTTTTTCATAGTGCACACCCACACAAACTAAATTCACAATATGTTGCTATGTCAAAAACTATGAAACCGACATCACAATATGGACTTTGAACAGGTTATATCGATATATTGCCCTGTCCTACTGAGTATGTGGGCAGGGTTCAGATATTACTCTAGTGGTATTCAGCTAAGTTTTACTCATTACTGAAAGTAATGAACCTAGCTTAGACATGGAGGACGATGATGATTAGAATTTATATACCTCCCTAACCCTGCAGGATGCTTTAGCTGAGATTCCTGCATTGCAGGGGGTTGGACTAGATGACCCTTGGGTCCCTTCCAAACTGAAGATTCTATTACTGTGGTACCTCGAGTTAAGTACTTAATTCGTTCCGGAGGTCTGTTCTTAACCTGAAACTGTTCTTAATCTGAAGCACCACTTTAGCTAATGCGGCCTCCCGCTGCCACCGCACTGCCGGAGCACGATTTCTGTTCTCATCCTGAAGCAAAGTTCTTAACCCGAGGTACTATTTCTGGTTTAGTAACCTGGTCTGTAACCTGAAGCATATGTAACTTGAAACATATGTAACCCGAGGTACCACTGTATTCTATGTTCATTAACTTCAGTGCAATCCTATACTTACCCAGGACTTACTTCCTGCTAAATGTGTACAGTCTTGCACTGCAAGTGGGTTTTACCCTGTTCCACAAGGGTTCTTTAAAAACAAAAGCCACATTCCCATCTACCCACCAAAACAGGGAAAGCTTGAAATGTTCAGAATTCCAGACTCAGGCCATATGCTGGCATTTGCATCATGATACTACTATGGAGACCAGGAGTTGGCAAACTTTTTCGGCGGCAGGCCGGATCGCCCGCACGCAGGAGCGCGTGGGCACCCTCATGGGAGCGCGCACACTCGTGCGCATGTGCACATGCCCACTGGCTTTTGGAGCCATGGCGGGGGAGGAGGCGGTGTCTGCGGCTTCCTATTGGCTGCAGGAGCTTCCTGCAGCCAATAGGAAGCCGTGGCTGCGCACCACGCCGGTTTAGCTCTGCGCGGGGGCTGACCGAGTGGGCGGCAAGGGCCAGGGGCCGGTTTAACGACCCCCTCAGGCCGTATCCAGCCCGCGGACCGTAGTTTGCCAACCCCTGATGTAGACCATCCGAAGACTCTAATGAACGGAGGATGAGAAGCTGCAGTGTTCTGTGGACGGTGCCTTGCCCCTCCCAAATGCTATGGGGTCTGATTTACTAGCCATTGCAGTCTACCGCGGCTAAGCCAACACGGTGCCTTCAAGATGTCTTTGGACTCTAACTCCCAACAGCCCCTGTCAGCTTGGACAATGGTCAGGGATGATGCAAGCTGTAGTCCACCTGGAGGATGCCACTTTGATTACCCCAAATATATAAATAGGTAGAACTAATTTGGTGGCTACATAGAAAATCCACCTGCTGTCTAATGCAGCAGGTATCAGTCCATCACAACATATATGGACACAATCTTAACATGAGTCAACAGTGTGATAGATTAGCAAAAATAAGCTAATGCTATTCTAGGCTGCATCAAGAGAAGTCTAGTGTCCCGATCAAAGGAAGTCATAGTGTCGCTCTATTCTGCCTTGGTCAGACCACACTTGGGAGTATTGTGTCCAGTTCTGGGCAGCACAATTTAAGAAGGATACTGACAAACTGGAACATGTGAAGAGGAAGGCAACCAAGATGATCAAGGGTCTGGAAACCAGGCCTTATGAGGAACGGTTGAAGGAGCTGGGTACGTTTAGCCTGAAAAAGAGGAAACTAAGAGGACATGTGCTAACCACCTTCAAATATCTAAGGGCATGGAGGATGGAGCAAGCTTGGTTTTTTTCCTGCTCCGGAAGTTGGGACCCAAACCAATGGATTCAAGTACAAGAAAGGAGATTTTGACTAAACATCAGGAAGAGCTTTCTGACAGTAAGAGTTGTCTGACGGTGGAACTGTCTCCCTCTGGAGGTGGTGGACTCTCCTTCCTTGGAGGTTTTTAAGCAGAGGTTGGATGGCCACCTGTCATGTATGATCTAGTTGAGATTCCTGCATTTCAAGGGCTTGGACTAGATGTCCCTCGGGGTCCCTTCCAACTCTGCAATTCTATGAATCAATGAATATCCTACTACAGAGCAAGCAGGGCTGCAAAGCTGATAATTTGGCTAATGAAGACAAAGACAGAGGGAGCCCCCTTAGTTAAGCAGGACCTAGAATAACTATTTGATGAAACAGCAATCTCCAGCCAATTCAATCCACATCTATTAACTAAAGTAGACATCCCCAAACTCGGCCATCCAGATGTTTTGGGACTACAACTCCCATCATCCCTAGCTAACAGGACCAGTGGTCAGCAATGATGAGAATTGTAGTCCCAAAATATCTGGAGGGCCGAGTTTGCCCATGCCTGACCTAGAACATTTACAGCTTAGAAGGAAAGTACCAGGATCTTGAACTGGACTGCAGGAAAATGTCATGTATGATCTAGCTGAGATTCCTGCATTGCGACACAGTTTGTTTTTACCTCTGAAAGCATTTGCTACTCACCTGGGTCCCAAAGATCAGCTTTCCATTCTTGCCAGCATTTCTTTGATATACCCCTTAACCCTTCATCAGGACATACCCTCCAAATTCTGATGGCAGAGCTACTTGAAGAGCGTCCAGCAACAGAACCCACTAACCTAATACTTTCTATTCCTGTCACCATGGGAAGTTTGTGCACAACCGACCACAAGATGCAGTGCATCTGCTTTTAACACAGGGAATAAGGCTATCCGTGGATACCAGCTAGCCCTGAAGGCTGCATAAAAGCTTCCAGTGTTGAAAGCAGGATGCCTCTGAACAGTTGTTGCTGGTGAGCACAAGTAAAAAGAAAGTGTTGCTGTGCTTATGTCCTTGCAGGGTTCCCATAGGTATCTGGTTGGCCACTGTGAGAACAAGGCCATCAAATTATCAGTTATTTGGCTTATTATAATTCACACCCCAGGCTGCCACAGGCCTCAAAATCTCTTGGTCTGTTTCTTGACTGGAAGCGGTCTTTTTTGACAGCAGTTCCCCCTGTGGAATTATGTGACCATGTGCAAAACAGACTGACTGGCACAGACTATCATTTGGACTTCTGCTTATACGAAACAATGCATCTGAGCTAGCTAAACCAAATTCCAAGAACCAAAAGTGACATGGTTGCCATAGGTTATAATCCAGGAGGACCTGATTTGGTTAAAGTTGGTGCACATGTTGATTATTTCACTAACAGCAGAAGGGCACCGCACAATTACAGAACAGAAAGTGAAAGATATATACAGTAGAACAGTATTTTCAGCCCTGGATTGTGGGTGGATTACTGGCAAGGATGAAAACACATTGTGCCGGAACCAGCAAAAGACCAAACAAGAAACCCTATTAAAAATTCCTCCCCAGCCTTCAATCTAAATAAGGATCCTCTTCACCTTCATTTCCAAACACTACTACCTTCAGAGGGGGAAAGCCATAGAGCCACAACACAGAGAGGTTCTTACTCAGGTACCCCAATGGGCTGGCAGAATCATCGTACTGAATTTAAAAAACGAAAACAGCACAGGGACCTTTCTTCAACACATGCTTTCCTCCACCTTTCAGGGGAATAACCCCACCAAAAAACAGAGGTCCTGGCTATGCTTCAAACTGTCACACATAATACCAAGAATGCCATCTTCCTACAGAAACTACAGAAGGATCCAAGAATCCTGGCAGCACACACATGAAAACAAAAAACAGGTAATTCTGGAAATCATCCATCCTTCAAAGCCAACACACACAGAGAGAACTTTAGGTATTTTGCACTCTAATCCCAAGCATGTTTTGCTCAGTGGGACTAATTTCCCGGTAAGTGTAATTAGGTTTGCAGCCTTAATGACATAATTCACATGCGCCTGCAAAAACAAAAAACCCCCGAAATAAAACAAAGTCCAATATCCAGACTCTGTACCATGAGATCGCTAACACAGAAAAGTATGCCCATGTTACCCATTAGCATGTACTGTACTGCAATAGCCAAGAGGATCACTCTTTAACCGCCGTTCCGTGAGGAGGACTGTGTAATATTTATGTGGTAGCTGCCCAATGTCGAATGATCCAGTATGGCCCTTCGGACACATCCTGATTACTCCCTTAATAAGAAGCCAGGCATCCTGACAAATTTCTAAACACACACACACACACACACACACACACACACCAGGTGTCCTGTTTTCACTCTCCTTTCCCTCCTGAAAAGGGACCCTGCCTCCTCTCCTAAAAAGGGACCCAGGCGTCCTGCCTGCCTCTTCTCCTGAAAAGGGACCCAGGCGTCCTGCCTGCCTCTTCTCCTGAAAAGGGACCCAGGTGTCCTGTTTTCACTCATCTTTCCCTCCTGAAAAGGGACCCTGCCGCATCTCCTGAAAAGGGACCCAAGCATCCTTCCAGTTTACATATCCTGCTGCTGCTCCTCTCCTGAACAGGAACCCAGGAGTCCGGGCTGCATCTCCCACCGCTTCTTTGTAAGAAGCCCGGGCGTTCCGGTCTCCCTCCCTCCTCCCCTTCGCCGCCGCCGCCGCGACGAGGAAGCCAGGCGTCCCGAGGGTGCAACAACCGCGGCGCAGCCGTCCACTGGGCAGCCCTCCTGGAGGTGTCCCCCCGCCGGCGCCTTCCCGCCATTTTATGATGCCCCGACCTCCGCCGCTACTCACTCGGGAACAGGCGCGCCTCGGGGAAGCTCCCTCCGTCTCTCGGCTTGTCGCGCGCGCTCTGCGCTGCTCCCGGGCCGGCGGCGTCGCTGGCTCCTCCCCGGCGCCGGCGCCGCCTGCTCCTCCTGCAGGGCCTGCCTTGCTCCGCGAGGCTTCGTGCAAGGGGCGGGGAGAAGCCTTCCTAAGGGAAGGGCTGGAGATCAAAAGGAGGAGCGGAGCCTGGTGAGGCCTAGGCTGGAGGAGAGTCAGTCTCTCCGAAGCGAGCCAAGAGCAAATTATCCCCGTCCTCCCAAGCCTACTGATTCGGATGCAAGTCCCGCCGAGTTCAGTGCATGCATGGAGGACCGGGGCTGTAGAGATGAATTATTCTGTTATTATTATTATTATTATTATTATTACTATTGTTGTTGATGCTATATATTTATTTATATCCAGTGCTTTTTAATAAAAAAAAAAAGGCGCTGGTACTCCCACGCTTTTAACATCTGAGTGCTAGTATTGCATATCCTTGAGTACCCCCAGAAAAAAAGCGCTTTTATTACCCTGCTCTGATCCTAAACCTCTGCTGCCTTGCAGGATATAGTACTTTGTAATAATTTTGTTATTTGTACCCCACCCATCTGACTGGGTTGCCCAGATGGCTTCTTCGGGAGAGGAAAAGGCTAAGGAGTAAATCTGGAATTGGATGGCGCCTTGTACACTCCAACGACTCCTGATGCCGAGCTGGTGCCAAATGTATTGCTCTTCTTTGCTTTGGACCACATCAGTGTGGCCAAGAAGGGGGTCTTTTTCTGGGCAGCCCAGGACCTCCATACACACTGCCCAGGCTTGAACCCCAGGGAGGTCACTTTGGTGTTGCTAAAGCAGTGGTTTGAATCCACGCACCCCAGAGATGGATGTTAACAACAAATTATACCTGGCCTCCCCCCCCCAGCTTCCAAAAAAAAGGGAAAAAACAATTAAAAAAACCTGAACAATGATGGAATTAAAATTATATACCTTTACAAAATTATTAAAGCCATACCAAGAATTATAGAAAAAGCAGCACGGCACCAGCCCTTTCATTAAAAGCAGTCAGTTTCCCAAGGTCTATTGGATCAAGAAAGTATTCACCTGCAGGCAGAAGGACAAGGAGGGAGCCAGTCTTAACTTCTAAACCCTTCATTCATCTGGCTCATCCTTCACATTTTTGAGAATAAGTATCTTTGATAGGGCTGCTCATAAATGCTTGAATAGACAATGCAAAGGTTGGGAACCTTTAGCACTCCAGATATTTGCTGAACTACAACTCCCATCAACCCCAGTAAGCTAGGTCAATGGGCAAGGATGGTGTGAGCTGTAGTTCAGCAGCATTCTGGTGGGCATCCGTCAGTCTTGGATTGACGATGGAGGAGTGAACCTTTGGGGGTAAAGAGAGTTACAGCGCCTCCTGTGGCTGTAGAGACCAGTACAGCAGAGACATGTTGTGGGGCAGATGAAGGTGTCCGGTTGTGCTGTTGCAGGTGTACCATGGTGTTTCTGTGCTCCCAGCGGTCATTCCTCTTCTGGTCACGGCTGGTCAGCAACATTGTTGTTGATTTCTTAAACAGAGGGCCAAAGATTCCCCACCTTTGGGCCACTGATTTAAGCCTGAGGCTGAAATTCTACTCAGGGAGTAGGCTCACCCTCTGAGTAGATGCATATATGATTGCACAGCAAGGCCCTGATCTTTAGACATACCCACCTGAACACTTTATCCTGCCCTCCTTCCAAGGAGCTCAGTGCAGTGTACAAGATCCTCTCGCCACCCATTAAGCCCTCAACAATGCTGAGACCTAGCTTGGGCTGAGAGATAAGAGACTGGCCCAATATCACCCACTGAGCTTCACGGCTGAGTAGGAATTTGAAGCTTAGGCCCTCTGGCCCTGATTTGGAATGTTAACCATTTTGTCAAACAGGCTCCACATTGATTTGCAGTAACTCAGATGTAACTTGTAATATACAGTATATTTTTCCACAAGTGGGAGAGATGGAAAGCAGGCCTCATTCCATCAGTTTTGCTGAAAGTCCAGTTCCTTACCCCTGAACTATGCAAGCTTGTCATTATAAAAACAATTACTTAAGGATTGCCTGAGTAAGATTTTCTCTCCTTTATTCCTTTCCCCTTTTGTGTAATGGGGATTTTTTTTATTGGTTATAAGCCTGTGGGCAGGGGCTGCCTTGTTTAAGTTGGTTGTATGTGAGCCACTCTGAGAACCTTTTTATTTATTTTTTTGCTAAGGAATAGGGGACAAATGCTCTAAATAAATAGATAGCTGACTCTGCCACAAATTGGCAAAGTGCCCTGCTCCAGCCCAGGGAAAAAAGAAATGGGGAAAAGTAGATCCTACAAGCCTTCAATCTGCCCATGCCTATTTTATGCCACTAGAATGTTACCATTTTCAAATACACAGTGAATGGCATCTATAATTTTAGTTCACGTGTGAGTTTATATTTAGCTAATAACCTCTCCAATAAGGTCATTGCAATTTGCTCTTCAAGTATTACGTGTTCACAATATGTACAAATTGCACTTGACTATTAGCTGTGCTAATGAGCCCACTTAGAATAATCTAATCATAAAAAACAAAGTGCGAGACTGGCTTCATTATTTTCAGATAATGGAGGCATTTAAATTGGACAAGAAAATTGGCTTCCAGGTGGAAAGATCAAAATTAGAAACCGAACTGTTAGAACCCAAAACCAAGAATTTGTCAAGAATGTATAACTTGCGGCTGAAATGGAACACTCAGGATGAAACGGTAAAATCGGCTATGATTAAATGGGCACAAGACGTTGGACATAACATTATGTTTGTCGACTGGGAACAGTTGTGGACCACAGGTATGAAATTTACGGCATGTAATGCCTTAAGAGAGAATATTATGAAAATGATATACAGGTGGTACATAACCCCAGTCAAGCTTGCAAAAATCTATCACTTGCCCGATAATAAATGTTGGAAATGTAAAGAAATTGAAGGTACATTTTTTCACCTTTGGTGGACGTGCCCAAAGATTAAGGCTTTCTGGGAAATGATATATAATGAATTAAAAAAGGTTTTCAAATATACCTTCCCCAAGAAACCAGAGGCCTTTCTCTTGGGCATGGTCGGCCAAATGGTGATAAAAAAGGATAGAACTTTCTTTATGTATGCAACAACAGCAGCAAGAATACTCATCGCAAAGTATTGGAAGACACAAGAACTTCCCACGCTGGAGGAATGGCAGATGAAACTGATGGACTATATGGAACTGGTGGAAATGACTGGTAGAATCCGTGACCAGGGAGAAGAGTCGGTGGAGGAAGATTGGAAGAAATTCAAAGATTATTTACAGAAACACTGCAAAATTAAAGAATGCTAGAGTGATGTTGGATTGAAAATAAGTGGTTTCCAGCTGTACAGGATTTAAAGTTATAGATAGACTAAGATTAAAGATTAGGATCAAAGAAGTTTAAGGAAATGGAAATTTGGTATTTAAGAGGTAAAATTTTAATGCTATATTATATTAAGATTAAAGATTGGGATTAAAAAAGTGGGAGAGAAATTGCTGGACAAACAATTTGAACTGGAATACAAAAGAGGGAGGTATGAGGAGGTCCAGAAAATAAGTAAATTTAAAAACGGAAATGAAAAGGTGATATTGTTTTTAAATGTTCTGTTTCTTTCTTTTTTTTTGTTTTTTGTTTTTTGTGCTTGTTTCTTTTTTGGATTATGTATTGTGTATTTGTGTATTTCTTTATTATGTTTTTCTGTTTAACTTTCTACTGAAACCTTAATAAAAATCATTAAAAAAAAAAAAGAATAATCTAATCATTAGCTATTTGCATGCCTTTAAAAAAAGGTATTTCAGCTGCTTTCCTCTTCCTTTCCTTCCCCCTTTCAAGCCAAATTCAAAAGATAAAAATGAAGTCACTACTCCTTTCGACAGCATAATGCAAAATTCTAACATACATTTCCAAGAAAGAAAGAAAGAAAGAAAGAGTGCCAACCAGCCATCCTCAAGATTGACCCACCCATTTATTTAAGCTCATAATAATTTATTGGGTCTCACAGTAAACTCTTATAGAAAAGGGGTTAGGCATTAAGTCCTATGACATGTTTTTCATTCAATTGCTTCAAAACGTAATAACTACATTTTCACTGTCTGAAAGCTGTCTTGTTCTGGCATCTTAACTGGTGCTCAGATTTATCTTTCTGCATAGTCCCACTGTTTTCAAAGGTCCACAGCCCACTCGAATGCATATTTACACAGAAGTAAGTCCCTTGTGTTCAGTTGGAGTTAGTCCCAAATGGCTGTGCACATGATAGCAGCAAGCTTTCTTCTGTTCCTAAAGAGAAACTACTTGAGAATGTGAGGGTGTCACTCTGAACAGACAGCATAAGGTGGTTCCTGGTGTAAGAAGTCACCAAGCAACAGCCCAGCAGAGAGCCTGCCACCACCGGAGAGGCCTTTTGAATTGATAGGTGCATGAATGATCCACCCTGATGTAATGTTAACAGTCTGCAGGATAGTTCTGCTTGGAAACCTATGATAGTTACAAGTATTCGGTTGTTCAAATCTTCTACATTATTGTTGACTCTTTGTATGGTTGCATTTTTTATTAATGAATAGTCTCTTGTGGATTCCCATGGAACATGCTGTTTTCCCCCATTTGATTCCTTTAATGAGTATTTTGAAAGGTATTTTAAAAATGTGGGGTTTCTGGTTTAGAAAAAAATCAAAGACAGAAAAAGAAGACTTTCCTTACCAGCCTATTTATTTTAATTTTTCTCATGTTTTTTCTTGTGGTGTATCAACTGCAGTCCACCTATGCCTCAGAAGATGTGAAACAATGACTGGAATGTGGATTTTGTGCAAATTTCCTGTGTCAGCAGTGTATCTAGTCTATTGGCTGGTGAACTGGGCTGGTTTGGCTTCTTTAGTAGTTGATGCTGTTTTCTAGCAACACCACTGATTGCCTGAAAATAACAATAGAATGTGGGTTCTGTAGAAATATTGTAATTTAACACATCATTCCTGTCAGGGGTTCAGGAGCAGAGGCAAGGGCAAGGGAGGAAACAGAGAGCGAGGGAGAGGAGGCAGAAGAAAAGATGAGTGATGACGACGACCCGAGATCTCCGAGTCTTTCCAGTGAATCAGAAGATTCACAGAAAGGAGCACCAGTGGCCAGGGCAAGGGGGGAGCCTAGGGGGACTCCCCAGGAAGATAGAGCCAGAGGGGACTCAGAGGGGAGCAGTTGGAAATCAGGACCAGCGTCACCGCCAGAGAGCAGGGAAGAGGAAGGGCGCCAGGGATCAAGCGCTGGCAGCTCACAACAGGGGGGAGGGCACGAGTCAGGAGTGGCCACACCTCCATCGGGGAGCGAAGAAACGGTCAGACGGAAGGTGGAAGGTTGGGCGCGCGTGCCAAGTTCAAATGCACAGGAAGGTGGCGCAGTAGGCAGCCCGGAAAGGGAGCCAGGTCCTAAAGCCCGCCGAAAGGAGGGAGAAGAGTCAGGGGGGTCAGCGTCAGCGTCAGAGGAATCCCGGAAGGAAGAGACCCCGGGGGGCAGAGGGACCCAGAGAAGAACAGTCAGGCGGAAAAGGTGGAGCAAGGCTAGGATATTAAGTTGGTGTACAAGGGGCGGAGACTCAGATGGAGCTTCGCCGATCTAACCATGAGACGTAGAGTTGCACGCAGCAGCTTGAGAATGGAAACTGTAACTCAATAAAGACTTTTATTTAATGATCGCTGGCTAGCGTGATCCTCTGTGAGCTAGGATCTGGAAGCAGCTCTGACAGTAAGCTCCATCTCTAGATTGTGGGCATCTACGTCCTCGCGGAGAGGAGAGAAAGCGGGTGCCTACTAGCGAGCTCACGAACGGCAGACAACATGACGGCCGAACAGCAGATAGTGGAACTCAGAGAAGCAGTGACACGACTGAATGCCGAGGCTCTTGCATCCAGGAAGAGAGAGGAGGACGCAGCTGCCGCCTACAGGGATCTCCAGGTCAGGTTGGAAGTGCTTACGAAGCAAGGGCAACTGACACCCAAACCGGAGGGGATTGGGTTGGGGAGACGAACAGGCGGTCTGGTCTCTCACTTCGATGGGAATTTGCAACAGTACCCCAACTTTAGAGCAGATGTAATGTGTGCACTGCAACTGCTGAACAAAGACTTTAGAGATGAGCAAGAGAAGGTGGGATTCATCATGTCCCATTTGCATGGAGATGCTAAAGCATGGCTGCGCAATTTATGGAGAGATAAGGATCCGGCGCTCCAAAATGCGGATGCCTTTATTAAAGCGATGGATGGGTGCTTTTTATCAAGCATTGACGTGGATCTTGCTCGGCAGCAGATACATGGACTGAAGCAAGGGAGGGCCAGCGTAAGGCAGTACCATGCCCGCTTTTTCGCTTTGGTCAGTGCCCTGGAATGGGACAGAGATTCGGCTCCTGTAAGAGACCTGTTTTGGGAGGGATTGCACGGCTCGGTTAAAGATGAAATTGCGAGGGGGGAGAGACCCCGGACCACGCAGGAGATCGTTCAGAGGGCGCTGGCGGTGGGGGTGCGGCTGGAAGGACGTCCGTGGAGCAGGGACGAAGGGCGTGGAGGGCGCGAACCAGCCAGGGGCTCCTCCTTCCTTCCCAGAGAAGCAGCGCGTGCGCAATCCACGCCTCCGCCAGGAGGAGGAGCGGAACCTATGGAGGTTGGAGGTGCAAGGGCTCAGTCAGCAGCCAGAGCCCTAGCACCGGCAGCAGTGAAAGCGAAGCCTCCTAGAGGGAACAGGAAGTGTTACATCTGCGATGATCCACAGCATATGGCGAAAGAGTGTCCCCAGAGGCTCCACAAGCACACTGCAGCCTCAGCAATGGTAACTGCAGCAACGCAGCAAGGACAACCACAGCAGGGAAACGAAGGAGTCTGGTTGGAGGAAGAGGCACTGGGGCCCAGCCAGACGTGTCAGTGAAGCAGTCCCCAGAGATTTTACAGCCCATGGACCCCCTCCCGCCCAAACCGGTAGTGAGGCTCACCGCGTCGCTCCAGCTGCCCAATGGAATCACCATGGACGTGCCAATCACCATTGACTCCGGAAGCAATGCGGACTTTATAGGGCAGGACTTTGTCGACCGGCACGCTATACAGTTGCTGCCTGCCACGCTGCCCCTGCAGGTTGTCACGGTGGATGGCAGGGAGCTGCTAGGGGGGCAAGTGGTGAAGCAGACGCCACCAATGGTGATGCGACTTGGGAATCACAGGGAAATCATCAGCTTCAATGTCACTCAACTATCGGACACGCCCATTGTATTGGGCATGAGTTGGCTGGACAAGCACAGCCCGACGCTGGCTTGGTACCAGAGGCAGCTGACCTTCGGCTCTTCCTTTTGCGCTGAACACTGCATCGTGCCCAGGCAGGAAGGAGGGGAAGAGGAGTCACAGCTGCAGCTAGGCACGCTGCAAGCGGTTCCCCACAAGTACGCAGAATTTTTGGAAGTTTTCTGCGAGAAAGAGGCAGACAGGCTACCCCCCCACAGACCATATGACTGCAAAATTGACCTGCTGCCGGGGGCGGCGCTGCCCAAAGGGAAGCTGTATTCCATGTCTGAGGACGAACTGCAGGAACTCAAAGAGTTCATAGATCATAATTTGGAGCGCGGTTTCATCCGAGAGTCCAAGGCAGCGGGAGGCAGTCCTGTATTCTTTGTTAAGAAGTGGGACACGCCCCAAAAAAGACTTGTAGTGGACTTTCGCATCTTGAACAGTGTGACCAAGCCATCGGACTTCCCCATGCCCCGAATCGACGACCTCCTCGCAAAGGTACGGAAGGGCAGAGTGTTCACCAAGTTGGACCTACGAGGGGCATACAACCTCATTCGCATGCGGGAAGGAGATGAGTGGAAGACAGCCATGTTCACGCCCCTGGGCACCTACGAATATAGAGTTATGCCTTTTGGATTGCAAAATGGCTCCCACGTTTTTCAAGCTTTCATGCATCACGTGTTGGCGGGGCTCCTCTACAAGACGTGCGTCTGTTTCTTGGATGACATCCTGATCTTTTCGGAATCGCAGCAGGAGCATGACAGACACGTCAAGGAAGTGCTGAGCAGGCTACAGCAACATAGGCTTTACGCCAAGCTGGAGAAGTGCCAATTCGACGTGACCGAGGTGGATTTCCTGGGCTACAAGTTGTCTGATAAAGGGCTCGCCATGGACAGCGCCAAGGTCCGAGCAGTGTTGGATTGGAAAAGCCCACGCAACCGGAAGGAGGTCCAACGGTTTGTCGGCTTCGCGAACTTCTATCGCAAGTTTATCAAAGGCTTTGCGATGCAGACAGCGGCCATCACGGACACGCTCAGCTCCAAGAAAAAGAAGTTCATCTGGACAGAGCAGGCGGAGCAGTCCTTTCAGGCACTCAAGCGTCTCTTCGCGTCGGAAGAGCAGCTGCTTCATGTCAACCCCAGCAGGCCGATGAGGGTGGAGACAGACGCTTCGGACAGAGCCGTGGGAGCAGTCCTGCTGCAGAAAGACCCGCAGGGGGTTTGGAGGCCGGGAGCGTTTTACTCAAGGAAGCTCAGCAAGTCCGAACAGAACTACACCATCTGGGACAGGGAGTTGCTGGCCATTCATGCAGCGTTCAAAGCGTGGAGGCACTTCCTGATCGGCGCCAAGCACACGGTGCAGGTCTGCACGGACCACAAGAATCTAGAGCACTGGCGCACGGCACAGTTCCTGAACCAGAGGCAGATACGTTGGGCTGAGTTCTTTGCGAATTTCGACTTCCGAATAGAGTATGTCCCGGGGGACACCAACATCATGGCGGATGCTCTCTCCCGTAAGCCACAGTATCTGGAGGAGGCAACGCCAGCGGCCGCCATGCACATCTTCGCACTGACAGTGTGGGCGTGCGCGGCGGCGACAGTTGACCTGGATGCGGTGCGACGAGCGTTGCAGGATGACTCCTTCGCGCAAGCAAAGATGGCAGAGGTGCACAGGGGCACGGCAGCGACCGACGAGTTCCAGCTGCGAGATGGTTTGCTCATCCGTAAAGGGGCCATCTACGTGCCGGGAGACGAACTTCGCGCCAAGGTACTGCAGCAGCTGCACGACGCGCCCACTGCCGGGCACTTTGGCAAGGAGAAGACGGTGGAATTAGTAGCCAGAGACTTCTGGTGGCCCGGAATGAGAGGGGAAGTCGCGGACTACGTGGCGAGGTGTGACACCTGCCAGAGGTCCAAACCAGTGCACAGACCGCCGGCCGGACTGCTGGAACCGCTGCAAACTCCGTTCGAACCATGGGAGAGAGTGGCCCTGGACTTTGTCACGGATCTGCCCAGCTCGAGGGGCAAGACGGCTGTGCTGGTGGTGGTGGATTTGTTCTCCAAGATGGCACATTTCATTCCGTGTGCGAAGGTGGCCACGGCGGAACAAACCGCCAAACTGTTCATAGACCACGTGTTCAAGGTTCACGGTCTGCCGCGGTCTATTCTGTCCGACCGAGGGCGACAGTTCATCTCAAACTTCTGGCAGAGGCTGATGGGCTTCCTGAACGTCAAGATCAACCTGGCGTCGGCTAGACACCCGCAGACCAACGGGCAAGCGGAGCGGGTCAATGCCATCATGCAGCAGTACCTGAGATGTTATGCGAATCAACAGCCTGCGACGTGGGTGGATTACCTGCCTCTCGCCGAGTTCGCCTACAACAACACGAAGCACGTGTCCACGGGGGTCACGCCGTTCTTCGCCAACAACGGGAGGCACCCTAGAACCTTCCCGGGACTGGAAAGAATGGGGGAGGGGGAGCCGCAGACAGCAGATGCGTTCGCGTCGGAGTTGCAGGAGGTCCACGATCAGCTGCGGCGGCACCTGGAGCTGGCTAAACACGCATACAAGGTACAAGCGGACAAACACAGAAGGGTTGGCGAAGAGATCCATGTGGGAGACTGGGTCTGGTTAGCAGCCCACGCAGTGCCGGCCAGGTCGTTGGCGAAGAAGAAACTAGGGCATAAACAACTGGGGCCCTACCAAGTCGACGAACAGGTCAACCCGGTGGCTTTCAGGCTGGCTCTTCCGGAGGGTTCCAGAATGCATCCGGTGTTCCACAGATCGGTGCTCACTCCCTACAAGGCACCTCACAGGTTTCAGGAACCAGGAACGGCACCGGGTCCGCTCCGAGAGAGAACCGGGCAAGGGGGAGTGGCACAGGAGGAGCGCATCAACGAAGTCACGGAGATTTTGGACTCCAGATGGGGGGAAGAGGGGGTAGAATACCTTCTCGCCAAGGAGGGCACCCCGGCCAGTGCCAACAGCTGGGTGCCGGGCTACGCTTTAGACGAACCTCTGCTCAAAGAAGAGTTTCATGCCCTCTTCTCACATAGGCCAATGCCAGCAGACTTTTTCGACGACTGGCTTTTCACGCCCACGCTTTCAGCCAGCACGTTCCGGGGGTTCGACTCGGACGAGGAACCGACACGAGACGCCCGTTCCCCAGAGGGGTCACCCTCGGGATCTGCTTCAGAACCCTCGTATTGGTGGGATGATCGACCAGAGGAGCAGTTCCGCAGAAGGTGGCTGGAGGGTCCAGGACGAGCAACGTCTCCAGAAGGCAACGAGGGAGAGACGGACATGGACGTTTTCGGGGACGACCCGGGTTTCGAGCACGGCGGCACAGAGATGGAAGCGGAGGTGACCGTCGTCAACGAGAGCAGGGAGGAAGAACCGGAAGACTTCGGATGGCGGCCCGCCACGGGAAGCGAACTGTATCCGACATTCGTCCCCCTGACACGGCAGCACCCAGATCCCGCACCGGAAGGAGGGGAGGGGGGAAGAGGGGGCTTCGAGGGGGGGATGGATGTCAGGGGTTCAGGAGCAGAGGCAAGGGCAAGGGAGGAAACAGAGAGCGAGGGAGAGGAGGCAGAAGAAAAGATGAGTGATGACGACGACCCGAGATCTCCGAGTCTTTCCAGTGAATCAGAAGATTCACAGAAAGGAGCACCAGTGGCCAGGGCAAGGGGGGAGCCTAGGGGGACTCCCCAGGAAGATAGAGCCAGAGGGGACTCAGAGGGGAGCAGTTGGAAATCAGGACCAGCGTCACCGCCAGAGAGGAGGGAAGAGGAAGGGCGCCAGGGATCAAGCGCTGGCAGCTCACAACAGGGGGGAGGGCACGAGTCAGGAGTGGCCACACCTCCATCGGGGAGCGAAGAAACGGTCAGACGGAAGGTGGAAGGTTGGGCGCGCGTGCCAAGTTCAAATGCACAGGAAGGTGGCGCAGTAGGCAGCCCGGAAAGGGAGCCAGGTCCTAAAGCCCGCCGAAAGGAGGGAGAAGAGTCAGGGGGGTCAGCGTCAGCGTCAGAGGAATCCCGGAAGGAAGAGACCCCGGGGGGCAGAGGGACCCAGAGAAGAACAGTCAGGCGGAAAAGGTGGAGCAAGGCTAGGATATTAAGTTGGTGTACAAGGGGCGGAGACTCAGATGGAGCTTCGCCGATCTAACCATGAGACGTAGAGTTGCACGCAGCAGCTTGAGAATGGAAACTGTAACTCAATAAAGACTTTTATTTAATGATCGCTGGCTAGCGTGATCCTCTGTGAGCTAGGATCTGGAAGCAGCTCTGACAATTCCCATCTTACTTAGTTGTAATGTTGACCTTGGAAGTAGACACTCCAAAGTGTTTTTCTGGAAAAGTGTTTATTGCCTGGAACAGGTAGTTTATGGGTGTGAGGGTGTTAATAAAAGTATAATACAGAGGCCGTTTCAGTTCTGAAATATGTATCATTCTGTCATTCTCAAGTGTAAACCACTCTGATCTTCAGATGAAGGGCAGTACTGTACAGAAATCTCATAAATAATAATACTAAAATGTCTCTAACACATCCAGCTGTCTTACCAAGGGGTTGTTGGGTCTGGTTTTGTTCCATTCCAGCTTTTGGCTTGTACCCTGTCCCATACAAAGAGCCTGCTGGATCAGACCAAAGGCCCTTCTTCATCCAACACCCTGTTCTTACAGTGACTAACCGGTTGTCTATGGGGAAACCCACAGCAGGACACAAGCACCTTCTCCCACAGCAAATGGTGTTCAGAAGATGCATGTTGCCTCTGACTCTGGTGGCTACAGCTATTGATGACCATATCCTCATTTATCTAATCCCTTAAAGCCACTCAAATTTGTGGCCATCACTACATCTTGTGGTAACCAACGGTGAAGAAATATGTGGCCTTTAGTCTGTTCTGAATCTCTCATAAATCACCCATTCACACACGTGTATATAACCTACCTAAATACATGGAAACTACCCCCACTGCAAGGGTCCTTTAATAGGGTCACATCAAAACTTTTGCAGACACCAGCAAGCTGCATCAGTGGAAGAAATTTCAGATACATCAAAGGCTTTCAGGCAGCCACTGTGGCGCAGTGGTTACTAGACCAGGGCTTGGAAGACCAGGATTCAAATCCCTTTTCTCAGCGACGGCCTCGGGCCTGTCACCATCTCTCAACTTAAACTACCTCAAGGGTTCTTGTGAGGATTATTATTATTATTAATTTATATTATTATTTATATTAATTAATTATTTAAAATGGGGAGGGGAAAGAACCATGTACTCTAGCTTGTGCTCCTCGGGAGTAAAGGCGGGATATAAATGTGATAAAGAAACAAGGCTTCTCAGTTAACGAGTTCCTAGCCAGGTGAGTGGAATGAAACGCACCCCCCTTCCCTCCCTAAGACATTTGACAGCCAAGCCCTGACCCGGGCTTAATGAAGCTGCTACCAACGTCCCCCATGAAGTGCACGGATTGACGCAACGAGCCGTCCATCAAACGTCAGGGCCCGCCTCGGCCTTATAGGTCGAGTCTAGCCAATGGGCGCGAGCGTTCTCAACTCATGGCGGAAGTGAGGCACGAAGCAGCATCACGGAAGGGCCCACCCCTGCCCCGTGCTGGTTTCTCGTTGCTAGGCGACGACGGCGGCGAACGAGGCTGGCATAGGGCGCGCCGCGTAAGGGTTACGCTGAGCCTCGCGCAGGGTTGAGGGCACATCCAAGATGGCGGCGGCAGCGGGGCCACTGCGGGGTCTGGTGCGCTGCTCACAGCTGGTGGCGGCCGGGCGCTTCGGCGGACTTCCGCGGCGGCGGTTCCACGGCTCTGCGGCTGCCGCTGCTCAGGTACGGGCGCTCGTGAGGGAGCGGGGACCGAGGCGACCTTCGGGGCAAGGTTATAGCGGAGCAGTTGCTGCTGCAGCAAAGCAGAGGTCGCATCCATTTCTGTAGCCGGACAGAATTATTACGATATATTTGTTTATACGTCGCCTTCCCGCCGCCCAACTCTCTGCTTTAGCGCTTGAAACGTAAGGTCCTCTTTCTCCCGGGGGCGCCTTGGCATCCCAGCCGTGAAAGGCAGAAAAAGGACACTCTGCACCTGCTCAGAGACACTTTTTCCCCTTTTACGACTGCACGTCCTCTTCTTCCCGCCCCGGTAAATACTATTGAAGTTACTGGCGAAAGCCTGAGCTCTGGCGTATCCTCACATCCTTCCTCTTTATTGCAGTCATTATAATTATAATTATAACTTAATATTTATACCCCGCCCATCTGGCTGGGTTTCCCCAGCCACTCTGAACTGAATATTAACTGAATATTAAAAACATGATAAAGCATCAAACATTAAAAACTTTCCTAAACAGGGCTGTCTTCGGATGTCTTTTAAAATCAGATTTATTTCCTTGACATCTGGTGGGAGGGTGTTCACAGGGCGGGCACCACTACTGAGAAGGCCCTCTGCCTGGTTTATTATTGTTATTGTATTTATTTATAATGACGGCTTAGCGTAAAATTAGAAACAGTTTACATTACATGTGGCTCAGGTGTGGGGATGAGGTTTTGAAGTAGAGAACTGAGTGAGCATCTTTGGGGCAGGTTTTGAAATAATACATGGGAAAAAGAAGAAAGAAATGGTGGTGGGAAAGGGGTATGTATGTGCTTGTATTCACAAATCTCTTTTTCTAGGAAGCTCTGTTGCTGTTTCCATATTGTATCCTTATCTGTTTATGAATTTAATGTGCACTCGTGTACAAATTCAGTCTTCTCCGATCTTGTAACCATGTTGGTGTAGTGTGCAAAAACGTTAACATGTCTCAAGGGGCAAAACAACCCATCAATTAGCCTTCAGCTTGAATTTCCTGAAGCCGGTCATGCAGCTGTCACACAGCGAGCACCCAGATCCATGCTCAGATTAATCGATTGCTCAGAGTTCATTGACGGGTGAGCGCTCTTGAGAGGAGTCACTGCCAGCGAAAGTAGACAATACTGAGCAAGCACCAGCAGGCAGAATAGGCCTGCTGGCATCACTCTGGAGGCAAAGACCAGGCGATCCCTCGGGGGCTGGACAGAGAGACATTTCTGGACCATCCAACCAACATCCCATATGGTGCAACAGAGGTTTTCTTTACAAATTTCAGTTAAGCATTGCTACTGCTGACATAGCCATGGGCCATGAAATTTGTAAAGAAAACAAAGTTTTACAACAATCTTCCTTGATCTATAAGGGATGACTTTAATTTGATATTTAAATTGCTTACTGCTGTCAGGATCTAGCCTGGAGCTCACAAATATGCTGTGTCTCTTGGGAACATCCTAGTCAGACAAAAGGGAGTTCCACAGAAAATATGAATGTGACCCTAACCCTAACCTTTCCCACTCCTTTCGTGAGATTGTAGGTTAGCCCGAGACATTCATTTACTTTCAGCCATGGAAGTTTCCAACCAACTTTCCTCCTTGATTATGGTGCGATTACTCTAAAGCAATTTTTTTTAAAAAAATAATTCATATCCTACCTTTCTTCCAAAAAGCTCAAGGTTCCTAATAACAAAGAGAAATGGTTTGTGGATTGTGACCTAAATATGTCTTCTCATTAATAGGTGACTGTCCGTGATGCTTTAAACCAGGCCTTGGATGAGGAGTTAGAGAGGGATGAGAAGGTTTTCCTGCTGGGGGAGGAAGTTGCCCAGTATGATGGGGCATACAAGGTAAGAAGATGATGCAGTAATTAGAAGGGCAGCATAATCTGTCCATTTCTTAAAATGTTATAAATAGCAATACCACAACCCTCTTTTTTAAACCTACAGATTAGCAGAGGACTTTGGAAGAAATATGGGGATAAGAGGATAATAGATACTCCTATATCAGAGGTATGAACTCATAACACATTTTAATTTTTTTCTATTTTAGTATTTAATCCAAAAAAGTGCAATAAGTCATCTAGTTTTCATGAAATATATTTTCAGATAGTTATGATTTAAATTTTAGTTTTCGTCACACTTTGTTCTTCCTTCCCCCCCAGATGGGCTTTACTGGAATTGCTGTAGGAGCTGCCATGGTATGTACCTTCCATATGTGTATTAAAAAAAGCATCTGAAATACAAAATAGTGCCATTAATTCACTGTTTAAAAAGCAACTTGGGAATGGCTGTTAACATGGCTACTTTGTCTTCACAGGCTGGCTTGAGACCTGTTTGTGAATTCATGACCTTCAACTTCTCCATGCAAGCTATTGATCAGATTATAAACTCAGCTGCCAAAACCTACTACATGTCTTCAGGTTTGGTACCTGTCCCTATTGTCTTCAGGGGCCCAAACGGAGCCTCGGCAGGTGTTGCAGCCCAGCATTCCCAGTGTTTTGCGTCCTGGTATGGGCACTGCCCTGGACTGAAAGTAGTCAGCCCCTGGAATTCGGAGGATGCAAAAGGTCTCCTTAAAGCCGCAATCCGGGATAACAATCCAGGTAAATGAAGCCAAGATATCTGTGCGGGTGTAATTCTAAAGTGTTAGCTTATTGGGTTATTTACCTGCATTAAACATTTAATGCAGGGCTTTGAGTGTCAGAAACAAATCTAATTTGTGGCGTCTGCATCATGTTGAGCGTCCGATATTTAGCTGGGGTAGTGTGCAGTCTTTCATTCCC
This sequence comes from Podarcis pityusensis, assembly GCF_964106645.2. Lineage (NCBI taxonomy): Eukaryota > Metazoa > Chordata > Lepidosauria > Squamata > Lacertidae > Podarcis > Podarcis pityusensis. The sequence continues at coordinate 105,783,972 of NC_138029.1, forward strand.
TTTCTAAGAGGAGAAGAAAACAGTTTGGGTATCCTTTCAGATACTAGATTAAGGAAACATTTTTGCTTTTTGGATGATTTCCTTTTGCATTTGTTTTAAGACGCGGGTTGTTCTTAGCTATAAAGTTGTGTGTTTTGCCTTGGAAACCATTATGGCTACAGTGTTGTGTACAAAGGTAGCAAATGAACAAAATAATTCCTCCCTTTTAGAGGAATTGTTCTTCAATTAGTGTTCCTTCAAGTAAAGCTAGTGTTCAGCTTGAGCTGAAGTGTGAGCTGCAGATGTTGCATTTGGAAATAAATCTTCAGCTCTCTCCTCCCCCTTCCAAAAAAAATTATATTGTCATGACCAGGATCTAAAGAGTTGTGCAGCAAGTTCCATGGTAACTCTAGAAGTACCTTTCATAAACAGAAGTCTCCCATGGAGCATATCAAACTACTTTAGAAACTGTGGGGAGTTAAACTTAGATTGGGCTCATGTGTGCTGCTGATGTAAGCCTCATCAGTTCTTTGGATCTCAGCCAGTTTATCATTGTGCAGGCCAGAACATACCAAAATAGCGTACATTCACTTAAATGCTATGTTTTCAGTTTGGTCAGAATTACGATTTCATAGCAGTAGTGGAAGGAAGGGACTTTGTATGGGTACAACACCCTTAGAGGCGATTGTAGTAATAATAATAATAATAATAATAATAATAATAATAAATTTTTATTTATACCCCGCCCTCCCCAGCCAAGGCCAGGCTCAGGGCGGCTAACAAGCAATAATAAAAACAAGTTGAATGAATACAACTTAAAGACAAAATTAAAAAACAACATTAAAATATTGAAACATTAAAATATTAAAATGTAGCTACATTGCAGGAGGAGAAAGGAAAAGAAAAAAGAAAGGGGGTGGAATCAAATTGGCTCCAAGCCAAAGGCCAGGCGGAACAACTCTGTCTTACAGGCCCTGCGGAAAGAAATCAGATCCTGCAGGGCCCTGGTCTCATGAGGCAGAGCGTTCCACCAGGCCGGAGCCAGAGTTGAAAAGGCCCTGGCTCTGGTTGAAGCTAATCTAACTTCCTTAGGGCCCAGGATCACTAGGGTGTTACTATTTATGGACCTTGAGGCTCTCCGTGGGGCATACCGGGAGAGGTGGTCCCGTAGGTACCAGGGTCCTAGGCCGTGAAGGGCTTTAAAGGTCAAAACCAGCACCTTAAATCTGACCCTATACTCCACCGGGAGCCAGTGCAGCTGGAAAGCACTGGGTGAATATGCTCCCATGGCAGAGACCCCGTGAGGAGCCTCACTGCAGCATTCTGCACCCGCTGGCGTTTTTGGGAAAGTGTAGCTGCTCCCTCAACATTTTTGAAGCATTCTACTTTATCCCAAAGGGTTAAAAACAAATAAAAATGGATGAGCTCAAAGTACTGAGAACTACAGAATTTTATATCCTTTGCTCATATGGCCAGCTTCAATTTGGAAGAAAGCTTTGATTGGCTGGTTGTTTTTTTGAAAGCCCTATTTGAACTAGATGAGCTACTTCCTCCTCTGAAAGAAAAGTCAGAGCCCAGTTCTTTCTTTCTCTCCTAAATTTGTGGCTGTTCATGCTATCAATTCATGCTTTTATCAGCTGATATGGGTCAGATGACTGCATAAAGTTGGTACAGTATTGGAGAGTGAGCTGGGTCACTTCTCCATGCACACATCCTTAACTTCCACTTGAATATTTCAAATTGGTGCCTGCTGCATAATGGATGATGTCAAAATACTTGCATATCTCAGGCATCCTCAGGACTTTGGATCCTGTGTGCCTTGCCACAGGCCACATTTCTGGCATCAGCACAGGCTGCTTAAGCCAGGACAAGTTGACCCTTGGCATGTTGTAACTGCTGGATCAAGACCCAATCCCTTCTCCATAGTACCAAACTTGGAATGTGGGGGCGTTCTCTTCTGACATGTCCTAGGAGTCTTTGACCACAAAACTAATTATTGTGGCTCACCAGAGATTTGGAGGAATGCATCCTATAGTTCACATGTACCTGCTTTTTAAATTGCCTTTCTAGTTGTAATGTTGGAAAACGAGTTGATGTACGGTGTGCCCTTTGAATTGTCGGAGGAAGTCCTATCAAAAGACTTTGTTGTTCCTATCGGAAAGGCGAAGGTAGAAAAGCAAGGTAAGCAAAACTAGCTGTTTTTACTGAACAAGGCAAGACCCTTGTTCTTTTACTGTGTCTATCAGAGAAACACTGTGCTTTCTTCTTAAAATGCATTTATTTTGCTTGCAGCACAACCCTTTTATGTGCAAAGCTACCCAGTGTTCTTTCATCCCAGATGCATATCCATTAATTCCCCATATATATATATCTATATACACACATGAATGAAATTACCAATTCTTCTCTGTGAAAGTGTGTGTTTCTCTATACATTGGGATTCAGTGAGAATGCCTTATTTTCTTACTACCCAAAAGACCATCCAGAAGTTGAGTTGGCTTTAGAAGAGATTATGCCTTTTTTTGAGGGGACGGTGGTGAAGCTCTTCCTTGACTATAGCACTGTAGGATGATCAGTCACTTCATGTTGTAAGCCCAACCCTCTTTGCCCAGCAGCTTTCTCTGGATTTGTGAGGCATATGCAAATTCCATGGTCTGGAGATTTGTTTGCCACAGGTGGCCTGTCAGTGTCTGAATTCCTTCTGTCTTTCATTGCCTTTCTCCCCGCTCCTTTTATTTTAGAAGATTCAAAAATCACAGAATGGCAAATTATTTCTTTTGCCTAGTAAACTAGCTTTTTTGAATTCTACTTTTCCTTGCTCTCAATAAGTACATGAGTGCTTGGATATCTCAAGTATAACAGTAATAAAGAGCACTGTGTTCTGACCTTACTTGGCACTAATATGAATGAGGGTGTTTTCAGTGGAGACTCCACTATTGTGGAACACAATTCTATGGGGCATCAGGCGGGGTATCTGTCCTTGTAGGTTTTAAAAAGGCCCAAAAGACACAACTCTTTACTGCAGCCTTTACTAATTCATGGGATAAGTTGCATAATTACTGTTTTGACCTTGGTTTGGATAATTTTTTATATCTTGCTGGAATAAGGTTTTTAACGTGCATTATTGCATGCTGATAAATGGCTGTAATCATTTACCATTCTATAAAGGATCATAAGCTGTTTAAGAGGTTAAAAGAAGTTGACCGGGTGGTGACTGCTAGATAATCTTCTGTTCTTAAGAATATGTCTGCATGCTAAAGTTAACGACGTTGTAATTCTCAATCCTCACCAGCCTGTGTGTTTCAGGAACCCACATTACCATAGTGTCTCATTCACGACCCGTCAGCCACTGTCTGGAAGCAGCTGCTGTCCTTGCTAAAGACGGGGTGGACTGTGAGGTATGTGTGTTTGTGTTGTCGTTCCATGAGAATCCACATTGAAGAAACCCTCTTAAGCTTCTACTCCACAGCTAACAAAGTTGTGGCATCGCAGTGTTCTGTAAGCTACTTAATACAGATAGGTTCCACTGTTTTCTTGGCAGTTCTCTTCAGAGAGCTGGGGCAAGTTAACTACAGGCAGCAGAAGAGAGCAATTCCTTGAATTTCAATTCATCTTGCATGAGTTGGAGAAGGGTTGTGTCAAATCCAAACCTTGCACTGAGAAGCTGAACTATCTGATATGTATAAATTATACCAATTCACTATATGAAGCTGCTTTATCCCAAGTCAGTTGTCTGCTATGACCTCCACCAGCTATCTAAGAACTCAGGTCTATTCTTGGCCCTGCAGACCAAAATCTAGATCAAGGGAAGTAATAGTGCCACTGTATTCTGCTCTGGTCAGACCTCACCTGGAGTACTGTGTCCAGTTCTGGGCACCACAGTTCAAGAAGGACACTGACAAACTGGAACCTGTCCTGAGGAGGGCAACCAAAATGGTCAAAGGCCTGGAAACGATGCCTTATGAGGAACGGCTAAGGGAGCTGGGCATGTTTAGCCTGGAGAAGAGGAGGTTAAGGGGTGATATGATAGCCATGTTCAAATATATAAAAGGATGTCACATAGAGGAGGGAGAAAGGTTGTTTTCTGCTGCTCCAGAGAAGCGGACACGGAGCAATGGATCCAAACTACAAGAAAGAAGATTCCACCTAAACATTAGGAAGAACTTCCTGACAGTAAGAGCTGTTTGACAGTGGAATTTGCTGCCAAGGAGTGTGGTCGAGTCTCCTTCTTTGGAGGTCTTTAAGCAGAGGCTTGACAACCATATGTCAGGAGTGCTCTGATGGTGTTTCCTGCTTGGCAGGGGGTTGGACTCGATGGCCCTTGTGGTCTCTTCCAACTCTATGATTCTATCTTTTTTTCCCTTCCTAACAAGAGGTCACAGGGGCTTGAAGCTGGCACAGTGCCACTGAGCTAAAACTTTCAATTTGGGGCACCGTTTTAATCAGGTAATACATCTTTTTAAAAGTTATTTTTCCACATAGTTCCTTATTAAAAACTGCAGATCACAGGTGCTGTTTTAAGGGGGATGAGGGTCCCCTATGTGCAAATATTTACAGCCTTAATCAACCAGTTGACTTACATGGTGTCCAAGATTTGAGAATACCAGTTGATAGGAATGGCAAATAGGAAGAAGACTGTTGCATTCATGTCCCAATTGGCTACTGTGAGAACAGGGTGCTGGACTAGACGGGCCTTTGGCTTGATCCATCAGGGCTTTTGTTATTAGACAGGTGATGGCTCAGTTTTTATGCTTGTTTATTTTTCATAACTTGTTTTCTGCTCAGACGAGGCTGAAGTTAATCAGAAATGATCTCAAGCCTGCTCTAATCTCTCTCCAGGTGATAAACCTCCGCACCATTAGGCCAATGGATATTGAAGCTATTGAATCCAGTGTCATGAAGACAAATAATCTTGTAACAGTGGAAGGTGGCTGGCCCCAGTTTGGGGTAGGAGCTGAAATTTGTGCCAGGATTATGGAAGGTATTTGGGATTATCTCGTGTCTGACCTTCTTAAGATACGTTGCTATTGTCTTGAGAAGCTAGAAATTAGATCAGACGTGGGGAACCTCTAGTCTTCCAGGTGGGGCTGGACTGCGTTACCCATTATCCGTGACCACTCTTCATGCTGACGGAGGCTGGTGGCAAGTTTGAGGGCCACAGGCTCCCTGTCCCAAGTTTAGGTCCTTGAATTGAATTTGCTCAGATTTTTTGCCCAAAGTACAATTATTTAATCTGCTGCAATGCAGGGCCATCCCATTTGTAGTAGCAGCCTTCTCTCCCACTTAAAAGGAAAATGTATTCTTAGAGCAGCGGGTCATCCATGAGCCCACGGCTTTATAAAACCCTACTGTACAAACCCAATGGAGTTTATTGCATTATAGATTGCAGGTAGGCTATTTCACAAACCGCATGGAATAAGCATCTTCTGTTCTTCTCCCTACAACTACACTGGAGAGCCAGTGTGGTGTAGTGGTTAAGAGCGATAGACTCGTAATCTGGGGAACCGGGTTCGCGTCTCCGCTCCTCCACATGCAGCTGCTGGGTGACCTTGGGCTAGTCACACTTCTTTGAAGTCTCTCAGCCCCACTCACCTCACAGAGTGTTTGTTGTGGGGGAGGAAGGGAAAGGAGAATGTTAGCCGCTTTGAGACTCCTTAAAGGGAGTGAAAGGCGGGATATCAAATCCAAACTCCTCCTCTTTCAATGTGCCACCTTGCACTGCTTGGAGGAAAAACGGGCTATAAATGAAACAAACCTACATGATCTTTGAGCTTGCTGCTCCCTTTACTTGCTTGCTGAAAAGCAAGAATAGGTACTTTTTCTTAGGCAGGGACTAGAGTAGGTATTTTGGGGTTCACTGTCTCCTCATAGCCCTTTTTCTAAGCTAGAGGCAGTGATCGGTGTGGGCTGTAACCTGTCTCACCCCAGCCACTGACTATGCTGCCCGCCCACCACATCTTAGTTTGTACTGACTGAGATTTCTTCAGCTTTTGAAAAATGAACTTTTCTGCTTTCAGGTCCTGCTTTCAACCACCTTGACGCACCCGTTGTGCGTGTCACCGGGGCTGACGTTCCCATGCCTTATGCAAAGATCTTGGAGGAGAACTGCATACCTCAAGTAAAAGACATAATTCTTGCAGTGAAGAAAACGCTAAATATCTAGTTCTGTGTATATGCTGTATGTGGATGTTGTTCTTCTGGAGTAAAAAAAAAAAAAAGTTTGTGGAATGTATATTGCAAGCGATTGTATACATAGCTGGCCTTGTATAGGATATAGGCCTTTGGCAGGGGAAGAGCAATAACTACGTTGTCTGTTGCAAGGCATGTACTCCCTCCCCAAGGGAGATGCAGATGGCCTAAAATTGTAATAATTGTAATTCTCTAAAGAACTCTCGTTGCAAGATGAAGTGTTCTGTTTATCATTGTACACGGTGATCAGGCTTGCTCTGATTAGGAGCTCTAGTATCTGAGGAACAGTCTCTTGCTGCTCCTGCTCGTTTTGTAACTTACAAGGCTTGGAAATAAAAGTACATTAACAAAAAAGGGAGAGGAAAGTATCTTTCTGATGTGAAATAGTCCAAAATGGAAGCAGCCTGTGAGGAAACATTTGATACAGGCTGAATTGTCTTCTTTCAGAAATTAGTGCATATTAATGTAAGGCTGAAGGTGCTGCAAAGTATCTTTGCCAAAACCACATAGATAAATGGATTTTTAAAGCTTCAAGACATTCACATTTTTCACCACAGACGTGGTAATTAACATTAAAGTGTGTTCCCCTCCCAGCATTATTGAAATTCCATTAACATTTATTTTAATAAAAATATGACTGAATAATATAATAGGTTACATGAAATCTTATACACAATGACACTCTGCATAGTAACAAACACTGGTGTATACTCGACTTTAAAAATCTAGCGATAATCCTTTAAAGTGCAATTTAAGAGTTTGAGCAAATCAAGAAGGGCATCTTTTCACTAACATTAAATTATGGAGCTCTTTTGTTAACACCCACTTCAACAACACATCTCACATTGCTGTAAATTTTGGTTTGATGGAAACGCCCTGCAACTCCCAATTTAAGCGTAACACAAGCTCATTACAAAACTTACTTGCTTGAATTACTCCTCTTTTAAAGCAGAGCCATCTTAGGTTAACAGGCCTTTCAATAGTATTAAGAGTAATGCTCAGGACTTTACAGAGCAGAGAAGAAAGGGAGACCAAGCCTAAAATCTCTCACCAGTGTTAACTTTCAGACTGAGTGAATGTTTAGCATAATTAAAGCTAATTCAATGCATCAAATCTTGATGTACCGGGTTTTAAACTTTCAGAAGCAGGTCTCAGAAAATGAACTGCTGTTGTCGAGCTATTTTTATTCTATTAGAAGGAATACAACATAGCCAAAAACAAGATTCCCCCCCCCCAAAAAAAGAAGGAGGGTTCCTTTAAACCAGAATCGACACTTCACCCTCCGAAACGGCAAAGCAATTTGACACGGTACTGCTACTCAGTTAAGAGATTGTGCTAAGGGGGGGGGGGAGGGAGCGGGGAGGAGCTTGAAATGGCTCTAAACAAGCAGCTGTAAAACAAGACGCCACCAGGCAGTGGCTATATCAAATAGTTATTTAAGATTTGTTCCTAGAACACAAGGAATACCCCAAAGCTGGGTCAGTATGAACAGTTTCAGCTGATTCTAGGAGCACTGTAGTCACAGGTTTCTGTTTTCTTCAGACCTCCCTTCTGGAAATTCTGAATTGAGCTGAGTAAGGCGCCCCGGCTTGTGCTGTTTACAGGCCGCAGATCAGGCTGCATTGCCACATCCAAATTAGGAGGAGGAGGGGGAGCTGCTGGCGGCGGCGGCGGCGAAGGAATTGTCGAGGCGACTGCTGCTGGGAAGATATTAGACGTAACACACAGAAACCGAAACCCATGAATGCAAGATACTGCTGGATAAAATAAGACATCTGCGAAAACTGCCCAATGTACAAAAGAAAAGAGTACGGTAGGAAAGCATGCCAAAAAAAAAAAAGCCAAGATGATTTCAGGTTAAAAAATAATAACTTGAAAATGGACAAGAATACAGGCATACAGGAGAAGGATGAGAATAGATTAAAAGTGCAGGCAGGACAAGTAAGTCACACTAAGATGTTTTATGGTCCTTGCAATGCATGGTCATGTGGACAAGCAAACTGGAGGAGGAAATAATTATCATTCCAGGGCTGGGCTGTAGACCAGTGATCTATTGCCTACGTCCCGTTGCTTGTGGGATGCAGCCAAACAGCATTGGCTCAGCTTGTACAAAGGAAGACATTGGCCTTCCAAACATTATTTCTAGACGCCAAGTAGAGAAGCATTGCAAGGAACATCTGCCTCAAACTGACCACCACCTAACTCAGTAACACGCTCCATCTTTGAATTTACATGAATGCTGAGTGGAAGCTGGTGCCCGCTTCTCATGCGCAGCTAAGGCAAGGACCACAGTTGTAAGTCTTGCTTAGATAGGCACAGGGTCCTTTTGTGCATTGCACACAATGGCATTTTGGTTCACGGCCCAAAACAGGAACAGGCATTTCTCCCTACGTTATACATTATCCCTGACAAGCACAGCAGTAACAACTTCAGGATTAGCTCTTCCAGGATACGAACAGAGTGCCGTAACAGAGCTAAGAGGCTGCCATAGCTATAATACTCTCTTTGGAAAATGGGGTAGAAGTAACTGCAGCTGATAGCCAGAAGGCTAATTTCTTTTTTGGTTTTAATCTACGCCGACGATACACCCACCCACCTCTGAAAATATACCTTGGGTATAGGCACCAGGCCAGCATATCTAGAAATGCAGAACAGCACCCTGGAAAGAGCACAATTAAAAACAACAAAATGTAATTTTTTAATAGGTGCCTGCACTACTACCTACTCAGGACTTGACTGTTATCACTGGCTTGAAAGACAAAAGTCACTGTATCCCCTTAGTAGCTTGGTACTATGGAGAAAACCCACATAGCAGGGGTGAGGACCCTGTGGCCCTCCAGATGTGGTTGGACTACAGTTATCCCTGAGCACTGGCCACGCTGGCTGGGCCGATAGGGAGTTGGGAGCCCAACTTCTGGAAGGCCACGGGTTTCCCACCACTGCCATATAAAGGTTGAATTGCAAAGGAGTTCACATGGGGCTGCTCTCCAGCATTTCAGCCCCAATCCACTGCTGAAGTCAAAGAGAAGAACGCACGTGGAAGACTCTTGAGTTTGCTTGATACTAAGCGGTTTCAGGAATTCCTACAGGAGGTAGACCAGGTCCTCCTCCTAGCAATCACACATTTGTTGGATTGTTCTTATCTTCTCCATTTGTATTTATCAAATACAGTCATACCTCAGGTTACAGACGCTTCAGGTTGCATTTTTTCGGGTTACGGACCGCCGAAACCCGGAAGTACTGGAACGAGTTACTTCTGGGTTTCGGTGGTCGCGCATGCGCAGAAGCACCAAATTGCAACCCCCGTGTGTGCAGACGTGGGTTGCGAACGTGCATCCCACACGGATCACGTTCGCAACCCGAGCGTCCACTGTATTATGATTGTCAGAATAAAAGATGTTTGAAAAGCCAGATTTTTTATGGATATGGGAAACTAAAGGTAACCAAGCTAAAGGTAAAGGTAAAGGGACCCCTGACCATTAGGTCCAGTTGTGACCGACTTTGGGGTTGCGGCGCTCATCTCGCTTTATTGGCCGAGGGAGCCGGCGTACAGCTTCCGGGTCATGTGGCCAGCATGACTAAGCCGCTTCTGGCGAACCAGAGTAGCGCACGGAAACGCCATTTACCTTCCCACCGGAGCAGTACCTACTTATCTACTTACACTTTGACCTGCTTTCGAACTGCTAAGTTGACAGGAGCAGGGACCGAGCAACAGGAGCTCACCCCGTCGCGGGGATTCGAACCGCCGACCTTCTGATCGGCAAGTCCTAGGCTCTGTGGTTTAACCCACAGCGCCACCCGCGTCCCGGACCAAACTAGACTACAGGTAAGAGAACATCCTGGCAGCTAAAGTCCTTTCCCACAGAGCAGGTAACCCCTAGGCAAGTGCAGAGGGCGACAGTGAAAAGGCTTTAGCAGGTTAGAGGTAGCCTGCAAGCCAAGATCAACTTTCCACACCCAACGCAGCTGCTGGCAACGTTGTACAACATCCTGTGTACATTTGGACCACAACAGCACCCAAACCCAAATCCTGCCTAAAATGTTGGCAGAGCTGCTGCTTATGACAGCAGGCATGGAGAAGCAGCACTGTATTAAGGTCCTTCTCCCAGGTGCAATCGCGTTTTCATCGTCCTGCTCCTTTTAGGAGACAAAAGCCAGCCTGACCCTGACAGTCCCTATCTCACAGCACATCAGCTTAAAACCAGAGAAGCCACATGTAGGCACCATCTTTGACATGCTAATGGCAGAAAGGGATGTGGTTTCAAATTCTTCATAGAGAAATCCCTTTGAAACACTTTCTCCAGCAACAATATTTCTAAATGCTTTGATTCAGTTGATAATCAGTTTAATGCTTTGGGGGGTGGGAGGGAACGAGCTCAGAGAGAACTGAAGAAGGCTGCAGGAAAGAAAATGTACAGTATGGCGAAAAATGCATGATGGGGTGACAAAGGAAGAACATGGGGAGAAACAGCAGCATGCTACCAGCTGAGCACGATCAAGCGGCAAATACATATTGAGTTTATTTAAAACAAAAAACAGCATCCTAAACAAGCACATACAGGTTTGTCTTTCAACCATCCCTGAGACATCTAAACACAGTAGGTTGCGAAGACGAGTAACATTCAACCAACCAAGTGAAAGGAGGTGGTATAAAAAGCTAGATACATATAGGTAAAAATGCACCGACCGTAAGAACCAACTGAGAACGCAAAATTAGTTGCAGGATGCTAGGAACAAAAGATCGAAAGCAAAAGGATGCCAAGGCGCATTGCTTGCAATTACAGTGACAGATGAAAATGCCAACAGTCCAATGAAAGGCAGCTTTCTACACTTAGGAATTCACAAAGTCCCACCCTCAGTTACTAGAAATAGTACTTGGACTTTTACACTGGGTACTTATGTTGCTTCACTGAACATAATTTTGAAAAAAAAAATCCAGTTAGAGACTCTCTGACCTCGATTTGACTTTTCAGATAGCAAATAGGGGATGGAGCGGGGTGATCCAAACATTCTTCTTCTAGCTTGCGTGTCTGTTAGAATTAAATACTCCTAATTCTCCTTGTTGACTTTACTCCCGACTTCTGTTTCACTAGGGAATTCTGAGTGGGGTCTTGTTGCACCAGTGTCAAAAGTGCCCATAATACCCATTTAAGAAGGTGCAAAGATCACTCCCTCCCCACTCTCTCTTAAAAGCATATGCACCCAACTTCTATAGCAGAAATGATTTCCTCCATGTGGAGGAATTACATTACTCAGGCAATACAAACCATCACTCATAAAAATCTCCACTTGAATTCCTAGAATTTCCTCCTTTGTTCTTTTACACACTACTCATATGAGCAGACTACCGTATTTTTCGCTCTATAGGGTGCACTTTTCCCCCTTCAAAAATGAAGGGGAAATGTGTGTGCGTCCTATGGAGCGAAGAAGCGACCCACTCCTGGTTGGGGAGGTGACGCGCGGCTATGGCAGGAGCCTCTCCGCTGTGCGCCTTTCCGCTGCTCCCTGACCTGCTCTTTGGGGCTGGTGGTGGGCTTCCCCCCACCAGCCCCAAAGAGCAGGTCGAAAGGAGCTTGAAGCCTGGAGAGCAAGAGGGGTCAGTGCGCACCGATCCCTCTCCAGGCTTCCAAGGTAGCCGCCTGAAGGCGACTGAACGCACCTTAAACGGCACCTTGTTTTAGAGGGGGAAAACAAGAGGGGGGAATTCTCCCCCTCTCTGCGCAGCGCCTCCTGCCGCTTCGCTGAAGGGGTGCTGGGCAGAGAGGGGGAGAATTTTTTTTTCTTGTTCTCCCCCCTCTAAAACAAGGTGCGTCCTATTGTCCGGTGCGTCCTATAGTGCGAAAAATACGGTAATTGCTCAATCTGTTAAATCTGCCGATATTGCCACTTGCTGTCCCTCCTTTTTTTAATTAAGCAGTATTTCACTTGGAAGAGTATGTTGATAGGCAAAAGCAAAGGAATCGTAATACTGGCTAGGAGGTCTGGTACGTTCAGCAGAATTTCTGTTCCACTAAACTCCCTAAAATCAAGCATTTGCCCAAACCCACCGCTATGATTTTACAAACAACTATTTGATGAAACAGCAATCTTCAGCCAATTCAACCCACATCTATTAACTAAAGCAGGCATCCCCAAACTCGGCCCTCCAGACGTTTTGGGACTACAACTCCTATCATCCTTAGCTAACAGGTCAGGGATGATGGGAATTGTAGTCCCAAAACATCTGGAGGGCCAAGTTTGGGGGTGCCTGAACTAAAGCATTAACTGCTTATTAAAATTTGCCCTGTTATAAATATAGGACTAAAATGGAAGGGCAAACTAGCCACACTCCATAGCATCAAAGATGATAAACCTAATGATGTTCTTTATCTTTCTAGTTTGCATCCAATAATTTGCAGATTCCCTCCCCCCATTCCAGCATGAAAGATTACCGCATTTACGCGAATCTAATGTGCCATCAAATCTAACCCGCACCTCAATTTTCAAAACCTTGAAACTAATAAAGTATTTGCTGGTGAATGTAAATGCAGCATCAAATCTAATGCACACCCTAATTTCCGTGACATAACTTGGCCAAAAAAAGATGTGCATGACATTCGAGTAAATACGTTAATTACAGCCAACTGAAGCCAACAGCACCTAGCTAAAAAGCCAAGGCTACTGTGTCTTTTTCCATCTATACCATCAATAAAGCCACCTCGGTTCAAACCTGTTCATGCTTAAGCTATTTTAGCTTTTGAGAAATCTCTGTAACATCTCCCACTACCGCATTCCGGGCAAGGTTGGGGTTGGGAAGAACAAGACAGGTGGGTAGGAAAAGATCTCTACTAGTGGAATATCACCACTCCTGCCCTTGCCAACAAATCATGTGCTGTTATGGAAGACAGCGAGGAAATCTGTGGCCTCCAGATGTTGCTAGCCTCAACCAGCTTGGCCAATGGAAAGGGATGGTGGGAACTGTTGCTCAACAACTTCTGTAGGACCAGATTCCCCATCCTTGTGCTATAGAATATCCCCACAGCACTAAGGGGCTGCTCAGCCCTTTCGGGTCAGCTTGCTGGCTGCAAAAACATGAGCAGCCCACTCTCATGTGACATAATTCATGCTACCATTGAAGGGCAACTGATTAGTGCCTACAATCTCTCCTGGAACTGTAGATAGTGAGAGGTGATTTGAACCTAGCCAAGGCATTCCACCTGCCTACTTGACTACATCGGCTCACAAATTTATTTCAGTTTAGGTAACACTTTTACCATCATGGGGATAAATTCTGGGGGGTTCTGCTAGCACCAAAATATACTGGACTGCCTCTTGCAATTCACCCACTCTTGTGCTTGTCATTTTGTGTGTGGGGGGGGTGTCCTTCAGAGGACAGTTCTTATTTTCCTTCATGCCTCCTTCCCTTACAATTCCTTGAGTGTCCCCCCTGTATTACATATTTCAAAAGGCTGCAAAGGAAAATATTCTTTTCTTAACTGCTAACAGCGAAGAGTACCTTTCATCAATGTCTTCGTAGAGACATTGATACTGTGGTTTGGACATTATAAAGAAAAAATGTTTAAAAAGCAATCATTCAGCTAAAATCTGAAGAGAGATGGCAAAGCGTGTTTCGGTTTGTTTTTAACGCACAGTTCACCACAATAACTTGTGAATAATGCTTTCCATTTTGGGTAAACATCTTTAAACATCAACATCAGATTACTTTACCAAGAATTCACGTTCAAAATGGCGCATGCTCTATTGAAGACAGCGGAAAGGAAAGAGAGAGAGAGAAAGAAAGAAAAGAGACAGGAAAAAGAGCACAAACAGTCAGTATTCTGATGTTAAGAGGGCTATTCAACAACAATAAGGAGATACAGACATTGGTTATTAAATACAGTTATGAACACAATGGTTAGACAAACTGGCCTGCTGGCATGTTTTTCTATGGCTTTAAACGGGGGTTCCCAAACTGTGGTCCATGAACCACCAGTGCTGTCTGCAAGCTTCATTTAGGTGGTTCGCGGCCTGTCTGTGAAGAGTGACAACAGCAGAAGCAGCAGCGGTGAACCTCTGTCACCCTTAGAACCCAGTGATCGACCCAGAGGGTAAGTTAGGTGGACCAGAAGTGATATTGGGTGGAAGCGCTTGAAAGGAGTGGAGAGGATTAGCAGCTAAATTAATGCAAGGCTATAATTAAGAAGTTTAATATGGGTTCAATGAAAAAAATATCATATAGCATCTATCAGAGTGCCTTACGATTGCTTAACAACATGCAGAAAAATCATTAAGCAGTCTACCAAGACCCTCAGCAATTTTCACGTGGTCCATGGGCAGGGAGGGAAGGTTTGGGAACCACTGGCCTAGAATGAATTGCCCAGAGATAACAAAACATCCAGATCGTAGTACATACACCACATACAAAAACATTCAATTTTTTTCCTTTCAAAGGACTTCAGAGACAGAAGCTGTTTTATAGCGTCAGAAGATTCTCTCCTCTAGCCTGTATTGCTTACTCTGCTTGGCAACAACTTTCCAAGCTCTTAGAAAAAGGCAGTCCTGTTACCTATGAATTTTTAACTGCAGGAGTTAAGAATCGAACCTGTAGCCTTCTGCAAGGCATGTATGTGGTCTATTGAACTATGGACTCCCATATGTCAAGCACTGGGATAATAGGTCCCTTTAGACAACGTATCTTACTCACAATCCTGTCCCCAGAATCTAAGCAGCAGCAATCTTGAAATACATTTTCAAAATCCATTTGTCTTGTATGGAAGGCATCACTAGAAAACGGACCTGAAATGGTCCACTGCCTTCCAAGGTTAATTCAGCCACTATATATGGATTTAGTAAGCTCACGACAAAATATCAAAACAAGCAAGCAACTGTGCCCAAATTGTATCTACCGAAGGCCTAGAACCACAGAGGTTTGTGTGACGATCAACATCTGCCGCTACCTAAAGCAATTAAGGAATAATGTACCCAACTAGAAGGAAGAAAATCCTTGAAGTCATTTCGCTTCTGAGCTGCCACCCACCACACAAACACACAATATGCATCTATTGTGTACACTGGTGGAAATTGTTCCAATGGAAAACACACAGTTTAAACCACTCACGTGGCTGTTTCATCCACCACAAGTACACCGTTGAGTTATCAGCTGCTCAATCAGGACTTTTTTTTAATGCCAATTTGTATTATTCTATTAAGAAAACGCACCACTCGGGACACCTATCAATTTGTATGTCTTGTCATCTGAAAGTGGAGCGAGCGCTTTTTCAAACTGTTAAAAGGCGCAAGGGGGTGACACATAGACATGTAGTGAGACGGTTGGTCGTGCAGCACAGGCAAAGACCCAAAGGGCACAAACGTATGGTGGACCCAAGTACTTTAGAGACAGCACAAAAGAGTTCTCTGATTTCCCTTCCTGCCCCTTCCATGTGAAAGAAACCCACTTAGCGGGCTTTGACTGAAGCCTGCAAAAATCCTAAGACTAGATAGAGGAAAACTTGAACTAACAAACAGGAAGGAAAAGCACAGTGAAAAAGGCAGACCCACCGGAAAACAAGGAGATATTAACCTGAACATATGAATATATCTTATACAGACTATTTTGCTTCGGTGCTTAAATGAAGTCATCTCAATGGGCTAGGAATAGCTTAGATTTAGCATCAGCAAAGGGGCCAGGCAGGCAGGTTTAAAGGAAGTACAAACTATGAAGCACGGAGTCATCAAGTAATTCACGTTTATGCTGATAAAACAAGAAGGCTGAAAACAGTTTGCCAGATTCAAAGAAGAAACACAAAATCTGAACTCTATGGTGACAAGGCAGAATCAAAAAGCTATCAAGATGCATTTTAAGGCAAGTGGTATTATTTCCTGTCTCATAAAGAGCAAAATTTGTCATTCTTCTGCTTGGCAACAAAGCCCAAGAGAGAGATGGGCAGGCGGCGTGTCGACTCTTTAACTCACCTGCTGTACAAGGTGGAACAGGGGAAGAAGGCGATGTCAGAGGTGAACTCGCCCCAGAGCCTGCTGAATAAGAAACATCCAGAGTTGCTAGAAAGGTGCAGTTTCAAAATCCTTTTCACTGCTTAAAATGAGGCTTGCTGAAATAAGCAGCAAACCTATACACACAGGGAGGGGACTTGGCCAACTGCACATTATAGGTTAAATGTGGAGGCGCATTTAATGTGACTGTTGTTTTTTTAAAAACCAAGTAATAAATAATAGTCAGAGTGGCTAACATCATATAAATAACACAGTATATATAAAAACAGGCATCAATTCATTAAAATACATCTTAAAATTAATTCAGATAAATTAAAATCTGGACAAATGGCAGTTACCAGGTTAAGATTGAGAGCACTTAATACTTGCCAGGATCAACTGTTTTCACTGATCATATAAGGGCCTAGGAGGCCTCCTCCATGCTTGTTCTTATACAAAGGAAAATAGGTCAGACTGCACCCTGGCCAAAGGCCTGGCGGAACAGCTCCATCTTGCAGGCCCTGCGGAAAGATGTCAAATCCTGCAGGGCCCTAGTCTCTTGTGGGAGAGCGTTCCACCAGGCTGGGGCCACAGCTGAAAAGGCCCTGGGCTCTGGTCGAGGCCAGTCTAATCTCCCTGGGGCCCAGGATCTTCAGAGTGTTGTTGTGGCCCAGGCTGTTTAAAGGTTAAAACCAGCACCTTAAACCTGATCCTGTACTCCACCGGGAGCCAGTGTAGCTGGTATAGGATTGAGTAAATGTAATCTCGCGGCAAGGCAGATACAGTGGGAGACACTCAAGATCAGGACCACAGCAGGAGGGGAAGGGTAATTTAACTATTTCATTCTCTGCCACAGTCCATATGAAAATCCCACCTCTCCTTAAACTACTATTAGTATCAGGAGGAAAGCTTCTATTAGCACCAATGAGAGTTTTTCTTCCAAAACAAAATAGCAGGCAGGGGTGGGGATGGGGCAGTCTTTTCTTGTCGGGAAGCAAAAGAATTAAATTTCTCCTCACCTGTCACAGTCCTGACTTTTAAACAAAGGCCTGCACTGGCAGCTATTTTGTTTTGTTTTTGTTTTAAATAAGGCACATTGAATGCCAAGATGCATTCAACATGATACAGTTTGGCCCTGTAGCTAAGCTGAGGAACTAGGCAGAATATGAGTGGGTGGGATGCAAACAAGGCCAGGGTGTTCTGTGGTGGGTCACGCCATGCAGTTTGCAGCAGAGAAGGGCAAACCCTGCACAAATTTCACTACTCTGTCTGCTTCAGAGAGACTAATTCTATCCTTCGGAGCACTGATCTCACTAGTGCAAACTTGCCTGGAGGGGAATTAAAATTCCAGTGAGAAACTTTACCAACTGTACTCCTAGCTAAACACAAGGGGATTTGCAGGTGGCTTTTGCCAGGTCAGCGGATGTTCTCGGCACCTGGTCATGAACAAGAATGAACACCATGAAAAAGTTCTGGGAAGTAATGAATTACTAAATCCTTGAGGGTCAAACCAGGGGATTTATGGGAGTTGGACAAAATGTCTCCCAGTGCTGGGTTTGTTTTTTAGAGAGAGAACTGCAGCAGGCAGCAGTGGCCATGGATCAGATCAGATCAGATCAGAGTGTGTCTGTGTGTATTTAACTCTTGTTCCACAGGCCTATTGTCTGATCAAACCCCTGCTTCTTTTCCACACACTGGGAAGAAGACACAAGGCCAATTTCATTTTGAAGAACAGCCCACTGGGGAGCACGGTCTACCTCCCAGCCACTGCTCGGATCAAATCCACAGCTTCCCATTGCTCAATTTCAGGCTTGCCTGTTTTAAAGCAACAAACCCCAATGGGTTTCTTCATGTATCCTCTGTGCACAATCTAATTTGGGTTGCTAAGTGCTGCGCAGCAACACACGTCTCTCTATGTGGCGAGGCTACCTTACTGATAAGCAACACTTCCAAAATCTCCCTTGGTGGAATATATTTTATTACGAGGTCTGCAGAAGTATGCAGAACCTTCTATTAATTTTATTCTAAGGGGAATACTGTGCTCTATATAGTCGTTCTTTATTGTTTAAGTCTTGTTTGGATGTTGTTGTGTTTGAAAACTTAATAAACACATCTCTCTCTTTTAAAAAAATTAAAATGCTCAGCTTGGAATGTGTATCAAGGGCCTATCGCCCTTCTCATGGAGGCAGCTTTCCTCCCCTTCCTGGTGAATCAATTGCTAGAAGCAGAAGGGAAATATTGGTGAATTCACATTGAGATGGTATGCACTTTCCAGCTTCTGGTCTCAGTGTATTAGTCAGGGATCACCCTAAGCAAACAGCTGCTGCCACAAAGAGCTGCCACAGCCAGGGCAAGGGTGTGCCAGCCCAGGTGTGTGCCAATCCTTGTGCACGCATGGAAAATGGCTTAACAAGGAGATCCTGAGCACTGCAAGTCACTATCCCAGAGAAAGTCCCTCTAGCTCACAGCTCGAGGTCTAACAACCTCGTAGCAATGGCATTGTCAGCACTGTACACATACTTCATTAGACTCTGCAGGAAAAAATCTTGCTCCAGTGCCTCATATGTCACAACAAGGCTCCTATCTTGGTGTAGTTCATGGGTAGGCAAACTAAGGCCCAATCACCTTCTAAATCCGGCCCACGGACGGTCAGGAATCAGCATGTTTTTACATGAGTAGAACATGTCCTTTTATTTAAAATGCATCTTGGGGTTATTTGTGGGGCCTGCCTGGTGTTTTTACATGACTAATAATAAATAATAATAATAATAACAATAATAATTTATTATTTATACCCCGCCCATCTGGCTGGGTTTCCCCAGCCACTCTGGGCGGCTTCCAACAAAATATTAAAATACAATAGTCTGTTAAACATTAAAAGCTTCCCTAAACAGGACTACCTTCAGATGTCTTCTAAAATGCATCTCTGGGTTATTTGTGGGGCATAGGAATTCGTTCATTTTTTATTTTTATTTTTCAAAATATAGTCCGGCCCCCCACAAGGTCTGAGGGACAGTGGACCGGCCCCCTGCTGAAAATGTTTGCTGACCCCTGGTGTAGTTAGTTACCTGAATTGTTAGAGTTGCTGTATTTCATCGTTTGTTCCTCTCCACTCTCAAAGGACGAGCGTTTAGACTTCTGCAGGCACAAAAAGGAAGAGATTCAACAGTTCACAAGTAGTAAGGTGATTGCCGTTTCGCAACTCTTTTTCCTAGTTCCAAACAGGCCTGCGCATTTCACACGCGTTAACCCCGTGAGAATTAGCATGGCGACTGCATGACAGGCAGCAGCGCTGGTGGACAAATCTTAACTGCAGGGGCCAAGAGCATTTACACAGGGCGCCCAAATCCTCACCAATTACCACCTTTCGGAATACTGCAGGTACAGTTTCAGTGCACAGTGGCAACTGGAGCTCACTACTATCGTCGAAACATGACAACAGTTTCAAAAGGCAGTGTTGAGACCTGGAACTGGAATCTTCCCCTCTCGTTGCGTTAGCTGGGACCATTCTTCTGACTACCTCAACGTGCTGACGGAGGAGAACAACGTCCTTTAAATGAGCGGAACCTTCCCCTCACAGGTTTAGATTTTTCCCATGAGAAACTACCTTGAGAAGCAATGATTATCTGGCTTAGAAATGTGCCATCGCAGTTGTGGACAGGATGTAGACTGAACCAGTAGTGTGGTCCTTTGTGCAGGGTAGATTTCAGTCTGTGTTTGTCTCCCGCCGGACAGTCACATTATGAACTTTTGAGGGTAGGATGCACATCAAAGTCTTTTGACATAGACCCAACTCCACAACCACCCACACAGAGTTGGTACAGATCTACCACAAGTTGCCGCATTGTGAGGTAGTGTACAAAATGCTAGGCTTGGATCAGGAACAGCTGGGTTGAAATACCCTTAGCCAGGAGGTTTCAGTATAGCTAAAACTTCTTATTCCAGCTCTAGCCTCTCTCACAGAGTTGCTGCAAGTACAGAAATGGAATGATCCCAAGACACTATCTTCTTAGGCAGAAGAGAGAGATATAAATGAGATAAACAACAATGTGTTAGGCAGCTACCCATCCCTGTTTTGAAACGTTATTAATAAATACAACTATTTTCCCATTATATTTATTAATAAAGTTTTTAAACAGGGATGAACAGCTGTCCTCTCATTTATATCCTGTTATATACAGTTTGAAATGGGATGATCGCGTATACACAATTTTCCCATTCTGAGAGAACTATTATTATTAATCTTAGATTCCAGTGCTGCTTACTTTTCGTGCTAAGATCTTCCTCTTTTTTTTCTCTTCCTCTGAACCATAATGAGATTGGGCTCTCGTCAGTCTTCTGTGCTGATGAATCTTTTAACGAAAGGAGAAAAAGACTTAGGGGGCAAGCAGATTACAAATGTTTACCAATTCAAAAATCATTTCCCCATTAGATGTTGTTGTAATAGTTCTCTCTGCTTTATATACACTATAAAATGAAATAATTATAAAAATATTGACCCAAAATAATAATAATAATAATAATAATAATAATAATAAGCAGTATTTGTCTGAGAAACCATCAGCATGAATAGAAAGAGGTTCAAAACTTACCTGTTTCTGTTCTTCTACTAGTCTTTTCTCTATGCATTCTTTGGCAATCTTCAATGCTTCTTTTAACTTAGTGGGGATCTGATAAGCGAAAAGAAAAAGGTCCACAGCTTGGTGACAGAGACTAATATTTATAACATGACATTCATGCAGATATTCTCTAAAAGTCTGTCGGGCTTAGGGGAGGGGGATCTAGCAATGTGTCAAGGACTGAAAAGCTGGGAAGGGACGGCTAGATAAAATATACTATTCAAAGCAAATTGCCATCAATGTAATTCAACTGTACCTTAAACTGTGTTTTTTCTGAATTTGTTAAAAGGACATCACTGAATAACCTGAAATAAAAAACAAACAGAAAATGCACATTCAAAAGCCAGCCAGCCAGCACCACCCTACCTAACTGCTGGGTTGTTGTTTTTTAATTTTGCACCTGGACTAATAGGAACTGTAGCTAATTGGATTAAGCTGCATATGGCAAGGTAGATATGGGTGAAGCAGCTCCTTTCAACTCAAGTCTCCAGCAGCTTAGCAGAAACTAGTACAACTAGGTAAGGAGCTGCTTTGCAAAAATAGCTTGCTGTGCAATGACTAAACTATGAGACTGCAATTCCAAGGAGCCAGACTTAGCTGCGACCCAGTGTTGCTCAGAAATTCTAAGAAATGAAAAAATAGTGCAGTTTTTAAAATAGTGGTGCAAACCAGTGCCATTTCAAAAGGTTCAGTCCACCACCCTGACTCAAAAAGGCGCCCAACTGTATCCAGATAGACAAAAACCTGCTCTGTGCATAACTGTCAACTTACAGATTTGAAAATAAGGGACCAGCAGCCTCGAAAATAAGGGATCAGCAGCCAAAATAAGGGATTTTCCGAACACAGGTATGTTCAACTTCTGAGCCCCTCTGAGCCAAAGGCAGAAAACCCAGCCAGCAGCCAAACAAAGCCTCAAGTGGTGGTTCTCACACAGAAGCAACCCGGCAAAGGGGATGCAGCAAGGAAAACCACCGTCACCTCTCCGCTGGGAAGCGCTGAGCAAAGGCGAGTCCCCAGGCAACGCGGCCGATTTGATCGGCACAAGGCATGCAAGCTCCACCCCCCGGTCGTTCTTAGACTCCTTATTGGGTGAGCAACGCAGCCAAGCAACACAGTTGGAGCCTCCCTCCTCTCTGGCCGGCAGGGAGGGAGGGAGAGGAGCTGCTTCCTTTGAAACCCGGGAAATTTAAGGGACATCATCAATAAGGGACAGCAGCGGGACACAGCGCTGGGATAAGGGACTTTCCCGCCAAATAAGGGACAGTTGACAGCTATGGCTCTGTGATCCCAGGAACTACCACACAAAATGTGGTGATGGCAACCAAATGCACAGCAAACAAAGCAACTTTCAAAAATATACAGCGGATGTTCAAACATGTGGTTCCATGACCCAGTGAGTCACTCGAAGCCAGGTAGGAGTGACTAGCCTGTACAGGGTGAACAAATAGGGACTTACGGCATTTGTAAGAGCCGGGAGACTGTTGGCATGCCGTTCTTCATGGCTTCGGGAGAAATAATGGATTCCAGTACAGTTACTGAAGGGGTGAGAAATACAGAAGTTAAGTTGAAGGTGAGAAATGTAGAAAGCTCACGAAAGAAAGGCAAACAATCCAAGTTTCCGCTTGAACTAGGCTGAAATGTTGCTTTGAGCCGTTCACTCACCTACAGATGTGGATGGTGCAGGAGGGAAGCTGTCCACTGGAACAGAGTCTGGGGGTCTCCCATAAGTCATTTCGTACAGTAAGTGACCAAAGCAATGCACATCAACACTTTCTAAAGTCTGCGAAAAGAAATGGGAGGGAGACACAGCTTGCTTAAAATATCGATGTGATTATCACGTGAACCCTACTCTCCATTGGCATCAGCGATCCTGTGCTTGTAACAAATGTTTTCTTCCTGTGTGTACTTGCTGCAAAATGAATAACAGCCAACGGCAAGCATGAATTACATGAATTAAGGTTACACTCCTATACACACTTACCTGGGAGTCTGTCCCATTGAACACAACAGGACTTACTTCTCACCAGGCATGGGTTAAGATCGAGCCACAGGAGGATTAGCAAGTTTAGGGAACTGTGATTTGGGACAGACACAAAACAGCCTCTCTGCTGACTGCTTATATTGCAAGCTCATGTCTCGAGCAAACTCAAAACAACTAGGTAACAATTTTTGAAAGCAGTAAGATCCAACTTGTTCTACAAGGTATTTTCAGGATTACCAATATGGCAGAGATCCCATCAGATAAGTGATGTTAAGTTTGACATTATAATAGAGAGAGGAGCTTTTCCAAGTGATAAAACAAGACTCCACCCCCTCCAGGATAATCCATCGGTACTCTACTCACATGTTTACAGCACCAGTACTACAATACAGTCATACCTTGGTTTTCAAATGCCTTGGGACATGAATGTTTTGGCTCCCAAACAATCGAAAACTGGAAGTGATTGTTCCAGTTTCTGAATGTTCTCTGGAACCCGAACATCCGACGTGACTTCCACAACTTCCGATTGGCTGCAGGAGCTTCCTGCAGCCAATTGGAAGCAGCGCCTTGGTTTCCGAACGATTTGGAAGTCAAACGGATTTCCGGAACGGATTCCATTCGACTTCCAAGGTACCACTGTATGTGGTATTCACAAATGCCCTTCTTTGGTGAAAAGACACTGTAGCAAAGGAGTAGCAACTGTACATTCATTGTGCAATATAATATTTATCTGAAAAAGCCAACTACATACTGCAAGGTTTCGGCATTTCAGAGTTGGCTTATCGTTCTCCCTCTCCCTCTAGGAAAACAAAACCAGAACAAGTCAGGGGTTTCTCCCTTCTGGTTTTTGGTGCCACCCTCCAATTCTCCTCCTCTTTCTTCCAAAAAAAGAGATAAGTGTTAACTAGTTCTTGTAACAAAACCAAAAAAACACACTGCTGTGTTTCCAAACATCCTTTAAACATCTTTCTATTAAGCTTCTCTCGTAGCATTACTGAATAGCTTTTCTTTTTAAATAAAACAACTATTGCAACATATGACATCTATAACAGATTCCCACGCACAAAGATGCTTGCCTCGACGTACATTAATTTTGCGGAACTGTGTGAAGTAGGACCGGTAGAAGGAGGGGAGCCCCAGCAGCGAATTCTCCAGATCCAGTAACCTGCATGTGTCCCCGTCCATCATGACATTGGAAGCATGGAGGTGGCCGTACGGAAATCCTTTTTCGTGCAAGAACTTTAAGACCTGGGAGACCAAGCACACAGATGTTTCAGTTTGAGGAAATTAATTCCCTTGGCAAGATCTATTAAACGCCTGTCCAAGGATGTATCCCACACCCTCCCACACATCCCAAAGGGCATTAATTGGGGGCTTTCGTTCTGTGATGGGTACAAGCCCTATTCACACTTCCTCTGCCCAACAGCCTTTGATGCTTCTGTTATTACTATCCAATAGCCCTTCCTCTCCCCTTTCAGATGCCACACCTCAGTTTCTTCCCATTCTGTCAATAATTTGCTTAAATACCTTCCCTCCCTTCTCAAGCCACCTCGAACTCACAAGGTGCACACCTGCATTTTGTGGGGTGTGATCCACGGGTAGCAATCAAGTACAACATTCCCTGTAATGCTAGAGTGGACATGCAAGGGAATGTTTGGTCCAGCCAGTTGAAACATCCTGTTCCTCCTGGCCTGGAGCATCCTTCCTCTTGCATGTGACCAGAGGTAGGCATGACCTTACCTGTCCAGGTAACAAAAGGACAAGTCACGCAGTTCCCACCCCCCTTTTTTCTCTTTCTCCTTTAGGCTGCTTCCAGCTGGGACTGCTCTGTTGGCTTGCAGCCAACAGCAGCACAGGGACTGTCCCCCATATGGGGTAAATCCACATGTTGCTATTAGTAAGTTTAAGTCTTTAAGTCTGCCTTCAGGATTGATACTGTGTACTGCCTGAATGTGAGTAAACTTACTTTTTGTTGACTAAGAATAGGATTGTGGCATCTTTATTCTTTTAAGAGGGATTCAAGGGAACTTACCAGGAACGTACAATTCAATCTGTGGCAGATTGAATGACATAATAGTAAGAGGTTCTAACGAGCCTGCAACCAGCTTTCTGCTGTGTGCGAGAAGGGGAATGTAACTCTGCTACATAAGGAACTTGCTAGCGCAAGTTAGGAAGGATATGAATAAACAATATATCCTCTCCTGTCACCCTGAACATTCCCGCACATTTTGCATTTT
Organism: Podarcis pityusensis; assembly: GCF_964106645.2. Taxonomy (NCBI): domain Eukaryota; kingdom Metazoa; phylum Chordata; class Lepidosauria; order Squamata; family Lacertidae; genus Podarcis; species Podarcis pityusensis. Next base: position 105,808,946 of record NC_138029.1, read on the forward strand.
TGGCCACGTACTGCATCTAGCACACTTCCAATGATCTTAGGCAGTGGTTTCCAATCAGTGTGCTGTGAATGATGGTCAAAGGAGGAGGAGGAGGAGTTTGGATTTGATATCCAGCTTTATCACTACCCGAAGAAGTCTCAAAGTGGCTAACATTCTCTTTTCCCTTCCTCCCCCACAACAAACACTCTGTGAGGTGAGTGGGGCTGAGAGACTTCAGAGAAGTGTGACTAGCCCAAGGTCACCCAGCAGCTGCATGTGGAGGAGCGGGGAAGCGAAACCGGTTCCCCAGATTACGAGTCTACCGCTCTTAACCACTACACCACACTGGCCCTCTGGCCCTCTTTCCTTCCTTCCCTCCTCTGATGCCCTCTTGCATCTCTGCCTCCCCAAGGCTTCCACAACTGTTTGTTGCAGCTGCCCTGGCTACAAGCTCCCCAGGAGAATGGTGCCTCTGGGGCTGGCCAGGGGGTGCTGGTTGCCAGGAGCTGAGATGGCCTTGGAGTAAGCAAGCAAGTGGATGAGGGAGTGCAGCTAGCCAGTCTGCCAACCCTTGCCATTGGGAATGGACAGACAAGTCCCAGGCCCCTGTGGGGCAGTGTGAGGAGGCACCTCTCTTTGGGGTGGGCAGATCACAGACCAGGGATGATAGCAGCAGTTGCCCGGAGGACTCCCAAGGAGAGGAGGCTGAGGGAACACCTCACAAGGGAGGGTGTTTGAAAAAGGGTGAGAGGCTGCCAGCTCTGTAGGCAAGGGGTGACATAATTGGGCTCCTGAATGAGCCCCACAGGGGTGCTGCAAAAAGAATGTAGTTGGTTAAGGAAGACCTGGACTCAAAACAGTCGAAAGCCGTTGATCTTAGGCATGTATTGAGGGACTGCTTCTTTCAAAACAGATTGGCTTCCACATGGCAAAAAGTAGGTCCCTTTCCCAGGTAAGGTGTGCTTTGCACGTGCACCTCAGGAACATTTTACAGGAACAAAATGCAAGCAAGGCTAGAGTCTTCTCTACCTGCATGCATACAGTCATACCTCACCCATTTTCCTCTGGAAAATTCATTGGGATTTTGCATTCCAATGTGGCATTTCTAGCACACATGGAAAAACATTCACAGCTGAACTGGGTTTCAGATACACTTTTTGTTACTGTTTAGAACTTCAAGTGGACTGTCTGCCTTAACAGCAAATCTATTTTAGACAATCAAAAAAAAAAAAATCCTGTACCTCTAGAATTTGTCTGCCAAACATTTTAATTTGCTGAAGTTCAAGACCCTGAATTTTCTTCGGGTTGCAGTACTTCTTCAGAAATGGATCTTTTGGCTTCGCCTGTAATAATCGTAACAGCAATTTTGTTTTTAATCCCAAACATCACAGAAGTTATCACATTAGATGCAGGTCTTATAGCAGGCAACATCTTAGAAGAGGAACACCCCACCTACCTTGTGTGTGAGAAAGAAAAGTTGAAAATGCCAAAAATGCCTCTTAGCTTGGTGCTTACAAGAACTTTGTTAAAAAGAATATATACACCATATTATGTTGTAAAAATCTGCTGTCCAATTATTAGGAATATAGCATGCAAACAAAATGGTTCTTTAGATTTATTCAATGTTGCAGACCTAAAAAATACACTCTGCAAATAGCATCAAGTCCACGTTACTTATGTACCTTGAAAACATTACGCCTTGAGAGCATACTTAACCCTACCTTATATATCAGGTCTTTGAGTGTTCCTTTTTCGCTGAAGGGTCTTATTACCAGTGCAGAAGATTCATTGGCCATTGCAAAAGTGACTTTGTAAATATAGGGATGCTGTTTTTTAAAAAGGGAGAGAACACATTTAAGTTTTCTAACATTCTGATCCTAAGTCCCACCAAGTTCAATGTGCAAGTACAGCCTTCACAGTGATCTAAACCAGTGATGGGGAATATGGAGTCCTTTCAACCTCATGGTTAAGAACATCTGGAAGGCACCAAGTTAGGGGAAGGGATGATTAAGATGACAATCCGAACGGGGCTTTACTCAGCAAGTCTGTTGCTTGATAAAACACCCCTGATTTTGTTGAACGTTCATTGTACCAAACACGACTCACTCTTTCACATGACTAAGTTCCAGGCACATTCTGCACATGGTAAGTCAAGAAGATTGTTGCATGATCAGGTTTTCCCCCAGTATGCAGCAAACACCAAAGCCTGCTCAAAAGAGTGAGAGATGTCCTGGCAAAAACACTGCTGTGTGTTCTAGAGAAATTTGTGCACGGCCAACTGCTCACATTTAAAGGATTAGCGTTTCCCAGCAGAGACCTTTACTTTTGTTTAAATTTTGAACATGACAATCAGGTTTTTTGTGGCAACTCTGAAATGTGTTTGCTTACAGGGATAAACCAAACGACACTCTCAGGAGCTTCTATTGCGTTGTAAATAAGCACCTAACGCCTAAAGTGATAAAAGAGAAGGGCATACAGTGGTACCTCGGGTTACATACACTTCAGGTTACATACGCTTCAGGTTAGACTCCGCTAACCCAGAAATAGTGCTTCAGGTTAAGAACTTTGCTTCAGGATGAGAACAGAAATCGTGCTCCAGCGGCGCGGTAGCAGCAGGAGGCCCTATTAGCTAAAGTGGTGCTTCAGGTTAAGAACAGTTTCAGGTTAAGAACGGAACTCCAGAATGAATTAAGTACGTAACCAGAGGTACCACTGTACAAGGTTACTATTGCACATGGTGTTTGGGATAAAACCATGACAGTAGTTCATTTGTTTGCACAAATTAGCTCACAAATAAACTTGTTTTGTTCCTGTAGAGCTTATGTTTGCACACCTCATTTTACCCAATCCACACAGTTAAAATCCCCATTAACACAGTGGGGCTTGCTTTTGAATAAGCATGCACACATCTTCAATGCAGCTTTTTTTAATGGCTACTAGCCAAGATGGCTATGTTTCACCTTAACTGCTGAAAGGCAGAATTGCCAGTTGCTGGGGATCTGAAATGGAGAGAGCAATGAACTTTTACTGCCTCCCCCTTCCTCCCCTCTCTCTTCCGACTTCTCTTTTCCCTCAACCCCTTATTGCCTATAACAGAAATGTCTCGCTCTCTGAATATGACAGAGTTTACAACTTGAAAACAGGGACTCTGTATGTTCTACTGCAGGCTTCCTCAACCTCAGCCCTCCAGGTGTTTTTGGCCTACAACTCCCATGATCCTTAGCTAGCAGGACCAGCGGTCAGGGATGATGGGAATTGTAGTCTCAAAACATCTGGAGGGCCGAGGTGGAGGAAGCCTGTTCTACTGTTATCCAAGAAAATATTGTAATAAAAACATATTTAAAAAACAAAACGCAAGAAACAAAACCTGCAATAAAATGTATTTCTTTTATTTACTTAACAAAAAGAGAACGCTCAAAATAAACTCCTAGCCGGCTGTGACAGGGAGATTCACAGCTAATGAAAAGCACTTTAAACGCCCATCCAGTTTACGAACGATGCATGGGTGATAGGTAGCCCAAGGGCCAAGCTTTGAAATCAAGATGGGATACGGTCACCTCTGTGCACTACTGACTTTTGTGAAGTTTTGTGTTGGACCAAGGAAAGTATGTGGATTAAAAGTAACAATTAAAGAAACTACTCACAGAACAAGAAGAAAGAAGTTTCACAGCGCACTGAAGATCTTTGTCAGACAGGTACTTGTCAGGGCCAAGGTCAGCCTGGAAATACAATGACTACGTTACTCAAAATGACAAAAAACAAACAAAACACCACACACTGATTAAAAGAACAGGCACACACTGTAACTGGAGCACCACAATGGCAGCCAACACAGTGCCCTCCAGATGTCATTGGACTTCCAACTCCTATGAACTCTAACCAGCAGGGAGAAAGGTAAAGGACCCCTGACAGTTAAGTCCAGTCACGTCGACTCTGGGGTTGCGGCGCTCATCTCGCTTTACTGGCTAAGGGAGCTGACATTTGTCCACAGACAGTTTTTCCAGGTCATGAGGCCAGCATGACTAAGCCGCTTCTGGCGAAAGCAGAGCAGCGCACGGAAACGCCGTTTACCTTCCCGCCGAAGCAGTACCTATTTATCTACTTGCACTTTTTGGCGTGCTTTCGAACTGCTAGGTTGGCAGGAGCTGGGACTGAGCAACAGGAGCTCACCCCGTCACGGGGATTCAAACCGCCGACCTTCCGATCGGCAAGCCCTAGGCTCAAGGGTTTAGACCACAGTGCCACCTGCGTCCCTACATAAGCATCCTTACTGGTTCCAGAAGTGGAGTCACTTCTTTTGACAAGCCCATGCAATGTGAAACTGCCAGCCCCACAAAAAATAGCAATGACACTGGCAGCATTCAGGGTCAGAACTTCTCTGCAAGGTTGTTGGGGGGGGGGTTTTGGGGGGGTTGTTTTTGCAAAAACCAGTGAGCCAGCTTCAGCCATCATAGCCTATTCTGGTTGCTGTGGAAGAGGACGGAACCAGCAGCACACCCCATGCAACATCGACAGCACCTGTCCTGCCCTCCACTCCACACCAGTGGCCCAGCCAGTGCCAGATTTAAGTATAAGCTAAACAAGCTATAGCTCAGGGCCCCACTCTCTTGGGGGGCCCCCAAAAAAAATTTAAAGGGGAAAAGAAGCTGGATGTACATTTCCAAAATATAAGATAACAAAACAAATAAAATAAAACCTACATACAGCAACAGGGTTTTGTGTTGCTCCTATGATGTAAGAAATGGGCCCCGCCTGCTAGCCTGCTCCCTAAAATATCACTGGTTTGCTCATTTCTCCCCCCTTTTTTTATTAAAGTTTTTCTTGATTTACAAAAGTGTGTGCAATGTCTCTCTCTCGTATTATTATTTTTTTCCATGTATCCTTTTTACAAATCAGTTTCATTTGTTGAGACATTGGGAAGAAAAGGGGGAAAGGGGGGGGGAGAGAGAGAGATGGGTGGGGGTGGGGCCGGGTGGCGATGTTTCTATTTTACTTAATATATGTAGGGTTTGATGTCAGCGTTGCCTGTGCAGGTTCTCTGCTGTTCGCTTGTGTTCCTTCGGTGGTGAGAGAGGTTGGGTTTGGGCCAGGGTGTGGGTGTTCATTTGTGGTTGGCTGCAGTGGTCTTTGTTTTCATGTGTGGGTGGGGTGGGTGGGTGTCATCTTGGCTCCTGTGCTGAGTAACTGCTTCCATGATTCAAAGTCTTGGTTACAAGGCTGCTTGAGCCATTGATGGACATTCAAGGTAAAAGGCCAGAGCGGAAAGAAATCTCTATATTAACCCTATAAGATTTGTTTTGCTGTCCCCCAGAGGCTGGTGGGCTGTGTGAGTCGCAGATTGCATGAGCCTTGGTAGAGATCTCTGCTGGGGTCTCATGCTGGTTGCCTGCTCTAGCCCAGTTTACGTCGTGATACTCCCACAGATTCACAGTATCTTCACTACAGAGAAAGTGGGCGGTTACTAAAAACTGCATTATGTAGAAGTGCGGTGAAAAAGGAAGAAATGCTGCACTTGGGCAAAAAAAATGAGAGGCACATTGAGAGCAGTACATGTGAAAAGGATCTAGGAGTCTTGGTTGACCACAAACTTGACATGAGCCAACAGTGTGACGCGGCAGCTAAAAAAGCCAATGCAATTCTGGGCTGCATCAATAGGAGTATAGCATCTAGATCAAGGGAAGTAATAGTGCCACTGTATTCTGCTCTGGTCAGACCTCACCTGGAGTACTGTGTCCAGTTCTGGGCACCACAGTTCAAGAAGGACACTGACAAACTGGAACGTGTCCAGAGGAGGGCAACCAAAATGGTCAAAGGCCTGGAAACGATGCCTTATGAGGAACGGCTAAGGGAGCTGGGCATGTTTAGCCTGGAGAAGAGGAGGTTAAGGGGTGATATGATAGCCATGTTCAAATATATAAAAGGATGTCACCTAGAGGAGGGAGAAAGGTTGTTTTCTGCTGCTCCAGAGAAGCGGACACGGAGCAATGGATCCAAACTACAAGAAAGAAGATTCCACCTAAACATTAGGAAAAACTTCCTGACAGTAAGAGCTGTTTGACAGTGGAATTTGCTGCCAAGGAGTGTGGTGGAGTCTCCTTCTTTGGAGGTCTTTAAGCAGAGGCTTGACAACCATATGTCAGGAGTGCTCTGATGGTGTTTCCTGCTTGGCAGGGGGTTGGACTCGATGGCCCTTGTGGTCTCTTCCAACTCTATGATTCTATGATTCTATGCTGCCAACCCCCTTGGAAGAGATGACAGAACTCCCCAAAAGTGAAACTTGCCCAGCTCAACGCTAGCCGCTCCTTTGGTTGATTTTTAATCTTCATTAAGAAATATTTCTTCCGTATCCTCCACCCTGAAAAAGAAAACGGCCACGTGATTACCAATAGTTTGATTGAAGTTGCTAAATCAGGGTTTTCATTTTCTACACAAGCCACCTTCAGATAAGCAGATTGGCCAGGCGTGCACCCAACATGACCCCAATTCTCCTGCAGCAATCTGTGTTTTCTATAAACACCAATTAGTTCGGAAAGTCTGTTCCAATACGACCTCATTGTTTCACTGTCTCAAATGAAAAGGAAAGGGACTTTTCACTATCAACTGTACAAATGCACTATTGCATTAAATTGTGTGGACGTGGGTGGTCCTTAAAAATTAATATTTGGGTTATTTGTGTTACGGGCTGATTCATGACCGTTCTCCCCTGTGCTTTTTTTCTGAGGGGTGCGCAGGGGTAAACATACTCCTAAACATTTTGTGAATCTTTGTGCTTTTGTCCATTTACTGTATTTATTTTTCCTGATTTGAAAAAAATGGTGATTTTCTTGAGTCAAAATGAGAGCACCCCTAAACATTTTTTAAAGAAAAAAGGCACTGTTCTCTCTAAATAGTCTGAAGTGAGGCACGCCTATGTATAAACTCACTTCCACCTCTCAAAAGCCACTTGTGCAAACTGTCTTTCAAGCCTTACTTTCCTCTTCTACAACAGAAAATGCAAAGAACCAGAAGTTTACATGAAACAAACTTTCTAATTCATTTTCAAGTTTTAAATGTTAATATAGAGGTGTGTGCATGGAATGTGCATTTGAATAAAATTTAAGTATAACAGAGGGAGGGAGGAAGGCTGTCTCTTGAAAAGGGCCTCAAACTGTAGCAGTGTTCAGATAAAAAGGTAAAGGGACCCCTGACCATTAGGTCCAATCGTGACCGACTCTGGAGTTGCGGCGCTCATCTCGCTTTACTGGCCGAGGGAGCCAGCGTACAGCTTCCGGGTCATGTGGCCAGGATGACTAAGCCGCCTGTGGCGAACCAGAGCAGTGCATGGAAACGCCGTTTACCTTCCCGCCAGAGCAGTACCTATTTATCTACTTGCACTTTGAGGTGATTTCGAACTGCTAGGTTGGCAGAACTACCGCAGTGTTCTGATACACAGCGGTAAATGTCTAGTAAACAGGGGGAACCAATCCAGAAACACATCAGGGTCCACAGTTTGATCCATAGCTGTCAACTTTTCCCTTTTCTTGCAAGGAATCCTATTAGGAATAAGGGAATTTCCCTTAAAAAAAAGGGAAACGTTGACAGCTATGGTTTGATCATCATCACCAACTTAATATATGACACAAGTATTAAACGGTCAAGGCTTAATGGTCAAGGTGACACGGCACAGGAAAAGGGCCCAGATTCGGTCTCTGCCATTACCACTTAGAAGGCTGGAAAAAGCTTTTATGGAAGGCTAACCTAGAGGAGGACTAAATTAGCAACTGCACGATTATTATTTTTTAAGTAAACAGAAGGCATGGAGGGGGGCAATCTGGATCAAGGCTAGGAGGGAAGGGTAGAGGAATTTAACCCTGCCCTCTGCCCCTTGTTTACATTGCAAAGAATGCTTCCACTAGTGCAATCGGACCACGGCAGAGAACAAAATCCCTCTTTGTGCCTGATATTTTGCATGAAGGTATCATGTCTAGGTATCATGTCTGCTGCTGCTGCTGCTATTCAGAGGACACTCAATTGGGTTGGATAAGCCGACAGCACATTTCTGTGGTTTGTGGCGCAATCGCTTTACCTAGCGAGCAAAAAACTCTTACCGATATCCTTTAGAGGTTCCACCACTTCCCACTTTGGCTCTGACCGAAAGAACATCGAAACGTGCTGTAAGGCAATCTCTGCAAAGAGAATTTTGGGTGGCCGTTAGGTACACATATTAACAAGTGTCAGTGGTGAAGCTGTTACCTTATAACGTTTCACACAAGAGAGCAAAACCCTCTCCTCGGAGGGTTCTTTTCCACTCTAGTTCAACTTAAATGCACACACTTCCTGGGATTTTATTTAAAACCAGAGTACTAGGCACCACAAAGTAAATATTTTATATGGGTATAACAGGTGACAACCCCACCACCAAAAAGAGGCTGTTGGTAGGCTTCCATGAGGGCAAAACTCAACAAAGACTAAAACACTCTATTTAAGAAGAGGCGTCCCTAGATCAGGAGTGAGGAACCTGTGGTCCTCTAGCTATTGTTGGACTACAACTCCCATCAGTCCCAGAGAGAATGGATGATTGACAGGGATGGTGGGAGCTGGAGTTCAATAATATCTGGAGACTCACAGGTTCCCCATCCCTGCCCTAGATAAAATAATTTTTCTCTCAAGGTAGCCTGGTGTTGAAATCAGGAACGGCAATCCTAATCGTCAACATCTAACAACCCTGGTAGTTTTCCGTGTGAGGCCCTTTCAGAGGCCCAGAGAGGCCTAGGTCATTTCAGGCTTTTGAGGTCCTTAGCAACAACAACAACAACAACAACAACAACAACAACAACAACAACAACAAAATGACACATGGAAATAAAATAAGACACCAAAATATTCTGCCACTATAACAGATAGATTTTAAATATTCATAAATGTTAATAAAACCTTTTTCAAGTAACAACAACAACAAAGTTTTTTACCATGTCACATCTTTTTTTGCTTAAATTTGCAGGTCTAAACAACGTGTGTGTGTGTGTGTGTGTGTGTGTGTGTGTGTGTGTGTGTGATGCTCACAAAAACAAGTTGTGAAACTTATCAAATGCCCCAAAGTTAACAAGTTTCTAAATCTGAGGCTCTGGCCAAATAACCCTGCCCTTCTTGACTGGCCCTTGTCTAACTTGCGGGGTGAGGGGCCTACTGAAAAAAGGACACAAGCATCTGTATAATGTGTGAAATCAGATGTGCTAGATAAAAAAATATATTTGACTTCTGAAGTAAGAGTCAACCAAGGATGCTATAATCTCTTTAGAAGTCTCTCTTATCTACAAGGACACTGTTAAGCCTACAAAAAGGATATTCTCTGTCATTTGTCTGGAATATTTGCTATTCGATACATTTCCTTTCATGCGTGCACACGCACACAAAATGGCCATGTGCCTAGTTTACAGTTTTCTATGAAGACAAATATTCTGTGAATCAGCACGGAAGGTTGCATCACAGTAGGCAGCGAGAAGCCGAGGAAATCAAAAGTTAAAAACAACATTCCGTTCTCACGTTGCCCACTGTGCTCAGGTGTTTCATCTCTAAGGATGAAAGAAGTGCGCAGTGGGAGATGAGGCCTTGAACTGTGAAATGTTTAAGCAGAACAGCCTAACAAGGACTACTACAAGGACGACTGCAGCAGGCATTTCCATGAGCTGGTGGGCTAAAGAAAGAACAGGGCACTTTTCCGTTCCTTAGTTTAGATTTGAAATGTATGGGGGTCTCTTGCTGTAGTCCTAATATTCCCTCAGATAAATGGGGGGGGGGGAGAGCTGTGAAAGTCTGGCTAAGTAATCATGAAATGTAAAATACTACCCATACCCAAAGCCTGCTTACACCCACAGAAGATGGGCAAATCTTGGGCAGAAGAGTTGCAGAGGCAGGACTCCCAGTAACACTTAGAAGACAATTTGCCGGTGAAGTTTCTCAGTGTTGCAGAAGGCCCTTGCTGCTGAAGAAAACAATGTCCTGGTTCACATATCATTACGATAAACCATGTTTCATGTTGTCCAAACCAGGGTTCATAGTTTATTCCTCTCCTAACAAACCACAGGCAGTAGCCAAACCGATGACACAAGAAGCCAAAAGTTGTGGTTTTTAATATGCTTTAGATGAACAGCCACTTGTTGTGTCATCCCTACATGGAACAACTGTGGTAAATCTGTTCTCTAGTTGGTGGAAATAAGCCAGCTTCAAACCATAGTATATATGCAGCAGTATTATCCTCCTCCTCCTCCTCCTCCTCCTCCTCCTCCTCCTCCTCCTCCTCACCATCTCTTTTTTGATGCAAATGGTTGATCTGCTTCAATGGCCTATTGAACGCTCTGGTCCTAGGTGTGCAAGACTCTTATACAATGGCTTCATGAAGGACCTAGATGTTATAACCATTGGTTCAGCTGCTCCAGTGTCAAAATACAGACTTGTAAAACGATCAGCTAAAGTGCTATGGTCCAATAGGGGCTGAAATCCAGGGCAACCATGTGCTAAATAAATGCTGAATTGTACTAACATTATGGGGTTGTTGTTGTTTACAGAGCTTCTCACTTTAAAGCCACTTTTCTTTTTAAAACAGAGAGCTGCAGGTATAAATGCTTTTGCTTTGAACTGCTCATCACTTCCTTCAGGAAATACATCAAAACTATATTGCCAGGCTGTGACATGGACCACTTTCAAGTTACCAGTCTCCTGAATTCAAAGGATGTCTCAAGTATTCTGAGGCTGCAATCCTGCACTCAGCTTTAAACACTTTTACAAGGCAATCCGATGCGTGTCTACTAAATAAGTACAGTGGTACCTCGCAAGACGAATGCCTCGCAAGACGGAAAACTCGCAAAACGAAAGGGTTTTTTGTTTTTTGAGCTGCTTCGCAAGACGATTTTCCCTATGGGCTTGCTTCGCAAGACGGAAACGTCTTGCAAGTTTGTTTCCTTTTTCTTAACACCATTAATACAGTTGCGACTTGACTCATAGCACGCGGTGTGGTAGCCTTTTTTGAGGTTTTTGAAGACTTTGGTGATTTTTGAAGCTTTTCCAAAACTTTTCCGACACCGTGCTTCGCAAGACGAAAAAAATCGCAAGACGACAAAACTCGCGGAACGAATTAATTTCGTCTTGCGAGGCACCACTGTACCAGCCTTAAGAAGAGAATTTCAGTGTCCCAAGCTTGGGACCCCTAGACTGCAGTCCATGACAGTAAGTTCAGCTTCCCTACATCCGTATTATCCCCTCCTCTCTTCGACAAGGATACACAGATTTCAGTCGGAAGTCAACTGTTTCAAGCCCTTGCATTATTATGGAAGAAGGGTAACTCCTTAGGAGCTATAGTGGGCAATGTGGATTGATCCTCCAACCCCAAAAAAGGAGAAGGGTGAAGTCCTCCTGCCTTAACTGTTGGGCTGAAGGACTTTCCAATGAAAACAAGCAAAGAAATTTCCAAAATAGCCTACTTACCAGTGTAGTTTACAGAGTAATTGTTTGGATCCAAAAATTTCTTGACCAATTCACAGTTGGACAGAATGTGATTGGAAGTAATTGCATTGAGATAGTTCTGGAGTCCTTTCTGTCTTTCAGCTATGAATTCACGATCCATATTTCCAATCAACTTTTTGGGAGGAAGAGGTAGACTGAGAGCAGATATCTTCAAAAACAAAAGTTGCAGAAGAGGTACAGTGTAAGAGAACTGCAGTAGTTACTATAAAAATTCCATTAAGCAGTCGGTTTCCATTCAATTAAACGGCCTCATGTACTTCCCTTCCCCCAGAGGAGCGACAGAGACTTTCACTTCTATATTTGATTTACCACTGCTTAGGGTTAGTTATGAACCCTAATCTTGGCTATACTTGGTTGAAACAAGTCCACTTCATAATCCATTGTTTGAAGTTGGCTTGTTTAATGCAAACCATAATTCGGATTAACCAGGGTTTATTGAGCTCAGATGAAATGCTGGTCAAAAACAGAAGCAAAAGCCCTTTTTGCTCCAAGCATCGCCAGAGGAGAAGAAGAGAAAGAGGAGTTCCCTGCAGCTCATTCCCATCACGGTATACTATAGCAAGCGATGCTTTTATCATGACATTCAAACACAACCGCTGACATGTAACTGAAATTTGGTCATTAACAAACCCAGACCAGAGGGAATTAAGCAACCCTGAGTATTTACCCAGAAATACCTGAGTATGTACCCAGATTAGTTAATAATAATAATAATAATAATAATAAATAAATTTTATTTATACCCCGCCCTCCCTGGCCTAGAGCCGGGCTCAGGGCGGCTAACACCAGTAAAATTACAGTAAAAACATAACAGGAAAAAAAAACCCAATTTAAAATACAGGTTAAAATGCAATTTAAAATGCAGCCTCATTTTAAAAGTAGCCCATAGATCAAAACCATAAGGGGAGGGAAACATAAGGGTCAGACCGAGTCCAAACCAAAGGCCAGGCGGAACAGCTCTGTCTTGCAGGCCCTGCGGAAAGATTTCAAGTCCCGCAGGGCCTTAGTCTCTTGTGACAGAGCGTTCCACCAAGTTGGGGCCAGTACTGAAAAGGCCCTGGCCCTAGTTGAGACCAAGTTAACCACCTTGCGACTTGGGACCTCCCAAATGTTATTCCTAAATACACTAAAAGGCCTGGTTTGGATGTCAAAGCACAGTTAAAAACAAACCATAGTTTGATGCGAATGAGCAGCCCACTTATGCAAGCTGTTGAAACGTTCTTGCTCTGCTCATCCCACGCTCGTACTGCTGTAGGACTGCAGAGAAACAAGGCAGAGTGTGGCTTGCCATGATGTCTGAACCCAGGTTTATGGCTTCTTGCCCCCCTGCAAACACACCACAAGCAGTAAGCCGAGCACAGACCTTGGCTACCTGCTCCAACCGCCTGCCACAACCACCACCAGGATTCAAAAGATAGTTGTGTGTGTGTGTGTGTACATATAGAAAGCTTTTCAGTCTCAATAACTCTGAAGAAGTGTAGAACAGTCTACAACAGCCTTTCTCAACCTGTGGGTCCCCAGATGTTGTTGAGCTACAACTCCCATCATCCCTAACTAGCAAGGCCAGAGCTCAGGGATGAAGGGAGTTGTAGTCCAACAACATCTGGGGACCCACAGGTTGAGAACCACTGGTCTACAACATCCATAAATAAGCACAACAAGATAAAATATCAGCATCTCAAACATAATGGCAAACAGACAACAGCAGCGGCTGGAACAATTCAATTCTCCTAGAAAGGCTGAAAAAAAGAGGACAGGTTTCACCACCTGCTGTTTTGTAGTCCTTTGCTACTAGGAGTTTGAACCATGTCCAGCAATGCCCCACCACAAAATGACCCAACATACAGAAGTCAGTGATTCTGATTAAAGCTTTATAATAATCCACTAGCCAAAGAAAGTACAGTTTTAAGACTGACAGCATGGTATCTCAATGGCAAAACCTTTCTCGGGAAACAGAAAGAGGATGGACTGCGAGAGTCGTCATTTCATTTTGCAACGGAAATTACAAAACGCCTTCCCGGCCTGAACGGAATTTGATTCTTGCTCTTCGTGCAAAAAGCAAAGGGTCAAAGATCCTACAGTTCCCAGGGCAAACAAGAAGTGCTAAGGTCAGAATGCACTGCTACCTATTTATGCCATCCCAGTGTTGCACAATATGTCTGCCTGCCTAAATGACGTTGGCAATATTTACAATGCCAGGGCAATGGAGTGGAAGTATCTCAGATGCTTTAAAAAAAAAAAGTTGTCTCCAAGATGGACATAATTCAAAATTTTGTATAAGACACCTAAGCAGAATCAGCATCAAGTTTAACCTGCTGGGGAGTGCAGGGTGTTGTGGGGGGCCCTAAACAGTTGCCCGAGTGGTTCCCCCTTATTTTTTGTTTGTTTGTTTAAACTTGTTTTTTTCATGTGCTGTTTTTCGAAGAATTATCAGTCCATACGGAGGAAACAGGAAGGAAGGTTCACAACATTAGTAAGTACCACAGAATTGCTTCTTCCTTCCCCAGAAAAACTTTTGCTGAGCTCATTCACTTCTCAGGCAGTGATTTACTATCACCATCCTGCTGAACTGACACATATATTACAGTCTGCTTTGCAATGAAGACTTGGCTTGTCAAACAGATCCCCCCCCCCTTTTTTTTTTAATCTACTGCCATTACTGTTTTAACCAGTGGTTAAATTGCTGGTTTTATCTTCTTTTGTGTTTTATAGGACTGAGCCACGCTGTATTTTATCTTGTTCGTTGTTATAACTGCCTTGAGCCACAGTGTGTCAAAAGACAGGATATGAATGTAAATAAAGTGATCCTTGAATTTGAAAATGCCCAGTGCTGATCTTTAAAACCACCCTGGAGACAGCAGTACTTTTGAAATACAAACCATCTCTTCACATCAGTATAGGGGGGGGGGGAATCAATATTTTTAATACATATGAAATCCATTTAAAGGACTTAAAATGAATGGACTTCTCTCCAATCGTCTATTGTACTGAAAATTTGGCACACCACACATAGAGAACAGGCACAAGGTAGTCATTGTAGTTCTACTGGCTTGTTTTGTTGGAATCATCAGGGTAGGACTTTGCCGATTGAGGACGGCCCCCAAACATAGCACAGCTGGCTTACTACGTTTTGAAGCAATGTAAAATAATACTTAATTTCCCCCTAAAGGAGGAGGGCCCGATAAGATCATTATGCCATGCTGCCAAAATTACTTAACTGCGCCATTTGTTTTGCATATTACCGTCCACGAGACTGCCTTAACAGAATTCTTGCTCCATTTGTATCTCACAGAGAATGCGAGAAGAGCCAAAGGGTCTGCTGAAACCCACTTGACAAAATTCTGCAATCACTAACTTCCCACTTCTGCCTAGAAGTCACTGAACAGTTCTTTAACATACATCCTCTTCCCCTGTACTTTCCCACGCACGCTTAAAAAGAATTCAATGTTCTGGGAAAGCACAAGCACACAGTAGCTGCAGTGTTTGAAAAATGAAGGAATGCTACTCAGCGGCAAGGAAATACATCACGCGATAAAACAGCACCAGAAAGTACTTCGGAAAGGAACAAAACGACTGCATACACTGCATAGTTTTTTTAAAAAGCACATTATGACTTCTGCTTTTGTAAGAAATAGACGTTTTGACCACAGAAGATGAATCAAGTTAAACTGAGTGTCTGCCACTCTGCCCGTCTTCAATGGGTTGCACAAAACGTTACTAGGAACAGTTTTTTTCCATAGAGTACTTTAATACAGTGGTACCTCGGGTTAAGAACTTAATTCGTTCTGGAGGTCCGTTCTTAACCTGAAACTGTTCTTAACTTGAGGTACCATTTTAGCTAATGGGGGCTCCTGCTGCCACCACCCCGCCACCGCGCGATTTCTGTTCTCATCCTGAAGCAAAGCTCTTAACCCAAGGCACTATTTCTGGGTTAGCGGAGTCTGTAACCTGAAGCATCTGTAACCTGAAGCATCTGTAACCCGAGGTACCACTGTAGTTTGAATTAGCAGGTCTGTTTCTTCAGTCTGTACACCTTTGCCTGTTCAAAAGTTTGTCTTTTCGTTAGCTGGGTTCATTTGTCTTGTTTAACTATGGTTTAATGGATCAATGTGCTGGCAACACGCTGCTCCAAAATCCTCAACTTCCCCTGCTCTTGGCTATGCCACGCCAGAAACAGCAATGCTTTGGCTTATCAGATCGTCTGAACCTGGGGCGCAAGGTTCACATCTCTCCAAACAAACCACACACCTGGGTATCACCAACAGGACTAGCCAAGGTTTTGTTGCGCCCAGCGTGCTGCAGCCAGGAGAAAAGCAGGAACTCTGAGCAGCAGGCCTCAGCATACCACTCACTCCCGTTAAACCACCGTTAAACATTAACTCTTGTTTAACAAAACGTGCAAACACACGGCATCCATTCACATATGCAAAAGTGACTTCACAAAACACACAGTAAAGATACGGTCAGGAGCTCATCCTACACTCAAGTAGGACCCTGGCAGAGACACATGCCCGACTGGCATGTTCCCTCCCTCCTGGTTGATCGTTTGGGAGCTTCAAAAGCTTTCTTCAGCCTGAACATCACAGCGACCGATGCCAACCAACACTGGCACACTTAGGGATTCGCAGAGTCTTCGCAGCTTGCATGACAGATCTCAGCAACTCAGCATTTTGGCTAATCTACTTTATTTACATATAAACACACACGGAGCACTGCAACATGGCTCCCTCTCTCTCTAGCATCAGACAGCAAAGAGAAAGAACAAAGGACAACAGTCCCACTTCACGGAACACAGTAACACAAACATCCAGTCTCCGTCACTTCCCACTCTGTGGAGTCAAAACACACACCGTCATGTGATAGACAAAAATCCCATGACTGTAGTCATGGAGCAGGAATTCTAACAGAAACTTGAGGAATTTGATCTTTGTGACTTCTCAAGTGAACTGTCCTGATCCACACTTCCAGGACTAATGCGAAGATCAAAAAACTTAGCTGTCCATTGGATAACACCAGCCCACTTTGCTGCTTGAGGCAAAACAGAAAGTGCTGCTCCGTGGTTGCTGCGGTCACCAGCACTGCCATACCTGCACCCGCCGCTTGCCCTGCCACTACCACCACCACCTGCCCACCCTGCTGCCTCCACTACTGGGGAAGAAACAGTGCTGCCATTGGCACCAATTTGGGGTGAGATCTTGGTGTTTGGGGACCGCTGAGATCCTGCCCAAAATCAGCACTGCTTCCCCACTGCTGGTGGAGATGGCAGTGTTCCCACAGGGGTGCCACCGCCTGAGGCAGTGGCCCTACCCCACCTAATGGTTGCGCCAGCCCTGGATTTCACACTTCCCAAATTTCCAACATGCTTCTTGGCTCAAAAAAGTATCAAAACACTCTTCGAGATCCGTATATTGAATATGACTTTGAAATGCAGATTTTGGCGCAGAGCTGCTGCTTCTTCTTTTGATGCAGATTAATGCAGAAAACATGTCAAAACAGATTTGTGGCTGAGACGAGCAGAAGTGACAGGGAACAGACACAGACTGAATTCTCTAGCCCTAAATTCCAATTATAGTGGTACCTTGGGTTAAGTACTTAATTTGTTCCAGAGGTCAGTTCTTAACCTGAAACTGTTCTTAACCTGAAGCACCACTTTAGCTAATGGGGCCTCCTGCTGCTGCTGTGCCGCCAGAGCACGATTTCTGTTCTCATCCTGAAGCAAAGTTCTTAACCCAAGGTACTATTTCTGGGTTAGCGGAGTCTGTAACCTGAAGCGTATGTAACCTGAAGCATATGTAACCCAAGGTACCACTGTAGTTTTCATACAGCAACAAAAAACAAACAAACCTCTTACCTGCAAACTATTATTCAGCAAATCGAAGTCACTGTATCTTCTTATAATCTACAAAAGCAACACAGAATTAGTGCCGGTACCACACATTCTAATACAACTGGGTATCGACAATCCCATTCTATGGGTACAATTGTGGCAGGAGCCAGGATCACAAAGATGCAAAACCTCCAAGGAGAACTAGAGAAATCTCTCTCTGGGCATGCTGCAATCACTCTATAGGAGCAAAGCATTGCTTCCATTACATGTACACAAGTTTACGGGGGCTTGGGCTGCCCCAGCGGCATGGATTTGTAGTGATCCTTCTTATATCTGGGCTTACATAAAAATAAATTGTCAGCGGAGGAACGTAAATAAGAGCCTAATTTTATTAAGGTTTCAATGTACAGGTGTTTCCCTTTTGAGTATTGCTGGCTTCTGGTTTAGGGAAAAACAGATTGCTCTTTCCAGAAATCTTCACATCACGGAATTTGGAATTTCAGGAGGGGCGCCACGCATTAAATGGTAATAGCACTTCCGATTCTGGGTACAACAGCATTTCGCACAACCAACATTCAGAGTGTGAACAACAGGCTTGTGTCTTTAAGCCCCTTGGAATGCACACATTAAGGAGTCACACCCAACCAGACTTCTCCAGCTTGCATACTTGGATGTTTAAGGATGCTCACCCAAGAGCACATGCTAACAGTATGCAAGCAGACTGAAAAGAAGAAAAGAGTCATATAAGCTTTCTCAGCTGGCAAGTGGGAAATCTGGCAGCTGCCCATGTCCTTCTAGGCCACAGTTTTAGGGTCTCTCCCCTACATTTCTCTCTTCCTTCAGAAGAGATTTGAGTCATCTCTGGTGCCTTCTATTCTAATTATTATTATTATTTATTTATTTATACCCCGCCCATTTGGCTGGGTTTCTCCAGCCACTCTGGGTGGCTCCCAACAGAATATTAAAAATAGAATCAAACACTAAAAGCTTCCCTAAACAGGGCTGCCTTCAGATGTCTTCTAAAAGTCAGAGAGTTGTTTATTTCCTTGACATCTGATGGGAGGGCATTCCACAGGATTGGGAGCCACCACTGAGAAGGCCCTCTGCCTGGTTCCTGTAACCTCACAGGGAGGGAACCGCTAGAAGGCCCTCAGCACTGGACCTCAGCTGGCTGAGCGATGGGGGTGGAGACGCTCCTTCAGCTACTTGCTCTCTGCGCTTGCAGCATACTTTAGTATTGATTGAAATGGGGTAGGTGTGGGAAATCAGTATGAGTTTGGCTCCTTTTTACAGTCTCATGAACATGAAGAAGAAGAAGAAAGCATCACAGTGGTGCACTTTCAGGATCTAAACACTGATGCGTCTAATTTGAACCAACTGGATGAGACCAAAGAAGAATCTGCATGCAGAAAAGAACATACAGGAACAATTCACCAAGCCCACATGCTGCTGAATAGCTTCTTTCGTCCCAAAAAAAAGAAGAAGTTATGCATAGACGCATCTTGTCAGTGCTCAATTGACAAGGGAGCCTTTTACTGTGTTCCCTGTAAAATCCAATTAACAAAATGCATTTCCTTATGTCAGAGGTTAACAAGTTACCTGCCAACTGTTTTCCATGGAAATCCCTCTTTGCACACGAATGATGTATTCCTAGGAAGGAGAAGAAAACCCAATTAGAAAGCAGAGATCACACGTGACAATTTGTCCATTTGAAACCTATTCATGCTTTTACGGTAATCTAAATCTGCCCATTTGTTGTAAGACCACGCTGCCCCCCACCCCATTAACGATATCTTGTGACCCTTACGGTTTTTTCAAGGCTATGCAGAGCTCTGCATTTTGCTCTCTCTTCTCTGTGCTTCCCTTTCACCCCATCTGATTTATTTCGTTTCCCTGCTTCACACACTCTTTTATGTTTTGCATTATGCCCCACTCAATGACAGCTGCACTCCTCTCTTGTCAAACAAACGCTGAAAACAGCAAAACAAGAAACCAAGTCATCCAAACTATCTCAGCCACTGTCCTGCAGGAAGGGACCATGTTATTTCCGCCTACTGTACCAGAATACCCCCACTAAGTGGAGCTATGCAAGTATCTCTACGCTAAGAGAATTGCACACATTTATTAACTACTTAAGTGCTTGAAGTTTACTCAGTAAACCAAAAAGCAAGACACATCCTACCCAAGCCATGAGTAGCAAAAGAAAGAGAAGTGCTCTCCAGAGAACTAAAGTACAGTGGTACCTCGGGTTAAGTACTTAATTCGTTCCGGAGGTCCGTTCTTAACCTAAAACGGTTCTTATCCTGAAGCACCACTTTAGCTAATGGGGCCTCCTGCTGCCGCCGCGCCGCTGGAGCACGATTTCTGTTCTCATCCTGAAGCAAAGTTCTTAACCCGAGGTACTATTTCTGGGTTAGCGGAGTCTGTAACCTGAAGCGTATGTAACCTGAAGCGTATGTAACCTGAGGTACCACTGTAGAAGCCATTTATTTCTATTCGTTACGGCCTCCTCCTTACGTCGGGGCAATCTCAGGTTGCCCATTTCATTTATTTTTCGTTTCAGATTTTAAACACAGATCCCCGGAGCACACTCGAGACTTTAATTGCAAAAAGGTACATCTCTACCCAAAACTGCTCATTAATGAGTTTTTTTCGAGCAAGTTTTAAAGCAGCTTTATCACATGGTTATTCTGGACCCAAAGCAGAGACAGAAGAGGAGGCACAGCTAGAACAACTGAAGGCAGAGGGGGAAATTTGCTCTCTCTCGCTATGCATTTGCTGCTGCTTTCTCTGCAAAAGAAGGGAGCTGTGGGATCACACAAAAACACAAACACAAACACACTGCTTTACAGCAGTGTGACCCTGGACTTCTTGCTGGAAGGGGGAGATTTAAACCAAAAGACCACTGAACATTAAAAAATATGGTTTGAGTTTTCATTTTTTTCTGCTAGCTAGTGGCTAGGAGTACAGTACAATGGTACCTCGGGTTACATACGCTTCAGGTTACATACGCTTCAGGTTACAGACTCCGCTAACCCAGAAATAGTACCTCGGGTTAAGAACTTTGCTTCAGGATGAGAACAGAAATTGTGCTCCGGCGGCACGGCAGCAGCAGGAGGCCCCATTAGCTAAAGTGGTGCTTCAGGTTAAGAACAGTTTCAGGTTAAGAATGGACCTCCGGAACAAATTAAGTACTTAACCTGAGGTACCACTGTATAGCAATTTCTTGGGGAGTGGGTTTGTTAGTAACGTCCACTTCCTGATTACCCTACTTCATTTCAGCAGTCTAATTCAGGAGGGGAAAGTAATTTTTCTTGCCAAATAAACAGGCAGTCAGAAACCCTTCCTAATCTGCTGAAAATCAGCCAGAGATCTAGCAGTAGATTCCAATCTACTTTCTGCCCACCCCTGCTGTACAACAGGCACACTTATCAGTAAACCAGCATATTTATGTAACGTACTCTTTCACAAGTGGAGGCAAGCTCCCACAAACGTAGTCTCATGAACTGCATATCCCAGATCATCCTATACTTCCCTGCCCCTTCAGTCTTCCAAAGCATTCCAGTCTTCGTGATAGTCACCATGTTCAACCTCCCTGCTGCAAAGCAGCTGATCTGTTGCCTTGCATTCAGAGCTGAAGGAGGGGCAGGAGCAAGACTGGCATACTGGCCAGTGTGGCATAATGGTTAGAGTGCTGGACTAGGACCTGGGAGGTCAGGGTTTGAATCCCCACTCGGCCATGAAGCTCACTGGGTGACCCTGGGCCAGCCATCTACTCTTAGCCTAACCTGCCTCACAGGGCTGTTGTGAGGATGAATGGGGAGGAGGAGAGCCTTGGGAGAAAAGGCAGTATATAAATGCAATCTATCAATCAATCAATTACTGCTGTGGCTTGAATTGGGGAGGGTGTTTTCTATGTTGTGTGTGTGTGTGTGTGTGTGAGTGAGAGAGAGAGAGAGA
This sequence comes from Podarcis pityusensis, assembly GCF_964106645.2. Lineage (NCBI taxonomy): Eukaryota > Metazoa > Chordata > Lepidosauria > Squamata > Lacertidae > Podarcis > Podarcis pityusensis. Next base: position 105,830,211 of record NC_138029.1, read on the forward strand.
GAGAGAGAAATAGGAAATAGGAATTTTCACCTCTATAGTATAATCATTTTTTTTATATAAAAATGTAAATTGCTTGGATACCTTTTAGGTAACAAGCAACTAATAAGTTGAATAGTATTAATAATAATAATCCACACATGAGGAACTCCCATTTTACATAGACTGGAGGCCTATTATGTAACCTACTTAGGTAATGGTTTAACCCAGCTCTAGACTGCCTGGGTTAAATTGCCTTATGCTTTGTTTTCTAATAAATACTGTATTGTGCATGAGGGAATCCACATTCAGTTTCCGATTTCCACACGCTGAGGAAACACACTTTTATTCAGCTAGCTATCAATAGCTCTCTCGGGGCCACAATTTGCATATGTTAAAAACCAGGTTGTTACTGTATCCTACTGAAAGTGACGCGGGTGGCGCTGTGGGTTAAACCACAGAGCCTAGGACTTGCCCATCAGAAGGTCGGCGGTTCGAATCCCCGTGACAGGGTGAGCTCCCGTTGCTCAGTCCCAGCTCCTGCCCACCTAGCAGTTTGAAAGCACGTCAAAGTGCAATTAGATAAATAGGTACCGCTCCGGCGGGAAGGTAAACGGCGTTTTGGTGCACTGCTCTGGTTCGCCAGAAGCAGCTTAGTCATGCTGGCCACATGACCCGGAAGCTGTACGCCGGCTCCCTCGGCCAATAAAGCGAGATGAGCGCCGCAACCCCAGAGTCGGTCACGACTGGACCTAATGGTCAGGGGTCCCTTTATCTTTACCTTACTGGAAGTGAAGTAGTAGCCTGCTGCATTGAAAAGAACAACAATGCCTTCAAGCCCTTGCTCACGCTGGCTGTAGGAACCGCTTATGGGAGCTGAAAGCCAATGTCCCCCCAACAAATAGAGTCAGAGGAACCAGAAAGAAAACCAGTTTTGCTTTCTGAAGCACACACATGTACACCAAGCATTGCCGTTTACACTGCTCAACTCTGGAGAAACTGGGGGTGGAGGGAGGGAGAGAAAGAATATAAATTACCGGTACAACGTACAAGAAGATGCAAACAAAAGAGTAAAATCATGAACAGAAATAAACGGACAAGGTAGCTAATCCTGAAGCAGTACAGTCATACCTTGGGTTAAATGTGCTTCAGGTTGAGTGCTTTCGGGTTGCGCTCCGCAGTGACCCAGAAGTAATGGAACACGTTACTTCCGGGTTTCGCCACTCGCGCACGCGCAGACGGTCAAAATGATGTCACGCACATGCGCAGAAGTGGCGAATCGCGACCCGCGCACGCGCAGACGCGGGTTGCGTTTGCTTCTGGATGTGAACAGGGCTCCGGAACAGATCCCACTCGTATCCAGAGGTACTACTGTATGTCATAAAGAGGTATTCATTTATTTATTTCATTATATATGTATATATAGAGTGCTTGATTGTAAAAAATAATAAAATAAAATAAACCTCTGTGGTAAGACAGTCTCTTAGTAGGTTTAAAAAAAAAAAGGTAAAGGACCCCTGGACAGTTAAGTCCAGTCAAAGGCTCATCTTGCTTCAGGTTGAGAGAGCTGCCGTTTGTCCACAGACAGCTTTCCAGGTCATGTGGCTAGCATGACTAAGCTGTTACTGGCACACGGAGGACCATGAAGGAAGCCAGAACGCACAAAAACGCTATTTACCTTCCCGCCACAGCAGTACCTATTTATTTACTTGCACTGATATGTTTTTGGACTGCTAGGTTGGCAGGAGCTGGGACAGAGCAATGGGAACTCACCCCGTCGCTGGATTCGAACAGCCAACCTTCCAATTGGCAAGCCCAAGAGGCTCGGTGGTTTAGACCACAGCGCCACCCGCTCCCTTAAAGCCTCGTAGACACACAGGGATTCTAGCAGCAGAGCAGCAACCACATATACAGTGGTACCTCTGGTTATGTACTTAATTTGTTCCGGAGGTCCATTCTTAACCTGAAACTGTTCTTAACCTGAAGCACCACTCTAGCTAATGGGGCCTCCCGCTGCCGCCGGAGCATGATTTCTGTTCTCATCCTGAAGCAAAGTTCTTATCCCGAGGTACTATTTCTGGGTTAGCGGAGTCTGTAACCTGAAGCGTATGTAACCTGAAGCGTATGTAACCCGAGGTACCACGGTATGCTCTTCTGCTCAAGGGTACAATTGAAAATTAATCGCTGCACTCTCTTGACACAAATTTGCAGTTTACGCATATACCTCCAGTGCTTCATGCTTCAGGGTTAATGGTGGTGCACAGCTTAAGGACTCTAGGCTAGTAGAAAACCTCTCTTTCCCCTCTCCCCTTATTGACACTCATCTCCGAATGAACCCTGACACCAAAGCAGCTTTACTCCTGTGGGGCTCCCTCCGTAGGGAAAAGTATTCACCCACAAAAGCAATGCTTCCCTCAGAACGCCAGCCGAACTTTAATGTATGTAACCTGCAAAATCAGGAAATATTAAAGCACCTGTTTACCGTAATGTGCAGCAGTATAAACAATCATCATCGTTTTGTGAGATAGTATCTGGAGCTCTGTCTTTGCTGCCTTGTTTGATCCCAAGCCAAACGCTCTCACAAAACCCAGGATGTTTTGGAACAGCAGAAATATTGCTTAAGCAACACACACACACACCCCGCTTCAATATTTACAAAACTACAAGTACAGTTTCAACACTGCTGCAAGCCCAGAATACAAAACTGCCAAGATAGAAAGCATTACATTGCCCAGTAATGCCTGTGCTTGAAGGCAGGACATTTTAAAGTATATAAAGTATGTGTTGGGGGGGGGGGATTCCCTTCCATTCCTCATGCACCCTCCACCATCACCCGGTCAACTCAAAATCCCCCAGTTGTGTGCACTTTTTATTCTGCCTGACCCCGGTTTCCATTTGGGGAAAACAAAATGCAGGTTTAGATGCTTTTCACTCCTGCCACACTGAAAATTCCTTTTTTTAAAAAGCCCTATTTAAAGGTTAGGACTCATCAGTTTTTCAACTGCTGGTTTAGGATCCACAACTGGGTTGTATCCTAATCTAAAGTGGGTCACACTCACAGATATATTTCATTTTGGGTTTTTTCAAAGCAGGAGAGTGACAGATGGAAAACAAGAGACTCTGTGTGCAGGAAAAAGGGAGGTGAAGAAAGAAGAGGAAAGGAAGAAACAGAAAGGTTGAAGAATACTGATATGTACTATTACTATAGCAAAACTAGTTTAGCCATAACTTTTTTGAGTAAGATATGTCACTGGCACACAAGCCTGAGGCTTTTTCTGGCTACAGTGCCAATTTGTCAACCTGCCAGTAAAGATGTGGGATAAATATATTACCAAGAATTCTTACAATTCCAAAAGGCCTCTGGATTCTAAATTCAAATCGAGAATTTGCCTCTACTGGAACAACAGGCTTTAATAATCCCTGCCACCACCCAAGTAATGAACAGCCCCCAGCTCCCCGCCCCCCAAAAAACCACACAGAGAAATACAAATCATTTGTTATACCACACCACCAGGTTCCACACATGCATATGGAAGCTGGGGGGGGGGGGGGGAAACCTTTGGAAAGGAAAAAACAGATGGCAGGGAAAGAGTTAAGCATGCTTACTCCCCTCCCCTTCCCTGCTTCTGCACTCAGAAGAGGCCACTCCCAGATCTACTTTTCATTAAACCTACATTTCACACCCTGCTTCCAGGCCAAGAAAGCCACACCCCCCCCCCAAGGCAGCCTAGCTGACAATTAGGAAAAATAAAACACACACAGCAAAATGAAGCAACAAAATCCGAAACAGTGCAAGTCATGAAACAGGTAAGTCAAAATGCTTTCCTACTGAGCAAGGTCTTGATCAGCATTTTAAATTCCAGAAGGGAAACAGGCAAACAGACCCCCTGTTGGACAAAGTCGTCCCAAAGAGCAAGAAGGGACACAACAGAGGAAAGGCCTTGTGATCAGCTGCCACACCTGACAAAGACAAGGGCACTCATAACAGGCTCTTTCCTAATAAATAAGGCATGAGAGTGTGTATATGAGACAAAGTCAGGGGTAGGCAACCTAAGGCCCGGGGGCCTTCTTAATCCGACCTGCAGACAGTCAGGGAATCAGTGTCTTTTTACATGAGTAGAATGTGTCCTTTTATTTAAAATGCATCTCTGAGTTATTTGTGGGGCCTGCCTAGTGTTTTTACATGAGTAGAATGTGTGTCTTTATTTAAAATGCACCTTTGGGTTATTTGTGGGGCATAGGAATTTGTTAATTCCCCCCCCCCCAAAAAAATACAGTCCAGCCCACAGTCCAGGTCTGAGGGACAGTGGACCGGCCCATGGCTGAATAAGGTTGCTGACCCCTGGACTAAGTGCTCCTTCATAAGTTCAGTGACTAGACCATTTAGAACTGACCTGGACAGCCAGTGTGGTTGATTTTTATTTTATTTTATTTGTGTACTGCCCTTCATCCAGAGATCACTGGGCCATTTCGCAACATAAAAATACAAAATGAGAACACAAAATACACCATAAAAATAAAAACAAACCAATATTTCCCCTCCCACAGACACATTTAAAAGGCCACAGGATGTGAATCAACCCAATCAACTTGAGAGTTAAGAAGCAGAGCTGGATCCAAGGGCGCTCCAAAATCTGCAAATTTCTGGGACTGTTTTGAGAGACGGATAACCCGCCCCAAGGGTAACAGGGCCAATCACCATCAACTATTCAGCCTTATCTGCACTGAGCCTCTTCCAGCTCACCCAGTTAGCATGTTGGAAAAGTATGATATTTGGGAACAATTGATTTGGAGTGACTTCTGAACACCTTGAAGCATTGTGACATTTTCTCAGTGTTCAGTCTGGTCAAGAGGGCTAAGAGCAGTGGTAAAGGGAAAATGAGATTTGCCGTATGCAATTGCTTTAAGTTTCCTTGTTCCAGCTTAAGAGGATGTTACTTAAAAATGTTAATTTATAAGGAAAATGCTTACATCAAAGGACAGGACCTACTTCTAACTGTATTCAGACTGTTTCACACTCCAGATAACAGGAAACCCAATGAAACATTGTGGCAAACTACTAAGTACAGCTATGTATCATATTCTTTCTTAACAAATACGTCAACACACTTTTTGCCTCCTTGTGCAACTGTTTCGTCTCTGCCTCCTAACAGATGAAACAGAAGTTTAAGAATGGCCAAATACAGCTCTGAAATCACTGAGAAAGCCCAGCAGGACGTTTGCTTCACAGTACACATGTGATTAAAAGAACAAACCTCTATTTGAACTTTCCTCAGTGTGCATTAACAAAACGGAAATGCAAAGATAAGGTTCACAAAATTGGTTTTTTCAACTCCCACATATGAAAGACACACTACAGTGGTGCCTCGCAAGACGAAAATAATTCGTTCCGCGAGTCTTTTCGTCTTGCGATGTTTTTCGTCTTGCGAAGCACGGTCTGTCGCAACTGCGCCTCTTCAAGCGGCTTTAAGAAAAAAGCGCAAGACGTTTTCGTCTTGCGAAGCAAGCCCATAGGGAAATTCGTCTAGCGAAGCAACGCAAAACCGAAAAACCCTTTCGTCTAGCGAGTTTTTCGTCTTGCAAGGCATTCGTCTTGCGGGGCACCACTGTATTTGGCTGGGAAAACTGCTTTTAAATGTTTGTCAATGGGAAGCTAGACCTGACTCTCCCTTTGCCAATTTGAGCCAACCTCCCCAAAGACCCATAGAAACCAAGGCAGAACGTCAAGACCACAAAAACCTTTGGGTTGCTTTTATGCCCTTTAGAATAAAAATAAATGTATCAGATATACAGTGGTACCTCGGGTTAAGTACTTAATTCATTCCGGAGGTCTGTTCTTAACCTGAAACTGTTCTTAATCTGAAGCACCACTTTAGCTAATAGGGCCTCCTGCTGCTGCTGCGCCGCCAGAGCACAATTTTTGTTCTCATCCTGAAGCAAAGTTCTTAACCCGAGGTACTATTTCTGGGTTAACGGAGTCCGTAACCTGAAGCGTATATAACCTGAAGCGTATGTAACCCGAGGTACCACTATACTTAATGGCAAGAACTACATAGCATGTGTAAGTTTTAATAAAGTAGTCTTTCTAGAAGACAACCCTATCCACAACCCAGCAAAAGTCAAAACCTATTCTACAACTGAACCGTGACTCATCACCTAAAGTGTGGCCGATGTAAACTATATCCAGTTCATTTCAATGGAACTACATTAGCTTAAATCCACATTTTCTGGTTTATAATCTGTGGGCCAAGGAAATGGAGAGGTGGGAAGGAAGGAAGGAAGGAAGGAAGGAAGGAAGGAAGGAAGGAAGGACGGGCAGAGACGCAAAATATCTGCATGTCAACCAATGTCCCCACTGAAGTGAAATTACTAAATTCAGGTAGTCCAGTTTAGCCTACTAAATGAAGTAACACTAAATATGACTCCAACTATTTTGTTCATGTTAACAAATGAAGATAATGTAACTTGGAAACCTCAAGGAAATACTGAAAATTGTTCAATTTTCTTTAAACCTACTCCTGAACAGTAAGATAAGAGGAATTTCTTCTATCATCATCATGCTAGTTGGAGAGTCAAGGCAACTAAGGGATACAAATTTGATGTGGTTTAATATAAAATCTGGTTTGTCAAGAAAATGCTGTGCAGGATTGTTAGAATATGTGAGCCATGTGACTTAAGACCACAAAAGGACCAGGCCTCACACATTTTCATTCATATACTTGCCCACACATGATATTTGTGCTTGTCATTTAAGGAGAACTCGCGGCCTGAAAAGAAAAACATAGTAGATTCTTTTCCAGTATAAAAATACCTTCCTAGTTTTGAGGCAATTGTTACTTCCCAGTTATTTATGGGACCCTACTACTACAGGCTTGTAAATAGTTAGCAAAGTCTTCTTAAAACTGTGTTTGGAGGAGGGGTGGGATGATAGTTAGTGCAGGTAAGTTTCTGATTTCCTTACATTGTTCATGTCTTAGTTGTAAACCTGGCTTTGTGTCACATGACCATGAAGGATAGTCAGGTCATAGCAATGAACGATACCAGAAGCTGCTGCAGAGCAGTTTTGGCAGATAAATGTTAAACAGGTCCAGGGCTAAAGCAAGTTTATTCCAATATGAGTCCTGCTTAGTCCCAAATCTCTATTCAAGGCCATGGCTACCCTTCTAGTCAACAGTTCGCAGTTCATTTGTTATGGGGTATAAACCATATAACAATTTCTCTTGTTACACACTTAGTAAGTGTTCCATATTTCCATAACTAGAGAACTCTGCTGCAAATATGCTTTATTTATAACTACACAGGCAGAGCAATGGGGAAGCAAATAGGCTCCTAAAGCAGGCAGCACAACTGTTGATCCTGAATTAGATTTCCAAAGAGAGCACTGAACCTCAAAGGTGATTTACCAGTAATCCAATCCACAGTTTTATCTTCTCTCAAAACCAAAACTGAAAACTCTTTTCTCACACTGCACCATGTGCACACACACGGAGTGAAGAATAATTGTGTCACCTGCCCTGTAAAAGGGCCCATTCAGAAAAATAATCCATCACCGAACAATCATTCTTGCGTATTATCATGCAATCAGTTTAATGATGGGTGATCACAAAGCAGCAGCAACCCACAGACATTCAAACAACTTAAAACAAAGTATGTTCCATATAGTAAATAGTTGATAATAAGCTGCCTGTCCACTGCAAGTGACCAACAGTTGTTTCCTGGAAATAAAACTGTTCAGAGTTCATAGTCAAATGAAGGCAAAAAAACCATGCATTTCTATGATTTCTTAGTATGATAAAAATCCATCTATAAGCTACAGTTACCACACTGGCTAATCTAAGCATATCACAGCATGATGAACTTCATCTGACTATGCTCTCTGATCAGTTTTATTTCCAGGAAGCAACTTGTCAGTATCTAGGCTGTAATGGATCACAACATAAAGCAGGGTTGGGCTTTTAATGTTGTTTTTGCCCTTTACACTCGATAAACATAGGCATTATACCTGTGAATGCCAGGGGCAAACAAATGGTGACTGCTACTGCCTTCATATCCTGTTGAGACCTTCCCAGAGGCAGTCTGGATGAATGGTTTCAAGTTGGATGGAAGTGTTTTCTTTCAATGCAAAACCCAAGGAGTACCTCAGACCAATCTAAATAACCTCTGTTCCCCATCATGCACTAACACCACCTTCCAATCTATCCCACCATGGCAATACCTGGCATTTTACATATTGTATTGTGCAGTAGGTATCCTCTTAGTTGATTATTATTATTATTATTATTATTATTAATTACTTATAATTGGCAAGACTGGTTTAGCTTTATTTTTAACTTTGTCATTATTTTATAACACTACATGCAAAATGGGACTCTCGAATGTTGTCATGTGGTTCTGAACTGCTATAGGACGGCAGTGTGGTTTTTGCTGTATGTTTTGTCATTTCTCTCGGTTTACAAACTGCCTTGAGTACAGCAGCGTTCATTAAGGATGAAATGAAATGAAATGAAAACAAAACACCCTCTTTCCTGAAAAACTCTTCCCTCCAATTCACAACAGTGCAATGACACTCTCCATTACTCTGCAGTCAGAAAAAATACACTCTGCACCTACTCAGGGGCGCTGCCAACTATTCACACTTCACACTCTCTGGAGTTGTATTTTTCCGTAACATTTCACCCGACTATTCTTCTATCACAAAAACTCAAATCAGCCAGTGTACATGGCGTGTCCTTGCTTCCCATTTTATCTTCACCAAAAACAACAAAAAACCAGAGAGATAAGTTTGGGACAGTCCTCCTTCAGCCTCATCCAATGATGTTCGTGGCAGAGTTGAGACTCGAACCCAAGTCTCCCCAGTTCTCCTCCAGCCACTGTAACTCCTAAGCTCCACACTGTGTCTCCCAAGTCTGATCAGCACCCAAGGCCTTTCCTTGCTTGTTTTAACCCAGGCACCCCCAAACTCGGCCCTCCAGATGATTTGGGACTACAATTCCCATCATCCCTGACCACTGGTCCTGTTAGCTAGGGATGATGGGAGTTGTAGTCCCAAACCATCTGGAGGGCCGAGTTTGGGGATGCCTGTTTTAACCCATGCGCCACTGTACTCAAAAACCTTGGACTTTGTTATTTTAACCCATGTGCTCATCCTACGTGCCTGTTCTATAGTTTCCCCATCTTTTCCATTTCCGTCTGCCGTTGCAACTGTTCCCTCGGTTTTAGGCACAATACAAAGTGAAACAAACGAATAAAAATTACCCCCCCCCAAAAAAAATCAGCAACCCTAGCAGTGATAACAGACCCCCAAGACTGACCCCTTAGCACTAATAACAGCAGCAGCTGCAGAAGAAGTAGTAGTAGTAATAGAGTGGCTGGGGGCAACCCAGTCGGATGGGCGGGGTGCAAATAATAATAATAATAATAATAATAATAATAATAATGATTTCAATTAAGACTTACTTTCCACCTATTCTCCACTTTCTCCCCCATCTCCCTCCCAAGCCCACGACGTGCAAAATCCTTCCTGGTGAGGAAGGGAGGCGGAGAGAGGCTCTTGCCACCTGGAAGGACCACTTAGCCCCAGGGCACGTTGCAGCCAGCAAACCCCCACGACCCGCCGAGCCCCCTTTCCCTGAGCCCCCCACCCATCACGGCCGGGCTCTGCAGACGCCCCCCACCCAGCCCCCCACCCAGAGAGCCCGGCCTGTGCGCCGCCCGCGGCGACCCCCTTCTTCCTGCCCCAGCCGCATACCGTGTGCGAATGGAGGCTCTGGCTGGCCTCGATCACGGCTGTCAGCGGCGCCGTGTCGTCCAGCAGCACTTTGCCCGCCGCCGGCTTCTCCATGAAGGCCATGCCGAGCTGAAGGGGGGAAGACGGGGAGGAGAGAGCGGCGCCTCGCCCGCCAAGCCCCGAGGAGGATTTGCTACCGCCGCCGCCGCCGCTGCTGCTGCTGGTGGTTCCGCCGTCAACACCGGAGCGAGCGCAGCCGGCCAGCGAGGCCTCCTCTGGGTCTTAAAGCCCGAAGGGCTCCCGGCCTCAGCAACTCCGGCCTGGAAAAAAAATAAAAGAGGCTGGAGCGTTACGAGAAGAGGAGGAGGAAAGCGTGGCCAGGAGCCAGCCCCACCCCTTTCCCAGAAACCGCGTCGGATCCGGTGCTACGACGCCGGTTGTAGGATTTGCTGCGCTTTAAACAACCCCCAACCACAGTGGAAACGGCCTCCCTCGTTGGAAGGCGCTCCTTCCTCAGAGGCTTTCCCAGTTGGATGGCCGTCTGCCAGGCAGTGGCGGGTTTATGTATAATAATAATAATAATAATAATAATAAAACAACTTTTATACAAATCCCGGCCGAGACCGGGCTCAGGGCGTCTAACATCAAATATAAGCATGGATATAAAATCAAACAATAATTAAATCACCTCTTAAAATCAAGTCAGGATAAAATTAAAATCTGAATTAGATGGCTTTCCGCAGGGTTTGGGTTGGGACCAGTAAATGCTCAAGTTAAAGAAGCTATAGTTTAGGGCCCCACTCTCTTGGGGGCCCCCCAAAAATTTAAATGGAAAAAAATGTGTTTCTAAAGGAAGTTTTGTTACTGCCAAATGCCAATGTGTTTGTATTATTAAGTTTGTTATGAATAAAAAATCATTTTAAGTTAGAGCTTAATAATTATTTCACTATTAATATACTTCTTAATTGTATTTCACTATTAATACACTTCTTAATTGTATTTCAGTTCAACAATTACTTTGATAAAATACATATTGTGTTATGTGCAAACGGCTTTAGATACCTATTAGGTCCATAAATTACCATATAGCGTATATTCAACACAAAAAACAGCAACAATTTGTTGTTGACAAAGGACAGCTGGGCATATAAAGGGCCCCATTAATACCTTCAGTAGCTTAGGGCCTCATCAAACCTAAATTTGGCCCTGCTGCCAGGGATGCTTTCACTGAAAGTCCTGCATTGCATGGGGAGGTGGACTAGATGGCCCCTTGGGGATCCCTTGCAAATATAGAATTCTATGATTCTATGACAAAGACAATATCTGTGGCAGATTAGGGATCAGCCAGTTTATTATGGCCTAAACTTTGGTGGGTTTCATCAGCTGAAGTACCAGCCTCTTTTAAGGGTGTGTGTGTGGATATATATGCCCATGGCAACTGGGCAACTAGGAAACACTGGCAACACTGAAACTGGGAAACACTGGCCTGCAAGCGCTGCAATTGGAGAACAACCTTTCCCAAAGGTGTCATGGGCTTTGAAGACACTCGATCTCAGGACGCAAGGGAGAAACGTGCTAAGAGGAAGGCACGCTTGGCAAACCCTCACCATGATCAACTCCCACCCGGAAACCAATGTCCCCACTGTGGAAGGACGTGTGGATCCAGAATTGGCCTCCACAGCCACTTACAGACTCATTGTTAAGACCGTGTTCATGGAAGACAATCTTACTCGGCTACGAGTGATCGGCAAAGAAGAAGAAGATGCCCATGCTTGCAGAGAGGGCAGAATTTGTAAGCTGTGGAGTCAAGAGTCAAATGGTGATAAAATGCGCATGATGACCACTAACCACAGCAGTAATGAACAGTAGATGAAAATCATCCCAGCACTGCTGGCTGGAGACCAGGGTTCAAATCGCCACTCACTGCCTTTCAGCCTAATCCAGAGGCCAGCAAGCTTTTTCAGCAGGGGGCCAGACTATGGGGGTTTTTTTGGGGGGGGGTGAACGAATTCCTATGGCCCACAAATAACCCAGAGATGCATTTTAAATAAAAGCACACATTCTACTCATGTAAAAACACGCTGATTTCCTGACTTTCCGCAGGCTGGATTTAGAAGGCGATTGGGCCGCATCCAGCCCCTGGGCCTTAGTTTGCCTACCCATGGCTTAATCTATCTCTAAGGGGATCAAATGAGGAGGTGGAGGGGGGTGGTAGAATGAAGCATGTACACCACCTTGAGCTGCTTGGAAGAAAAGGTCAGATAGAAACACAAAAGAAAATAATAGTAATTAATTCACAAACTATTGTGGGTCAGGAAACTGTAGTCTCTGTTCATGCCCAGATGGGTTGAATCAAACTTCTGAATGCTTTTGTTTACATTAAGTGCTCTCTACGTCTAGTGTAGCCAATATGGTGCCCTCTAGGTAGAACTGCAACTCCTCTCTTCCCTGAACACTGGCCATGCTGGTTGAGACGGGAGCTGGAATCCAGTAACATGTTGACAACCCCTGCTTACCAGTGCAATTCACTACTATTATGCACCATGGACATGCAGGAGACTTAACAACAAGTGAATTCTATTGATTGCCTTCTGGCAGTTCCCTCATTGCGAGAACTGAGGTTACAGGGAACCAGGCAGAGGGCCTTCTCGGTAGTGGCGCCCACCCTGTGGAACACCCTCCCTTCAGATGTGAAGGAAATAAGCAGCTATCCTATCTTTAAAAGACATCTGAAGGCAGCCCTGTTCAGGGAAGTTTTTAATATTTAACGCTGTACTGTTTTTAACACTTGATTGGGAGCCACCCAGAGAGGCTGGGGAAACTCAGCCAGATGGGCAGGGTATAAATATTAAATTATTTATTGCATCAACTATAAGCTAATATATAATAACCTTAGTTTTAAATATTGCTGATTTTAATTTTTTGCACTGCCCGTCCTGGGACTCTTGAGTGAAAAGTCAGCCGTTAGTCTCAGAAATAAGTAAGTCAGGGGCTTATCACTATCCTAGGAACCATATTAGTACACAATGGGGGGAATGATGTACTGAAACCCGAACCATTTTCCCTCCCCCTGCTTGCCCCCCTTCCTTTCACTGCTGTTGCCAAACCTGTTTTGTGGTATGGAAGGCCCTGGGAGCAGTTAATATGTTGGGCAGTGCTCCCAGCCAAAGCTGAAGAGGCTGTGCACTTGGCAGCAGTGAGCTGAAGGAACTCTAGGAAACAGAAACCGTGAGCTAAAACTTGAGAGACAGTGGAAGCGAAAGCAAAACTACAATGCGTTCCACAGCTAAAGTGGCGCTAGCGGTCTGCCAGAATTGAGGCTACAAGCACCATGATTGTTGTTGATTTTGTTGTTTAATCGTTTAGTCGTGTCCGACTCTTTGTGACCCCATGGACCAGAACACGCCAGGCACTCCTGTCTTTCACTGCCTCCCGCAGTTCGGTCAAACTCATGCTGGTAGCTTCGAGAACAAACGCTTATTTGACGGCCAGTGCACCATAGCGGTTAGAGCATGGGTAGGCAAACTAAGGCCTGGGGGCTGGATCCGGCCCAATCGCCTTCCAAATCCGGCCTGTGGACGGTCCAGGAATCAGAGTGTTTTTACATGAGTAGAATGTGTCCTTTTATTTAAAATGCATCTCTGGGTTATTTGTGGGGCATAGGAATTCCCCCCCCAAAAAAATATAGTCTGGCCCCCCACAAGGTCTGAGGGACAGTGGACCGGCCCCCTGCTGAAAAAGTTTGATGACCCCTGGGTTAGAGGGTTGGGCTAGGACCTGCAAGACAAGGGTTCAAATCACCACTCAGCCATGAAGCTCATTGGGTGACCTTGAACCGCTCACCGTCTTTCCACCTAACCTACCTCACAGGGTTGTTGGGAGGGTAGCACAGTGGGCAGCCATGTATACCACCTGAAGCTCCTTGGAGGAAAAGTACAGTAGTGGATTTAATCACCACCACCCCCAGTGAAATGTTATCCTCCTAACTGTGTTTCTTGCCCTCATCTAAGCCTTGACAGAACACCTCTAACCCTCACCCCAGTGATGTAGCTTCCGCCTGGCAAAGGGGCCTGCTGCTTCCTCAAGCCACAAACACAAGTTGCCTTTGCATGAAATGGGCTGCCTCTCCCAAGTACAGTGGTACCTCGGGTTAAATACTTAATTCGTTCTGGAGGTCCGTTCTTAACCTGAAACTGTTCTTAACCTGAAGCACCACTTTAGCTAATGGGGCCTCCTGCTGCTGCCGCGCCGCCGGAGCACGATTTCTATTCTCATCCTGAAGCAAAGTTCTTAACCTGAAGCACTATTTCTGGGTTAGCATAGTCTGTAACCTGAAGTGTATGTAGCCTGAAGCGTATGTAACCACTGTACTCTCCACAGATCAGGCTGTAGCCCTGGATTGGGGGTAGCTTACATGGTGCCCTCCGGACGATTGTGGACTACAACTCCCATCACGCTGGCTAGGGCTGATGGGCATTGTAATCTAGCAGTATCTGGAAGGCATCACCACACCTTAGCTACCCATGGCTTAGGCCAGGCTTCCTCAAACTCGGCCCTCCTGATGTTTTAAGACTACAGTGCCCATCATCCCTGACCACTGCTCCTCCTAGCTAGAGATCATGGGAGTTGTAGGCCAAAACCATCGGGAGGGCCCCGAGTTTGAGGAAGCCTGGCTTAGGCAGTCAATCCTCCAAGTCTGCCATGTGACAAGCACTCAAGAGCATTAAGCATGTGCCTAAGAGCAGTTTTCTTTTATTAGGTCATACGGAGTGACACTTTGCATCTCTTACTGCAGTCAGGCAACGAGGGCAGTTGACACCTCTCAAAAATAGGGCGAGATGCAAAGGTTCTACTCCATACATTATTTATTTAAACAAAGTTTATGCAGGAAGGTGTGGGAAGCACCTTTTATTTTATTACTATTTTTGTTTCTCTCTCAATCTCCAGCTAACCAAAGCCGCTCTGAGAGGGTAGCTCCCTACTGAGATGAATCAACAACTTTACAAAGGATCACCCTCTTTTCAGCTGGGAAAAGTGAAACATGCTTGTGTCAGGCCAGACCACATGGTCTTTTCCTTCTCGCTCTTTCATTCACTATCCTTTTTACGCACAAAAATGAAAGAGGCTATTCCGAGGTAAACAGGACGCAAGGAGCCCCGTGCCACAATAACTTTGAAGTGTGCATAGTAGACATCCACACAGCTTTGATCAAAATCTTTAAAAGATGCTCTGGGGAGTCAGAGGATCCGTAATGCCATGAAGCGTAATTTTAATGTATCCTTGTACTTCACCAACACACCATTGCACAGATTTGATGAAATCTAGCAAACAGAATACCCCCCCCCCTCCGTTACTCCCTAGATAACTGGTCTAAAAAGCAATACCTCTTACTGGATGAACCACAGTATGTCAAACAAATTTCTCCTCAAGGAGGAGTTGTTTTGTTTTGCAGCCATTTAAAACCTAAGTTGACATACTGACCAAATTAACTAGGAATGCAGATTTTTCAGTCATGCTGGGCAGCTTATGTTTTAAATTCCCGTCTTTCGCCCCAGGCCACAATCCTACAAACATCGCTGAGGAAACGCAAACCATTTAAGGCCGCCATTTTAATGAATGCTAGCTCTACAACTTTTAAGAATAAAGTGTTTCAAAAAGAGAACAATGGAATGGAATTGTTTCAGGGGAAGATAATGTTTTCCACTCAGACATCTTTTTGTGAAAGTTGCGATCTCAGGACGTAATGTTTTCCACATGCCCTAGCTTTATGGCTAAAGCTCAAAGCATCCCACACATCTTAGGAAGAGTACACATTATGCTTTGCAAATAATGGTAATGCATTTAATGAACTTGAGTTAATAATGGCCAGCTTAACATTGGCGCTTGTCAGTTTAAAAATATCCAAATTCCATTTTGGCAGTCAGCAAAACTAGTTTGCCGTATTTGATATGGTCAGTCGTCCAGGAAACTAGCACTTCTCTATATTCATCCTGTTTAGTTAACAACCTGAATTACCCATAAATATTCTGGAAGGAACTGATTTCTACAGGAAGGTGTTAACTTATAAATTCTACCCTCCCTGGAATTAACAAGCATTTAAATTATGAACAGGCAGCTCTGCCTTGACCCCAACTCTTATGGGTCCAGGGATGGGAAGAGATGGTTGTCATTACCAAAACAGGGGGAGAAGATCCCACAAATGAAAAGAAGAGGCGAGACAATAACTCAAGTTGTCTCTCTCACTCACACACAAGTGCTGGTTTTGACCAGAGGGCCATGCAGGAGAAAGATAAGACAGCTCCAGGATATGGAGAACCTAGGAGCATGTAACCAGAGTCATCTTGAACTTAGCAGAGTAGCTTGAAACAAGCGATTTTTAAAAAATAAAAAAAATGTAGGCACTGAGCCTGCTCTGTATTGCAAGCCAAACTCTAAAAAAAGGAAACCACTCACTATTATTTTACACATCAGCTGAAACTTGTTTTGGCAAGCCCACCCAGTCATATGATTTAGGGGTTGTTGCTTTTACTAAAAGGCAATTTCTTTTAAAAGGGAAAAAAAAATGCTTCCTAGGTTTTACTGATTTTATCTGCTTAATTGGGTGTTTAAGCATTTTTAAATTTTTTAATAGATTTGCGTATTTTATTAAATTTACCAGCTGCTTTTTTACCAGGGAAACTAAAAGCAACTTATGATACATAAAGCAAAACCAAAAAAATTCACACACTGAGATTGGATGTCCATTGAGCCACCCAGGCACGACGATGCAACAGGCAAAGTTCAAGCGCTCTGGAAACAAAGGCCCTCAAAACAAGCAAAAGCCTATTATGACAAACTGGAGTGAAGCAAAAAATCAAATGAAACAAAGAAAAAGAAGTGGATTCGAACGATGAGCACAATCTTTGGTTTGCTCTCTGCTGGAGCTTTGATATGACTGAAGATCTTTCGACACTCCAACCCTTTCTTAGGTTTGTGCCCTGTATGAATTCTTCGATGCGAAGTAAGTTTGCCACTCTGACTGAAGCTTTTCCCACACTTGAAGCAACTATACGTTTGTGCTCTGTGAATTCGTTGGTGCAAGAGCTTTGAGTGAAGTTCTTGCTGCACTCCCATGTGCATGGCCAGGATTTATGGGGGGGGGGATTTATTGGGGAGGAACTGAGCTATTTGCGACATGATTGGTCACTTAATTATTTTTTATTTATGTACTTGGTTGGGGGAAGCAGCTTGCCACTTGCCCCCCCAGCTATGCCCCTTTCCCATCACTTACTATGAACGTCTCCCTCATTCTCTTATCATAGCAATGGCACCCACCAGAGAGATGCTGGAACTGAGCTCTGGCAAGTTCTTGCTGAGAAAAAGCCCTGGAGAGAACCACAGGGAAACCAACAACAGCCATTTTTCTGTAGGCCAGAACAATTCCAATAGTACTTGTTGCCCACAAAGGCATGTGTACTTCTGAAAAACAGATCTTTAAAAAATAATCATTTAATCAGCAATACTTAAAAAGAAATCAAACACATGTACGTTTCTGAGCACAATTCAAAGTGTTGGTGTTGACCTTTAAAGCCCTAAACGGCCTCGGTCCCGTATACCTGAAGGAGCGTCTCCACCCCCATCGTTCAGCCCGGACGCTGAGGTCCAGCGCCGAGGGCCTTCTGGGGGTTCCCTCATTGCGAGAAGCAAAGCTACAGGGAACCAGGCAGAGGGCCTTCTCGGTAGTGGCGCCTGCCCTGTGGAACGCCCTCCCATCAGATGTCAAAGCGATAAACAACTACCTGACATTCAGAAGACATCTTAAGGCAGCCCTGTTCAGGGAAGTTTTTAATCTGTGACATTTTAGTGTATTTTTGGTCTCTGTGGAAGCCGCCCAGAGTGGCTGGGGAAACCCAGCCAGATGGGCGAGGTACAAAATATATATATATTTTTAATTATGTTTATTATTATTATTATTATTATGTAACTTGTGCATGTGTGGTCAGGCTCGTCTCAAAACAAGCAACAGGCAGCACAAAGAGCTCAGCGAAGGCACCTGTCAAATGTCAACAGGCAGGGAGTTCCAACGAGTAGGTGCAGCCTGCACTAAAATAAACATTTCTTACAAGCACAGAACAAGTATTAGGTAGTACCTGTCAGAGTGCCAGTTCTGTGAATCAAAGGGTCGAGTGAATATATATGGGGAAAAGGGATCCTGCATTTTGCTTTGGGCATGAAGGGAATAGGTAGCAACAGACCATTTATAAGCATTATTTTTATTGGGGGGGGGGAGGAACCCACCAAACTATGCATTGGAATACAAGAGAATGAAATTTTTTATAATGGGATCTGTGCTTTATTAAAGTTTATGAACCCATTACCAGGAAAAGCCCGTTCTGAACAACAAACGGTCCAAAGGAATCCAAACCAACCACGTTCACAAACCACGGAAATGTAGGTGGGAATGATGCACTGGTGCAGGAAATCTGCATTTAGCTCTCTGTTCTGAGCCATGGTGGGATAAAACAAAACACCAACAATTACAGATATAGATAAGTATAAGATGTACTCTGTGTATCATTAAGCAGTTGCATTAATGTACGCAGTTGGCATTGTCTTGAAAAGTATTTAAATGTATGTCCACGCAAACTATTCATGGCCTCAGCTACAATAATATACTGCAACTTGGGGTCAGATCTGAGATTTCTGATGGTCTGGCACCATGACTTTAACGGTGCCTTCCATCACTGTTTTGCCACTTTCTACAACAGTACAGGAGACGGAAATATAAGCAAGACATCTCTTCAGTTTCTTCACTTCCGCTGCAGCTAAGACCTCTTCTCCAACATATAACGGGGATGGGAAATGAATTTCCTGAGAAAGAAAAACGCAGCCACGCCCAGGCATCTTAGTGCCCAGAACAGCAGAGATGAGCCCGTTGATCAGAACACCATGGACAACTCTCCTGCCAAATCTTGAGCTCTCTGCATAGTCTTCGTCCAGATGCAATGGGTTTGTGTCTCCCGTTAACTTCGAAAAGGTAACAACATCCTCCTGCGTAAATGTCTTGGTTAATTCTGCCTTGTCTCCGACTTGTATGTGCAAATGATGAACAGAGGGTTGAGCAAGTGGAATGGCAACATCTGGCCGTGCTGGGAAAGTTCGCTGGAGTCTCGCACATAGAAATCTGCATTTCAGCCATGCCACCTGCATCTTAAGACAGCTCTGGCTTTTCACAAGCTCGAGTCAAGTTGCCTTTTCGGTTTATTTAATCCAGCACCAGTTCTCTGCTGTTCCCAGCTAACGCAAGAAGAAACGGAGAAGTCTAGGAAGAGGAACAAACAGGAACATGAATTTCAAAACAAGAACAGGAAAATTCCTCCTGCAGAAAGCAAAATGTGAGTAACTTGTGCCAACAGAATGGAAGTTGATTAATCTTCTTGGAAACCAGATTTAATAAAATACCGTATTTTTTGCTCTATAAGACCACAAGACGCACCTAGTTTTTGGACGAGGTAAACAAGAAAAAAAATATTCTGAATCTCAGAAGCCAGAACAGCAAGAGGGATCGCTGTGCAGTGAAAGCAGCAATCCCTCTTGCTGTTCTGGCTTCTGGGATAGCTGCGCAGCCTGCACTCGCTCCATAAGACACACACACATTTCCCCTTACTTTTTAGGAGGGAAAAAGTGAGCCTTATAGAGCAAAAAATACGGTATAAGCCTAGGAGGTGAGGGTGAAGTGGGCATTTCAATGACAGTGGGAGGGCAGGAACACTCAGTTTTGTAGCCACCAACAGTCACTTTTACATGCTGATGACAGCCTACATAATTATTTGGTATTCAGAATAAAACCACAACATGATATATCAGCAAATCAGTAGCCACAGAAGTGAACATTCAGAGTGAGCAGCTTCTAAGCAAGTTTGACAAGGCTTTTTTACGCATTTGTTATTTAAATTTCTGTTCCACCTTTCAGCACTAGGCACCTGCAAGGACAAAAAATATATATATGATGGGGGAAAGCCACCTCCTCAGAACACACAGAATAGCTTACTTTTCTAAACAATCCCATATTGAAAAGAATTGGTCTTTTACCAGCATGAATACCACAGTACAGTATGGTACATAGATTTCCACAATCTGGAAGCTCCAGGGCAACAACCAAGAATATTTGATAAACAATGGAATTAAGGAATAAACTTTGATCAGCCAGTTATAATGAGGAGACTGAAGTGTGGCTAGCCAAGTAGTGTGATGGAGAATTCTGATCGATTAGTATTAACCAATGATCCAAATACCTCATTGATTACTCCATCCATCCAGAAAGTGTTTTAGCTAGCTGGGACTATTAACTGCAGAGGAAAATCAAAGCAGGTGTGGGACTTAAAATGAATTTTAATCTCTTCACTATGAAAAAGCAACCGTATGGGTTTCAAATTCCTTACTTGAGGTATTTATTGTAAGCTACCTTTGGTTTTTCAAGAGAAATTCAGAAAATAAGACCAATTTACTACAATTTGCTTTGTGTGTACTACAAACCATTACTGAAATAAGACTTCTGTGACTGGTTAGCACATAACATCTTTTGGCAGCAATTTTTTATCCATCTGGGAGTAACCACCATTGCACTCAAAGGGACATAGGTAAAGGTAAAGGGACCCCTGACCATTAGGTCCAGTCGTGGCCGACTCTGGGGTTGCGGTGCTCATCTCACTTTACTGGCCAAGGAAGCCGGCGTACAGCTTGTAAATGTAAATGTAAATCCTGAAAAAAATGACCATTCTGTTAGGCAGCTTTATAACCTGGGATCAGATTGTTTGCATCTTAACTCTTACCTGTATCACCCTAAAAGCACACTTTCTGTTCTGATATGAACCAAGCAGCGTCAGAGCACTCCACAGCTTTGCGAGGCCCCTGTTCAAATGACAGAATTAGAGACATTCTTGCTCACATAAAACAAGTGCCAACACAACATGACAGAAAAGGCTAAGGACAAATATTAAGATTTCAGTCTCATTCATTGAGAAGAAAGATCCACAAAACCAAAGCGTTCCAAAACCAAGGTGAGCTTTCCCATAGAAAGTAATGCAAAATGGATTAATCTGTTCCAGACTTTTAAAAACAACCCCTAAAACAGCAATTTAACATGAATTTTACTATCTAACAAGACCATTGATCCATAAAATGAAAGCAATAAACAATGTACTGCAGTCACACACACAATCAATCAATCAATCAATCAATCGTTAAACTGGGTTCCACACAGTCACAAAAACAAATCAAAAAGAGCTGCAAAAACAGACAGACCTCAGCGTGACACTCAAAATGGAGGTGTGGCTCTCAAATCGGAAGAGTAACACTGAAAACGGAACACGTTCAGCTTCTGAAAAAGGTTTGCAAACCGGAACACTTACTTCCGGGTTTGAAGTATTTGGGTTCCAAGTTGTTTCTATACCAAAGCATTTGAGAACCAAGGTACTACTGTACTGGCATCTTGAAATTGGAAGTATTTTTCCAAGCCTGACCTTGCAGGAAAGACGAGGAAATTACACCTTCACCACCATTAAGTAACACTCCTACACTCAAGCAACAACAATGCTACATACAGGCAACTCCCCATTTGTGCATGATTGGCACAAGCACAACCATGGAAGCAAGCACCGTTTTCGGCACCAGAAGAGGGTGAGGGGGACAGGCTTTGCACAGTTCCTCAGAACCCAACCCTGTGTAAATGAGGAGTTGCCTGTACATTACCAACCAAGCTTGTGACATCTTCTTTAAACACAAAGAGCATCCCCTTCATTTTAGAGAGCCTTGTTTTCACCCAATAGCGCTTGCTAAAGATGTATATTCAGAGTTCCTTACGCATTAGGTACTCTGAGTACTGCAGACAATGTTTCTTCCTCATAGGTCAGCACATCGACAAGCAAAGCGGCACCAATCTATAAAGAAAAGATATTACGTTGTTACTAAGAAGCAGAAAGAGACTTTGCAAAATGAAGTTGCTGAATACTCATATTTTATATCACTTCATAGTCTTCTCTTGTTAGGACCGCAATGTTTCACCTTTTTAAGTTGGGAGAAACAGCTGGCTGTTCTCCCCTAGTTTTAAAAGCATAAAGACAAACAGTGCATAGCTGTACTCCTTCAGAAGCCATCTTTCCTCTATGCAGTGGATCCAAATAAACAAGGGGATATTTACATATACATAATTTGGAAACTGGAGAAATGCCGTCTCCAAATAATGACAGTCAACATAAACAACAAACATACCTCACCATGCAGCCGTTTCAGAGCAGAGATGATAAGTTGTTTGAATTCAACAGCATTTAGGCTAAAGTCAGCTTCCTGAAACTCCCTGAAATGTAAGTTAGCAATAAGTCTTATTAGAAAACCCTATTGATCAACAAAAGAATACGCCGCACAAAATCCTTCCAAGGTGAAGGGGCAAAAGGCATGAACTTACAAATGGATCTTTAGATAGTGGTATTCAGAAGCATTCTTGAGAACTATTCTTTTATAGGAAGATGGCTTGTTGCCCTCTCCAAATTCAGTCATTTTGGTAAGCTGACGTCTAAAAGAAGAAATAGACACTTAATGCACATCAAGTCTTACACTGGAAATTCCACAAATTAGGGCCCCACTCTCTTGGCCCCCCACCCCAAAAATCACTATTAATATACTTCTTCATAATTGTATTTCGGTTCAACAATTACTTGGATAAAATACATAAAATGGCTTTAGATACCTATGAGGTCCATAAATTACCATAAAGCATATATTCAACACAAAAAACAACGGCAATTTGTTGTTGACAAAGGACAGCTGGACATATAACGGGCCCCATTACCTTCAGTAGCTTAGGGCCTCATCAAACCTAAATCCGCCCGGTATATAAATTCAATAAAAATGAATGAATGAATGAATGAATTTTCCCGCAAGTTAAGTGGAGCCAGCATTGAAGTCAACCTACGAAATCTGCATTGGATACGCACAGGAGCCGGCCAAGGCCGCCACGAGAGTTTCTTCGACGGAGCCCTGCGACGGGGAAACCTACCGACAACTATCCTGCAGCGAACCAGGCGCCACATGCCTCCCGCACGTGCTTTTCTTCTCGGGACAACACACAGAACGATGCACGGGGGGACGGGGAGGGAGACAACCGGACAGAACTTCCGCCGGCCAATGATGGAGCCCCGTATCTTCCGTTCTGGCCAATGGCGGATGCGCGAAGTCGTCAGGAGCTCCGCCCCGCGCGTAGGCCGGCGGCCCAATGGGCTGATCGGTTATGGAAGAGACGTAAAGGAGCACTCGGGAGAAGAGAGGGCGGGGGAAGAATCAGAGTTGGCGCGGGGAGTGGGCGGGGCGGTTTGGAACGATTGGTAGCCAATAGGATCAAAAATTCCATGCTTCGGAGGC
The DNA here is from genome assembly GCF_964106645.2 of Podarcis pityusensis. NCBI lineage: Eukaryota > Metazoa > Chordata > Lepidosauria > Squamata > Lacertidae > Podarcis > Podarcis pityusensis. The sequence goes on from NC_138029.1 coordinate 105,853,309, forward strand.
GGGGGTCTCTCCCTTAAGTTGCTGGACCTAGCGCGCCTGCGTCAAAGGGCGTTCGAATGGGGCTGCTTTGTAGAGCGCTGCTGCGCTGTCGCGGAGGCTGAGAGCTGGGGAAGGGGGACGGGCAGCGAGCAGCGCTTGCCTTGCTGTAGGGACGGAGAGCAAAATGGGTCGCGCAGTCTTTTTTCCACCCCATGCCGCTTTTGCTGGGTTGTGAATTTTAATCCAGGGAAAGCTTACAGTCAAAGCAAATGGGCACAGGAGGCCTCGCTTTGCTGCCATTCTTAGTCACAAGCAGGCACCATTGTGCTAAGTGAGGCTTACTCCCGAGTAAGCGTGCAGCGTTTTTCGGGAGCCCTCCCGTGAATTACAGTAATGCCTTTTGTTGTGGGTTTTTTTCTGCTGAGTCTGTTACTTCCCCATGTCTACATGAGTGGATGGGGAAAAAACATCATTTTAAAAAATCATTCCATTTGCAAAATTCTCTACTTGGGCATGAAGTCTTGCGCCAGTCACTGCCTCTCAGCCCAGTCTACCTCACAGGTGGTAGTGGGTACTATTACTCAGTCCTTTTTTTCCTGGGGAGACGCAGGGGTACGCATACCCCTAAACATTTTGTGAACCTTACGTTTGGCCTCATTGAGGTGCAGTATTTCAATATGAGTAGGAAAATGAGAGTACCCCTAAACATATTTTTTTTAGAAAAAAGCACTGCTATTGCTACTATTATTTATCAAATTTCTATGCTGCCCTTCATCAGAGGATGACAGTGATCATCCTCTGATCACTGCAGTATAAAACACAAAAATATATTCCATAAAATAAAATAAATTACCCCTCTCCCCAGTTTAAAAGTTCGTAGATTGTTTAATTAACCAAAGACCTGGGAGAAAAGGGATGTTTGCCTCGCTAAGGATGCCTAAAGATTTAATGAAGGCACCAGATGAGTTCCTGGGGAGAGCAGGGAGCCACCTCAGAAAAGGCCTGTTCTCATGTTGCCGCCCTCTGGGTACACAAAGGAATGCTTCTGATGATGGCTACAGGGTCTGGGTCGGTTCATATGGGGGGAGGCATTCTTGAGGCATTGTGGTCCAATTTATAGGCAAGGAGGAGGGGAACCATGTACGCCAGCTTGAGCTCCTTGGAGGAAAAAAGGTAGGATATAAATGCAATTTAAATAAATGAATAAACCTTCCTGCAAGCAAATCAGGATCAATGCTCAATAAATAGCCAACAGCGTCTAATCATCATCATAGTTTTATTTGAAATAAATAAAAAAATTGTCCAGTAGCACCTTAGAGACCAACTAAGGTGCTACTGGACAATTTTTTTATTTTTGTATTTATTTTGACTGCATCAGACCAATACGACTACCTACCTGAATCTAGAATAATTTTATTTGTATGCATCCCCCGATCCCAGCTATGGCCCAAATTAAATCTGATATTGCAGGACAAACGACTCCTCTTTCTTATAAAAGCCCTGTACAATGGAACCAAACTGCAGGTCCGATGTAGTCGGCAGGGACAGTTATCGAACAGTATCAAGATGACTGGGGGGGGGTGAGACAGGGATGCATTATGCCCCCCCCCCCCCGTTTTGCCTATTCTTAAGCGACCTAGAAGCGAGCCTAATGGACCCAGATGGACACCTTCCAAAAATAGGAATGAGAAGGACCCCCTTGTTGTTATATGTGGATGATGCGGCCATCATTTCATGTTCCAGACCGGGTTTGAAATATCTGCTGAGGAAGTTTTCTGATTACTGTTTTGAAAATGGCTTATCCATTGATTATGAAAAATCAAAAATTTTAGTATTCGAAAGAAGCTTCTCCTGGTTTAAATGGGTGCTGAATGGCCATAACCTTGAACAGATTAAATACTTCCGTTTTCTAGGGCTCACATTCCATCATACAAGATCTTGGAAGCACCACTGGCAAACCTCCCTTCAAAAGGCGGAGATCACAAAGCTAGCCATACTCAGATTCTTTTTCACAAAGGGCGGCAAGTATATTCCAGCAGCCTTAAGGGTTTTCAACGCAAAATCCATTTCCCAATTCCTGTACACTGCAAATGTCTGGCATAATGGGGACCTGCCTAAGCTAGACGGCTTTCAGGCAAAATTTCTACAACCTCTGCTGCAGGCACCCAACTGTGTCCCAACTCCATATTTCTCTTAGAAGCTGGTGAATGCCCAATTTCAACTAAAGCATGGTGGGCTGCCCTAAAACATTGGCTCAGGATTGCAGTGTTTGATATAGGGAAGGGTTTGTATCAACACCTGACCAATGATGAGTTTGTCAGCAACTGGCAGAAAACCATGGCTAGAAAAGCCATCTCTATTGGTCTGTCACCCCCCCCCCAACTCTATTATCTGGGTTATGAAGGCACCCGAAAGACGTTAAAGCAAAGATTATGAGATAATACACACAGTGACTTGCGATCTCTATCACACGCAGTCTGTAGTCCGTTGGCAGTAGGAGTACAATATGGGCATGTCTTGAAGTTAACACCTTACATTAAAAACCTGAAAGTACCAAATTACCGAAGGTTATTCACCAAAGCCAGACTAAACATTTTTCCTTCTGCAGTGTTGGATGGCAGGTTGAGAGGAGTTCCCTACCAGGACAGACTTTGCTCGTGTGCCCAAGACATCGATTCTATAAAACATATTTTGCTGCACTGTGCGAAATACGAGCAAGCCAGGGCTGAACTGATATTACCCTTGCTGGTACCTTTCCCGGGAAAATCAGAGGCTCACTATGTCAGGTTCCTATTGGAAGACTAACACTAGAACATTAGCAGTGGCAAAGTTTTTATCGGTGGTTGGAAGAACCAAAGATCCCCATCTTTAAGTCTGAACAAAATGCTTGTTTAACCTGGAGGTAGGCTGTCTGAATTGTGTATTGCTTTGTAATGATTTGTTGGGTCTCTGGACCGTAATAAAGATTGATTGATTGATTGATTGATTGATTATTTGTATGTCGCTTTTCCACAGTTAAAACAATACTCAAGGCGGCTTACAATATGAAAATATTTACATAATTACAAACATTGCAAAGTTGTCATAAAAAATATATAAAACACATCAAAAACTACATAACCAAACTGAACAATTTCCACATAAAAATAAAGATACAGAAAAATAATGTCAGTAACAGCAGCCTCAACGCAATTTGGGATGAAGGCTCAGTATCCTGGCAGATTGGAAGCACCAAAGTGAAGAAAAGTAGAGGGGGAGAACATCTGAAAGAGATGCCACAAGAGGTCACCAGTAGACCGAGGAAAGGAATTGTGGTTTGCTACATAAGAATGGAACCAGGAAATCAGCAGCAACACAGTCTTGTGGCACCTAAAAAGACAAGCATGTTCATTATGGCATAAGCTGTTGTTTCTATGGCTCCATCATTGCAAGCCTTCCAATCTTATCCAAATAAACTAGGTCAAAAATCTTGCCTCCCGGTGCACTAATTGTTAGAAGTAGGCCTACAAGACAGCCTTTCTGATATATTATTGCTTGCACAGCTACACAAAATGTGTGATATCCAGCTAAATCATTGGATATCATCCAACATCCCAGGGCCAGTGTGGTGTTAATGGTTAGCATGTTGGACTATGACCTGGGAGATCAGGATCTGAATCCCCACTCAGCCATTGGAGCTCACTGGGCGACTCTTCTTACCTCTGATGCACCCACCCTGATATGGGACGCGGGTGGCACTGTGGGTTAAACCACAGAGCTTAGGGCTTGCCGATCGGAAGGTCACGGTTCAAATCCACATGACGGGGTGAGCTCCCGTTGCTCGGTCCCTGCTCCTGCCAACCTAGCAGTTCGAAAGCACGTAAAAGTGCAAGTAGATAAATAGGTACCACTCCGGCGGGAAGGTAAACGGCGATTCCGTGTGCTGCTCTGGTTTCGCCAGAAGCGGCTTAGTCATGCTGGCCACATGAGCTGTACACTGGCTCCCTCGGCCAATAAAGCGAGATGAGCGCCGCAACCCCAGAGTCTGCCACGACTGGACCTAATGGTCAGGGGTCCCTTTACCTTTACCCACCCTGATAGCCGTCTTTTCACTCAGAGGCCTCTCCTAGACACACCCTGCCTTGTTAGAATTGGCTTTCTTCTTGCTAAATCATTATCATACTAGTTTCCAGGCCTTGAATGTTCCATCCTTTCTTACTACGTTGCAAGTTCATCCTTTATCACCCGAGTGGGAATCCTGCAGACCTCCAAATGTTGGACTACAACTCCCATCATCCCGGAGCATGGAATGGGGCTGATGGGAGCTGGAGTCTGGCAACAGGAGGGCCACGGCTTTCCCAGGCTTACTTTATAGCTTGGGTCCAGATTTCCCATGAGTGTATAATTCCTCCCTCCCTTAATCCAACAGTAGCCTCTGCTGGATCTCAGTCCCTTCTGTGAAGGGAAGGAGCCCTTCCATAATTGAAATCCAAACTCTGGATCCAATTCTGTATCATCACCATGTACTTGGATGACACAGAATGAAATAAGGATGGTGATAAACATTAAGAAGCAGAAGGTTAGTGCACATCTTCTGGAGCATCAGGTTTCCCCAGGGGTTCATACAGATCTTTTTCTGAAGATGTCCTGCGAGGCAGCAGGTACGGATCTTCCTTGGGGTTTATTCCCGAAGCCTTTCTATAGCTGCAAGACAGCAGAGGTTTAGAACTACCGTATTTTTTGCACCATAACACTCACTTTTTTCCTCCTAGAAAGTAAGGGGAAATGTCTGTGCGTGTTATGGAGGAAATGCCTACGGGTGGCATGCCTATGGATTTTCCTCCTCTAAAAACTACGTTCGTTTTATGGTCGGGTGCGTGTTATAGAGCGAAAAATACGGTACCTAGATGGGCTACCTTCCCAGGTTAACAAGCCCTATTTTGGCCTTCGGTTACCTCTACAGCACATGCAGAAACCACCTCCTTGCCTGTTGGACCCACTACTGGTCTTGTATGCTCAATCTTCGCATGTAGAGGAAGTCCCTAACTCACCAAGGGTTTGAGGCCCATCGGCTACACTCACCTGTTTTAGTTGGCTAGCCGAAGCCTCTTCCCAGCACTGTTGGGGGGGGATATCCTTCCTGCCCCCTAATACAGCAACCAATGCTGTCAAGGACTCTACAGTGGTAACTCGGGTTAAGTACTTAATTCGTTCTGGAGGTCCGTTCTTAACCTGAAACTGTTCTTAACCTGAAGCACCACTTCAGCTAATAGGGCCTCCCACTGCCGCCGCGCCACCGGAGCATGATTCCCGTTCTCATCCTGAAGCAAAGTTCTTAACCCGAGGTACTATTTCTGGGTTAGCGGAGTCTGTAACCTGAAGCATATGTAACCTGAAGCATATGTAACCCGAGGTACCACTGTACACAATTGATAATACAACAGGGAGAGTGGGCGGGAGGTCCAATGCAGCGCAAGAGGCAGATTGGCCCATTTGCAGGCAGGCTTGTATTCAAAGTCCCAGCCAGTGGGAAGGACTTTTGGCCCCTCGACAGCTGGGCATCTCCACCAATAGCCATTCGACAGTGGATCATGCCAGGCAAGGAGCCGCCAGCCTGCAACGCAGCCGCACCCGTGAATGGCAAGCAGACTTTTGAGGGATAGCTGTGTTTTAGTTCACATATTGATTCAGGAAGTGTTATTGAGGTTGTTTCATATTCAAATGTGTACAGAATCAGGTCCCCCTCCACCCTGCTGCCTGCCACGTGTTCACGCCCTTTAGAGGGCGAAAATGCAGGGAATTCTGATCACAAATCTCTGGAATCGAGGGCATCATGATTTTTAATCACTAGTTACCCTGTTCCATCAAACCCAGCCCTGATTCTTTTGCATCATTACACAGCACACTGTAATCCAGTTCTTAACAGAGATCTAATCACCTTCCTTGGTGAGTAACAAATTTGCCTTTCCTGAAAAACAGAACTGGAAATCAGGTCTTTCTCTTTTTTTTCAAGGCGAAGAAATGGTGATTACTAAGAAAACTGCCAGTCCACTTGAGCATAATTATGGCTGAACAAAAGATAATGTGACTGGCCAGAAGAGGGCTAGAGAGAGAAACAGAACTCATCTTGTCTGCAGGTGTGTCGAGTTTTATACGTCCACCTGTGCTGCTCATCTGAATATCTGCAAACTGAAAAGTGAATATTGCAAAACACCACAAGTCATTCCGCATCCTACAACAGGAGGGTGGAAACCCAACATAAATAAGTCTAGCGTTTAAATGAATCTCTCTACCAGAAACATCACCACCACTGGGGCATTATTGACTTTAGTAATAATTATATACTGGGCCAGATTAGATTAATCTATTGGAATTGGCGTGGTGTTAGCAATCAATGGCTTACTCACAGAAAAATTTGCCAATAAAGATTGCCTCGATGGTTAAGAACCAGTCTTCGACTCAGAGCTATTAGGGTTTATTGACTTGGGTTTATTGCGAAAACCTGATCTCACCCACTGAACGGAGGTTTGGGTAAGCAAAATCTTCCTTCAGATTTTGCATGTGACTGATAGGATCCAGTGAGCAAGATCGGGTTTTCACAAGGCACATCCGCAGAACTATGAGAAAAATTATTGGACTTCAGGAAGTTAATCATTACACAATACAGTCAAAATACAGGTCAAGCAAAAGTGTGGATGAGCTTTTAGGGTCTATCAGTTTGGAAATTAAACAAGGCTACCCCCCAGAAAAGTTTAAACGGGGGGCCGCTAGGGGCGCATTGGAAGATGGCCGACAATACCATCTCTCCGGCTCACACGAGGTAATTAAGAGGCTGATATAGGAGTATGCAGCCTCCCTTGTTACCCCAAGGGAATGGGGAAAACTGCCTTGCCTGCGGTTGCCATAAATCACCCCCAGATTCGAAAGAAGGGGGTGAGGGCACTAGGCACACAGCCCTCGTGGGAGACGGCTCTCCCTGAAGCTGTCTCTGATCGTGTGTCCTGGTTGCAGGAGTTCAAAATAAACAATTAGAGAGAAGCAAATGCACATATTTCGAGTGAAGATCGGGAGATAAGACTGCTAATTAAAGTGATCTATGTGAAGTAGAGCGACGGGCTGGATTTAACAATAAATCAAGAAGAAGATTCATCAAAGGATCGGTATGTCGGAACGGGACTGAAAAGGGGAGGGGGACTTTTCTTTTTTTATCTTATGTGAGTACCTAGCAATCCTCCCCCCCCCCCCCCAAGAAAGAATCGTTGCAATTACTGATTACAAGCAGGGTGATTAAGAACTGTGTGGAAATAAATTACTAATCAAAGATATGGCTTGTGGGAACATTGGGAAAGGAATGAAAGTTCTTTGTGACGCAGTTATAAAAAGAGAGATTTGCTACGGCAGGCCTGGCCACAGGATATCGACGGGGAGGAGGACCATGGCTTGTTATTATATCGGACTGTGAGTTTGACCTGGCAGGGCCCCCTGAGAAAATTGAGGAGAGACTGGCAGGCCTGTGGAAATTAACGGACAGACTTTGGGAATGTTTTATACGGAGGTGCGGAAATGGCATCTGTCTATTTTGATATGGCTCTTGAAGGAGTGTAAAATCCACACAGGATATAACAACGTTTGTTTTCAACCCGCTACCAGAGATCACAAAGAAAGGAATATATGATAACAACAAGAAGATGAGGAAAATAACAAAGAGAAGATTGAACAGAACTGTGAATACTATTTTGACAGAACTGTGTACATTAAAGCAGCAGCAAGAGAGATGATTGGATCCCTTTCTGAGCTCGAAACATGGGTACCCCCAACAAAAAATTAAAAATTTGGCTGTGTAATTTGGAATTAATGTGATTTGGAATTAATGTGATTTGATTGGCCTGTTAATAAAAATTATTTGAAAAGAAAAGAAAAGTTTAAGCAGTTATGAAAGCGCTTCTAGGCCTTATCCACTGCTGAGTAATCCATTGATAAAAAGGAAACTGAAATGTTTAAATTAACATTCTTAAAGAAACCAGAAGCTTTTCTGTTGGGAATTTTAGGCAGAGATATCCCGAAAAATATAAGAGAAATCTTTTTATATGCAACAGCGGCCGCCCATCTATTAATAGCATCTAATTGGAAGGGGGGAAAGATACCAACACTAACGGAATGGCAAAATAAATTATTAGACTATGTGGAAATGGCTCAATTAACAGATAGGTTAAGAGGTAACACAAAACAATCATTTTCTCAAAAATGGGAAATGTTTAAGAGATACAAAAAACAACAGCGACATATTATATATGGTAGTGTTTGAATGACCCTTGTGTACGTAAAATATTAAGAAATAAATAAAAATCGGTACAAGATGTTGTACGAAAGTATTAGAAAGTATATTAAATGTAAGGTAATAATTATAAGTACATTCAAAATCATAAAGGTCAACTATATTGGGAAAGGATGGGAAGTCTACATTTATTTTATTTTACTTTATTTTGTTATCGGTTACTTTATTTTATGTCACATTATTTGATCTTAGCTTAGTTGAAATCTAAGCGGAACTAGAAGTTTAAATTAACACCTTATGGTAAATTAATTTAAAAATATATATTTTCTTTGTATGTATGTGTATGCGTGAAGTTAAATCTGTAATGACGTTAATGAATTTCAATAAATATTTTTTTTTCCACGAAAAGAAAAGGAGCTTTTTAGTCCTATGAAGAGAAAGGGAAAGATGATACTAGGCTTGAAGTTTAAAGCAAGGGGAAAGGAGCATTTTTTCAGCCCAAGGACCTCACTTGCTCACTTCAGGCGCAATGAGTGAGTGGAGCAACAGATGTGACTTTTCCCTTTGTACAATAGTTGTACAATGTCCTGGTCAAGCAAAAGCAGGTTTTTCTGTATTCCCGGATCAAGGGCATAGAATCCAATGAGGGCATGCAGCAGGGCTGTGACCTAGTGATGGGGATTGACTTGGAGAGAGTACGGAGGGCTGGACTGGGAAACTTGGAGGGCTCCTGTCATGGACTGGCTGGATGTAGAGGAGTGGAGGGAGACACCAGCTGGGGAACCCCCAGGGGAAGAAGTCTCAGAACCAGGGGACTGGTGGTGGGGCGACAGTGAGTGGTCAGAGGGAGCAGACTGAGAGAAGTGTCAGAAGGAGATGAGGTCACAGGGTTTGGTGAGCAGGAAGAGTCTGTGGTAGAGGACAGTTCAAACTCTGAGGTAGAAGCGAAGGCTGGAGGGGTGCGGGGCCAGGAGACAGAGAGGTAGGCTGCTGAAGAAGCCAGGGAGTCTCCCCCTCCTGCTGCAACCAGCTCCCCTCCACCTGGTCTCCTAGGACATACAGAGAAATGAAGAGGGCAAAGCAGAGGGGGTTTGCAACTGCTTAAGAAAGACCCTGGAGAGGAGGTGCCTTAGCAAGCGGTGGGAAGATGGGGACCTTCTGTTCTCGCAGCTGCCTCATTGGGACAAGACCTGCTGGGAAGAGTTGTTGGGATCACTAAGGCTGCACTGTTTTGGTTTCTTTGAATAAAGTGTTAACTTCACTGACACTGTATATTCTTTGATTGACGACCTACGCTTGACACCAGTTCCTGACAACTCCCCAGGCTTGTGGTTTACTCCCCTACTTTAAAGTATCCTGGAAGGATTAGTGGAATTAGAGCCTCAGGAGTAGGTGTAGGAGTAGTACAGTGGTACCTCAGGTTACAGACGCTTCAGGGTTACAGACACTGCTAACCCAGAAATAGTACCTCGGGTTAAGAACTTTGCTTCAGGATGAGAACAGAAATCGTGTGGCAGCAGCGGGAGGCCCCATTAGCTAAAGTGGTACCTCAGGTTAAGAACAGTTTCAGTTTAGGAACAGACCTCCAGAACGAATTAAGTTCTTAACCCGAGGTACCACTGTAGTGTTTTTTGAGGGGTGACATTATATCCTTCTCCCTCCCTCCAAATCCACCACTTGGGATTCTGAATTGGCCAACTAGTAGATTTACACAAATCCAGAGGAATGAGAACACACAACATTCGTCTTTGAAAAAAACATTTTTCTTTTTAAAGGGGAAAGGAAAAAAATATGCTCCAACCATATGAGAAAAGGGTGGTGAGAAATTTCCGGTGACACACAAGTAATCCATTGTTTTTCTTTGGCAATGGTTACAAAAGCAGCAGATCTTGGCTGTGAGTCCCGGAAGACCTGTTCCCTGCCTTGCAGGCCTTTTCTACCTGGCCTGGGAGGGTGAGGCCTTGACTGGCTCCAGCTACGAAAGCTGAGGCTGCTGAACAGACTCTGTGGTTGGAGGGTGTTGTTGGCAGAGGGTTGTTGCTGGTGGGTTTTTGTATCTTTATTTTAGATTTTGATGTATGTGGAAATGGTTCAGTATGGTTTTGTATTTTGTATTGTTTTATTTATTGGTTTTGACTACTTTTGTTATGCTGTAGTTCTGTGTTTTTCTTCATGCTGTAAGCTGCGTCAACCATGATTTGAACTGTGAAAAGGCGGACATACAAATAAAATTATGTATGGAAGACAGGAGTGCCTGGCGTGCTCTGGTCCATGGGGTCAAGAAGAGTCGGACACGACTAAACGACGAAACAACAACAATGCAAATGTGTGCACGCTCTTGGAACACATCCCACAGGAAATTGATGCTGATGGCATTCTAGGGCACTTAAGACATCCTGAAAAATTGGATGGTACTTCCTCTAACCCAGGATGGGGGAATGTGCGGCCTCCAACTCCTATCAGCCCCAGCCAACATGACCAGTTGTCCGAGTTGTTGGGAGCTATAGTCCAGCAATATCTGGTTCCTCAAATCTGCTGTAACTGAACCATTTTGGCCAAGGGAAAGATGGACTAATAGCTTTTCTCATAGTACCCCTTGATTGTGTGGGAGGGTAGGCAGTTATCATTCACATGAAGAAGAAGAAGAGTTTGGATTTGATATCCCGCTTTATCACTACCTAAGGAGTCTCAAAGCAGCTAACATTCTCCTTTCCCATCCTCCCGCACAACAAACACTCTGTGAGGTGAGTGGGGCTGAGAGACTTCAGAGAAGTGTGACTGGCCCAAGGTCACCCAGTAGCTGCATGTGGAGGAGCAGGGAATCGAACCCAGTTCACCAGATTAACCGCTCTTAACCACTACACCACACTGGCTCTCTCACATGAGTGGTAGTTGGTTCCAGAAAACAGTCACCTTGATTTCTCTGTGAAGTGAGATGAGGTCTTTCTTTTTTCATATATATCCTTCCTTTCTTCTTCCTTCATGATACCCAAAGCAGTGTACATGTGGCTTCCATAGGGTTGCCCATCCAAACCCTGACCAGACTTGAACCTGTTTAGCTTCAGCAAGGTGCCTTCAGACCAGACCCTGGGACCATCCATCTGGAGTCAACCAAGACAGGAACAAAGCTGGTTTGAGGGATGTATCAGTCTGGGACACTAATCATTTGGTGACAAAACTCCTGGTGGTTTCAGTCTCACAGTGAGACGGACATCAATATGAACCAGGCTCTGGAATATTCAGTAGCATCAAAGGGCGTTGGCAGGGTGTCGGCAGAAGAAATTATTATCTTAACACCTCCACCGACCTGGGGAAGAAATTGTTTACAACTTTGCAAGCTCCTCCTGCCTGCTACAAGACGCAGATGCCCACAGCCGTGACAGCAGTGAAAAAGTGAGGTTGGAGAACAGCTCACAACTTCCCACCCCAGGTAAGTTTCAGCATATGTCAGAAATGGGAGTGAGATTGCCATTTATGTATCTGTCAGCCTCTCTAAGCACGTTGGCTATGTCAGTGGGAAGAGGCAGGTGGATCAACCTGCTGAGATGATGTAAATCCTGTATCATAACACAACATTGATTGTGTAGTACATTGTGTAGAACAACTCATCCTTGGACACTTTGCTGAGCTCAGTACAGCGTACAAGAGGAAGGTTTGTTGTCCATTGTATTTATGTTGCTGGAATTCTGCTAGTGCTGGGAAATATCCCTGAGATTTACGCAAGATGCTTGGGCTAAAAACCATTAAGTTTGGGGTGAAATAGATCTTTACTGGGTAGCATAAACTGTTGGCGTAGTGGCAGTGACTGGAATGCATATACCATTCCTTCAGAAGCTGCTGGCTGCCTGTTTCTCAATGTGGCTTAACCCTGATTGCGCAGAACCATTCATCCACACTCAGACTTGGGGTTGTGTCCAGTTGTGTTGCTCCCATGAAGGGAGGTTTTTGACCCAGCAGATGCTTGCATCAGTGGATCAGGAACAGAGGGCAACTTCTGCTTATTCACACACAAACACACACCCTGCAGACTCCACTGCCCACTCTTCATTAGAGGCTTGGTGGACACTTTGGAACAACATGGGAGGTGGCACCAGAGGCTGCAGAGGGGAGGGCAAATCATCAAAAATAGTCACCCATCCCATTTAGCTAACAGGTACTTCTGCTGAATTAAACTGGCTTCCGTCAACAGAATGATGATACAACCCTTTGATAGTACAAGTGGGGCTTGCCACAGAACGTTGGACTGTGGTGAGTTGGTCCTGTGCAGCTTTTGGCCAGATAGCTGTGTCCTTTTCCATTTCCCCAGCTTCCTGTTATTTTACTCCAACAGATACTTAGTGGTTTCTGGCCATGGAACATGCTCAGCCCTCATCGGGCCCCGCACCCCTTGGGCTTATTTTCTTTCTGTCCTTCTTTCTCTTCACACCCACCCACACCCTGCAAGCCTTGGTGTTTTCCAAAGCCTGGGGTTACATGGATGATGTGCATGGATGATATTATTCTTATGTTTTGGCTGTGTAAATTTTGATACTCAGTGAATTCACTATTAGTAGATAGGACTTTATGGGCAAGGAAACTGAGTTGTTTACCTGCTGTCCCTTAAGATGTGCTTCAACCTCAGTTTGAAGGCATCTGAAGGCAGCCCTGTATCGGGAAATTTTAAATGTCTAATGTTTTACAATGTTTTATGTGCTGTAAGCTGCCCAGAGTGGGAAACCCAGCCAGATTGAGCAACATTTTGAGCTGTAATTTTTATTACCTGTACCCCTTTAATCTTTCCTGTTGTTGTCTAAATGTTTACTACGCAGGCAAATAAAGAGAACCTTAACTAGTTGCCATGAATTTCACTCTGGGCAAGATGCTGATGCTGATTGCATTCTTCTTTGTGGGTATCTTTTCAACCATCTTTAACAGGCGGTATTCCCACTGGACTTTACTATTGTTCAGGATCATGATCAGGTAAGTGTTTACCTAGGGAGATATATGGGGTGACTTGTAATGCCTTGGTCAAAGAGAGGCGAGTATCAGCATGCATGGTCTTACATAAAACCTGGATGAGAGATCACACAGGAATCCCTCATCCTTGGCTCTGAATCCTACCCCTACCCCTTGCCTTGGGGAATGTATTTTGGAGAAGAAAAGGCTAAGGAGTAAACCCTACACAAGTGTGGAGTCCCTAAGATGGTTGGATGGTACTTTGCATGTCTCCTTCCAGCAACTCTTGCAGCCAAACATATTGCTCTGCTTTCCTTTGGACCACATCAGCGAGGCTGAGAGGAGGGTCTTGTTGTCTGGGCAGCCCAGGACCTCTGTACACTCTGCCCAGGTCTGTTGCCTCAGGGGTGTCACTTTGGTGCTGTAGGGGTTTGGACCAGATGACCTTCCAACTCAATTCCATATTGGTACAGGAAGTACAAGTTAGGCCGGTTGGCATTTTAATGCAAACCAAAACTAATTTCTCCTCATGGTAGAGTTAGACGGCTCCTTCCGCTCCTCACTTTAACTGGAAGTGATTCCTCTGAAGAACCACCAGTCTCTTCATCTTGCTTCTCTCTGTGCTTTTAGGTGCAAGCGTCTGAAGAGGGGCATGAAGGTGAAATTCGTTGAACATGAGGGCTACAGGTTCTGTTATTTCTGCCGAGGGAAACCAGGCTCCCAGCCATCGGTGCTGATGCTTCATGGCTTTTCATTCAACAAAGATATGTGGCTAGACACCATCAAAGTAGGTTTCCATTTTTCCAATCGGGCAACTTTCATGTCTCTTTTGTGCCTTCTCTGAGACTGCTGGAAATGACCAAACGTACCCAACTTTTACACCTTCAGCATTTTACTTGGGGCATTCCCCCCCCCAAGCCATTGTCGAAAAGGCAAGAGTTTCCCCGGTGAGGCGTAAAGTGTGAGCAGCTGCCCTAAGGACACACAGCATCCTCATCTTTCTGTAGTGCAGGGGTTGGGGGCATCATGTGGCCCTCCAGATGCTGTTGGACTCTAACTCCCATCAGCACCAGCCGCAATAGCCAATGGAATGGGTGAGAGGAACGTTACTCCAGCAACATCTGGAGGAGCCATAGTTTCCCTACCTCTGATGCAATGTATTAAGATGCCATAGGTAAAGGTAAACGGACCCCTGACCATTAGGTCCAGTTGTGGCCGACTCTGGGGTTGTGGCGCTCATCTCGTTTTACTGGCCGAGGGAGCCGGCGTACAGCTTCCGGGTCATGTGGCCAGCATGACTAAGCCGCTTCTGGCGAACCAGAGCAGTGCACGGAAACGCCGTTTACCTTCCTGCTGGAGCGGTGCCTATCTACTTGCACTTTGACGTGCTTTCAAACTGCTAGGTTGGCAGGAGTAGGGACCAAGCAACCTGGATCAAAATTGTGGAAGTACAGCTGTGAGGCCAGGCTTGTTGATCTAGAAAAGGGAGCCAAGCTGGTGTCCCCCAGCTGCTATTGGGCTACAACTCCTGCAGGCCCTATGGCCAATAGTCAAGGATGGTCCCATAAGCCATGTGGTTGGCCACTGTGAGAACAGCATGCTGGACTAGATGTTCCCTTCTAATGTTCCTGTGATGGGAGTTGTAATCCAGTAACAACCTGGCTGCTCCTGGGTTGGGAGAGGAGTGATTGTTGCATTAGATTTAAAGTCTGGCATTCAGCTGCCCAACTACCCCATGCTCCAGGGGGGAAAAGGGACCATATCATAAAGAGGGAGTGGATGACCAAGTGGTAAATCTTATTGTTTGCATGATCTTGCATCTCAGGCATTGCAGCTCTGCCTTTTTAACTTAATCCTATCTACCCACTCCATAATACACTCAAACATTTTCTCACTGTATATGTTTCTTTATACCATAGGCTAAAGAAGGGTGTAATGGTATTTATTTGGGCACATCAACCACTCCACCCCTTCGATAATGACCAGCCCAATTATGGTTGCTTTGAATTCTCGGCCTCATTTCCGATGCCGTCTTTCCCCAGCTCTTTCCTAAGGACCTCCACGTGGTCTGCCTTGACATGCCAGGCCATGGAGAAACCACTCGCCTGCTGGCAGAAAGTTACACGGCAGTTAACCAAGCGAAAATGATACACCAGGTAAGGCTGGCAAGCAAGTGGTTCTGGACTGGTAAGGGCGTCACCGTCGCTGATCAATGAAATATGGAGATTGCCTTGGCTCCGATTGCTTAAGCTGGAGCCAAGGAGCTGGTTTTGCAATTGCTCACCAGCAGGGTGCATTGCAGTTTTCCCATTCCTGCGGAAGGCAACGTCTCCTGGGCTCAGCTTTCCTTGAGAACCTTCCTGCTCCACAGCCTCTGCTGACTATTATTTTAAAGAGAATCCAAAGTAGGAATGATTGGCAGCAGCTAGGGACTTGCTTGGGAAATTCCCTTTGCATGGCGAGTTCCCGCCCCCACCAGGTGTAAATAATGATGCATGACACAATTATTAAGGTTAATGGGCTAAAAAAGACCACAGCTTTATTGGTTACAGGTGATGAGTGGTATTGGTTTAGGCATTGGTCTTAACTGACTATATCCGATTTCAGCCCGTCTGCTTGAAGTCCAGGAAGGGTTAACCACCAGTAGGGGGAGTCCTGCTGATGCACATCAACTAGGAACTTCCCCGGGTCACCGATAGGGGGCGTGCCTTAGGCCCTCACCTCCTTAGGCTTCGGATAGGGCCACGCCCCCCGGAATCCTTTATCGGACTACCCTTCCATGTGGGGGGCAGGTGATGGCGTTACCTCCCCTCTTCCATCTACAGAACTATACCAATGCCTAACCACCAATACCCAGAAAGTTGTGACAATTTGCTACAAGGTAGGCGAAAACCAAGTGGCTGGTGCCAATTTGCCAAGTGGAAAAATTCCTACCAGGCCCCTCAACAGCGACCAACCAAGGTCCATAGCAAGGTCAAAGACAAAACCTTAAAGGGCGGGAGGGTGGGAAAGCCAAACAGCTGTGGAGCGGCAAAGAGGGAGATCCTGCCTTAAATAGGGCAGGCCATGCCCCCAGAGCCAGCCGATTGGCTGGCCAGGTGGTGACACGGCTGGGAATCCCCCCAATCGCACGGTAGCTGGGCTCCAGCCACTGCGCGTGTGGTAGGGCCGTGAAGCCCACAACCCCACCTCCGCTGAAGGGCAGAAGTGACTAAACCGGTAAGGACACCTTTAACATCCAGCTTAACCTCATGCTCCTTCTTTCAGTTTGTTGAGTGCATTGGCCTGAACCAAAAGCCTTTCCACCTGGTTGGCATGTCCATGGGCGGAACAATTGCTGGTATTTATGCGGCTCAGTATCCATCTGATGTCTCTCACTTGTCTCTCCTTTGCCCACCTGGTGAGTGTCTGAGGAGGGGTGGGGAATGTCAGACCTGGGGACCAGATGCAACCCCACCTCCCACAACCCCTCGGCCTCTCTATTTCATCCTCCGAACTCTCCCCAGCTCACAACCCTCTCACCAACCTTGCTTTGCATCCCAGATTCCTGACTGCAATTTGTCCTTGAACACCGATGATTGCCTCTTGCTTGTCTGACTGAAGGATAGAGAGGACTGTGTGAGTGTATATGGAAACTAGCCCTATACAGTGGTACCTTAGGTTACATACGCTTCAGGTTACAGACTCCGCTAACTCAGAAATAGTGCTTCAGGTTAAGAACTTTGCTTCAGGATGAGAACAGAAATCGTGCTCCGGCGGTGCGGCGGCAGCAGGAGGCCCCATTAGCTAAAGTGGTGCTTCAGGTTAAGAACAGTTTCAGGTTAAGAACGGACCTCCAGAACGAATTAAGTACTTAACCTGAGGTACCACTGTACTATTAAAGCACATTCTTCCCCTCAAAGAATCCTGGGCACTGCAGTTTATCCCTCACAGAGTTCCCGCTCCCAGCAACACATAACAAACTACCAAGCCCAGAATTATCTGAGGTGGAAAAATGTGCTTTGAATGTGTTCAAAAGGTACAGTGGTACCTCGGGTTACAGACGCTTCAGGTTATGCGTTTTCAGGTTATGGACGCGCCAAAACCCGGAAGTACCAGAACGGATTCCTTCTGGGTTTTGGCCATCACGCTTTGCACATGCGCAGAAGCGCCAAATCGCGTCATGCACATGCGCAGACGCAGACGCAGCACTGCAGGTTGAGAACGTACCTCCCGCACAGATCACATTTGCAACCTGAGGTTCCACTGTACAGTGTTTCGTTCTCAGTGCTGCTCAGAGAGTAGTTACTCTTCACAGACAGACACAGTGGTACCTCGGTTTTCGAACGTAATCCACTCTGGAAGACTGTTCGACTTCTGAAACATTCAAAAACCAAAGCACAAAGGGAGGTCTGCTGATTTAATTGAGAAAATTGAGAAACACTCAACGGAAGCCGTTTGACTTCTGAGGTGCTTTCGAAAACCGAGGTACCACTGTATACAAATATATACAATATACGGGGAGGAACATAACCCATACATTCTTACATAAATTTGAAATTATTATCCTAACACATATGTTAATATCAATAGCATACCACATTTGGCAACTGTGCTAGGACTATTGAGGTAGCCACCAGCAATATTCCTTGCTCCATTAGCTCACTCCAGTCCCAACTTCTATTCCAGCTGTTGCCAACTTGGCCTTGCAGATATTTGCTGCACTACATCTCCCATCAGCCCTTGCCAGCATGCTCTTACTGCCTGGGGCTGATGGGAGTTGTGATCCAACATCTAGATGGGGTCAGGTTGGCAAAGGCTATTGCGGACTTTCAGCACTGTTCTGTGGTTCCAGATCTCCCATTTATAGCAACCGGTTGACCAGTAACTACATTTCTAAGCCACACATTTCCTCCCAACTCTTTAGGCCTACGGTATGCAGCAGATAATGAGTTCATCAAACATTTGAAGGAGCTGCGGAAGTCTACCAACTCACACAGCAACCCTCTGGTTCCTTTGACCGTAAAACAGGGAGAAAGTTTGCTCAGACTTGGCTTACACCATCCCAGCAGTACAAACATGCAGGTGAAGAGGTAGCGCCCTGAAAAATTGTAGGACTCTGGCCTAATAGTTTGGAACAATGTCCCAGACCTTGGCAAGCTTGTCCACCTGCCTGCCTGCCTGTCTTCTGCAGCATTTGGTGGTACAGGCAGGAGAGGCACGAGACGAAATCTGAAACAGAAGGCTGGGTAAATAGACTGTGTTTGGTGAACTTGCAACTTTTCACTTGTCAGGGATTCTTAAGCTCAGTTGGTTAGAGCGTGGTGTTGTTAATGCCAAGGTTGCAGGTTCGATCCCTGTATGGGACAGCTGCATATTACTGAATTGCAGGGGGTTGGGCTAGTGTCAGGGTTCGGGGAATCAGCCCCCCCCCCCCGTGGCTGTAAATGAGCAGATCAAACGAAAGGAATTCTTACCAGTTAGTTTCTTTAATAAACACAGCAAAGGGCAAAAGAAAGCATCTAACCAGAATGGCGGTGCTCCCAGTAAAGGTCACTCCCCCTTCCGTCCATGTTAATCCACATCACTCCCACATTTTGTAATCTGAGTCTGTAGTCTCTGCGCTTTCTAAGCTGACACTTTCTGAGCTCTCCGTGTCTTTGGGGAAGGGATGTGTGTGGATACTATCCAGAGACTGTGAATCTGTTAACTCTCTCTCTTCTAGTTTTTCTTCTGCTAGCTGTTCCCCATCCAGTATTTCCCAGCTTCTGCCTTCTGCACTATGCCCTTCTGCAAACCACGGTGCCAAATCTATACTGTCCTCCTACTCCTGGGAAGATTCAGGATCAGGGGAGGGGGGAGGGGGAAGCTCCCACCATTCTTCCTCGGTGCAGCCCTCCTCAGCACGGTCCCTGACTGGTAGATGATCCTCAGGGTCTCTTCCAACTCCACAATTCTATGAATCTATGATTTTTAGCTGTGATTGCTGTATTGCAGAAAGTTGGACTTCTTCTTCTTCTTCTTCATTCTACCTCACCCATCTAGCTGGGCTGCCCCAGCCACTCTAGGCCACCCTTGGGATCCCTCACAAGACTACATTTCTATGCTTCTAATTAGGAGAGAGCTCCCACAAGGAACTGCACTGGAAACTTCATCCATCCATTCATTATATAGTGCCATCAATCTGCATGATGCTTTACAGAGGATAGGTCTCTGCCTGAAGAGCATAAGACAATATAAACGGTGAAATGGCAGGAAAAGGGGGCAAGTGCAGTCGGACTTAAAAGTCGCATGTGTTGAGGTTTGGCTTGGAACACGCGGAAGCTGCCTTATTTTGGTCAGACTATTTGAAGAGGCCCGTAGTGAGACCATTGATCCCCTGCTGGTGAGGCTTGCTGACCTTTCGGAAAAGCAAAATTTTGACCTTTTCCTGTTAGGCAAAGATCATAAGACGACCCGGATGATCACCAGATTCTGTGTACAGATCTGTAGACACAGACCATTCCTCAACCCAAACTAGTTCGTTAAGAAAATCCCCAAACTCAGTTCCATGGGTGACTCTGGGTCATGTCTCTGTGGTAGCTTAGTTTTAAGTGTCTTATCACATTTATAAATTTTAAATTTCTTGTTGTACATTGTTTTAAATGTTTGCTTTCCTTCTGGGATTGTACCCCCAAGTGTGTTTTATAAGCTGGTCTCCGAACGTAAACAATTATCTATCTATCTATCTGGTCAGACCATTGGTGCGTGTAGCTCAGTTTTGTGTACAGGGGTTGCCAGCCTTTCCAGACCTTCTTACTTTTCTTTTTTCTTTTCTTCGTCCCCTTAGCTCCTAAAGGGCTATCTGGAAGACAGGAGGCCACACAAGTCTTTCTTCTTAAAATGTAAGTTCAATAGCATTGCCTACACTCTGCCTGGGGAATTTCACAGAGGCTGATCCTGGTTTCCTATCAATATGCTAGATGGAACAAAGATATGCAGCCCAGCCCAGCTGTTGTCTTGTGTTTTGTTTTGTTTTTAAATATATTTAAATGTTATTAACATATAAAACATATACAAATATATTTACGCAATACACATACACAACACGCTACCTTATTTTCATAACATAAAACATACCTACATTACTCTATATAATACCTACCTATACTATACATATCAACATACCTACACACCTACCCCACACGGACACCCACCAAGGGACTTGACTTCCAGCCGTTCTTGTTACGCTACTTTATTTTTCCAACTAGCTTAAACGCATTTCATTATTTCTTTAATCTCTTCTTCTATCTTGACTTTACTCTCCTTTCACTCTAATCATTTTCTGGATTCACTCTGTCAGAAGTTCTACTTTTTCTACATAAATTTTGATGTACAGTGTTATCTCGGGTTACATACGCTTCAGGTTACATACGCTTCAGGTTACAGACTCCGCTAACCCAGAAATATTACCTCGGGTTAAGAACTTTGCTTCAGGATGAGAACAGAAATTGTGCTCTGGTGGCGCGGCGGCAGCAGGAGGCCCCATTAGCTAAAGTGGTACCTCAGGTTAAGAACAGTTTCAGGTTAAGTACGGACCTCCAGAACGAATTAAGTACTTAACCTGAGGTACCACTGTATTCCTTAAAGATAGCCCCCTCCTTATTCACTTTTTGTACCATATCTCCTCTTATCCTCCCTGTTAGTTCGGCAAAATGGAAGCTGTTGTCTTGAGGCAGCAGATTTGCTGCTTGAAGCAGTCTGGCTGCACCTAGGCTCAGCTTAGCTTACATCCGCTCCATACAGTTAAAGCACTCTTGTACCATGTTTAACAGTCAGGGGAAACTCCTGGGAACTGCAGTTTGTTAAGGATGCTGCGAGTTGTAGGTGTGTGAAGTCAGCAGAGGGTGGTGTCCATTGGGATAAGTAGAGCGTTAGGCAGGAGGCCAACAGTAGGTGGAGCCAGAGCCAACCGATCAACTAATTCTAGTTTTGCCCCTTCCCTCCTCCCTGCTTGAGTTCTGCAAGGACAGTGCTAAGACTTAAGGTGAAGGAAGCTGATAGCAGGTGCCACCCTCTGGACTGGTTGTAAGGAAGAAGGCAGATTTGTCATGAAAAACAGAGTTAGGTTCCTTTTTTACCTTTATCAGAGCATTTTCAAGAAAGACCAAATGACACAATTAATTTAATCAGTTCTATATCTGTAATTCAATAACGTCTTTATCCTTGATTCTTCGGAGCCCAACCATCTGGTTCTCATTCATACTTCAGACATTCATGTCCATCCATATCGGCATTCAGACCCATCAAACATACTAAATATATAAGCAATTATAAAATGAGATCAAATTTGATTCTCACAGACCATTCCTGTGACTTAAAAACATCTTAGTAAATCACATATATTCTGTAAGAGATTCAGCATATCCCTGAACATTCGGAACATGCATGTTGTTGTTTGATAGTTTGGGGAGCTTGAAACCAACTGTATTGAAAGAATACCTTTAATATTACCATAACATCAGTGCCCCACTTGCTGTAATCGACCAGTTCCCACTGCACCCTTAACAAACTACAGTTCCCAGGATTCTGTAAGGGGAAGCCATGGCTGTGAAAGCGGCCTAAGAGTTCGTTAAATGTATAGTGTGAATGTGGCCTTGCGCAGAGGCAGATTTAGGGCAGTGCAACCGGTTCTGCCGCGCCAGGTACCAAGCCTAGGGGGCGCTGCAGGGCATCACAACTATGACGCAGTTAATTGAGCAGAACAGAAGGTGAGAGGCGGGGATTTTGACCTTGTACAGGGCTCTGCTGAAATCTGAAAGACCAAAATCTGTCCCACCGTGCGCATTTGTAAATAAACCCAAATATTACAATAATAATAATAGTAATAATAATATTTATTTATACCCCGCCCATCTGGCTGGGTTGCCCCAGCCACTCTGGGCGGCTTCCAACATATATGAAAACATAATGAAACCTCAAACAATAACAATCTGATCCAATATAAAAAGTAGCAATAACTTTAAAATAAACAACTTCATATCAAACAAAGCAACATTCAACAATCCATCAGAATCAGTGAACAGTAAAACTACACATCAGCAAATAATAATTAAACCGTTTGCACTTATCAACCACAATAAAGAATTACCATACTTTTCCATGCATAATACAAGGATTTTTTACGTGAAAGTAATGTTTAAAAATTGGGGTCGTCTTATACACGGGTAGTGCTGAGGAGGGACGGGTGATTGGTTGCTGCTGTGAGCCGGAGATTGTCAGGTGGCAGTGCATGTGATTGGTGGCTGTGGAAATGGCTTTTTTTTTATTTGCTGTTGCAAAACAAAACAAAAACAAAAAAAGCCATACGTCTCCAGATGTCATTAATACTCCAACTTCCATCAGCCTCAGCTAGCACGGCCAGTGATAAGGGATAATAGGAACTGTGGTCCAGCAACAGCTGTGGGGAGAAGGGGGCGCAGGGTCTTCAGGCCTGCTGACTTTAGGCACTCCTTTGCTTCCTCACAGAAAAGTGTCAGGACATATCACATTTTATGTCTGTAGCAATCTCTAAAGAAGGGTGCTTATCTGCATTTTCCCACCAACAATAAACAGACCAGGGGAGCAATGCACACAGCATTAAGATAGGACACACTTTTTCATGTGTGGGGCTGGCCCTGTGTTTCTAAGAAGACATGCAAAGTGACCCTCTGATGATTCAAAATGGTTTGAACGTGGTTGTTGGGCTTCTGGGTTTCTCTTCTGCTGCAAAACAGACGCACACCTGACTTCAGGGCAACAAGCCTGGAAATGCTCAAGGGTAAAACGACCACAGAAACAGGCCTCACTCTGCTTCTTTCTTGGAAAAGGCTTTTTAGACATGTCCAGCAAGGAGTCCAGGTACCACTTGCATGACAGCATGAGCAAGATCAGGGCTCCAGCGCAAATCATCTGGGGAAGGGAGGACAAGGTAAGCTAACTGGTTAAATTAGCAAGGGTACACTGGGCTAAAGATTTAGGTCATCATATTGACATGACCTCATGGGGAAAAACTGTGGAGAGTGGATATGAAATTTACAGCCCATTTTAAAGGAAAAATTTTATGAAAACGATATACAGGTGGTATTTAATGCCAAATAAATTAGCAAAGATGTATGGACTGTGTCCAATAAATTCTGGAAGTGTAAGCATAAGGAATGGACAAAGCAAGATGTATTTGTAGGTAGAGTTAAACGGATGTAACAAATTGAGAGAACTGTTCATGAAATGGTCCTGAACTGGTCTCCTGTAGTGTGCTTTGGTAATAATAATAACAATTTATTATTGATTATTGATTAGAATATTTGTGTGAGATTGTACGGGAAAAATACGGAATAACATATACAATCTTGCTTAAAATGTATATAGGAAGTGCAGTGTAAGCGATGGAAGTCAATCAATGAAATTTTATTATTATTTTCATATTGAGATATTTGTAGAATAAATTTGGAAGAAACTCTTCCAACTTTTCTTCTTCCTTTCTCTTTATTTTTTCTTCTTCTTTTACCTTTTCTTCTTCTTTTCTCTTTTGTTCCTTTTTTCATATATATGTGCTTATTTGAAAAATATATTTATGTATGTATGTATTTGCAATATTTTGCTTATATTTTGTAACAATTATGTTAAATAAATAAAAAAATATTAAGAAAAAAAATTGAAACAATGCACACATTGTTTTGTTGTTTAGGTGATGGATCCTTCCGGGGCAGAAATGTTAGCCAAAGCCATCCCTGCCTCCCAAGTGCATATACTGGAGAAATGTGGACATTTCATCACTCTCGATAGGCCCAGGAAACTGTCAAAACTTCTTCTGGAATTCCACTATTCAGTCTGTGGCACAGCAGAGAATAAGAAGATGGCGTAAACCTCGTCAAGGATGGAGCAGCAGCTCATGAAGATTCAAAGCAACTTGGTACCTCAGAAAGGACAATGTGGAAACGACATTTTGAATGTTCCCCTCCCCCCTGCATTTTTCACAACAAAAGGTTTATGGAATATGATATATGGGCTCTCCACAGGGCCTAAACAGAACTGAGGAATTTGCATGCTTCACTTTCCATGTCACAACTTGTAATTAGGTCACGTCGGTGGGGAGAAACCAACCAACCAACTTGTGGGTATTAGATTTCAGATTGCGATCCTATCTAGGGGCGAGCCCCATTGAATGCACTAGAAGATATTTATAAGTAAACACGTGAAGGGTTGCACCAGATGGCTGCAATGTTATGCTTACTTAACTGGGAATAAGTTCTCTTGAACTCGATGGATGTAACACTGCAGAAAAAGCATTGAAACTGTGGAAGATAAAATAGGCCTTCTCAATCTAAGGAATAATGTTTTGAAATACAGTGGTACCTCGGGTTACGTACGCTTCAGGTTACATACGCCTCAGGTTACAGACTCTGCTAACCCAGAAATAGTGCTTCAGGTTAAGAACTTTGCTTTAGGATGAGAACAGAAATCGTGCTCCGGCGGAGCGGCAGCAGCAGGAGGCCCCATTAGCTAAAGTGGTGCCTCAGGTTAAGAACAGTTTCAGGTTAAGAACGGACCTCCGGAACGAATTAAGTACTTAACCTGAGGTAACACTATATGGTGAAATCATCTAAGGTACATGGCATTTTTGAACACTTCCCCCCATTTTAAAACTGAACTGTATCCACATATGAAATCTTTGCTTAATTTTGACCTGTTGCCAGCAAGTCACCCAGCCACCTCCTATGAATATTTGACTTATGCATCAGAGCAGGAGAACGCATTAGATAAAGGTGAGTCCCAGGGTGAAGTGGGATACTGCAGAAAAAACTGGGGTTGGTCAGAGGCAAAGCTGGGTCTCTGCAAGATGGCATGATTTGAAGCAAGGACCCTTGAAGTACTTTGTGGTGCTTTGATGATGCAGATATTTTAAAAATGCTGCAGACAAGCATCTCCTAAAAGTGAACGTACCTGTCATTCACCCAAAGGTCCCAGAGTGGGTTACAACAATTAAAGCACAAACAAGTTACAGAAATGAGGTGAGTCCTAAAAATATGTATCTTGGGTGTTAAAAGCCAGGGTAAAGAGGTGTGTCTTCAGCATTCACCAAAACCTATACAATGGTACCTTGGTTCTCAAACTTAATCTGTTCTGGAAGTCCGTTCCAAAACCAAAGCATTCCAAAACCAAGGCGCTCTTTCCCATAGAAAGTCATGCAAAATGGATTAATCCGTTCCAGCAATTTAACATGAATTTTGCTATCTAACGAGACCATCGATCCATAAAATGAAAGCAATAAACAAGGTACACAAAGTCACACAAGCAATCAATCAATCAGTAGCTGAACTGGGTTCCACACAGTCACAAAAACAAAAAAAGAGCTGCAAAATAAACACGCAAAATAAATAGCAAAAATAGACGGACCTCAGTGTAACACTCAAAACGGAAGTGTGACACTCAAATCGTCAGCGTAACACTCAAAAAGGAGCATGTTCAGCTTCAGAAAATCGTTCGCAAAGCGGAACACTTACTTCAGGGTTTGCAGTGTTTGGGTTCCAAGTTGTTTGAGTACCAAGGTGTTGAGAACCAAGGTACCACTGTATAATGAAGATGCCAGACACAACGCTGTTCTACAACATAGGGGCTTCCACAGAGAATGCTTTCTCCTGGACTACAACTACACTGTCTGAGGAGAGTGGAACAGCCAGTAGGGTCCCCTTTGCTGAACATAACACCTGAGGGGATCTGTAGGGAAGGAGGCAGGCTTTCAGGTGTTTAGGACCATGTCAGGGTCAGATGATGGGGAAGGAGGACCAAACACCAGAACAGAGGGAGAGCTCCACTGTGATGGACAGGCCCAGCCAATCAGAGAGAATGTTTGTACCTGGAAATCAAATCCTCCTTAGCTCCCACCAGCAAATCAATGTTAAAAATTTCTAGCACAAAAGCTCCTGGATCTATTTGTCTGCAGGTTGGTAAGTTTCTTATCCAGAGGCACCTCTCTCACATCCAGTTTTCGGGGCAGTTGCCCGCTAAAACTTTAATAATCCCTTCAATAATCATGGGGAAACCACTGCAGCTATCTTTCTGAGATTTGGTAGGATTCTTATCACCAATTATTGCCTGGAATTGTCATCCAATTCTGCTGAAAATAAAAAAGGGAACATGTGGCTGCTTTTTGAGGGGTGGGGGACACATTTTAGAGGTGTCCAGTGTAAAAGCCCTTGGACCTATTTGCCTATTATTAAGTCAGGATTTATCCAATGGAGAGGGGTGGGGAGTACTTTGCCTGCAAATTTCATCCACTTCTGTCAAAATGGGGGAAGTGTTAGCCATTCTTTATTTGTTTCCCTATAGTGAAAGTGGGAGAACTGGAGTAGATTCCAAAACTGTAACACCTGCTCCTGTTGGGAAAACCACTGCAAATTTCTAAAATTTGACAGGATTCGTGTATATACAGTGGTACCTCAGGTTACATACGCTTCAGGTTACAGACCCCACTAACCCAGAATTAGTGCTTCAGGTTAAGAACTTTGGTTCAGGATGAGAACAGAAATTGTGCTCCGGCGGCGTGGCGGCAGCAGGAGGCCCCATTAGCTAAAGTGGTGCTTCAGGTTAAGAACAGTTTCAGGTTAAGTACGGACCTCTGGAATGAATTAAATACTTAACCTGAGGTACCACTGTAGAAGGAATGACATAGCCTGCAAATTTCATTCAATTCTATTTTTAAAAAGTGCGGGGGGTGGGTGGAGTGATACTGATTTTTTTTTTTAGTTCCCAATAGTGAATGAGAGGGGAAAAGAAGTAGATATGATTGCCAAAGGGATGGATGATATTGATAAGCAAAGAAAAGCCAGGAGAGGGCACCAAGCGCCAAGAAAAGGCAGATGTGAGAGAGAGTAAAAAAAGATTCAAAAGATTTACGGGCTGCTCCCATACGTACCCTGCTGTGATACTGTTATACGGAAAGGATTTTTGTCCACCCTCCCCAAGAAATGTCTATTTTTAAGTTATTTTTTACTGACCACGCCTGCAGATTCCCTGCTTTGTTACGACCTCAGCTCTTAGGGTTGGGGCTGGCATGTGGGTAGCAGAGCCAGCCGGCCCATGAGGTGATGTGAGGCAGTCTCCTCGGTCAGCAGACCTGGCCTCCTCCACATGTGCTCATCTGCCGCTGCAGCCACCTCCTCCATGTCCAGCCACTGTCTCCATGTGCACCCAACTGCCTCCCCTGTGCATCGCCTCCTCCTCTGTGCATGCGTGCACATTGTGGCACCAGCACTTTCAATTGCTGCTGCCTTTCCATGGAGCCCTGTTTGTGGGCATCACAGAGGCCTCTGTTTGAAAGGTTGCCTGGTCCACGTCTGGTTTCAAGAACCATAAGAACAGACAGCAGGGGGCCTTGAACCATTAGCACCTAGACATCAGATCAAGCAGGCACAAAGGGCAGCCACAGGCCCCATTCACACTACACATTTAAAGCAGTATCATACCACTTTGTTTGTTTATTGGTTTTCACATATTACATTACAATACAAGTGTACCATAGCCAACACCATTTCCTCCCCATCCCCCCATACATTTACATTTATACTTCCTCAATCCATCATATTATTCTTTTCTCCTTCCTCCCACTTCCCTCCACCCCCACTCGATTTCCTCCACATTACACAATTTACAATAATCTTTGCATTCTACAGTCTTCTCAAATCATCTATACCGTATATTCTTATTATCTTTCCTTACTAATTTTTCTTCCATCCAATACTTCACATTTTAATCTAGGCATATTAGCGTATCTTTTTTTGAGCAATATTTTGCCATATATTCGTCAAAACATTTCCACTCCTTTTTAAATTTTTGATTCGACTGATTTCTTATTATAGCAGTTAATTTTGCCAAAATTAAATATTCATTTAGTTTACAAATCCATTCCTCCTTTGTGGGTATAGTTTGTGACTTTCACCTAGCAGGAATCTGTAAGCCAACCTTTTCCTGTAGTTCTTTTTGCTTTTGTTCTTGCATATTTTTTACCATAAGTTTTGTCTTTTCCATATTCATTTTAAAGCCAGACACCTTGCCAAAGTCATATATTATCTTTATTGCTTTAGCAATACTGGCTTCTGGTTCTTCTGCTGTTAACAAAATATCATCCGCAAAGGCCCTGATCTTAAAAACCTCTTTTCCCAATGTTATTCCTATAATCTCTTTGTCTTTCCTTATTTCCGACAGCAATATTTCTAATGTCAATATAAAAAGTAAAGGTGAGAGAAAACACCCTTGTCTGGTGCCCTTCTCCACTGGAAAGCATTCTGTCCCGACACTATTAATTATTAGACTAGCCTACTGCTTCTCGTAAATCGCATTTATACCTCGTATCATGCCACTTTGAACAGCCATGGCTTCCCCCTCCCCACAAATCCTGAGAACTGTATTTGTGGAGGGAGCTGAGAATTGCCTGGAGACCTCTATTCCCCTCACAAAGCTACAATTGCTAGAGTTCCCTGGGAAGAGGGGTTGACTCTTAAATCACTCTGTGGATTGTAGGTCTGTGAAGGGAATGGAGGAGTCTCCAATTTCCCCCACCCTTAACAAATTACACATATCAGGAATCCTTTGGGGAAAGCCATGAATGCTCAGTGGCATGAGAGTGCTTTAAATGGGCAAATGGGGTCTCCGTCTTCCCCGCAATGGTGAGATATGTTGTCAGTTCATAAATTTGCATCTATACATAGAAAATAGCACATGCAAGTTGTATGTTTATCTACTTCCTCCAGTGGCTTTGCCACTCTTCAGGCGAACAGCACAAAGCAGTTTAATATAAATGCTAAATCAAGTAAGCAACACTTATTGCTACATAATTATGCCTGCCAAGGAATTGCTTTGGGTGAGATCACTCTTCAATGGGTTGCATCACCAATGAATGGGTCCATATTGGAAATGGAAATCATCCATATTGGAAATGGAATCATCACTTCCTCTTGGAGAAATGAACACCTGGTCAGGGAATGGAAGAAACCACTGAATATTGTAAAACCAGTTTAAATTGTAGGGTTCCTGTGTGCTCTCACCATACTTTGAAAACTTAGGGGACTTGGGAGTATTTTTAAGTTTACCTGGGATGGCCCAAGACATTTTGCCACCTGAGGTGAAGGGCAAGATGAGGGCAGTCCCACTTATTACATGCACAGAAGTGGGATGGACTGGTGCTTGACTCTTATATCAACACTGAAGAAGGAATAGTGTCCTCTTGTAGGCAGCAAACTAGTATAGTGGATGCAAGGCAAGCCATGTGATACGCACAGCTCTGTCCTACAAATCTTGTCCCTACTCGTTAGCAGCTGCCGCCTGAGGCAACTGTAACACTCTGCCTAATCAAAGGACCGGCTCTGGGCTTATCTTCATCTGAAAAGAAATCACAGCAAAAGGAACAATGGTCTATTTGGAAAACATCAGAGAACCTGAGAAATTGCATAAACAAAGGAATAACAAAAATATGAGCAATTGGAATTGGAGAGGAAGAAACAAGATTTGTTGTTGTTGTTACAGTTTATTTATATAATAGTGTGTCGTTGTTGTTGTTGTTGTTGTTGTTGTTGTTGTTGTTGTTACTATACCACCCTTCATCCAAGGAACACAGGGCGGTTTACAATATAAAAACACAAAAATACATAACATAGTAACAAATAAAAACAACACACACACTTAGTTCAAAAGGCCGTAGTTTGTTTAATTAGCCATAGGTAGGCCCTGAGTGCTCAGTGGAAGGACAGGTCCTGAAGCTGAGGCTCCAATACTTTGGCCACGTCATGAGAAGAGAAGACTCCCTGGAGAAGACCCTGATGCTGGGAAAGATGGAGGGCACAAGGAGAAAGGGACGACAGAGGGCGAGATGGTTGGACAGTGTTCTCAAAGCTACTAACGTGAGTTTGACCAAACAGGGGATGGCAGTGGAAGACAGGAGTGCCTGGCATGCTCTGGTCCATGGGGTCACAAAGAGTCAGACACGACTAAACAACTAAACAACAACAAAGGCGTGGGAGAAGAGGAATGTGGTTGCCTGTTGCCTAAAGATATGCAACGAAGGTGCCAGGAGAACCTCCCTGGGGAGAGCATTCCACAAGCAGAGAGTCACCACAGGAAAGGCCTGCTCTTGTGTTGCTGTCTTCTAGAGGCCTCTGGTGGAGGAGGCAGACAAAGAAGGACCTCAGATGATGATTGCAGGGTTCAGGTTGCTTCATATGGAGAGAGGCAGTCCAAACAAAATCTACAGTAGCATACCAAAAAAAGGCCCTGAAGCAAAACAATCACAACAGGAATCACAACGCAGGATGGCCGGAAGAGAATCTTTCCCAAATGATTGAAGGATCAAATTGCACCCAGAACATTTTGTGGCAGCTTACGCAGATGATCTATGAGATTTAAAATATGCCCACAGGCTACTATCCAGGAAACATTTTCAGAAATTTGACTCTGGAGCCTTGGCTCTTAAGATTTATGTGAATGGGGTTTCTACAACTGAAGGTGGCATAAGAAAGACCTGGGAACCATTTAGAATTTGTTAATAAAATCCTGGCAAGGTTGCTCAGTGCCTTCCCTTTGTTATGGAGATTAACTGATGGATCTCAGCAAGCCCGGATTTAGGTTTGATGAGGCCCTAAACTACTGAAGGTAATGGGGCCCTTTGTATGTCCAGCTGTCTTTTGTCAACAACAAATTGTTGCTGTTTTTTGTGTAGAATATATGCTATATGGTAATTTATGGACCTAATAGGTCCATACACAACGCAAAACACTGTTGCTGTATGTAGGTTTTATTTTATTTGGTTTTTTATCTTATATTTTGGAAATGTACATCCAGGGTTGTTTTACTTTAATGTTTTTGGGTGGGGGGGGCCTAAGCTATAGCTTATACGTCAATCCGGCACTGGATGTCAGCAGATGGCTTCCTGGGTCTGATGGATCTTGTCATCAGAAGGCAACTACAGGCCAGTTAGACCTGATGGGGGTTACCACATATGACGAAAATGCGGGCCTTATTTTAACAGATTATTCTCCTTTTTCCAAACCATGGGGAAAAGAACATAGCTGATTTTGGCAAATACTACTGCCTCTACTACATAGGTCACCTAGAGCCATGTTCTTCAATCTTGGGTCCCCAGATGTTGTCCATGGTGAAATAAATGTATTTGTTGCAGGATTTGATCTTAGAAAAGAAAAAGAAAAACCATAATATTGAGTAACTGAGTCTGGATAATTCAGGAAACTGCAACAGCAGTTAAAAGATCAAGTGTCTGTCTCTGAGCAGGGCAAATACTTTAAGCCAAGCGTCCTCAACCCGGGGGCTTCCAGATGTTTTTGACTACAGTGCCAAAACATTAGGAAGTCATCTGGCTGGAAAAGGCTACAAGCTCACCCCACCCCAGTCTTTGTGTGTGTTTCCATCATCTGAAGAAAAGTGCTTTTGTAGGTATGTTTATGCTATAGTGATGAACAGTGGCTGCTACTTCTCAGAATATTTATTTTAAGAAATGCAGGGAGAGCTATGTATCAGCAGTATGATAAGGTGTGTTCCAGGGTGATCTCTGCTTTGGGCAACCTGGTATTTTGGAGAGCAAATTTGGTTCATTATTTCATTCATTTCGACTACTGGGATCCACTATCTATTTGTTGGATCTGCACTGGCTTTGATTATGCATTCATTCACATGGTTTTTTATTTTGTTACCTATGTTAATTTTCTAATCTTTTCCCCTCCATGGGGACAAACCCCCTGTGCTGGCCATTTCTGTAAAATAATCTAGACTTGACGGCCTAAATTTTATTTACAGAGAGCCTGAAAGCAATTAAGAAGTTCAATATGTTAGTCAAATAATTTGTGACAAGGTGCATACTCTGGTAACATGTTCTATTGAGCAAAACTGGAATATTGGCTAATTGCTAATTAGAGTGAGCAGCTGCCTAGCCCTCATAATTAAACTATAACCCTCTCGGGGAAGCATTGGTGACTTGAATCTTTGCCAGTGGCTGTATCCTGGGCAATACTGTCTCAATCTGGTAGTAAGTATTATATTTCTCAGTTGCTTTAACTGGAAATAAAGTTTGGTGTACATGAGTGGGTTGTTTCAGATGTATTGTTATAAGAGTCTAATTTTGCTTGCCTTTTGTTTTTGTTTGAAGTGGTTGTATAACTATGGATTTTTTAATTATTTAATATGCACGATAAAGCAGGTAATACTTGTTTACAAGCAGCTAGATCTCATCCTCTCATGGTTTTGTTTCCCTATAGGAGCAGGCATTTTAGAACGGAGTATTTTAAGACGCATTGTTATTTTGTCTAAATCAGGGATGTGGAACCTGTGGCTTTCCATATGCTATTGGACTTCAGCTAGTGTTTTCAGAAGATTTAGCTTTATCATATAGCATAGCATTTCAGGAGCAAAATCTGAAATCTTTGTGAACAATGTTTTGCTAATATGCACAGCTTTTCTTTCAGCTGGAACTCAGTGGAACTCAGTTCTGGCACTCATTCTAAGAGAACAAAGGAGGTGTTCATGGTGAGTTCTGGCACCCCTTTTTCTAGAAAAATGGCACTGCTAATATGTTTGTTGTATGATGGGGTAGGTTTTAAGAACAGTAGATTTACAGGCATCCTAGAAATTGAAATGCTGACGGATTTAAATTATGGTATTTTGATGGGAAAACATGAGTGTTCAGGTTTCTTTGAATGCACTGTATTCTTGGAAGCAACTTTTCTGTTGCGTGTAAAGTGTACTGGGATCTAAAACAAGTATGGTAAAGTTTTTGTCTATACAGATGGTTATTACAGTGGTACCTTAGTTCTCAAATGCCTTGGTACTCAAACAACTTGGAACCCAAACACTGCAAACCTGGAAGTAAGTGTTCCAGTTTGCGAACTTTCTTCGGAAGCCGAACGTGTTATGCTTCCGATTTGGGTGCCACACTTCCGTTTTGAGTGTTATGCTGAGGTCTGTTTGTTTTTGCTATTTATTTTGGGTTTTTGTTTTTGTGGCTATTTTTTTGTTGCTTTTGTGACTATGTGGAACCCAGTTCAGCTACTGATTGATTGATTGTGTGACTGCAGTACATTGTTTATTGCTTTCATTTTATGAATCAATGGTATTGTTAGATAGTAAAATTTATGCTAAATTGCTGTTTTAGAGGTTGTTTTTAAAAGTCTAGAACGGATTAATCCATTTTGCATTACTTTCTATGGGAAAGCGCACCTTGGTTTTGGAACGCTTTGGTTTTGGAATGGACTTCCGGAACGGATTAAGTTTGAGAACCAAGGTACCACTGTACTTCTTCTTTTTCCTTAAAAGAAGAAAGTAGATCTAAGTGTAATCCAAAACAAAGCTCAGAAATAAGTCCATTCGGGTCCAGTGAGGCTTACTCCAAGGTAAGTGAGTATAGGATGGCACCTTAGTCTGACTGGTGGCCCTCCAGATGTTGGCCTCCAACTCCCCAAAGCCCTCCTCCATCATGGCCAGTGCCAAGGAATGATGGGAGTTGGAGTCCCACAACCGTCTCCCCCAGGAAGTTGTGGACTCTCCTTCCTTGGAGGTTTTTAAGCAGAGGATGGATGGCCATCTATCAAGGGTGCTTTAGCTGAAATTCCTACACTGCAGGTGTTTGGACTAAATGGCCCTTGGCGTCTCTTCCAACACTACAATTCTATGATTCTGTAAACATCTGGAGGGCAACAGCTTCTTCATCCCTGGTACAGGCCTGTACTAAAATAGTTATACCCTACAACATGGGACAGGTTTGCCTACATTGGAAAAGGTGGCTACAGCAACACATATGCTATGAACATGAATGAATCACAGGGAAGACTATCAAGGGCGCCCTTGCTTCTTGCAACAGGCCATCGTATTGTAAGGAAAGGGTGGGAAATCTGTGACTCTTCAGATGTTGTTGTAATGCAATACCCACTATCCCTGATCCATTTCCAGAAACTTTGAGCAACATGTCAACAGTGCTTTCTTTTGGCAACACCTCTAGGAAGTAGTTTCCTTCCAGTGGATCCGGACAACAAGCTGAAACACGGCAGGACAGAGTTAGTGATTATTTGAAGTCCCTGTGAGTACTGTCACAAAGCCCTGATTTAACAGTTATGGCTTCATGGGAACTGTAGTTTGTTAAGGGTGCTGAGAGTTGTCAAGAGATGCTTCACAGAGCCACAATTCCTGGCACCTTTAGCATATTACAGTTCCCAGGATTCTTTAGGGGAAGCCATGACTGTTAAAATGGTATAAGTGTGCTTTAAATGTATGGCACTTACTTTTAATCCAGTTTTGTTAAAAATGGCACAGTGGTACCTCAGGTTAAGTATTTAATTCGTTCCGGAGGTCCATACTTAACCTGAAACTGTTCTTAACCTGAGGTACCACTTTTGCTAATGGGGCCTCCTGCTGCTGCCGTGCTGCCGGAGCACGATTTCTGTTCTTATTCTGAAGCAAAGTTCTTAACCCAAGATACTATTTCTAGGTTAGCGGAGTCTGTAACCTGAAGCGTATGTAACCTGAAGCATATGTAACCCGAGGTACCACTGTATACTCCTGGTACTACTCTTCCTTGCCTCTCTTTTGAAGAAACATCTAACAGCACAAGACATTTAGGTGGCGAACCTTAATTTTAATACACTGCTTTCTTTCCCTCCCATAATAATTGACCATATTCACTTGAACTATTACCCAATTCTTTTATTTGTACAGGCAGCAAAGAAGAGCGTTTGGCTACCCAGCATGGAGCTCTCTCTGGCCAATATATTCTTGAAGATTGTGAGCATTGCTGGATTAATCTCTGCACTGACCCTTGTCACAGTGTGCCACCTGCTGCCTAGGGCAAAACTATCCAGGATCATGATATGGTGAGTGTATCTCTAGGAGGGTATATGGAATGATTTCCATGTCTTAGGTTTAGGTTAGGTTTATGAGATTTGCACCTTCTCAGCTAGCAGAAGCTCTGGGATTAACCCCCCATATGGGGTAGATCCACAAGTACATATTTGTAACTAAGTCTGCCTTCAGGGATCCAACTGTGAACTGATGCGAGTAAACTTCTTTTCTTGACTTTAAATAAGATTGCCATGTCTTTATTCTTTTAAGAGGGATAAAAGGGAACTTATGAGGAACATACAATCCAATACTGAATTGTATGATAGTGAGAGTCTTACACAAGCCTGCAACCAGCTATCTGCTGTGCATGTAAAAGGGGAATGTAAACTCTGCTATGTGAAGGAACTTGCTAACGAAAGTTAGGAAGGATATTAATAAACAATATATCTTCTCCTGCGTCCCTGAACATTCTCACAATAGAAGTCCCAAATGGATTTACAATGAGGATAAAAGACAAAAATAAAAAATACATCAACATAGAATAGAAACAGCCAATCACTGCCCAAATGCCCAGGAAAACAACTGGTTTGACGGCTGGGCTGAATTATACCCATTTCGCAGATGGGCAATCCGATGCAAGCAGCAGAGCTGCAGAAATCCTAAAGCCCCTACTTTAATTGGAAGCCACTGCAAAAACATCCCTCCAGATGAAAATACTTTGTCCGTTCATTTTGCTTCTCTTTCTGCTTTTAGGTACAAACGTCAGAAAAGGGGTGTGGCAGTGAATTATGTTGAGCACGAGGGCTACAGGTTCTGCTACTTCTGCCGAGGGGAACCCGGACTCCAGCCATCTGTGCTGATTCTTCATGGATTGGCTTTCAACAAGGACATATGGTTAAATACAATCAAAGTATGTTTCTGCCCTTCTATTCAGGCAACCACGGTTGCCAAATCAAGGCTAGTGCAAGACATATTGTGCTGGGGGGCAGGGGAGTCCTGTACTTTTCCACAATTGTGATTTGTTTCAGTTGGGCTAGTGTGGGAAATCATTCCACCCAGTGCATTGTGCTAGAGGACAGGGCTAAATTAACCCTACGGCTTAATAGGAGCTGTCTACTCCCCTATTTTGCCACTATTTAATGGCCTCCCGCTCAGGACTCTGTGCAACGTTTATACACTTATACTGGAGAAACATCAGGGTGTTCTTTGACAACAAAGAACATCAGCTATTATTGCTTTGATTCCTTGGCGTCATCGCTGATTTGACAACCTTTCCCAGTTCCTTCCGAAGGACCTCCACCTGGTCTGCCTTGACATGCCTGGTCACGGTGAAACCACATGTTTGCTGAGAGACAGTTACGCGGTGGTTGATCAAGCTAAAAAGATACACCAGGTACGGTCCAGCTGTCCTCAGGTGTGCCTTGAAACCTGGGAAGTGAGAGGTTGTGAGAAGATGGCCTCTTTTTGTGTGGTGTGGCGGTGGTGTGAGGGAGAGATGTTCTCTGACCAAAAAGGAAGCATTGCAGTTGACTGTGGTTACTGAAAGGTAAAGGTAAAGGGACCCCTGACCATTAGGTCCAGTCGTGGCCGACTCTGGGGTTGCGGCGCTCATCTCGCTTTATTGGCCGAGGGAGCCAGCGTACAGCTTCCGGGTCATGTGGCCAGCATGACTAAGCCGCTTCTGGCGAACCAGAGCAGCACATGGAAACGCCGTTTACCTTCCCGCCAGAGTGGTACCTATTTATCTACTTGCACTTTGACGTGCTTTCAAACTGCTAGGTTGGCAGGAGCAGAGACCAAGCAGCAGGAGCTCACCCCGTCGCAGGGATTCGAACCGCCGACCTTCCAATCGGCAAGCCCTAGGCTCTGTGGTTTACACCACAGCGCCACCTACATCCCTAGAGTACAAACCAGGTCTGTTGAGCAGCTTTGGCTGGCAGGGCAGTGGGGTGGGACTGCGCTGATGACCTGGCGTCTTAACCCCCACCCAACTGTCAGTGGCACTTGCCATGGATGGGAGTGGTGAGCTTGGCCACTTTGAGAACAAGATCAGGCTAGATGGGTCATTTGCCTGATTGCTCTTCTTATGGTCTTCTCCAGAAGTTCTTACAGAGACCTGGGACTTTCTTGGAAAATGTCCCAAAACCAGAACCTCTCAGCAATACAACCTCTCTTCGTTCACGTTTCAGTTTGTTGAGTGCATTGGTCTGAACCAAAAGCCTTTCCACCTGGTTGGCATGTCCATGGGCGGAATGATTGCTGGCGTTTACGCAGCTCAGTATCCATCTGAGGTATCTGGCTTGTCCCTCCTTTGCCCACTTGGTGAGTAGATTTTCAAGGGAGATCTGAAGCCGGTTAACTCTGAATAAAGAAGACATGATAATATGTCTGAGAATAACAAGGGAGGAGGGGGTTGTCACTATGGGTTGTAGCCAATACTAGTCCTTCTCAGAGAGGATTCATTGAAATAAATGAACTCAGGACTCCCAAATTCAGTGGGTCTGCTCTGAGTAGGATCTAACCTCCCTAGTGCTAAGCTACCATTCCGTAGCATGTTCCAGAACGTGAATGAACAGGGATGATCGCAGATCCATGATTATAAACACCTTGGACAGGCCACCTTTCTGTCCTCACATACCCTCACTTAGTCCCAGCATGTGCATAACCTCCTCAGCTGTCAATCATGCCAACACAACCCTGACAAGAGGCAGGTCGGAATCCCATATTTTGGAATTGGTTTGCCGCTATATTCCTTCTCTCAGCTGTACACTCTCTGCCAACTCTTAGGGCTGTGATATCCGGACGATAATAACAACGCCTTCAAGCGCCTGAGGGAGCAATCGATTAAGTCGCATGATGTCTTCAAACTTGGCTTATATCATCCCAGCACAAAAAACATGCAGGTGAAGAAGGCAGCTGTCCAAAGACGGTAGTGCTCTGGGCCCAGGGATGTTGCTTAAAAGAATTCAGCTAACTTTGACTCATGGTAGACCAGATGTGGTGAACCTTTGGCCTTCCAGATGTTGCTGAACTACAGCTGCCCTCATTCCTGTTCATTCAGCGTGCTTCTTGAGGCTGATGGGAGCTGTAGTTCGACAACACCTGGAGGGCCAAAGGTTCATTATGTCTGTCCTTGACCCACTAAAGTTAATAGCCACGACTAACTTAGGTCCATTAATTTCAGTGGGTCTCCTCTGAATAAAACTTAGTTGAGTACAACCCCAAATGCTTACATTTGCTATATGCTCTTGAAATATGGAAATAATGCAGCCCATCCCTTCAGGGCTTGCGATCTGAAGAAACAGAGGGCACATGAGGGAATCACTGCCACTGAGGCCCTGGCTGAAGAGGATGGGAATGGCTTAGAGGCTCAGGGGAAAGAGATTGGGGTAGGGAGCTGTTGTACAGCAGCCCCAAGCAGCTGTGCCTGAAGGAACCACTTTATATGAACCAAAACAAGAAGATTATCACCCCTCCCTTTGCCTACATCATGAGTAGGCAAACTAAGGCCCGGGGGGCCGGATCCGGCCCAATCGCCTTCTAAATCTGGCCCACAGTCTGGGAATCAGCATGTTTTTACATGAGTAGAATGTGCCCTTTTATTTAAAACGCATCTCTGGGTTATTTGTGGGGCATAGACATTCGTTCATTTTTTTTCCTTTCCAAAATATAGTCCGGCTCCCCACCAGGTCTGAGGGACAGTGGACCAGCGTCCTGCTGAAAAAGCTTGCTGACCCCTGGCCATCCTGTTGCATGATGGGGTCCTAACTGCCTTGCACTTCCTGTGAATGACCCACCTCTTTTTCCCCTCTCCTTAGCTGCTAAAGGGATATGTTGCCGACTGGAGGCAACAGAATGCTTTTTTGGTAAAATGTAAGTACGATAGCAATAATATTAGTGTTGTCGTTGCTGTTTATTACCTGCCCTTCACATTCTGAGGCTCCAGGGCGGGGTAGAGCATGAGACTCTTAAATCTCAAGGTCGTGGGTTCAAGCCTCACATTGGGCAAAATATTCCTGCATTGCAGGGGGTTGGACTAGATGATCCTCGTGATCCCTTCCAACTCTATGATTCTAATTCAAAACACAACAGTAAAAACGGTTTAGGAGCTACTTAAATTCACAAGCAGGTTGGGCCCTAAAAATATACATTTCAAGTTTCAAAGGCTATGGTAAAAGCATGTGTCTTCAGCAACTGCCAAAATCTGTCTAGTGAACCCATTTGAAATGCAACAGTAGGAATGATGCCTTCCTAAAAAATCGTCACTCTACCTTTTTGGTTTTTGTTCCAAAGGTTTTTTAGATCTTTCCAACCCAAAGTCCGAGTACAGCCTTCATGACAATATGAGCAATATTAGCGCTCCCACACAGGTCCTTTGGGGAAAGGATGACCAGGTAAATGCTTTATATTCACGTGGCTTCTATAGCTATAATTGTAACAAAACAAAAAAATCCATTGTTTGGATTCCATAGTAGGGCTTGCCTACCTATGAGGCAAGTTGAGGCAATTGCCTCAGGCGGCAGGATCCACAGGGGCAGCAGATTGGAGGCATTGCTGGTCTCCTCCCATCCCTAGGGAGAAAATGGTGTGGGCTGCCCTCTGTGGTCCCCTGGGCTCTGCACCCATTACTTAAACCGCCACATGCTGTTGTCTGTGCATGTGCAAGTGATGTCCAAAATGTACACACTAAATTGCAGTGATGAAGCCAACAATACTGACTCTTTTCTTGAAATTAAAACAATGTCCAAAATATTCAAAAAAAGTTTACTTGCAGCACATATGGCAGAAGAGGAATATATGCAAAGTATTTACATTCAGCTGCTTATCCAAGCATGGGCTTATTTTTTCTTAGCTGACGACTGCAGCTTCTTCCTTAAACATTCAAACAAGCTGTGTCTTCCTCTCTTTCCAGCGCTTGCACTCAGCCTTCTGCCCATTGCCCAACTAAGCCATGCAGTTCCTTCTGAGAGGTTTCCGCTTTCTCCTCCCAGCAAACTTCTCTCTACTGCTTCTTTGGGAGAACATCAACTTCTGTACTTTTCTCTGTCACATGCATTCACACAGAAGCATTGGCACCGCTCTCCTCTATTGCATTTGGACAGTTATCTAAGGCTGTCTCTTCTTCGGTGCTCATGGAGATGCAGCCATTACACTCAAGTCCCCCCCACACAAAACAAAATGGAGAATGTAATAAGATACCTCCCGTGTGACCAGAGTTAACCAATCACACGAGAGTTACTGGGGAACATTCCAGAATTAAACACACAGCAAAACACACATTTAAGCATTCCCAATTAAATCACTATGCTTAACAAGCTTAACTCTTACTTACATTTTCAAATTGGAGGGAAGCTGGTTTGAGGGGAAACAGCAGTGTATCTCAAGAAACTGAAGGGCACAGACAAATTGGGCTGAGCGCTACATGTAGTTTTTTGTTGTTTCGAAAAAGAACTCCAAAGCGGCTTACAGCAATAAAATATGCAGACAACAAAACCCGAATCCACAAAATGCATTAAGCAACTACCAAAAACAGCAACATTATAAAATCCAACCAGTTTTAAAATTTAACAACAGGAGGAATTCAGTGTTTCATTATGGCAATTGTGCTGTCAGTGCAAGCATTTCAGCTTGTCGGACTGAATGATTCCCACTCTCCTCCTCCATGTTGCTATGGGGGTTCTCCTGGGGGGGTTGGGGTACAAGGGGAGGGGGGCGGAAGCCCTGTTGCTCTATCAGAAGTACTTGCAGGGGCTTCCACTAGTTAGTAGGACTCATTGATCGACTCC
Source organism: Podarcis pityusensis (assembly GCF_964106645.2). Classification (NCBI taxonomy): domain Eukaryota; kingdom Metazoa; phylum Chordata; class Lepidosauria; order Squamata; family Lacertidae; genus Podarcis; species Podarcis pityusensis. The sequence goes on from NC_138029.1 coordinate 105,894,091, forward strand.
TACCCCAAACAGCAGCTCATAACCAGACTCTTGCAACAACAACAAAAGTCAAAGCACTTTGCAAGATGTGAATAGCAATGGGAGGAAAAACACCGATTCTTTGTTGTTTAGGTGGCTGACTCGTCTGGCGCAGAAATTTTAGCCCACGCCATTCCCAACTCCCAGGTGCATATGCTGGAGAGATGTGGACACATCATAGCATTTGAGAGGCCCAGGAAATCTGCAAAGCTCCTCTTGGAATTCTACAATTCAGTTTGCGACAAAGCGGAGAATAAGAAGTTGGCATAAAGCTCACTCAGGAGTTAAGACGCTGATGCGTTCCAAGCGACTTTCTACTCTGGAAAGGAAAATATGGATCTGATATCCAGGATGTCTGTGATGGTTTCCTTCACTGGTCATTAAAAAAGAAGACGCTGGTCTCTGCCCCCTGCCCAACAGATAAAGTTCGGTGTACAGTGGTACCTCGGGTTAAGAACTTAATTTGTTCTGGAGGTCCGTTCTTATCCTGAAACTGTTCTTAACCTGAAGCACCACTTTAGATAATGGGGCCTCCCGCTGCCGCCGCGCCGCCGGAGCACAATTTCTGTTCTCATCCTGAAGCAAAGTTCTTAACCCGAGGTACAATTTCTGGGTTAGCGGAGTCTGTAACCTAAAGCGTCTGTAACCTGAAGCGTATGTAACCCGAGGTACCACTGTAATTTGTTTATTTACTTACCTTACTGTCAAGCTGTCTCCTTTACTTCTACAAATTTTCATACTGGTGAAATGACCTATGGGCACAGAATGCAAAAAATATTAAAATTGTGGCATTTTTTGTAGTAGATGACTACTTTAATCATTGGAACAGAAGTGGGGAACCTGAAGACCAGGACACTCTATCTGGCGCAGCCCCAGACCAGAGCCCTCACTTGTCCTCCCTCCCTCCCTCCTGCGTTGACTGGGTTTGATTCATTGACAATAATTTCTGATCAAATCCCACAAGCCTCTGCATCTCTGCCATTTGCTTTCTCTACACCTGACAGGCACGTATAAGCATTCTAAAACACAGGCCAGTTGCTTCATCAGGCATCCTCAGTACATAAAGAAAGTAGGTTACTTTGATGTAGTTTAATCTTTAGATAGATCTTAAGGGCCAGGAAGAGAGTTCACAAGGAGATGGTGAATACTGCCATCCTGCCTCTCCTGTTTATGACCTCTGGGGTTTTGCTGAATGCATTCCTCCTTTTTAGTCCTGTTTTATTTACCCCAGAACATATGCATGCTCAAGTAGGAAATAGTTGTAGTTAAAAGAATTTCTTCTGATCTGACTTTGTCCCACATGGCGGTTTTGAAATGCTCAGAGGAAATCTGATTGGTTCTTACGAACACTATGTAAAAAGTTCTTTTGTGAATAAAACGACCTGGGCCAAGGGGTGGACAGAATTATTATTATTATTGGCACCTCCTCCCAGAGTCTTGCTGGTCAAGCCTCGTGTGTATTTTATTAATCAGAGTCCAATCCTTCCTTGTTTTGGGAACTATAATGGTATGGGGTTGCTCGTGCGTAAGTTGCCGCCTCTCCTGGCTATGTTGCCTTGTTAAACCTTTCTGTCTGGACAGCCCTTCAATTCGTGGCTGCCTCAGTCGCTAGCAGGATCCGTCAGTGGGCGTTTCTTAAACCTTTTCCAACATAAAAGTTGTTTGACACCCAGTCTCCTCCTACTTTCTCTGTGCGGAAGTCTTCTGCGCAGGGAGGGCATGGGTAGCGGAGGACCAGTGCTCTCCCCGCTGGTGTCCGGTGAAGAGTCTGGGAGCCCTCTCTCCGATTCCCCCATCTGCCCCTCCTTATTCCTGGTGTTGCACTGAATTGCTTCCCCATCTGCTGAGCTGCCTCTCTCCCTGCTGGGCCCTTCTCCAGCAACATTAGAGAGCCTTCCCTCCACCTCTAGCTCCGATGTCAGTTCCCTGACAGGAACACTACACCTTCCTAAAGTTCTTGTTCAACATAGAATTGTAGAGTTGGAAGAGACCCTGAACATCATCTAGTCCAACCCCCTGCAATGCAGGAACATGCAGCTGTCCCATACAGGAACTGAACCTGCAACCTTGGCATTATCAGGATGTCAATCGGGCCTTGGGGCTGTCGTCCTCCATTCAGCAACCCAGCATTGGCTTCCTTCCTTTTCCACAATAAATGTGACAGAATGTACTTTTATTCCACCTACAACACAAGAATATCTGTGGAGAGGATACTAGTAATTGATAATACATAAATAAATGTATTGCTTGTGTACTATGTACTCCATATGAAACTTAGTAAGAATGTTGTGCTTGTATTTAAATGAAAAACAATTACAAATTATTGGGGTTAAATGTGGAGCTGCCCTGAAAAAGGTGCTTGCAGCTGCCACAACAGCAGCAAGAATACTTATTGCAAAGTATTGGAAGACACAAGACCTACCCACTCTGGAAGAATGGCAGATGAAGGTGATGGACTACATGGAATTAGCGGAAATGACTGGCAGAATCCGAGACCAGGGAGAAGAGTCGGTGGAAGAAGATTGGAAGAAATTTAAAGACTATTTACAGAAATATTGTAAAATTAATGAATGTTAGAATGATGTTGGAATGAAGCTAGGTGGTTTAAGCAGTAATGCTATAAAGGTGTATGTAAAAAAGGATTGATAACAGATGAAAATTTAAAGTTATAGTATATTAAGTTAAAGAATCATGAGAAAACAAAGAGGGAAAGAAATTGCTGACTTAACTAATTGAACTGGAATACAAAAAAGGGAGGTATGAGGAGGTCAGGGAAACAAGGATATGAATGTAAGTTATGGAAAGATTGATTCATTTTTCTTTTTCTTTTCTTTTTCTCTTTAAGTGTCTTTTATTCTTTTTTCTGTATTTTGTATTTTCTTGTACTTTTACTTTTTGTTTTTGTGTAATTCTTGTATTCTCTGAAATTTTAATAAATATCATTAAAAAAAAATAATTGAAAAAGGTGCTTGCAGACACAACAACTTGTATTGTGGCCTCAAAGCGACCCTGTGAGCTCTCCAAGGTGCTCTGGATTCCTACCTTGAATTCGACTTAGACCATGGGTAGGCAAAGTAAGGTCCAGGGGCTGGATCCGGCCCAATCGCCTTCTAAATCCGGACCACGGACGGTCTGGGAATCAGCATGTTTTTACATGAGTAGAATGTGTCCTTTTATTTAAAACACATCTCTGGGTTATTTGTGGGAAATAGGAATTCGTTCATTATTATTTTTCCAAAATATAGTCCAGCCCCCCACAAGGTCTGAGGGACAGTGGACCAGCCCCCTGCTGAAAGAGTTTGCTGACCCCTGTCTTAGACTATTGATACGGCCAGGCTTCCCCTGCAGGCCTTGAGCATTCAAAGGACAGGACACTGGACACTGACTTGGATCTCCAGCTGTTTTTGGACTACGGTTCAAATAGTGTGCATGCATAGCATCCTGTGATTGATTCGGGACAGGGCTTATCTGCCCTCCTCCTGGCAATATTTTATTCAAGTTGACACCCCGGCCTCCATGTATTGTAAGCCTTGTGAAAGTAAATCAAGACGATTGCTAAATAAATAGGTCATCAGGAGGAGCCCTGGCCCACAACTACCTTGACCTTCTCAGTGGAAGGAAGATCAGTACAGTGGTACCTCGGGTTAAGTACTTAATTTGTTCCAGAGGTCCGTTCTTAACCTGAAACTGTTCTTAACCGGAAGCACCACTTTAGCTAATGGGGCCTCCTGCTGCTGCCGCGCCGCCGGAGCACGATTTCTGTTCTCACCCTGAAGCAAAGTTCTTAACCCGAGGTACTATTTCTGGGTTTGCGGAGTCTGTAACCTGAAGCGTATGTAACCCGAGGTACCACTGTATCTGTTTACAGCCAGAGGAAACAGAGCAGGATGTAGTGTAGGTCAGGACAGGGGCCAAGTCTACCTACGCCAACTGTTTATGAAGTGATTACACTGAGAGCAGCCTTTTCATGGTCACCCTAAGATTTCATGGGTGTAGTAGCATTCATGGGCACTATGGTTTCACTTGGTAGTGTCGACCTTTAATCCCCCACACAGCTTTGGCCCTGTATAACTGAAGGAGCGTCTCCACAACTTCCATCGTTCAGCCCAGACACTGAGGTCCAGCTTTGAAGGTCCTTTTGGTGGTTCCCTCATGGTGAGGAGCCTGCTCACCTTTATGGTGTGGCGGCATTGCGAGCTGGTGAAGGCTTCCAAAGGACCTGACAAGGGAGTCTCAGGTGTTGGGATCCAACCTGAGCAGGCTGGTGGGCGACATAACACCCCCTACGCCTTTCCAAGCCTGCCTGCCATATTGGCCAATAGCAGGCAAGCTTGGATGGGGGGCTGAAGTTGGGGGCAAAGCTGAGGGACATTTAAGCGGAACATTTAAGCAGCTCGCACCTGAGGTTACAGGGTACTAGGCAGAGGGTAGTGGCGCTCGCCCTGTGGAACAACCTCCTGTCAGATGTCAAAGAAATAAACAATTATACGACCTTTCCTAGACATCTAGAGGCAGTCCTGTATTTGGACATTTTTCATGTTTGATGTTCTGTTGTGTCTTTGTATATTCTGTTGGAAGCTGCCCAGAGAGGCTGGGGCAACCCAATCCAATGGGTAGTGTACCCAAATAAATATTATTAATATTATTCTTATTAGCAGTGGGAGGGAAATTAGGTAGGCCGGGGATCCAGATGTGGGAGGATAGAATATTCATACCTCTGTATACCTGAAGAACTCGTTTCCAAGCTGTATACCTGAAGAACTCGTTTCCAAGCTCCTCCACTCAGTGCCAAACTGCTGATAGCAACAACTTTCAACTCAGCAGAGAAGTAAAATCGTGGAGAGAGTGTGTTGCACCTAACAAGTGCCAGGTAAGACTCAATCAGCTACTGGGGTTTTCAGAGGAGATGGCTTATCTAGATCTATGTCAGTCTGGTTTCAGGCTTGGTTATGGGACCGAGACAGCTTTGGTGGATGATGTACAGCCGGAATTGGCCAGGGGAGATGTGTCCTAGCTGGTTCTGCTGAACCTCTCAGCGCCCTTCAGTGCCGTCAACCAAGGTGTTGAGCAGGAGTCCACCAGAACCACCTTCTAGGTTTGCTCCTCCAGGAAGGAACAGAGCCACTGTAAAACAGTGCCTCCGAGTCTCATCCTAGCAAAGTAGCCTTCTTGGGGACTGCTCCCAGACTGGGGAAGTCTTTCCCTAGAAAAGTTAAACAGATTCCTTCTTTGTTGTCTTCCCACCAGCATGTGAAGACTTTCTTGTCCCAACAGGCTTTTGGGAACAGACTAATTCCAATGAAAGGGCTGGTGCCATGCTGTTTTTACTGTAATTATCAGTCTGTTTTAAATTGTGTGTGTGTGTCTACACACACATTATTATTATTATTATTATTATTATTATTATTATTAATTTATAACCTGCCCATTTGGCTGGGTTTCCCCAGCCCCTCTGGGCGGCTTCCAACAGAATATTAAAATACAATAGTCCATCAAACATTAAAAGCTTCCCTAAACAAGACTGCCTTCAGATGTCTTCTAAAAGTCTGGTAGTTGTTTTTCTTTTTGACATCTGGTGGGAGGGCGTTCCACAGGGCGGGGGCCACTACCGAGAAGGCCCTCTGCCTGGTTCCCTGTAACTTGGCTTCTCGCAGCGAGGGAACTGCCAGAAGGCCCTCAGCGCTGGACCTCAGTGTCTGGGCAGAACGATAAGGGTGGAGGCACTCCTTCAGGTATACTGGGCCGAGGCCGTTTACCTCCCCCCCCCCTTTTTTTTAATTAACATATAAAACACATATATTTTCATTTACACAATACACATACACAACACACTACCTTATTTTCATAACAAAACATACCTACATTACTCTATATAATACCTACCTATACTATACATATCAACATATCTACAAACCTACCCCACACAGACACCCACCAAGTGACTTGACTTCCAGCCGTTCTGGTTATGCTACTTTCTTTTTCCAACTAGCTTAAACACATTTCATTATTTCTTTAATCTCTTCTTCTGTCTTGACTTTACTCTCCTTTCACTCTAATCATTTTCTGGATTCACTCAATATCTGTCAGATATTCTACTTTTTCCACATAAATTTTGATGTATTCCTTAAAGATAGCCCACTCCTTATTCGCTTTTTGTACCATTTATCCTCTTATCCTCCCTGTTAGTTCAGCAATATGGAAGTATTCCATCATTTTAGATAGCCAGTCTGTTTTAGTTGGGATGTTGCTGCTTTTCCAATTTTTGGCAATCAATAACCTTGCCGTCATAAGCGCATACATAAATTTTGGTCTGACTGTTCTTTTTATTTCCTCTGACATGATACCTAGGAGAAAGGATTCCAGGGTTTTTTCAAACGAAAATCTAAACATCTTTTTCAATTCGTTATAGATATTTTCCCAGAATTCCACTATCTCTTTGTACTCCCACCACCTGTGTAGAAAGGTTCCTGTCCCGTTGTTGCATCTCCAACAGACATCACTACAGTTTTTATACATTTTTGCCGGTCTGACCAGGATCAGGTACCCTCTGTATTGCATTTTCATTACATTCTCTCTTAAATGATAGCATGCCGTAAATTTTATATCTCTTTTCCACAGCCGTTCCCATTGACTCATCATAATATTTTCCCCTAAATCCCGAGCCCACTTTGCCATCACTGTCTTCACTTGCTCCTCTTTTACCTCCAATTCTAGGAGCAAATCACATAATTTGGAAATATGTTTACTTTTAGATTGGATTAAGTACTCATCCAGTCTTGAAATTTCTTTCTCAAATCCTTTTTGTTTATCTTTGGCCAGTCTCTGATTAATTTGAAAATATTGCAGCCAATCGTTCAAATATTTGTTAACTTCCTTATATTCTTTCAATTTAAGTTTGTTGTTTTCCTCTTCCAATAATACCTTATATGTTGCCCAATTGTTATTCATATTCTTTCTCTTTACGGTCATGATTTCTAAGGGTGAGGTCCACCAAGGTGTTTTGGGTTCTACGATCTCTTTATATTTCATCCATATTTTATGCAGTGATTTCCTTATAATATGGTCCATAAAACCCTTGTGGACTCTCACCTTTTCATCTATTAGGTATGCATGCAATCCAAATCGAGTGCCTACCCCCTCTAGATCAGTATCCTTTAATTTACGTAATCCACTCCCTTAACCAGGTCAGACCTGCTGTAGCATGATATACCGTAATTCCAGGTCAGGTAGGCCAAATCAGCCTCTCTTTCGCCGATCAATTTATAATTTATTCTAGGTTTTTCCCAATTCCATACAAACCCGGCTAGATCTCTTTTCCACTTCTTAAAGCAATCCATACCTTCTAGAATCAGCATGGTTTGGAATAGAAATATCATTCTAGGTAATATATTCGTCTTTACTGTTGAGATACAGCCCCAAAATGATAAATGTAGCCTATTCCTAGTTTCTAAATTTCTCTTTATCTCCTTCCATACTTAAAGTTGAAATACGTCTATATTTTTTGTTGTCATCCATATGCCGAGATATTTCACCCTTTTTTTTATCTCCAACCCTGAGATTTTTTGTAGTTCACTTTTTTCTTGATTCCCCATATTTTTAACTAATAGATTCGGGGTTTTTTAATAGTTTATGTTAAAGCCAGCTAGGTGTCCAGATTCATTTACACATTCTATTGCTCTTGGGATACATTCTGTCAGGTTTTCAGTGGTGATGATCAAGTCGTTTACCAATGTTTAATTGTTTTTTAATGGTTGTTCTCCCTCCTATGTTCTTATATATTCTTATTTTCTCTCTCTCTCACACACACACACTTTTTAAAATTTTCTGTTTTACAGTTTAGAATACATTTAAAAGGTAAAGGGACCCCTGACCATTAGGTCCAGTCGTGGCCGACTCTGGGGTTGTGGCGCTCATCTCGTTTTACTGGCCGAGGGAGCCGGTGTACAGCTTCCGGGTCATGTGGCCAGCATGACTAAGCCGCTTCTGGTGAACCAGAGCAGCGCACAGAAACGCCATTTACCTTTCCACTGGAGCGGTACCTATTTATATACTTGCACTTTGATGTGCTTTCGAACTGCTAGGTTGGCAGGAGCAGGGACCGAGCAACGGGAGCTCACCCCGTCGCGGGGATTCGAACCCCTTGCTTATGATCAGCAAGTCCTAGGCTCTGTGGTTTAACCCACAGCGCCACCCGCGTCCCTACAGAATACATTTAAGCAACCTTAAAATATCAGTGACTTTCCTTCTTCTCTTTCCATGGTTCATTTTGCATATCGTAAATCCCTGGATATTTGACATAAACTAAACCATTCAGTATTCCATTATTACATCCATCAAAACTTATTTACACTGCTGAATTTATCTTAATATTGCCAACGTTTTCAAGTTAGTTATTCTTATTTTCATTTGTAAGCTGTCCTGAGTTCCTGTCAGGGGTAAAAGTGGGGTGTTATAAATATATGATGATGATGATGATGATGATCACCACTTAGTGATTATAGTTCAATATAGGTCAACAGTAAGAATGCAGCAGCATTATATATGTTTGTTTTTCATGCAAGCCTCTTTTTAAAAAAAACAAAACAAAACAAAACAAACCCAACTCCAATACATATGAGAAAAGACAGGCTGAAAAGTATGTTGAGAAAATATGAATAATTTTAAGTGCACAACTCATAGGCTGTGGCACTGTGCTGAACTCCTCATACTATCTAAGAGAAAGGCTTCTGGATCATAATATTTGCTTCTTGTTACTGCTGTAATTTATATAGTTCATCTTATGCTGGGGGCTATCACTTGACTTTGCATTATTGCATGATGGTGGAGGTGATGAAACTTACAGGGGAAACAGAACCTTCTGCTATAACAAACTCAGACAGGAATGCACACAGTAGTGTCACTAAATTGATAGTTAAAAGTCCTGCATTTCTAGAGTCTTAAAAGGCATCTGAAAGTCATTAATCAGCCTAATTTATAGTTGTGCAAAGTTTACTGGGTATTAGGAGCATAGGGCTGGAACCAATCAAGTTCTACTCAAAGTAGACTCATTTAAGTTAAGTGGCCTACTCTAAGTAAGACCAGTGTTGGCCACAACCCATTTGGTCCCAGGCAAAACAGATTTCAAAATAACTTCCCAAATAATAACTTAAAATTTAACAACGGCAAAAATAGCAGATTATTATATATGAAAACACAGGTCTCAAGAAGTTAAGAAGGAAACACAGAAACATACTAAGGCTGTAATGTAAGTAGAGATAGAAAGTAGGTTGGGTTCCAGGAAAAAGCATTAGCTGCTTTCTAAAAAAAAGTGTTGTGAAACTGTTCCTAAAAGGAGGAGGAGGGTTGGTGATCGTGCAAGCACCAGACAATCAGCGCTGATGTCTCCTGTAACTTGTAGAGCTGGTGTTCGCTGAGGTCAGCCAAAAGAAGAAAACCATTTCATACCCGCCAACATTTATCCGATGAAAATAAGGACGTCCTATTCCATAATAGTAATTTTACTATTTATACCTCACCCATCTGATTGAGTTGCCCCAGCCACTCTGGGCAGCTTCCAACATATATAAAGACATATATAAACTTCCCTATACGGAGCTGCCTTCAGATGGCTCTATACCCGCCAACATTTCTCTGATGAAAATAAGGACAGCCTACCATACCTTCTGATGTTTCTCTGATGAAAATAGGGACGTCCTAGGGAAAAGCGGGATATTCCAGTATCAAATCAGCAACCAGGAGCCAGTGTGGTATAGTAGTTAAGAGCAGTGGACTCGTAATCTGGTGGACTGGGTTTGCTTCCCCGCTCGGTGGAAATAAAGATGTGTCAATGGCTCTTTAGAGAAACAGGTCCAGGCAAAATGGAAGCTGTAAGGAGAGACAGCTTTGCTTATAGGTCTGTTTGGCATTTTCTTTTATTTCGAAGATACTGAGCCTGTGCTGAACATCACAAGATATTGTATGGATATTTTGGAGGTATCATTTGATGCCTTGTGTTCTGTTATGAAGAAAGTTCTGCAAGTAAAGTTTTTGAATGATATCTCATGTGTCTCGGTAATGGTACGTTTCAAAAGGAGTTGGACACTTCAAGCTGCACAATATTAATATCTGCAATAACTGAGACTGGGAATAGTTTGCCTAAGGCTACCCAGTGAGTTCATAGCAGAGGTGAGGTTCAAAACAAAACATCCTTACTCAAAACTCAGTCTCTTAACCAGCATGCAACAGCAGATTTTAGTCATAAAATACTTTGATCATTAAATGATCAAAGTACTTTTAGTCCAGGCTACACAAGGAATACAAAACAAAAATGAAAAAAATAATCATATAAATGGGGAGGAAAGATTGCAAACACACGAAAATTGAACTAACCCCATTTTGCAAGAGAAGTGTATTTACTGGTGTCTGTTACAGCAGAAACCATGTTAACTGTTATGTACTGAGTAGAATAGGATCCAAATGCAGCAATCTGATTGGTCCTAGAACAACAGGATTCAGAATGCAGTAGTCTGGTTGGTCTAGAACAATAGGATTCAGAAAGCAATAGTCTGATTGGTCCACTGGAGCCACCCAATCCAGCTCCAGGTGGAAGTGAATCCACAACCTGATTGGCCTACAGGAGAATCCCGGAATTAGCCAATCACGTGAGGCCCATTGTGTAAATAATGTATATAAAGCAGACATTCTGGGGGAACTCCCATTCCTCCTCACCACTATGAGCTTAATAAAGAGCATGAAATCCACTCTCGACTCCGAGTATATTTCATTAACCTTAATATTACATGCCCTGTCCTCTTCCCCTTTCATCATAACACTTGACTTTAGTCCTTTCTACCTTTGATTATTATTATTTTTACTTTGCAGGTAGAGGAGAAACTTAATATCACAAACATGGATTTTGCTCTGATCAAGATATTCTTGATAGCCATAGGTTTCATTGTGGGGATCTTATCTACAGCTTTTCTCGCAATATACCTCCGATGGCCTTCACTACTGATCAAGATAGCAATACGGTAAGTATATTTCTTGGAAGATGTACAGAATGATATGCATGCCTTGCCCAGTTAGGTCAGTGGTAGGGAGCCTCTGGCCCTCCAGGTGTTGCAGAACTACAGCTCCCATAATCCCTGCCCATTGGCCATGTTTTCTAGAGCTGGTAGGAGTTGTAGTCCAGCGGCAACTGGAGGCTCAAAGGTACCGCATTCCTCAACTATGTTGTGTCTCAACTGCACACAGTAATGTTGCAAGATCAGAATCTAGAAAGCCAGATTACAGAAAGCTGGCGTTCCCCTGGAGGGGAGACCACGCAGAGATGTGTGTAGTTCTGAGCATCTTCAAGAAAGTGTTTGGAAACACATGGGGGGGGGGGGACGAGCTACAGATTGCAAACAACAGGAGCAAAGCATATCAAACAGATCTGCAACCAACTACCACTTCTAAGAATAAGAATAAGAATAATAAATTTTATTTATACCCCGCCCTCCCCAGCCAAGGCCGGGCTCAGGGCGGCTAACAACCAATATTAAAAACGAGTTGAATGAATACAACTTAAAAACAAGATTAAAATACAACATTAAAACAATTAAAATGCAGCCTCATCACAGGAGGAGAAAGGAAAAAAAAGGGGGGGGGAGGGAATCAAATTGACTCCAAGCCAAAGGCCATGTGGAACAACTCTGTCTTACAGGCCCTGCAGAAAGAAATCAGATCCTGCAGGGCCCTGGTCTCATGAGACAGAGCGTTCCACCAGGCAGGGGCCAGTGTTGAAAAGGCCCTGGCTATGCTTGAGGCTAATCTAACTTCCTTAGGGCCCGGGACCTCTAGGGTGTTGCTATTCATGAATCTTAAGGTTCTCCGTGGGGCATACCAGGAGAGGCGGTCCTGTAGGTACTAGGGTCCTAGGCCGTGAAGGGCTTTAAAGGTCAAAACCAGCACCTTAAATCTGACCCTGTACTCCACTGGGAGCCAGTGCAGCTGGAAAAGCACTGGGTGAATATGCTCCCATGGCAGAGACCCCGTGAGGAGCCTGCACCTGCTGGAGTTTCTGGGACAGCTTCAAGGGCAGCCCCACGTGGAGCGAATTACAGTAGTCAAGCCTGGAGGTGACCGTCGCATGGATCACTGTGGCCAGGTTGGGGTGGGAAAGAAGGCTTCAGCTGGGCAGTTTGGAATGGGCAGCAAGCAGAGGCATAGCGTGGGGGTGCTGGGGGTGCCGTGGTCCCGGGTGCAAATTGGAGAGGGGCGCAAACAGGTGCCCCCACAGCAGGCTCGCTCCGTAGCAGAAGAAGCTGCGCCTTGGCTGCGGCGCTTGTGCCTGGCGTAGCTCCATGGGACCCGAGGGAGGAGTCACTTCTGACCTGATGGTGGAAAGAAGGAGAGTGGGCAGCAGCTTCCCTGACCCTCTCCTAACCCTGAACTGTGACACGCGGAGGGCGCCCTTTGCGGCTTGCCCCCCTCGAGGGCATGCCCTGCATACCCGCCCCGGGCAGTGTGGGCATACACTCTGCCGCTAGCAGCAAAGTCAGTAACTGAGTTCACCCAAACCAGAGAAGTCAAGTTACATGGCGTAAGAGTGATGCTAAGGGTAGGCCCGAATTTAGGTTTGATGAGGCCTGAAGCTACTGAAGGTAGCTCTCTCTGAGGAGAGCATTACACAAGCATGGAGTAACCACAGGGAGTAACTAAGATCATGGCCACTGGTCCCATCACCTCCTGGCAAATAGAGGGGGGAGAAATGGAGGCAGTGAGAGATTTTACTTTCTTGGGCTCCATGATCACTGCAGATGGTGACAGCAGCCACGAAATTAAAAGACCCCTGCTTCTTGGGAGAAAAGCAATGACAAACCTAGACAGCATCTTAAAAAGCAGAGACATCACCTTGCTGACAAAGGTCCGTATAGTTAAAGCTATGGTTTTCCCAGTAGTGAGAGCTGGACCATAAAGGCTGATTGCTGAAGAATTAATGCTTTTGAATTATGGTGCTGGAGGAGACTCTTGAGAGTCCCATGGACTGCAAGAAGATCAAACTTATCCATTCTGAAGAAAATCAGCCCTGAGTGCTCACTGGAAGGACAGATCCTGAAGCTGAGGCTCCAATACTTTGGCCACCTCATGAGAAGAGAAGACTCCCTGGAAAAGACCCTGATGTTGGGAAAGATGGAGGGCACAAGGAGAAGGGGACAACAGAGGACGGGATGGTTGGACAGTGTTCTCGAAGCTACAAACATGAGCCTGACCAAATTGCGGCAGGCAGTGGAAGACAGGAGTGCCTGGTGTGCTCTGGTCCATGGGGTCACAAAGAGTTGGACACGACTAAACGACTAAACAACAACAACAACAACATCCAGTTTATTTTTTCCTTTGATTTTTTTTGGGGGGGGCCCCCAAGAGAGTGGGGCCCTAAGCTATAACTGTTGATTTAAAGCAGAGTCCCGTGCCCAGCGGAAGGATGAGGAGTACGTGCTGCATACTCTTGGTTGCTTTATTTATAGTTCAAAGCTGGTATATTACAGAAAGACATCTTGCCTCTGCTGGAGCAGAAAAGCATCCTCTCTCCCTGACAGCTCGGAGAGAATCACAAAGTGAAACTGCAAAGTACAGTGAAAAACAGGAAACCAGTGTACGTCACATCCAGTCTCCCTTTCCCGTGAGAAACTCCAACAGTACAGACTGTGGAATGTAAACACCTGTCTCGTGACAAGCCCTTTCGCTGCACAGTGAAGGAAAGCAGAAACCAACATCCTCCCCCTTTCTGTGAACATCACTGGGCAGCGTGTTTGTACAATATCAGTACAAACCCAACTTCTGCACATAGGTACAGTGTTGATCCCTTGATACAATCTTGGACAATACATCAGCAGGAATTTCATTACCTGGCATATAGGACACCGTTACGAGTCCCTTCTGAATACATTCCCTAGCATGCTGCAACTTTAATTGCAAGTGCTTCGTGCTTTGCTTACAACCTTCAGACTTCAGCAAAGCCAAACATGCTTTGTTGTCCTGGTAAACCTGGATTGGACATTTGACAGGAATTTTCATATCTTTGCACAATTGTATTAACCATTCACAATCCTTAAGTGAATACGATAGTGCATTCAGTTCGGCTTCACAAGTACTTAAACTAACTGTTGTTTGCTTCTTGCATGACCAATCAAACAGACCTTGATTGTACATGTAGCAAACTCCAGACGTACTTTTCCTGTCTGTAGTGTCACTTCCAAAACTTGCATCTGCAAATATCTCAAGACCACCAGACTTCTGATTGTTAAATCTCAGTCTGTAATGCATAGTGCCTTTCAAATACCGCGCTATGCGTTTCAGAGCTTTCCAATCCTTGACACTAGGATTGTTGACTTGTCTGCTTAGCAAATTACAGCTAACAGCAATGTCTGGTCTTGAACATCTGGCAATGAAGTTTAGCTTGCCTAGCACACTTCTGTACAGTGTAGTGTCAGAAAATGCTTCTTCAGTGTCATCTACCTGATAACCTGTTGTCATCGGTGTGTCTACAGGGTTAGCATCCATCAGATTTAGTTTGCTTAACACATCAGCAATTTTCCGTGACTGGTGTACTAGAATGTTACCATCTTGATCTCTCTCTATTTCCAGAGATAGGTAGTTGTTTACCTCACCAAGATCTTTCATGTCAAAGTGCTCTTTCAGTTGAGCTAGGGCGTTATTGTACATTGCGACATCTTTCCAAAAGAATAATAAATCATCAACATAAAACAAACAGTACAGTTTCTTTTGCCCCTCCTCTTTGACAAATACACATGGATCAGCTTTCCCTTGCTGAAAACCTAGAGAAAACAATACTTCAGTGAGTTTTGTGTGCCAACACCGTGCACTTTGTTTGAGACCATAAAGGGATTTCTTCAGAGCACAAACAAATCCCTGTTTTACCTGTACGCCATCAGGTGGAAGCATATAAAGTGATTCATCTAGAGATCCGTACAGAAAAGCTGTATTAATATCATGGTGACTAATGTGTAGATTTTCCTCTGCAGCTAGCTTGAGCATAAGCCTAATGCTTTCATATCTCACTGTGGGTGAATAGGTCTCGTGATAGTCTTCACCTGGTACCTGTGCAAAACCTCTGGCTACCAATCTGGCTTTGTGTCTGACTATCTTGCCATTTTGATCTGTCTTCGCTTTGAAGACCCATTTGCTTCCAAGCAGTTTCATTCCTGGAACTACTGGAACTAGCTCCCATGTTTTGTTCCTTTCTAAGGAATCAAGCTCAGCCTTCATGGCATTTAACCATGGCTCAGCTTCCTTTGAATCCAAACCCTGGATGTCTTGGAAACTTGAAGGTTCAAATACCTTCTTGGAGCTTTTAACAGCTGTTACTGCTATCGTAGCAAACTCATCAGCAAATCTCTTTGGAGGTCTGCCTTTTGTGGCTCTTTGTGACCTGCGAATTAGCCTTAAGTCTTCAACACTCTCCTCTTCCTTCTTAGGAGAAAAACGACCTACTGTGAACAATGGTTCCTCCAATTCTTGATCAGAGCTTTCAGAGGGTCGCATAGAGGCTTTCGCACTCTTGAAATCCTCTGAATCACCCGATTCAGTTTCAGATTCAGACTCAGAACCTTCATCAGTGGGTGTGGGTTGTTGTGGTTGCTTTTGACTATCCTCAGTCTCATCACCGTCATCAGGATAACATTGGAAAATTCCCACATTCTCCCCCCACTTTGCATTGTACTCAACACTTCTCGTGAGCTTAATTGTCTTAGAGTCAGTCATCATTATTCTGTAAGACCCTTTCTGATAACCTAGAAAGATACCATGCAATCCACGCTTGTCTAACTTGGAGTTTTGTGGTGAGCGAACCCACATGTCAGAACCAAAAATCTTCATGTGTTTGATGTATGGCTTCTTGCCAAACATCTTCTCATAGGGGGTACAACCAATCGCTGAAGATAACCTGCGATTGTAACTGTAAACAAAACACGAGAGAGATTCGGCCCAATAACTCTCTGGAAGATTGGCATCATGCAGCAAGGTTTTTAACCCTTGAAGCAATGTCTGATTTGCCCGTTCCGCAAGTCCATTCTGCCATGGCGAGCGAGGACTAGACAAATCGTGTTGAATTCCTTTCTCAGTCAGAAAAGCTTCAAACTGCTGAGAAGTGAATTCTCCCCCGCGATCACTGAAAAGAGTCTTTATCTTCTTACCATGCACATTTTCCAACCAAGCACAGAATTCCTTGAACCTAGGAAAAGCCTCTGATTTGTGCTTGAGATTGTACACAAAAATATATCTAGAAAATGCATCAATGAGAACCATGAAGTACCTATTGCCACCCAAAGAGGGCGCTAGTGGTCCAACCAAATCTGCATGAACAACCTGGTATGGTTCCGTAGCTTGCCTACTAGACACCTTACCTTTCGCAGCCATTTTCACCTTGTTTGCTGCGCATGCTTTGCACTTCATGTGGTACCTGCAGGGTTTAATAGTCATACCTTCAACCAAGGCAGGCATTTTAGATACTGCCTCAAAATGCAAATGACCAAATTTTCGGTGAAAATCATGAATACATTCTGCATGCAAACTTTTGTTAGAACCTGCAATGCAACAAGTGTCATCCTTTTCAACATCATCATAATACAAAACAAACAAACGATCAACATATTCAGCATGCAATACATAATCATTTTTCTTTGTGATGATGCACTTCCTGTTCTTGAAGGAAACGTCAATGTTCCGCTCATTCAGCTGTCCAACGCTGAGCAGATTATGTTTGGCGTCTGGCACGTAAAGCACATTCTGTATCGATAAGTCCAAACTGTGAAGAACAACAGTTCCGTAGCCTTTACTGGGAATAGTGTGGTCATCCGCCTGGTGAATCGCACCTTCCTGCGGTGTAAAAGACACAAACAGTCTCTTATCGTTGCACATGTGGTGGGTCGCCGCTGAATCAACAACGAAGAAAGATCTAGACGTCTTCTGGACCTCTGCAACCTTTGGAGTGAAGCGTGAAACCATAGCCTTGTGCTGCGTTGTCCTAGACACCGGACCTTTGCCTTTGCCTCGGCCTTTTCCGCGCGATGAGCTATCGCTGCGCTGTTCTGTCTTGGCCCTGGGATATCTGCATTCCCTCTTCATATGGCCTAGACGTCCACACGAGTAGCATTTCACTGCCTTCAAAGCTTTGGCGCCATCTGGTGGTTCCACTGCACTATGGGACGACGTCTGTGAAGACTCCCCCTTGCCCATGCAGCTAGCACCCCGGCGATCTGCTTCATTTAATATCACGGCAGTAACAAAGTCCACTGTCAGCTGAGCAGTTGGTTGCACAGCAATCTGGGTTGCAACAGACTCCCAACCTGAACCCAAAGATTGTAGTATCATGAAAGAATACACAGCCTCTGGAAAGTTGAGTCCTCTCTGTTGCAGCTCATGTCTCAGATTTTGCATCTCCATCAGATGTAAACGCACATCTCCACCTTCAGCAAGAGCCATATTATGCAGCTTGTTAAAGTAAAACATAGTGGATCCAGCTTCTGTCCTTAAGTGAGCCTCTCTCAAAGCGTCCCAAATTTCTCTGGCTGAGGTCTTATCACGCAATAGACAGAGCTCTTCTGGGGATACTATCAATGTAAGAGTTCCCCTTGCTTTGGAATCCTTAGCTTCCCATTCATCTGTAACTGGAGCTGGGGGGGTTTCTGTAATCACCTCAAACAAACCCTCTTTCCGCAGAATTGCCTCTGCATACAGAACCCAGTCCGCGTAATTTTTCTTGTTGAGCTTAGGAATCCCACAAGCATCCTGAAGGGCCATCATGACTCTGGCATTAGCCTTCAGCATCATATATGCTGCTTTAAATCTTGCTGCGTCACTGCTGCAGCTGCCTTATTCCAAAAGCGCACTTAAAAGTTACTTTCGATTTCCCCAGCATAGTAACTTGTGCCTGGGAGCCTTTTGCCTATTCCCGGCAAAACGGCTTTGAAAGTTCAAAGTCCAGCCATAAAGCCATTAACTAGAAGCTGGCAGGCTGCCCGGAGCAGTAGCACATACCTCATCAATCACTTTTACGCGCAGAGCAGATTCCGATCCGACCTGTCCCTCTGCATTCCGATCCTTTGCCGGCACTCCGATTCGACTTCTGGGCCCATAACCACGTGTTGATTTAAAGCAGAGTCCCGTGCCCAGCGGAAGGATGAGGAGTACGTGCTGCATACTCTTGGTTGCTTTATTTATAGTTCAAAGCTGGTATATTACAGAAAGACATCTTGCCTCTGCTGGAGCAGAAAAGCATCCTCTCTCCCTGACAGCTCGGAGAGAATCACAAAGTGAAACTGCAAAGTACAGTGAAAAACAGGAAACCAGTGTACGTCACATCCAGTCTCCCTTTCCCGTGAGAAACTCCAACAGTACAGACTGTGGAATGTAAACACCTGTCTCGTGACAAGCCCTTTCGCTGCACAGTGAAGGAAAGCAGAAACCAACAATAACTTGTTTAGCTTATACGTAAATCCGACACTGGCTGAGGGCAGCATGCAGGCTGCAACATCTGTCTTAAAGCAAAGTTATGGATCAGGCAATGATAAATGACCTCTACAAAACCATTGCGTTGATTCCCTGCAAAACACCCTTCCTCTGCATTATCTCCTTTATCTTCCTCTCTCTTTACTTGTAGGTTCAAACGCTGGCAGACCGGGGTGGAGGTAAAATATGCCACCTTCAAGGACTATCGGTTCTGTTACTTCTGCCGTGGAAAGCCTGGACCCCAACCAGTCATGCTGATGCTTCATGGATTCTCCATCAGCAAAGACATGTGGTTAGGCACAGTTGAAGTATGTTCCCATTTTGCTGTTCGGGGCCTGGGACCTCCTCCTCCTCTTCCTCCTCCTCCTCCTTTTATTTATACCCCGCCCATGTAGCTGGTTTTCCCCAGCCACTCTGGGTGGCTTACAGTAAATAAAAAAATTGTAAAACATTAGATATTAAAAATTTCCCGATACAGGGCTGCCTTCAGATGTTTTCTAAAAGTCAGGTAGTTGTCTATTTCCTTGATATCTGATGGGAGGGCGTTCCACAGGGCGGGTGCCACTACCAAGAAGGCCCTCTGCCTGGTTCCCTGTAACCTCACTTCTCGCAGTGAGGGAACCTCCAGAAGGCCCTTGGTGCTGGACCTCAGTGTCCGGGCCGAATGATGGAGGTGGAGATGCTCCTTCAGGTATACTGGGCCGAGGCCGTTTAGGGCTTTAAAGGTCAGCACCAACACTTTGAATTGTGCTCAGAAACGTACTGGGAGCCAATGTAGGTCTTTCAGGACTGGTGTTATATCGTCTCGGCGGCCACTCCCAATCACCAGTCTAGCTGCTGCAGATCAGGGCTTCAGGATCCTGCCCCACTAAAAGAACCCACAATGCAACCCTCCAAATTAAGGGTCAATAGCCTAGGTAAAGAGAAAAGACAGTGCAGAAGTGATTTCCAGTATATGGTGAGAGAAATGCTCTTATGTGACAAGAGCCCCAAGTCTTCTTGGGAGCCCTTACACGAGAACCTCTGTGGTTCTCTTCCTTGCCGTCTGCAAACCTGTGAAAACGCAGCCCTTTCACATGAGCAGTTTTCAAGGCAAAGGCTCCCCAGGTGTTTTCCTGTTTTAAATTCTCACTTATCAAGGCAAATTGCTTCGATTGCGCAGTTTCTTTCCTGGTTCCATCTTTCCACAGCTCTTTCCCAAGGATCTCCACTTCATCTGCCTTGACATGCCTGGTCATGGTGAAAGTAGTCACTTGGAGGGAGAGAGCTACACAGCAGCTGCTCAGGTGGAAAGGGTACATCAGGTAAGTCTTTGCCCTTAGCTGTCCACAGGTGCACGGCCCCTTGAAGGCTGGCAAGTGAGAGGTTCTGGTTAAAATGCTTGCCTTCCTTTTATTTGCTGGGGAGGAATCCTGTTTCTGCATCACTGCAGTGTCAAAATTCCTGCGATTGAGATTACTGTTGCCACATTAACTTTCATCTGTTGGTGAAACCACTTACATGCACTATTCATTGCAGCTTTGCCACTTTAACTCACCAGTTGGTTGATTCCCCCCCCCCCCGAGAGAAACCAGTAGGGCACGATCTGGCTCTGGGCCCTGGTGGTCTACCTGAACCAGGGGTCAGCAAAGTTTTTGAGGCGTGGGCTGTTCCACAGTCTCGCAGACACCATGGTGGGCCGGAGGGTGTGAGTGCGCGCACACGCACACACACATGCATGCGCAAACGCTATTTCCAGTGCTCCTTCTGGTGCTGAGGAGGCGTGCGCAGCTTCCCATAGGCTGCAGGAGCTTCCTGCAGCCAATGGGAAGCCGGTCAGCGTTGCAGAAGGCGGTCCCTGCTCTGCTCTGCGCCTGGGATATCTGGGGAGCAAGCAGAATGGTGCAGCAGGCCTTTGAGTGACACCACTTCCGCTCTCCCTTTGGCATCCTGGGAAAAGCAGTACAGTGGTACCTCGGGTTACATACGCTTCAGGTTACAGACTCCGCTAACCCAGAAATAATACCTCGGGTTAAGAACTTTACCTCAGGATGAGAACAGAAATCGTGTGGCGGCAGCAGGAGGCCCCATTAGCTAAAGTGGTGCTTCAGGTTAAGAACAGTTTCAGGTTAAGAACAGACCTCCGGAACGAATTAAGTACTTAACCTGAGGTACCACTGTTGAGGCAACAGTAGGATCTCCCACGCTTTCCCAACCCATCTTATGTCACCTAGAATCTGTGACAAGAGCCCCAAGTCTTCTTGGGAGTACCTACAAAGAGTACTGAAGAGCTGGAAGACAGCACAACATCTCCACCCGTGTGTCTTCTTTCAGTTTGTTGAGTGCACTGGTCTGAACCAAAAGCCTTTCCACCTGGTTGGCATGTCCATGGGTGGAGTGATTGCTGGCACTTATGCTGCTTGGTATCCATCTGAGGTCTGCTGCTTATCCCTCATGTGCCCAGCAGGTGAGTGTGCGCCGCTTATCCCTCCTTTGCCCAGCAAGTCTAACACTGCAAACAAGTCCCACTGAATTCAAGGTGATTTATATCTGATTAGGTAAGCCTAGGGTTGTGCCATAAGGCTGCAATCCTATACAGTGGTACCTCGGGTTACATACGCTTCAGGTTACATACGCTTCAGGTTACATACACTTCAGGTTACAGACTCCGCTAACCCAGAAATAGTACCGCAGGTTAAGAACTTTGCTTCAGGATGAGAACAGAAATCGTGTGGTGGCAGCGGGAGGCCCCATTAGCTAAAGTGGTGCTTCAGGTTAAGAACAGTTTCAGGTTAAGAACGGACCTCCGGAATGAATTAAGTACTTAACCTGAGGTACCACTGTACACACTTGCCTGAGAGTAAGTCCTATAGAGTTCAGAGGAACTAAACATGCATAGGATTGCATTTGGGGTATTGTTTAGCTTCGTCCTTTTTTGTTATTTTTGCCTTCATTGTCTCAATTGTTTTTATGAGTTTCAGTTAACAAGGCTCAAGGATGTGGGCACAGTGCTTGGATCAGTCAGGGTGACCCCTTGCGCTCTGGACCCTTGCTCATCATGGCTGATAAAAACTAGCAGGGAGAGGACAGCTTGCTGTGGCAGGGAAGTATACCTGAAGGAGTGCCTCCACCCCCATCATTCAGCCCGGACACTGAGGTCCAGCGCTGAGGGCCTTCTGGCAGTTCCCTCACTGCGAGAAGTGAGGTTACAGGGAACCAGGCAGAGGGCCTTCTCAGTGGTGGCGCCCGCCCTGTGGAACACCCTCCCATCAGATGTCAAGGAAATAAACAACTACCTGACTTTTAGAAGACATCTGAAGGCAGCCCTGTATGGGGAAGTTTTTAATGTTTGACATTTTATTATGTTTTTATATGTGCTGGAAGCCACACAGAGTGGCTGGAGAAAACCAGGGTATGTATGTATGTATGTACGTATGTATGTATGTATGTACGTATGTACGTATGTATGTATCTATGTATGTATGTATAAATGCCTCCTTGCGAGGAGGGTGGTCCTTGCCTGCTTGAAGGAGGTTGTAGGAAAACCACTCCTCAATAAACCCTCCCCGAATTTGGAAAATTTGGAAAAGCCAGTTGCTAATCTCCCTTCCTTGGGCAAAGTTCTTGAGCGGGTGGTCATGGACCAGATCCGGGATCTCAATCTCGCCTTCTGGGTTTGTTCGCCAGCAAATTCAGCCGTGTGCTTTATCTCCCGAACCTTAGGTCTGCAGTATCGCACACATAACGAGGTTGCCAAGCAATTGTGGGAACTGAGTAAGACTAAGGGCTTGGGCAAGATACCTTGCCTTCCTTTGACTGTAAAGGAGGTAGAAGAAACCATGGCACTCTCCCTATACCACGTTCCCAAAAATATAAACAAACAGGTAAAGAAGCAGCCGTCTGCAGTTGGTAGTTCTCTGAGCTAAATATCTCTGCAGCCCTTTCTCCCTTCCCTGAACTGTTTTGTTGTCATAGTCAGAAAAGCCACAGGCTGAAATCCAAAAGGGAGAGTAAATAGGAAGGGTGACCAGGGGGCGCGTGCTGAGACTGTTGGCATTTGAGTTGAATGCCCAGCAGAAGCCAAACTGAATACAGAGTCCTTGCTGGCGGAGCATGCTTCACCCTGGATACCATCACACTTAGACTCCAGGTTTTGGAAAATAAGAAAGCTAACGTTTGCTGTTGGAAATACATGTTTGCTAGAATAAGGATCTTAGATGGAGATACAATAATCTATGCTTGGATCTCCCAAGTATGTCTGCTATCATTAAGGAGGCATGAAGAAGGAGGAAAGGAAGGAGGAATTGAGGTCAGCAACCCTAAGATTATCAGTCTAATCTGAAGATCAGCACGTCAGGTGAAGGAAGACAAGTCTAGGAAGCTTGGAGGTTTTTCTGGCCGGGGCTGATAGATGTTGAATTCTCAACCCCTGATTTACACACTGCAAGTTCATACTAAGTGAACTATCATTTAACTGCCTGTCATGTGTGTTAGGTTGTGGGCGAACATATCAGACGACACAGCGATTCTTCCAAAGCAGCTCTTTATTTGTAAGCTAGAACAGGACAGAACTGAGGAGCTCAGTCAGCCTGCTTATATAGAGCTCCACTAGAATGCAACAGTAACCATTTTCTGTAACTATCCAATTACTGAACGTCACTTTTGACCCTTCATTTGCATACAAACTATCCAATCACTGAACGTCACTTTCGATCCTTCATTTGCATAGCTATCTACAGTATTCCCCCTGCTGGCCCAGGGTGAGAACTTCAGAACATAACATTGTGCTTCCTGTGACTCTTTGTTTCCCCTCCATAGTTCATACAGGGATTTCTGGACTATCAGATTCCACGTTACGCAATCTTAAAAAAATGTAAGTGCAACAGTGACCAAAAAAAGGCTTCTAGTGAGATAACTCCAAATATGCAATTGCAGCCAGTCACAGCTCTTTGACTTGCATACCTGACTGACATACATGCTGATGTTTCTCATATTCACATCTTAAAATTAATTTCACATAACTAAACAGTGAAGCCTCCTCAGAGACTTCTTCCCACTATTAGAGAAATACTATGCTATCTTCAGCTCTGTTGTTGTGAATGAATCACACCAGTAATGATGCCAAAATGGATAGTTTATTGGTTCAGAATAACCATCTCCACAACTCATAACACTTGTCCATAAAGCCAGTGTGGTGTAGTGGTGAAGAGCGGTAGTCTCGTAATCTGGGGAACCGGCTTCGCGTCTCTTCTCCTCCACATGCAGCTGCTGGGTGACCTTGGGCCAGTCACACTTCTCTGAAGTCTCTCAGCCCCACTCACCTCACAGAGTGTTTGTTGTGGGGGAGGAAGGGAAAGGAGAATGTGAGCCGCTTTGAGATTCCTTAGGGTAGTGATAAAGCGGGATATCAAATCCAAACTCTCTCTCTCTAACTTGTTTACAGACAGAGGGCCTTCTTGGTAGTGGCGCCCACCCTGTGGAACGCCCTCCCTTCAGATGTGAAGGAAATAAGCAGCTTTCCTATCTTTAAAAGACATCTGAAGGCGGATTTGTTTAGGGAAGTTTTTAATATTTAATATTTAACACTCGATTGGGAGCCGCCCAGAGTGGCTGGGGAAACTCAGCCAGATGGGCGGGGTATAAATAAATTATTATTATTACTATTACTATTGTTGTTATCTTTAAGTCCTTCTCAGGATGGATTTTAATCAAATGGGAGGAAAAACTACCCATATTCCCACCCACCATCCCACTTACCCGCTTAGGGTGGTGGGGGCATGGCAGGAATGGAGGTCCCTCTCACACAAACCCTCACCTTTCCTCTCTCCTCCCCTTTAAGTTCCATCACAGCAGGAGCAAATCCAGCTTTGGTAGGGTCCTTGGGATCTGATTGGGATGCTGCCCAGGGGCTGGATCTATACTAATCTAAAAAAAACGCTAAGAAATTATATAGCTCTCAATGCAAGCTTCCATCGCAGGCTTCCTCAGCCTCGGCCCTCCAAATATTTTTTGGCCTACAACTCCCATGATCCCTAGCTAGCAGGACCAGTGGTCAGCGATGATGGGAATTGTAGTCTCAAAACATCTGGAGGGCCGAAGTTGAGGAAGTCTGGTCCACTGACTGCTGTGTAGCGCCCCCTGATGTCACATGTTTGTAATGCATTTATAACATTATACGGTAACTCTGGGGGTCACTGAGGTAAGCCACTTAGCTGCTCCACTGAGTCTCCTCAAAATGCCCGCTGCCTCCACCTACTGACTTATAAAGAGGAATGGGACTCTCCTTTTACAATACTACTCAGTATTGAGTAGTGGGGTGAGAGACATTTACGTGAGAACACACCCAGATCACAGCAAAAACAACTATGTATAATAATAATAATAATAATAATAATAATAATAATAATAAATTTATTTATATCACGCCCTCCCCAGCTGAAGCCGGGCTCAGAGAGGCTAATAACAGTAAAAATAACACAGTTTACATAAAATCACAATCAATTAATTGAAATACATTCTAAAATCAATTCAGAGTCAAATTAATGGCAACCATTGGGCTAGAGTTCTATGAAGATTACAGAAGGAGAGAGGGGGTCAGACTGTGCCTTGGCCAAAGGCCTGGTGGAACAGCTCTGTCTTGCAGGCCCTGCGGAAAGATGTCAAGTCTATAAGTCTATAACTTCTGGATGCAACAGCCATTATATACAGAGTCCTCCTAGTTTCCAGACAGCAGTCCCATCTCTTTTAGATATATGCTGTGCTTTCATGTCTTCCTCATACTCCTCCCTGCCCCACAAGCCTCTCTACCCCCCACAGTCTGTCATTTTCCAATGGACTCTGTCTCTCTCTGCCTGTCACTCAAACTCCTTCCAACATTCTATTCCGCTGGCCCCTACTGTCCATCATTCTTCCAGCAGCTGTCCTGCCACAGGTGGTTTTCCAGAGTTCTGGCATCAAGGACCCTGGAAATCGCTGGCTTCCCAATGTTCCCTGGCACCTTGGCAGAGCCAGGTTTCTTCCGGGTGCTGGCAAAATCGAGAGGAAGCATGCAAACTAGGCCAATGGATGTAGTTATCTCTGCAGTATTTGTGGCACACCCTTTCTGAACAGCTTTCAATGTTTTAATAGACATTTTATTCGTTTTATTTTGTAGTGTCAATCATAACGAGAATGAGAATAAGGCATAGCTGTCAAGCGTCCCTTATTTGACGGGACAGTCCCTTATCCCAGGGCCATGTCCCGCTGCTGTCCCTTATTGATGATGTCCCTTAAATAAGTTACTGAAGGTAATGGGGCCCTTTCTATGTCCAGCTGTCCTTTGTCAACAACAAATTGTTGCTGGTTTTTTGTGTTGAATATATGCTATATGGTAATTTATGGACCTAATAGGTATCTAAAACCATTTGCACGCAACAAAATATGTATTTTATCAAAGTAATTGTTGATCCCTTATTTTGGCTGCTGATCCCTTATTTTCGAGGTTGCTGGTCCCTTATTTTCAAATCTGTAAGTTGACAGCTATGGAATAAGGATGACGGTTCACCAGGTTGTGAAACAGGCACACACCTTAGGAAGCAAAGGGTTGTATTCAGCTAAGATATATTCAAAGCAGACCCACTGAAATCAATGAACCCAAGTTAGTCCATTTCAATGGGTCTGCTCTGAGTAGGACAAATGTAAGAAGCAACCCTAAAATGTGCAGAGAAAAATGTGATGACAGAAAGAAGAATAATTTTGCTTTTTTTTACTGGGAAAGGTTTGCTGGACTGTATCTCTGCGGAGTCCAGGTACAGCCTTCATGACAACATGAGCAAGATCAAGGCTCCCACACAGATTATTTGGGGAATGCACGACAAGGTTAGTGTGTGTGTGCTCTGCTTTCTTTTGCTGTGCTAATGGCTGGGTGCACCTTAAGCCAACAATCACTTTTAGTCCTAGCTGATATTTTGAATTACTGTATTTTTCGCCCTTTGGACGCACTTTTTCCCCTCCAAAAATGAAGGGGAAATGTGTGTGCGTCCTATGGGGCGAATGCAGGCTTCAGGAAGCTATCCGCAAGCCTTGCAAGCCTGGCGGGAGGTCCCGCAGGCTCGCAAGGCTTGCGGGCAGCAGCCTGCAGCCCAAAAGCTCGGGGGACAGCGGGGAGACGCAGCGCCGCCACCCCGCTATTCCCCGACCTGGTCTGGAGGCTGGCGGCTGGCAAGCCGCTGCCCCACGGAGGCTAGAGAGGTTGTCCCTGAAGGCAGAAGAGGGAGACGGAGTGCTCCGTCTCCCTCTTCTAGCTTGGGGATGGCTGCGCAAACCTGGGGGGGAAATAAAAAAATTTTCCTTGATTTCCCCCCCAAAAAACTAGGTGCGTCCTATGGGCCGGTGCGTCCTATAGGGCGAAAAATACGGTACTCCATTGTTACTTTGAACTGTTCTGCGAACTGTTATGCTCTGCATTCAGAAAAGCAGCTGGTACATTCCATAAGCAGCTGAAAGGCAAAGCCCCCAGTCCTGGGGGGGAGAGAGGCTCTACAGGATGGTACCCAGGTATGGTGCAGGTGCTCATTGGCACTGCTATTGACACACATTCCTTGAATGCATGGAGACGCCGCTAGCACTTCCAGAAGGGGCCAGGGCTGGAAAACAAAATTTGAGATATTGTACAAAGAAACACACACACACCTTGCAGCTAGAGCCACGTAACAAAAATGAGAGAACCACTCATCAATGGAAGTTTGTTGGTTCCAGAGGGTGTTGCTGTTGGGAGCTAGGGCAGAGAGAGATGCTTAAGAAAATGTATGGCTGGTGGTGGTTTCAGCCTACCGAGCAGAGATACAGAGGTCACATTAGAAGTTCTTGTATGGGAGGTGTGGGTGGCGCTGTGGTCTAAACCACTAAGCCTCTTGGGCTTGCCGATCAGAAGGTCGGAGGTTCAAATCCCTGCAATTGTCGGAATCTCCGCTATGACTGAGCTACTTCTCCGGTTGAGCCTTCGGAATCTCCTCAGATGATGATTAACGACCCGAGCCTTTGATAAGGCTCCAGGCATGTTCCCCGTTCAGTAGAGTATCAAAGCAGCAGAAGGGACGAGAAATATGAGCTACATTGCCAGGCTTTATTTCTCGCTGTGCAGACAGAAAAGAAATATACATGCTCTCTCTGTGAAAGCAGAGAGCAACTGGAAAACAAAGGAACAGGAAACCAGTAACATCACATCCGTCTCCCGTGAGACTTCCAACAGCCTGGAATGGCCGGAATGCAAAACAGAGTCTTGTGACTCCAAGCAGCTGCACAGTGGCAAAACAGAAACTAACAGCAATGGGGTGAGCTCCCATTGCTCTGTTCCAGCTTCTGCCAACCTAGCAGTTTGAAAGCACACCAGCGCAAGTAGATAAATAGGTACTGCTGTGGCAGGAAGGTAAATGGCATTTCCATGCACTTTGGTTTCCATCATGGTGTTCTGTTGCGCCAGAAGCAGTTCAGTAATGCTGGCCACATGACCCAGAAAGCTGTCTGTGGACAAACGTTGGCTCCCTTGGCCTGAAAGCGAGATGAGCGCCGCAACCCCAATGTGGTGGAAATGGCAAGGGATTAGCAAGCAGAGCGAGCAGGGACACAGCCTGTAGTTTTAAAATAAAGATAGAGGCGGTCATCTTTATCCCCGCAAGAATGCCTGGGAGCAACGCTATGTCACTCTGTCCCCGGAATGTGGCTGGGCTGCTGAGAACAATGTGGGCACCAGACATAAATTCCTTTTCCTTTCTTTCAGATCACTGATCCTTCTGGAGGAGAAATTTTAGCTGCCACCATCCCCAACTCCCAACTGCATATGCTGGAGAAATGTGGACACTTCATGATGATGGACAGGCCCAAAGAATCCGCCAAGCTCCTTGTGGAATTCCACAATTCAGTCTGTGGCAAGGTGGAGGCTAAGAAGCCAATATAACCCTCACTAAGGAGTCAAGCAGATGGAGCATTCGAAGCAACTTTCTTGCTCTTGAAAGAAAAGGGGCCTCAAATGGACACTGTGGGTGTTTGCCCTGGTTCGCCCCCCCTTGCTTATTTGCTTTGCCATATAATATTTGGAAGCTGGGATGATTGGCCTGGCCTCCCACAGCTTCTGACAGAGCTTGGCATTTGTATGTTCAGACTGACTTCTTCCTTTGTGCAATTTTAACCTGCATTAAGGCCAGGAGTGAGTATATGATAACAACAAGATGAAAAAGAAAGTAATAAAGGACTATCCGGATCGAACTGGATAGAACTGTCTAAATAAAGCAGTAAAATAAGTGATGCCTGGAGTTATCCGGAATTTTGGACTCGTGCCAAGCTTGATGTATGGGTACCCTCAAGAAAATTTAAAATTTGGCTGTATAATTTGGAACTAATGTGATTTGAACAATGTGATGTGATTGGCCTGTTAATAAAAATTATTTTCAAAAAAAAAAAAAAAGGCCAGGAGTGAAAGGGGTGATGTAGAAAAAAATAGGGTTTGTCTTTTGCTGCCCAGCTCCCCAAGGGACTGAGTCCCCCAAGTCCATGATCAGTCAGAGATGAATGGGTGAAGGCAAGGATCCAAAGAAAGCAAGGGAGATCTAAACAGCTCTGTTTTAATATTTAATAAATTATTGTATTTTAATATTTTGCTGGAAGCCGTCCAGAATGGCTGGGGAAACCCAGCCAGATGGGCAGGGTATAAATAATAAATTATCGTTATTATTCTGTGGCAACAGAGTTCCCTCCCTACTTGCAAGGAGGTAGGAGAGACCCCCAACAAAGGTGTGCAAGTCCCTATAAAGACTTTATATGACGTCTGTATAAAGACTTTTGAAATTGCCCACCCCTTAGCCCAAGACCACTCCAAAAACATCAGACATACATCAAAGAAGGAGGTGGGCTTGCACGTTCCTATGACCCTTGGGAGCGAAGCCATTGGGAGTTTCATACTCACAGCAAACTCACCCAAGGCGGTAAGGTCAAAGGGGAGGAGCTAGACAAAGAATGATCCAAGAAGACCTCAGTGGCAGAACAGGTGGAAGTTAACAAGTAGCGTGTTACAATGGCTGTGAAGGCGGATGAAGGCTGCAGCATATAAGAATCTACCAGTTGTTGTGATACTCGTGCCTTCGGAATAGGGCCTTACTGTGAAGACTGTGCATTGGTCAATGTGCACTGATCTACACACATAAAACAAATTCACGCATAAGCGTCTTGCACAAACCCATCCCAAACACAAAAAGTCCTTTGCAATCAGCAAATGGTAACGTGAAATCTGGAAGACCCCTAGTCATGAATCAGCCCATGGGTGGTGGATACAGATCCAGTTGTTCTGACTCAAGAAATGAGGCAGTTGAGCAGCTTGGCAGCTGTATCCATGACTGTGCAGGGCCGTTCACAACATAAAAATACAAGAGAAAAAACACAAAATACATAATGATAAAAAGAGCAAAAGCAAAACAAACCAATAACCTCCCCCCTCAGCGTGTCTGAGTCTCTCTCCTATCTCCCCTGAGGCAACTTCTTCCTAAACACCAAATAATTTCTTTTGCATTCTGTCCCACACAAGTGGCCCTCCAGCCAGAAATCATGAGGGTTGCAGACACCTAGAAGGCTACAGGTTAACCACTCTTGCCTCTAGGCTCTTAACATAAGGATGTGATGGGCAGGCCAAGCTTGACAGGTGAGTGGGGCTCTCCTCCTGTGAATCCCATGTCACGGGGGTCTCAGAGGAGCTGCTTTCACCCTGTGCTGATCGCAGGAGCTTCAAAGTGCCAACTCCAAAGTGGGAGCTCTCGTTTGTTAAGGGTGCTGCGAGGAGACCCCTCTTCCCGCTCGCAGAACTACGATTCCCAGCATTCCCTGAGGTAAGGGGTTGATTGTTTTGAG
Source organism: Podarcis pityusensis (assembly GCF_964106645.2). Lineage (NCBI taxonomy): Eukaryota > Metazoa > Chordata > Lepidosauria > Squamata > Lacertidae > Podarcis > Podarcis pityusensis. The sequence continues at coordinate 105,924,451 of NC_138029.1, forward strand.
ACTACAATTCCCATCATCCCTGACCACTGGTCCTGCTAGCTAGGGATCATGGGAGTTGTAGGCCAAAAACATCTGGAGGGCTGAGGTTGAGGAAGCCTGGAATAGGGGGTCTCCTAACAACTCACAGCACCTTTAACAAACCACAGTTCCCAGGATTCTTTGAGGAGAAGCCATGACGGCTTAAGTTGGTATCCTAGTGCTTTAAATGTCTAGAACAGATGAGGCCTTCCCTCGATAAGCAATTGTGTCCTTCCCTTCACAATACCCAGCGACCATTCACACTCCTGATCATCTCAAATCCATTCACAGGCTTATGTCAAAGCTTGTTGGTATAGCTGCCTAGGCCCTATCTGTCACGTCTCCACCAATATTGTTCTTGTTGGATGTGCGTCTGCAAATTTAGCCTTTTGAGACCTGGATTATTTAGGATTTAAGGATTATTAGAAGAAAGAAGACGACTGCTGAACAATAAAAAGGGGTGGTGGATGAAATACTGCTGCAAATTGATTACTCCTACCACTGACACAATAGTCCTTAGAGTTCTCATTACATTAACGTGACTCTTATCTCAATTTGCTGGACCTTCTGTTTGGCATTTAAGTTACAGTCATTAGTTTATTTCACACCATATTTTTGTGCCCGTAAAACTTAAGACAAGCAAAACATGATCGTCCACAAAATAGGTTAGGTCAGCCTTCACCAACCTGATGCTGGCTGGAGGTGCTGGGAGTTGTAGTTTAAAACACCTCGAGGGCACAAGGTTGGTGAAGTCTGGGTTGGGAACTTGTTGTTTATAGAGATGGGGTGGCAGACAAGCGTGTTTAGCAATACCATCAAAGCATGAGAAAGAATCATAGAATCGGAAGGGGCCGTGAGGGTCATCTTGTCCAACCCCCTGCAATGCAGGAATCTTCCACCCAACGGAGCTTGAACTCATAGCCCTGAGATTAAGAATCTCATGTCGTACCAACTGATCTGTCCCTCAGGGCTAAGAAAGCAACAGTGCAATATAATTAGAAACTCTTATATCAGAGGTTTGCAAGGGCTGGATTTGGCTTGAACTCCAGTTCGCACATTCAGGGTGTTGTAAACAAAATCTGCCCTTTTCCCTTATGGGGTATCCAAGAGCCCATATAGAGTCCTTACATAGGTTCCCTATTGGTAGGAGAAAATAACAGAGGCCAACCAAAGAATATTGAGAAGCAAAGCAGCTAGTAAGCCTGATCTTTATTGATCTGTTGCAACAGGGTGCTCCCCTCACCCGCAGGAAAGGAGGAGGAACCCAGAACAATGGTGCGCAAGGCCTTATATGGACTTTTGAAATTGCCACCTTGTAGATCAAGACCACCCCCAGAAACATCATACATACATCACAGAAGGGGTGGAACCTAAGACCACCACCCCAGATACATCATACCTACATCACAGAAAAGGTGGTCTAATTGTCTTTCCTGATAGTCTGTCACCCATTAAAATGCTGATTACTCAATTCCTGAGACAATGGTAAGGCTCCCTGACCACCACCACCACCCCAATGCAGGGAAAACATTTGGTCAGTTTGGGAATCAAAATGGTTCCAGGTCGGTCTTCCTGTGCTGATCTATGTACGTGCTTGGTTGGTACACTTATGGACATTACCATATATCTAAGACCTCAAAATTCCTGTCACAAGGGCCATGGAGTCTGTCGGTGTCTGGGTGCAGACAAAAAAATCAAGATGTCTCAAGGCTGCAGAACGCCTTATGCTGAACCTGCCAGCCTCTTAAATGTGGAGCTCTCTTATGCGGTGATGAGGCATCTGATCAAGGCCTGTATTTTAAAATGAGCTTAAAGATTTGCAAATGTTTCATGCCAGGCAGAAAAGCAGGTGGCTAAGTACTTTGGCAGTTGTTTATCCTCCTGGACAAGGGCCCCCCTGATTTATAGCAGTAGCAGGAGACAGGTTTCTCAAAGTCATAAAAGGGAAATACAGGCTGGGAGCAAAGGTTACACTGACCCTACATATTACAGAATACAATCAAGCTGCAAAAACACTAATTAAGAGTTGGTAAATAGTAAGATCTCTGTTTAGATAGAACTTAATACCACGAGCCATCTGTTTTAGCCATTTGTTTTGGAATGCAGGGGCAACAGGGCCAACAGGGGCAAAAGGTGATCTGGTAATTAAGGTGCCTTGTCGAGGCAAATGTAAGATATATGGCTACTTGTCTGCCATTTATGGATAGAAGGAAATATAGCTCTTTGTCTCCCATAAAAGGTAATAGGAAATGGGTGTATCTTTTATGATTGGTTCTAGCAAACAGCCAATAGGAATTTCAACCAGGCTGATTGGACAGAGGCAGCCAAAGGAGGAGCAAGGGTTGAGGAAATATAAGTGCTGGCCATCAGGGCTGGAGGGCAGGCAGAGCTTTGGTAACCATATACCACTGTGCCTATCATTTATTTGTCTGACAAATAAATTATTTTTTTAATTTCTCTATTGCTGCGTTGAATATTTCATTCCAGCTAAGCGTTAACCACAAGCAGGGTGCTACAGTGAAGCACTGGACTGCAGGCTAATGAAAAACCTTCTGTTGCTAGAAGTGAGGTCACATCCACACCACAGAAGTGGTTTTAGGGTAGCGCAACAGGTTCGACTGCACTGGGTTCTGTGCTGCAGGGGGCGCCACAACAATTTGGAGCATGAGAGGTGGGGGAGCTGAATTTTACCATTGCACAGGAAGCCGCTGAAATTTGAGAGCCAGAAGTCCATCACTGTGCACCACACATAAACATCAAAGAATCCTGGGACCTGAGTTGTTCCCCAAACCACCACCCCCCCCCCCCGACAAAGCTGCAAAAATCCTGAACAATTGTTCTGGTCACCTCACCTCAAAAAGGAGTTGGAAAAAAGGTTCAGAAAAGGGCAACCAAAATGTTCAAGGGGCTGGAGCAACTCCCCTGTGAGGAAAAGTTGCAGCCTTTGGGGCTTTTTATTTTAGAGAAAAGGCAACTAAGAGGAGACGTGATAGAAGTTATGGGAAAAAGCAGATAAGTAAAGCTAGAACTCATGGACTAACAACAACAACAATTTATTATTTATACCCCACCCATCTGACTGGGTTTCCCCAGCCTCTCTGGGCGGCTTCCAACAAAATATTAATGTTGATGATGATAATGATGATGATAATAATAATAATAATAATAATAATGCAATAAAACACCTAACATTAAAAACTTCCCTTGCAGATAGTAATCTGGCATGGGGTGAAGTTTCCCCTTCACAGACATCACCCTTCATAGATGACCCTTCTGTTGTTCCATACCCTTGCCACTTGGGAAACAGCCTTGTTACTGGAAACAGCCACAGCTCAGCAGGATACTGGCATCAGAAGTCTGCGATGAATATTGGGCAATTACAGAGGGCAATCGATGCCAAAAGGATGGATAATATTGGAGTTGTTTTTTTTAAAAAGCAGAGGTTGAGGAATGGTAAAGGAGACACCAGGAGGGGGCGCCAATGGACAGCAGAAAGAACAGAATGAGGAAAACAGATATAGTGGTACCTTGGATCCCGAACACCCTGCAAGTCGAACGTTTTGGCTCCTGAATGTAGCAGTGAGTGTTCTGGTTTGCAAACGTTCTTTGGAACCAGAACGTCCAACGCAGCTTCTGTGGCTTCTGATTGGCTGAGGAACTTCCTGCAGCCAATCAGAAGCTGTGCCTTGGTTTCTGAACGTTTTGGAAGTCGAACAGACTTCCGGAACGGATTCAATTCAACTTCTGAGGTGCCACTGTATGGCATCACTGAAGAGAGAATCAAGAATGGAATTCTGTCTGTTTGTCACCTGCCCTTGTCCCAGGGCGGGTTACAGCATTAAAACACAATATTTAAAACAATTAAAAACAACTTACAGCCACAACAATAATATAAAATCCAGATTTTAAAAAATCAGGTATATTGAGAAGCAGACAGAGAAAATGCCTTTAGAATGGGCTCTCAGAAGGCATTTCAATTATATCCGACCTCTCTCCTATCAGGCAGAGTTCATTCAAATGCAGACAGAATACTGAATAATTTAATTGCTGCTGCAGCAGGCAACTACCCTTGACAGAAAATTGTTAGTTGTTTATTAATTGTCACTGTTGTATTTTTTTGCTGCTGGCAGAGGAGGAGAGGTGGGTTTGGAGATTATCTGTGTCAGGTGCCAAAGTAGCTCGACTGGCCTTGGATGCTAGTGCATGCCTTCACTTTAGGAGTGATGGTTCCAGTTACTGATCAGCTTCAGGCAGCAAAATGTCGTGGACAGGAGAATTTCCTGCCCTCAGAGCAGGAATGGGCAAATATGTCAATTTATGTTTCTCGTTTTTCCCATCTTGAGTTTGGTTCTCCACACCTCCACAACAGTTTGCCCAAATGTCCCGTCGCGGTTTCCCACAATGGGAAAACAAATTGTTAAAACAAGAAGACAATTAAAACAAATCAGTACGTAGGAAGCTGCCTTAAACCACTGGCCACAGAACTGCATCCTCCATGATGCTTGAATGCAGCTGGCTAACTTAGGGGGCAGAGGGCTAGCTGGTTTAGGGAAGCAGTTGCTGCTGCCCTCTCTCAAAATGTCTGCCAACTGAGGTGACCGGCTGACAGGGTTATTGTGAAGATAAAACTGGGGCAGTAAGAACTAGCTCTTTAGTTCTAGGGCAAGATTAAGAATGCAATGAACTCAACAAGAGTAATGTCTTGGATGCATGTTTGCTATGCATGTGTCAGTCAGCGGAGCTTTATCATCTACAAATTACCAAGATGTGTATCTGGGCCCATGATCTTATCTACTCCCCTCCCTAGATGAGTAATCGTGACAGAAGGAATCAGACCTCCACATGTAACTTGCCTTTGGCAAGTCACTCTGCCTCAGCCTACACAAGCGCACAGGAAACTGGTGTGCTTAAAATGGGCAGCAGCTGCATAAGAGCATAAGAAGAACGCTGCTGGATCAGACCAATGGCCCATTGAGTCCAGAATCCTGTTCTCACAGTGGCCACCCAGATGCCTGTGGAAAGCTGACAATTTCCGCCCTCCCTTCCCCACAGGTGGCCAGGGTTTGTGGCACCGAGCGGGGCTCACCTGGGAGGGTGCCACCCACCTGCTTGGGCCAGCCTTTGACCCGCCCTTGGCCAGGGAGGACAATGGACGGCCGGCCGGGGGGGGGGGGGGCTAAGGCCAAAAGATCCTTCCAGGATCACCCACCCACCCTCCCTCAAATTAATAATTTCTTGCCTCCATAATTTCATCCTAGGTCAGCGGTCTTCAAGTTAATGATTCTTTTCCTTACAGGCTAATATTTTGCGTTCCATGTCAGCGGGCACAGTGGTACCTCGGGTTACATACGCTTCAGGTTACATATGCTTCAGGTTACAGACTCCACTAACCCAGAAATATTACCTCAGGTTAAGAACTTTGCTTCAGGATGAGAACAGAAATCGTGCAGTAGCGGCGCAGCGGCAGCAGGAGGCCCCATTAGCTAAAGTGGTGCTTCAGGTTAAGAACAGCTTCAGGTTAAGAACAGACCTCCAGAACGAATTAAGTACTTAACCCGAGGTACCACTGTATTCAGAACCAGGAAGGAATTTTCCCTTCATTGGCAGGTTTCGCCTTCCCCGTAGCATTCCGTCACAACTTTGGCGGTTTTAGGCCTTGGCAAGGTATCCTTTAGACTAACATCAAGTCGGGGGGTGCATTCATGCTCCCTCCCCATGCGGCGACGCTTGCAGGGCCCGTTAAAGGGCAAAACCAGGAGTCCCTGGCCCTAGAGCGGCGGCATGTAGGTCAAACTCCTGGAACGAGGTTAGTGGAAGGGCATGCTGTGTAAGTTTGCACTTTGCAGTCCCCTCTCACTGGACGTCATGTGCCTGCATATCCTCAGCCAGACGGGCTGAGAGGGTTACCTGCCAAGGTCTGTGCCAAGTTTCCCACTTCTGAAGCTCAATAAAGTTGTGGCCAATTTGAACCCATACTCTGGTCTCTTGTCTCATTCTCTGGGGAAAAGGGGTAGGCACCACAGACAGGGTTTAGCGCGTGTGCCCGCAAGCAGGACCCAAGCACAAGAGTACCCTCCCCTCTTGTGTTTTCCAGCAACTGGCATTCAAAAGCAGTACTGCTTCCAACCAAAGAGGCAGAAGACAGTCATTAATGGCGAGTAGACACTGCTAGCCTTACCCTCTATGAATTTGTCCACGTTGGTGGTCATCACTGTCCCTGTGGCAGTGAGTTCCACAGTTTAACTATGCACAGAAAAAGAGAGTGAGGGAGAACTATGCATGCAGCCTCTTTGAGCTCCTTGGAAGAAAGCTGGGATATAAATGCTGCAAAATAAATATGAAAAAATAGGAGATGGTTGCTCTCCCCAGATGACGAGTTTGGGGTTCCCTGGAGTCAACCTTCTCTCTTAGCTTTGTGACAGTGGTCCTCTTTGCATGAGTTAACCAAGCAGCCAAGGCAAGCAAATTGAGGCAAGCATAGATATTTTGGGCATGACTACACGTTACTTGGGTGTGCCCCCTGGAAGCTGGTGCTGTACTGTGAAAGGATAAACAAAGAAAAGGGGATGTGTGGGTTTTCTGCAGGAAAGTATCAGAGGCTGCTTCTCCCGCTGCAGCACCCTAAAATATCCTTCATGAAATAGCAAGCATGGCTTTATTGCATATCCAACTTAGCCAGATGTCCACAGGGAACCAAGCAGAATAGAAGCAGCCATGCAATGAGCGGTCGCTGTGAGAATTGAACCTGCAGCCTTCAGTACATTTCAAACATTTGGGCCTAATTCTTTGATGTTCTCTCCTTTTGTGGGTTTCTTATTAAGACCGATTCACGAACTAAAGTTTTATTGAGTGCCTGCAGGCTGTGCTCTCTGAACCAGTTGAAAAGGCAATGGACCTCTCTTTTTAACTGTATGTGTGCCTGGATGTATCAAACAATAAACCTTAAAGCGAGTAAATAGTTTGCGTGCGTGTGAAGCCGCCAGGATCTTGGGAGTTTCAAAAACAAGAAACATTTTCAACTAGCAACCATTCTAACAGGAAGAAAAGATTATAAGGTTCTATAATCGTAAAGTTATATAGGCAGAGTGATTAATAACATAAGGTTAAATTACTACCTTTGTACTATTATTAAATACATCCATAAAGCCACATAATCCTTGTCTTTTATTATAAGACATATTGTTTTAATTGTTCCATTCATTTTTGTGAGCCACCCTGAGGGGGCAGTATACTTTTTATAATTTATAACCTATAAGAACATAAGGAGAGCCTGCTGGACAAGGTCAATGGCCCCTCTAGCCCAGCATCCTGTTCTCATGCTGACCAACCAGATTACAGAATTGTAGGGCTGGAAGGGAAGGTACCCCCAAGGATCATCTAGTCCAACCCGCTGCTACGAAAGCACTCATGACAGATGCCTGTTAGAATTCTGCGAGAAGGACCTGAGCACAAGAACACTCTTGCCTTCTACAGTTTCCAGCAATGGGTATTCAAAAGTAAACAGCCTCTGACTGTGGAGGCAGGGCTTAGCCATGTAGAAGGCATGCCTTCCATGAATTCATCTGACCCTTAAAAAAAAAAAAGCTATTCAAGTTGGTGGTCACCACAGCCTCCTGCAGGGGGGGGGAGTTACACAGTTTAATAATAATAATAATAATTATTATTATTATTATTATTATTATTATTATTATACCCTGCCCATCTGGCTGGGCTTCCCCAGCCACTCTGGGTGGTTTCCAACAAAATATTAAAATACAGTAATGAATCAACCATTAAAAGCTTCCCTAAACAGGGCTGCCTTCAGATGTCTTCTAAAAGTCTGGTAGTTGTTTATCTCTTTGACATCTGGTGGGAGGGCGTTCCACAGGGCGGGTGCCACTACCGAGAAGGCCCTCTGCCTGGTTCCCTGTAACTTGGCTTCTCGCAGTGAGGGAACCGCCAGAAGGCCCTCGGAGCTGGACCTCAGTGTCCGGGCAGAACGATGGGGGGGTGGAGATGCTCCTTCAGATATACTGGACCGAGGCCGTTTAGGGCTTTAAAGATCAGCACCAACACTTAGAATTGTGCTCGGAAATGTACCAGGTGAATTCACACCTATATAAACTATATCTATATGAACTTACAACAAGGGCAGACTAGAAATGACGGAGTGTCTCCTCAACAGAGATCCAGCAGCAGGGAGGAAGGATCTGCAAATATGAAGTGGAGAGTTTCATGGGGGAGGGAGTGCTTAACCCTTTCTCCTCCCAGCCACATTCTCAGTTAAGGGAACAGAACCAGGATCTTTCACACAAGCATTTATTCCAATGCTCATTTACATTCTCTAGGGCAGAGGTTTTCAACCTTTTTGGGTCCAGGGCTCCCTTGACCAGTGACATTCTTTCTGTGGCACCCCTGTGGGGCTCACTCAGGATCCCCGTTATGTCATCCCTCGGCTGCAGAGCCGAAAACCCCTCACCGCTTTTCGAACACCCTCCCTTTGTGGAGTGTTCCCTCAGCTTCCTCTCCTCTCCGCTCCCCTTGGGAGTCCTCTGGGCAGCCACTGCTGCCGCCCCTTGTCTCTGAGCTGCTCTCCTTGCCCCAGAGAGGTGCCTCCCTCACACTGCCCCAAAGGGGCCGGGAAGCAGCCCCTGGCCAGCCCCAGGGCCACAGTTCGCCTGGGGAGCTTGTGGCCAGGCAGCTGCAACAAACAGCTGTGCAAGCTTTTGGGAGGCAGAGACTCAAGAGGGCATCAGAGGAGGGAAGGAAGGAAGGAGAGAGGGACAGAGACCCATAGCTGTCAACTTTCAGATTTGAAAATAAGGGATCAGCAGCCTCACCTGTCCTGGGGATAGTCTACAGGATATCTAACAATCCGGGATAGCAGCAGGAAACGGCGCTGGAATAAGGGAATTTCCTGCCAAAAAAAGGGAAGGTTGACAGCTATGCAGAGACCAATGTTGCCCATGGCACCCCTGGCCATCATTTTAAGTACCCCAGGTTGCCACAAAACACTGCTCTAGGGAATTAATCTAGTTGGGTGAAAAGTCCCACGAAAAGGAACTGCAGCAAGATAAGGGGTGGGCAAGGGGACAAGGTTGCCAACCTTGTGTTCTTTTTTTCTTTCTTGTTCAATTTAGATCGCCCAACCTGACTTTCTCCGTGAGTGGGTAGAAAGGCTTAGGGTTTAATCTTCCCATTGTTTGAATTGCTTTTGTACCACCTGTTCCCATTGCTTTTTTTTTTTAAGTGTTTCTTTTTGATTGGTTAGTGCTTTTTTGTTTTGTTTTTTTATTAACAATTTCAACATAACAAATTATCAACACAAATCATCTTCATTATTTTCCCCCTCCCACCTCCCCAGCAAAACCCTCCCTACCCCCTAAGACTTCCCTCAGCTCCTCTCTCTGATTTCTCAACCCATATTAATCTCTGCATATTGTAAAATTGTACACATCCTTATATTATCTGTCTACTATATTAGCCCTCAATAAATTTGTGTATGTTTATTCAAAACCTGCCAAGGAGTCCAATTCATTTTGTTGTCTTTTTAAATAATTTGTAAAAGGCTCCCATTCTCTTTAAAGTCACAGTTGTCCTTATCTCGCAATTTGCATGTCAGTTTCGCCAGTTCTGCATAGTTATCAATTTCTCTTGCCACTGTTCTTTTGTCGGGGTTTCCTCATTCTTCCATCCTTGTGCAATCAAGACTCTTGCCGCTGTTGTAGCATACATAAATAAGTTCTTTATTTTCCTTGGCAGGTCTTGTCCTACAATCCCTAAAAAAAAACGCTTCTGGTTTTTTTACAAATGTCATTTTAAACATTTTCTTCAATTCATTATATATCATTTCCCAAAAAAAATAATTTCTCTACATTCCCACCACATATGGTAAAAGGTCCCTTCCTTTTCTTTACATTTCCAACATGTGTTTGACCTGGATTGGTTAGTGCTTGTTGTGTCTTTCTTTGTGAATCGTTTCACAGAACACATTGACCGAATTTGTATGAAGAAAAAATGGCTTCTACGAGGATAGAAGATATCTGCAACTCTGAGCTCCTTTGGGAGAAAACGTGGGATTCAAATAAAGCAAGCAGACCCATAGGAACTGCACCTTCACATCTAGCTTTGTCCCCCGCTTTTGCTATTCTACTCTACTAGAATGAAATAAGAAAAGTCCCGTCCGTCCGTCCGACATACATTGCCACTGCAGGCTCATTCTGCAAGGCTTTTCCAAATCTTGTCCTTCAGCTGGAGCAGAGAAGCTTGTTGAACCTGCAGCTGCTGCCTTCTACTCAGGCCCAAACTACAAATTACATTCCACAACTACTACTCCTTCTCCCTTGTAAAATGTTATTAGAGGAGATGCTAGACGTGATAGATGAAGAGGAAGGGGAGAGACTTCTCTGTCTCCCTTTCTGTCTCTGTTTCCTGCTTCTTGCTTCTAGAACAACGTTCAACATTCAACAACGGAAGCGAGCTGCAAAAGGGTCTGGAAGATTGTGCCTGAGGGGGAGGGAGGGGGAAAAGAGGCTTTTGCAGGGGGAAAGGGATGAGGCTTGGAGGCTGACAGAGGTGTCAGGAGTTCAGCCTACACTCGAGTAGGACCCTGGCAGAGACACATGCCCAACTGGCATGTTCCCTCACTCCTGGTCGATCGTTTGGGAGCTTCATAAGCTTTCTTCAGCCTGAACATCACAGCGACCGATGCCAACAGATATCGGCACACTTAGAGATCGGCAGAGCTTGCGCACATTGCATAACAGACCTCAGCAACTCGGCATTTTGGCTAATCTACTTTATTTACATATAAACACACACGGAGCACTGCCACATGGCTCCCTCTCTCTAGCATCAGACAGCAAAGAAAAAAAGAACAAAGGACAATAGTCCCACTTCATGGAACACAGTAACACAAACATCCTGTCTCCGTCACTTCCCACTCTGTGGAGTCAAAACATACACCATCATGTGATAGACAAAAATCCCATGACTGCAACCATAGATCAGGAATTCTAACAAGAGGTTGGGTGGGGATCAGGCAGCCTAGCCTCCCTGACAGCTTTACCTTGCAACAGGCACCAAGGCAACTCAGATCGGCTTGGAAGGTGAAGAGCGAGGGAAATAGCTGAATATGCAACATAGGAAGCTGCCTTATATGGAGTCTAACCAGCTCAGTAAAAGTGAAAGGTAAAGGACCTCTGGACGGTTAAGTCCAGTCAAAGGTGGCTATGGGGTGCAGTGCTCATCTCGCTTTCAGGCTGAGGGAGCCGGCGTTTGTCTGCAGACAGTTTTCTGGGTAATGTGGCCAGAATGACTAAACCGCTTCTGGTGCAACTGAACACTGTGATGGAAACCAGAGAGCACGGAAACGCTGTTTACCTTCCCGCCCGAGCGGTACCTGTTTATCTACTTGCACTGGCGTGCTTTCCAACTGCTAGATTGGCAGGAGCAGGGACCGAGCACCGGGAGCTCACCCCGTTGTGGGGATTCAAACTGCCGACCTTCCGATCAGCAAGCCCAAGAGGCTCGGTGGTTTAGCCCACAGTGCCACCCTCGTATTGTCTTACACTGACTGGCAGCAGCTCTCCAAGATCGCAGATACTTAGAGGTTCTAAACCCAGAAAATTTGTCTTCAGACCAGAGCAGGGGAATGCCTCAGTGTGTGTGTGTGTGTGTGTGTGTGTGTGTGTGTGTGTGTACACACAAGTCTGTAGCTCAGTGGTAGACCATCTGCTGAGCATGTAGAAGGCCCTGGTTCAACCCCAGACCTCTACAGCTTGGGTTCGGAAAGGCAGCTTCCTGTGCGGTGTAGTGGTTAAGAGCGGTGGACTCATAATCTGGGGAACCGGGTTCGCGTCTCCGCTCCTCCACATGCAGCTGCTGGGTGACCTTGGGCCAGTCACACTTCTCTGAAGTCTCTCAGCCCCACTCACCTCACAGAGTGTTTGTTGTGGGGGAGGAAGGGAAAGGAGATTGTTAGCCGCTTTGAGACTCCTTCGGGTAGTGATAAAGCGGGATATCAAATCCAAACTCCTCCTCCTCCTCCTCCTCTTCTTCTTCACAGAATCCCACAAGCATCACCTTAGGATTGTTCTTCCAAGATGGAACGAGGAACGAACCGAAAAGGAAAAGTGGCTGCAGAGCTACAAAACAGAAGAGCTTTTCTGGGATGGACATTGCGAGTGCATCGGGTGATACCTGACACCGGTGTGTCACACAGCTTGAGGCCTGGGTTGACTTGCCCTTTCGTAGACTCATGGCCATTACTGTTAATTAATTGGTTGTATTTTTATTTGCAACACCCACTTAAGAATGAAATAAGTAGTATATTACTGCCAGCCAGAGCTTCCTCACCTGTAATTGAGGCCTCTTTTCTGGCTGCCGCAGAGCAGGTGCAACTGTTGAGCCCCGGTTGGCCAACCTGGTCTTGCTCTCCCACTCCGTGCCAGCGAAGCAGCAGCCGTTTGAGAGATGCTCTGAGGGCAAGCTGAGGCGAAGGAGTTCGGAGCCCTTGGTGGCCAATAAACAACCAGACGTTGTCTCTCTGTCTCCCCATCTGCACTGAGCATTTAAAGCTGTATTGTCCCACTTGTCAGCCAGCCAGTGCTTCCCCAGAAAGATTTGTGAAGGGTGCTAAGAGTTGTTAGAAAGCCCCGATTCGCCCACAGTGAGCTACAATGCTTAGAGTGGCTTCACAACCAAGCCCTCGTCACAGGAAACCCTGGAAACCTGGGTGAGCCACCCTACGGACACTGCAAACCCTCCAAGTGTCCCATTTTCCAGGGACAATCCCAGATTTACAGAAGCCATCCTGGTTTCTGATTCAATTCTGGAATGTCCCGCTTTTCCTTAGGACGTCCCTGTTTTCATCGGAAGGTATGGAGTTATCTGACATCCAAGCCAAGGAGATAAGTAACTATACAACCTTTAGAAGACATCTGAAGGCAGCCCTGTAAAGGGAAGGTTTTTAAAATGTTTAATGTTTTATTATTATTCTATAGATGTTGGAAGCTGCACAGTGTGTCAGGGGCAACACCATCAGATGAGTGGGGTATTGTTGCTGTTGTTGTTGTTGTTACTGTTACTATTATTTAGGATGCCCTATTTTCATAATAATAATAATAATTTATTATTTATACCCTGTCCATCTGGCTGGGTTTCCCCAGCCACTCTGGGCGGCTTCCAACAGAACACTAAAATACAATAACCTATTAAATATTAAAATATTAAAAGCTTCCCTAAACAGGGCTGCCTTCATTTCATTGGAGAAATGTTGGAGGGTATGACACTGGCATTGATCCTGTTTGCCTGGACCCCTTTGCCACCCTGCCCTGCCCCAGTCCCATGGCGTCAAGCAGCAAGGATGCCTTTATGAGGAGGACAGCTCTGCCCCAGCTGCTGCTGCTGCTGCTGCCACTTCTTCTTCTTCTTCGATCATTCGTAGCAGAGTAAGATTGTCTTCTATAAACACGGTTTTAATAATCAGTCTGTAAGTGATTGTGGAGGCCAGTTCTGGATCCACAAGTCCTTCCACAGTGAGGACATTGGTTTCCGCCACAAAGGATGAGCCAGTCCGTCAATGTCAGTTTCTTGTTTTTCCAGTCTTCAGTTCGGTCCTCCACATTTCCACGTCAGTTTGTGAAATATGTATATATTTTTTCAAAAACCCTCAGGATAATCCATCAGCATTTCGGTGCAAAATTCTCCCAATATACACATTTCTGCCTGCAATTCTGCCCAATATACACAACTTTGCCAAGCAATTGTCCCTAATGTGATGCATTTTGATGTGTAACTTTCACCAATTTTTATGCACACTCTACCATGTTATACGTATTTTTCTTTTTGTATGCCTTCCTTGGGCTGGAGAACTTGTGGTGCCAAATCCAGAGAAGAACAAATGTCAAAGGATGGCTCTGCTTCGGTTTGCATATTGTTTCGCAAAGTCTGAATTAGGTAGGTTCACCTTTACATGGGAACTGAACTGATTTTCTCCCATTGCTACTGGCCATTGCTGCTTCCACAGAGCATAGAATTTGAAGGAGAAAGAGAGAGGGAAGGTTGAAGGGGTGCTATCCTCTTATCTTTTGATTGGTTTTTAGAAAGTGCTACAATACAAGACTGGTGCTGGCAGTGGCAGGTGGCATAAGTCCTTGGTTTTCAAAAGAGAGGCGCAGAACACCTGGAAGGGAAAGTGACCTTCTGAGGAGGAGTAGGATCTTTGGAGCCTCTCCACCTGGTCCCTGACCAAGATTTGGCAGCAATGACTGCCTTCAGAGAATGGGCAAGGAAGCCCTGGTGTGATGAGGCAGGAGATGAGGCAGGAGATGAGGTTTACGAGAGGGAGAGGACTCAGCACTCCACCCCTGCCCTCAGCAGCTGAGGCTCTGTGTCACAAGCACCACCCGTTCAATGTTTTGGGAAAGGTTCCTTGCCCTAGGTGGAAGTGCTACTGGCCCACACACTACGCACCAGAGTGCAGCCTCACGATATTGTGCAAATATCTCCCTGAGTTCTTCTTCTGCTGGTCTTGGGCAGATGAGGAAGTAAAGCAGCTTCAGAACTGGGGGGCAGAGTGTCTCCAATTTCAAAGTTCGAGAAAGGTGTAAGCAGAAGACAACTCTCCAGGCAACCACAGAAGACGATCAAGGATTGTGTACGGGTGCCTCCAGATGATCCGTATTTTACAAGAGAGATTCAAATACAGCCGCACCTTGGAAGTCAAACGGAATCCGTTCCGGAAGGCCGTTCGACTTCCAAAACATTCGAAAACCAAAGTGCAGCTTCTGATTGGCTGCAGGAAGCTCCTGCAGCCAATCAGAAGCCGCAGAAGCCCCATTGGACGTTCGTCTTCCAAAAAAATAGTTCGCAAACCAGAACAGTCAGTTCCAGGTTAGCGACGTTTGGGAGCCAAAACGTTTGGGAACTAAGCTGTTCGAAAACCAAGGTAAAATTGTATATAATAGAACTTCGGGTTTGCACAGTTGAAGTGGATTAAGGCTCTGTGGATTAAGAAGAAGAAGAAGAAGAAGAGAGAAGAGTTTGGATTTGATATCCCGCTTTATCACTACCCTAAGGAGTCTCAAAGTGGCTAACATTCTCCTTTCCCTTCCTCCCCCACAACAAACACTCTGTGAGGTGAGTGGGGCTGAGAGACTTCAAAGAAGTGTGACTAGCTCAAGGTCACCAGCAGCTGCATGTGGAGGAGCAGGGAAGCGAACCCGGTTCACCAGATTACGAGTCTATCGCTCTTAACCACTACACCACACTGGCTCTCACCATTAAGACTCTGTGCCCTAGTACAGTAAATTCACTCACTCACTCACTCACTCACTCACTTTCAAGGTTTTGCAGTTTGGAAAGTGACTGTGAAATGTATAGACATATAAATCAGGACAAGTGCAGGATGAATGCTAGTTCTCTAATTACTGCCCATAAACAAACCCAAAGGCTCCATAAAAACCAGACTGGACTAAATTTAGTGTAAGAAAATCAGGATGAATGCTGCGGTCCACAAAGAGTTCTTATTTGACATTGTATATTATGTTATGCCTGCCTTTTTCCTTTGACAAGCTGGGAACGCGAACAAACTCATCTCCTTACCAGAAGCTCGATTGTTGCAGCATTTAATTTACACTAGATAATATATTAAATGTTTATCTGTGCAAGCGAGATGAATATGCTTGGCTTACGTGGAACCGAGTCACAGAAAAGCTTGCCAACCAAAATGGCTTAAGGCATATGTAGAAGCTTGGTTTCAACAGAACAGGAGTTTATTTAATAGAGTTATCTCACTACTCCTCTCAGATTTAGGGCAAGCTACTTGTAGTTTTAGTAAGTAAATACGCATTTTCTAAAAAACGTGTCTGCTAGGAGGGATGGGTGACTTCGTTTATTTCCATTTCTCTCTGTTTCTTGTCCAGTTCTTCACATTTCTATATCTGTGCAAAGCTGCTTTGAGGGTTTCTCAATCCACCCTACAATCAAGTGGTATATACATTTTATTAAATAAATAAATAAATATGTGCATTTAAAGAATCATCATGAAAATTAGTCAGCATTTTAGTGCAAATGTCTCCTTGTTTTGTATATAATGCTGCTGAATATAGGCATTTGGCAAAGCAATTTCCCCTAATATAATGCAATTTTCACTAATATATCCATCTTTCTGCACATGCATTTGTTCGCACATTACCTGGCTGGAGAATGGCACTGCAAATTCATAGAGGCAAATTTTGAAGGATTGCCTGGGTCAGGGTAGACCCATTAAAATATTGAACCTGAATTGGCCCCGGAAGGATTTCCCCGGGGAGTCTCATTTGGCTCCTTCATTACATATCTTTAGGCACCGGGGCAAAAACATTTCTCTTTGACCATTTGGCTGATTAGCATTCTATTCCCTTTTAAGTGTAGTTGGGGGAGGGGGCAGTTATTGGTTTGTTTGGCTTTTGTTTTACAGTGGTACCTCAGGTTACAGACGCTTCAGGTTGCAGACTCCGCTAACCCAGAAATAGTACCTCGGGTTAAGAACTTTGCTTCAGGATGAGAACAGAAATCGCGCAGCGGTAGCAGCGGGAGGCCCCATTAGCTAAAGTGGTAACTCAGGTTAAGAACAGTTTCAGGTTAAGAACGGACCTCCAGCAAGAATTAAGTTCTTAACCCGAGGTACCACTGTATTATGCATTTTGTGTTTTTGATTTTGCATTTTTATGGTGTGAACTGCCCCATGATCTTTGGATGAAGGGCGGTATACAAATTTAAATACCGTATTTTTCGCTCTATAAGACGCACTTTCCCCCTCCTAAAAAGTAAGGGGAAATGTGTGTGCGTCTTGTGGGGCAAATGCGGTGAGAGGCTCTGCTCTTCTCCCTCCTTGGGGAAAAGCCCCCAAGAGCCGCACACACGCTCCACACACTCTTTAAAGGGAGCGCGGCTCTTGGGGGACCCTTCATCCTGCTTCCCGGGAGAGGCTGCACGCAGCTATCCCAGAAGCCAGAACAGCTGGAGGCTATCCCAGAAGCCAGATTCCTCTTGCTGTTCTGGCTTCTGGGATTCAGAATATTTTTTTCTTGTTTTCCTCCTCCCAAAACTAGGTGCGTCTTATGGTCTGGTGCATCTTATAGAGCGAAAAATACGGTAACAACAACACTAATAAATGTCCATTGCCTCAAATGAGTCTACTCAAGAGTAGGGCAAATATTGGCTACAACCCTCTCTGTGTTCTAATTCACATACTGTTCCAGAAAATGCCTGCTTACTTGCACCTGGACCAAGGTGTGGCAGTGCCCATCAGCTACCCTGTCCTTAGTCTCAGTGTTGTCCTCCCGCCTGACTTCTACAAGGGACGATGGGGACGAAACCAGAATGAGTTGGCTCTTCTTGCCATTGGCTCAGGCTCCACATACTGTTGGGTCCCCTGCCTTCCAACCCCACCAGCCCCAAAGGGCACCAGCCAACACTGATTGGCCTACCTAGAAGCCCAAGATCTACCAACCAGGTCCAAGCACTAGGTTCGTTCCTCACTATCTCCAGGTAGCGATGGAAGAGCCTTCTGGCTGAGTGTTGATGATACTGAACTTGATGGACCCATGATCCCATTCAGCAGAAGGCAGTTTCTTGTGTAACTTATTACCTATGCAGCCTACTTCCAGTTCACCCCTGACCTGGAACAACAGAAGCACACATTAGCTCCACTGTATACAGGACAGCCCTTCAAATAGTTGAAGATGGCTATCTCGTTGCCTCTTAATTATTTTTTCTCCGGGCACCTTCAGCCCTTCCCTCTAGGACTTGGCCTCCAGGTTCCTCCTTGCTATTGCTCTTTTCTCTAGGGATTCCCTGATTGGCAAGGGGGGAGAGCCACAACCTTCATTCACCTGAGTCTCCTTTGCCTCCAGAGCAGCCAGCCACCTTTAACCGTCTTCGTGCAATGAGGCTGGGCACCTAATTACAGCAGGAGGCTGCCAAGTTAGAGAGGAACAAGCCCAAAGGTTCCAGAGAAGTAGCAGTCATGGGCCCTGAAGTGTTTCATCACAGAACCTCTGGTGATTTCAAGGCGGCAGCGTGTAAGTGTGTATGTGTGTTGGGTGGGGAATTGTGATGAACCCAGCTGCAGAATGCTCCTTCGGTGTCCAGGAGGCTTTAGATGTGGGAGGAAGGACGTCCTTAAAAGACTCCTCCACCCAGCTGGAAGATGCAGATACCAACAAATGAGGCAGCAGTGAAAAGCGAGAGTGGACACCTGTGCGCAACTCCCCGTCCCAGGTAAGACTCCATGGAACAAACAGGGAATTGGAAAGTTTGCAAATTGCTGTGTATATGTGCACAGGTAACTCAAATGTGTGCATGGAGAATGGTAGGCTGAGCAACATCTAAACCAGGCATGGGCAAACTCTGGCCCTGCAGATGTTTGGGACTACAACTCCCATCATCCCTAGCTAACAGGACCAGTGGTCAGGGATGATGGGAATTGTAGTCCTAAACATCTGGAGGGTCGGAATTTGCCTATGCCTGATCTAAACAATCTATTACACACAGCGCTTTGATCTATGCCACACATTCCTCTTACCCTTTTGGCATTCTGCTAAACACAGAGCGGTATACAGAAGGAGGAATGCTAGCGTACATAAGAAGAACTTGTTACTCTTTGTCATGTTTGCCAGTGTTTGCCAGTCAGCGATACTATAATTTTCCCTTTGATGGGAGTTTTATATTATATCATATCTATATTTTAATCAGTATTTTATATTATATTATATTATATTATATTATATTATATTATATTATATTAGTTGTAATTTTGTGTTTTGAACCATGCTTAGATCTACAGATGACAGGTGGTATAAAAATTTTAAAAGTTTATTTTTAAATATATATATATTCTTTACTAATATTTAAAAGATTGATAGCCTGCTATTCATTGGTACCAATACCAGGGCAGGGATACAAAATGAAACTTATTATTATTATTATTATTATTATTATTATTATTATTATTAACCCATCAGTAAAACAAAAAACAAAAACAAAATAGCAATTCTAAAAGCATCAGCAAAGGCAACAAAAGAGAACAGAACAAAGAGGGCTAAAAGTCACTTGTGAAGATCAAATTAAATTGTTATAATAAACACCTTAGAAGCCTGGGTGATCAGGTGCTCAGTGCTGAAATCATAGAATTATAGAGTCGCAAGGTAACTGAATCAACGAAAAATGTATGATGAAGAGCCAGTGTGGTGTAGGGTTAGAGCAGGCATAGGCAAACTTGACCGTCCAGATGTTTTGGGACTACAATCCCCATCATCCCTGACCACTGGTCCTGTTAGCTAGGGATCTTGGGTGTTGTAGGCCAAAAACATCTGGAAGGCCAAGTTTGCCTATGGCTGGGTTATAGCACTGGACCTAGGAGAGCAAGGGTCTAGTCTCCACTCAGCCATGAAGTTCACCGGGTGGCCATGGACCAGTCACTGCCTCTCAGCCCAGCCTACCTCACAGGGTTTTTGTGAGGATAAAAAGGGGAGAAGGCAAACCATGTATGCCGCCTTGAGCATCTTGGAGGAAAGGGGGGGTGTTAAAACAATAATAAATAAATAACTGTGCAAATTAAAATTAGTTCTCAAGCTAACATGAGTCAACAGTGTGGTGCAGCAGCAAAAGAAGTTAACACTATACCAGGCTGCATCAACAGAAGTCTAGTGTCCAGATCAAGGGAAGCCATAGTCTTGCTCTATTCTGCCTTGGTCAGACCACACTTGGGAGTATTGTGTCCAGTTCTGGGCAGCACAATTTAAGAAGGATGTTGACAAGCTGGAATGTGTGCAGAGGAGGGCAACCAAGACGATCAAGGGTCTGGAAACTAAGCCTTATGAGGAACGGTTGAAGGAGCTGGGTATGTTTAGCCTGGAAAAGAGGAGACTGAGAGGAGATATGATAGCCATCTTCAAATATCTTAAGAGCTGTCACATGGAGGAGGGAGCATGCTTGTTTTCTCCTCCTCTGGAGAGTCGGACTTGAACCAATGGCTTCAAGTTACAAAAAGGAGATTCTGGTTAAATATTCGGGGAGAGGGGGAATCTATTCAGCTGAGCAAATGGGCAGGACCTTTGCCTTATAAAGTCAACTACTTCCTTATGGATAAACCTTCAGAAGAGTCCAACTGCATACATATTGTTACACGCCACTCCCAATCTCCACAGCAAGGTGTTCCAGGCACTGCCTGGACTGAGCTGGCAGTAAATCGGACTGTGCAAGCTGGAGTTAACTCTTTATTAGCAATAACGCGATCTGCACAAGCTTGGTGGTGCAATGAGCACAGCAGTTCATCCCCAGTAGGACTCAACCAATGGATCAGTTGCAGAGATGGAAAGTCCCTGCTTCCTCATAGCCATTTAAGCCCCCTCCTCTCCAGGGCTTTCTCCAAGCAATCGGAGACTGTGCCGGTGTGGAGAGTGTCACTGCTCCACCCGTTTTAGCCCTCTTCTGGTTCTGGGAGACAATGGGGAGGGGAGTTTGTTGCAGCAAAAAGGGGAGACACCCATGCCTTTTCACCAACCCGACTCATCTTTGCATCTTGGCCTCCCTCCTCTCCTGCTTCTGCTTCTGTCTCTGCTTCTGGTTTTCTCTCTGCCACAGACTCTCCCAGCTCACTAAGCCCCGTTTCCTCTTCAGCTTCCGACACATCCTCCTCCCAGTCTGCTCCCTCTTCTCCCTCATCGTTGTCCCACCACCACTCCCCGAGTTCTGATCCTTCTTCGCTTGGTGTTTCCCCATCTGGTTCCTCTCACCATTCCTCTTCATCCAACCGGTCCATGACAGGCACTTACCTAAGGCCTTTGTTTTCTTTTTTTGAAATGAAGCACAGCGGAGACTGTGGTGTCTTTATGATCTATGGTTTATTTACACATATATACAACCTGAGTCTACGTAGGAATGGTCCACAACCAGGTTGTGGCTTCTTCCATAGCTACCATTGTTCTCAAACGTTGGTCTTCATCTCTCTTGCTCTCCAGCACGCTGCTTCCCAGCTTTGTTGCTTAACTCCTCCCTGCAAGCCCAAAACTCATGGCTTTATCTCTGGAGTCAAAAGGGCCCCACCTCTTTGCTCTCTGTGGCGAGTTCCTTTGATGCACTGTTGTGCTAAACAGCTCATTACCCCACAGGCTACCACCTCCGTGGAAATTGGTCAAGAGTAAATTAGCACCCGCTTGCCTTCTTTAGCCTGTAACACATGCTAATTCCAGAGGGTTTAGACACGTCTAATATGCAGGTCAAATACACACATGGGTCTAGCTATCACCTCACACCGGGTGTGATGAGAGACTAGCTTTCAACACCTCAACTCTTAATTAAATTCTAGCACCTATAAACCTATTTTTATTCATTTATTTATTGAATTTATATACCGTCCTATACCCGCAAGTTTCAGGGTGGTTCACAGGATAAAATCAGAATATAAAAGCACAAAATACTTAATCAAAATAAAAACAACAACCCAATAACTCCCCTCTCAAAAAAACCCACATTTTTAAAGGGCACAGGATGTCAATCAAATCAACCAAAGGCCTGGCTAAAACGGAACATTTTAAAAAACAACAACAACAAACAGCGGTCAGGAATGGTGGGAGTTGTAGTTCAAGGACATCTGGGTTTTACCCCCCCCCCTCACCTGCTGCACCCCCCACAGTCCACACTGGGGTTTGTAGTCCCTAGGATAGGCAGCCAGAATAATCATGGGAATAGTTGCTTCTAATCTGCCGGAGGTTCAAATGGGTTTTATTTCTGCCTGGGAGGTGATGATGAGAGAAATTATTTCCCTTGGCTCAGGAGCTGCCCAGAACAGTTTCACTCAGAGCACTACTGCATCTTTCAATATCTGTTTCAAGATCTTGTGGTGAGCTCTCCAGAGGTTTGGAGCCAGGTGCATCAACAACACACTCATAACACACAATTGGGTTGCAATTCACCAACACCTCCAGAAGCATTTGTCTTAGTCCTAAACAGGCTTTTGGGATGAATCACGAGGAGGACAAGCTGAATCCGGGCAGAAGAGGGTTGATGAGAATAGAGCACAAGTAGGTAGCAATATGAAAGAATACATGGTTTTTCCATTCCCACTCTGTGTCTGTCACATGCAACCCTGTTCCCGTTCAGCTGCAGTTCATCTTCCACCAACACGTACATGATTATCTCGCTGCCCATTCTGGTGAAACTCTGTAACTTATGGAATTTATGTAATAATGAAAACTGCGTTGCTATAACGTTACTCCATACCATTCCTTCAAATGCAAGGGAAAAGCAATGCAAATGGCAGGCGGGTGGAGGAGATGCAATAAATGACATACTTTTTACCAGACTGAAAGCAGCAATACCTATCGTATTCACTGGATTGCTTTCTGTTTCTCACATGGGACAAATAAGCAAACACATGCAACCCTAAAGGTTGTTGTTGTTTAGTTGTTCAGTCGTATCCGACTCTTCGTGACCCCATGGACCAGAGCACGCCAGGCACTCCTGTCTTCCACTGCCTCCCGCAGTTTGGTCAAACTCATGCTGGTAGCTTCAAGAACACTGTCCAACCATATTCGTCCTCTGTCGTCCCCTTCTCCTTGTGCCCTCCGTCTTTCCCAACATCAGGGTCTTTTCCAGGGTGTCTTCTCTTCTCAGGAGGTGGCCAACGTATTGGAGCCTCAGCTTCAGGATCTGTCCTTCCAGTGAGCACTCAGGGTTGATTTCCTTAAGAATGAATAGGTTTGATCTTCTTGCATTCCATGGGACTCTCAAGAGTCTCCTCCAGCACTATAATTCTAAAGCATCAATTCTTCGGCAATCAGCCTTCTTTATGGTCCAGCTCTCACTTCCATACATCACTATTGGGAAAACCATAGCTTTAACTATACGGACCTTTGTTGGCAAGGTGATGTCTCTGCTTTTTAAGATGCTGTCTAGGTTTGTCATTGCTTTTCTCCCAAGAAGCAGGCGTCTTTTAATTTCGTGGCTGCTGTCACCATCTGCAGTGATCATGGAGCCCAAGAAAGTAAAATCTCTCACTGCCTCCATTTCTTCCCCTTCTATTTGCCAGGAGGTGATGGGACCAGTGGCCCTCATTGACCTTTCCTGAGTGTTTTCCATGCATGGAATGTGTATTTGTACGCAATAATATCTCTGTCTTGCCTCGATGGAGTGTGTGGCAAGTGTAGAACTTTTTGGTTATTGTATAGCTGGAATGTAGCCTACTGCACAATGAATTACACACCTGTTGCTCTGCCTACTATTTGCCTCTGATCCTGCCCACCATTGATATCTGACCCCTCCAAGAGGTTGCCCATGAGGGAATGTAGCTGTCACAGAAAAGCCTATCTCCTGAGGCACCATACAATAAGCCACACTTTTTGATGGGACAACTCATCAGGCCTTCATTGCAGAATGAAGGGCTTGGGTTGGCAGATATGGGGAGAGACACTTCTTCAAGTATTTGGGTATTAACACCTTGAACTGGGCCCAGTAGCAAATAGGCAGCCAATTCAGCTCTCTCAGGACAAGTGTTATACAGTCCCTCCTTGCCTCATCACATTCTGCCCTAGCTGGAGCTTCCGGACAGTCTTCAAGGGTAAGCCCCACTTAAGAGTACATGGTAGTCTATCTAAGCAGAGCGTGGATCACACAGCTAGGCTACCCAGCTCCATTTGTATTAAGTATTTTTTCTTCCAATTGCCTTGTTGATGAAACACACCAAGATGAAGGCCTACCAGGCTTGTGTGTTGAGCACGCTTCTTTATGGAAGTAAGAGGTGTGCAACTTACAACCACCAGGAGCAATGCCTCAACAGCTTCCACACACACTGTGTCAGGAGGATCTGGGGCATCACATGGCAGGACAGCATCTCAAACAAAGATGTGCTCCTCCTAGCCCACATTCCCAGAATGTTCGCACTCCTGTCTCAGCAAAGTCTACGCTGGCTTGGTCATGTCCACAGAATGGAAGATGTCAGGATCCCCAAGGACGTGCTCTACAGGGAGCTGGCTTCAGGCACCAGGCTTGTTGGTGGAACAACTCCCAAGACAGACGGATGCCAACAACATGAGAGATTTGTCCCCATCACCCTCCCTGTTGAGTTCAACAAGGGGCAGCCCTGATATTATGGCGGAGGAAGCTGGCACCCAGTGCTCTCCTCTGGACTGGTTGTAAGTCTTAGTCAAGCAGGTGGGGGCTGGTTGAGGTTGATGGGGTAGCGTCACATTTGACCAAATGAAGCAGCCTCTATATAAGAAATCAGCTTCTGGTATTATAGTGGTCCACTTCTAACACTAATGTTATACTGGTTGTTTTCTTTATGGATGCATTAACCACACCGCATGTCCATCACATGTGAAGATTATTTCCTCCTCTCTTCTGACATGCCTAAAAATTAACCTCAAATGTACCTTTGGAATAATATAGCATCTGGTCATAACCTGAAAACAATTTTCTTTCCAATAAATGCACAAAGAAAAATTATTACCCTACTTCAAAATATATCCCCAAATGTCAAAAGAAACAGGTCTCTCAACTAATCCTAAGATTTCTTTATCAGCTCTTCTGGGAAATGAAATTTTAGCAGAACTGCAGGCATTAGGATTCACATCCTATTAACTGACTTTATTCTTTTCTTTAATTGTCTGATTGGTTAATTATGTGCAGACCGCAAAGAACCACCTTAACTAGCAGACATGGATCTCACCGTGATCAAGACGATTTTTCGCATCCCTATGACTATCCTATCAACCCTTTTCGTGCGGTACCATGCATTGCCTTCACTAATATTCAGGACCATGATGTGGTGAGTGTATAGCTCAGGTTATATACAGCAGTGGTGGGGAATCTGTGGCCCTCCAGATGTTGTTGGACCCCCATCAGCCTCAGCAGGAATGTTCAAGTGTGATGAGTGTTGGGAGTCCACCAACATCTGATACATGAATTGACTTTCATCCATGGTCAACTATACAGTGTCCTAACCAGGAAGCAGTATCTGTCTGGTGCAAGTTCCGAAGCCAGGAAGCCAGGAAGCTAACAGCTGCAATAGGACAGCGAGGGAGAATCTGTGGTCCTCCGCTGTTCTCAGACTCCAGCTCCCATCAGTTCCAGCCATCATGAGCAATGGTCAGGGATGATGGGAATTATAGTCCAACAACATACAGAGGGTCACCTGTTTACAACACCCTGTACTAGGTCTGACTCTAGTATCTAGAGCAGGTGTGGGTAAGTTTTGGCTTTCCAGCTGTTGTTAAACTACAACTCCCATCAACCCAAACAAGCATCAGAGGCCGGAAGAGTCCCTAAATCTGATCTTGATGGAGGGCTGGCTTAGTTGCCAAACAAATTGACTCCTGAACACTGCAAACCTGGATGTAAGTGTTCTGGTTTGCAAACGTTTTTCGGAAGCCGAACATCAAATGCGACTTCTGCTTGAGTGCAGGAAGTTCGTGCAGCCAATCAGAAGCCGCGCCTTGGTTTTCGAACAGTTACAGGAGTCGAACGGACTTCTGGAATGGATTAAGTTCGAGAACCAAGGAACCAGAGGAGAGGATAAAAAGGAACAAAAACAAGGAAGTAACAGCTTGCCAAACAACACTAGCAAAGAAGAGCCATAAATAAACAGGATGGCAATAAATGGCCCCTTTAAGGAGTCTAAGGCTATACTTTTAAAGCACATCCGAAGCACAGTCTTTCCTTCAAAGAATTCTGGGTACTGTAGTTTCTTAAAGGTTGCTGGCAATGGCAACTCTGTGGCAGGTAAACTACAGCACCCAGAATTCTTTGAGCGGAGGTATGTTTTGAGTATGCTTTAAAGGCACAGTGTGCTCACAACCTAAATCCAATGTATTTTTTTTGAACGGGAAGCAGGTGTACCAAAAAAGAGCAAAGAGAGTCAAATTTTGACACACAGAGAAGTCAGGCTAGGAATTGTGTCTTTCCCTAGGCTATCAAACCATCAGTAACCTCAGGATTGCAACTCTCTGCTGTGGGAGGGTAACTGGCAGCTGTTCCTCAGGATCGTACAGGTTGTTTTCTCTGGTAGTTATGATGGCTCAATGCTCCGAAACTCCTAAGGACCGCTCCCAAAGGCTTCAGAAAGGAACACAGAAAGCTGCCTGCTGACTTGGATCATTTGGTCCATTTAGCTGGTGCACCAGCAGCCCTGACTGGAGATGGTAGGGCTTTAGAGTACAGCACACATCCTCCCCCCGAAAAAGAATCCTGGAAACTTTAGTTTGTTAAGGTTGCCAAGGACTGTTGGGAGACCTCTGTTCAGCTCACAGCTACAATTCCCAGAATTCCCTAGGAAGAGGGACTATGTGAGGGTCATAGGAGCCTCTTGACAACTCTCAGCACCCATAACAGATTACAGCTCCCAGGATTCTTTGGGGAAAGCCATAGCTGCTTGAAGGGACGCGGGTGGCACTGTGGGTTAAACCACAGAACCTAGGACTTGCCAATCAGAAGGTTGGCGGTTCGAATCCCCGCGACGGGGTGAGCTCCTGTTGCTTAGTCCCTGCTCCTGTCAACCTAGGAGTTCGAAAGCACGTCGAAGTGCAAGTAGATAAATAGGTACCGCTCTGGCGGGAAGGTAAACCGCGTTTCCGTGCACTGCCCTGGTTCGCCAGAAGCGGCTTAGTCATGCTGGCCACATGACCCTGAAGCTGTATGCCGGCTCCCTCGGCCAATAAAGCGAGAAGAGCGCAGCAACCCCAGAGTCGGCCACGACTGGACCTAATGGTCAGGGGTCCCTTTACCTTACAGCTGCTTGAAAGTGGTATCATCCTGCTTTAAATGTATAGTGCAAATGGGGCCTTGGACACTCAGCTTTTATGTAATAATATCTGATTATTTATATCATAAACCAAATAGATATTAATATACAGTGGAACCTCTGGTAACGAACTTAATTCGTTCCGGAGGTCCATTCTTAACCTGAAACTGTTCTTAACCTGAGGCACCACTTTAGCTAATGGGGCCTCCTGCTGCCACAGCGCCACCGGCACATGATTTCCGTTCTCATCCTGAGGTAAAGTTCTTAACCCAAGGTACTACTTCCGGGTTAGCAGAGTCTGTAACCTGAGGTGTTTGTAACCCAAGTTACCAGTGTAATCAATTCCGAAGGCTGAAGAGACTTCAGAGCCCTGGAAACAGAGAGGGTTGGCCACAATATGTGTTATTACTGGTGAGCAGCAGAAACTCTGCTACCCTGATGTCCACTGGAAGTGCAAAATCACTCTTGCCTCATCTTGCTTCTCTCTATACTTTTAGGTTCAAACGTCATAGAAGGGGCGTGAAAGTGGAGCACGTGGATTGTGATGGCTACCGATTCAGTTACTTCACGCGGGGGCAGCCTGGACCTCGGCCATCCATGCTGATGCTTCATGGTTTCTCTCTCGACAAAAACATATGGTTAAATACAATCCAAGTAGGTTCCCATTTTGTTATTCGGACAATGCCCGATATTTGCCCAGGGAGCTGCTTCAAACTGGACAACTGGCACCTTTGCAAGTGCCACAAAAATGCTCATTCTGCATTTGTAAGGAATCAATCATTTAGCGTGGCGACAATTACACTCTGGAACTCTCTGTCCCTTGACTATATTTATTTATTAAATTTGTATCTCACACTTCCTTCCTTCCCTTGCTATATTGTTTTGTATGCAAATCATATTTTGTTTAGGCAAGTCTACTCAGATATGTAAAGCTGACATGTATTTTAATATGTAATTTTACTTGACCATATATAGTTTAAACTGTTGCTTATTTTGATTATGGTGCTTTTTAAGGTTAGCTTGTTTTTAACTCTGGCTTTGATTGGCAACAACTTATATATATATATATATTATGAAAACCACTTAGAGGCTTTTTCACAATTAAGCAGTATACAAATTCTGTTAAATAAAGGAACAAAGCAGCTCCATCCACACCCTACATGCAAAGCACTCCCATACCATGTTAACAGTCATGGTTTCCCCCAAAGAATCCTGGGAAATGTAGTTAAGGCTCCCCTAACAGACTTAACAAACTACAGCTCCCAGGATTCTCTGGGGGAAGCCATGACAGTTAAAAGTGGTATTATACTTTCAATGTATCGTGCAGCTGAGGCCTTTGTTAAACCTCTCTACAAGTAGATAAATAGGTACCGCTCTGGCGGGAAGGTAAATGGCGGTTCCATGCGCTGCTCTGGTTTCACCAAAAGCGGCTTAGTCATGCTGGCCACATGACCTGGAAAAACTGTCTGTGGACAAACGCCAGCTCCCTCAGCCAATAAAGTGAGATGAGCGCCACAACCCCAGAGTTGTTCGTGACTGGACTTAACAGTCAGGGGTCCTTTACCTTTTTTTTTTTTTTACTGCCTTTCTGCCCAGGCACCCAAGGCTGTTTAAAATCTTAAAATACTAAAACAGAAAAAAGATATAAAATAAAGAGCAACAGAGTCCTCCCAGGTTGACTGATGGTCTCTCCAGAAGCTGATGGCATAAGCTCCGGGGCCTGGGCCTCCCTCACTTCTGCCTTCCCTGAGGTCACACAGGTCTTTCTTAAGCAACCCCAGGCAAGGTGGGGAAAGCGGCTATCCTAACAGCTCTCTTGGGCTGTTGATGGTTCCAGCAAGAGCTGATGGTTCATATGCTCCCACATGAGACGGGCCTGCTAAAAAAATATGCCACCTTAACCACACCACCCTTCAGCAATGAAGAGGTCCAGTTATGCAGTTGGTAGAGCATGAAACACTTACACACTGGGCAAAAGATTCCTGCATTGCAGAGTGTTGGAGTAGATAGCCCTTGTGGGCCCTTCCAGCTACAATTTTATGATCCTCTGTGATTCTATGAGGGACGCGGGTGGCGCTGTGGGTTAAACCACAGAGCCTAGGACTTGCCAATCAGAAGGTTGGCGGTTCGAATCCCCGCGACGGGGTGAGCGCCTGTTGCTCGGTCCCTGCTCCTGCCAACCTAGCAGTTCGAAAGCACGTCAAAGTGCAAGTAGATAAATAGGTACCACTCCGGCGGGAAGGTAAACGGCGTTTCCGTGCGCTGCTCTGGTTCGCCAGAAGCGGCTTAGTCATGCTGGCAACGTGACCCGGAAGCTGTACGCCGCCTCCCTCGGCCAATAAAGCAAGATGAGCGCCGCAACCCCAGAGTCGGTCACGACTGGACCTAATGGTCAGGGGTCCCTTTACCTTTACGATTCTATGCTTGTTTTGATTCCTTGGTTTTGTACGAAGAATGTCATCTTTCCACAGCTCTTTCCTCGTAACCTCCACTTGATCTGCCTTGACATGCCCGGTCATGGAGAAACCACTCGCCTGCTGGGGGAAAGCTACACAGCTGCAGCTCAGACTAAACGGATACATCAGGTAAGGCCTCCGTTTACCCAACAGAGACCTATTCTATCTTGAAGGCTGGCAGGCAAGTGGTTCCCAGAGAAGACCTTTACTGATTGGTGGAATGTGGGAATTGTCATCATGGCTGACTGTGCGATCACTTCAACTGGGGCCAATGGGCTGTTTAGAAGAAACCAAGTTGGGAGTTGAACCCTGGTTTGCAGGTTGTGGCCCAACACTCTAGGAGAGGCCTGGTTTTGTGTGTTGAATAACTGACCAATAAAACAGATCACCGTATTCTCTGGAAAACACCCTGCCTGGCTTAGTTGCTACAATAGGGTCATAAAACTGCCTAAATATATGTAACACGATTTCTCTTTACCTGCACTGCATAAAAATAAGTAATAATTTAATAATAATATTTTTATTATTTCAGTTTGTTGAGGCCATTGGCCTGAGCAAAAAGCCTTTTCACCTGGTTGGCATGTCTATGGGAGGAATGGTTGCCGGCGTTTATGCTGCTCAGTACCCATCTGAGATTTTCTCCTTGTCCCTCCTTTGCCCAGCAGGTGAGTACCAAAGTTCTTCAGATCTCCTTCTCCAGTCGCCCTTCCAAAATGACATGGGTGATTATTCCTGGAAACTCGGAACTAAGTCACAGCATCGCAGAGTTAGAGGTGATCCCAGGGGTCATCTAGTCCAACCTCCTGCAATGCATGAACCTTTTGGCCAATGTGGAGCTGGAGCCCATGGTAATGGTGGAACATTTTCCCCAGCTGGTGCCTTGCCATTTGCTTTTGAAGTTGCTTTGACTAGTTGATCCTTTACATTCTGCTGCCATCTTGTCTGTTGAAACTGGGGTTGTGCCACGAATTGCTTTGGTTTGTCTGGACATTCTGCATTGTCTCCCAACTCCTAGGTCTAAAGTATCCAACAGAAAACGAATTCTTCATGCGCTTAAGAGAGCTGATTCAGGCCAAGAACCCTGAAGATACTACTCTTATTCCAGTGACTGACAAGCAGAGCAAACACTTGTTCAAACTCTGCTTGCATCGCCCCAACATTATAAACACACAGGTGAGGGAAGCTGTACTCCAAAGAATCCCCAATCCTTTGCAGTGATGTCTCCTACCTATGCCAACATCCTATCCCCACTCCTCAAAACCGCTTAAGCAGGAAAGGCACAGGCTGAAATCTGAAAACTATGGAATTAGCTCCCACAGTATAGGTAGATATGGCTCCCAACTTGGATGGCTTTTAAAAAGGATTGGATAAATTTCTGGAAGAGGATATCCACAGCTACCAGCCACAATGGCCTTTGGATGCCAGTTGCTGGAGACCACAGAAGGGGAGAGTGCTGTTGCACTGAGGTCCTGCTGGTGGGCTTCTCAAAAGATATCTGAGTGGCCATTGAGAGTAGGGGATGCTGGTCCGGATGGGTCTTTGGCAAGAGAGTGCAAGTTCCGTGTAGGTAATACCAGGATGCCTTTCACCTGCAACTGGTAAATATGATAGGAGCTGGGCCCCCAAAGCCAGCAAGGCTGCCTCATCCCTATTTTGAAGTGAGGTAATGCATGTTAGCATCTAAAGACCATCAATCCATTAGACCGTGATAACCAGAGCCCAAAATTACATAACTACACCATTGATTAATGAATGCGGCAGCTAGGCTGATGACTGGGAGCGGCTGCCTAGACCATATAACACAGGTCTTGAAAGACCTATGTTGGCTCCCAGTATACCTTTCCGAGAACAATTCAAAGTGTTGGTGCTGACCTTTAAAGCCCTAAACGGCCTCGGCCCAGTATACCTGAACAAGCATCTCCACCCCCATCGTTCAACTTGGACACTGAGGTTCAGCACTGAGGGTCTTCTGGCAGTTCCCTCACTGCGAGAAGTGAGGTTACAGGGAACCAGGCAGAGGGCCTTCTCGGTGATGGCACCTGCCCTGTGGAAAGGCCTCCCATCAGATATCAAGGAAATAAACAACTACCTGGCTTTTAGAAAACATCTGAAGGTAACCCTGTACAGTGGTACCTTGGGTTACATACGCTTCAGGTTACATACACTTCAGCCCTGTTTAGGGAAGTTTTTAATGAGTGATGCTTTAATGTATATTTAATCTTTTGTTGGAAGCCACCCAGAGTGGCTGGGGAAACCCAGCTAGATGGGTGGGGTATAAATAATTGTTATCATCATCATCATCATTATGGTCTGGCAGCAGCAGGCCAAGAATGAATGTGTAAATACCGGAATGAGCAACTACCACCACAGCTTCTCTACTTTAACAGCCATTTTGCCAATTCGCAGCTGATAATTCCTATAAACTCATAAAAGTGGAACAGTTCTGAGGTGAATTCACTTCCGTTAGCCTCATTTTCATAGCAATGCTTTATTAATTTCTTCACATGCTGTAAAAAAAAAAAAGGCAACAGATTGTACTTCGCATATTGATATGCCTTGTAAATTCTTTTTAAATGTCAATATGCCAAGTTTCCATCCGGTCTATGAAATACATAGCCAGAGAATCCAATGTATCACCACCACCAGCTGCCTTAAGAAAGGAACAACATATCGTTCCCTGACTCGAACCTCACAGCCTTCCGATGTTGTCATCTTTGACTCAGACCTTCTTGTTTTCCATGCTTAGCTGCTGAAGGCTTATCTCGACGATCGGAGACCACATAAGATGTTTTTCATAACATGTAAGTAGAGAAACCAGTTGTGGAGTCATTCTATCTTGCTTCACACATTACATGGAGTTAAGCCAGCTGAGAATCAGGAGCGCACTCGGCAGCTGACAAGCATACCTGCATAAGTCTGTTGCATTCATACATTCCAGTTTTCTGAAGAAGCAGAAAGTGGCTTGCTAAATATCCTTTAGAGGTGCTCATGCATCAGAGAAAGGTGAAGTTATGGATTCAAGCTATCCCTGGAGAATAGAAAGAGGTCTTATTGCGTCAGACCATTGGGTCCACCTAGTTATACTGACTGGCAGTGGCTCTCCAGGATTTCGGACTGGGGACTCTACCAGCACTAGATATGGCCATCAATGGCTACTAGCTATGATATCTGTTATGAGACACATCTGAAGTTTTGCAGTGAGGGCCCAAGTAGATGCACGAGTGAGACGTCCCGGGTTGTGGTGCAGAAGGGTTGTGGTGCAGAAGGGTTGCACTCCTTCGAAAGGGTGGGACAGAAGTTGAACAAATAATATTTGATTTTACCGTACTGCCCCAAATATAAGCCACACTTCTTTTTTTCCAAATTCTGACTGTGAAAAGTTAAAAGTGTGGATTATATTCGCGACCTTCCAAAAATTGGCTTGGAGCGGGCTTGTCCCTGGATGTTGCCTGGTTTCAGCTGGGCCCTGCTCCCAAGATGGCGGTGCAGCAAGGGGGTCCCTGAGGGGGGGCCAGAAGGCGGGGAGGAGGAGGGAGGGAGGAAGGGAGGAGCATGGATGGATGAGAGAGAGAGAGAAGATCTGCTAGGAGGAGGAACAGGAGATGCAGCCAGTGTGCTGGGACTGGTGCTAGCCCAAGGTGCTGCCTGGATTTAGTCAGCTGAGGGGCGTGTGAGTCCCGCCAGCCGCCGCCTCTCTCCGCCCGTCCTGTCAGGGGGCCATGGTGGTGCTGACCTCTGGAAGTGCTGCTGCCCACTGCCACCAGAGTGAAGGCGCTGCCTCCTTGGCCCCCGCTCCTCCTCAGATATTCTCATTTCCTTTCCCCCCTTTAATTTTAAAGGTATGACTTATATTCGGGGTGCAGTTTATACGGTAAATGCAGCTGCATGTTTCCCCCCAAAAAGCAAACTGCAGCTGGGGATAGGGGAGATTAGGAAAACAGCTGGGGAGGCAGCTAAAGGTCCTTCCTCGGTGGCACAGCCCCTGATCAAATTAACACAAGCAGGTAACGTTATTTTTAAAAGCTGCAGAAGATTGTGATTAGGGATCCCCTTGGCGTATCTAGTTCCCCCTCTGCGCATGACAGAAACAGCCCTAACTCTGCTTCCTTGTTGCTAAAGGTTTCTTAGACGTCTCCAGTGCTAAGTCCAGATACAGCCTTCACGACAACATGAGCAAGATTAAGGCACCTACACAGATCATTTGGGGACGGAGTGACAAGGTAAGTTGTGCGTGCACATGCTTGTGTTCCTAGGGAGCGAGGCAAAAAAAGTGAGCCGTTTCGGTGGCATTTCATTTCCCGAGGTTGTTGCTGTTCTGAATGGTTCGTTTATTTAAATTTGGCACACTTACATTCCCACCTTTCATAATGGAAATCATAGCAGCATGCATGGGCTTCCTAGACAGTCTCTCCTCCAGACCCTGACCAGGCCCAGACCTGTATTTGCTTTAGCAAGGTGGCTGCATCACATGCTCTCAGACCATGGCCTAGGTTAGCTCAAAACAAAGAACTTGGTTCATGGCCTTTATTAAGCTGGACATCTAAGGCAGGAAAAACAAGTGCAGCAAATAATTCCTTTATGGCTTCTACAAACCTAAGTGAAGCACACATCCTGACACTACAGCCACCAATCGTTAAAACAGATACAAATAGGCACATGCCAACCAACAAACTACCGTGTCAGTCCAATCAATATTTGTTTATAATCTGAAATTTAAGGCGCCCCACTTCCAACACCTGCCCTGTCCTAAGAGAACAGGTAATATGGATGCCCTGGGGAACATAAATTCCGACTGAAGGGATGACATGCTAAATCACATTGGAGTTCAAATTTAGGAAGGTGAATACAAAATGGGATGAAGACCCAGAGTAAGGTGAATAATATTACAATAACTGTGCAAGGAGCATTCTTTAATGATTCTGTATTTTCTTTGTTGCATTGTGAATTTTACTATTATATGACAGTCAATCTGAGATGCTTGTGCAAACAAGTTTAATCAGTTGGTCAATAGGGCGACTCTACAAGCAGAATTGGGATTCAGCTTGTCACTAAGTACCACTTAGCAGTTGCAAAGTTACTGTGCAAGGCAAAACCTCTCTGAATGGAGCAGGACTTCCTCTCTCGCTCCTATGTCCACCACCCCACAAATTTGATCTTGGTTGTTCCCCCAACCCTTTTAGAGCAGATTTGGGGGCAGGGGTCCACAGGAGGATGAGAGAGAGGGGAGATTTGTTGGATTCAGTTGTGACTGACTACTGATGATGGTGATGATGGTAATAGTCATATGATAACACAATATAGATTTATACCACAACTCACCCAAGGTTAGGGATGCTATCAATAGTCACAGGTGAGAGATTTCCTCCCAGTGCCATGCAGACACCAGGGGGAAAATATATACTCATTCTTTGTTGTTCAGGTCTTCGATTCATCCGGCGCAGAAGTTTTGGCAACAGCAATTCCCATCTCCCAAGTGCATATGCTGGATAAATGTGGACACTTCATAGCATTCGAGAGACCCAAGAAATCTGCAAAGCTCATCCTAGAATTCTACAATTCAGTTTGCGACAAAGCAGAGACCAAGAAGGTGGCATAAACCTCACTGAGTCCGGCAGCTGGAGTATTTAAAGGGACTTCCTACTCTGGAAAGAAAAAACATGGGGCATAACGTTGTGGGTGTCTGTGCTGGATTCCTTCATTTGTGAAAAGACGGTTATTTATTTATTTCTAAAGTTGGTTATGTCCCACCTTTCAGCCCTGGACTGACCTTAAGGATTCTGGAATGTTCAAGTTGACTTCTTTCCTTCGACATATTGGAACCCGGAATTAAATTGCATGATTTGCAGCACAGTCCTATGCACGTCTATTTAGAAGTTAGTCTCATTGAGTTCACTGGGGCTCACTCCCAGAGAAACGGTACAGCAGAGGTGGGGAACCTGAGGTGTTTGTTGTTGTTGGACTCCAAAGCCCACCAGCCCCAGTCATTGCCAATAGTCAGGGGTGGAGGAGCTGGGGCCCAGTATCATCTCGGGAAGGCCCACGTTCCCCATGCTAGTGTCACAGCCTTCAATTATAAAACCAAACTGGGAGCCTTTATGGAATCATATTGTGTAATTTTTACTTGATGCCTGTCACTTCCCCTCTCCCTTATTTCAAAAATAGGATGCACTTCAGAAACGGACAGATCTGTCAAATGCACCTTGCTATCTCAACAGACAGCATATACATTTTTAAGACAAACTTTAGGCTGCTTCCAAGATTCAGCTGAGATGGTGGTGCCAGAAAGACAGGTCCCTTTTTACACAGTCAATATTCCATCTGCCACCAAATCCTTAGTCAGACACTTCTCACAATATGTTGCAAAAATAGAAACGCTGCCATTTTTCTCCATCCCTTCAATAAAGCTTTAGCCGCACCTCCTCCCTTGTCAGATCTCAGTCCTTTAACCTCTTAACCAAACTGAGCATCCAATGAGAATTCATCTCTCCATACTGGGAAGTCCGTGATGCCCCTCCTCAAATTTTACAAAGTCCCGTGCCCTTCCACATCCAGCACAACTGCCTGGTCTTCCCTGTTAAAAGCAATCCAAGCTTCACAAACTGGGCTCACTCCTCTCTGCCTTATATTCACCATTATCTCTCTGCTTCTAATATTCACTGACATTTTCACCACCATCAAGTTGCTCAGAAACTGCAATGGATCTGCTTGGTTTTGGTGCCATTTCTGGGATACCCTCTTGTATCACCTGCATAGTTCTCTACTTCTTTTCCTTCAATTCCTTCCCCCAAAGTGCACATTTTCCATACAGCATATTGCTTAGCCTTTCCCAAGGGAAAAATGAAGCTCTGCAGAACAGACCTATGAATGCCAATCAAAAGAAAGTCCAGCTGTTTCCAATGGTGCTTAGTCCAAAATTAATCTTTAAAGGATTAAAACTTGCCCATTTAACCATGTCTGTTCATATCCCTAGGTGCCCTTGTCTTTTCAGCATTCCTCCAGTGTTGACATTTATATTGTAAGCTCACTGGGGGTAGGGACCTGGATTTTTTTCCCTTCCCTTATTCCTCTTTGTAAAGCATCATGTAGCACAGTTTCCAGAAATCCTGTGCCCCTCAGAAGTTTTGGACTACAACTTCTATCAGCCTCAACCAGCCTATGCACTACTAGACAACGGGAATTGTACATGAGGATGTCACATAGAGAAAGATGGGCAATGGACTTTGACATGACTCAGAATTGCTTCTCTCACTATAATGTGATGAAGGTGATTGTTGATCCATGGGTGGCACCAGGAAAGAGAGACAAGCATTAGGACTCGAGGTTCTAATTGTCCAAATCATGTTTTCCTCCTGTTATTTGGGAAAGTTGGTTAATGGGCAAGAGATCTGTGCCCTCCACACTCTTTAGACTTAGCAGAAAGAATAGTCTAGAAAGCAGGACATCATCAAAAGAAAATCCTCATTTAAAAAGTTGTGAAAGGGACAGTCTTCGCCACCTCTGAAGGACATAGCATGTTTCTGTCATGCAGTTTAAGAACATGCAAGCGGCAAGGTTATTCTTCCATGGTATACTTCCACAGGGCTTCAAGGAACTTGGCAAAGTAGAGCTTTCTTGTACAAACATAATAATGCTGATTATCCTGTCAATTACGGTTCAACATTAATAAACCAAACTGAGCATGACTAGCTGGCATTATTAAGGAATGCTTCCCCAGGAAAATGTGCACACAGTCCTTCAACTCGAGAGCTTACCTTTACTTCCCAAAGCTGAAGTTGACAACAGCATTAAAGCTATTCTCCAACTGTACTGAACACTCCAACGTGAAACAATCACCAAGTTTAAAAATGAATAGAAAAAACAGAAACATGGAGGCATGACAGAGGCTTACAAACACTTTGCAGATAAGATAGGTACACACACTTTTCTCCCATCCTTATAAATTTTGAAGCTTTGGCTTTTGAAATGTTTGATTGGCATTGGGCTCAGGACAGCTGTAAACTTCACATTAAACAACTGATGGAACTCACTGCCACAAGATGTGGCTACTAATAGGTGGCTTTATTAAATTATATAAATTCATGGAGTATTAAGTCCATCAATAGCTTATCAGTAACTGTAAGGTATGATAACTAAATTTATGGACCTATTAGGATAACCAAGGGATGGTTTATTACCCCTCATGTTTTAAACCTGGGCACTGTTAGAAAAAAAAACATACCTAGTACAAGAAGGGCATTTTTTTCTGACCAAAGTGGCAAAAACAGGCTCAAATAGAGAGAATGGCTTTATAAACAATTATAACCAGTGCTATACATCTGCTGCAATTCCATGAGTAAAGAGCTCCATTTCCAAAGGATCTGAGTTTTCATTTTTAAAAAGTTCCTAGAATTATATGAGTGGAAGCTAAAAGATTTCCTGTTGGCAAGGAACCACAATTATGCAAAATGAGAACATACTAATTTGTTTAGTTTGCATAATTTATACAAGTCTGAGAAATGGGTGAATTTGTGTAGAACTACCCCCCCCAAAAAAGTCAGTACACACAGAGACCCGAATATAACATACTCTAACAGCAAGTTCTACTCTATTCCAGCTTTCTACTGGCAAGCAACAGAACACTCAGCCCTGCTCAGACAGACTAAAATAGGCTACATTACTTTCAGTGCATTTTCTCCTACATGTTCCTAGAAATCTATGGAACAAAGCTTGCTACTTTTTGCCACTATATAACTGAATCATTGGTGCTCCTAGGTCCTAAAATTTGCTTTGTATTGAAATGATGTTTTAAAGTGAATTGCAAACGCAACTCAAGTGCCAAACAAGAACTCAAACAAATTAAGATAAAACTTGCATTAATTTAATGAGAACCATACGGATCATCCTTCCTGGTGGCAAGGGGCTGTTTCCTTTTCATGCAGATCTATTCTCTGTAACAATAATCCTTAAAGCCTTCATAAGCTCAGATTCAGATATCATAAACAGCTCAAAAAATAGCACTATAAAACCAGCAGTGCTGGCAGGCATTGGACCAGGAGTCAGGTTGGAAGTGGAGCACTCAAGACAGCCATGGGTTGTGGGGCTTCCAGTGACCCAGGTGAGTTGGTGCGGCATGGCAGCGAGAGCTTAAAGGGTTTGCAACAGAGCAGCCAAGAAATGATGTATGGTACCACAACCATGGACGCAGGTGGTGCTGTGGTCTAAACCACAGAGCCTAGGGCTTGCCGATTAGAAGGTCGGCGGTTCGAATCCCCGCAACGGGGTGAGCTCCCGTTGCTCAGTCCCAGCTCCTGCCAACCTAGCAGTTCAAAAGCACACCAGTGCGAGTAGATAAATAGGTACTGCTGCGACGGGAAGGTAAATGGCGTTTCCGTGCGCTGCTCTGGTTCTCCAGAAGTGGCTTTGTCATGCTGGCCACATGACCCGGAAGCTGTCTGAGGACAAACACCAGCTCCCTTGGCCAGTAAAGCGAGATGAGCGCCGCAACCCCAGAGTTGTCCACGACTGGACTTAATGGTCAGGGGTCCCTTTACCTTACCACAACCTTGGTGAATAATTTTTGCTAAGGGCTACTGAGGAGAGTAGTGGTTTCTCAAGAAAGCAGGGGAGAGTTGCGCAAAAACCGCTTGCTATGGGCAGCACTTCTCATCACGCTTAAGGGTGTGATGAATCAATCCTTGGACTTTGGGTGGAAGCGGGGAATTAGACAATTAATTGGTCCTGTTTCGCCTTAACTGTGGGAGCCAAGGGAATCTAATGAGCTGCCCTGATCCACTTTGCTTGATCTAGTGTGGGGGTAGCAGCTTCAATTTTTTCCCTTTTCTTTTAAAGATTGTCACAGTAAGTTAACACTGAGGAGTGGACGTTCA
The DNA here is from genome assembly GCF_964106645.2 of Podarcis pityusensis. Classification (NCBI taxonomy): domain Eukaryota; kingdom Metazoa; phylum Chordata; class Lepidosauria; order Squamata; family Lacertidae; genus Podarcis; species Podarcis pityusensis. Next base: position 105,963,555 of record NC_138029.1, read on the forward strand.
ACAACACAATGCTTATTTGCCTTCCGCAGGCAGAGCAAATTGTGTTCAATCAAAATTCCTGCACTTCCAAGCGGCAACATTATCAGTAAGAGAGAAATGAAGCAAGGAAAATGAACGCTCTGCTGTTAATGCTGCACACTTTTTGTTTTATTACACATTACAGTGGTACCTTGGTTTAAGAACAGCTTAGTTTATGAACAACTTGGATTAAGAACGCTGCAAACCCGGAAGTGTTTTGGTTTGTGAACTTTGCCTTGGAATAAGAACATGTTCCGCTTCCTGTTGAGTGTGTTCCATTTGTAAATTGAGTCCCCCGCTGCTATGGGAAAGCATGCCTTGGTTTAAGAACGCTTTGGTTTAAGAACGGACTTCAGGACGGATTAAGTTCGTAAACCAAGGTACCACTGTACTAGGTAGTGTAGGAGAGGCGCAGGCTAGCCATCAGTGACAGTCCTGCCCATCTTATTCTGTTATTGAAAGACACTACATCTCTTTTTGTCAAACAAAGTAAGATTCTAGGGCTGGATTGAAAGACTGTCTATCGAATTGGCATGCAAAGCTCCCTATTTTTAAAACTGGATTCTAGTTAAGTCTTAGGGTGTTTGGGAGAGGTGTGGTCAAATGAAGCCTGCAGAATCAACATGGGAGCCCAAGAGTTGAGTTTTAGCCAAGTTAAAGACAAACACTGACGATGACAGAAATCAAGGAGAAAAGCAGCAATTTCAAGCAAATTATGCCCCATCTCTAGTTGTGAATTTGGGTCCTAGTAGCTAAACAAGCGGAACGGCTAGGATGCAGAATCTTTAAGTAAAACCAGGCTCTGTTTTAGGTTTCTACAATCACCTCCATTCACACTGCATAACATTTATTTTCCAGGGCCACCAGAATGTGAAGAGAGGTAAGATATAAAAGTAGTGAAAATTGTTACCCAATTGTAAAACGATGAATGAGAGTTGATTGAGACTTAATTCAATCAACACAAATCTGTCCGTTAATGTAAGAAAAATAAAGTTCTAAGAATACATTTATCAAATCAAGGACCGTAGAATCATAGAACTGTAGAGATGAAAGGTACCCTGAAGGTCATCTGATACAACTCCCTGCAATGAAGGAATCTCAAGAAAGCATCCATGACAGATGGCTACAACTTCTTCCTTTCCCAGTCTTAACCAGAATTTGGCATTCTCACCTTAACAAGGATTTGAAAGAGATCAACTCTGGTTAAGAGGGAATCTGGTTGGCATTAGCTGGTGCAGATGTAACGTTAAACCACTGTTAAAGAGGGCAGAGGGAAAGAAGGGAAAATTTGCTCCAGAAAGTGGAAGAGGAGGGAGAGAATGGAGCAATGTATTTCTTAACTATAGTTAATCAAAATGCTGTAATGTAAGGGTTACAGCATTCTGCCCAACTTTCTTCAAGGTGAAGGAATGGCAACAGGATCCTGGGATATCACCCAGAAAGCCCTTAAAAACACATGAATAAATTACACACAATCACACATGACTACAGAAAAACAACCACGTGTACACAGCCATGTTCACACATCAAATTAACCATGGTTTATCTTGATTTCCACCAGTTGCATTGAACTTTAGATTCCTGCACCCCTCCTTCCACCTCCCTGTGTGGCTGGGAAGAAGCACGCAGGAGCTTTTAGTTTCACTTTGAGTAAATCATGACTTCCTGCTCCAGCTGAATCTGGAATTTTAGATCAATGCTACTTAGATTGATTTCAAAACAAGCCAACTTCAAACCTTGGGTTATGAAGCTGGTTTGTTTAAACCAACCAGAGTTAGCATTAACTCATGATCCCCAGTTTGGACAAAATGGGAAGTTGTGTTTTACCGAAAGTGAAAGCATCTACAGTCCTTGTTCCAGTCACAGAAGAAAGAGGAACAGGGAGGAGCCGAAGGGTTACTAGGGTTGGACACATCACAATAAACCTTATCATGATATGCAAACTAGGTCACTGTGCAAACAACTCCAAAATGTCAGGTGTCACGCTTTCACAATTAAACGAGCTTAAGAACCCTGTTTAGAATGACACTCCCATTTAGTGCCAAGTACTATAATTATAAACAAATCATTTCTCTTTCATCTACTCTTTTGATCAATGACACATTTAATCCAGTAAAAGCCTTTTAATCAAGAAAGCAATCTAACCAATTAGATAACCAATCACTGCAGCTTTCTGCAAAATGCCACTTGAACATTCATATATGGTGCAAAGGCTTTTGAACTAGTGTTTAAATATGATTGATGAACTCATTGAATGCAATATGCTGCCAACAGAAGCAAGCACTCATTAAAATGTTGTTTATCTTTTGGTTCAGGGCAGAAAGTGAAGGCAGGTAAGTTGTGTTGCAACCAACACACACACACACACACACAATGTAAAGTGTCCTTACTCGTGTTAATAGGAACGCAAAGCCACGGGATGGTTAGAATTTGTTTAAAATTATTATTATTTATTAAATTTATTAAATCTTGTCCAAGGCAACCCAAAGAGACACACAACCAGTACTAAATTAAAATGTGGCCTTTAAAAAGGTTATCAAAAGAAAATTATTCCAAGTGAATAAGCAAGCAGTAATGGGTAATGCTGGTGTCACAGCTTCACAACATAGTAGCTAAGTTATGAACTACAAACCCAGATGTCCTCAGTTCAAATATTGCTTCCCCTAGGAGCTCATAGATCTACCTCCTGGGAAGTCACTCTTAGGCTCAGTGTAATGGGGCTTTCCCCCTCTACCTCCCATGCCACTCCCACTGGTATGCAGAGGAAGGGTGGGCTGTTAATGGGCGTAGCCAGGCTTTATTGGGGGGAGGCTTTATGGGGGAGGACAGAACCAAGTTATCTGTGATGTGATTGGTCAGTTGGTTTTTTTTATTTATTGACTTAATTTTGGGGGGCAGCTGCCCCCTTGAATATACCCATGGGGCTGTTCTAACTGGCAGCATGCTGAATTTCTCCCACAGCACTGTAGGATATAATCCACTGAGAGCAGTCAAGTACAACATTCCTTGTTTTCCTAGAGTGGACATGCAAGGGAATGTTTGGTCCAGCCAGTCGAAACTTACTGTTCCTCCTGGCTTGGAGCATCCTTCCTTGCATGTGACTAGTGGGTGGGCCTGACTTTTCCAGACCTGGTAAAAGGACAAGGCATGCTGCCACTCTCTCTCTTTTCCATCTTCTTTTCGTCCTGCGAACTTCCTGAAATGAACTGCTGGCTGCCAACCGAGCAGTCCCTCAGGTCATCTCCCTTATGGGGTAAACGCATTTTTATACATTTGTAACTTTAAGCCTAAAGTCTGCCTTCAGGGATCACACTGTGCTCTGCCTGATCGTGAGTAAACTTTCTTTTTATTGCTTATGAATAAGACTGTGGTGTCTTTATTCTTTTAGGGGGGATTCAAGCGGGTCTTACCAGGAAAATATTAGAACACATTTCAATCTGGATAAGCCAGACTGAATTGTGTATTGTCTTAAGAAACTCACACGAGTTTGCAACTAGTTCTTTGCTGTGCGTGAGAAGGGGAATGTAAATTCTGCTAAGTAAAGGAACTTGCTAGTGCAAGTTAGGAAGGATATTAATAAACAATATATCCTCTCCTGCCACCCTGAACATTTCCACAAGCACTAGAATATATGGGTGGTATTCAATGCGAGTCCTGCTTGTTCATTTCAATGGGTCTTCTGAGTAGCACTTAGTAAAATACTGGCTTTAGTGCACAAGCAGTTTGCATGGATAGCAGTGTTTTCCCCCTCCAATATGGTCAGTTACAAAATATAACCATATCCCTACTCCCTTTCATTTTGACTTATGCTCCAATTCTTATAGACCCCACCTAATGGGGAAATACCATAACATATTTTTGATAATTATGTGACTGAATCCCTGCGCTTATGCTCTACACGGAAGAAAGAAAGAAAGAAAGAAAGAAAGAAAGGAAGGAAGGAAGCCTGGGTGGGGAAAAGAAAAGAGTGGGACTATTACAGGATAGACACACTCCACAATTTGGCTACCATCTACAGGGCTATGACGACTTTGAGCTTGCTGCCCTCTGCTATTAGTAGGGATCACACATTATTTGAAATTCATCTAATATACCTCAGGGTTCCTGTTTATCAAGCTAACCTCCACTATATCTCTTCCTTACTACGACAAATGAATTGTTTAGGCCGCCAACACAAAGCACTTATGTTGGACAAGGATCAAAGGCAGATATTCAAGAGGAAGTTAATAGGTTGGTATCTTTCCCCAGCCCTTCTGTGCTGTTCCTCTTGCCACACAGCATAACAATACGTCGTGTTATGTAACATTACTTGATTCCTCCTGGCTTTCCAGCATCTAATGCAAGCATAGGAGAGGTGGTGGCTGGTGTAAGATTCATATGCAGAGACAGCTCTGATACAGAGGCATCAATGGAGGCCTGGAAAGACGTGCAACAGAAGCATTTTTAGGAAAACGATGCTGCTTTATAAACAGAGGTGAAGGAAGTCATACACGCCTATACTTTGCTTTTCTGTTTGTCTTGAGCTAAAAATAGCTTAATTCCATCAAAACCATCTGTTCTTTGATTTTATGGTGATTGGTTTTTTTTTTAAGGGTACATTACAGAGCCAATAAATGTTTCTTGTCTCTTATCAGCCTGGAAAGAAAGTCATGAGAATGGAAAAGCTGATTCCCAATTACCTGCTGCCTGGAACATTTTGCACCTTCGGTTATACAAAATTGAAAAACGAAGCAAAACAAAATCCTCGGTATTTTGCTCAACGGGAAATTTGATTGGCTGCGGCATATTGACAATTGCTCCCAGAACTGATCAAGGATGGTTGTAACAGAACGAGGCTAACCCAACTGCATCCAAAAGACTTGGGGTGGAAAAAAAGAACAACTCTGTAAAACCATAGGCTTAACTCCTGCATATCAGTCCATATGCAGCCACAAGAAAGCCCCACAACAACCTCTTTGGGACAGGCTTCCCACAGCTATAGGACAGGTGCTAAGAACATCCATCTGCATGCTACAACTTGACATGCAGGGAAGAATGAGCACCAATTTCTTGCCAGATCAGAGATTGTATAATAACGAGCCTTTTTGCTAAAGATAAGATAAGATAAGATAAGATAAATTTATTGTCATTGTCCGTATATACACAGTATACACAACAACGAAAATCAAACACCCACCCAAAGACCGGGTTCACATACACATTTGCACGTATCTCCAACACTCTCATCCTATTCAGACATAATCTATAAAAACATATCATACTCCAGAATGTAACATAACCTATTAAAAGCATAACATAACCTAAAAACCTGTCTCATTCCTTCCTACTCCCTGCTTGCTATTTCTTGCAACTGGCCCTGAGATCATTATTTAGTGCAATCAGAGCTCTTGGATAGAAACTATTCAGAAGGCGTGTGGTTCGTGTTTTCATTGTCCTATATCTTCTGCCCGAAGGCAACAGTTCAAAGAAGTTGTGAGCGGGATGGGTGGGATCTCTCAGGATATTGTGTGACTTCCTCAAAGTGCGAGACGTGAAGATCTCATCCAGGGTTGGTAGTTGGAGCCCAATAACATTCTGGGCAATTTTAATTATTCTCTGTAAAGCTTTTTTATCCGTTTCAGAGCTGCTCCCATACCACGATAATATACTATAGGTTAAGACACTCTCGATGGTACTGTGATAATAGGACAGAAGTAGGTGCTGAGATAGATTCAGTCCCCTGAGCATTCTCAGGAAATACAACCTCCCCTGCACCTTCCTCACAACCATATTAATATTTGCAGTCCATGAGAGGTCCTCAGAGATGTAAATGCCCAGGTATTTAAAACTACCAACCCTCTCCACCTCCTCGCCATTTATGTGCAATGGTAAAAATACACTTTTCTTTCTCCTAAAGTCAATTATGAGTTCTTTGGTTTTTTTGGTGTTAAGCATAAGATTGTTTTCTTTACACCATTGAATTAACCCCTGTACTTCTTTCCTATAAGCAGTCTCATCGTTCTCACTAATGAGCCCCACCACTGTTGTATCATCCGCAAATTTGATGATTGTGTTGGACTTATACAGTGGGGTGCAATCAAATGTGTACAGGGAATAGAGAAAGGGACTTAGCACACATCCCTGAGGGGCTCCTGTGCTTAATACTAGAGTAGAAGAATAGTAAGGGCCCATTCTCACTGTCTGCGGCCTATCAGTCAGGAAATTCCTTACCCACAGACAGATCTTCTGATGTATACCCAAATTGGTCATTTTAAGAAATAACCTGTCTGGCAGAATTGTATTGAAGGCAGAACTGTAGTCCACAAACAACAGCCTTGCGTAGGTTCCCTGTCGTTCTAGATGACTCAGTACAGTATGGACAGCGATGGAAATAGCATCATCAGTAGATCTATTTCTTCTGTATGCAAACTGGAACGGGTCTAGAGTGGATGGAAGACCAGCCTTAATATGATCTAGCACCAATCTCTCAAAACATTTCATAACGACAGATGTTAGGGCTATTGGTCTATAGTCATTGAGAGATACCACCACTGACTGCTTGGGGACTGGCACTATAATCGATGTCTTCAGGCAGGTAGGGACAGAACCCTGCAACAGGGATAGGTTAAAAATGTCCGTAAACACACCAGCTAATTCTGCAGCGCAGTCCCTAATAGCCCGTCCCATGATTCCATCCGGTCCAGCTGCCTTCCTAATGTTAATGCTCCGAAAGGCACGTTGTACGTCACAGGTCTGTAATAAAAATGGTTGTCTATCAGTAGTAGTTTCTGATGATGTGCTGGTAGCCAATGCTGTAGTGACGGTAGTTCCAGTTCCCACCTCAAAGCGACTAAAAAATTGATTCAGTCGGGAATACCTCATGTTGTAACAATGCCATGTGGAAATATGGGGAAAGTGTTAGAAAATCAGATACAGTGGTACCTTGGGTTACATATGCTTCAGGTTACATATGCTTCAGGTTACAGACTCTGCTAAGCCAGAAATAGTACCTCAGGTTAAGAACTTTGCTTCAGGATGAGAACAGAAATCGTGCTCCGGCGGCGGCAGGAGGCCCCATTAGCTAAAGTGGTGCTTCAGGTTAAGAACAGTTTCAGGTTCAGAACGGACCTCCGGAACGAATTAAGTACTTAACCCGAGGTACCACTGTACAGTCATACCTCGAGTTGAATGTGCTTCAGGTTGACCGATGGAAGCAAAAGCTCTGAAAAAGCTCAATATGGAGGTCAAATGGCCGAAATATTGGGAAATTCTGGAACAAGATGGAGATAGACTGAAATTGCAGAGTTTTGAGAAATTAAAAAACAAAGTGCAAGACTGGCTTCATTATTATCAGATAATGGAGGCATACAATTTGGACAAGAAAATTGGCTTCCAGGTGGAAAAATCAAAATTAGAAACTGAACTGTTAGAACCCAAAACTAAGATTTTGTCAAAAATGTATAACTTGCTGTTGAAATGGAATACTCAGGATGAAACGGTGAAATCTGCTATGATTAAATGGGCACAAGATGTTGGACATAACATAATGATGGCTGACTGGGAACAGTTATGGACCACAGGTATGAAGTTTACGGCATGTAATGCCTTAAGAGAGAATATTATGAAAATGATATACAGGTGGTACATGACCCCAGTCAAGCTTGCAAAAATTTATCATTTGCCCAATAATAAATGCTGGAAATGTAAAGAAACTGAAGGTACATTCTTTCACCTTTGGTGGACGTGCCCAAGGATTAAGGCTTTCTGGGAGATGATATATAATGAATTGAAAAAGGTATTTAAATATACCTTCTTGAAGAAACCAGAGGCCTTTCTCCTAGGCATAGTCGGCCAATTGGTGCCAAAGAAGGACAGAACTTTTTTTATGTATGCCACAACAACAGCAAGAACACTCATTGCAAAGTATTGGAAGACACAAGATCTACCCACTCTGGAAGAATGGCAGATGAAGCTGATAGACTATATGGAACTGGCAGAAATGATTGGCAGAATCTGAGACCAGGGAGAAGAGTCGGTGGAAGAAGATTGGAAGAAATTCAAAGACTATCTATAGAAATATTGTAAAATTAATGAATGTTAGAATGATGTTGGATAGAAATTAAGTGGTTTCCAGCTGTAATGCTTTAAGGGTATATGAAAAATGGGTTGTTAATAGGTAAAAATCTAACGTTACTAATTTAAGACCAAAGATTAGGATAAACAAAGAGGGTAAGGATTTGCTGAACCAACAAACTGAACTGGAATACAAAAAAGGGAGGTATGAGGAGGTCCGGGAAACAAGCTAAGGAAAAATAAGTAATGGAAAAATTGAGTGGTTTTTAATCATTTTTATTTTGTATTTTGTATTTTTTCTTTTTTTCCCTTTTTTTTTCATTTTTATATTGTAACATTTGGAAAATCTCAATAAATATCTTATAAAAAAAAAAAAGAATGTGCTTCAGGTTGAGCGCTTTCGGGTTGTGCTCCGCAGCAACCCAGAAGTAACGGAGTGTGTTACTTCCGGGTTGCACCGCTTGCACAGACGCTCGAAATGACGTCACACTCATGCGCGGAAGCGGCAAAACACGACCCGCGCATGCGCATCTTACGTTCCATTCAGGATGCGAACGGGGCTCCGGAACGGATCCTGTTCGCATCCCAAGGTACCACTGTATATAATCTAATGGCACCTTAAGCCTAGGTTACGGTCGTCATAACGCAATGTCTAGGTACCATTCCCCGCCCTTGTAGGATAGTGATTGCTGTTGTTGTTCATTTCATTTCATTTCTATGCTGCTTTGCATTTTAAAGAACAAATCTCAAACCAGTTTACATAAAATATCAAATCAAACAATCCAGAATAAAACAAATTCAAGCTTCAAGGAAAATATTTCAGATCCTTCTCTGACATTCTGCTTTCCTCCGTCACCAATTGCCTTCAGGACTTATTGTAGTGGGAAGGTGGGACTGAAAATTTTTAAACAAATAAGAACAATGGTATCTTCCACTGGTTTGCAAATATTTGAACTTTTCAAGGCAAGGACTCTAGAATCAAGTGTCCAATCTGTGGCGAAATTCATACAATGCTTCAACCTCACAGAATACTGTACTGTTACTCACCTTAAGGTGGTCGTGCTTGAATAAAGGAACTGCAGAGAAAGATTGTAGGGTGAATCTAGTGAATTACAATTTATCAAGATTTCAATTCTATCATCCCAGTGGCCTAAGAAAATGGTCTTTAATCCTCAAAAGGTGTTAATTAGCTAACCAATGCTAGGGTGTTTGTGTTAATGTTGCTTTGTGAATTGTGAATAATCATTTTTGACAAAATTAAACTTTAACATATTTATTACCACCTTTATTCTTTGCATTTCTTTCCTCTCTGATGTTACTGCTTTTCTTCTTCCTTCTCTTGAGACAGACAGATGCCAGCCAGCCAGCCAACCAACCAGAAACACCCACACCCAACTTAGGATATTATTTCATGCAGCTGGTGGATTCTAATGCACTCAGGTTTATGCCTTTTTTATTGTGGTGTAAGACATTACCTTATGATTCATAAATCGACCCTCTATAATAGCTACAGTTTCCCTTACAAATAAATTTATAACTAAAATAAAAATCTGCTGTTCTGTAACCTTCATTTATTAGCCAGACACTGAACGAGTTATTCCACCTGCACAGTTTAATGATTCCTCTGGCATAAAAACCCAAATGCAAATTCTGGAGAGAGAAAGTAACACGTAAAAAAATGGGTCTGTGGAAGAACAATTGAGTTAGTAAGCCAGGTGTTCAACCTAAGTTGGGAATACAGTGCTGCCCCGCAAGACGAATGCCTTGCAAGACGAAAAACCCGCTAGACGAAAGGGTTTTCCGTTTTTCGATGCGCTTTTCAGGACGAATTCCCCTATGGGCTTGCTTCGCAAGACGAAAATGTCTTGCGAGTCTTGAGATTTTTTTCGCTTCCCCCCCCTTTTTCTAATAATAGCTAATAGCCTTTTAGCCGCTAAGCCGCTAAGCCTTTAATAGCCGCTAAACCGCTAATAGGGTTGCTTCGCAAGACGAAAAAACCGCTAGACGAAGAGACTCGCGGAACGGATTAATTTCATCTTGCGAGGCACCACTGTAGTGCAAGACTGACTTTTGAAAGCTTCTCTATGACTGTGGGGGCTAGAAATAATAATAATAATAATAATAATAATAATAATAATAATAATAATTTTGTTTATTCCCTGCCCATGCAGCTTTTCCTGTCTGCTAGATTCCCGTTTGCAAGGAGTGTGACATGCAAGAGCATTTGAGCACCTGTTTCTGACCTGCAATCCAAGTGATCTCAGGAGGGCTGCACTGGGTCAGACTACTGGTCCATCCAACCCAGAAGTATGCATTCTCTCTGGCAATGACTGCCCAGTGTATATCAGACTGAAAGGTCTTTCTTAGCACCTGCCACCTGAGACTTTTTAACCTGGAGATGCCAAGAATTTGACTAGGGGCCTTCTCTCCATGCAAAGCATGCCTTCTTCCACTATGCAATGGTCCTTCCTCTCCCCTGAAGAGTTATTGCACCAAGCAGCCATGACCTTTCAGTATTGCCTGTATTCCATACTGCACATGGCTCAAACTGAATTGTCTCTTTTAATTTGTAAGCGTGGGTAAGGATCATGTTCGCTGAAGTTTGAAAAGCAGACGAAGACACACAAGAAGGTAATCAGGAAGGCTGGACATGGCATGTCAGGTTTTATTAGTCGGAAGTGTAGTCAAACCCCAGATCAGATTGACACCAGCATCTCATATGGCGGGTGTACTCTCCCCCACCTTGGGCAATACTATAGTGCAAGAACTGATCCCTCTGCAAATCTGCCCACACTTTTTGAAAACAAACAAGGACAAAAAAAAAAATCATCAAATATTAGCTGTAAAAATGAGTTAAAACAGGCCCCTCCCCAACAGATCTAAAAAACCCCAAGAGAACATCCCACATACTTAATGCAACAGAACTTATCATAACCAGTTTGTGGAATTCTCACAGGCAAGACGCATTTACAGCACTTGGAGCCTTGAGGTAGCATTTTTAAGCAAAATTGAAATTACCTTTGTGACCGGAGAAAAGCATTCATAGCACATGGTTTAAGATTTAGATAGGCTCAGAAAATTTGTGTCACGTGCCTAAGAGATTAGGGACCGTTTTCTGCTTCCTGGGTGATCAAGGCGCAACATAGCCCTACAGCCTGTACAGGGAGAAACCACACAGAGAGAAGGCCTCTTCAAATGAATCATGTGGTTGAGCAACTGGAACACACTGACTTCACCAGCAGTACTCACAACAAAATATAACGGGGGGGCCGGACCCAGAAAAGTTGTATTTTTGGCAAGACTAGTATACAAATACATGTCAATAACAACTAAAAAGAAAATGGCATTTAAAGGGGTTACCTTTTCTCCTCTGCAAACCTGCACTTCACATATCAACATTTCGTTTCTTACATACATTTAGTGAAATTTGTGCTGTGACATTAACAAAAGTATAACACAGGGACACTGTAAGCTCTTCCTACCAGCCTCAAAAATGACAAGCAGAAAGCTGTGTTGTTGGTGTTTTAAAAAAGGACCATATGAAGAGATATCACTCTCATTAGTCACTTTGCTGCTGAGTTCTCTTATTAAAGCTAGACATCACCAGTGATCATACGCAAACTATTTGCAGATTTCTTTCCCCCTTGATAAAGAGCAATACCAGAAGCAGAAACAAAATTCTTAAAATACGTTCAAATGTCATAAGGAGTTAATGCAGCTATGGTAAAGCAGTGATCCAAAAATGGGAGCTGAACCACTCTCGGTCAATATTGCTAGACTCCAGGGAGATTGGGGACGGAGGCATGAAGGGGGAAATAGTAGATGTCAACATGATTCGTCCAAGTATCTTTCACTCTAAGTATTTCACAATACATCATTTTACAAATAGCCAAATCATTACCACTCAGACATATAAAAAATGGCTCATTTTAAAAGTAATGTTGATGTCTTCAGTGCGAGGAGCAATCCACACGGCTACAAACTGGACTTGTGTTTAAATCCAGCCAAAGAAAGAAGACTGTCCTCCTTGAATGTTCAGCTGGAATTCCCACACAACTTATCTCAGGAACACCAGAAAATTGTGGCTCTTGACAGTGAGTCATATGACCAGTCCACCATCCATAAACACACGGCGATAAATCAGTTTTGCACAAAAAGGAATGTCCAATTTTGGGATTGTGCATTTGAGCCCTTCAACTTGCCTGCTTTCAGAAAAGTATAGAAAATTATTTTCAGCAGGTAGTCTATAGATCAGTATAGCTAGTCTGGCCCCCACCCACTCTACTTCCTGTAAAGACATTTCCCTTCCCTGTCATTTCTTTCTAATGCAGCAGAATCCTCTACAAAACTCCAACAAACAGAACCCCAGAACCTCAGCTTGGCCAGGTTGAGAATGTGCCATTTTGAGTAACGTGTTAAGAACTATATAAAGCAACATTATATAGGGCAAAGACAAACGCCTGCAGGGTTCCAGTGAGTAAGTGCTCAGCATAAGAAGGGAAGGCCTCTACTGGCTAGAAACTGTGGGTCTAGAAGGAATTTGGCTCACCTGAAATTTGACGAAATCTTAAGGAAAACTTGAGAATGGCTTGAATGCATACCTGCTCAACTCAGCTTACAAAGGCTCCACAGTGACCTTTTTCAACCAATCCCCTTAATTAGATCCACAACCTAAAAGAAGTTTACACACTGAAAATCCTACAATGAAAAACAATATCTTTGGTGTAAAATCTTAAGATGAATGAAGCATATTTTTCTTCTGGGCTTTTGTAGCAAGCCTGTCTCCTACAAGCAGAGAACGCACAGCTGAAATGGAGGTGTTGGAGGAAGAAACGCAGGATACAATCACCAGAGCTTGGATGTCTTTTCCATTGGCTTTCATTACATTAAAAAAGTCCTTTTGCCTTCAAGCTTGTACAGTATCATTCCCTGATTCAACAACATATTAAAAATTATGTCTTAAATTGCTAATGTAAAAACATAAAAATGAGACAAACTGGGAAATGGCTACTAACTATGAGCTAATTTGTGGTTGAATCTGTGGCATTGCCAAGAAGGAGGAATTATGAATGGTGGAATTATTTCAGGTTTAAATGGCTGGGCCACAATGAGTGAAAGGTTTTCATCTATAATTGCAAATCCATAATTGGTGAAAATCTCTCTCCAAAATAGTTATGTTTAGAACACACTGAGAAACACTGATAGTGAAATAGTCAAAGCAAAATGACTACTTACAGGTTCCAAAACTTTTTTCCTTAAGAATGTTCTTTCTAATGCTATAAAGAGAATCGTTTTAAAATCTAATTGCTGTAGATATAATACTTGGATAACACTTAATCCAGATTTTTGGCCAAGATCAAATATAGTGAGAGCAGGAGGCCCCACAAGCAACAGGGCTTTTCCTTCCTCTCTCCCAAAATCTGCTCCGGAGGGTTGGGGGAATTGCCAGAGCAGATTTTTAGGGGGAGTGCACAAGGGATAAAATGAGGGAGAAGAGAAAATCCCAAGTTCTATTGTGCAAGCAGATTTTCATTGCCCAGGTGATGAGCATCACTGGATGTTGCTAATTATTTTAAGTAAGCACTAAGATAGAAAGAAGATACTTTTTTAAAAAAATGCTGCTGACTTAGGAAGTGTTTTGGAGAAATGTCGTTAACTGAATCTGAGCTCAAAAGATCCCTCCAGCCACAACATCAATTATCCAGGTAGTGAGATTTTTTCATTTTAGGTTTCTTTCTTTTTTTTTTTTAAAAAAAGAAATCATTCTCGTTTGAAGTAAGTTTCCAAAAAAAGGTTTAGCAAACAGACTTGGCAACTGGAAAGTGTATACCTAATTTTGTTAAAGAATGCTGTAAAATATTAGAGTAGAAGGGAGCCCCTTAAGTACATAAATATAAGTTACAAAAAAAAACACCAAAAAACCAACCCTCCTTAAAAAAAGAGCATTAAAACTGATTCTGCGCAGGGCAGTGCCATGCAAAATTGAAGTGTATAAAGAATCCCCACAAACAGGAACTTGGGTTACGCAATTCTGTTTCCCATCAGACCACAGATTAAGTCTTAATCAAGAAAACAGGTCAACTTTTGGAGGACAATATTGTTGCAACACTTCTGGCCACTGGATCCCTTGACCTAATATTCAAATTCACTGTAGCCTAAAAATATAAAAAACCTAATTCCGTTTTCTGCTAGATACTGCTCAGAATCCAGTATTTTGCTTCATTATTCATCGACTGGAGCAGGTCCACCCTTGGACCCAGAAGCTTTAGAAGCTGCAGTACCTGCTATTTGCAGCAGGTGGCAGGGAAACCTCAGAACTCGCTAGCTCCAAAATCTTCCCATGCCCTTGACATTATCAACTATTTCAAATCCAAGTACAACATCTGTATTAAAAGCAGATTGATACTCTGTCGGGGGGAGGAAACGTCAAAGGGAAGATACTGTAAGGAGGTAGCTGTCCCCGAAAGAAGGAAGAGCCACCTGCTATTCCAAATCACAATTACAAAGTTTTCTCTCGCAATGATTTTTGTTTAAACAAGAACAAATAAGAGGGCTCCACATCTTTCGTATCAGGCACTTGAATTGTTGGAGAGACATGCCATTCTGAATCAAGCAAAGTGAAAGGAGGATTAAGAGACTCAGCAGTAAGCTAGGTCTAATAATGAAATTTCAGCAGCAGCAAAGCAGAGGCCTGGAGCAAACCTTGACCTGTCCAGCTGTGCTGAGACCTATGTAGGTTTCTAAAAAAATGCCCAAGAAGACACCAACAGCCACTGTCCCATAGTGTCCTTCTTTCATTTGTGTGGTGCTGCGCTGTTGCTAATAGGAGACTTTTCTGTGTCTTGAACTGAGAAGGCACTAAGGTACTCTGTGCCTAATTGCCTGGATGGGTCAGGTCCAAGCTAGAACCAAACAACGCTACCAGCTGCTCTTCGTAATGGGTTATATTCCTCTTCATAATGTCCATGCAGGGCCCAAGTAACCTTTCGAATGCTTGCACATCCATAACTGCACAGAAACACAGGGAGACATGGAAAGAATGCATCAAAATAGACTTCAAGGGAAATCCCCGCCCCCCACCTGCACCTCCAAAGAAAACTGGAAGTAGAACAAGTCAACCAAGAAAACAGGGAGATATTGTTCCTTGAGGTTTTTATGGTTGCTCCAAGAGCAGCCACCTGTTTTAGGGAAGTTTTTAATGTTTGATGTTTTATCGTGTTTTTAATTTCTGTTGGGAGCCGCCCGGAGTAGCTGAGCCCAGTCAGATGGGCGGGGTATAAATAATAAATTTGTTGTTGTTGTTGTTAATGGTTTGGACTGCTGCATCAGCAGCATGGTAAGTTGCAGGGACAGAAGGAAAGTGGCACAGTTGATCCGAAGGATGGATCCTTTCTCAATCAGATCATTTCAAGGGAAACCACTTTTCACAGACAGCAAACTTTTGCCTGGTATTGCTATTTACTGTGGATCCCAAGGCTATTCCAGAAATGTATCTAATTCTAGACTGTAGGCCGCATCCAGCAGAATGAACAGAAAACAAAGCCAATGAGAACAAGTCAGATCTATTAATAAGCTGGTTTCCAAACGTAACTACCCAAGCAAACACAGAGCCAAACTGGAGAGCAACTTTTCTGAAAACAGTATGCCTCCAGTATCATTGGTAGGAAGCGTGAGCGAGAGGCCTTTGTCGCTTGTGTATTTGACTGAAACTTACTGATGGGAAGGGTCGACCTTCTTGGTGTCTCCCTTACTGTCTTCTGGACACCAGGCTTTTTAATCTTTCATGGAAACTGTGTTAATATTGCTCTTTTAGATTTCAACTGTTTTATAATTTTATCACTCTATTGTAAACAACCCTGGAATTCCTTTTTTAACATAGCTGTAAAGGTAAAGGTACCCCTGCCCGTACAGGCCAGTCGTGACCGACTCTGGGGTTGCGCGCCCATCTCGCTTAAGAGGCCGGGGGCCAGCGCTGTCCGGAGACACTTCCGGGTCACGGGGCCAGCGTGACGAAGCTGCTCTGGCGAGCCTGCACCAGAGCAGCACACGGAAACGCCGTTTACCTTCCCGCTAGAAAGCGGTACCTATTTATCTACTTGCACTTAAGGCTGCTTTCGAACTGCTAGGTGGGCAGGAGCTGGGACCGAACGACGGGAGCTCACCCCGCCGCGGGGATTCGAACTGCCGACCATGCGATCGGCAAGTCCTAGGCGCTGAGGTTTTACCCACAGCGCCACCCGCATCCCATTAACATAGCTGAGTAGGATATAAATTTACAAAATAAAAATGAAACTGAACGCCCTGTCAGATTTTGAAGCAAACTGGAAGGAACTGATTTCAACTAGGATATCCCGTGATTTAAGTATATAATTCTATGTTGTTTTATCCCCAAAATGTAAAACGCATCAAGAAATTTGGAAACCGCTTTGTTACAAAGCCACCAGGCACCCATTGGTTTTGCCTTCTCTCCATTCTGCAAAGTCAGAGGATTTAATAAATGTGTTCTGGAGAACACCAGAGTTCCTTGGAAGCATTTTAAGAGATTCAAGAATATAAAGGACTCTGAATGTTGGCTTGCCTGCCACTACTGATCTTTCTGTGCAACATGAAGCCACAGAGGAACACTAGCCAGAGGTACACCTTTATCTGAATAGGACACTAGTGAGACTCAACAGTTGTGATGTGGAGTGGCTGTGTTCAAACATAATTCTAGACCAAGGTTTAGTGCTATGTGCATGAGCTGGAAGCCCAAGTGAAGTTTCAGGCTCACACACTTTCCTCTGCACAGGCAGAGGGATTTCATAAGCATTTAGTTTCAGTTTCACAGACTACTTGCCACGCCATGTGAAACAATGGTGTGGTATATCACAAACTCTAGCACACTCTAAACTGTGGGTTATG
Organism: Podarcis pityusensis; assembly: GCF_964106645.2. Lineage (NCBI taxonomy): Eukaryota > Metazoa > Chordata > Lepidosauria > Squamata > Lacertidae > Podarcis > Podarcis pityusensis. The sequence goes on from NC_138029.1 coordinate 105,980,526, forward strand.
AAACTGTCATGTTTAAATAATCAGTTTGTGATAAACCACAATCTCTGGTTTTGCTTAGCAGCTACAATTCTTGATTTTAAATGACAGCTCACTTCCTCTTGAGCAGATAATAAAGTTTCAAGGGAACTTTCTAAATACTGATATCCTTAGATAACTCTGTTGGTTAACATGACCCCTTCACTATGGGGCCTTGGGTGTCAAGTAAAGACTATCTTTTCACCTCGGCTTTTGAAAATAATTGCTCAGGTCAGGGTTAATATAAAGACCACTGCAGTTTGTATTGTTATTTTAACAAAGCCGCATTGCTGTTCATCAGTGTTTACTTAACTCTTTGCTTTTTATGGTTGTAAACCTGAATTTTATTGTTTTAACTGATTTACTATAAACTGCCCTGGGATTTTAAATTGGTGGCTGGTTTAAAATAATAAATAATATAATGCTAGAAAGGAATTACAGAGTGTTCATACCATCTATGACTGACTTGGTTCACTCACAAATCAGCATATTTGTCCATAAAACTGAAGTCCATTCACTGCCTCCTATTATGGAAACGAATGTAGTTGTTCACCCAAGATTAGAGTGAAGAATCGGGAAACTGTAATTTTACTAGGCATCACTGACTGAACTTCCAAGTTGCTGTCTTGGATGAAGAAATCAAGGTCTCAAGTTCACTTTGGATTCAAATTATGTAAACAGGCCCAAACACAGGTACTTGCCAAGGAAAGAAAACAAGTCCTTGGAAACAAATCTTTGCATAGCACATCTCCTTTTGCTAGCAATCTTCTAACCAACTGGGATCACCAAAAGCTATGCAGTGGGTCAACTCAAACATCACAATTATAACATATCGGACCCTTTAAGAAAGATGCTGTCGTATTTTCAAGATTTTCTTCGCAGGGAAAAGAGCTAGAAACTCAGTGGAACTGACTTTCTCACTCGTGGTGCTAAGGTATTTTATTCTTTGAACTGCCCTGGAATCTCTTGAGGAAGGGCGGTATATAAATTTAATAAATAGTAAGTGGGTGGCGCTGTGGGTTAAACCAGAGTCTAGGGCTTGCCGGTCAGAAGGTCAGCGGTTCGAATCCCCGCGACGGGGTGAGCTCCCGTTGCTTGGTGCCTGCTCCTGCCAACCTAGCAGTTCGAAAGCACGAAGTGCAAGTAGATAAATAGGGGGAACGGCATTTCTGTGCACTGCTCTGGTTCGCCAGAAGCGCTTAGTCATGCTGGCCACATGACCTGGAAGCTGTACGCCGGCTCCCTCAGCCAATAAAGCGAGATGAGCGCCACAACCCCAGAGTCATCTGCGACTGGACCTAATAGTAAGGGGTCCCTTTACCTTTAAATAATAATAATAATAATAATAATAATAATAATAATGTACCCGAACAAAAAGATTATGGATCCAAACAGAAGTGTGGAGGAAATGGAGCCGCTGGTGGTACTTGATCATACAAGAAGAGAGAAAAAGTTATTACCTAAGAACTTACAAGGAGAGAGAGAAAGTTCTTACCTAAACATTTGACCTCCCCAACTGCATAGGCAGAGGCTGCTCTGGGTTTGTTGGTAACAAGTGCAAGTTCTCCAAAATACTGTCCTTTTTCACATCGAGCAATCTCCACCTCTTGGTTTGCGTCCTTGCCTGTGACGGTCTGCATCAGAAACATTAACAATTGGAAGTGATTCTTGTTCCCCTTCAAACCCTTCTATGCAGCGACACTACTTGAGTGCCCTGCTGTCAGTTCCATGGCTATCAGACTGAAGTATCACAAGGTACAGAGGCTTTTCTGTGGTGGTGCCCTCATTGTAAAACCCTGCTCTCAAAGAAGGCTGGAAGGCAGCATTGTCTACATACTTTTTAAAGTTGGCACACACAGTATTTATTTCAACAGGACTCTGAGGAATGAGGTCGGTCCAGCTAGGACCCATACAATGACAACCGTTTTCTAAAAAATATTATTAAATTGATATTGAAACTATTGATTGATTTCACTGTTACCTAGAGGATTCTGTACAGTTATGTTTGGAGGAATTAAAGTAAAACAGGAAAGTGCCACTGTAAGAGGCAAGTTCTGGGTGTTCTAGCATACTATTTGCACAGTAGTTCTCTCAGCTATCACACCTATCTACTTAAATCAAGGCTGACTTAACAAGAGGCTTTGACCCCTTCAAAAGATCTCTGCAGCTGCGTAATGTGAACATGGATTTCACTCAAAAGCAATAAAGCACTGCTGAGAAGGCAAAGCACTAAGGTACTGAAAATTGCATTTTTGTTGACTGCATTCTAATACTGCTCCACTAGGAAACATATTATTTTTTGTTGATAGCCAGGGTACATTGTGACTGTCAGCATACGGTATAATTTATATGAAAAACTTTTGGCATGGTGGCCCAAAGCAGATTTAACAGTAGGAGTGGGACATGGGTTCATGCACACCCTCTCTCCTCCTCTCTGCTGTACACACACTTCCTCCTTTCTCTTGTCTGTAGATTACAATGCAGCAATGCCAAGAACACTGAGCTTTTAACAAGAGGTGTGCACAAGCCATAAGCTTTGGTCTGGACCCTGTTTCAGTGCTTCAGAAAATAGCCCATTTTAACTCAAGACCTATTTAGCGTCTGTGTGATTCAGATCTGAATTTCAAACCAGATTCAGGAAAATCAAAGCTAATCACTATTTTGAGAAATTAAAAATGCGATAAACTACTTTTTTAAACAGATAAAAGTTGCAGGCATATTAGCTGTGCCTGCCAAGATAAAATATCAGTTAATTTCATTGTACACAGGTTGTACATTGACAATAAAGGTATTATTATTATTATTATGCTAATTTCCACACAAATTGATCCAGGAGTTTTTGTGCTGGGCATATATAAGTTAAACACACACACACCCACACACCATTTTTTAATTTTGTTACTAAATGAGATTACATTTGCAGGCTTGGTAGCCCCTTCTGAGGGGATAAATACTGCCAAATTTCAGAAGGGTCGCTGTATGTGAACCAGACCCGTGGTTTTCTCTCACTTATGGTATATTATTTCCTTACAATGCATCTAAATGACCAATTCACATAGGACAATTCCTACGTCTTTTTAATACCATTTCAAACATAACTTTCCTTCTTATACTAAAAGTATTTCTGTAAGGTGAAACTAATTAAGAAAGCTATGTGTAGAAAATGTGCATATAAAAATGTATGTCTAGAATATGTTTTGTGACAAGAGATACATGAATCTCTTGTTCACATGTAAGTGTATATGTCTCATTCCTACACAGAGAATATTGCTGCACAAAAATGACATCCTCTGTAGATTAGCCCTGAACTCTCTTCCCTGGTACATTAACCTTTTCCCATTCAAATGCATATTAACTGCTTTATTTTAAACTCATTTTCACAAATCCATGTGTGTGCAAGGTAACACGGAAGCAACAGCAATCTCTCAGTACATTTCCCCCTATAATATTAAGTCTTGAGAATTCACTAGCAAAGGCAATTCCACAACTGGAAATTATAACCAAACTAACACAGACCGTAAGCAAAGTGAATGCAGAAGAGGGAGAGCAAACCTCTTCTTCCCATAGAAAGAGATTTTTAGGCTTAATTGTTTGTTTGTTTGTTTGTTTGTTTGTTTGTTTGTTTTAAAAAAACAACCTAGTCTGTACTTTCTTTAAAGATACATAGATTTTCTTACCAATGTATGTTTCTAACTATGGCAATTCACAGCTTTAAGGCTTTGCAGTGGTCTTGCTCACAGCCTACATGAACTTTTGGCGTCCTAAGAAACTGTTAATACCTTCACACAATTTCTTCCCTGCTCCACCCTCCCACCCCAATAGTAACTTTAGAGTAAAATAAGTAGCAGTTCTTATAGCAAGATTCTTGGAAATGATTGCTTTTTTCTGGTCATTTTTCTTGATATTTGTATTTACTAAATTTTAACCAATCAGCACCACCGCGTATTTGGACTCACCTTGCTTTTAATCAAGATCTTTACTTCACCAGATTCTACAATGTAAAAGCTGTCTGCCTTATCACCCTGTGAAGACAAGAAGTTCTTTTCAGATTTGTTTTCGTTTTCTGAAACTCTGTTCAGCCCACTGACTTGGGTGGTGGTGTTGAACTGCTTTATTGTTTCACTGAAAAATTTCTGTTTCCTAAGTTCATTAGTAACAACAAATGGATGCCATATGCAAATCAAATATTAGACAAGCTTAACAGTTTTGAGGTTGTTAGCTTTGTTTACTAAATACACATAAACATACTAAATTATCTCTCTCTAGGGCATTTTCTGATATAAATTTCCCTAAGTTGCATGGGGGGGGGGATTCCAATTCAGTACATCACTGGTACAAATACTGGCATCAAACCACAATTGTGCTTATTTCCAGAGTACTTCCTATAAAATGCAAATAACAGCATAGAGGGAAAATAAAAGATCCAGGCTGAATGACAAATAAGTACATCAGCAGAACCATGAAGTGCCACAGCAATACCACAGCACTTTGGTCAAGGAAGAAAGAAAGGCGCACATAAATGGCCACATTGCTTAAAACCCCAACACCAGTCACCCTAAAGGCTTATATTCATTTTACTTTCTGTATGTTGGTTTGGGTAATGTAAGTAGGTATGATCAGATAAAACAGGGAAGAACAGTTCATGCTGATAATGAGGTCAAGCTAAACCTAACATTATGAGACGAGTGTGTTGCGGAAGAACAGTGTCCACATACCTGAGCAATGATACGTTCCCCATCTTGAAACGTTTTCTCCCCTATTACATCAACAATTTTCATTCGCTCTGAAGGCTGCAACAGAAAGGGAAAATGAAATCCACCTCCCATAATCCTTCCTCTGGCATAACCTAACCAAATGCTGTAACAAGGCGACCAAAGTGCCCATATGTGGATATGTTAAACCCTTCCCACAGTATTATTTGCATAACTTTGTCCAAAACGGCATTGCAGTTTATGGCCAATAGGCTGTTCACCCATTCACTGTTTTTGTCACCCATGCTTGCCCTCAACCCTACTCCTTCCGCTGCTTCCCTGACAGCTCAAAGGAAGTCTGCTTCTCCATCCCTCCCCACATCATGAAACTGGACACAGCAATTGATGCCTGTTGTTGCTTCTAGTATACCTGGAAGCCAAAGAGAAACAGCAGTGACAACCACAAAAGCGCCACGTAGAGCTCTTTTGCCTTCATTTTAAATTACCGTATTTTTCGGACTATAGGACGCACCGGCCCATAGGACGCACCTAGTTTTCAGGGGGGGAAATCAAGGAAAAAAATATGATTTCCCCCCCGCAGCTTTGGGAGCAGCGGACAGGCTGCACGCAGCCTGTCCGCTACTCCAAGACCTTCTCCCTGCTTTTGCGGGAGGTGGCGGAATTCCCCAACCTCCCGCAAAAGCCCACAGGAGCCCCGCGCGACTCCTGCGGGCTTTTCGACCAGGAGGGAGAAGGGACTGAAACGGCCAGTCAGTCCCTTCTCCCTCCTCGGGGAAAAGCCCCCAAGAGCGGCGCGCTCTTTAAAGGGTGCGCGGCTCCTGCAGGCTTTTCTAGGAGGTGGGGGAATTCCCCCACCTCCTAGAAAAGCCAGCAGAAGCCGCGGAGCCCCTTTAAAGAGCACGAGGCTTTTGCGGGCTTTTGCGGGAGGTGGGGGAATTCCCCCATCTCCCCCAAAAGCCCGCAGGAGGGAGAAGGGACTGACTCGGCCAGTCAGTCCCTTCTCCCTCCTTGGGGAAAAGCCCCCAAGAGCCGCTCGCTCTTTAAAGGGTGCGTGGCTCCTGCGGGCTTTTCTAGGAGGTGGGGGAATTCCCCCACCTCCTAGAAAAGCCGCGGAGCCCCTTTAAAGAGCGCGCGGCTTTTGCCTGCTTTTGCGGGAGGTGGGGGAATTCCCCCATCTCCCGCAAAAGCCCGCAGGAGGGTTGGAGAGTAGCGGGAGGGCGTCGCGCGCCTTCCCGCTGCCCCCCATCCTCTGGGGCTGGCGATGGGGGAAGCGCTGCTTTCCCCACCGCCAGCCTCGAAGCCGGGTTGGAGGGTAGCGGCAAGGCGTCGCGCGCCTTCCCGCTGCCCCCCATCCTCTGGGGCTGGCGATGGGGGAAGCGCTGCTTTCCCCACCGCCAGCCTCGAAGCCGGGTTGGAGGGTAGCGGCAAGGCGTCGCGCGCCTTCCCGCTGCCCCCCATCCTCTGGGGCTGGCGATGGGGGAAGCGCTGCTTTCCCCACCGCCAGCCTCGAAGCCGGGTTGGAGGGTAGCGGCAAGGCGTCGCGCGCCTTCCCGCTGCCCCCCATCCTCTGGGGCTGGCGATGGGGGAAGCGCTGCTTTCCCCACCGCCAGCCTCGAAGCCGGGTTGGAGGGTAGCGGCAAGGCGTCGCGCGCCTTCTCGCTGCCCCCCATCCTCTGGGGCTGGCGATGGGGGAAGCGCTGCTTTCCCCCACCGCCAGCCTCAAAGAGCAGACTCTCCTGGCTTCAGCGGAAGCAACGCGAAGCCTCCGGAGCGCAGGCTTCGGAGGCTTCGCATTGCTATCGCTGAAGCCGAGGAGTCTGCATTCGCTCCATAGGACGCACACACATTTCCCCTTCATTTTTGGAGGGGAAAAAGTGCGTCCTATGGTCCGAAAAATATGGTAGTAACTAGAAAGGCAATAGGGAGACCCACGCATGCAGCTCTTGGTGACAGCATTTCGTAAGCTGCCAGTTAGCTCAAGTCATCATTCTGAAGGTTCCATTAGCATTTTCCCATTAGAAACCCTTTAATACTGGGAAGAGAGCCACACAAAGCCTCGATAGCGCGGCATAGTTTGTCCTGCATAATTTGCCCTTTCTTCACCTTGGGACAATTTGCCAGACAAGTAGCAAGGCTGGCTGAAATAGTTAATGTAGAAATAGAGTGCGGTTCTAAAGGAGTTGCTGCTGTTACGAGTCCTATCCAAGCCTGGCAGGCTCAGCGACCCACCGAATATTTACAACGCTGAAAAGTTAAGTATAGCAGTGCCCCTAAATCAATTTTAATCATTCTTTATGGGTCACCTCCAACAAAATACTTTACCTCCAGTGACTTAAGGATGGGCACTGACTCAATGAATAGTTCATACGTCTTCCTTTTCCTTGCATTGTTCTTCACGATAATTCTTCTGAACGTCGCTCGATCCTTTAAGAAGCAGCATTAAAGTGTAAGTTATTTACCCAGACAACTTCTATCCGAATTAGTCAAACAAGGACCTCTTCAATTGAAACAAGGAGCTCACGCTTGTAAAGTTATAATTACGTTTCAATTCTTTGTAAGAAGTGTCACATTTTTTTGCTAGTCAGGGCTCTGGTACTAGTTTTTGAAATGTCCACATAGTAATGTTAATACTGGAAAGGAAACAGGAAGAGAGAAGAGAGGGGGAAATGGCTCTTTCCTAACCTGGTTTCTCTACATGCACTTTGACTGATGCAGAGGATACATTCAAAAACTGCTTGTTGAAAATGAGCAAACATTTATTTAGCTCAGCTCACAAAGACCCATTAACTGCATACCAAATATGGAATTAAAATGTCCATATGAAATTTGCCAACCTTTCTGCAAATCCACATAAGGCAGTTCACAGTTTAAGATGGCAGCTTGTCATTTGATAAAAGCAAGACATTAAGGGAAAGGGATAGAAAAGGAAGAGGAAATAAAATTCAGGCCCAATGTCCACTGCACAGGAGTATGCTGGGAGGAGAAAAGCCAAATGGCAAGTTATCTCAGCCACAATAATGGAGGGAGCATCACCATCTCAGATGCAGCTAGGTGGGAAGGATGATGGAGACAATTTGGGGTGGGTGGGCTAAATGTATATTAAGCATAAAAATTAAACAAATGAGAAACCTGCACCACATGTTTATCATCTCTGCCTTAACACCATACTGTTATTCTTTTAACATTTTTTAATGTTTTATGTACACCACTTAGAAATTCTCAATATTAAACAATATATAAAACCCTGAAATACATAAACTTCTGAGAAGACCAGCTCAAACTTGCTTTCCTAGTTACTGATAATTACATTAAGAAAATGCACTCAAATATCATGGAACTGTAGCCCTGGAAATTGCTTAAAAACATAAAGGGAAATTATTCTGAAAACAGCCAGTCTCTGAAACAAAAACAATTGCTTGGATAAAGAAAAGAGAGTCTTAATATGTTTGGAAAGGAAGAATTTGTTTGCAGCTGGATATATAGCTATGTTATCTTTCCAGAAACAGTAAACTGTACACTGGGGCAAGAGAAGACAGAATCTGTAATGGCTGTGCAATAACTACAGAAAACAGTAATTCAGTTTCCCATTTTTGCCAGCTCAGGCTTGCAATGCTGCTCATGTTTAATTTCTCTAGCGTATGGCAGTGGTGGGGAGAGCCTGTCATTCAAGAATGCCCCCAGGGCCTAATAAGCAGCTGTGAGACAAAGTAAGGTAATTGAGAAAGCTGCTCCAACATGATGGCAACATATCGAGAAAGGAAAGAGACATGGGAAAGAGAATCTCTGGGAAGCGGAAAGCAATGCAGATAATCAAGGAGAAACCTAGTTTATGTCCAAGAAAAAAACATGTCGAGGGCATGGGCAGTGAAGCTGTTTTCATTTCTCTTCAACATTTTGGACACTCGTTTTTAAAAGGGATTCACAAGTAACATCATGCATGTGATAAGGTATCTGGAATAAAATGCTACCTTTTGTCTTGCCCTCTCTTAATCAATAAACTCACATAGTATAACATATTTGGTATCAATTACTTAGATGGTCATTTCCAACTAACAGCAGGGAAAGTGGCGGCAAATGACCAAGCCCACAATGGAGGACGCACCTGCTTAGTGGCGGACAGAGTTTGATCAAAGCCATCCCTATCAGACGGACTAAATACTAATTGCCATGAAACTTGGTAGATACAGCGTACATACACATAATCCATGACACTTCAAAGGGCTCTATGACGTCAGAGGAACCAAGGCAAATTATTGCAGGCAACTATGAAGTGATCTCAGATTAGCAGTTGCAGATTAGTGCTAGAAGGGAAGTTCCTCATTTTGTAAGTATATCCCAGAAAAAGCAGCAATGCTCTCAGTCAGCTTTGGGAACCGCACTTCAGGAACTCTTTGCACTCCCCCCTCTTGGGGAGAAGAGAATCTATAAAGGCATTTTCCAACTCCATATGTAGGTATACCAAAGCCGATGTGCAAGAGAGGCAGTTGTTCACTGGAACCAAATAACTGGTATATTTAATACTTGACGGGATCTAAATAATTGCATTTCTAGTTTGACATGCCAAGGGGACTCTGGCTTTCATTTCTTGAACAGCAGTCCCTGGTGCTGCATGGCAAATAATTTTGGAAAATGAGGCTTTCAAAAGCGGTTTGCAATATGATATGGATAAGTGTGAGCAGAAAAAATAAAAATAAAAACATTTTCCACTAGGCATGGAACCAAGACTACCAAATACTCCCTTAAGCAATATCAGCCATCTTGTTTTTTTACATACTGCCTTAGGTAATTTTCATTGGAAAGGCAAATGAGCTCAGTGAGATGAAATTAAATGAATTAGCCAGGAGTCAGTACTGTCAGTTCCCAGTCCACTTTATGTGGCAAAGAAAAGGACTGGTGTTTAGAAAACAGTCCACCAATAACATAAAATCTCTTACAAGGAAGTGACTATCTGGTACAGCCTTTCGTACAGAAAGCGAGGTCTCAGAAATGAATTCTGTGAAGCGACAGCATAGCTAGCTAGCTTAACTGCTAAATGGCCAAGGCTACACTAGATCTAATATACACAATTTTGAAAATAATAGATAGCAAGCCCTGCCAAAACCAGGAATAGCATAAAGCCATTGGAGGGGGACAACATCTGATAAACATAATGCCTATAATAGTACAACAAACAAAATGTGAGTAATTTTCCCACCACGCCCCAAATAAACTTACCAATCCCCAAAGGGATCCTTCTGTTGTGGCAACAATTGTCGCAGCTCTAGGAGTGTTGTACATCAACGCCAGTTCCCCAAAACTGCCATGATTATCGTAGCGGCCAACACAGCGAGTTTGGCCATCTCGTGTTACAAAAATATCATACAATCCCCTAGAATGATGGGGAAACAAACACCATGGGCATTAGACCAAATATAACACTGCTGAAAAAACTCAACTTTGGCAAGAACACAAGGAATAAAATAAGATGGTTTCCGCATCTCTCCTCTGTGGTTTGGAGAGAATATACCCTGCCAACATGTATCCTGATCTGCCCTCAAAATAACTTGGCTATTTCCTTTTCACAGTGTTAGGTCTTTATTTGGAATTCCTTTTCTCTTGCAAGTGCTATATATATTTATAATTTGCAAAATATTGTATATTTTTTATTTACTGCTCTCAGAATAATATTTTGAAGTAGGTCATTGTTATTTCTGTTTTACAGATGAGGAAATTTAAGCAAATAAAAAAATTACTTGCTCAGAAGGCACACACTAAGTGAACAGTTGAGATGGGATAGTGATATATGCCTTCGAAGGAATATGTTAACATATCTCAGTGTCTATCAGTGATGCAGAGACTTTATTTTTTCATGGAAATGCTTCTGTTTCATAAACTCTAAGAATGAATGCCAACTGCAAATGGCAATTTCAAAGCTTTTAGTTTTTTGAAATAAAATAGATATGCAAAATTAGATCACAATCTATGCTACTAGAGAAATTTCTGATGCAAACTGAAAACTACCCTAAGCAAATTACCCTGTACTCAAATGACTGCAGTCGTCCATGAGACTTAATTTTGACCCCTAATGGTTAAATTTTCCAGTTACTTAATCATTCAAAATACTACTAATTATGATAAGGTGTTCTCTTTATCTCGTGCCAGTCTAGTCAACCTCTGTATGTACCATTTGAAAAAACCTGCACTGGGAGCCAATTATTTATATCCCACTATCACTCCAACTGCCAGGCTTACACACACACACACACACACACACACACACACACAGTTACAATGTCTTGAGATATACTGAAGAACATTTTGTAATCTGACCTGTTCCCCAAGGTACCATGCTATCCTAATAAAGTACACTAGCACAGAAAGGATTATGATCTATCGCTACAAAAAGAGCAATGTTACTCCTGAGCCCCTAGAGGATTTTGTGTCTTCAAAGGGTTTGGGGCTTAAATGAGCATGAAGTTGTCAGAGTTTATTTATTAACTAAAACTTTTATTTTAGAACAGCAGTGTTCTAAACTTTAGTTGAAGCCATGTTGCAACTTCCAAGACACCTACAACAGTTTTATAGCTGGTCTAGTTCAGTGCGGCTGCGACTGGATAATACAGATCTTAGCGCGCAACTCTCACAACTCCAAGTTAGGATTGTTGATTTCTATGTATTATACTATAGAATAAAGGGAAGAAAGCATGCTATCCAACTAAGTTCAACTTGGAGTAGACACACTGAAATTAATGTCTGTGCACAACTAATGTTGGATACAACCTTGATACTACAATACTGCCTTATGCTAATTGCTGAAGCTTTAATGCTAAAGACATTAACATTTTGGGAGAGCTCTACTTTAAAAGGCACTCACCCTATTGCGCAAGTGACAAGCTAAACAATACCAACTGGTTACATTTTGCGCACAATTTTTATTCCATGAGAGTATGAGTATGCAACGTTTTCCCTTCGTAACAAAGTTAAATTTTCACACATTTTCAGCAAAATGCAAGAAAAGGAAACACGTGAAAGTTGTCATCACTGGAGAACAATACATAAATTGGCTCTTGACAAACATGTCTTAAATATATCACTGATTACATTTGTACATCATGCTCAACCATAATTTAGAAAGACATGCAAACCTAGAGGTTACCAGAGCAGAGACAACAGTAGTTAGGCTATCACTGTCCAGATAGGAGTGCAGCTGGGCCACCATCTAAAGTTGACGGAAAGCGCTCCAAGCCACCTGCGCCTCAAGCAACAGCTTATTTAATTAAAACTAACCATAGTTAATTAAGGTTAGCCACAGTTTCAGTTCCAGATGACTGGGAAGCTGTGAATAATCAAACATCAAAGCAAAAGCTTCTGAGCTCCTCCTTCTGGTCATGCAAGGGGAAGAAACCCAAGGCTCACTGTGACTTCTTTCCACTTGTGCATGTTGCACTGAACTATGGTTTAGTGTGGCATGCATAGACACTGTGTACTTATGATACAAAAAGCGAATCTCTATGCGGAACAAATTCTAAAACCCACTGACATGTGAACTAGCCAAGCAGTATTTGAGATTGATGGGACATACTAAAGTACAAGTTAATATTATTCCAGTTTATTCAATCCAGTTACAGTCATACCTCAGGTTAAAGTTGCTTCAGGTTGAGCATTTTCGGGTTGCACTCCACGGCGACCCAGAAGTAACAGAACGCGTTACTTCTGGGTTTCGTTGCTCACGCATGCGCAGACGCTCAAAATGACGTCACACGCATGCACAGAAGCGGCGAATCACAACCAGCGCACGCGCAGACATGGGCTGCGTTCTCTTCAGGATGCAAACAGGGCTCCGTAATGGATCCCGTTCGCATCCAGAGGTACCAGTGTACTAGAACTCATTTTTTCAAAACTACCATTTTTTTAATGTATGGCTATGTTTTTTGCTAAAAAAAAAATTTAGTCAAAAATTGGGGGTTGTTTTATACAGTGATGGTGAAAGCACAGGGGTTCGGGCTCTGGCGTGGGCGGCCTGGGCTTGCGTTCAGGCTCTGGCCCGATTTCTTAATTTGGGGTTCAAAAAAATAGGGGTCATCTTATACATGGGGGCATCTTATACATGGTACATTTTTATCTGCAAAACTCCAAAGAGGTACATCTTCAAAGTCCTTTCAAATATCTTATTCAGTCTTTCAAATATCTTACTAAATAGTTGCTCTATCTATGTGAGATTCTTATGTGCTAGATTTCAGATCCTCCCTTTTAACATTTTAAATTTAAACTTTTAGCTTTTAAACATTTTATTGTATCTTTGATTTATGCTGTGATACACTTGGAGATTCATTTGAAGAGTTATATATATATATTCCTATAGAAATGAATAAATAGATAATGCATATACAAGTCCCTGTTAAAAATATTGTGCCATCTTAAGACTAGCTGAGCTGAGCTCTTAAGAGACTTTATTCCCACAGCCATTTATCCATTGGTTCATCAGTCTTATTATCATCCTCGTTCCACAGGAAACCATAAATGTTCATATTTCACTATTATCTGTAGAAGAATTAAGTAGGTGTTCATCAGTAAAACTGTCAGGATAATAATATTTAAGAGGGAACATTACATGACAGTTTTAGACACTTCAAAAATGATATAAACATATTTCATGACTAACGCACAAGCTTCACAAAAAGACCATTCTTCTTACTTGGAGATAATGTCAACATAGTTAAAGAGATAATGTACAAAATCAACTTAAGAGTTACTATAACTCTGACAAGACAACTGCCCCAAAGCTTCAATGAAGAATCAGGCTATGCACAATTAAACTGCTGGTGTTTTACAGAAGAAGCATTATGAATCCTATGAGTATTGTTGATGGTTAGCTAATATAATGCGCATTTTGTACACCTACACTCAAAGGGATCTTTTGACTGCATCGGCCATTGACAATTAATGAATGAGCCATAAAATGAAGGCTGAAGTATTATCCAGGTATCATGTGCGCTTTCAACCATATCGTGTTTGTAGAACCCTCTTCTCCAGTATGCACCCTGCTTAGAAAATTCCATTTCCTAGCAAGGCACTCCTAGGTACTAAATTACATTTCAGAATACCATTTTCTACTCAGATAAAAAACCAAGTCCTAAACCCATTATAAAGCAATGCTTTAGCGTCTTACCGTTCAATTACATAAAAGTTGTCTCCATCATCTCCTTGGTCGATTACATGATCCTGAGGTTGAACTTTCATTTCAAACATGGCATCAAGAACCTGTGATAGTTGCTCCTGAAAGGACAATAACGCTTGGGTGAATACATTGGCTTATTTTTATGCCCCAAATCGTCCTGTTTGTGCCTACAGTCCCCAGTTCCATGTGAGGAGAAAAGTCAAGTAGCCATTGTAAATAATGGCTTCTTGGGAAAATTCAAGCTTATTTGCACTTTCCAACATGGCAACTATCTCCATGAAGGGAAAATCTATCTCATGAAGCAATCCAACTATTTAACTCTGAAAGCAGACATTTATCTTAAACATTTGCTGTGAGGATCAAGCAAGCAACCAACTCAAGGCACTTGTACTAATGCAGTTCTTATATATAAGTACATGTGGTGACCATTTTGCATGTGACCACCAACGCACAGGTCCCTTTGGACCCAGAAGAGGGCAGCACAGGGGCAGATGGGGCAGAACAGGCTTATGCATGCTCAGCTGACATGTGTGAGGGACAGGAACAGAGCCTGTTGCTGCCTGTATTTTCACTCACTTTGCAACACACATGTGAGGATAAGAAGTGGAGTAATCAAAGCACCTGCACACTAAATACTTTATAATTAAATGGGAGTAAGTCTTAACAGACAAAGCCAGAAAATGCTTTGTTACAAAAACCTGCTTCAAACATTATAGTGTAAATAGCACACAGAAAAGAATGAGAGTCTAGATGGTGGGCTTCATTAACACAGAGTACTTTTTTATCACAGCTTGTATCTGTATTGATTCCGAAATTGTTTTAACTGGGTTGTATCCAACTAAATCACTGTACATGCAGGACTACTTTTGTGAGTGCAATGAAACTCCCCCCCCCCCCCAAAAAAAAGAACTGCTTTGGGAGCTCCTGAAGCCAATTTGCAGATGGCACAGGGAGCAGAGGAAGGAGAAATTCCAGTGAACTCATGGTAGACATTTAGTTGGCTAGAATCCATTGTTTTTATATATTGTTTTAATTGTTGATGTTTTTACAGTGTTTTTATAGTTGAATCACTTTAAGATAGGAAGCAATTCATAAATTGAAATAAATAATTTCTACACATTTTAATCAGCTCTGAGTAGCAAGAAAGAAGTGGGATTGAGGACATTACTGAAAGGATTTTTGATTCAGAGGAAGGGATTCCCTTAACTGAAAAAAGGCTCCAGAGCAATATAACTTTCATTCAGTAGCTATTATCTGAAAGTACTTCACAATACTGTGAATCACAAAATGAAATGGCATAAACTGTTTGGCAATTACAAAATGTAATTGCCAAACAATTACATAAATCGTTAAGTAAAAATAAAGCATCTCTATGAAAAATCAATTAAAATCAATGCAATTATTATTTCTATCACAGACACGAAACAGTTGTAAGAAACTATATTTTCAACCCATAATTTTATTTAATTCATGTGAGAAACATAATCATCCATTCACAACTTGCAAAAGTGTTTGACTGTACAGAAATAAAATACTGTGATGACACTGAGACCAATTTTATATTAAATTTTATGTTCTCAAAGCTGTCATCTTATTCCTCAAATAGGACACAAATATTTCTTATCATTAACATGCAGAAGGCAAATCTGTTTATGTCCTAATGCAACCTTTCAACTTTGAATGATGCTTGCTAGGCAGTGAGCCTGCAAATACATCCTTTATTATCTTAGTGTTGACCAGCCTACTTAACAACACATATTTTCCTTTCTCCTTGCAAGTGCTGTTTTAGTGACTAAGAACCACTTTTCAGCCTGAAGGCCGCGCAAGCAGTTCACTGTTACACATACACCCGAGTCTATACTATCAGTTACTAAAATTTTGTTTGATACTGACACATATCAACTCATTTCTCAGTTGTACCTTGTTTGCAGTATTACTGCTTTTTGAATGATTAAAGCTGAAAGTGCTACAGTAAACATTTTGAAAGCACAAGGGATTATCTCAGAGCTGCCGAAGAACCGCAAAACAAACTCTGGACCACCTTCAGTGCAAAGAGGGGGTGGGATTTGAAAAGGTTTCAAACTACAGCAGTTTGGGGAGCTGACATTCAGACAAAAGGTTGTTCCTCCCTGTTCAAATCCTATCAAAGGACGTTCTAGGGCTTTCATCATACCAGGATTCCCGGCGCATGCAGCGTTTCTGAATCATCATTAAAAGGATGCAGATAGTAGCTAAGCAACCTATTAACAATGCAAAGAAAACCTAGAGAAATAAAGGTTTCAAAAGGTTTTACAACGCCTCTATAATCATACTTTCTAATAGCTGGCAAACAGATGGGGCAAATCAAGCTGGGTCACAGGATGGATTGAATATCTCAAGGGCTTCCATAGGTCTGCACAAGAGAATAAACTCCTCTACTTCTGATTCACCACTCCATTCATCACCACCACCATCATCCTCTGGCAGATGATCAGAGTCAAGGTCTTCAGGGGAAGCAAAGTGTCTGGGTAGGCACTGTGTTCCCCTATCCTGAAGTGCAGGGGCAGCAGAAACCCTGGGTTGGGAGTGAGGAGCCCTGTGTGAAGGTCACGCTTTAGGCCAGGGGTAGGCAACCTAAGGCCCGGGGGCCAGATGCGGCCCAATCGCCTTCTCAATCCGGCCTGCGGACGGTCTGGGAATCCACGTGTTTTTACATGAGTAGAATGTATGCTTTTATTTAAAATGCATCTCTGGGTTATTTGTGGGGCATAGGAATTCATTCATTCCCCCCCCCCCAAAAAAAAAATATAGTCTGGCCCACCACTTGGTCTGAGGGACAGTGGACTGGCCCATTGCTGAAAAAGGTCGCTGACCCCTGCTCTAGGCTGCCTGTTGGAGCTGGAGGGATGAGCAGGGGCAGCAGATAAAGATTGTTGATGAAGAAGATTTGGAGACTGAGAGGGCATTGAGGGCAAAACTACTTCTGTAGCTAGATCTACTAGTAGAGCCTCCTTAAGGTGGTGTAGTAGATCTGGATGAAATTCAGGATTTAATAATGCTGTATTCTGAAGCAGAGACTGCTGCTTGATTGTTATGTAATGATGCTGAAACATTTGATTCATGTTAGGCCAAACTGCATGAACACCTTGACTCAGAGAGGTTTCCAGGGAATGAGGAAATTCCTCTAAGTTCAGCTGAGGAAGAGCTTCCCTGTTAAGTGATCGAACTTGTGAACTGCATGCTCTCCTTCACCAGGAATAGATTGTGTTGCCCTCCTCTCTTTGCCTTGTGAGTGCTCCTAAACCAAAGCAGAGGTACAGTCATCCCCCTAATAACTGCAGAAGGACCTGATCTCCCCCCCCCCCCAAGAAGGAGAAGGAGAGGCTGGTAAACCAGGAAGATCTACCGTAACTGAGCTGAAAGTGGTAAATACTGCTACTGGGTGGCAGCTAGAGCTAAAACTTGAGTAGAAGCAGAGCTAGCTGTAATCATGTCTAGTTCCTTTACGGGCTGTAATTTTGCTGCTGCAACTTGTTCCTCGCAGGAAGTTAGCAAAAAATGCAAAGAAACTGGCTAGCCCCCCACTGAGCTAAGGTCTAGTGGTTTGAAAAGCCTTAGCTGTACTGAGCAAAGGGCTGGAAGAAGGAAGGAGGCTAACTAAAAGCAGCAAAAATGCAATAGAGAGTCTGAAGAGATTGTAGATAAGGAAACCAACAACTGAATTGGCCTTAAAAAATGAGTGGGAAAACACCAGAGCGCTGGATGGAGCGCTGAGAAGAACCAACAATGAGGCTAAACAAAGAAATTCAACAAGAGGTAGAAGAAACAAGGAAAGAGCCAGCATGAAAGACGTTTCAGGAAGAAACAACTGCTTTCTGCGACTCAAAGTAAAAAACCAAAGGAGGAAGTTGCGGGGAGGAGCTAAGACAGCAACTTCCTGTTTGAACTCTTTATTTTTATAAGCTTGCAATGTTACCTATTGACCAAATCTCAATCTAGCCGCAGCTTTTGTGGGATTCTCCACAATACACATCCATACTCTCAGCTAACTAGTGGAACTGCTCAATTATGTAGGGTTGACATACGTCTGGAATTTCCTGGACATACCCGGAATACTGCAGTCAAAAGCAGTGTCTGGGAGGAAATCGGCTGTCAGCAGTGTCGTTTTTTCCAATATTCCTCAAAAATAGCTCTAAAACATTCAATTTCTTAGCGGTTTTGCAAAAAAAGCTCAGTAATACGGCACTCCTAAATTATGGACCAGCTTGGGTAGGTGCTACCAGGTTTGTTCCAACCACCAGTACACTTGGTTTGGTTTCTGACTTCCATGATTAAGACTTGCAAAGACACATCAGCCCGAACATTTTCAACAGGTGAAGGAGTGTGCCCCAGGCAGTACTATTTCTTGTTGCTTCTCCCAGCAAAACTACCACTCAGGCATTCTGCTGCTCAGGAAGGGAGAAGAAATCTGACAGCACCATAAATACAGCCTCTGGTGAGAGCTAACTTGTCTCCCTTCGCTCAGCCTCACTTCTGCAAACACCTGACTATGAATTCCCCTTGTTAGAATTTAATGAATAAAGAGCAGTCACATGTAATTTATGAATAACCTTGAAATTATGGCTATGCTTATAAGAAGTTCAGCACAATTAAGGCTACTGAATTAAAAGACAGCTTGTTCCAGTTAGGTTAAAAAGCTGTTTCACAAAGTTGAAGCTAGAATGACAATCATTCTTCTTGGGTGCATCACAGAACAGAGTGGCAAGAAATGGTGAAGAACATTATAGACCAAGACTGAATTGCTGTATGAACAGTAATGCCAGGGCACTATATTATCCAAACATAAATGGCAATTAAGAGCAGATTGAACTCTGTGTTTGCACAAAATGACGGAGAGATAAACAGATGCCGCCTGGATTCTTCATTTTAGAATGGTGAAACACAAAAAAAGCTGTCATGGCATGCTAACCTTGCAACAGGAAACTATGTTTTCACCTTTTATCACTGCACCATTCCAAAGAATACCTACAGAAGGGTTTGCTACCTTATTGAATTCTAACCTTTCACTGCTCACTGACACTTGCTGATCCTGGACTGCCTCTATAAGTAGCACAGGCCAACCTTTCATAACCTGCCCAAGTATCAGGTTTTATACTGACTGCACTCATAGCTTCCTTGCACTCTCTTCAAGGACTGTCAGGATGTTGCGGAAAATCTGAAGTGCCCAAAGTGGGTCCCCATGTAACAGAGCAAAGCAGACATTGGGTTTTATATATATCTGAGTGTTATGGCACTGATGGAAAATCACTGGTGTTATAGAACAGCCTTTTTTTTGTAGCCTGTGGTGCATCACTGAGAGCACAGGGGGAGAATCTCTTCATCTCTCTATCATTCGCAGGCTGAAGAAAGGGATATGTCAAAATGCCTCTCCCAGGCAGAGAAAACAGGAAGAGAATACTAGGGAAGAACAGATCATAAATTTTTAAAAAACTTTTAAAACAGCTCTTTCCTTTTCTTATTTATGTCACTTAAGACACCAGTACAAATGACAACTTAAATACTACCATAAATATCACTTTCCTGATGCCTTATAAGGTTATTTGTTAGTAGATGCACTGGATGAGCATCAACGCTTTTGCAAGAGCTTCAGCTTTGTTCACTGTTTATCCTAGGCATAAATATCCTTCTTTGGTTGCCTGGTGTGTGCAGAGTAGCAAATATTTTCCCCAAAAAGCCAACTGAAAAAATGTTTTGTGACAGAATAATGCATCAGTAATTGACTAGCAAAAATTAGCTGGTTTGGATAGTAATTTGGTCATTTGACTGGAGTGCTTTAACCTAAGGATTGATTTGCTTTTTTATTCTTTTCAATTAGTGTCCCATTATCCTATCCATTAAAAACTCTGGGAGTTCCTTAGTTAATTTATATTCAATATTTGTAAATTCCCTTAGATGACAGTGTTCAGAAAGTAGAACGATATAATATTTCTCTCTCTGCCATAAACTAGAACTTCCAGTGGAATCAATTAGCAGTAGGCTCAAGACATAAAACAAAGGTCTTCGTAAGACAGTGCATAATTTAAGAAATTCACTTTCACAAAATGTCCCCAAAGACTGAACCAACTGCTATTAGCCATGGAACCACTATGCTGTGAGGCACCATGGCACCTACAAGCCCACAGTGGGCAAGAGTAAGATGGACTAAATAAACCTTTGGTCTGTGTTTAGTGTTTGGATAAGATATAAGGACTTATTGGAAAATAAAACCCCAAGGTGGCTGTCACTGATGGAAGCGAAAGCCCTGAAAAAGCTCAATATGGAGGTCAAATGGACGAAATATTGGGAAATTTTAGAACAAGATAGAGATAGATTGAAACTGCAGAGTTTTGAAAAACTAAAAAATAAAGTGCAAGACTGGCTTCATTATTATCAGATAATGGAGGCATACAATTTGGACAAGAAGATTGGCTTCCAGGAGGAAAAATCAAAATTAGAAACAGAACTGTTAGAACCCAAAACTAAGAATTTGTCAAGAATGTATAACTTGCTGCTGAAATGGAATACTCAGGATGAAACGGTGAAATCTGCTATGATTAAATGGGCACAGGATGTTGGACATAATATTATGTTTGCTGACTGGGAACAGTTATGGACCACAGGTATGAAGTTTACGGCATGTAATGCCCTAAGAGAGAATATTATGAAAATGATATACAGGTGGTACATAACCCCAGTCTAGCTTGCAAAAATCTACCATTTGCCCGATAATAAATGTTGGAAATGTAAAGAAACTGAAGGTACATTCTTTCACCTTTGGTGGACGTGCCCAAGGATTAAGGTTTTCTGGGAGATGATTTATAATGAATTAAAAAAGGTATTTAAATATACCTTCTTGAAGAAACCAGAGGCCTTCCTCCTGGGCATAGTCGACCAATCGGTGTTAAAGAAGGACAGAACTTTCTTTATGTATGCTACGACAGCAGCAAGAATACTCATTGCAAAGCACTGGAAGACACAAGATCTACCCACACTGGAGGAATGGCAGATGAAAATGATGGACTATATGGAATTGGCGGAAATGACTGGCAGAATCCGAGACCAGGGAGAAGAGTTGGTGGAAGAAGATTGGAAGAAATTTAAAGACTACTTACAGAAATATTGCAAAATTAATGAATGTTAGAATGATGACGGATTGAAGTTAAGCGGTTTCTAGCGGTAATGGTATAAAAGAATATGGAAAAATTGGTTTTTAATATCTAAAAATTTAATGTTATAATATATCAAGATTAAAGATCAGAATTAAAAAGGAGTGAAAGGAATCGCTGGACTAACAAATTGAATTAGAATACAAAAGAGGGAGGTATGAGGAGGTCCGGGAAACAAGTAAATGTAAAAGAAGTGATGAAAAGATGGAATTGTTTTTAACTGTTTTTTTCTTTTTTGTACTTTGTATTTTGTATTTTTCTTTTTTATTGTCAAATTTCTTATTAATGTGATCTTTTTCTTTTGAAACTTTAATAAATATCATTTAAAAAAAATAAAAATAAAATAAATAAACCTTTGGTCTGATCTGGCATAAAATTACAGAGTTGTAGAGTTGGAAGGGACCACAAGGGTCATGTTCTCATATACTTGGTCTAAGGCTGAAGTTCTATGTAGAATTTACTAGTGATTAAGTCTACTGGACTCAAGGGGCTTACTTCTGAGTAAACAGGCACAGGAACTGGGCTGTGGCATTCTATTTTTCTTTCTTTCTAACTAATCTATAGCAGGTGTGGGGGATCTTTCATTCTCCAGATGTTGCTGAACTGTAATGCCCATTATCCCTGACCATTGACCATGCCTGCAAGGACTGATGGGAGTTGTAGTTCAGCAAATATCTAGAGGGCCAAAGTTTCCCACTTCTGCTCTATGTGGAAAAGCACGGATATGCTAACTGATTACTTAAAAAAAATACTGCATTTGATGGGTAAGAGAAGAGCAGTTAACATTAGCTGATTTCAGGCTGATTCTCTGCATTGTGAGGTTAAAGCCAGAGAATCGTTTTCAAAAGTTTTCTTACAGATTCGTGGAGAATACCTCTTAAGACTGCAGCACCAGAGTGGTTACTTCCTGCTAGCAGACCAACTACCGTATTTTTCGCTCTATAAGACGCACCTAGTTTTTGGAGGAGGAAAACAAGAAAAAAAATATTCTGAATCTCAGAAGCCAGAACAACAAGAGGGATCGCTGCGCAGTGAAAGCAGCAATCCCTCTTGCTGTTCTGGCTTCTGGGAGAAGCTGTGCAGCCTGCATTCGCTCCATAAGATGCCCACACATTTCCCCTTACTTTTTAGGAGGGAAAAAGTGAGTCTTATAGAGCAAAAAATACGGTATTTAAAAATGTCAAAAAGAATAACAGAGTTTTGGTCTTTAACAGCTTTTAAGCAGTTTGCTAAACCTTAGAGTTGAATTTTTAGGGCAGCTGGCAGTACAGTGGTACCTCGGGTTACAAACACTTTGGGTTACAGACTCCGCTAACCCGGAAGTAGTACCTCAGGTTAAGAACCTTGCCCCAGGATGAGAACAGAAATCATGTGGCGGCGGAGCAGGGCCCCATTAGACAAATGTGGTACCTCAGTTTAAGAATGGTTTCAGGTTAAGAACGGACCTCCGGAACATATTAAGCTCGTAACCAGAGGTACCACTGTAGCTTGAAATTACAGCAAAAAAGACCATTGGCAATGCTGCTGATAGATGTGCTGAAATGGCTCCACTGTGCCACGTTTTGTGGAATAAGTAATAAACCAATTTTATAGTATACCTACTTATACCAGATGAAAGTACAAGTTTCTAGCAGCAACAGTAGAATGAACAATGCCTGAAAAGTGATTTTTCCTCTTCCCAATTTCACTTGCCAAGGAAGGGCTGATACTGACCTTCAGTGAGAGTTCAAGCTGGGCCCAGGGGTAGCAACTCATACCAAAGTAAGTGAGCAGAGGCATTTAGAGTTACTGTGGAAAGGTCCAGCTTTCCAGAACACCAGCTACACACTCCTTTCAAATACTGACAATAGACAAGGCAACAGAATGCACAAGGCCTTAATACAGCAAGCGGAAAGAAGGCACTGAGGTGGCTGAGGCAGGTACTTCCCCAAGTGGTACCAACGTGAAGCACTAGGCTATCGCTATTGCCAAGGTCATTCACCTAACGACAAAGGCGCAAGAATTCTTGTGAATATGCTGCTCTTGTGGAGGAAGAACAAGGTGAACCTCTGAGTCAACAATGATTATGTTGCAAAGAACTAACAAGCTAAGACATCAGATAAAAGTAGTAAACACAACAAAAGCAATGCTACCTGATCTAGATTTTTGAAGAGGAGGATATCTTTGCATGCTTCTTGCAATCTGCATCTCTGCTCATCTGTTTTGGGATTTACTACCTGCAAAACATAACAAAGGGAAAGAATTATAGGGGAGTAACCCAGCTTAAACTTAGAATATACCATCTTACTTTAAATCTGAACAGTGAAAATTCAAACATGTGTACAGAAATAGGTACCAAATTTGATCGATAGATGGGTGTGTGGAAATTCCACTTGTGGAACAGGGCTTCCCAAAACAAACATGTGGACCACCACCCCCGCCAAAAAACCCCAAACTCATCCAAGTGTCAAAGGACCTTCTGGAATGAGTAAAATGGGAGAATTTGGCAGGGTTCCCTTGCACAAGTGGAACTGTATTTCTGTTCACACAAAACATCTCTGTTTGGTATCCAATGATTAAATGGATACCATTAAGTGCACCTCAGTAAATTTTGTGCTCTTTGTTTGTTGGAGAGTACTCTGAAAATACCTGTGCTAAGGAGCAAGTTTTCCCATTGCTATCTAGTTTGTTATTCATTTTTAAAAACTTTAAATAACTTGAGAAAATGAATGAAAGAGCATGCTTGTTTACAAGTGTAACTATATTTGCTCTAGAGATGTTTTCCCTATTTGAAAGTATGGACTTATCCCATGAAAGATATGAACATGTTAGATATGAACAGTTTGTTAAGTAATATTGAGCATTCTCTAAAAACAACTGCATCTGAAATCCCAAACAAGCCTATCCATACTTTTAAAAATTGTATAAAACAAATGTTTCTGCTTTTTACAGCATGTGGAATAATGCTGGGAGTTTTTAGGGGGGATGATAGGTATCTCCTACTATTAGTCAAATTCTTGAAAAAGTAATGCATTCCACTTCTACAAAGAGGCATTAAGAGACGTGAGGAAATCTGGGTATCAATTTTACTAATTTTTACATGCCACCACAAGTAGTATGATCAAAGTCTCACAGATAAAAGGCCTTCAAGTATAATTGTGAAAACCCTTTGCTGTTCAATCTGTAACACAGCTGCAATGCCCTACAGAACAAAGTGTCGCTGCATCACTTATGACTTCACTTTGTAAACACACAGATCCATGTTATAAGGAAGGCAGGTAGCACACACAGAACTGCTTATTGCAGAACCAACAGTATCTGTCCCATTAAACTGTGCAAAAATCAGATACGATTTGTTCATTCTCCCTTACCCTCGGTTCTGTGTCTTCCTCTTCTTCATCTGGGTTGAATGCTTCTGCACAGACTTGAAAGAGAAGAAAATATATTTTAAAAATTATAAACATGCAGAGAACAATGAACTCTGTGTGTGTGTGTGTGTGTGTGTGTGCGTGCGTGCGCGTGCGTGCTTGCTTGCGTGCGTGCGTGCATGTAAGCTTGCCAAGCTGCATTGCAACCTATTTATTGTGTATGAGGAAGATGTACTGGTATCTTCAATTATGTTATTGCTCCCAGTTCTGGCTGACTGTTCAGTAGAAAACACACTATTGCCATTGTCTAAGTCAGGCATGTTCAAAGTCCATTTCAGGGCCCTAATCCGGCTTGCCAGTCAATTTAATCCGGACCCCGTGGCAGTATATGTCCTGGGGTAAAATCCTAAAAAAAAGCTCAGCAACTTCAATCCTTGATCAGTTCACTTCATAAAATCAGGCCCTCTTTGAAAAAAGTTTGGACACCCCTGGTCTAAGTAAAGCAAAGGCTTCTTCCTCAATTGCATAACCCCCAATGGCTGGCTTGGTTTAGCCCATTAAGTCAAAGTCACTCAGCAGAAAGCTAGGAGGGGGGAACTGAAAGCTTTTTCTGTTGAGGAGCTGAATAATATTTCTGTGACCTTATCACCTTCCATAGGGTAAATTCAAATTATATATATGCATGGGAATTAATAGGATGATGAGGAATTAGTTCTTGTATATCTGTCACTGTTATATTTGTATGGTGACTGCAGGGCTATGCCCTTCAAGCTATAAATTATAAAAGTGTCATTTACTGTAGTTGTCTTGTTGCTTTGGGACTAAAGCTGTTTGCAAAGAAGCAACTTTGCAATATCCAGCTCCTTGGCACATTAGAGGAAAATTTGGACTGGCTGACGCTACAGTTTGCAAACCAGAAATGTCTAATATTCTCTTAGACTATTGTGTTGTTCATGTGTTAAAAACAAATTACTTATGCATTAAACTTTTTGTAAATAAATTTTTACTGAACTGATTTTACAATTTCAACTTCAAAAATTGTTTTTGACCCCCCCCCCCAAAAAGGGGAAAAAAGAATGAGAAATACAAAATATCCAACACAAAGAACTAAAATAAAAAAATTAATAACATCTTTTGGGGGGTTCTCTTTAACGTCCTGACTTCCCTCCATTTCCTTTACTGGTTCATTGAATACATATATTTTCTGCATAATTATACTTAAACCTCTTTTTTCATATCCATATTATTTTATTCTAATTACATACCATCAGTTTTTATTGTTTCAGTTCAAATTTCCTTCCATAAATTTTATCTTATTTTAACTACTTGCAAGTGTTTGGGTCAAACCCTGCCAATTTTTCTACTTGTTTACAATATTTTTGTACATATACAATAAATGCCTCCCATTTTTGCATTAAACTCTTTTTAAGCATCTGCTGTATTGCATAAATATGGCTGCATCTAAAGAATCCCCCCCCCCAACGCTTTAACTATTCACAAGCTTTATGCTACTTAAGTCCCATAGGACCTACACAGCCAGAAGTTACAAACACAGCAAGTGTGCGAACACAGATTACTGCAATTACAGAAAATTGGGATTTGGTCTATATAGAATTGTTTCATTAAGTGATATAGATGCTGGAGATCTATGAAGAGATTTAAAATGTTGTGGAACTGAATGGGACAATAGTTAAAATCCAAAAAAATAAAGGGAAAGGGTCCAGACTCCTGGTGCTGTTTGGAGAATAGGAAAGGAGCACAGGAAGCAGAGGCTGTATGGAAAATGGGACATATATATGTCTGTGGATGAAGAGATCACAACATTCCTTTGGGTGGAAGCAGATACTATTGCTCAGGGTTACACTTGCACTGTCCTATACTGTCCCCATTTGACAATTGGGCTTAGAGCTACGTATCATGATTAAATCTCTGGTTAGCAGGATTGCCTGGGGGGCTTAACTAGACCTGCTTAAAGCGGAAAAGAACTAGAGATTACACTGGATACAAAAATCCTGCTTTACGAGAGAGAGAGAAAAATTCATTCTCACTGAACATGGATGGGTAAACTCTGCATCAATATAACCACCAATACTAACAAAATGATATTGTGGATCTGTATTTGCTATCCAGAAAGAATAAGGGTTCCGTATACTGTGAAACTAAATATTTAAACTGAAGCATGGGAGATTTTATCAACCCAATCTGTATTAAAAGAAGCAAATAAATTTTATAACTGAAGTTGAGTCATATACAGAAAGATTACTTGAACAGGATACATTAAGTCAATGATACCTCATTTTCTGGTGCAGCATAAAGCCCCTAGGGAACTCTGAACACACATCCCCTAAAGCAGGCATGTCCAAAGTCCGTTTCGGGGACCTAATGGCTTAATCCGGCCGCTGTGGCAGTTTATTTCCTGGGCTAAAATCCTAAAAGAACTCAACAACTTCAACCCTAAAAGAAGCTCAACAACTTCAATCCTAAAAAAAAGTAAACAACTTTGGTCGGCCCCCACGGCCCTTCACTTCATCAAATCTTTGAAAAAAGTTTGGACACCACTGCCCTAAAGCCTTCCAAAGACTTAGAACAGTCATTTTCAATTTTGAAGGGTCATTTTATTCTACTATACCATTATACTGAAACAGAAAAGCAACTCAAATTTGTATTCAGAGCAATTAAATGTTGTTCCCAACTATTCTGAATATAAATTTGAGAGTTTAGCATTTTAAAAATTGGTGTGGCTGTCTGCAAACATTGGGCTGTAGTCCATTAAATCCCATACCATTCTCTACAAACAAAGCTAAGTGTTGTAACTCTCCAACGGTTTGACTTTACCCCCTTAGGCGCACTCTTCCATTGTTTCACGAAACAGACGGATGCCAGCATTAACTTCAATGGGTCTACTCTGAGTAGGACTAGCATTAAATGCCACCTAGGGTTTCATCCAATGCCAGTCCTACTCAGAATATAGTCAACTTAATGAACCTGACTTTGTGCTCAATGCACCCAACCAGCCCTGTCTGTAGAAGACCTGTGAAAGAACTTCCGCTCGCGCAACAGGGCTTTCCCCCCCCACTCTACTCCCGCTGTGAGCCCCCCAAAACCACAGGGGGGGGGTCATTTCACCTAGGAATCAGGAATGTTTGCACAGATTGGAAGAAGCTGTTACAGCTTCAAACAAAACAGCTGTCTTTTTCTATTTAATTTTATCTCTCCTTGCTTACTCTAAAATAAGCAGGTTTGTGGGATCCACCTGAAAAGCGATATATACCATATTTCACTGTGTAATGGTCACCACTGTGTAATAGTCACACACCTTTTCTTTGGTCCCTAAAATTGGTTCCCTAAGCATTAACCGCATAATAGTCACAAGGTGTAACTCTCAGCGTGTGCATTCTCAGTACCAAAAACAAGTACACCTACCCTGAAATACTACTGGAGTAGAATCTCAAATTACAACTATGAGAAATGCATCTTTTCTTACCTTACAGTTACAAACAGCTGAGAGAATTGAGATCCTATGTGACCTGTCACATGGCAAGGTTGGAATGGTGTTGAGTCCTCCCTTCCTTGCCATCCTGCAATTCATTTTACTGTAAGAGATTCACCTGCTACTTCTTCCTTTCTAGCTGGAATCTATGTGTTTGGAGCCAAGCCAATCCCATTAGTTCCTTGTTCAGATATGAACTTTAATTAAGGCTGCATTAAAAGATGAATCTATAACTTCTACTTTGCTTTGACTGCAAGACTAAAGAGAACAGGTCTGAAGGGTGGGGGATTCTCCTATGCGAGAACCAGTTGTAAGGTTATTTTGAATGAGCTGATATGCGGTGAGTGAAATTTGACTGCCCCTCCCCCACCCTACCACTCATCCTGAAACCATTCACAAAATTTAAAAAAGTCCTGGAGGCAGTGAAAGGCTCCATGCAGCCCTAAGCAAGAACAATAAATTATTTATAAAAAGAAATTATGACCAGTATTGACAGCAAATACTATTTCAAGAAAATATATTATGGTATGCTCAAGTCATTCAGTGAAATTGATCAGGAGAGGGTTCTTGCCCAAACAATTCATTCAACACATTATGTGGAATGCACTGCTGAAAGGTGCAGTCGTAATCAACAGCTTAGACAGCTTTTTAAAAAGATATGTCCTCTGTGGATTTGTCTGAATAGATATTTAAACATGACAGCTAAAGGTGCTGTTCCATATTTGAAGGCGGTATATCTCCAATTACCAGCTACTGAAGACAAATTGGCACAGGATGCTTATCACCATACCATGCTGTGTGTTTCCCAGGAGCACACAGCTAGCTACTCCAAGAGACAGTGCTGGCCTAGATGGTTCATTGGTTGGATCCAGAAAGGCAGGTATTGTTGGACTGACCTGGAAAGTGCCCTCAACTTTATTTATAATTTGTCCCCGTCTCACCTTTCTATAGCAACAGTCAGGTCAGTATACAATTAAAAGAAGTACAACAAAATATACACTCAATTATCCTTCAAGGACAAGATGTTTCTGGTCTTTTTTTCTTCTCTTTTGTAAGTATGGTTGCTTTCAAACCAGAAATTTCTTGCCTTTTTTTGGAGTCCGCTTACATAGTGAAAGTAAAGATGCCTAACAGCAAAAGATTAGGAGTCAGAATTGTTTTAACCTTACTTTGTTCCTCTTCTGTTTATGTTTTGCTGGAGTCTACACCATTAAGAATTTTACAGAGGCGCTCATTTGTCCTCTATTCACTAGTCTGACAGTACAAAACTCTTGGAACATTGCCCAGCTTACTGAAGTGAATAAACCTGAGCAGAGAGAGAAAAGCAAGCCTTTTATAAAATCTGAAAGAAACCCCAGAAGCCTGCAAGTCACTGGAGATCAAAGGTTTATGCAGTTTCCTAGCCATGTTATGCATAAATGCAGCATTAGTTGAGATACTTATTTGTACTCTCCTACAGAGAAAAAGTACTGTGTAAGTAAAGCATTGTCACTCTCTAGTTAAGCATTCATTCAGGAATTAACACAGCGCATTCTAACATTAGCAAACATAAAGCTGAGATGAACAGTACTACAAATATCATGTCTTCTTTTTTTCTATTTCCCCCCACAATTAAGCAAAAATCAAATAGATGGAAATGTGCTGTTTTATATATGATGTCAGGCAGGATTCGAGATAAAAGTGCTCTTAGACAAAAAGTCACAGCATCTTCTCTTGTAGAAATACATTCCATGTTTTACTTTGCATTTGAGTGAAGGAAAGACACAGAATGCTAGACAGAAGAAGCGTTATCCTCATCTAGAGAGAAACTCATTAAAAAGTGTAGCAAGGGTTTAAAATCTCCTTAACAGTGGTAACACAATAAATGAAACAAGAGTACCCCCTACTCAGAAATGAGTTACTACTGCATTTTGCTTTCTGTATAGTCTTCCTAGATGATACAAGGTCTGAACTGAATTACAATGACCATTTCGTGGGGGGGAGGGTTTCTATTCCCAGCCCCCTGCATGCATCGGTGGAGCACATGACATACCGTTACACTCTTTTAGTGACATGTTTAATGATGCTTTCATGTCACTTCCAGGTTCAGCGCTGTGCACGCAATCACGCATCATTCTGACGCACATTGATCTGTCCTTGCCAGTACTTTACATTATTGCTCACATGACAGCTGTGGTAAATGAGTTCAATAACTGAGGGGAATTAATGATATGGAGGAAGGGACACGGGTGGCGCTGTGGTCTAAACCACAGAGCCTAGGACTTGCCAATCAGAAGGTCGGCGGTTCGAATCCCCGCAACGGGGTGAGCTCCCGTTGCTTGGTCCCTGCTCCTGACAACCTAGCAGTTCGAAAGCACTCAAAGTGCAAGCAGATAAATAGGTACCGCTCCAGTGGGAAGGTAAACGGCGTTTCCGTGCGCTGCTGTGGTTCGCCAGAAGCGGCTTAGTCATGCTGGCCACGTGACCTGGAAGCTGTCTGCGGACAAACGTCGGCTCCCTCGGCCAGTAAAGCGAGATGAGCTCTGCAACCCCAGAGTTGTCTGCAACTGGACCTAACGGTCAGGAGTACCTTTACCTTTACTGATATGGAGATTAATGTTATTGAGCTTCAGTTGCAAGTTCCTGTAAGTTACTTGTCATGTCTCTAGTTGGTTACATGAAAATAAAGCTTGGAGGCCTATTCCTTCTCTGTTACTTGCATTGGTGGCTCATGCAAGATTACATTATCAATATTACAGCTATGATTATTGTTACCAACCATTATTGTTACCAACCATTGATATAAGGTTTGAAGTCAGTTCACATGATCAAACAAGAAGAAATCTGGGTTTCAGAACATATGCCTACAACCTGCTATGCATTCAAAGTGACATGTTCGACAGCCACATTTTTGTAATTCTGCCTCACCAGTACGGCAGAATAGTAAGGAATTGGTTATTGTACACTGGCCTGCTGAATACACTGGGCAAGTTCACAAATCACAATAAACCACAGTTAAAAACCAAGTATGGTGTAATGTCAACAAGCAGTATGCTACTCAAAAGTGCACTCGTTCCCCATTTGTCCTACTGCTGACAAGTCATGGTCAAAAGAAGCCCAAGCATCTGGTGGGCTGCATGATTCAGAACTAGACTTACATGTTATTGAGCATATGGGATTTCTGTTTGGTCAACCGTGGGAATCAGACTCCAGACAGAGTAATGAGACCTCCTCTGGAATTGCCCACCAAAATGGTGTCTCAACTTAATTCCTTTGGTGTCTAAAATCATCTAGTTAAGTCACTAATGGAAATTAACAGAGGGGGTGCTCTTTATGAAGACCATGATTGTGTCACCAGTCTGTGAGACATGAGACACTAAGATACTACAGCAATAGCATGATTAAAGCTTCACAGCCTCAAACTCCAACCCTTTTCACTGCATTTAATCTTTTAATTCCCTTGTGTAGCTTCCAAGACTAAATGTTTTTCCCCAAGCTCTACAATAGTTATTTTCTACCCATAATAGGAAACACACTCCTAAGTATCTTTACAGTCAGCATAAATATAATTTTATGAGCAATGAAATGAAGCTTTTAAATCATTCTGGTCAATATTTTAAATTTTCATTATATTTTCATTGGGTTCTTCTTTCAACAGCTTCCCCCACTCCCAGGGAATTATTTCAAAAACTTCCAAATTAAAAAGCACCACCAGAGTCTGGTGATTCAGAGAACAGAGCATGAGATGCTGATAACAACTGGAATAAAAAGCTGGTGTTAATGTGACCTTGCAAACTGCAGGATCAAACAGGTTGCAGACTGCATATTTCATCAATATGTTTCCAAGTATTCTGAGTCTACACTTAGAATCTCTCATTATTATTTTTTAAGAATATATACCATATTTTTCGCCCTATAGGACGCACTTTTTCCCCTCCAAAAATGAAGGGGAAATGTGTGTGCGTCCTATGGGGCGAATGCAGGCTTTCGCTGAAGCCTGGAGAGCGAGAGGCGTCGGTGCGCACCGACACCTCTCGCTCTCCAGGCTCCAGGAAGCTATCTGCAAGCCTTGCGCACCCGGGGGGAGTTCCCCCGGGCACGCAAGGCTTGCGGGCAGCAGCCTGCAGCACGGGGCGCCCTCTGGAGGATGCCCCGTGCTTCGCGCAGGTGTCGGCAAGCCTTGCACGCCCGGGGGGAGATCTCCCCCGGGAGCGCAAGGCTTGCGGGCGGCAGCCTGCAGGGCGGAGCGCCCTCCGGAGGACGCCCCGTGCTTCGCGCAGGTGTCCCCAAGCCTTGCGCGCCCGGGGGGAGATCCCCCCGGGCGCGCACGGCTTGCGGGCGGCAGCCTGCAGCGCGGAGCACGGGTCACCCTCCGGAGGACACCCCATGCTTCGCGCAGGTGTCCGCAAGCCTTGCGCGCCCGGGGGAACTCCCCCCGAGCGCGCATGGCTTGCGGGCGGCAGCCAGCAGCGCGGAGCATGGGGTGCCCTCCGGAGGACGCCCCGTGCTTCGCGCAGGTGTCTGCAGCCTGCCGCCCGGCGCGTGGGGCGCCCTGAAGCAGAGCGCCCCTCACGCCGGGCAGACACCGGCCAGCCCCACAAGCTCGGGGGACAACGGGGAGGCGCAGCGCCGCCATCCCACTGTTCCCCGACCTGGTTTTGGGGGGGAAATAAAGGGAAAAAATTTTTCCTTTTATTTCCCCCCCAAAAAAGTAGGTGCGTCCTATGGGACGGAGCGTCCTATGGAACGAAAAATACGGTATGTTGCTGCAGATAAAGCAGAGTGTTGAATACTACATTAAGGACATAGTAGTATAGCACAAAGTTGCCTGTCTTGCTTGGCTCTCCATGGGAACACAGAGAGAGAAAAGACTCAGTATAGCACAGCACATTCAGCTGAGGCTGAAAGCAAAGTCATTGCTCACCATTGTTTCTAGACAGAATGAAAGCTGGAAAAGGCAAGTCCTGTTCCTCCCACTAACCTGTCACACTTGCAGTCAGATAAAGCACCCTAACAGCTACCCATATGGCTTGGATACATGGGCATAGCCAAGTGGGGGGAGCCAGGCCCCCTAAATCAAGTAAATCAATAAAAATACTTAACTGAGGTTCTGCCCCTTACCACCCATTATTAAGGTGGTGTACTTTTACTGCAGAATTTAAGTGTTATTTTTAAGGGGGGAAATGTGCAATGAAACCCCTACATCTATACTAAAGCTTTAGACTCTTTCCAGACAACAGTTTGTCTACTAAATAAAATAAACATGAAGCATCAGGACATCTTTCCTCAATGAAATGCTTCTCTTCCAGATCTGTCATATTCTCCTCAGCACTCAGCTTTATTTTTTCAAAGGGAAACACGTGTCTCTCTCTAATGCACCCACTGCTACTGAAAATATTTGGTTTTATCCAACTAAAACATGTGTGAACAGAGTGACTTCCACAAGCGCTACAGAACTTACCCCCTCCCCACACACACACTTTTCTCTCCCTGCACACCTCCCAAATCTGCTCTGGGCATTCCAATTCTCCAAAAATTTGGGTATGGTGCAAGCAGTGCACAAGTGGGAGGAAATTCTGTTCTGTTCATGAAAGTTTTTCCATGCACACAATGATTTAGTGTGTGATACAACTCCAAGTAGAATCTATGCAAATGGAATTGACCTTATTGCACAACTTCTGTTACATCACTTGTGGCAATGCCTCATGCCCACAACACTTTTGAGTCTTCCAGTTTTAGGTTAAGAAGATTCTCACAGAGCAGAACCTACCTAGCACTTTTACATAAAAAGGTTACTGCTGTGGAGATTTCATGAGCCTTGAGGTGTTTTAGTTTTGAAGACTCTGCCCTTTTTAACCCCAGTATAGGAGAACACGTCTGCTCTTTCCCCCCCTCTGTATTTAACTATTAGTATACTCTTGTCTAAATTAAATAAAAAGTACAAGATATTTTTTACAAAGCAAGAATGGGGAACCTGTGGCCTGTTACTATACCACAATTCTCAGCAGCCCCAGCAGCATGGCCAATGGTCAGAGTTGAGAACTGTAGTCCAAGAGTATCTAGAGAACCACAGGTTCACCACTATGCTTTTAAAGCAGCTACTGATTGTCCCTGGGTGGCGCTGTGGTCTAAACCACTGGCCTAGGGCTTGCCAATCAGAAGGTCGGCGGTTTGAATCCCCGCAACGGGGTGAGCTCCCATTGCTTGGTCCCTGCTCCTGACAACCTAGCAGTTCAAAAGCAAGCAGTGCAAGTAGATAAACAGGTACCGCTCCGGCGGGAAGGTAAACAGCATTTCCGTGCACTACTCTGGTTCGCCAGAAGCGGCTTAGTCATGCTGGCCACGTGACCCGGAAGCTGTACGCCAGCTCCCTCAGCCAGTAAATCGAGATGAGCGCTGCAACCCCAGAGTCGTTCATGACTGGACCTAACGGTCAGGGGTCCCTTTACCTTTACTGATTGTCCCTATTTCAACAAGACAGATAACCTATTATTTTGTGGAGCCAGGGTATCAGATCTTACAAAAGTTTAGCATAATTTTTTTAGAATAAAAGGCAGTTTTATTTTTACCAGCGAGTAATGCCCTTATTCTAAAATACAATCATACTGGCTCTGCAAGGTCCCCATGTTCCAAGCTACAAATCTCCTAACAGGAATGTTCTATCAGCACCAGTATCCTCAAATCAATTAGAACAGCTGAAGCACAAACATTCATTCATTCATTCATTCATTTCACCTTAAAAAATGCTTGCCTTTGGTACTGCGTGGCATGTTACAGGCAAATCTTTAATCTTGGGCACGTCTAGATATGTCAGAGCCATGCACCTGACGAAAAAAAAGCTGATACAAACATAGAACACACAATAGCTGTTGCATTGACTATAAAGAATACATAGTCTTTGGTCATAGAATTTTAGAGTTCGGAAAGAGCCAAAGGTTATCGAGTCCAACCGCCTGCAATGCAGGAATCTCAGCTAAAGCATCCGTGACAAATGGCCATCCTACCTCAGCATAAAAACCACCAAGAAAGGAGTCTACCACCTCATGAGAGTCTGTTTGCCTGGTAGTTATTTTGACAGTTTCCTTTTCTTACGATTGCTAGTTTATCTGAACTCTCAGATTGTGTTTTGTATTTTCAGACATGCACTCATGAAGCAGTCACTAAGATTTAACACTAGATTGTTTCCAATGGAAAATTCCACAAAAGCATTGCACTATTTTCTCCCACTTTCTCCTTGGAACAAGTTCCCATATCAAATCCCCAAATTCCATTTTGAACATTTTACTTCACATGTATTTAAGCTGCTTTCTGTTAACACCTTTAACACAGAGACGTGACAGAACTAGTTGTTTGAACTTCATGTTCCTCAAAATATAACAAGGAAAGAACAGTGGAAGGTAAACATGTTAGTTGAGCCTATGCCAAGTCACTGCACAGAAGGAGAATTTCTGAAGAGGCTTTTGGATAAGATACCTGCCCTAAAAAAGATCTACTGGAAAATATGAGTCATTCACAACCACTACTTTCCTGCTTGGCAGGGGGTTGGACTCGATGGCCCTTGTGGTCTCTTCCAACTCTGTGATTCTATGATTCTACTTTACAATTCAAGGCAAGGCCCCCACTTTTAGGAATATCCAATGTTTTCACATTGTTTACTTACATAATAGTTTTAAAATATCAGATCTGTGTAACTAAGGCAAATTTAGCAAGGCACTGAGCACCAAATTATGTCACTGTCTCAAAAATAAGCAGCAACGTTTGTCATGCTAAGAGCAGGGGTGGAGAGAAAAAGGATATATGAATTTTACTTTAAGCCTTTTCTGGTACAATGCTTCAGGACTCCCAGCAAGTTCTAACAAATGACTCAGGCTGTACTGCCACAATCAGTATGCAGTTTTTACAAAGGTTGTTAAACGCAAGTACTTGGCAGGAAAATACTCTTGAAAATAAGACACACACAGGGAGAGAATTATATTCTACAAATAGGGAATCTTGTTTGAAATACAGTTTCAAATTAAGCTGTTCCTGTTTCATTTTAAAAAGAATTCACTGAGTGGTTTATTTCAGTTATGAATGGAGCAGAAAGAAAACCATACTCCTTGTTCTGTGATGACCAGCCAAAAGCATACTTTTGTGCACCTATTACCCAACAGATTTCCCCACCCAGTGGAAAATGAGAGGTTGTTCCAACAGCCTCTGGAGAGGCATCTGTCATATAAGTACTGGTGCTTTGCATCCCCCACCTGGTAGAGTGTATGGGACTGGAGGAAATCAGGACCCAAATGGCTATCACCACACTAATTCATAGTTATTAACATCACACAAAATTATTATTTCTGCCATGAAAGAATTATGATCACACAAGCGAGCTGTATTTTAGGAGGCTGCCCTGGAAGGCATATTTCACGTGCTCTACAAACTTGTAGTCTTATAAAGATTATGTGTATTTCATTCTATTGAAAGAGCAAAAAGTAATATAGTCGTACCTTGGAAGCCAAACAGAATCCGTTCCGGAAGTCTGTTCGATTTCCAAAATGTTCTAAGGGACAGCTTCCGAAGAACGTTCACAAACCGGAACACTTACTTCCAGGTTTGCAGCGTTTGGGAGCCAAAACATTCGACTGCTAAGGCGTTCATCAACCAAGGTACGACTGTACGTACTGGGAACACAAACCAATCTGCAGTCAGAACGCACCATTAATGAAATCTGCAATGAATATAGTCACTTGCAAACAAAAATTACAGTTCTGCATTTGCCCTCTGGCCTGTAAGGGGTGCCACTAAAAACATCAGGATATATTGAGACTTCCCCCAGCCACACTATGGAAGGAGACAGGAAGCCTGGTCACACATAAATCAACTTGATGAATTACTGAATATATTCAGTCCCCATTAAACGTTTGGGTTGGTTTGCTGTGAGCAAGTGATTAATAGAAGAATGTTGGTTAGTGGTTTATGAAACAACGCATTAGCAGTTTAGACACAGCTTGTTCTGTATAGGTAGCTAGAACAAAGTCTATTTTTGTTGCAGCAATGTTCATTGTTAATGGTCCTTGAAATTCAGAATAAAAATTAGACACAAGCTGAAGCTGTGTAATATATGGGTCATAAAACCCTCAGGCAAAAATTATCTATACTGGATTTTAGAAAAAAAATGAGCTGGTCAGGTTAAGCAGGTCAAGCCATTTTGTTTTTTTAAAGCCTCATCCATCCTCTTCTCCAACAGCCTGTTTACTGATGTGTATATGGTTTATTACCTTATGTGCGTTGTATACCACAGTGAACATGCAGCAGTTGCACCTTGTCAGAACTTGTCAAGAAATGTATATTCTGACAATCTGTATTACCATCTTAAAATCCTCCAACCCCAAAACTGAAATATTAGAAAAAATCCCTGACTATAGGCATAACCTCGTTCATACTTTATCCTATTCTGATGTGTTTTAAATGAGCCATTCTTTTCACAACCTCTGTCAACTATTCATCAATACCCGTTGCCAATAGTGGTGGTTTCTCTAAAGAGATGTCTCCCAAGTTCAATTCTCCATCTCATCAGTCACTTTTAGAGGGCCAGATGTTGCATTTAACTGGAGCTCCAAGAACCCAGGTAATATGCAGCCAACTCCATTTTGAAACCCTTCACATTGGCTTAAAGCAAACATTTCTTGAAGTCTTAGATCCTAACTGCTATTCCAACATCATCAAGCAACATAGAAACAACTTGCCAGTGGAAACTTGTATTTTACTATTTGGTACTGTTCGGCCAGCTTAAAATATTTGTTCTTCACTTCTAGGTTTAAATAAATACAATAAATTTATTTCAGATTTTGTGGGAGGGGGTTGTGGGGGAGAACCCTGCTTTACCCCACAACGATGCAGGACATGATTGCCATGGTTATTTATTCATTTGTTCTTTAATATTTCTAAGTTGCTTAATATTTAATTTTTTCCCAAGTAGTGTATGCAAATAAAACCACAAAAACAATATCATAAATGAAAATGCCATACAAAAATCCAGTGGTACATGGTCCATTCTTATGCATCAGGGAAAGCCTACACAGGAGTTTAATTTGAAAACATAATGGCAAAGGGGTTAAAAGGAACAGGAGATGAGACGGGGAAGAAAAGAAATCCAAAGACTTTAAAAGCTATTGTTATTATTTTAAAAGATAATATTTTTAAGAGCTGACTCAAGTTCCACATTTGAGGGTAACAAGTAAGTATGATGTATACACTAGCTGTCGTTTGGCCCCCACCAAGCTCATTGAAATGCTCTGCAAAACATAATTACATGCAGGCAAATATGCAAGTTTCAAGCTGCTCCTTAGTTCATGAACCTATCAATGGGGGCCCTCACAACTGAAAAGTTACCCACTCCCATTTTGCAGTTACTTTTCCAAGTAGGTATTAGAACAAGATGCAGCTTTAAAACTGTCAGAGGAAGAGTTGTTCCTTTGTGAAGCTTCCCAAGCTGTTAATCTATTACAGCCTGAAAACAAGCGCTTGCTATAGCTCAGCTAAACATCCATTTGTCTTTCGAACTGGAGCAGGTCACAGTGTACCATCTGATCCAGCCCATTTCTGCTAAACTCTACAGAAGTAATTATGAAAAGGAGAACCACCACCCCCAACTGGGTGCATAGGACAACACAGATCAACTGGGGTGATTGGGTAGCAGGAAGAGCCTCTGTATGGTATATAACCTCTGTATGGTTATATACATGATCTACATACTACATACTAAAAACTGAAATGCTTTTGTTTGTTCCTCCATAACTGTCATAAATCTTTGCTTAGGTTACCATGACATTTAGAGCAGCCCTGGCAAGCCAGTGACAGGTACAATAATACACTGCTTTTATTCTTTGAATGCATACCAACTGCTAGTTGAGATATAAATTTGTTTCAGTCTTATGTATGTGAAAACCAACTGACTCATCACATGCCTTTCTGGAATGAAAGGTCATCTTATCGCTGCAACAGGATTGCCTACAGTATAGTGAGTGTATCCACATTTACATAACCTTGGCCTTAACAATGGAAAAGAATGTCAGTATACCAATATGTGAAGCAGAAATTACAGTGGTACCTCGGGTTACATACGCTTCAGGTTACATACGCTTCAGGTTACAGACTCCACTAACCCAGAAATAGTGCTTCAGGTTAAGAACTTTGCTTCAGGTTGAGAACAGAAATCGTGCTCCAGCAGCGCGGCGGCAGCAGGAGGCCCCATTAGCTAAAGTGGTGCTTCAGGTTAAGAACAGTTTCAGGTTAATTACGGACCTCCGGAACGAATTAAGTACTTAACTCGAGGTACCACTGTATTCTGATTTGTGAACAGCTAAACTTGAATTTGACATGCAAAACAAACCATTCTTACACTTGATGAAGGATCTTCCTACAGGTGTACAGGTCCAAATCTATAGACATACCTCTGGAGCCCTAACTAGGCACATTCTATCTGCTCCCCCAAATAAACACATGAGGCAACCCAGGGCCCACTGCAGCTTCAGGCATCAGCAGTGTCAGGGAGCCTAATTATGAACTCTATTCTCAGGCAAAATATCATGAACACTCCAACTTATATACAGGACACCACTGACTGTCTGAAGAAGAAACTACAATATATACTACTGTATATTATTTGTACTTCTACCCCACCCTACACCAAATGGGTCCAAGGGCAGATAATAAAAGTAGTACAATAAATCAGAAATAACTACAAAACAACCAATGACAAAGCAGCATCACAGAACAGCAATGAAGGAGGAAAGCCATCCACTTAAGTAAAGACAAAGAACTGTATTAAGAAGAGGTAGATGGAGAAACATCCAGGTCTCCCCAGAATTCAAGAACTACTCTTATGGTGAGTGGAGTACCTGTGCATACTGTGAGCTGATCTGTGTGTAATACTAAGCTAAACCATGACTTAGCATACATACATAATGACTCCCAGTGAAGAGATTGCAGCCGCTGTGCTCTTCCCCTAGCTCTCCTGCTGCAAGCTAAGACATGGTTTGGTTTGGGCCAGGGTGACCCAAGATGTTTTGATCCTGAGGCAAAATGTCCCATTGCTGCCCCTGCAGTATGCCAGGGGTGTAAGGCCCTGCAATGGCTTCACCTCAAGGAAAACCCTAACAGTTGGTGAGAGTGAGGCATTCTTCAGAGCTTTGGCACTGGTCTCTCTCCACCTCTAGGCCACAGAAGTGGTGGGGTGGGCAGGACACCCATGGAGCACCACCTCTTGCATTTCCACCACCTGAGGTCTGAGCTCCTACTGGTGCCATCCTAACCTGAATTTGCCTGTGCATCGTCTCTGCTTCCCCTCAGATGACCCAATGAAGCAGCTTTATTCCAGTAGGTCCTATATAAGGAGGATAGTTTGAAGGGGTGTGTGTGAGGGGGAAGGCTATGTACATGGATATTCTCCTGTAGCTTAAACCCAAATCCAAGATGACAGGATGTTGTGGGGGGGGGGGCTTGATGAAGCTCATCTACATTTTGAAACTAACTTTAACAAGCCCCTGAAGTTCCTTGCATAGTTTAAGGCAGGTTACAAAGGTAGTAAAACACAATACTATATGCAATTATACAATGTTCCTTGATCATCACACTTTGCCAAAAAATATACTGCTAGAGTTGGCCAATCAAGGAGCACACAACAGTGGCTGGCATAATTATGTTTTCTTCTAGACAAGACTTTCATCAAGCCATCTTTTGCTTAAGCATCCCACTGGCCAGGCCAGAATGCAGATGTTGATAGAGAGTGTTCAGCAAAATACAGCCATAATATTCAACATCAAGTGTTGTTCAAAGCTGCCCACTCTACCAATACCAACTTTTTGATCTATGTAGTTAATGCTTCACTTCAAAAGACATTAGCACTTGATGAAGTGTCCTAATGCTATAAAGAAAGACCACATGTGCTCTCTAGAAGTTCAAGTTGAACAATAAGGCCATCATACCTGAGCAAACACAGGGGAAATGTCACGTCTCAGTCCACTTCATTTAAAATGCACAATTAACCTTTTGTTCAAGAAATGCCGGAAGCAAGTTCTCTTCATCATGTAGCTATGTAACTAAGAAATTTTGCAGGGCAATTATTAATGGCTTCAACCCTTCCTTCATGAAGAAAATACCCAAGTAGCATTTGACAGTTTTTAGTCTACTAACCCACTAGGCTGACTTTTGTAAGCTTGCTATAATAAAACTATGTTTATTGGATCCTAAGCCTAAAATCTGTTCTCTTACAAGACTGCATGTACTATGCATTCTAACACAGTTGTCTAAGATGCTGACAAGTCTATTACAGTGGTGCCTCGCAAGACGAAATTAATCCGTTCTGCGAGTGTCTTCGTCTTGCGGTTTTTTCGTCTTGCGAAGCAACCCTATTAGCGGCTTAGCGGATTAGCGCTATTAGCGGCTTAGCGGCTATTAAAGGCTTATCGGTTTAGCGGATTAGCTGCTAAAAGGCTATTAGCGGCTTAGCGGCTTAGAAAAAGGGGGGGGGGAGCGGAAAAAAATCTCAAGACTCGCAAGACATTTTCGTCTTGCGAAGCAAGCCCATAGGGAAATTTGTCCTGCGAAGCAACTCAAAAACGGAAAACCCTTTCGTCTAGCGGGTTTTCCATCTTGCGAGGCATTCGTCTTGCGGGGCACCACTGTATTTCTATACAAAAACAGGAGCTATTTTCCCTTTATGCTACTACTACAATTCACTTACAATATCATGGTAAGGATACAAAAGTAGCATATGGAGAACTGTGAAGAGCCTTGCATCCTTTGGTGTGAGGGGCAGAGAATATAACCCTTTTCGATAATTATGGCTGCTTCCTTTATTTCTTTACAAGTCAGTGGAAAGATGAAATACGTAAGTTTGAAACGGTGGGCAGCTGCTGCACAGCATGGGCAGTCTCTGCACTGCCTTGAGACCAGCAGGCCTAAACAAAACACATGCAACCTCTGTGTGTAGGAGAGTAGATGGGGAACTACTCACACTACAAAGCAATGGGCTCAAAACCTGTTGCTTCAGATATATAATGCAGATGAAGAAAGAACTCTTTGTGACCTGTGCCCATTGCAACATATGCAACAGATCTGGACTACGGAGCAATGTGTAAAGATCCTCAGCTTTTTGTTAAAATTTCAAGAATGGAGGATTATTCAACATTTGTAGCAAAAGCTGCACCCTGGTGGCCTTCAACAAAATATTTGCTGAAAGGTCTAGAAAAACTATTTCTACAAACAGCAATTACCTTAAGAAGGCTCAGTTACACTCTTATCCTGACTGCATCGGGTGGACGTACCTTTAGAAAACTGAAACTGGTTAAGCATGGATGGGTTGGCTCTTTGCTACGAAGGGCCACTGGCTACAGAGGAAAGTCAATCAAGTCCCAAGGGAAAGGCTAGACCATAGGTAGGCAAACTAAGGCCCGGGGGCCGGATCTGGCCCAATCGCCTTCTCAATCCAGCCCACGGACAGTCTGGGAATCAGTGTGTTCTACATGAGTAGAATGTGTCCTTTTATTTAAAATGCATCTCTGGGTGATTTGTGGGGCATAGGAATTCGTTCATTTTATTTATTTATTTTTCAAAATACAGTCCGGCCTCCCACAAGGTCTGAGGGACAGTGGACCAGCCCCCTGCTGAAAAAGTTTGCTGACCCCTGGGCTAGATCAAGGGGAGCATGTGCTGTTAGGTGCTTTCAGGCAGCTCCCAGCACTACCGTCCCATGCAGTGTTTTTTTTGTTAGGAAGACTGGTATATGCACTAAACATGGTTAGCCAGATGAAATTCTGCTATGGACCCACCCACAGACCAAAGGTTCTCCCCTCTCAGTGGTAAATGATTTCAAGATCTACCACAGGACATTTCGCACTCTGAGGAAAAAGTAAGCTTACTTGGAAAATCTTTGGAAATTTAAATAGGGTTTGCCAAAATGAAAATGATGGAAATGTTATTCAAGGAAGTAGATGATTTATTAGTTATTACTTATTATAAAGGATGTTTTGTTTTAATTATGTGAATTTCATACTTTTATCTTGATTTTAGTAATTTCAAATAATGCTTATAGATAGATTTGTAATTTCCAGAGATTATAAAAATTTTATTTCACATTCTAGTAAAGTGGGTTAGATAAAGTAGATAAATGTATTAATATCACTAAACATGTGAAAAATATTATCATTTTTCATCAATAAGTAAAACATATCGAACTATATAATACACTTAATATGTCAGTACTACATGTACTTAAATATGCTATGTTACTACTAACGGCATTTGGGGCATGTGCAACAGGAGAGCCGCAGAGACCACATCTTGCCCCAGGCCCCACAGTCCTCTCTGTGACGCTGGCTGCATATGCAAGGAAATTCACTGTTGAGCAAAAACATTTATGGTAAGTTGTCCCTTGGATCAAAGGTTAGAACAAAAATGGTCTCAATAGCAATTTTAACAGCTTTAAAGATTATCTTAGACTAAAGACAGCATAGAAGACTGAAGAAATCCACAATGTACTGACTCCCCCAAAGTACTGGTTTCATATGCTTAACATTCATTCTCACTTAGGTCAGTACTGAACGCAAACAATGGCAGGATTCTTCAGTTAGCCTAAAATATAGATTTAGCCTAGGCGGAAATTCTGGCTCAACTTAACTCCCTGCTTTTAGGACACCAGCACACCTTGTTTAATTCAATTATGTCCCAATTTAGTGTTTCTGAATTAATCTTTGTTCCAGCAATGCATACAATCAAGTTTGAAAACACTCTGTTCCCTTGAACTATTTTTAAAATAGTGTGCATCTGAAAATAGACTTCACCATAAGTAAGTGTGATAGTTTGGGGCAATGAAGTAGTTAACATCAATTTTTAGCAGGAAAATGAGAAAAATAAAAGCTACATAGATATTCACAAGAACTAGTAGTGCAATGTTTCATCTCCACCAGATTTATGCAAATACAGTGTGACCACACTTAGAATACTGTGACATTCTGCCCCACATCTAAAAAATATATTGTACAGCTGGAAATTGTTCAGAAAATTTCAGTGAAAATTATCAGGTGGCTGCAGCCACTCCCGTATGATGAAAAGTCTTGTTGTGTGGAATTTTCAATTTTCCATTTGTGTCCTATCTTTCTAGATTGTCGGCCTGAGGGCAGGGATTGTATTTTTTGTGACTTTCATGCTGCTCTGAAAGTCTTTTTTAGCTGAAGAGAATTAAAAAATATATATATGTAAAAAATCATATGAAAATTAGCTGGTCCAGACATAGCAAGTAGTATTCAACTACTGCATCTCGTCAATGCAAGGATTTTCCTTGCGAAATGGGTGTATGTGCCCTCTCCCCTAATCTGCTCTAAAGAGTTGGGGGAACCCTTAGGGCAGTTTTTGGGACACACAGGGGGGAGAAGAAGGAGAGGAGACGGGGAGCATGTTTCATTGTACAAGAGCAAATCCTTGCACTGATGGAACTAGAGTCTTAGTGCTATGTTGATTCCTCCCACCCTGTCCAAGACAACCCTGCAGATTTTCTCCAATACAATAAGTTACCCTTCATTCTAATACTTCTATTTATTGTTAGCTTAAATAAGAAAATACAAATTGTGGGGGTATGTAGCCACAGGTATTGCTATTGCTGTACAGTATTATTGCATCTTTGCAAAGACAGAACTGCAAAGTTTACCTGAAACAGACTTCCAAAGATGGAAATCTCTTTTAAAAGAAGAAGTCAATTTAAGTACGAAAGAGGAATACATTAAATCAATTTATCTTCCTTGAGTTGTGCCCT
The DNA here is from genome assembly GCF_964106645.2 of Podarcis pityusensis. Taxonomy (NCBI): domain Eukaryota; kingdom Metazoa; phylum Chordata; class Lepidosauria; order Squamata; family Lacertidae; genus Podarcis; species Podarcis pityusensis. The sequence goes on from NC_138029.1 coordinate 106,025,199, forward strand.
ATTTTACCTTTACCATGGTGTGGGGGGGGGGGATTCATGTTTTTAGAAGACACAGATTAAAAGATAACATGATTTTTTACTGCATGTTTAACAAAAGGCAAGCATCACTGTAAGAAAGTGAAACGATCCTAATCCTAAACACTATTGACGAAAGGCAGCCAAATTAGGCGTTCAAATCCCAGAAAGCAATTAACTTGACAGCTGAGGTCTTCTTACACAGCAGGGAGACACGCACAAAAAACTGAGGGAGGTTTCTGAAAATTTCTAAGCATTGCAAGAAGAAGAAAAGGCGCTGTGCCTTCGTGACTGCTGGCAGCCTACCCAGCCTAAAAGATTGTCTGATAATTATGCTATATACAAGACATGCAAATACAGCAAGGTTGGAGAGCGTTTACCTTATGAAAGCATACAACATAAAAAGAGTTCACATTCTGGTGCCAAACTCATTATAATGCTACACTAGTTCCGTTTAAACCACTGTCACGTTGAATAGATATATAAAAACAATATTTGATTCCCTTCCCCTCTTTCTTTTTTCCTTTCTCCTTCTGTGATGGAACTCCTATTTGGGGACTTCCCTGGCTTTTTTTCTGGCCCATGTAGGACCAGTCTGGATAGTTAGTCTTGGTGAAGACTTGAAGTTTTCATCCCCCCAAAATTTTTTGATTTGAGTTTCCATTGAAATGAGGCTGCATTTTAATGTTGTAATGTTGTATTTTAATCTTGCTTTTAAGTTGTATTTTAATCAATTGTTTTTATATTGAGCGTTAGCCGCCCTGAGCCCGGTCTTGGCTGGGGAGGGCGGGGTATAAATAAAAAATTATTATTATTATTATTATTATTATTATTATTATGCTGCAACTTGTCTTGATGGTGTCACAAAATGAACTTTCAAGGCTGAAAAGAGAAGCCAACTCAACCAGGATAGTACCAGTATTGGTCATGTGATGACCCTGACCTAGCTTTGACATAGCTACTTGACACTTTAATAAAATGTTCCAGTTCCATTTGGGAAATGAAAACTTGCAAAGCAAGCAACCAGTTCAATCTGAAGTACAGTGGTACCTCGGGTTAAGTACCTAATTCGTTCCAGAGGTCCATACTTAACCTGAAACTGTTCTTAACCTGAAGCACCACTTTAGCCTATGGGGCCTCCTGCTGCTGCCGCGCCGCCAGAGCATGATTTCTGTTCTCATCCTGAAGCAAAGTTCTTAACCTGAAGCACTATTTCTGGGCTAGCAGAGTCTGTAACCTGAAGCATATGTAACCTGAAGCGTATGTAACCCGAGGTACCACTGTATGTGTATGCTTAATATCCTGTATCTGAAACCTGTTCTGCCCCCTCCCCCACACTTGGTGCCATTTTGCAGACTGTCAACTGGATCCTCATACTTTTCTCAGCTTAAATGTTAATAAGGTCTCATCTACACATGCAGCAGAGTAAGTTTACCCAGAATAGTACCAATTCAGATGGCAGATGGGAGAATGACAGTGCTGAATGCTTTCCCATGTAGAACAGTCCCTGCAAATAAAAACCTAGCATATTTGGAGGAGGGATGCTAGCCTAACCATTACCTTCTATGCTATTACTATTTGTTGTTTGTTTGTTTGTTTGTTTGTTTGTTTGTACATAAGTAAAAAGTGACCTTTCCCCATCTGGCATGATACAAGCCCATTCTTACAACTCAGAATTTTTTCAACTCTTTCAGCTACATATGTAGAATATGCCTTCATTTGTTACTAGGCAGAAATGTAATTACCCATTTCTGATGCATGCTACAGTTCCCTGTTGTTTGCTGGCACTTACTGACCTAGAGGCACAGATAATTGATCCTGTTATAAAATGTAGGAGAAGTGTTGTTTTAAAGAGAAAGAGGCAGGAGCATTAGCTTTTTCCTACTGCTCAACTGGCATGCAGTACTTAGCTGGAGTTACTTCAGGCTAAAAGCCCGATTCTGAACCCAGATTTTATTAAAATATCTGCCAATGTTGTTTACATACTTTTCTAAAAAGGGCTTCATGCCCTTTAGAAAGAGGAACCCAGAATTTGCCTGGGGAAAACAGAATGCCCTTTTCAAGCACTTGTTCCCAGCAGCTTGTAATTGTTTATAGCAGTCTTCTGGTGTCTGGTAGCAGGCACCAGGTTGGGGGAAGCTGGTTTAGGGGTATGTCCAAGCAGGCTTGATAGCAAAAACTGTTTCTCACAAAGTTAACAGCTTATACAGCCATTAAGTGACAGTGGCCTTATTAGGCAAATCACTGTCAGCCCTTACAATTACAATATGGGGACAAAATATTGAACTTTGGCAGCTTCAGTCAAATTGTTCTCTCTGAATTATCCTAGCACCGTGCCTCAGTAAGAGCTTGATAGTCCAAGAGCAAGGACAAAAAAAATCTTGCCATGTGTGAAGAATAATGCTGACTGTGATTTCTGCATGTTAATATTGAACTACCTTACAGGGTTATTCTAAAGTGTACATGAAGTGCTTTGAACTCTCAAAAGTATTATGCAAATGCTAAGCATTACTAATATTACAAGGGTGTATGGTGTGTTAAAGGAAGGGCAGTACCTCTGGTGAGGGACACATTGTGCTCCTTCTGGGGTTGTTTGCCCATTTTTGGTCCCCACCCTGCACTCCACTCTCACCTGTGGCTCCTAAAAGCTGCCAGCATACGACAGCAGCCACACCTCGTGAAACGGCTTTGTGGCTGGCCAAACCAGGTGAGAGTAGCCAATGGGTCTCAAACCCTCAGTGAGTTAGGGACTTCCCTTGGATGTGAAGACAGACTCTGGCCGATTGAGTGGATAAGACCAATAGGGGGTCCAACGGTCAAGAAGGCAGTTACTCCACATGCTGTAGAGGGAAATGAGGGGCAGACAGGGCTCGTCAACCTGGGAAGGTTTTCCTTCTGGGAGAAGGAAAACTTTAGCCTCCACTGCCTTGTGGCTATAATCGTTCACAAGAAAGTCTTCAGAAGTAAACCCTGAGGAAAAATCCATACCCGCTGCCAAGCAGGACATCTTCGGGGGGGGGGGAGGCTAAGGAGCGAACCCTAAAAAATTCTGAAGTGGAGTCCCTAGGATGGGTGGGTGGGATCTCATACACCACCTTCTGGCAACTCCTGAAGCTAAGCTGGTGCCAAATGTATTGCTCTTGTTTCCTTTGGAACACAGTAGTGAGGCCAAGAGGGGGAGGATCTTGTTGTCTGGGCAGCCCAGGACCTCCATACACACTGCCCAGGCTTGTGCCCCAGAGAGGTCACTTTAGTGCTGCTACTGCAGCAATAGCAACATGGGAAACAACAGTTAAGAGTTACTGGTCTCTGCAACCATAACAGGTGCTGTGATTCTCCAGTGCTTTAACAATGTAACATGCAAAATCATAAAGAAATATGGCAAACTAATCCTACTACAACTAATATAAGGTTAAATCATGATATACATAAAAAGTTAAACAAAACCAGAAGATACTGTAAAATCTTAAATAATGCTTTGAGATTGACTGAAGTAATAAATATAATTAAACTTTAACTTTGGAATATTTATATATCTATAGCATCACCCAGTGGTATAAGAGGTGTTATTTTTTCCACAGGTGAGCCTAGTTCACCAAAGAAGAGAGGGTTAGCAAAGTTATGTCAACCACACAATACAAAGAGTTGGTGACAGAAGATTACATTGTTCAGCTATACTCATCAAATCTATAAAGTCAACTCATTCTGCAGTGAATTTGTCTTTTTTAATTTGTCTGTGTGCAGGTCTCAATTTATTTGTCAATTTTCCAAATACTTTTTCAAAATTGTTTACGGCAGTCAAATATGAACATTTACTTACTTTCTCTCTTGTGAGAAACATAATGAGGCCACCAACTACAGTCCACTGCCTCTGGAAATGTGAGTAAAATAGAGGTTTCCTGCACCTTCTAAAGAATCTGTGGCATAGATGGTATCTGAAGAACTGTATGTTGAATGGTCCTACATCAGAACTCCTTGCTTGGGGGAGGGGAAGCATGCCTGGGAACAGGCTCAGAGTCAACCACTCTGTTTAACTTATGTGTTCAAATCTTTCTATTCAAATAATATTCATCAACTGCATTTCTAAAGATTCCTAGATTTTAAATGTTCAATATAACTGAGTATTCTAAGCAAATTTATGTTTCGCTAGGCCACTGTGAATCTAACAGTTAAAAACATTCCAAACACTCACATACACTATCACAGATAAGAGATTAAAATAGTTTAGAGGACAGGTTCTGCCCCATAAAACTTGGTGTAAAAGTTTTATCACTTATAGCAATACAAACAACAGCTGTAGTAAAAGAAATTCAAGGCTGCAGAGTGTGGTTTATTTTGGAACATGAACATAGTAATCCCATGAAACCAAGACCATCCACTCACTCACTGCAGCTTAGATCCTAAGAGACAGGCTTGTGAAAAGCCAATCTAGGATGCTTATACAAATAAGCGTTTCCATTCTGCATGTTAAATGTTAACTACATGCTATTAACTGCACTAAATCCCTGTACACACACACACACACACACACACACACACACACACACACACCCCCCCCATATTGGGAACAGCAGAGCTGCCTTACTGCATGTTCCCTACTTACTGTGTCTTCCATGCTTTGCGACAGAAGGTCTGAAACAGGGAGCCTGCTCTACACAAGTACTCTCCTGATACAGTTTAGAACTCTGATTGCACACATCACTGCAGACAGTCCCCCTCCCCATAAAGGCATGGCCACTTTGGGGGTGGGGAGAGAGCCAGCAAAGACATGAAGGGAGAAGGACACTGTAACAGCAAGCATCACCTGTTCTTTGCTTCACATGATGGTGAACATTAGTGCAGGCGGCAACAGCATACGTATTGTTGGACTCCAGATAATACTTAACTCCCCCAAACCCAAAGATAAGCAATAGGCATTGAAAAGCCACCAGCTAGGGGAGACAAGCACATTTCTACAATGAAGGAAGTCCACATAGTACCTACTCTCTTGGGAGTTGGACATCCCTGCTATACACCATGAAGTAGTCTGCATAGGGCTTCCAAACACTTTTCTAGAGCACATATAAGACATTCAGGGTAAATGACCAATAATCAACTGAATTGGTGTTATATGAGTGTTGTTCCATGACATAATTTTAGACTGCCTTTTGAACAGTTCAGATCTATTGGATTGGGCCTTTTTTTGTTTTTACATTTCATTTATGTATGTAAAGTGCTTCAGTAGCATTCTGCCCTGAAAGACAGCACAAATTATTTTTTTTAGATAATTAGGTAGATACAAGCCTATTTTGCTGGCATTCCATCATGGTTTCAACAGCCCTCACTGAGCTATACTGAAGGAAGCTAGGCAGCAAGCAACTTCTCAGCTGCATTGTAAGATGCTAGTTTCCATGTCTGCTAGTCCATACAGCCATTCAACTCAGCCCTCTCAAAGCCACTCCGCTGCTTCATAACATTAAATATCCCCTCCAAGAGCTCAGTGACAGATTGCAAAAAATATGCTACATTTAATTCTATTTTGAATTGATTTTTAAATTAAAAAAAACGAAGTATAAAAGCCAACTAACAGACTCCCTGATCAAAACCTCCAAGTTGCAAGCACTCCAAAGTTCATCTGCCCTGCTATCTGCACTCACAGAGCATTTAACATTTTTACAAGGAGCTCATATTCTAGTTGGCCCTTTTCCTTATTCTCCCTCCATGCCACATGATAGCAATTCCTATTAAAACTGTAAGCTAAACACCCAGAACAGAAAATTTTGAGTTTTTATACAAATATGGTACATGCATATGCTGCCCTTAAGCTGGCAACTTTCCCCCCTAATTTTTACAATAGTTAAAGCTGCCTATTAAAGAGGGAAGAGGGTACAGCTTAGTGATGTAGAACATGTTGTGTCTTCTAAAAGGTGCTGTTTAATTCTTTCAGTTTTAAAAAAACTGTCTTGGACAGCACTCTCATAAATTTTGCCTGGTTTGAATGAGAAACATTCAGTATAAAAACCCTTAATTACTTGGATAAATAGTGTAAAATACAATATTGGTAGGGTATAAAAATAGAGAGCAACAATACAGCACTACACATATGGTTGTTGCAGTAAGATTGTAAGACATTAAGACTAAGCTATTAAAAATATTACCTTTTTAGGATGGCATATAAAGACATCACCGCTCTCAAAACACGCCCACAGAATTTGCCAACACAATATAAACATATATGCACACTGAGTTGTTTTTTAAAACAATTCTTTGACAATTGTTTTGAGTTGCGTTAAAATATGGATAATCTTACCTGATACTCTTCTGTTGAATCTGTTGATAACAGGAGCTGCAAAAAGAGAGAGAAAAGTCCAATAAGCTAGGAAATACTTGGTTGCTGAAACTACTAAGAACACAATACCATACTCCAGTGGTTTTCAACCAGTGTGCACCCTAGAGTACCTTAAATCAGGCTTCCTCAAATTCGGCCTTCCAGATGTTTTGAGACTACACTTCCCATCACCCCTGACCACTGGTCCTGCTAGCTAGGGATCATGGGAGTTGTAGGCCAAAAACATCTGGAAGGCAGAGTTTGAGGAAGCCTGCCTTAAATGGTTGCCGTGGGCAACATTGGCCTCTGTCCCTCTTCTTTTCCCTCCCGCCTCTGATGCCCTCTTGCGTCTCTGCCTCCCAAAGGCTTGCACTGCTGTATATTGCAGCACCCCTGGCTTTAAGCTCCACTGGCAAATGGTGCCTGGGAGATACCTCTCTTTGGGGCTGGGGTGGGGCGAATGGCAGCTCAGAGACCAGGGGTGATAGCAGCAGCTGCCCAGAGGACTCCCAAGGAGAGGAGGCTGAGGGAACACCCCACAAGGGAGGGTGTTCGAAAAAGGGTGAGAGGCTGCCAGTTCTGCAGGCAAGGGGTGACATAACTGGGCTCCTGAATGAGCCCCACAGGGGTGCTGCAAAAAGAATGTAGTTGGTTAAGGAAGACCTGGGCTCAAAAAGGTTGACAACCTCTGCCAAGCTCTGAAAATGCCATGCTCTGAGAACAGGAAAAGGGAAGGGTGCACAATCCTTTCCCTGTTCACCACTTTTCTGCTCAAAGCTGAACATCACATATGACTGCTTTTTCTCATCCAGGATTCAAAGCTTCCATTTCCCTCACAAATACATGAGCAGCTCAGAGAAAATAAATGCCGTGGTGCAGCAGCACAACCGGATGCCTTCATCTGCACCAGCTGCAACAAAACATGTCTCTCCTGTATCAGTATCTACAGCCATAGCCGGCACTGTAATTCTCCAACAGTTTGACTTCACTCGCAATGGCACATTCCTCTATTGTATCCCGAGACAGACAGATGCCAACAACTAACATGCTTAGATCCCCAAAAGGGAAAAAAAGTGCCTAAGGGACTCTTGAGTATAATCATTATTTAATCCATAGCCCCTTGATCATTTTTCTTTTGTCAAGATTTCCGTATGCGTAATGGAACTTAAATGCTTTGCAAAGTGCTAGAAGTTATTTTTTGTTAAAAGGTAATCAGGTGTGCACACCCGACTCTGCAACAGAAATATGAGAACCTGTTAGTAACTAGGGGTGAAGGCATATTTATCCCTTCTGTTAATTAACACACTAATGGGATGTTCTTTGTAAATTTTGATGTCCATGTTCTAAACATCCCAATCAACATCCCATACAAGCACATATTAATGGTATTTATAGAAATTCTAATGATAGATTTCAGTTGTTAAAAATGGGCTCTCAGTGAAGTAACTGAACGTATCTGGTATTACATGTTATTCTTCAAATTAGGCATCCAAGCAAGCATTTGATCCTTCCTCAGCATTCTCAGAACTTAATACCTTGTTTCCATAGCTTTGGGATTTACATCATATATCAGTGGCAAACAAACCCGTATTTTCAAGACGACGTGTGCAACAGCTCGCACTTCTTAGTGCAACTGCACTAAAGCTACTACCATCAAGCGCAACCTTAAATACTCACAAACCCTCTGACCAATAGTCAAAATAAAAAAAATCCTTCCAGTAGCACCTTTAAGACCAACTAAGTTAGTTCTTGGTATGAGCTTTCGTGTGCAAGCACACTTCTTCAGATACACTGAAACAGAAGTTGCCAGATCCTTCTATATAGTGAGAAGGTGGGGAGGGGTATTACTCAGAAGGGTGGTGGGAATGGGAGATTGGCAGATAGCTGAGATGAGCCTGCTGACAACTCTTAACGACTGTAATAGGTCTTACAGGAAAAGGCAAGGGGTGAGAAGGTGAGAAATGGCTTAGTCATGTATAATGGGATAAGAATCCAATGTCTTTGTTCAAACCAGGTCTCTCCATGGTTTTAAGTTTGGTAATGAGTTGCAATTCAGCAGCTTCTCTTTCCAGTCTATTTCTGAAATTCCTTTGTAGTAAAACAGCTACTTTGAGATCTTGTATAGAATGTCCTGGGAGATTGAAGTGTTCTCCTACTGGTTTCTCTGTTTTGTGATTCTTGATGTCAGATTTATGTCCATTTATTCTTTGGCGTAAGGTTTGGCCTGTTTGTCCAATATAGAGAGCTGAAGGACACTGTTGGCATTTGATGCCATACACAATGTTAGATGATGAGCAATTGAATAGTCCCGAGATGGTATGTGTGATGTTGTTGGGGCCAGTAATGGTGTTGTCCGGGTGTATGTGGCAGCAAAGTTGGCATCTGGGTTTATTGCAGGCTCTGGTGCCAGTGTCTGTGTTAAGTCTGGTTGTAGTATTATTGTGGGTTAGGAGTTGTTTAAGATTGGGTGGCTGTCTGTAGGCAATGAAAGGTCTTCCTCCCAGAGCTTGAGAAAGAGAACTGTCATTGTCCAGGAGAGGTTGTAGATCTCTGATGATGCGTTGTACTGTTTTAACTTGGGAGCTGTATGTGATGACTAGAGGTGTTCTGTTATTTTCTTTTTTGGGTCTGTCTTGCAGCAAGTTCTCTCTGGGTATAAGTCTGGCTCTGTTGATCTGTTGTCTAACTTCATCTGCTGGGTATTTTAGTTCTGAAAAGGTTTGCTGTAGATCTCTTAGGTGAGAGTCTCTGTCTGTAGAATTGGAACAGATGCGGCTGTAACGTAGTGCCTGGCTATATACAATGGACTGTTTGGTATGTTTGGGATGGTAGCTAGAGGCATGTAGATATGTTTGTCGGTCAGTTGGTTTACGGTATAAGGTGGTGTCTATGCGCCCATCCTGTATTTTTATAGTAGTGTCCAAAAAATGTATTTCTTGCATAGATTGATTCATTGTAAGGTTGACTGTGGGGTGAAAATCATTAAATTTCTGGTGAAAGGTGTCCAGGGTCTGTTGACCATGTGTCCAGATGATAAAAATATCGTCAATGTATCGCAGGTACAAGAGAGGTTTGAGTGGGTAGGAGTTTAGGAAACGTTGTTCTAAATCTGCCATGAAGATGTTGGCATACTGTGGGGCCATGCGGGTGCCCATTGCTGTGCCGCTGATCTGAAGGAACAGGTCATCACCGAATTTGAAGTTGTTGTGGGTAAGGACAAATTGGCAGAGTTTGGTGGCAAGGTCCGCTGTGGTTTTATCTGAAATGGTGTTCGTTATAGCTTGTAAACCATCGTTGTGTGGGATGTTGGTATACAGAGATTCCACATCCATAGTAGCTAGTATAGTATTGTTGGGAAGATTATTTAAAGATTGTATTTTCCTCAGAAAATCTGTGGTGTCACGTACATAGCTGGGAGCACTGATGGCATATGGTTTCAGAACAGAGTCCATATAACCAGAGACACCCACTGTAATAGTGCCAATACCTGAAATGATGGGGCGTCCTGGATTTCCTGGTTTGAGATTAAGATTAAGATTAAGATAAATTTATTGTCATTGTCCGTATATACACAGTATACACAACAACGAAAATCAAACACCCACTCAAAGACCGGGTTCACATACACATTTGCACGTATCTCCAACACTCTCATAGCAGCAATAAGTTCACAAATAAAAATAAAACACAAATCACTGAATACCGGTCTTCGGAGTGCCGAGCCGCTGCAAGTGCTTGCGCCGCCATCTTGACCCATCTTTGTGTATTTTAGGTAGAAGATAGAAAGTTCCTGGTCGAGGTTCTGTTGGTGTGTTGGTGAGGATCTGTTCTTGGATGTGTGGGGGTAGCTCCTTAACAATCTTGTTCAGTTCTTTCTTGTATTCTTGTGTGGGGTCTGAGTCCAATTTTGTGTAAAAGGCGGTATTGGAAAGTTGTCTGTGAGCCTCCTGAATGTAGTCAGTTTTGTTCATGATGACGACAGCTCCACCTTTGTCTGCTTCTTTAATTATAATGTCTGGGTTGTTTCTGAGATTATCTATGGCTCTCCTTTCAGCATGGTTTAGATTTTGTTGTAAGCGATGGTGTTTTCTGGTCACATCTGTTTGGATTCTGTGGCGGAAGCAGTCAATGTACAAGTCCAGTGTGGTATTGCGTCCATCAGGAGGGGTCCCGGACAACACCATTACTGGCCCCAACAACATCACACATACCATCTCGGGACTATTCAATTGCTCATCATCTAACATTGTGTATGGCATCAAATGCCAACAGTGTCCTTCAGCTCTCTATATTGGACAAACAGGCCAAACCTTACGCCAAAGAATAAATGGACATAAATCTGACATCAAGAATCACAAAACAGAGAAACCAGTAGGAGAACACTTCAATCTCCCAGGACATTCTATACAAGATCTCAAAGTAGCTGTTTTACTACAAAGGAATTTCAGAAATAGACTGGAAAGAGAAGCTGCTGAATTGCAACTCATTACCAAACTTAAAACCATGGAGAGACCTGGTTTGAACAAAGACATTGGATTCTTATCCCATTATACATGACTAAGCCATTTCTCACCTTCTCACCCCTTGCCTTTTCCTGTAAGACCTATTACAGTCGTTAAGAGTCGTCAGCAGGCTCATCTCAGCTATCTGCCAATCTCCCATTCCCACCACCCTTCTGAGTAATACCCCTCCCCACCTTCTCACTATATAGAAGGATCTGGCAACTTCTGTTTCAGTGTATCTGAAGAAGTGTGCTTGCACACGAAAGCTCATACCAAGAACTAACTTAGTTGGTCTTAAAGGTGCTACTGGAAGGATTTTTTTTATTTTGACTATGGCAGACCAACACGGCTACCTATCTGCCTCTGACCAATATATAGTGTATGCGTGGATCCACAATTTAGAGTGATCCAAAGCTTATAATGGGGCACACTTCCCCAGTTGTTTATTCATTTCTACATATATTGAGTATTCACATGGGGATGCCATGCTTGAAAGCATCCTGGTCTCAGTGTTGGACTGCATGCAGTACTATGATATATGGTAGACACAACTGGAAGTTTGGGAATAATCTTGGGTGGCTCAAAGCTTATTGTGGGGTCCACACCCTATTTTGTCCCAACTGGGCCTTGTGTTATTTGTTACACTGCCCCTTAGTCTCTGCATTTAGAATGATCAGGCTTTGTTGTGTGTTATTATGCATTTATAGGTTGTTCATATGTAGACGGCTGCTTAAATTCATTTCCCTCAGAAAAGGAAGTCTCTGCTCTGGACTTGTCGCCTGACATTCTGAATTGCAGCCTGGAAGGCCTGACATTTATTTATTTATTTATTTATTTATTTATTTATGCTTCACCTCAACCATACAATCTCTTTACCTTAGATTCAACCTTCCTTTAATCCTCCCCTCCTACAGCTACATATTTGATCTTTTGCATTTGCTAGCTGTTTGCTATTCAAGCTGCATTAGCAATAAAGTTGAAGATAAGATCAATGTACTTGAAACGGTGAACTGGATCCAAGTTTAGCTGCCTGGATAGATATACAGTACAGTATAATGTGTGTTGTAGGAAAGAACATAGCGTTGTTCATTGGGTGTTACTGGCATGAATGTGTTCTGCTTGTGAAGTGTCTTGTGCCCCAATGAAGCACTTAACTAAAAACAACATTTCAGTAACTTTTACAAGACACAGCTCTGGAAGTGTGAGTGACAGCACCCTGCTGGTGCTGTCATAAGCAAGTCACTTCTCCTTGCTGCATGGCAGAGTTAGATTTATATAAACCGTAACAACACACAAAATAATTTAAGTGCTGCAGATCTATAACCAATTTTCCTTGCCCAAAATCACATTCAGCATTATTATTCACATATGGTAAGATGTTTTTGTCCTTGCTTTTACTGCAGCACAGTCAGAGGACAATTCAGAGAGGCAAACTACAATCTGACTGAAGCTGCCAAAGCAAATGTTAGCGATACTGTTCTAAATCTTGCATGTTTAACAACGCAAAACCACTACAGAAGTTAGTAAAGAGGAGAAATGCATGGATCTCATCTCAAGAAGAAAAAGAATAACTATCAACGGATCAAGAACTGCCAGCTTTCTGGGGGGTCAGAGGGTCTGCAATAGCTCAGAAGCAGCCACCACTCTCTTCCCAAGTGGTAGTAAATGAATGTAATAACCTTTTCCACCAGACATATTTAGAGGTATGACTGACTTGCAGAAGCAGTCCCACGTCAAAGAACTGGAGTGCAAAACTGCCATTATGACTGACAGCTCAGAACAACAAACAAGTTAATGAACAGCTATAACCACACTAAGGCCGTTCAGAGAAAAATTTACTCAGCAAAGTGAGCTACGCCTGCTTTCAAAAAAGGGGGGAGGGCAAGCAACTTACAGTATTCCTTAAGAAATTATATTCTGTTTTTAAAACTGAATATTATAAGAATAGGAATCAGAAACAAATGGAATATGAATGCACTGATGTATATTTGAGGCTTCACATTCTTAATTCCTCATGCAAATACTTCTAATCTATGCAACCAGGATTTTTTCCAAATGATATAGGGTAGTTCAATCCGCAGAGCACAAAACTAGACCCGTCCGCAACACGGAACTGATGCAAGCTGAAGTGCCATGTCTGCGCAAGTGCATGGCGCGATTTAGCACTTCCGTGCATGCGCGAGTGATGAAACTCAGAAGTAACCCGTTCCGGTACTTCCAGGTTGCCGCAGGACGCAACACGAAAACACTTAACCTGAAGCGGACGCATCATGAGGTATGACTGTATAGTCCCAGTGGATCAGAGATAAGATTAATCTAGTCCAGCATCATGCTTCCCATACTGACCAGCTAAATGCCTCCAAAATACCAAGAAGCAGGGCAAGAAAGGCAGGAACAGAGGTATACCACCTCAACATGGAGGATACCCAGAGATTTTCATGCCTGCACAGGGATATAAACATGGTTTCCCACTACAGCAAGCATAGGCAAACTTGGCCCTCCAGATGTTTTGGGACTACAACTCCCATCATCCCTGACCACTGGTCCTGTTAGCTAGGAATGATGGGAGTTTTAGTCCCAAAACATCTGGAGGGCCAAGTCTGCCTATGCCGGCACTACGGCATACCTTTTTACTTGATGTCTGTGAACCAACCAAAATTTAGAGGGTAAGTACACATTTGGCTGCCTCTAATATGCCAGCAAATTAAAGTTCGATCAAACCTTGAATAAAATAATTGAACTGGAGTACCCAAAGTGAAGAGGGAAGGGATAAGCATAAGGCTCTTTCCCACAGCACCAGATCATTGTTTTACATTGCAATAAATCAAGAATTCAGGTTCAATTGTACTAAAAAAATCATTAAATAAACTGGAAGTCTCTCAATAAATACAATGGCTATTCCTATTATCAATCAATCAATCCACCTTTTATTTAATATTTAATAAAATAAGGAAAATTTAATAAATTTTCTAATTTTCATTTTAGACATGTAAATTCAAGCGATATTTCTGAAAAGCAGCAACCATTCTATGCATGCTGATGTTTGTTTCCTTCAAAAATGTTGCTCAAGAACAATACCAAAGGAGGAACTGTGTGAGAATACTAAATTATGGTTAAATGAAGTACATGAATAACACATTTGCAAATCAGCTGGTACTGTCAAATAAGAAAGACAAAACATCTCCACTTTACCATACTGTCAAGTTTCCTTAAGTGCTCTTTTACATGAAAACATGCTAAACTGTGAAGCAAAAAAAATTAAACTGCAAATTTATTTCAATACCTACTTTAAAGCAGTCATAGTCATTTAACTTTTCTATTACTGTCTTGGGTCGTTGTGTGTGTTTATTTCTTTGTTTTTGGTTCACAAGTAAAACTGGAAAGGAAATTTCTTAAGATTTAGACATTAGTCTGAAAATCCTATCAGGTGATTAAGGAATAAAATGCCACTCTAAGCTGGACAGGGGAGAATTATTTAGCAGGGAATAAAAACACTTCAGTGGCTGTCACCACTTGATTTCACCATCTTCTGATGTCTTATATACTTCACTTTAGCTAATTCAGGCAAGAAAGGCATGACATGCAGAACAGGCTTTGTCAGTAATCCTCTCACTTGAGAAATGCCTTCTCAAAGCTCAGTGCCACAGTACAAAAAGACTGCTTCATATATGAAGCTTCATATATGCTATTCTGTAGCTGTGGAGAATGGTCAAGGACTGCAGGTAGAATCAGGAATTTGAATAATATTTTCAACAAACTGTGCTGCAATTTCTTTCTGACTTCATTCATTTCTTGAACAAGGCTATGTTGCCCACAGTTGTTTTTGTTATTAGCTCTAGTGCTTTTATTATGAAGCCATTACATATCCTAAAGTGGGTCACATTTCTCTTAGTGTGGAAATCAATCAACACTCTGCAAAATTGACAGTTTGTTTGCCTCACCATCTCATTGTATCCCCTCTTTCCTACAGCTATGCAAACACACTAACCAGAACTACACCATGGTTTGACTTACATTAAAAACTAACAAACCACAAACTAACTAATGTTTCTTCTTGGTTTACCATTCACGGTTTATTTGGGGGAGACAAACCATGAGCCAAATTTGTTTTGATAATTGAGGGAACTGCCATACTGAATGATGCATCAATAAGTGATAAGAAAGTGAGAGTGAACTATGACTGTCAAGTGATTTCCACATTCCAACAGGATGATAAACGTCCAACTGCACACACTGAAGAGGGTGAGAAAATCTGACAGAGAAGTTAAGCAGCTCCCAGATACCAAATGAACAGTCCAGCCAGCTCATACCATTTCCTTTCAGAACACACAGCTCTGCCAAGAAGAGCAATGAAATCTTGCTGAAGAGCTCTTCCAATCAAGTGCAATGTATAAACAATCCACATTCAGTTTTAAGAACAGCCCACAATATAGACAGAAAAAGACCATTCAAATTAGCGGCCTGCAGTTCAGGTGAAGACATTTGTTGCAGTAATGACAAATGTTTCAATACCAAGCTATGGTTGCACACAGTACTCAGGGTGAAAGTATCAAGACAACCAAATTCAAGCAGTGTTATTCAGTTCAATGTCATATCCTGTCTTGTGCATCCTTCAGAGATCTCTCCTTAACATTCTCCTCAGAATCTACAAGAAATACCGGTACATACATTTATTTGTATACTGCACTGCTACAAAGTTGCTGAATTTCTGCAGTTTGGAGATCATGCTTAGATCATTTTTGCCTGACCTTACTGTTTCGTTATCAATGTTTTAAATATATTTGGAGTTTCTTAAAAAGCAGGAAGGAGCTGCCGTGAGCCTTTCGTTTGCATGTTCCCTTCCCTTTCCTCCTCCCACATGACCAGAATGATAATTGGCATGGTTTAGTTTCACTTTTCATGAAGCCCCACTAGTTGTTACATAAAACAAACTATGGTTAGTTTCTATATAAGCAAAAGTCAACCACAGGTTATGAAGCTGGTTTGTTAAATTAACCCCAGTATGTTTCGGAGCACAATTCCAAGTGTTGGTGCTGACCTTTAAAGCCCTAAACGGCCTCGGCCCAGTATACCTGAAGGACCGTCTCCACCCCCATCGTTCAGCCCAGACGCTGAGGTCCAGCGCCGAGGGCCTTCTGACGGTTCCCTCACTGTGAGAAGCAAAGTTACAGGGAACCAGGCAGAGGGCCTTCTCAGTAGTGGCTCCCGCCCTGTGGAATGCCCTCCCATCAGATGTCAAAGGAATAAACAATTATCTGATGTTCAGAAGACATCTGAAGGCAGCCCTGTATGGGGAAGTTTTTGTTGTTTTTTAAATGACTGATGTTTTAATGTATTTTTAATTTCCTGTTGGAAGCCGCCCACAGTGGCTGGGGAAACCCAGCCAGATGGGCGGGGTATAAGTAATAAATTGTTGTTGTTGTTGTTGTCAGAGTTCATTTTAAACCACATCTATGGTTAGACAAGCCACATTTTGTGTCAAAATCTTTCCTCTGGCCACAAAGGAAGAGAAGGGAATGCATGTAAGCTTCTTTTCTGCATTTGCACATAGCACTAAATCATGGTTTAGAGTTACATGCAAACTGTAGTTTCTTGTAGTTTGCTTCAAGCCATTTTTCAAATGTAAAACAGTATGCAGCTTCCAGCATGCTTTGTATGCTTGCCACTCCTGCACACGTTAAGAAAATTGCTTTCACTGAACTGTCGAAGATTCTGGAAATGTCACACTGTCAACTTTCTAATTACCAACTATTACAAATAGCAAAGACATTCTCCTGCACACTTTAAATCTTTCATAAGCTATGTTTATTTAGTGAGTTTAGCATCCATTTTACAAGTGCCCTGCTCACTTTTACAGCATGTCATGAAACAAAATGTACATACATAAAGGAAAATTATTGTAGACAATTATATGCAAGGTTTACATTTCTTATTTACACAACAGGGCAAAAATCCAGTTCAATGCTGAACGTAACATTTTCCTAACCCACCACCAACACTGTGTTAACACTGCTGAGCATGCTATGTTTATGGCAGGGTTGTAATTAGAGAACTGGGCCAAAACAAACAAGATGAATTTTAACAGGGAGAAATGTAAAGTATTGCACTTGGGCAAAAAAAATGAGAGGCACAAATACAAGATGGGTGACACCTGGCTTGAGAGCAGTACATGTGAAAAGGATCTAGGAGTCTTGGTTGACCACAAACTTGACATGAGCCAACAGTGTGACGCGGCAGCTAAAAAAGCCAATGCAATTCTGGGCTGCATCAATAGGAGTATAGCATCTAGATCAAGGGAAGTAATAGTGCCACTGTATTCTGCTCTGGTCAGACCTCACCTGGAGTACTGTGTCCAGTTCTGGGCACCACAGTTCAAGAAGGACACTGACAAACTGGAACGTGTCCAGAGGAGGGCAACCAAAATGGTCAAAGGCCTGGAAACGATGCCTTATGAGGAACGGCTAAGGGAGCTGGGCATGTTTAGCCTGGAGAAGAGGAGGTTAAGGGGTGATATGATAGCCATGTTCAAATATATAAAAGGATGTCACATAGAGGAGGGAGAAAGGTTGTTTTCTGCTGCTCCAGAGAAGCGGACACGGAGCAATGGATCCAAACTACAAGAAAGAAGATTCCACCTAAACATTAGGAAGAACTTCCTGACAGTAAGAGCTGTTCGACAGTGGAATTGGCTGCCAAGGAGTGTGGTGGAGTCTCCTTCTTTGGAGGTCTTTAAGCAGAGGCTTGACAACCATATGTCAGGAGTGCTCTGATGGTGTTTCCTGCTTGGCAGGGGGTTGGACTCGATGGCCCTTGTGGTCTCTTCCAACTCTATGATTCTATGATTCTGTTCTATGATTCTATGTAACATTTAACTCATTAACTCAATTAAAAAACACTTTTAATCAGCTAAGGCATCCCCAAATAGCTGGGCAGCATACTTTTTTAAAGTGCTAGCACCATCTGAAAAGGCATTCTTCCTTCTCTCAAAACAGAGGGAAATCTCTCCTGATCATGCCTAAGACACACACATGTACACCCCTATAATATATGCTTTGTTTCAATCACACATGATCAACTGAAACTCATGATTAATCAATTAAAATTCTTTCAGATTAATTGTGGTCCTAAGGTTAAAGGAATCCACAGTTTGAATGTTGTGTGCATCAGTATTCAGAAGAAGTCTGCAATGTAACTTTGGAATGATGCCATAGCCATCACCACACAGCAGTGTGAGTGTGAATACTAGACACTAGCTGTTGGCATTTGCTCAAGTGGCTTTATAATAAATGTCCAGCTGAAAAATTGATGATCTATTTAAATAATAAAATGTGAGGATCCAGAGGGCAGGCAGAAAATTAAACTTTTAATATCCTGGAGCAGTTCTGATCCCATCTGCTTCTAACATGCTGTTTGCCAGTGCTCAGTGGTTACAAGTAGTCAATTTTGTATTGTATTTCCAAAGCAAGCAGGATGATGCAATGACTCAGTACATAGCCTCCATATTTACGTGGACAATTAATACCTATTGTAATTTTTATATGAACACCCTGTGATTCCAATGAAAGACAGTATATTAATATTTCACATAAACAAATAAAAATAAATATTTAAGGAAACAGGTTCAGCTATCAGAAGAGTAGAGCTGCACTATAGCAAAACCCAACTATATTTTAAAAATCTTAATACAGAGCTACATACTGCAAACACAATGACCATTTATGTATTTATGAAAGTATCCATATACTGCCCTATCATGCAAAGCGACTAATGTTGGTGGGCATGAAAATGACATCTGCACTGTCAGAACACACAAGGAAAATTAAAGCTAGTTTCAACAGCTTTTGTACTGTGGAGGATATTGATACGTTTAAAGAAAACTATTTAGGTGACTATAATACTTTGCTTCTTAACTCAATTCTTTCCATTGTTTTCCTTACAACAATGGTTAAACAAGTGCCAGACAGTTTTTCTGCAGCACAAAGCAGGAGTTTGATGCAAGGTTTGGTTGCGATGTGAATGAGGAACTTGCCCCACTCACATAAGTGGGGCCATGAGAGAGGCCCCTCAAAGATTCTGAACTTTGCTCTGCATAGGTGCAGAACCTATAAATGACACCAAACAGAGGCCATGAAGAACATTAAGCCTACTGGGTGACCTTTGGTGAGTCACTACGTCTTAGCTTAATTCACCTCACAGGATTGCTGCGAAGATAAAGCAGATAAACTAGGTATGGCGCCCTGAGAGAGTGGGAGGAAGGGTGAGAGAAAAGTGAAATGAGTAAATAAATATCCAAGCAGCAATAAAAAGACTCTTTCCAATTAATCCCTATGCCTCAAGACAGACCAGCTGTTTTAAATCTCAGCTAAAGCATCCATGACAGATGACCATCCAACCTCTGCTTGAAAACCTCCAAGGAAAGAGTCCACCACCTCTCATGGGAGCCTGTTCCACTGCCAAACTGCTTTTACTGTCAGAAGTTCTAGATTCTGACTTTCTGAAATCTCTTGAAGATCTCTTTATGCTGACAGGCCTTTGCAGCTGTTGAGTGGTCAGTCGGTTTAGCGATTCTCGGTATTGTTTCTTTGGGTGTTTCACGTTTTATTGTGAAACACTACACAGACATTTTATGATACGATATAGAAATATTTTTATAAATAACTGCCAGGAAACATCTAACTATACCCACACATTATCTGCTATCAGTCTAAGAAAAAGTTGGTGCCAGCCTATTCATCCACTAAGTAAGGCCTACTGGTCGATCGTGGGATGTCCGTGGTCGATCCTGGGACCCTCAGATAAATACTCCCCCCATCCCCCCCATCTCTGGCTCCCTAAAAAAAGCTCAACAACTATGGTGGTCAATCCAATGGGTAGATCACTGAAGTTTTTATATAGCGGTAGTAGATGACAGTCTCTTGGAAGTTGGACAGCCTGAACTAAGTCGTCAATATAATACACAAGGAAAATTACAATGTGTGAAATAAGACATCCTGTTTTACATTCAAAGATCCAGGTAGCTTTTGATCACATAAATTGCAATGGGGAACACTGATGATGGCAAATGGCCATGGCTCAATAAAGACAACCTGTTGCAGAGGTCAGTATGGTTAAGCAGCTGCCAAAAGCTTGAGAGCTTGAAAGGGCCCATCATCAGGGGTTCTCATCTGGTATCCCCAGTGCCAATGAGTCTCTGACCATGGATCAGATCCAGGTAGCAGCTCATCTCCCTCCTATTCAGAAGAGTCGCTGCCTGCAAGTAAAATTCATCTAGAGTACACAGGTGTTTGATGGCTACAAATGTTGGTACCGGCAAACCGGATTAAAAACAAAGAATTTTTGACCAGCGGTGTGGAGATTTCCCACAAGCCAGTGTTTTGATCAAGAGCAAAAATTTTACTTTAATGAAGAAAACAATGTTATTAATTTCTGCATTTAATTTAAAATTTAGTTAGACTTTCAAAGTCATAAACAGAGGAGACTGGGAGAAACAGACTGCTTGCTAACAAGGGCCTGATGGTTTCCCTAAGCAACAATCATGTTCAAGTGGAATGCATGGGGGGGGGGGGAGAAAAGAGAAAAGAGAACAGACTCTGCTTGCTATCAAACAGAAGCTGACTACACTTCCTTTTCCAAAATTGAATACGACAGTGTAATTGATATGTGATCAAATAACCAATCAGAAAATTCTGGTGAATGTTGCTTTGCTAGCTGACATGATTCACTCAGCTCGCTGCAGTGCCAAAATGACCAAGGAAAAAGCAGTCACAAATGCCTCTCCAGCAGGCTGCAAACTCACATAAATCATGCTAAGCCATGGTTTGGCCTAATGTGGTATGAAAATGGTACAAATTCCAAAATAAGGAGTAAAAGGAAAGGAAAAGGTTTCCATTTGCAAAGAACTCACATATGAGGGAAAGTGTGTTTGGGGCTTGTGACTATGGGAGAACTTGGTAGAAATGCTCTGAGTCTGAAACAGTGAAGAGCAGGAAAATGTTTTTTTGTCTGAACACAACATTACTGACCTGCAATAAATTGATAGGTATTAGAACAAAATACTTCTTTTATTTTCACTTGAAATTCATAATTTACAGGGAATTCCACTACAACAAGATGTAATAGCAACTTCTTTAGATGGCCTTACCAAGAGGATTAGACAAATTTATTAAGAAATGCTCAATCAATGGATAATAACCACAAAAGGGTGTGTATATATAAACTGTTTCTTCAGAAAACTATAGCCCAATGACCAGATGCTGAGGACGAATCACATGGGATCAATTATATACAGCACAAATGCATATTAGACAGTTTATAAATAATACATTATGATGGTCATTGCTAGAGACAGAATGCTGGCCTAGATGGATCTTTAGTCTGACCCTGAACACATTTCCTCAGGATCTCTTGGGAAGAAAACAAAAGAAACCACCTCTTGTATAACTAGCATACCATGTGGTCTGATGAAGTGGCATAGACAGAAAAAGACAACAAACTCAAAACACTAGGGAACAGTTTAAACAAGTTTTAAAATCTCTTTAGCTTGTCTACACCACACAATAGTACAAGATAAATCTCAAGCAACAACTGCTGTCATACGAAGCACTTATTCATGGCACAAATGCTAGAACAGCTTTCTAGTGAGATGTATGTGGTCACCACCAATCTCATTCCCAGCAACCTCTGGGATGCACAAAGGGCTTGGGGGTTGGATGGGGTTTTCTTCCTTTTGTGTGGGATATGGAGAAAGTAAGAAACAGTGGCAGTTTCTACTGGACAGGACTTCTGGTTCTTACTTGTTCAAAATCTGTTCTGGAGAAGAGAATTTGTGGGCTGCTGGGTTTCCTGCTTTCCAGTTTCATAGCAATGGTGGAGATGCATTCTCATGCCTGATTCTGAATGCTCCATTTTATTTTTGAAAAATAAAATTTCTTGCCATTTTGACTTTATAGAGAATGAAACACAAATAAGCAGTGTACTACCCAAGTGCATAGTATGTAGGAAACCTACTCCTACCTTCTAATATTCTGAACAAAAAGGAAATGTGGACTTGGTAGTATTTTAAAAATTACATACTCCATTACAAGTACAGTGGTACCTCGGGTTACATACGCTTCAGGTTACAGACTCCGCTAACCCAGAAATAGTACCTCAGTTTAAGAACTTTGCTTCAGGATGAGAACAGAAATGTGGAGCGGCAGCAGCAGGAGGCCCCATTAGCCAAAGTGGTGCTTCAGGTTAAGAACAGTTTCAGGTTAAGAACGGACCTCCGGAACAAATTAAGTACGTAACCTGAGGTACCACTGTATTTAGGTTTTCAATGCAATGGGTTTATGACTTTAACTCTTCAGCCCCCCCCCTCCAAATCCTAACTCCGCTATCACCACACAAAAGGCCTGCCAAGCTGTCTGCCCACACAAATTTAACTGACAGGATAGTTTTAATAACTGGCCTAAACTACTTACTGAGAAGGAATTGCTACTTGCCCTACTCACATGACAAACCCTGACTGACAAATTGTAGGGAAGGTTGTGTTGGGGCGCTCAGAGCTCTTGGAGATGGAAGTTAAAGGGAAGGGCAAAATCCTGAAGTGGTTTCTCTGCCCCATAACAGAAGATCCTGTCATTCCCCTGCAAAGTGATTTGAAAAGAATAAAAAAACCAAAGATGATTTCTTCTTGTGTTTCTCTAAACAAGGTTGGGGGGCGGGCAGCTGCCACCTCATTACATGCAGCACCAGCCTGTCTGTACACAACTACATGCAAGGTTCTCTGCACTTTCAGCTGTGGAACACATGACTGGTGATGCATTGGGGGGTGGGTGAGGGAGTAAGCTTGGGGTGGAGGCATCCAGGTTCAAAACATTTAAAGAAGCATTGGGCTAAATGCAAAGTTGGTATAACACAAACTTACAAGTATAATTCATAGGGCTAAAAACATCAGTGAACAAATGCAGGCAGGGAAAACCAAAGCCCGTCAATTCTGGCACTAAGACAGAAGAATAAGCAAGGCCAAGGAGGATTTTGAGGAATAGCTATTTTAAAACCTTTAGAAACTGGACGATTGCCAGCTGCTTCAGTAATAGGGAGCAGCATGCATAGTAAGTATCACATATATTGTTGGTGCAGCAAGCACACATTCAAAGCCACTTTGCTATAAAAGAACCCAGAATATTGGTGTAACAATATTTGTCTTTTATATTTCAAAATCAAAAGTTAAGAAAATCTTCACCTAGTACTCCAAAATAAAAGTTGACAGTAAATGTGGTACAGATCAGGGGGATCTAAACTGATTACTTATATTCAATCATACCTGTAGTTGGAAAGCAAGATGGTTTTAATCAAAGTTTCAACATTTTGCTCGTGAGTCACCAAGTTCTCCCAGCAACAACCCAGCTTTAACAGAACATTTTGTCCCAGATTTCCTATAGGTTCTATGAAACAAGCAGTAAAAAACCAAACAGAACTTGATTCTGAAGGGAAGAAAAGAAACACTGATCTCCCAACTTTCCATCACAAAAACATAGTACACTTACTTTTCTAAACACTGCGCTTTAGGAGTCAAAATACTAGATCACACATATATGTGTATGGATTTAAGATGTTATTCCTCTCCCCTCTCCTTTTCAGCTCTGGTTAACAGTGTCTTTATTCTTGGGTAGACAGAATTTTATAAAACTGGTTGGTATCCACGAACTGACTAGTCATGTATATTTAACCAGCAAGCCAAAAAAAATCCCTCTTCAGCTAACAACAGCTATTATTTCTTGGTAATTAAGCAGCTTTGTATTCTAGGAAGACAGCACCTATCTTGCATAAACTACAGAGGTCAGCTCTTCTAATGAGATGAGAGATTAGGACAGAATACTGCCATGCAAAAACAGCTGGGTATCTCGTGTACTTCAGGAAGCTTGTATATTCCAAAAGAAATAAAACAAAACAAAAATCCCACAATTCTGAATACTTCCCCAGATCAGTATTATAGAAAATATTTAAGAACCAGGAGAAAGGTATCTAAATAGTCAAAGAAAAAGACAAGTGGTGCCCTTATCACAGGCCGTTTGGCATAATGCAATGATATATTGCCTTCAAAAAGAACATTACAAAGAGCCTTGTGATGCCCTAAAGACCAACAAATTTATTTTGACATAAGCTTTCTTGGGTCAGAAGCAACTTTGTCACACTTCTGGCAAAGTACACTTTAATCCTTCACAATCTGTATACCCTCACTGCATCAGGCTATCAGAAATATGTTGTAGTTAGCAAACACACATAATTGTGTAGAAAAAATACAAACAAATGCCAATGTATGTAAATAACATTCCAGGCATATCTGTGAAACATTCACAAAAGCAGAAGCTGCAGATGTTAGAGTAAATGTTGATGAAAATGACCTGTTGTCTTCAAACTAAAAATACAGAAATAAATAATTATTATTCAGAAGGAAAGAAAACTATCTTTCATGTATGATCTGAGACTGTATTTATCCAAAAAAATTTTAAGTCTCATTTTTGTTTATAGTCACACAAAAAACCTAACTTGGACATTCATATTTTCATTATACAATTTATTTTTTAAATAAATACCTATAACAGTTTCATATGCCGCAGGGAACACTGATAAAATTGAGAGAGTAGTTCCATGCAAACATAGAAGCAAGTGCCCATTTTGTGCATGACTCTAACTGTTAGTTTAGAACCACAGGAGAAAGTCTCAGCAAGCCTTTGCTTTCTGCACTTCTCCCACATGGCTTTTTAAAAACATTATTTTAACTTTAAACCAGCCTTTCCCAACCTTAAGACCCCATATGCTGTTGGACAAAAATATCATTACCACCAGCCAGTATGGTAGTCAAACAACATCTGGGAATACAAGGTTAGGGTATCCTCCCCAAAATTTTTGATCGGCTTAACAATCCCTGCTCTCTGCAGCTGTTTGGCCTGCAGGTAATTGAAAGGAAAGGGGAGCACACAGGAGAAAGTAGTAGTACTTAATCTGCCACACTAAAGGTTTTTCACTGGGCACTGAATTAATGGGAAGTGCCGATAAAAGAATGAGAGCAAGTCATAAGAAAAGAAAGTATGAATCAAACTGAAGCTTTAGGCCAGGCATGTCCAACGTCCGTTTCAGGGGCCTAATCTGGCCCACCGGTTTAATCCGGCTCCTGTAGAACTTGGGGTAAAATCCAAAAAAAGCTAACCAACTTCAATCCTAAAAAAAAGGTCAACTTCATCAAATCTGGCCCTCTTTGAAAAAAGTTTGGGCACCTCTACCAAAATGGGAAGAAGAACCTGCATTCACTGTTAAGATGCAAATACCAGTGTCTTATCTGCAATGCATCACTCACAACAAAGGAAACTATTTGAAACACTTACAGATAGGTAGCCGTGTTGGTCTGCCATAGTCAAAATAAAAAAAATCCTTCCAGTAGCACCTTTAAGACCAACTAAGTTAGTTCTTGGTATGAGCTTTCGTGTGCAAGCACACTTCTTCAGATACGTATCTGAAGAAGTGTGCTTGCACACGAAAGCTCATACCAAGAACTAACTTAGTTGGTCTTAAAGGTGCTACTGGAAGGATTTTTTTTATTTGAAACACTGTTAGGAAAGAATCACAAAGAATATTTAATCAGAATACCAGAATTAAGGAAAAATAAATTAAACTACATTAAAGCAGTCAAACACACTACTTTCAGCAGTCACTAAAGAAGATGACTCAAAGACTAAAGCCTGTGTTGCTATTACATGGAACATCACTCATGCTAAACAAATTCTGATTGAAAAATTGTCAACAAAATACAGCAGAAATGTTGTGATTTTAGATTCAAACACAGCAAATTCCAATACGGCACCACGCTACAGAGACGAATCTTCCAAATCAGTGCTAATCTTGCTGACATGATGCATAATTATCTGAAGAATTATCTAGCAACCAGGAAACAAGCCACAGTAGTGAAGCAAATAATGCTCATGAAAAGCACTGACAATGACAATGTACTACAGGATAAACTTCAGAGTATTGCAGCACGTGGAAGACCTGTAACAGTAGAAAGAAAGGAAAGTTCCTATTGCTATAGTTGGCATCCATATGTCTGAAGAGAGACAATGGAAGAGTGCACCATCAAGGGTAAAGTCAAACAGTTGGGAGTGACAGTGCCTGCTGTGGCTCTAGAGACCAATATAGGCTTGGGAGAGCATATCTTTGCTTGAGACTCTGTTCTACCCTGTGGTGCCCAAAATCTTCCTGATGCAGTGCACATGGAAGGTGTTGTGGCATCGCTCCTGGTGGGTGTAAGTTGCCCATGACTCACTTACATAAAGCAGTATGCTCAACATGCAAGTCTGACAAACTCTCGTCTTGGTATTGGTTGCTAGCATCACATTCTCCCAGACCCTTTTGGAGAGGTGAGCCATTGCCATAGCTGCCTTATCAGTACATTTGCCTAGCTCAGCATCAATGGAAAGGTTGCTGGTTATGGTAGAGCCCACACAGGCAAAATTGTCTACCACCTCCAGCGCGTGGTCACCAAAGCTGATACATGGAGTGCTGGCAAAGTCATGACCCAAGATGTCTTAATGTACTCCTGAAAAAAAGTGGTCCAGTTTCCAGATTTTTCCCATGTTGGTTGCATCATCCACCATGAAGATCTCATTTGTGGATATATAAAGCAGGAAAACAGTGCTGGAAAATGTCAGTTTTATCCATATGACTGGGAGCACTCATCCCCAGTTCACTTAAGAGGGGGCTCCAGAAGACAAACCTAGTTATGCTTCTTTCTACTGTGTTGGGACATACAGATCAGTCAGCAATGCCTTAAATAAATTTGTTGAACTGCTGAAGCCTAGCAGTACCTTTATTTTTCTAAAGGAAAAATCATTATCAGCTAGAGGGTAAAGAATAAACACAGGATCTGACGTTAACTCAGTATTTGCAGAATCTCCATTTGGCATTCCATGGTAAAGACAGAATTATTTCTGTCCTTGCACTGACACACTTCATGCTTAAAGCTTTGGCTCAGAGCCATAGCATCAAAAGGCTTCAAACACTTTCCTTTTTCCCCTGAAGTGGAAGTGAAAAATCACAAAATTTAGGAAAGTGAGATCCCGATTTGCCTTTCCTGTAAATCTATTTATGAATGATATAATCAGTGGTGGCTGTCAGATTCACAAAACCATGGCTATAGAAACATGAATGGAACTGCTGGAACATCAGGAGGACTAGGCTCTATGATGCATAAATCAGTATCAACAATCATGTTCTGGGAGCAAGTGCCAAGAGTTAAGTATCATCTAATTAAGAATGCTAAACCGTGGTTTACCATTATGTGCAAATGCAGCCATGGCTGGCCTTGGGCATCTCTCAGTCTCCATGATCCTCACCTATAAAATACAAAATTTTAATTGACTGCCTTTGAGCCTTTGTTGAGCTCTGCCAGTCATGTTGCGTAGTGTGATTTGATGCTAGAATCCCCTTATTTGGATTAAT
Organism: Podarcis pityusensis; assembly: GCF_964106645.2. Classification (NCBI taxonomy): domain Eukaryota; kingdom Metazoa; phylum Chordata; class Lepidosauria; order Squamata; family Lacertidae; genus Podarcis; species Podarcis pityusensis. The sequence goes on from NC_138029.1 coordinate 106,052,502, forward strand.
TCTAGATTAATGTTTTCAAATAACCTATCATCACAAAAGGATCTAGTGATTTTGTATAATTTAATTTTGGGGAAGGTTCATCATATGTGGTAGAAGTAAAAAATAATCATATTTTGAGTGTACCACCAGCATTGAGAGCTATTGTTCTAAGCAGTCAGTCTGGATTCAAATATCAATTACACATTATTTTATAATTATTCTCCCTTAGGTTTTGACAGATTCCTCAGGCTTCACCTTTTATAAATATGCAATACATTTAAATGATTATTTAATTTATGTTACACTTTGCCATTGTCAGTGAATTATCTTGAAATGTTGCTATGTTTTATTATGTGCAGTTTTCTGATGTGATGAGCCACTTTCAGCATTGTTTACCATGTTAATGGGACATTCAAATAAAAATGACGATCTGATATATGAGGAAATCATTTCCCGCCACACACAAGCTTTTAAAAAAACACTATCACAACTGTCATCAACATTTAATAGTAGACTATAAATTTTGACAAATTCTTTAAATTAATCTGAAAAAGGAAATACTTAGGAGGGATGATGATGTTGGGTAACTTAGAGGTGTGGGCAGGTTTTTCAGTTCTGAGTTGAATAGACACTATGCACTGTATGAATTGAATTATGGTTCTCCTTGAACCATAGGTAGATCACAGAAGCCTGAAGTCTGCCCATCCCTGATGTATGATGAAATACTTGCCAGTGACATAGGGACAATGTTTTCTACTTTTGAAGACACATGCAGGGACTCATGTCTTCTCTTCTATAGGTCATTCTCATAAATTCTGTGTGGGAAAGGTGGGACAGTTTTCTACTTGCACTGTTGAAAGGGGGAAAAATTATGCATGCGCTCAGAGAAAATTTTACTACTTAGCGTATAATGGAGATAATTACTGGCTATGAAGCCTGGTCACAACTTGGCAACTTAAAAGCATGACTTGAACAGCAGAAGATGACTGAACAATATTTCAGCAGTACACATGCTTAAATAAGTCAATAAAAGTACATGCCTGTGCTAGTTTGCTCAGAAGTGAGCCACACTGGGCTCAACAGAGCTTACTCCCAGGTGAAATGGTATTCTTCATACTGTTTGCCTTTTCTCCCTATATCAAGTTTGGGCCCATGGATAGATTCTGAAGTTTAGATTTGTGTGATATCGAACCAAAGCTACATCATTTGACACTGCCAATTACCAGAGGCTGCGCTCAACAACTTTGGCTGGATGCTCCCCTCTAAAAAAAGGTCAACAAATTCCGGCACCTCTTTTTCTAGAAAAAAAATGAATACACCACTCAATTGTAAATACAATTGTATACAAAGCAAATAAGCCTTTAAAGAGAAAAAGAGTGTATAGCAAGTTATCACCAAATGAATATTTAGGGGGAAGGGAAATAATGCATACTGAGTAACTGGCAAGCCCTAGAGCGGAATGCCCACACAGATAAACTCTGACATGTAAATGGGACATTCTATGGCATCAAAATGGCATTAGGTGATTGACATCTGTCAAAGTTCAAAGAAAGTTGCTGTAACAGCGGACATTGACAGATATAGTACAGTGGTGCCCCGCAAGACGAATGCCTCGCAAGACGGAAAACCCGCTAGACGAAAGGGTTTTCCGTTTTGGAGGTGCTTCGCAAAACGAATTTCCTATGTGCTTGCTTCGCAAGACGAAAATGTCTTGCCAGTTCCTGCGGGGTTTTTTTCCTTTTTCCCAAGCCGCTAAACCGCTTATCAGCTGCTGGGTAAGCCGCTTATCAGCTGATCTTTAAGCCGCATAACAGCTGATGCTAAGCCGCTTATCAGCTGATCTTTAAGCCGCTTAACAGCTGATGCTAAGCCGCTTATCAGCTGATCGTTAAGCCGCTTATCAGCTGATCGTTAAGCCGCTTATCAGCTGATCTTTAAACCTAAGCCGCTAATACTGTAGCGCTAAGCCGCTAAACCTCTAATGGGCTTGCTTCGCAAGACGAAAAAACCCGCAAGACGAAGAGACTCGCAGAACGGATTCTTTTCGTCTTGCGAGGCACCACTGTAATCACCTTTGGTGCTAAAAGTGTATCTTTAATCAGTTAATTAGCAATGAGAACACACTTTCAAAGAAGCTCCCTGTAACCGCTGGGTTATAAAAAACAAGATAGGTGCCAAATGGCTTGTGGGACCTGGGTTGTGGGCACCAAAACAGAATGTCTAGTCGCCACTGGGGGGGGGGTCGGCAACACTTTTTATTTATTATTTTGAAACGCATGAACTCATACGCAATTCATGTAAGTGACACATTGTTAATATCACATTTTTTAGCAGAAACTGTTAATACATGTTTAATTGGGTGCAAAAAAAATTGTACCATACTTCCAAGTTTTCAAAACACCCTACTCTTTATTGTTAAACTCCTTAAAATATTGTCTATCCTTAACATACACTTCGAGGCTTCGAAGCATATACATTTAAGTAATCCTCGAGTATCAGCCAGGCACAAAAATAGCACCCAGAGTTTTTGAGGTGCTCACAAATGGAGAATCTTTAGATGCAAAATGTGCCTGGCACCCTGCTAATTTTGAACCCTGATTGGGGATACAGAACCTTGAGCCCATAGGCCTGTCTTGGCCCTGCCATGATTCCCCATTTGGCCTGAAAGGCCTTTTTGGGAAAGGCACTTCCCTCAATACAACTAACGCCATACAGGTAAGGACAGGGCTTGTCAAGAGCCTATTTTCTGTAGTTCCCAAAGCACTTGACAACCAGCTGGTTGTCATGAGCCTTTGAAGCACTGCACAAAGCAGGAAAAGAGTGCATGAGAGAGTTCTCAGTGAAGGAAGGGAGAGCAAGGCTGCTTGGGTTCAGGTGCACCAGAAAACTCCCTGAAAACTTATTTCACACTGCATATTTAGTTATAAGACTAACCTAGTCCACATTTCCATATATGTGGTGACTTTAAGGTGGGTAATGAAGTCATATGGCCACAAAAAAGATTTAAAAGATTAAGAAATACCTATATGGGGGACTAGGAGGTCAAAATTGATTATTTCGTCTGTCCGGATATGGTGGTATCTTTGTTACCTATTCTCTCATACTTTAGGATTTTGTTGTGTATTGTAGTTGCTCACTCTGTAATTTAAACTATTTCTGATTTTATCACGGCCTCTGGCTAGTACAATAAACTTATGAACTAAAAAAAGTGGTAAAATAAGATGTTTCACACACAAAATAAAATTGTAGTGACAATTCATTTTGGGCTGAGCCAGACTTACCTTCAATTGGAGGATAAAATATGTTGTGTTAACATGACTATATCTCCTTTCAGCTAAAAGGCCCCCAGTAATTAAACCACTGATGAAAAAACAGTAATCACTATATTATACATGGAAGAACAACACAGAAACTAACCTTAGAAAAGGTGGTATGGGGAATCAATCAACCCCCCCCATTGGAAAATACAGTATTCATGAGAAAATGAAAAAACCAAAGGAGCCAAATACATCTCCCACAGCCTAGGTACCACCACCAAAACAAGCCCCACCCCTGTCCCACTAAATCATCAAGACAGTAGTGAAACAAAGAACACGCCCTCATCTCAATAGAACAGGCTACATTAAGTGTCTTGGAGAAAACCAAAGTACAAACTATTAAGAGTTCTAAAAAGTAACAAAGTGGGTTCTGAAACAAACCAGGAGACTGACTGAATAATACTCAGTAATATATTCTGAGTAACCAGCCTCAGGTAAAACCTTGGTGGCAATATTGTAAACCATTTGTGATTTCCAAGGTGTCTTCAAAGTTGGTCCCACATAGTCTCAAATATATTCGCTCACAGTCTGGTCACAACTGCTCTGAAGATGGGGAAACTTGATTGCAGTTACAACATTAACTGCTATATAAACCAAAGACCACCACAGTGACCCCAATACAAAGAGAGAAAACAGATTAGCAGAAAATTATTTATAATAAATCTATACTTACTACATAAACAAATCTAACTGCTTATTTTATTACAGTTGTATTTCACCCTTCCCTGAAGGAGCTCTGACCACTACACATATGGATTATCCATTTTATCCACACAGCTCTTGAGATTGTGACTGACAAGGTCACCAAATAAGCTTTGTGGCTCAGTCAGGATTTGAAATGGAATCTTTCTGGTCCAAAACTGTAGCCATTAAACTCTCAGACTTAAGCAGACGGTTGGCTCAAATAGGAACTTGGGAGACAAAACACATTAGCTTGGAACCTAAATTACTCTGCCATTAAAGTGGGGGGGGGGGTTTAGCCAAAAACCCTACATGCCCTTGTACCACACTGTACCTCATTTCCAAAGGTCCACCAATCCCCTGGAACAGATTTTCAAGGGACAGCAAAGGGAAGGGGGAAGCTAGAAATCCCTTTCCCGTTAATGTTAAGTCTGGTCCGTTCATACAAGGAAAGTTAGCAACTAAGTTACTGAGTATTAACTCAAAATTCACGATTTAGTGTTAAGGAGTATTACATACAAGGACAGAAGAGTTTGGACTGACTAGAAACATCTAACTATGATGAAAGAAAGGTAAATATATATATATTTAAATAATCTTGCGCAATGTTGAAAATTAGCTGGGCGCCAGTCACATTTTGCAACTGGCAACCAGCCTTTTATGACTGGATGGAGATATCCAGGTGCCAACTTTTTGTGCTTAGCATCTCCACCTGCTTGGTTGCAGTCAGTTGGTCGGGCACTGTGTGCTGCCCTGATTTGCCCAGCAACGGACCAGCAAAAAATGCATCTTTAAAAAAAATAAAAAATGCTGCCAGGTGAATCACCTGGTCTGGTACCATGGCAAGGGGGGGGGAGGCACCTGGACATGGCTCCTCTCTTTCCTATCCCAGTTTCTAACACAATGCTAGAGGTGAAAGTGCAACCTGACAAAGCAAATGGATCACTTGAGAACCCCTTCTTACCTCCACAGCTTGCACTGCATCTTCTGGGGGAAAGGGAATGAAATTTATTTGAAGAGATATTTAGCTCAGGAAGTTAAAGGAATTAATTTAAGAGATACTTAACTTAAACTTACTTGCATTTTTAAAATTTCAACAGCATATGTCACGCTAAGAAATAAATCCTACATCATTTCAAGTCTTCACCATGAAAACTGGTTATGCTTTACTACTGGTTTCTGTAACACCTAATTAATTGATCTAAAACTCAACAGAAAACAATTTTCCCACAACCCCAGCATTCCATTCAACCCTATTTTCTCTTACAGCTACCTCATGCATATTCCCTCGTTCATCCCCACAATGCAATACAACCCTTCTTTGCTCCCAACACTCCCTTGCTTCTTAATCCAGAAACTGAATCTATATTTAAACTCACCATTTCATGATCCCTAAACTTCAGAATGTCAATTCCCTGTAAGATTTCCCTTTCCTGCCTGCCTTTTATCATACAGTATTCTGAAATTAAGAACAGAGCAACTCACATACAAAGAAGGTAAAATATCTGTCATGGGAATAAGGCACTCCAAGGCTGCACTCATACCAGCGTTCATAATTATTGGGGGAAATGAAGTGTGTGTATGTGGTAGGTAAAGTATATGAGAAATGATCAAATTGGGTATTCACTTACATAGGAAAGCCACCTTCAACTATGCAACTGGTAGAATTAATGGTTGAGGGATTAACTGCTTAGATCAAGGTTTAATATTCAAGTACAGTATTCCTGACCCAGACTCGTACATAATCTTAACAAAAACAAGCCTTATACAGCCCAAACTCTCACTCCCAGCAAAAGTGTATCACAATTCAGGAAGTTACAGTACCTTCTATGAATGTTTCAAAAAAAAAAAAAAAAAAAAAAGGAGACTAGGGAGGGAAGAAACCTTCCTTACTTTTTCCCTCTTCTCAAGCATGGCAAATTCTTCTCAAACATATCCAGAGTGTATCCAGTCTAAATGCTATTGTGGGAATCTCCAAAACATTACCTACATCTACACAAAGAGAAAGCCTGTTACCTCACTCCAAAGGTTAGGGTCATCTCCAGGGGTTCTGCCTTCTCATACATCACGAAAGAACCTACTACTTGCACAAACAGCTCTGCTCCAAGAATTATGGATTCACTTCATGCTCTTCTTGTCCTTCCAGAAACATAGCTGAAAGGCTAGGATCACACTACCACACACACAAAAATGGGTGCTGTAAATCCTCTCCACTCCACCTCACATCCCAGAATGGAGAGGAGACTCCTTCAAGCCACTCCCTCCACCCTCCTGAGATTTCCTTGAAAGCTTTCTTCCTTTCCAGCCGTAAATCCCTCCCTCCCCCTGCTCACAAGAAGGCTCTCATTCATTTAAGACTGACTCAAGCAAGGCAAATTACTCCCACCCATGCAAAATGCTTTTATAAAAATATTTATATACCACAAACTTAAATAGAAGGCATGGCATAGTATCATCAGGACTCCACAAGCTTTGCTTTCACATGCCTTATCTCTTTGCCAGGGGGCTAAGATTCAACTGCAGACATTCTAAAGCAACTGCACGTCTTCTGAACAATTAACTTCAGTTCCAGTTGTGTGCAAGTACCCTGGTACTAGGGCAGACAATGCAATGGCTGGGGACAAGATTAAGCTGCTATTGCAACCGCACTGTCAACAAACCCATAATAATTAATAACCCACTTTGGCAAGCGGAAAAGAATAAAGACAGAAAGGCTCTGTATCTAATACACTGCACCTTCTTTCACTACACACGCAAGGTCACACCTACTCCGTGTACGAGAGAGCCACGCACACCCTTGTGCACTCGCTGTTATCTGCAGATCCTTTCTGGCATGTTTATCTGTCGGGCACGTTTTTATGTCTCGCCTTTCTCCCGTCGTGGAACTCAAGAAACCTGCGGTGAGGATCACCCACCCACCCCCTTGGCGCAGAAACAAGCCGTGTAAAGCAGCGAGGGAGAGAGAGGATTAAGCCCATCTTTCGCTGATCAGACCAACAAGGGCTGTAATGTGAGCTGAAAAGCGCAACCAGTCCCGCGTTAAGCGCCCTTTTGCTGAAGCCGCAGGCGCATGGAAGGGCAACTATAATAATAATAATAATAATTATTATTATTATTATTATAAATAATTATAAATATTTATTATTTATTTGTACCCCGCCCATCTGGCTGGGTTTCCCCAGCCACTCTGGGCAGCTTCCACAAAGACCAAAAATACACTAAGGTATCACACATTAAAAACTTCCCTGAACAGGGCTGCCCCTATTGTTTCCTACAGTTCCTGGGGTCTGGGGGCAGTAATAATAATCTTTAGAGCCTTTACAACACAACCCCCCCAACCCACCCCCCACTTGCAGGCCAGGCAGAGGACGGGGTGGAGGGCCACCCCACCACCACCAGCAGCACGCCCCCTGACCCCGACCCGCCCCTCACTCACGCTCGAAGTCGGAGTCGGAGTCTTCGTCCCTGCGCTCTTCCTCGCCGTTGGACTCTGTCTGCATGGGCTCCGCGCCGAAGTTGACCCCTTTGCCCCGGGCCCCCACGCCAGCCTGAAGCTCCCTCTGCTGCTGGTCGCGGGTTTCCCTCAGGCGGCCGAAATATTCGGCGGCGAAGGCCAGCAGGTCCGGCGGCCGGTGCCGCAGCACCTCCACCGTGTAGCCCTGCAGCAGCTCCGTCAGACCCGGCGGGATCTCGATGCTCATTTTGCCGCCGAAGGGCCCGGGAGACAGAGAGAGACAAGACGGAGAGAGAGAGCGGGAGTCCCTGCTCGGCGCCGCCGCTACAACTACTACTGTGGCGGTGGTCGTGATCGTAGCCGCCGCCGCCGCCGCCGCCGCCCACCTCTATCTATCTCTCCACCTCAGCTTTCTACGCGGGCCTGGAGCCGGAGGTGGGGGGTGGCCGCCGCCGCCGCCGCCGCCGCCGCTTTCTCCGCCTCCACGTCCTGCCTCCTCCTCCTCCTCCTCGAGCCCTCCGTCAGCCCTGAGGGAACCGCCGCGCTCGCGCCGCCGCCGCTCTCTGACACGCGAGAAAGAGAAAGGAACGGAGCGGCGGGGTAGTCGGGGGAAGGAGGGGCCGGAACGGAAGCGCGAGGCGAGCTGCGCATGCCCAGCAGGAAGCGGCGGAGAGCGCCACAGAAAGAGAGAGAAGCAAGGGAGGGCGGGGAGTGGGCGGGAACACGCTTCATGCGTCACAAAAGCGGACAAGAGGCGCTCGAGGGATAGATTAGGTGGATAGATAGAAATCCCCCCACACCTCCGCCCGAGGTGGGCGGGGTGGGAGAAAAACGAATGGGGCGCGTGCATAGAAGGGGGCGGAGACTAAGGTTCGTCCTCGCGCTCTCCCCTCTCCATATTTGGCGTGAGGGCTTGGAGGGAAGGGGGCGAAATGGGCGCGAGTTCGCCATCATTCCCTCAGATTGACTTTTTTTTTTACTTAGAGAAATATAATAACACTGAAAGTTTCCCTCCCATCTGGGTTTCGTGAGGAAAACATGCCTCTGAATGCCGGCTGCTGGGGCCCGCGCAGGTGTGGAGCAGTGGCATAGCAAGGTCACGTGGTACCCGTTGGGAAAAATTTCGTGTCACCCCCCCACACACAACACTGAAATTATTAAAAGAAGGAAAAATAGGATACTTACAGTTGCAAGTGTTATTTTCTGGTTTATTTACTTAACATTGTGAGCATAAGCACTTAAAACCTACCCCCCCTAACTTTGTTCTCTGCAAATTTTGAAATTACATAGTCAAAATCAATTCCTTTTGCTGCTTTCTTTTCAGCTGACAAGATGGCTAAGCCAGAGAGCAGAGCTTGACTCATAGCAGCCACATTTTGTTGCGTTTGTTGACTCAACTAAAAAGTTTCGATTCGTATTATGTTGACTTGTTGAGGTTAATTAATTGTCAGATGAAGTTATTAAACTCATTTTAAATAATAATATTTAATAATAATAATATTTTTTTAAAAAGTGTTGCAAGCCCAAAAATTTTCTTGAAAACAAAACATATTTTTGCCAATTTGTCACACACACCCTCAGTGATGACACCCGGGGCGTCCCGCACCCACCGCACCACCCTTCCTACGCCACCGGTGTGGAGAAGGCTGTTAGGCTCATGTCCTTCAACACAGATTATTGCACCGCTAAAAACACAGTATTTAAAACAGAAGCATAGCAGGTCCTGAAAATAGGCAGTTCAAGCGTCAAAAGCCGGGGCAAAGAGGTGCATCTTCAGCATTCTGTGTAATGAAGGCGTCAGGCTACCTCTGTATCCCACAGCTTAGGGGGCCCTCCATGGGGAAGGCCCTCTTCCAGGCCACTATCCCCTCAGCCTCTGAGGGCAGAGGAACAACCAAGGGGAATCCCCTCTGCCGATCTCAGCACCCAAGAGTGTCTGTGGGGAAAGAGACAGCCTTCCAGATATTTGGGCCAGATACCTGGTTGGCAGCTCATATAGATAGGCCTTTGGCCTGATCCAACTGCATAGTTGCAATCATAGAATAGTAGAGTTGGAAGGGAACCCAAGGGCCATTTAGTCCAACCCCCTGCAATGCAGGAATCCCAGCTAAGGCTTCCATGACAGGTGGCCAACCTCTGCTTAAAAACCTCCAAGGAAAGAGAGTCCACTGCCTCCCGAGGGAGATCGTTCCGCTGCTGAACAGCTCTTACTGTCAGTTTTTCCTGATGTTTAGTTGGAATCTCTTTTCTTGTAACTTGAAGCCATTGGTGTGAGTCCTACCCTCCAGAGCAGGAGAAAACAAGCTTGCTTCATCTTCCACAATTCAGGGGTAGGCAACCTAAGGCCCGTGGGCTGGATGCGGCCCAATCGCCTTCTCAATCCGGCCCACGGACGGTCCGGGAATCAGCGTGTTTTTACATGAGTAGAATGTGTGCTTTTATTTAAAATGCATCTCTGGGTTATTTGTGGGGCATAGGAATTTGTTCATTTTTTCCCCTTCAAAATATAGTCTGGCCCACCACATGGTCTGAGGGACGGTGGACCGGCCCACAACTGAAAAAGGTTGCTGACCCCTGTTCCAAATGGTGGAACTTGAGATCCTTGAAGATGGCTATCATATCTCCTCTCAATCTTCTCTTTTCCAGCTCCTTCAACCGTTCCTCATAAGGCTTGTTTTCCAAGCTTGTCTCTACGTTCATGAGCATGCCCTCTTCAAAATTACCAAGACAACAGTTCAACAATTGTAAGTGAGTTTGTCTGTCGTTGTTGCTTTAATTACCTGTTACTACAGTTGCGTGAAACTTCCAGTGTTTTCTGGGGCAGGGCAAAGGAATGTATTTCCACCTCAGTTGTTGTCCTAAGGTAGCTTCCTTTTGGGAATCTGTGTTCAGTGAAATTAATTCAGCACAGGACTTATTACTAATGCCCTCATTGGCACTGCTAAGTATCTGGGACAACCAGAACAATGATAGAAAAAGTAGAACATCAGTCATATTTTGGGGGCAGGGGGAGGGAGTAATGTCTGCAAGGCTATAAATCCCTAGACATTGATGGGCATCCCTACAGAGGTCATTGTAATCATAACATGAGAAGGTGTGGTTCCTGACTGTCTTGGAGAAGTGTAACTATTTAGGGGACATAAAAAACAAAAACACCAATTACTGTATACAAATTGGTTTGACTTTTTGAATATATCCAGGATCGACAAGTATGCACTTATTTGAAACCAATGTCAGCCACCTCCTCTCTTCAGAGTTCAAATGCACTGGATGGACACAATGAGTCATGATTTATCAGACATTTCTATAAAGCAACAGACAGATAATAATTCTATTTTTTAATTTTAAATAAAAACAATTTAATGAGGCTTTCTTCCATAGCCTTGAAAGCGGAAATTACCTTTCTAATTAAAATTAAAGTTATAATTGTGGACATTTTTAAAAATCGTCTTGTAATGTCATACTGGTGTGTGTAGATAAATGCTAAAGTCAGTTTGTATTGTCCTAATAAGAGAAGATGGACATTTCTATCACTGCTTAGTAACCAACAACTCATTATTGCACATGGAATAATACTTAGAGAAATTAGAATTATTATTTTAACCTTCACCCCACTTTTCCTCCAAAATGCTGGGGACAGTCTATATAGGTCCTCCCTCCTATTTTTCCCCACAGAAAACCCATCATCCTTGACATGCTAGCTGAGGCCGAAAAGAGTTGGAAGCCAACAACCCCTGGAGACCCACAGCTTTCCTTATCCCTGCATTAAAGCAACATTTCATAGCCTTGTAAATAGAATTATGAAGCATATTAGACCACTTATGTTTTACAAGGTCAGTTATTCATACACCTATTTCATTCATTTGTGATACAGTTGAGTGATACAATTGTATCCCAGTAAGCAGAATCTCAGTTTGGTTGCCTGGAGACAACTCTGGCTACCACATCATAAGTACCCTAAAACCTGAGATTCAATAGGTAGGACTTGGTGATGTCACAATAACAGGACTTGTGATGACACATAGTGCCAACTATATTTTTTTTCTCCTTTTTATACTCATACTTGACATTACTTAGGAAACCTAGTAGCATATTGTGTATTATTATAGTGATGTTTCCCCCCTAATTAGATAACTTTAAAATGCAGTATGTAACATATGTAGATTTCTTTGCCTAGGAGTTAATATTTTCTATACAGGCAAGCAGAGAGGCAGGTATTTAAGTATTTACAGCTCATGGGTAAATGGGAGTGAATGTGCATTTGCACAATCTGTGGCTTGTGTCCTTAAGTCTTTTTTTTAGTGCAAGATCTTATTCCTGTGCACAGCATTAGAAATTAATATCTAATATTTCTAAATATGAATACAAAAGTCTAGCAAGCAAACAAGCACTTGGCACCGGCCTTCCTATAAGACGTTAAATCACCAGGTGACGTACAGGCTGTGGGTTTGGTGACGTCACTCTGTGTTGCCAGTGTAAATGTTTATGTGCTGTTACTCTGGTTTCAACAATAGAAAGAGGAAGAAATCAATATTTATTTGAATTGCAGGTTCTACTCACTATTATGGCTTGGGCTGAGCTTGTCAGATACAGCATGTTTTTTATTCCTTGCTTAATGAAGTTTTCAACTGCTTCTCCACTCCCATTTCCCAGTCATTTCCCTAAAATAAATACTTAACTCTTTTATGCATATTGATTGAGAACAATAAGTTCCCTCATTAATAATTTTTGTTCAGATTGTATGTTTCTGCTGCAAGAGGGGCTGACTAAACGTTTTCTTGGTTTTATTGAAAATGAAAAGGGAATGGCTATGTGTATTAATGTAAGCTTTAACATGGGGGTTTTCCAAGGAACTATATTAAAGCCAAGAAGTGCTCTCTGAACTCTTGGATGAGTTGATAATTAACTATTGTTGTTTCCTGCTGGCTAACACATGAGTATTGAATTGCTAATCATCATTTTGAAGGGAGTTGCTTTTGGTTCTTTTGCTCCCAGGCTCCATGGAATAAGGACGTAAATGAAGCTCTCCAGGAAAACAGCTCCAAGCAAAATGGATGCTATAGGAGAGAGACCTTTGCTTATAGATCTGTTTGGGTTATTTCATATTTTGTAAGGTGCTAAGCCTATGCCTTGGACTGGCATATGTCTTGTGGAGCTGATTAGATGACTCATTTGATGTTTTCACTCTGTTATGAAGAAAGTTCTGCAAGTAAAGTTTTGAATAATATCTAAGGGGTCTGAACAATGCTTCATTCCAAACAGACTCAGTTTTCATGCATCCAGTCACTTCAAACTGCACACTATTAATATCAGCAATAGCACCACTATCTCTTGGCATTATGTTCACTAGCAGTGTTACTTTCAGAGGTCTATGTGCAGTACATTTTCTGTTGGTGTACTTTGGAGGCTTAAAATTGACTTCTACTGGCAGCATACACATCCTCAAAACCCATTGGCTTAGTTGCTGTTATGTCATGGAATGTTTACAAACACTGTAGCAATTGAGAGAGATGGATCAATATAATACCACCAGACAGTGAAACTGCAGTCTGGGTATGTCATGAATCACTGAAGGAAACTATTTATATGGGACCAAGCTCATATGGTTTATTTTTATACTGTTGGTGAAGAAGTCAACAATCAAGGGAGCTTGGAGAGCCAATAGAAATGTGAGTCATGGGGCCAAGAGGCCAGAAAGCCACATGAAATATTTACATTTTGATTGGATATAATCAGCCATATATTTGGCTACTGTACATCGTTGATTAAAAGAAGCATAAACACAAGATAAAAATAAACTTTTAGAAAATATAGTAAGTACCTTGGAGGATGCAATTTATAAAGCAGAGGGAATTGCTTTGCCATTGTACCATTCTGAATGTTTTACTATTCCACTGAAAATGGAAGATGTGGGGAGACAATTTAAGAAACTGAAGAAAAGGCAGGTTCTTTACATGCCCCCACCCACCTCACTGTAGCCATGTTTCGGCTGAAGGGGTCAATGTGTGATACAGAGCCAGCCCACTCATGTTGTGGGGTGAAGCCAGCAGTGAAGAAGCCACCTTAGGCAGATGAAACCCACCCCACCACTTCTGCCACCAGCGGAGAAGCAACCCAGGTAAGGGAGACAGTGGTCGCAGAGCAGCACAGTGTTCTGCTGGTCTCTGGAACACCACCTTCTAACCAACTTTCAGCAAGAGGGAGGTCTCCCATCACTCCACTTGGCCACTGGTCTCCCCCTGTGTCCCTACCTTACACAGAGTTAGACCATTGGCCCATCTAGCTCAATGTTGTGTGCACTGACTGGCAGAAGCTCTCCATGGGATGTGGGGGACTTCTCTTATATATGTCCATTGTTGGCTATAGAAAGGGAATATGTGATTCTACCCAAATGGTTGCAAGGAGAAAAGGAACAGCCAGGCCAGACCCAACCACTTTAAGCTTCAGTGAGTTCCTCTGCCCTGTTTCTCAAGGGAGAGAGAATCAGTTGACATAAGGATTTGAAAGCACTTGTGTTTATCCAGCCATGTTGCAGTAGTGTTGGGGTTGAGGTTGATTATCCGTGGGTCTGAGGCAAGGATTTCCCAGCTCTCCCATAATGAGATCCCCTAAGTCCCCCTAAGACCCTGTGCCCCCTAAATGCCTGGCAGATAAGCACAGAGCTTGCACATAGTATACATGTTTGTCCTCAGTTTGAAGGAAAGGAGGTTTAAATAAAAGAGAGAGAGCGCGCACATTTTGGGAGGAGTGTTTTGTAATCATTGCTACAACTCTGAAGCCTGTGCTGTCACCTTACTAATCCCCTGATGATGATAAAACACTCTCTGAGAAGTCTGATGAACACACACACAAAACAAAGCATCAGAGCCAAAGAAAACAATTTAGAAAGGTGGGGGAAGTCAGGGTACAAGCTCGTTCTCTTGACATCGTCTTTGAATTCATATATTATGTTTGTGACCAGGGGTGTTGCTAAGGCAGCTGACATGCTGCCTTTCATCTACTTTTGGACTCCAACTCCTATCATCCCTGACCACTGACCATGCTGGCTGGGGCTGATGGGAGTTGCTTGGTTGGGGATGGCTAAAAGCAGCAGCAGAGAAGTTCTACAATGATGAACAAGCTTAGGTTCTCCCTCTGGGACCAGAGAGAGGAGAGTTTACTGAACAAAGGACTGAACCCCATTGCTTGCTTGCTTGCTTGCTTGCAATGTATTACTTGTAACATTTATCTTATTGTAACTATTATTTAAAGTTGTTCTGCAATAAAGATTTGAAACACATTCTTGTGGTGGAGAGAATTCATTCCCACACAAGTTCTTGATCAGGGATTCTGCTGGACAACTCTTAACAGTCCCCAATCTGGGTCTTTTGCTCTGGGCCCTAATCCTGCTGCCCCTTCCCTCTTTTTAATCAAAGAATAAATACATTTTCCTTACCGGGCATCTGGCTGTCAACCACAATGCTGGTGACCAAACTACCGTCCATTTTAATTTGCAGGGGTGGGTGAGAGAGTGATAATGGTGAAACTTTTTCGGGGAACCATAGGTCAATATAGGTCCTGTACCCTAAGTCCACAGCAATGCCCCTGTTTCTAACTAGTTTGCTGCTGACATTTTAATCCTAAACATCTTAATACTGCTTGTTCCGTGTAACAGCATCGTCAGGCGCTTATCTGTAATATTTGATATCTTCTGGAAATTCAACAAAAATACTCCTTGCAAAATAATAATAATAATAATAATAATAATAATAATAATAATACTGCTTGCTCATAAACCTTCGGGGAAGTACCCTGGAGTTTTCAACCTGAGCTTGCTGGAAGCATTTTAGTCTGCAGCCTCGGGAAAAAAGCAGAGGTTTTCATTCTAAAGAGAGCAAATTGCTTTCTCCATCCAAGTCTCTTACACAGCAGCCAGACACTTGGCCAACTCTAGTGTTTGGCACCGGCCCCGTCTTGGTCCAGTTTTGCATGTTTGTTGATTATTTCTATTTGTATTTTGTATATAAATCTGGTTATTTATACAGGGAAATAGACATGTTGCCAGTAAATATGAGCAAGGCTCTGAAGAACTGTGCAGTGTGCTCTTTCTGTGTATATGTCCATACATGGAGAACAATGAGGTATGCTAAAGCAAAAGGCTAGAGCATAAACATCACTTTTTCTGTTGTGTCCTTGAAGGTCATTTAAACACAAAGCCAAGCCCACATTTTATTCCTCTCCTTTGGTCCCCTTGTTAACAAGCATTACTGCAAGGGTGCTAGTGATGTGCTGAAATCTGTCCTCCAGTTTCTCATAAGTTTCCCCCCTGGGGAATAAAATACTATTTTTTTTCCTGCCACATTCTCAGAGCACTTTAGAATGTCTTCAGAATTGTACTGAGTGCAGAAGTTTGAGCTTAGTTTATCCTTCTGTAATGGTCGTGGGTAATTTTTTTCTTTGCAGTTAAAAAATATTAATAAAAATCCTTGTGGCCTCCTTGGCTGCCCATGCTTCCTGGTTTGAAAAAGTTCCACTTGAGGAACTATCTTATGATATATTCACCCAGGTATTAATTGAAGCACAAGCCCCCCGGAAGGTTCTAGAGTGTAGACCACTGGTGAGATGATTTGAAAAATGCAAGGAAGGACGCTTGCGAACACCTTTCAGACTCCCCAGAAGTAAGGTAGGCATGAGATGAGATTTTGATCAAAGTTTTCTCTCTACTTTAGTAATTTTTGGATGTGATTTATTTTATCGATAGACACGCACACAGAGAGAAAGAGAGATGTGGGAAGAGGGGAGGGGAGGAGAATAACTTTTAAAAAAATGTTTTTATTACATATTTTCTTGGGTTATAAAAGTACATACAGCGTCTCTATTTTCAGATCGTAAAGTCCATTCAACAGATCAGTTATATTGGATGTGAGTCGCTAATGTAGACAATAGACAATATAAGGTTGGGGAAGAAGAGAGGTGGGGAGAGAGAAAGGGAGATAGAAAACTTTCATTCTTTTACATAGTGTAGTAGTGTCAGGTTTTTGAGTCAGTGTAGGTTCTATTTCTATTCATTTATTAGATTTCCTTGGTGGTGAGAGAGGTTGGTGACCCCAGAGCATGGCTGGTTGACTTCAGTTGGCTGCAATGAGTTTTGTTTGCCTGTGTGAGGCAGAGGGGTTCTTATGTCAAGTTAGCTATACCCTCCAACTTTTCTCCGATGAAATAGGCATGTCCCATTCCATAATGATAATTTTACTATTTATATCCCACACATCTTATTGGATTGCCCCAGCACTCTGGGCAGCTTCCAACATATATAAAAACAGAATAAAACATTAACATTTAAAAAAAAAAAATCTTCCCTATACAGGATTGCCTTCAGACGGCTCGGGTTGGATAACTCCATACCCTCTAGCATTTCTCCAATGAAAATAGGAACATCCCAATGAAAAGTGGGACATTCTGGGATCAAATCAGAAACCAGGACAGCTTCTCTAAATCAGGGATGGCCTTGGAAAATAGGGACAATTGGAGGGTCTAAATTAGCCATATCAATTCATATGCTCTTGGTGGGTTCTTCTTGTTGTTGGGCTGTGTATATAATGAAGGGAAACAAGGGTGAAAGTGTCCTCTTTTGTTTGTCCCCATGATAGTTTCAGTTTGTTGCCCAGCAGCAGTCAAAGCAGCTTAACCCCAGGCAAATCTCCCATCCTAGCAATTTATGGGACTCAACTTCCTTAGCTTCAGCAACAGAAATGGGTGTACTGTTATGCCACATGCACAAAAATTACACCTTTGCTTGCCAGAATAACTGTCATTTGATTTCATACTCAAGTCACATATGCAACCAAGCATCCTCACCTATGTATTCTATTTTTTGGGGGGGGGGGATATACGTTTTTTAAAACACTGATTTTATAACAGTAGCAAAAAGCCATTATGGGGTAATGAATCCCTGTGTCCCTGTGTATGGATTCCTGGAAATGTAATTCTGAAATCTCCAGTCAGGCCTTGGTTTTAGCTCCAGGACAGGCTGCCTCTGCAGTCCTATTTGAGTGCAAGCAGGTGATGATCTGAAGAGCAATAAGCATTGTCAAAATCAAGATCTGGCAGGCAAAGAGCCAAGGGCCAGAAGCAACAGAGATGGTCATAGATGAGCTTCAGATCGGGCAGACAAAGAGCAAAGGGCCAGGAGCAATGTAGTCAGAGTCATACAGGTTACGCTCCAAGACAGCAAGAGCAGGCTGAAGAGGAAAACCTTCATACTCAAGACAAATTGGTCAAGCTGGTAAGCTGGCTTGGCTGCAAGGGCTTTATAGGGCCTGTTGTGTCTCAAATGTGTTAGAAAGCTGATTATCCGACTGCAGCCTTGAGGGCACTGTTCCCCTCAAGACCTTGTCTGAAAGTCCAGAATCGTGGGAGTGGAAGAGGTGAAGTGCTGGAGACAATCTGCTGGAGGCCTTGATTCAATCCCCTTAGCATGTGGTTAGAATGTTGACCTTGAACCTTTGAGAACAGGCTTATTATCTCAGCTGAGTGACAAAGCACTACGATGCTATGCAGTCAGTTCTACACAAGGTCAAAGACGGAGGCATACTTCCCTCAGGGCTATGTGGAGTCTATTAAGAGGACTCTCTCTCTCTCTCTCTCTCTCTCTCACACACACACACACACACACACACACAGAGAGAGAGAGAGAGAGAGTATATAAATGTTCCTGTTGTATCAGCTGAGGAAAGAGCAGAGACAACAGTCTAATTGGAAGGGATCCACTAGTGGGAGGACCGAGATAGAAAGAGTTGTTGTACAGTCAAACGCTAAATGAACCAACCACCGTAGCCCAGGCAAATGTGAGAATGGGGAACAAGAATGGAGATGCACATGCAAGAGTGGAAAAAGTCAAGTATCCTGTCTTGCTCTCCCAACCATAAGGGATGGCTGGCAAACATGTTGTACCATCTTCTGAGTGCTCCTCCTCCATGATCTGCCTATGACTAGCCTCCATTTCCACCCATGTTATTATGTACTGAAGTTCTCACCCTGGGCCAGCAGGGGGATACTGTAGATAGTTTTCACTCAGGTCCACATATGCAAATAAGGGATTGAAAGTGACGTTCAGTGATTGGATAGTTACAGAAAGTTGTTACAGTTGCGTTGTACTGGAGCTCTATATAAGCAGGCTGGCTGAATCCTTCAGTTCAGTTCTGTTCTGGCCTGTGAATAAACAAGAGCTGTTTGAAGAATCACTGTGTCGTTTGATATGTTTACCGACAACTTAACACATGTGCTCTATTATTTTGTTGGTTGATTTATGTTATGCAAGGTCTGGTCTCATTCAGACTTTATTTCTCCCGTGTTGCCCGTAATCACTTTGCTATTTACTCCTTTCTGCTTGCACTTCATCAGTTTGCAAGAGCAGCCTTGAACTCCCTCTTCCATTTCTAATCTGTAGCACATCAACCGGCAATGACAGTAATCTTGGACAAAGTTAGCCTGCTAAAATCCCCTTGAGTCCACTGGAATTTCACTTGCCTAACTATGTGAAGGGTTATAAACAGACACCCCAACACAGCAAAGGAATTCTGCCCACAGAAGCAGACTTTCACACATGCATGTATGTCAGTATGAATATATGGATAGGAATTAACCGTGATTCCTGCATTGCAAGATGTTGGACTAGATGGCTCTTTAGTTCCCTTCCAACTCTGCTGTTTTATGATACTATGCATACTGAGTCAGACCATATAGTCCAGTACTGTCTATTCTAATTGGTAGTAGCTCTCCAGGGTTTCAGACAGGATGCATTCCCAGGCCTATTTGGAAATACCAGGGATTGAACCTGGGACCTTCTGCTTGCAAGGCAAATGCTCTACCACTGAGCTGAGGTACTTCCCCACCATCTGATCAACATTCAAAATTGCAGTTCTGTATGCCTCACTAAATTATTGCTTATATCCTTTAATGCGTTGGGAGGTTTTCAGCTGGAGATTATGCATTGCAAAATTCCAAAAAGTACAAATTTCAAAGGATAGCTGAATTTTGGTTCAGGAAGAGTGCATTAGGTAGGTATATTTAACATTATTTCCAGGTCCATATTTCCCGTCTACTCTCCCTTTTGGTTCCCATGCTTTAATCATGAAGCGGGAGACACTGACTCATTTCTATGAGGGAAACATTAATAACCTCGCAATAGCCAATGGAAAATTGGCAGACATGAAGCAGACTCAGTATAAAGTGCTTTCTGGGTGTTGTGTGGAGATTGTGCCCGATGAGGAAGAAGAAGAAGAAGAGGAGGAGGAGGAGGAGGAGGAGGAGGAGTGTGGACTTGATATCCTGCCTTTCACTCCCCTTAAGGCAGGCATAGCCGAAGTCCGTTTTGGGGCCCAATCCAGTCCGACTGTCAGTTTAATCTGGCCCCTGTGGCAGTCTATCTCCTGGGGTAAAATCCTAAAAAAAGCTCAACAAGTTCAATCCTAAAAAAAAGTCAACAACTTTGGTCGGCCCTCACGCATGTTCACTTCATCAAATCCAGCCCTCTTTGAAAAATGTTTGGGCAGCCCTGCTAAGGAGTCTCAAAGCGGCTCACAATCTCCTTTCCCTTCCTCCCCCACAACAAACACTCTGTGAGGTGAGTGAGGCTGAGAGAAGTGTGACTAGCCCAATGTCACTCAGAAGCTGCATGTGGAGGAGCAGGGAAGTGAACCCGCTTCACCAGATTACGAGTCCACCATTCTTAACCACTACACCATGCTGGCATGTGAGGAGTTGCTGATTTGTCAGTAGTTCTGTCCCCACTATTTCCTTTGAGCCATAGCCCCCTGGGAAGCTCAGCAGGAAATCCCACAGAGAGTACCAGGGGAAGACAGATGAGGGCGGAAGCATCTGCCAGCAGCAATTCTCTCTTTTCTGAGACACAAAACAAGTCCTCCCTTCTTTAGCTGCTCACAGCCTATGCATACAGCATGTGAAAGAGGCAGCCTAGCACATGAGTGGACAGTTCCCCTGTGCAAAGTCCACCCCAATTAAGGAAGATTGATTTAGGATCAGAAAAGAGGAGTTGCATCCAGTTTAAACAGGTAATAAGCAAAAATAAAACAGCATAAAGGCTTAAATGCCTTTTTATTTGTTGTTGTTTGTAACGTTTTTATTCATCTTTAACTGTTTAACACAGTTGCATTGATATATATCTTTGTTTACATTGGAGCATATGACATGCAGCAATTACATAGAAATAAAAATAAAACAATAAACATAAAATCTTAAATCCTAACTAGCCCAGAAGAGTTACAAGCAGACCTAGATCCCCATAATACTCACACACATGCTGTCAGGCAGGGTTCCCAAAGGGGTTCAGTTAGATGATCCTCAGGGTCCCTTCCAACTCTACAATTCTATGATTCTATGATTCATGTGGGTGGTATTTTAAAATACAATTTTAAAAATCATACATGTGACACAGTGCATTACCATTGCTACAACAGGCAGAAAAATCCTTAGGTGGTCCTCCAAGACACTCAAAAAATTTCAACTGGTCCATTGGTGGGGGGGGGGGGAGTTTGGGAACCAGTGATGTAAGGGAAAGGTTCAGGTATTCAGGAAAGTTGAGAGTCTGAATGTGGGAATATTCCAAAAATTGGAAGAAGTTATAGGGCCTGTTGAGGGGGAAATTGATGGGACAGAGGAAGGACCTCCATCGCATATTGAATGGGAGGCAGCTTACCCATGATCATGTGGCTTCTTAAAGGTTTGACTCCTCCTCTGGTTTGGAAGGTAAGGTCAAACAAGAACAAGCTGGAATTGTTGTTGAGCCTGAAGGGGAGGGAACCTCCCACTAATTTTGACTCTGCCTTCAGTGAGAGAGTGAGGTTAATTCCAATTACGGTATGTCACTCCTGTGGGTGCAATGGTAATTTGTTGTTTTTTTAATGCAGGCAAAAGTGGCTTCTTTTATCCTCAGTCGTCAGCTGGATTTTCAACTAGGCTTAATATTTATTAAAATTCTTCAGCTAGTCCCCCCTCTATACCTTATGTTGTTTTTCAGAATTTTCTAGCCAGTTAAGTGATTTAAGTACCTGCTTTTCTTCTCCATGCTTCAGCTACATTTCTTAATGTTGTTTTGCTATACTTTAAAACAAACGTCGATAAAACGGATGTTTGTTTGCTTAAAGCAACTTCAGCCACTGAATTTCGTGCACTTCTCCTTTGATTTTGGAGGGGCACATGTCCAATTCCAAGCATCAGTTCCAGTATACCTGTTAGTACTTACTTTAATTACGCTTGTGGCGCAGCATGCTGTTCAATTTAATGATAATTTAGGAAGCACTTTTCTATCATTATAGCCGTCCCCACCCTACCCTGAGAATATTAGCAAGTGTTCCCTGGAGCTTTGCTTCCAATAGCCACCACCTGCTGAGTTTTTAGCATACATAATAAATTAGGAGTATCTGTAGGTAAATGAATGGCTCAGAGGTTTTATAATGGAGCATGGAGCTTCTACTCCTTTGAATGCAGCTCAAGTCCCTAGCTAACAAACATCATTTCCATCCATCTATTATTCAAAGAAATGTGTTTAGAATCTAATTAAGTTACCTAATGAAGGAGGTAAAATATCAGTAACTACTGCTGATTGGCCACAATAGTCTGGAAGCAGAAACACAGGCTCAGAGCATCTCCAAAGCCATGAAAAGCCGGGAGAAAAGAACAGGGAGATGAATGAACTCATTTATATCCTTCCTTGTGTTCTGAACAGGCTTGCCATTGTTAAGATGCAGAATACTGAATTAGACAGACAGTAGAAGTGATACTCAGGGACTGTCCTAGTGTTGGAAGCATCAGTCAAAAGAAAATGATGTTCACACAGAGCACAGTAGGACCAGTTTGTCCATCGGATAAGCTGGTATTGGGGTTTGCAAGTACCACGCAAAGCCTGGTGTTCTTGTTGTCTTCAACAGGTGATCCATTGGCCTTTTCAAGGTTCACAGGATAAGGTTTCTTGTGGCTGTTAAGTCCCCAAACTTAACAGCCTGCCCCCAAACATTTCAGGTAGAGTGTAGGGTGAAAGGGGAGAGCGCAAAATATGGTTTGAAGCTCAACATAAAAAAAACGAAGATCATGGCCACTGGTCCCATCACCTCCTGGCAAATAGAAGGGGAAGAAATGGAGGCAGTGAGAGATTTTACTTTCTTGGGCTCCATGATCACTGCAGATGGTGACAGCAGCCACGAAATTAAAAGACGCCTGCTTCTTCGGAGAAAAGCAATGACAAACCTAGACAGCATCTTAAAAAGCATAGACATCACCTTGCCAACAAAGGTCCGTATAGTAAAAGCTATGGTTTTCCCAGTAGTGATGTATGGAAGTGAGAGCTGGACCATAAAGAAGGCTGATCGCCGAAGAATTGGTGCTTTTGAATTATGGTGCTGGAGGAGACTCTTGAGAGTCCCATGGACTGCAAGAAGATCAAACCTATCCATTCTTAAGGAAATCAGCCCTGAGTGCTCACTGGAAGGACAGATCCTGAAGCTGAGGCTCCAATACTTTGGCCACCTCATGAGAAGAGAAGATTCCCTGGAAAAGACCCTGATGCTGGGAAAGATGGAGGGCACAAGGAGAAGGGGATGACAGAGGACGAGATGGTTGGATAGTGTTCTCGAAGCTACAAACATGAGTTTGACTAAACTGCGGGAGGCAGTGGAAGACAGGAGTGCCTGGCGTGCTCTGGTCCATGGGGTCACAAAGAGTCAGACACAACTAAACGACTAAACAACAACAACAACAGTGTAGGTACAGCCTGGAAAATCAACTCTCATCAACCCTTGCTAGCATAGACAATGGTCAGAAATGATGGGTTGTAGTCCAACGGGAGGCTCAGGATAGGGCCTCCTTGCACTAGAGCATACCAAGGTTTTTCCCCCGTTCTTGCATGTTCTTTCCTGAGAGCCAGGCTTCCAGAGAACTGGGTGAGTAACTGGAGCTATAAAGTGAAACATCAGTGTAAATAAAAGTGGAAAACATGGGGCAGTGATGCTGTTGTGTGGTGTGTCTGCTTCGCCACATTCACCAGATGTGAGCTAAGCAAATGAGTTCAGCCTCTCCAGCTACTGGCTGCCCAGTGTTTACTGCTTTTTAAGTGTTAACAAATAAACCAAAATTGTGACATATGAATGTCCCCCTCGGAACAGAAAGCTTTTGTGACCTTGATGATGTCTGGGTGGCGCCTCTTCTCAGATTTAATAAGGAACTCCAGTCTCCAGGCTTATTGGCCAAGTACGTTCTGCTGCCACAGAAACAAATACAAATAAATCCCTGTTTCTTCTTCTTCTCTTCTTAATGGTGTTGTGCGCAACCTTTAGTGCTGCAGTTTCAGTTTGTCTCTCTGTTGACATCTAGTGCCCTGTGCTGAAAGAGCTTCATTGAGGCATATCACCCAAAGGCATTCCATTGCATTTGGCTTGGTTGTAATATTTACTTTTGCAAATCTTAGTCAACAACTTTTCTTCTCTGTCACCACTTTTGTCAGCAACAGTATAACAAGGGGTTATCAGTATAACCCTTCTTATACAGTTTGCTGAAAATTATAATCTGCTAACATAGGAGTAATGTAATAGGAGTACTAGAAATGTCAGGTGAATTGGTACTCTGGAGTTCTAAATTCAGGACTTCAAAACCCCTCTTAGACAGCAAGGCACTGCTAAAATGAAGGGGAGAAGGCTTCATTTTAGCAGGAGTTTCAGTGCAAACCCCTTGGCTTGATCATGAACTGAATTCATGCACTGAATTAAATCAAGCTGAGCAGGATCAAACTCCCTGCTCATCAGCAGATGAGTGCCAGTTAAATTTTGCCGCATTGACAGCATGCATCAGTTCCCTGTGAGGAACTGCTGCATACAGTCAACACAAAAATTATTCCTGTCTTGCCCATTAGTTGACGTCACCTGCCCATTGGAGTAT
Organism: Podarcis pityusensis; assembly: GCF_964106645.2. NCBI lineage: Eukaryota > Metazoa > Chordata > Lepidosauria > Squamata > Lacertidae > Podarcis > Podarcis pityusensis. The sequence goes on from NC_138029.1 coordinate 106,076,859, forward strand.
TATCAGCTGATTGGCAGGTGGGCCTAGTGTTGGGGGAAATGGCCTAATGGGCCAAATTGGAACCTCTGGTTGCCAAAATTGGCCTGTGGGCAGCAGGTTCCTTACCCATGTACTAATGCAGGGATGTCCAACCAGTAGATTGCGATCTACCAGTAGATCCCCAGCTGATCCTGGTAGATCGCAAAAAGTTACGGGGGGAAAGCTAAAAAATTCTGTGCAGTCCTCTCCCAATAAAGCTCAACAACTCTGGGCAATCCACCCACCCCCTGCACACTCCTCCTCCCTCCAATGACAATGGGTAGATCACTGCCAGTTTTCTTATACTGGGAGTAGATCACAGTCTCTTGGGAGTTGGACATGCCTGTTAATGGATTGCATAATGGCGGAACCTAAAACATGTCCCAATCTACTTTGTGCATTAGAGGGGTTGTTTTCCTTTCTGCCACACAGAATATATACCGGTCTAACTACAGCATCCTCTGACGTAGGCTTGGTTGTTTGGAGAAGAATTTTGCAACACCTTCAATCTGTCCTGCCCCAGTCTTTCCTTTAGCAAGCTTTTCCTGATTTATTTAAGATTAAAGCTAAACTAGATACACTAGGGATGGACAAATTTCTCTCTCATTTTTCTAAGCTTAAGTTCAGTTTTCCACATCTTCACATCAGTTCAAATTTGTACATGTTTGCAGGCACCTTTCTCCTAATACAGGCATTTCCCTACACATTTTTTCCCCTTCATATATGCCTTTCTGCAAGGAAACTTCCAAATACAGCATATAGTTTAAATGTTGGCTGTTGACGGTGAAAGTAGTCCCAACCCAACCCAGCAATTCCTGCATCTGCATTCTTTTGTTGAAGAAGAAGAAGAAAAGAGGTTAGGAGTTCTGGTCATAGGATTCCCCTCTCAGATTAGAGATAAATCATTTTACCTACCTAATGCACTCTTCCTGAACCAAAATGCAGCTATACTTTGAAATTTGTACTTTTTATAATTTTGCAATGCAACAAAAAAAAACAACGCCTGCACAAAAGTGTATATTACGAGAAAGTGCACAGAAAAAAATGTGTATATTGGTGGAAACAATGAAAAAATCCATTAATTCTGTTGCCTTAGCTGTGAGTTGTTCCTGTTATGATTAACTGAAGGCTGATTAGCTATTACTGCCAGATTCCTAAGCAGAAACAAATGCCACAATATCTATTTTATGAGGTGGGGGAAGAGTGCTGAGACAAGAGCTCCAGCTACTACAATAGAGACTTCCACCCTACAAAACTTTGGGGCTAATAATATGCTTCCCCCAAAATATAATGGGATAGGAACTAATATAAGTGTTCTGAAAATAGGCACATCAAAAGATGGCTGCTCCATATCTTACATGGGACCACATCTAAGCAGTAAAAAAAAAGCACTGACTCACTTCTGGTCTCCTTGAAGTACAGTTTTGTTTCAGGTATGTTGCTTCGCAGGTCTGCTTCCATCAATATCACAGGGTGTGGGGCCACCACTGAAAAGGCCCTTTCCTTGTTACCTGGAAACCTGATTGATCTTAATGGCATGGGAGAGAACAGACTACATGAGGCACACCATAGTTCATTTCTTATTTTGATTTATGGGGTACTTTGCCATATGAATATGCACAAAGTGGATCACAACAGAACTTTGTTAGCATTTATAACACAATGCTTCACACTAGATTTTTGAATTAAAATTGCAGCTGATCCACAGATGTTTAGTGGAGATAGGTTAATAACAAGAAAGCTGAAATCCGAACAGCCAATTGGATCGTTCTGAACTCTGGGTCACCTCCTTGTCACTAAAGTCCTATGAACACAAGTCCTCAACACATTCCAGACAGGCGCTACCTCTCGTTTTTCTCCACCCCACATTCCAATATAGAACCGAAAGATCCCAGCAGACACTTATTCAATTGACTGAAGCAGCAAACAGTCAAGTACATCGTGTTGCCATGCAACTTGTGTCGGCTTCCCTGTGGATGGGTTTGGTTTTTTTGGTTGTTGTTACCTTGGTGACAACCAGCTGAATAGTCGTGGCACACAAAATTGTCTCTTTCTTCCCTAAGAGTGAACATGGGCTAATTCTGTTCTTCAGGGGGGTTCTAGAAGCGAGCAAAGGTGGATGGATTTCCAGCACAAGATGATAGCAGGTACTTTGCTTCCCAAGTCAAGGATGTCTGTGAGCAACTTCACTCTCCCCTCCCCACTTTGAAATTGCATGTGGAAGCAGCATTTGGTGGAAAGAAAACTCTGCAAATCTTTTGAGCTACCGGAATCTTTCTCAAGGTCTGGAACGAACAACTGCACTGGAGAGCAAATTTCCCAGAGGCTATGGATGATGTAATACACGTCTGAGTGGAAAGAGCAGGCCTTTGCAAACCATTCCATCTGTATCACTGACCTACTTGGGCTCAGCCGAGTTCTCAGTGACCTGGGAGGAAATAAACTAGATGTAATGAATGCGCAATCACACCTGATTGGAGGGAACCAGATGGTGTGAAGTGCATTTAATTATTCACATCCATGCTACAGACATGTGGGCTAAGCGACTGCCCTGGTCTTTCCTTGTTTTATCATCTAGGGCTGCTCTAACAGCGTCTTTCCTTTGCGGCAGCTGTCTGCCACACAGCACAGTGCTCGCTAATGGTGCTGGGACTTCAGCCATCAGGGCCACAATCTTATTATGGACTTTTGTGAGCCTGCTATGTGGGCATCCTAATGCTTACTGGCAGATGATGCATCATAAATGGTGCTTGGGGTCCTTGGGCATCCGTTGAACAGAGCAGCCGAAACCCAGAACACATGTTCCTCAGGGTCTGCACATCACATCGCTGAGCCGGCAAGACTGCAGACAGTACCTTGTTTTAACTCTGCCTGGCAGTCTGAAGGAACAAAATGTTTACAGCATGGAAACAGGACCTTGTTCGCAGAAGCCATTTGCTCCTCCCACATGCAAAAATAGGAGCGGCACCATGTTTCCTGGCAGAGCCGCAGGCAGAAACCAGCCAGGTAAAGCTTACCTTCATCTTTGTTTCTCCGTTGCGTCTCACAACTTCTCCACCAGAGGCAAGGTTTTTAAAAAGGAAAGGAATCTCTATGTGATTTGTACTTTCATTTTGTACTTTCCTCATTGAAAATCACTTTCATCCATCTCTGATTTTAGTAAGCCTCTCCTCCTCCCGGAGGGGAGGGATTATGATCGGGAACCGATTCCCGCGCTGCGCAAGGGGCGTTCCGGCCCCTGCCCTGCCATCGTCACTGGCGTGCCACACACCCCGGAGGCGTGGTTTAGCCGCTCGGGGGCGTGGTTTAGCCGCTCAAATGCGGCCGGCCAGCTCTCCCCTCCATTGCGCTGCTGATTTCTTCGAGTCACCCACCCACCAACCATTCCCTTTAGTGCGTAGCTTCTTGATTGACCTTGCTATGGACCTATGGTTGGTCGCCTTGGTTGCCCAGGGGGCCTGGTAGGAGTTTTTTCCAATTGGCAAATTGGCACCGGCCTCTCGGTTTTTTTCGCCTACCTCGTGGCAATCGTCACAACTTTCTCGGTATTTGGTGGTTAGGCACTGGAATGTGTTGTTGGTGTATGGAAGGGCAGGGTGTGGCCATCGCCTACCCCTTCACTTATGGGTATTCCGTTAAAGGAATCCGGCGGTCGTGGATCCTGTCCAATGCCCTGCGTGGCTGGGGGCCATGGCATGACCCCCGGTGACATCAGGGGAGAGCTTATAGATGTATTTGCATCAACAGGCTCCCCCTACTGGTGGTTAACCCTCGTCTAGACTCACCCCTCTCCGAGTGGGTGGAGTCAAAATTTGCTGTTGTCCAATGCCTAAGCCAATACCTCTCACATGATGTAATCAAAAAAGTTGTGGCCTTTTCTTGCCCATTAACCTAATATACTGTGTCCAAGTGTCTTTATTATTCCCAAGCGGGGGGCGGGTCCTCGAATCACAATGAATGTATGACTATAGGAAGAAGCCTGCTGAATCTGGCTAAAGTCCTATCTTGTCCAAAATACTGTTCCTACAGTGACCAGCTATATGCTTCTGAAAAAACCCCAGGCAGGACAGGAGTGCAATAGTTCTCTCCTACTGTTTTTCCCTGGCAACTGCTATACAAGAACATACTGCCTGTAATCCTGGAAAGAGTACAATAACCTTTGTGGCTAGTAGCCATTGGCAGCGTTATTCTCCATGAATTTGTCAAAACCCCATTTAAAGCAATCCAAGTTGGTGGCCATCACCACGTCTTCTGAAAGTCAATTCTTTTAAAGTGGCACTTATGGCAGGGGGCGGGGGACATAATTTGACTGGTGGATATGAAAATTAAACTGTAATGTCAATTCCAATGCATTTGTTCATATCCTTTAGAATTCCTTTTTCAATTGCAGCATTAAGGAAAGACTATAATTTCAGCAGAATAAGAAGACTGAACCGAGAAACCGTAATCTCTATTAGACATTTGGAGACAGGTCCTGCTGTCCAAGCTTGCAAATGATTTTGAGCACGTCTTAAGATACTGTACTAACAGGCACAAAACCTTTATTAACAGGTGCAAACCAGTTAACAGTATGCCTGTACTGCAAACTGTTTATTTCTCCACCCGCCTGCAGTGGTGAACTAGTACTGAGTTACTAAAATGGCATGTAAGAAATGGATGTAATTGTAATGAATGAAGCCTTAATGGGTTAATTTCATCAAAACAGAAGTTTTATATTCATTAATTCACCCAGAGTGCGACAGCAACAGCTCTGCCATAAACTGAGTGAGGCGACAACAGCAGACTATTTAGAGAGAGGGCTGGAGGTTAGCACTAGACAACCTGTTATTGGGAACTAATTATGCACAGTTGGTTAATTTACATGCCTTTCTGGTTGGTGTACTTCCCACTTCCTTTTCCAGAATTCTGGGCAGCCCTTGTCTTCTAGAAATGGCTATCAGACTAATACTACATACAAAGTGATGGTGTCAGAACGAGCTGTTGTCATAGTGGACAGTTCTCTGAAGCTATGGGGGGCAGCATATTAAATGCTAGGAAAGAGAGAAAATAAAACAGCAAGCACCATTATGCCACCGTATAATAAATCTATAGCATGGCTACATTTGAAGCACCGTATACAGCAAGGGGTGGCTTTACACATGTCATTAAACTCCCAATTCTTATCAGCCCCAGCCAAGATGAGAGTCCAGGCATAATGGGAGTTCTGGTTCAGCAACATATGGAAGGCAACAGGTTAGGCACTTTTGGTATATGATACTGGTCACCCAACTTGAAAACGAGCACAGAGCTGGAAAAAACCAACTATAATTATCAATGGAAATGAAAAGCTTCACTATAAACATTTCAGTTTTTTGGGAGGGAGGAGGGAGAGACTTAATAAAGAATATGAATGGAGTAGAGTGAGAGAATCGTTCCCACCACCATCACTTGCAATCCTAGAGACTCAGGGTCACTCAATGCGGTTGATTGGCAGCAAATTCAGGAGAAACATGTTCTGTGCCTTCATGTTCTGCTTGGGAGCTTGCAGGAAACTGTGACTGAGTGCTGTCAATAGCAAGGCTGGTGTCAACACCTAGCATCCTTGGGCAGGTGTGCCAGGGCCATGGCTCGCCATCAAGGCCCACAACCAATGCCTGCTCTAATCCCACATTAAAAAGAAAATCCTCCTGGTGCTCCAAGCAGCCATTTTAATCCCTTCAATGCTATATTCCAGAGCAACAGCACTATAGAAAATTCAAATGGCAGCTCAGCTCTTGATGTCTGCAGTTCTTTCCTGCTGCTGCAAGGTTACCGGTAAGTGCATTAAGGCCTGCCAGGGAGCATTTTGAACAGGGCTTTCTCAAACCTGAAGCCTGCTTTAGTTGGAGCTTTGGTTTGATGCAGCAGGGCACAAAATCATAGAATGGTAGAGTTGGAAGGGACCCAAGGGTCATCTAGTCCAACCCCCTTGCAAGGCAGGAATCTCAGCTAAACCATCCACGACAGATGGCCATGTATTGTTTTAATTAATAAGGCTGGTTCAAGGACTAGCAACCCTGAAGAGGGGTTGCGTTTTGCAAATGTTCTGAGAAAACTAGCCCCTTAAAGCCTCCACCCCCAAAAAAGTACTGTTCCGGGGACAATGAATTACTAATATTTAACCAAATGACCTAAGCACTGAATGATGCAATATACTGCAAAGGAAAGCAATCCTTTGTCTTAGATAGGAAGGAAATGACCTGCTTAATGTGTTAATGATGGGCATCATGAAGTAATTTATTAATGTTTTACAAGAGATGAAACCACCATCATGAAACTATGCACATGATCTTTATTTTTTTTAAGGGAGCAGTTACTTTTTCAAAAGCTCATAGGCAGCTTGTGCAGGCTTAATTATCTTACTTTGGTAGAGGAGTATATTCCAGAAAGAGGATTTCTCTTTGGAATGCCTCAAATATACAAGACACAGTGAGAAATGAGCAGAACGACTGACAGCCAGACAGCCAATTTTTAGTTAAAGCAGGATCTCAACTGTCCTGAGGGAGACCTTCAGTCCCAGCAGAGTTAAAGTTCAATTTGTGTGTTTAACAACAGATTCTCACAGACAGCAACAAATACAAAACTATACACCAAGAGAACACGAGCAGCCTTTGGGGGTTCCCTGGAGAAGCTAGTATAGGATTTGCATTCCAAAAGAATCTCAGCCCTTAGAACAAGACTCTGGCTCTCATGATGGCAGAGGCTATTTTTAAAATAGCCTGGCTGATATCTATGAAAAGGAAGACAAGTCTCTGCCGATGGTGTAGTAACTCCAAAACGGAAAGTAAACAAGAACCACCAAGACCAAATTCTGGCTGAGACTCAGCAAGTCTGTTCATAGTCCTGAACAGGATAATTTTATCCCACTGAAACACTTTACAGATCAATAGTCCTGCCTTTACTGCCTGAGCATGGGATGTGCTTCAGCTAAAACACACCGGGCATGCAATAAAGTCCTCTTGAGGAAAAACGGCAGTGGAAACAGTCACTCTGAAGTTGTCATATTTCAGGCTCTTTCAACTTCCAGTTTTAAAACTTCTCTTGACTTTGAAACCACCACAATACAAGCACAGGTACCATATGTACCAGAATTCATCATTTGGCACCTCAGATATAACCATGAGGTTGGCACTTGTGAAGCTGGTATCACTGGTTACCAGAAAGCACCTATTGAAAGAGTATTTTAGGGGGGAAGGGGGCTTGAAACACCTGTGTTTCTGTGCTGACTGCACTTTCTAACCAACTGTGACAGGATCTCTGAAGAAACCTGGAGATTACTCCCTTATACCTGTAATTGATCAGTTTGAGTTTATTAGACATTAATACAAGATTCTGCAGCTCTGTTAATTTTCTATCTGTTGCGTCCAGTTCTTGAGCTTTCAGTGTGTGAACTAGTTCAAACCAGCATGCCGCGCCACAGTGTGGGTCATACACCTCAAGGTAACAAACAAGAGACTTAAAACTAGTACCTGCCATGACTGAGTAATGCACAAGCCCCACTGAAGTTCCTGGGACTGCTGAAGTAACATCTCTGTTCATGTGCAAGTCTCATTCATTTCCATGCTGCTTACACAGGAACTTTAGTGGCAGACTGTGTAGTGCCTGTAAACCAAAGCTAAACAATCTTCTTACGTGCTTGCATGCACTTAAGTGTGAAGTTTATCCTGAGAATTAAATGCACAGTGGCTAGATCTCCAACCCCACCCTCCACCTGGTACTATCGCCACCATCCATGCAGTTCTTTACTAAGATTAAAAAATGGGAAATTAAAATATTCCTTCTTTATTTCCAAAAGAGGCAAATAAGAAGAAATTTGACACCTATTAATAGCAGTAAGGTTTTCTACGAGCAGCTTTACCCCTATGGTAACTTTGGGTTCAGAAGGCAGGTATGCATCTCAAACTCCCAACGGGGATGAGAATTGGCTCGAGATTCTGAATGGCAACAACAGCCTCCTCCAGAGGTAGCGAGTAAGGCAAAAACCGGTTATTAAAAAATAAGTCATTTATACAGCTTATTTTGCTTCCATTTTGCTTCTCTAATGCAATTGCCTCCTTCCTCTTGTCCTCAGGTTCCCTTAGGAACACGTCCTTCCGGTCTTCACAGACTTGGGGCGAGCCAATTAAGGAACTTCATGGCGACTTCAAAACCAAGGAAGCAGGCCTGGAGGAAAACACACAGAAAGGAATGAAATGATCCAAATGGAAACAGGGCTAAAAAAAAATTCTACCATCTGTCGATGAGCCCACTGTTCACTTACTGCGTTGGCTGGGAAAGCCCTGATCATCACAGCGGTAAATCCCTTGTACAGTGACGCCACTCCTTCCTCTCGAATCAGCTCCCGCAAAACGTCTCTGAAGCCATTGGGATACTTTCCCGGAGGAGCTGTTGAGAAAGGTAAAAGCATGCAAGTTATGGTTTAAGTCACTGAGAAGTCCTGGCCTGCTAAGGCAGCTTTGTGCTCCCCCTTCCTCCCTGTTTGCCCAGCAATCACTCTCCCTCCTTTCTGCACACCCTCAAATGATAACTACTGCTGTGGGAGCACATTTTCTGCAGTGATAAGTACTGCATGGAGTTGAGGGTTAGGGAACCTGGCTCCTCCAGCACGGCCAGGAATGACGGAAGCTGTAGTCCAGCAACAACTCAACATCTACAGGTTCCCCATCTCTAGTTAGAGACCCTGCCTTCTGGGGTGGGGAGAAAGGGAGATGTTCCTTGAAATCAGGCTTGAAATTAACCACCTGCCACTCACTCAAGGGCGAGTAACTTGCCAGATCCACTGTACAAGCCACACTGTGGCGAAGAGGCTCAGGCAGGCAAAACTTTCAGAACTTATCTGAATGGCTTGTTGAGTAGGCAAGGCATGGCTGTGGTGAAGATGCTGAACCAGCTTTACAAAGGAGTCCAGGAACGTTCTGGCCCACTTCCCACCTGTCCCACTGACTAACCCAATCTAATGAGAAATCATTAGAGGCATACCAATGGCCTGAAAACACCAACTTCCTTGATCAGACAGGGATGGGGAAACTTGCATGATGCAGCACTACAACTCCCAGAAACCACACTGGCTGGGGCTGAAGGGAGCTGTAGTCCCCAAGGTGCCACAGGTTCCCCTCTCTTTGGATCCATGCTCTTTATTTGCAGGCAATTATATTCACCACAGCTGACCAGGCAAGCAGCTATTTGCCTCACCAGAAAGCCAGCACAAAAGTTTCCTCTGGAAAAAAACTTAACAGAAAGCCTCAAAGAGGCTGCAAAATGGGACCATACCCCACTTTGGTTCCAATTCCCTTAGTGAATAGAGTTGCAGCTGCAAAGCCAACAATTAGGAGGGGAGAAAAGTGAGAATTTGTGCCGCACCAGCAACCCAATGGCCACAATGGGAAAGGGCAGTCATGGCACAGTGAAGAAAGATACAAATGTCTCATCAAGCTCCGGATTAAACCAGAGTGTGTGGCATGGGCTGTTGCCCAGGAATGATGCTCAGAGGAACTCACTGAAGAAGACAATGTGCAAATGAAACCTGAAAGAGATAATCCTTCAATGTGCATTCTCTTCCTAAGAATATTGTGGAACTACAGTGGAACTCAGGGTGGGGAGAGGCATGGATAGTGTTAGCCACACCTCCATGTTTTCTCTAATTACTCTAAGGTGAAATTAGCAATGAGTCACTCAAGATGCACACAATTTTACTGAGCGCTCAATGTTCCAATTTGGTTTCCCTGCTTCAGTCTCAGGCAGCCACCTGCCAAAAAACAATTCTGACAGGGGGAAGGACTGGATCTCTTTGAATCATGTATTTCAAAAGGCAATGGAAGACAAAAACAGCAATCTCCCAAGAGCCCATCTTTAGGTTAGAGACCAAGCTGACTCACCCGTCTGGAAACGAGACTTCAACACATCTGGAGGGATCGCAACAGCCCAGTTAAAAATCCCTGCCATGCCACCTGCAAACAGAATCCTGGGTACACTGAGGTCACGGACACTGCAGAGAAGATTAAAAAGAGGGAGGGAGAAAGAGAGAGATTCTTCAGTGTCCTCCATCACCAATTACTTCTGTTGTGAATGGTCACAAGGTGCTTATTCTGCATAAATCTAAGCTTTATCTGCATTGGCACAGAATATTATTATTATTTTGCATTTTATCATTATTTGACACTACTGTTCACAGGGTGATGGTTGTTCTATATTTTTGCATTCCGAGGGCAACATTTCTCATATCTGTAACCCATGAAAGTGCAAACCGTAGACTTCAGGGTGCCACAAGACTTACTTTTCTTTTCCGTTCCTATTTATGAAGATCACAACTTCTTGGGACCAGAAATGCAACAGACACCAAGGCAGAGGGGACAGGCAGCAGGGAGGTTGGCACAGTGCAATGGCACCAGTAGGGCCAATTCGGACTTTTCCGTTGGTGCACCTGCACCGCATGAGGCTCCCCACTACCTCACCCCCTGTAGTATCACAGGTCTGCTCCACCCAGCAAGCTGCTTTTGTTGTTGCGTTCCTGCATCGCGCTGAAAAAAGGGAAACTTTCCTGCTACAACTCAGGTCAGAGAAAGACGTTCTGTCATAATTATTATGTGGATTCCTGCACTCTGCCCCTGTGTCATACTACAAGGCACATACAACGACGAAGCCACTTAGGCTTACTTTACAGTAAAGTTTACTGTAACAGAACATGTTAAGGGCTTTGATCACTTCAAATCCTTGATAGAAATGTAATCTTATTAGTAGTAGTGCATTTTTTAAAAAAATTGCTTTCCTGTAAACAAATGCAACAAAACTAAAGAACACGTAACCAAGTATTTGAGCATTTCCCTGGAAACACTTGCCACTGGTGTTTTTGATAATTAAGTACACAAGATTATCCTTACTCAGCAGCAGGAAGAATTTCTTAGATGTACTGGTGGGAAACGTAGGGTTTTACTCACCTCTGCCCTTCAGGTGTCAAAATATGTTTAAGCCACTCATAGGTCATGAAGTACATCCCACTGGCTGGAACATCTGGTAAAACAAACACAAATTCAGACTTAGAGAAACCAGAGGCGCAACCGGGGCCTGACTTGCAAGGAACGTTCTGCAATGAAGGAAATGGCACAGAACATTCCGCCAGGCCCCAAAGCAGAACAAAGTGGGCTTGACTCCTTGATTGAGACAGGGGCAGAGCTGGGGAGAAGGGGTGGGGAGAGGATGGAAATACAATATCATCTGTGATTATAAATCAGATTATAAACCAGACAGAGGGCCTTCTCGGTAGTGGCGCCCGCCCTGTGGAACGCCCTCCTATTAGATGTCAAGGAAATACCGTATTTTTCGCACCATAGGACACACTTTTTCCCTCCTAAAAAGCAAGGGAAAATGTGTGTGCGTCCTATGGAGCGAATGCAGGGGGGAGGCAGGCGGGAAAAGCCCCCAAGAGCCGCACACAAGCTCCGTGCGCTCTTGCGGGCTTTCCCACAGGAGGGAGAAGGGACTGACTGGCCGCATCAGTCCCTTCTCCCACCTCCCAGAAAAGCCAGGAGAAGCCGCAATCTCTTTAAAGGGGTTGCGCGGCTTCTGCGGGCTTTTGGGAGAGGTGAGGGAATCCCCCCACCTCCCAGTAAAGCCAGGAAAGCCCTGCGCAGCGTCTCCCGGCTAGGAGAGGCTGCACGGGGCTATGGATTCTTTAGCCCTGTGCAGTGTCTCCTGGCAAGGAGAGGTTGCGCAGGGCTAAAGAGGAAGCCAAAACAGCGAGCGGGATCCATCCTGCTTGCTGCCTTGGCTTGTGCCATAGCCCCACTCAACCCCTCCGGCAGGGAGAGGTTGTGCGCAGCCTGTACGCTGCTCTTTGGGGCTGGGGGGGAAATATTTTTTTCCTTGATTTCCTCCCCTAAAAACTGGGTGCACCCTATGGTCCGGTGCGCCCTATGGTGCGAAAAATACAGTAAGCAGCTATCTTATTTTTAAAAGACATCTGAAAACTTCAGGGAAGTTTTTAATATTTAATGCTGCATTGTGTTTAACACTTGATTGGAAGCTGCCCAGAGTGGCTGGGGAAACTCAGTCAGATGGGCGGGTATAAATAATAAATTATTATTATTATTTTATTATTTACAAAAGGAGCCATTCAGTGCCAACCTCCCCTCTCCCCCTTTAACAATCCAGCTACTTTTATTGTTATTTTAACAAAACTTTAAGAAAAAAATAACATTTACAACATTCCACAAACAGGGCTTTAGGGGCACTTGACCAGCAATTACCTCTCATGAGGGTGAGCACCGTTCCTTTGTAAACACCTCGAATGCCAGCCTCGCGATAAAGCTGTTTGGCACAGTCCAAAGGGCCTCCATATTTAATTTCACCAGAGGCTGCCTGGATCTAAGGGAATTAAAGAATGGTTTTCTCATCAGCTATAACTACACGGTTGTACAAATGCCCCTAAATCTAGAACTCCTGAAAGGCAGCTCTGCAAATTTGATTCCTCCCTCAGACGTCAACTGTGAGATGTGAGCCGCAGGATGTCAAGTGATGATTGCGCACCAAAGTGGCGGAAATTGAAATCCACTTGATATACAGTAAATATTTATTGCATATATTTATTCCATAGGCCATCACAATTGCATAAAAATATACAAACGAGAAGGATAAGACAAAGTCAGAATGAAAATCAACTTCAAAACTTCTTGTGGTCGCTCTTAGTTTTAGCTTGCTCAAATTAATGAGTCGCTTCTGCAAGCCTGGTGTGAACATTCTGTTCAAAATTTCACTCAAATTGCAATTGAACAAACTATCAGCTGCTCTGCCTGTATCCTTCTTCCCCTTCCAGCTCTTTAACATCTAATTTCCTTACCTAGTCCAAAAAGAGCCTGCAAAAACTTCCATAAAGTGTATCATTCATAACAGTAATCAAATGCAACATTTAGTGACTTCGCCTCGGGGGGGTAGTCAAGCTGTAAACGGATGTATACTTGGAAATAAACAGGCAGGCTGTTTATATGGGGAATGAGAAATAAACCTGCACATTCAATATGTTCAGATAACCACAGGCTGAATAACGGGCGTGCTACTATGGGGAGCTTTCAATAAGGTCTGGAGGTCCAAGGCTCTTGGGAAGCCAAGAGCAGATATGCCTGGTGTGAGCTACCCCCATTTCCCTCCCTGATCCAGGGAAACTGATCTTGGGGGAAGGGGAAGAGACTATTCTGGTCTACAAGATAGGGCCCATCAGAAGGGAGAAGTCCTCTGGAGAGAGTTACTTGACAGCCAGGAAAGTGTCAGGGTGCACCGCAGGCTCTTGCCTGTTGCCTCTCCAAGAAGAGAGTTCAGATGTAAGAGAATTTCACCGCAAGGAACTCCAGCAGGGGGGAAGGGGGCTGAAATAAAGTTGAAAAAGTGCTGTCACTGACACAGAGGCAGGTTGCGTCTTTAAGAAAGGCCACAGGCCAAAGCTGAAGCCTGAGGACCAAGGAGAGAATTACATATCAGTGTCAAATAGGACAGCAGTGGGTATAGGACCCTTGCAAATATTGTAACAGGCCCGTCAACCCTATTGGGAGAACACTGTCCTAACCAGTTCAGCGTAAATGTGCTAGGAACCTCCTGCAAGCTACTGCAGGATGCACAAGCCCCTGGCCAGATGACTGGACCTCTGTTCCACCCGTTGCTCTCCTCCTGCTCCTGCAGTCGTCACTGCACCCTACTTATAGCACTCATATGAGCAGTATCATTAAGAAAACATTGCTGGTAGGAATGTGATGTGCCAACGGTTAGTAGTTTGAGGCGGGGCATAGTTTCCTGGCAATTTTAGCATCCTCTCTCGTTCATATCTATACACACTTCCGCACATATGTCTTTTTACACACACACACACACACACACACACACGGATATGCTTAGCCAAGTGGACTGGGGGACATCCAAAACATTTAGAAAACTTTATATTTACATGGTGTCCTGCTAACCTCAGACTGCAGGCTAGAGGAGGACACCCAGTGATAAGAAGGAAATATAAGGATAGAAAGCTTTTGCTAGGGTGCAATGGCCAGACTAGCTTCCTGGAACGGTTGGGTGGCTTCCTGAAGCCCCTCTTACCTGTAAAAGGCACTTGATTCTCTCTCCCGGAGCCATGATTACGGTGGTGAACACCCCAGAAAGCATGCCTGCGGCAAAAAGCTGGGGATATCTGCATAGGGATGAAAGGACATTAGTCACAGGATTTGCATTTTCCTAAATACAGAGCCAGGAAGAGATGTAGTGATGACTCCCAATGTGGATGTTTTTTTAAAGTGAACTAGACCAGTTCATGGGGGGTAAAGGCTAATAAATTCAGTTATCAGGCTACTGGTCATGATGGCTGTATCTAACCTCCAGGATTAGCGTCAGTAGGCCTCTGAACATCAGTTGCTGGGGGTCAGAAGTGGGAGAGGGCTATTGTGCTCATCTCCTGCTTGTGTGCGTCCCAGAGACATCTGCTTGGCCACTGGTCAGCCACCCGTAGGGTTCTTGAGTCCTTACTAGGCCTTGCCATGCCACCGTATTAAATCAACAACTGCTCAGTAACGCGGCATTTTAGACTCTGTTCTTTCAAAGCCCCTTCCATTTCCAGAACAAAAGAACTAAAAACGCCAGCCAACTATTAAAAATACCTGTGCATATTATCAGGGCTGTTCCCTGTCAACGTTAAAAATTCCAATTATGTGCCAAGAAAACCAACGTTCTGAGCAAAATGTAATCATGTAATTAAATGATAATTTCGTCGTCTTTATTCCCCCCCCCAATTTACATCTCACCAGGTGCTTCAGAAAGAACCTCAGAGCAGCTAACAACAATTTTAAAAAATAACAAAAGCCAATTAAAAATATAAAGGCAGCATGAACAGTCATTACAGAACCATAGTAGCAGCAGATTCAGATAGATCGCTACAAATTTGGAACAATATTTGCATATTCCCCCACTTTACCGCAGGGGTGGGGGAGCCTCAGGCCTCATGTAGGCCTCAGTCCAGCCCTTGGGACTCTATCATGGTCACATCTTCTCTCTCAAGATCACATACAGTGGTACCTCAGGTTAAGAACTTAATTTGTTCTGGAGGTCCGTTCTTAACCTGAAACTGTTCTTAACCTGAGGTACCACTTTAACTAATAGGGCCTCCCACTGCTGCTGCACAGCCATGTGATTTCTGTTCTCACCATGAAGCAAAGTTCTTAACCTGAGGCACTATTTCTGGGTTAGCGGAGTCCGTAACCTGAAGCAGGGTATAAATAAATATGGGCGGGGTATAAATAAATTATTATTATTATTATTAGGGTGGGGTTCAGTCCTGCAGGGAATGTGCTGGCGAAGGAGACCTCTTTCCCCCACCCCTGTGAATCCACTATGAAGAAGAAGAAGAGTTTGTATTTGATATCCCGCTTTATCACTACCCTAAGGAGTCTCAAAGCGGCTAACATTCTCCTTTCCCTTCCTCCCCCACAACAAACACTCTGTGAGGTGAGTGGGGCTGAGAGACTTCAGAGAAGTGTGACTAGCCCAAGGTCACCCAGCAGCTGCATGTGGAGGAGCAGGGAGGCGAACCCGGTTCCCCAGATTACGAGTCTACTGCTCTTAACCACTACACCACACTGGCTCCCCAGAACGCTAGAACCTCCTGCCTATCACCTGATATCATCACGACACCAGACGATTAATAGGCGGGCAGCTGCACTCAGCTGTTAAAGCTGGCCCATGGGAAGCAGGGGGAGATAAAAGATCTGGCCCATCAGGCCCAAAAGGTTCCCAACCCCTGGACTGGACAAACTCATGGAGGAGAACATTTACCAATGGTGACAAGTCATGATGTTACCTCCAGGGTCAAACGATCCTGTGTCAGAAGACCAGTCGTTGAGGAACAACTATAGGGGAGGGCAACTGCCCTCACATCCTGCTTGTGGGTTTCTCATGGTCATCTGACAGACCACTGTGGGAAACAGGTGCTGGACCAGGTGAGCCTTTAGCAGGGCTGTTCTTATGTAAGTCTGCAAGGAGCTGAGGTATGAGACAAATTCTGGGAATCCAGCATGATCCGGATGCACTTAGCTATTTGGAGAACTGAGGGCGTACCAGAAAGATGGGTACGTCGTGGGAAGGTCGGGTTATGTACATCACCAAGTGTAGGCTCAGTGAAACAGTCGTCTCGGCATATAAATGGCGTTTATGTGCTCAGGCCCACTATTACGAGGAGGTGTTACGAGCCTGCCATTATGTAACACACACCACACTAATCTAAAATATAATCCTTCCTAAATAGATGCAAGTTTTGCCTGGGAAGGAAACTATGCAGCAACAGCCCACACAGTGTCTGTTTTCAGCCGGTGCAATCAATCCCACGCTTCCAGGAGCCTTAAAGCTTGCCAGATTTATTCATTTCGCAAAAAAAAAAACCCCTATGTATATTTATAACAGGGAGGAAAAAAATAACACGGTTCTTGGCTGCATTGCCGGAATGTGCAATTTTATACGTCACAGTAGCCTGGAATGCCTCGACAGCCTGTTGCTAGATTATCGGAAGTCACTCACGTCAGAATGTCATCGGGTGTTCTCTGCTGGAGTTTTTTCCCCAAGCCAAATCCAAAGAAACACACAGCAAACATGGGGGTCACACCAACAATCGGAGCCGCCATTCCTTTATACAAACCACGGACTCCCTGCAAGACACAGCAAGGCAGTGGATTACTTTAGCTTTTCTGCAGCACTTCACAGGGGATGCTATTTCACCATCGGATATCAGCGGCAGACCCTATTCAAGACAGCACAAGTAGCTGCTGGCTTATTGTGAGGAAGAAGGGACACCGAATTTATCTGCAGCCATACTTCCTTAAGAAATGCGTCAGAGGCTCTGTCCACACATCATGGTAAGACATAAACCATGGTTCATCATGCACGAGCCGATTGCATCCGCTTTGTCCTGGGCTGAACAAACCGCACTATATCTGAGCCAGAGGTGGTGGTTCCTTTCACTCAAACAAATCACAATGGTGACCTGAGAACAAGGTTTGGCAGAAACAACTTCTCCCATTCCCGGTCTTAACCAGAACTTGGCATTCCCATCTTAACAAGGATTTGAAACAGATTAAGAGGGAATCTAGTTGGCATTAACCACGGCTAGAGGTGGTGCAGATGTAACATTCAACCACTGTTAAAGAGGACAGGGGAAAAGAAGGGGAAATTTGCTGCAGAAATTGGAAGAGGGAAGAGGAGTCAGTAGAGCATGGGACTATAGATTTCAGAACTATAATTAATAATAATGCAGTAATGTAAGGGTTACGATATTCTTCCCTACTTTCTTCAAGGTAAAGGAATGGCAAAAGGATCCTGGGATATCATCCAGAAAGCCACTTGTATAAATTACACATAAAAAACCATGCATGGCTACAGAAAAACCATTACGTGTACACAGATTGTACATGTGTTGAATGTAGCAGCCATATTCACTCATCAAATAAACCATGGTTTATCATGATGTGCACCAGCTGCAGTGAGCTTTAGATTTCTGCACTCCTCCTTCCACCTTCTGTGTCACTGGAAAGAAGCATTCAGGAGTATTTATTTTCACTTTTTGTAAGCCTTTACTTCCCATTCCAGCCAAACTTGGGGTTGTAGATGGACACTACTGTTTCAAAACAAGCCAAATCCATAGGTTATGAAGCTGGTTGGTTTAATCAAACCAGAGTTAGCATAATCCATGATCCCCGGTTTGGACAAAAAGGGGAAGTTGTGTTTTACCAAAAATAAAATCCTTGTTCCAGTCACAGAAGACAAGGGGAGCAGGGAGGAGCCTAAGAGTTGCTATGGGTTGGGCACAACAGAATAAACCTTATCATGAAGTGCAAACCAGGCCACTGTGCAAACAGCCCCGAAATGTAAGGTGTCACATCTTCACAATTATATGTGCTTAGGAGTTGGACAATTACCTTTTACCTTTACAGTATAGCTAACTAGTTCTCCTGTCAAAAATAATTTCCCACTGAGTCACTTGAGCATGAGTCATTTGGTCTGATAACCCAAGAAGCTCTCCATCTTCAGCAAGACATCATTCTGACACAATTTGATTTGGAGAAGCAAGTGATGTTTCTGACAGGCATGACAACTGAACTGACACAATACCTCGGCGACGAGAGTCTTTCTGAAGCAGTCAAAGGTCCCAGAGTAGAGTGCAGGCTGCCCAGGCAAAGGTTTCGGTTGAGTCTGTAGCCTGACCTGCAAAACAAGTTGAAGGGGGGAGGGAATGCAGTGAATGCAAACATTCTCTCTTATTACTGGGCCCTTTTTATTAGGAAATTGGTTTCTAATAGAGACGGCTAGCCAGCCACCCAAAGCTCCGATTCCCTCAGGCACCTTTCTCCTAACCCATCACATGCCCCTCGTGTTTTCCATCTTCAAATCCACCCCTTACCTGATGAAATAAGAGTGCTGTGTAATGGGATTGAGGGGTGGCAGTCCTAATAAATTGGGACTGACAGGCATTCGGCTAATTATACGGCTGAATAAGAGCTGCAGAGATAACGTACAAAATAAGCCAAAGAGACAGCCTTCCTTTGTCAAGGTTGGGCCAGAGCCTAAGGGCAGGATCTCCTGAAACTCAGACCTGGGAGATTAAGGATTCATGTAGATTTATTTCTGGATGAGGCGGCTAACATGCTCTGTAGTACTGAGACCTAAGGTGATGAGCTGGGAGGAGATGATCTCTCTCAGCTGTGCTCACTCGGGCAGTCAGTTCAATACCAAATCAGGCTCAATGGTCAGTGAGAACCTAGGACTCCCATCTGTCTCGCTCAGCTTCCTGTCAAGATGAGCGCCATCTTTGAATGCCTGATGCTGGGTAATCAGGGCAGATTAGGATTTCCACTGATGTACCAACAATAACTGCAGGTTCAGAGTATCCCAGCCTGACCTGATGCGGGTTAGTACTGAGGACCTTAGCAAGATTAATCATCTTCATCATTATCATCATCAGGGCTTTTTTCTGGGGGTACGCATACCCCTAAACATTTTGTGAATCTAAGTTTAGCCTCATTGAGGGGCAGTATTTCAATGAGAGTACCCCTAAACATTTTTTTAAGAAAAAAAAGCACTGATAATAATAATTTTATTATTTATACCCTGGCCATCTGGCTGAGTTTCCTCTGGTTGTCATGGGCTAGCTTGACATCCCCGTCCAGGCTGCCTTAACTTGGTTTTTGGAATCCCCACAATGTTTTCTGTTCCTTGCAACCATTGTAAGAAATTAGGTCATTAAAATGCCCGACTATAGTGGAACCTCGGGCGGAGGCACGTCCGCAACCTACAACGTCCGCATCTTGAAGTGCCGCGTCTGCACAGGCGTGATTTGGCACTTCTGCGCATGCAGTGAAACCCAGAAGTAACCCATTCCAGTACTTCCGGGTTTCCCGTGGTCTGCAACCGGAAAACACATAACCTGAAGCGGCAGTAACATGAGGTATGACTGTACTTTTGACAATATTTGACCCGTCTGTTGAAATGAAACCTCCCAGAGAAAAACAGCTTGAGAACACAAGAGCTGAGGTTTTACACTTTCACTGGCCAGCTGCATTGGGGTTCCTGAGACTCATCCGCCACCCACCTGACGAGGTTATGTCAGGCAAATTCCAGTGCTACTACTGATCACTACTCTCAGCAAAAGGACTTGCAGCTCAATGCTTTGATTGCAAAAGGCCCCACGTTTAATCCTCGGCATCTCTGTGTAGGGCTGGAGAAAAACTTGTGCCAGAAAAGCAATTAGTTAAGAAGCCTGCAAATGCACTGATAAAACAGCATATTAAGATTCTGCAAACCCAATTATCAATGCTAATAAACCAGGAAGTTGAGTGGAAAATAAAATTGATAAAACAGAAAAACTTTGAATTTGCTAACAAACCAAGGAAATTAATGGTGTGGCAATTAAAGAAGAAGCAAGGTCTAATTTACTTAAAAGACCACTGTAAACAGTTAAAGTCTTTGGCAGGGATGTAAGGGCACTTGTAATGTGGAATTGTTTTAATGATAATTATGGTTATATAATAGCTAGATAAGGGTAAAAGATGCAGTAACCTTAATCTTAAAGAAGGAACCTATGGAAGGAGGGAAGGTGGTCAAAGGGTTTGAAAGAATTCGGTATTTTAATGTTTAAAATCGTTATGTTTTATATGTACAAAAATATCTTTTTAAAAACTTAATTTTAATTTTTTTTAAAAAAAGAGAAAGACTCGTGCCAGAAACCTGGACAGCTGCTACCAATGGTCTGATTCAGTATAATGAAGCTTCCTTTGTATTAAAACTATTGATTTTGCCTGGGCTAGGGCAGTGTATCAGTTCAGTGTCTGGAAGCTCTGGGGTACAAGAACTCCTCCACTGGTCACATTCGTCTCAATTCTGTGTGTGACCAAGCCAGCATGCAAAGGGCAAGTCCTCCACCCTCCTTTTGATATCCGCCCTGTTTAAAACAGTATGCTAGAATCTCCTGGTCTAATGATTAGCAGGAGGACGCATACAAAGGCAAAGTCCATTGTCCTTGGTTTCACAAGGATACAGAACTTCCAACTCATCCGATTAAGACATAAGATACATTGGAAACGGGACTATAAAAAACAGGATTAAAGAGGTTTCATCCAGGTTGCAAACCGGCGAGGAGGAGAGACAGAACATTATAAACTGGTAGATGAGAAGGCATCGTGACATTGCAAGCAGAAATATAAAAGGTAAAGGGACCCCTGACCATTAGGTCCAGTCATGACCGACTCTGGGGTTGCAGTGCTCATCTCGCTTTACTGGCCAAGGGAGCTGGCGTTTATCTGCAGACAGCTTCCGGGTCATGTGGCCATCATGACTCAGCCACTTCTGGCGAACCAGAGCAGCGCATGGAAACGCCGTTTACCTTCCCGCCGGAGTGGTACCTATTTATCTACTTGCACTTTGACGTGCTTTCGAACTGCTAGGTTGGCAGGAGCAGGGACCAAGCAATGGGAGCTCACCCCATCGCGGGGATTCGAACCGTCAACCTTCTGATCGGCAAGTCCTAGGCTCTGTGGTTTAACCCACAGCACCACCCGTGTTCCTAAGCAGAAATATACTGTATAACAATTCTGCTGATAACACAAATCTGGACTAAAAAAGCTGGAAAAACCCATTTGCACATATTTGCTTTGTGCACACAGGTCATGGGGAAGGACACTGGGAAGCTATGGAGAGCACAGTCTGAAAATCCTACTTATTAACCACTCATACATTTATCTCCTCTAGAAACCTCAAGGCTGTATGTGCAGCTCTTCCCTGCCCCATCCATTATATCTTCACAGCAATTAGGCAAGGTTGTATGGCTGAATGGGGATTTGAACCTGGGTCTCTCCAGGTTTAAGGTAAAGGTAAAAGGACTCCTTTACCTGACCAAACTGTGGGAGGCAGTGGAAGACAGGAGTGCCTGTCATGCTCTGGTCCATGGGGTCACGAAGAGTCGGACACGACTAAACAACAACAAGGGGACTCCTGACCATTAGGTCCAGTTGCGGACGACTCTCATCTCGCTTTATTGGCCGAGGGAGCCAGCATACAGCTTCCGGGTCATGTGGCCAGCATGACTAAGCCGCTTCTGGTGAACCAGAGCAGCACACGGAAATGCCGTTTACCTTCCCGCCAGAGCGGTACCTATTTATCTACTTGCACTTTGACGTGCTTTCAAACTGCTAGGTTGGCAGGAGCAGGGACCGAGCAACGGGAGCTCACCCCGTCGCAGGGATTCGAACCGCCGACCTTCTGATCAGCAAGCCCTAGGCTCTGTGGTTTGACCCACAGCGCCACCCGCGTCCCTCCAGGTTTAATCCTGCACAAACCAATATATTACTCTTCAGCTGCCCTCTCCCAGTTTCTGTGATCTCACCAAGCATTAGCCATATACTTTCAAAACCTATTTTCACAGCTGTAAGGGTTAGAACTTTGCTTTAAAAAAGAAAAGTGAACTAAACTTCTTAGAAGATGCTGCATTCAGTACCCTGTACCAAACTCTCCTCTAGTGTAGAAATCCCAAGGGCTTGCAAAATGACTGGCAACAAATATCTTTATCAAGATCGGCCTCCCTAATGCTTCTCCTCCCAAGGCAGATCACAGTATAACCCATGACCACATTTCAGAGAACGGGTATATCTTGTTCTACCTCCATGGTTTGGAAAATAACTAGGAGAACCAAGCTGAAAGATTCTGTGACCCAAAGCAATTTCACCATATGCCCCATGCACCCAGGCTACATGGGTTAAGAGACCTCTAGTGCAATGCTATGTTGAGCCATGCAAAACAGTTGGTAGGATATTTTTTACTAATTTTTATTGATAATTTTTATTGGTAGGATATTTTTTACTCTGCAAGACAGAGTTGTTCCACCAGGCCTTTGGTCAGGGCACAGCCTGACTCCCTCCTCTGGCAACCTGCACAGAATTTTGCTTAACGGTTGCCATTAATTTGATTTTAATTAATTTTTATAATGAAATGTTTTTAGAATGTTGGATTATTTGATTGTTTGATTATTTGATTGCTGTTAGCCGCCCTGAGCCCGGCTTCGGCTGGGGAGGGCGGGATATAAATAAAATTTATTATTATTATTAATTTGTATTGATCTGCTATAAAGTTATGTACACACTAACACATAACCATGTGAACAGAAACAGAACCACACACGAAGCAGATTCAGTGTGTATGTATGTGTGTGTGTTTGTGTGTGTGTGTATAGATAGATAGATAGATAGATAGCAAAGTTTTCAAAATCAGTCTGTATAACCCAACCATGTAACTGCTGGTGTTGCTGTTGCCAGTTCACAGTAGCAGTGTTCAGCAGTATTATTATTATTATTATTATTATTATTATTATCTATTGAATCTGTATACCACTCTTTATCCAAATATTACAACATAAAAATACAAAATGAGAATACAAAACGCACAATAAAAACTCATGCCATAACTGCTGGGGAGTAAGGGCCCATGAATTCATTGGAACTTACTCCCAGGTCATTGGGCAAAAAACTGCAGCCTAAATGAGGGAGGAAGAAAATTAACTATGAATATGGAGCAGAGATCTTACCACTGGTATTTTACTGGTTGCCATTTTTATCGCTTTTTATGACTCAGGCTTTCACAACGTTGCCACCCGCCCTATCACAAATAACGAGCTTGCAAAACTACAACTGGCATGTAGACAAGGCCCTACCTGCGTGCAAGTAAGCTGGCACTCCTAGCAGAGGCCAAGACGCATCTTCCCTCCCCCTTGCAAATGGCACAGCAACACAAACATTTCCACTGCAGTTCCAAACACCAGCAATGCTCCATTGCTCTTCTAAAACTTTATGAACTTTAGAAAACGTCAGCAGCAGCAGCAGCAGCAGCAGCAGCTCATGCTATCCATGTTGCTTTCATAACTTTTTATTTAGGTACTTTTGCATTTAAGTTACTGAATGCACGAGTTTTGTAAGCCGCTTAGAGGAACTGATTGGTGGTATAAACAGTAGTCATACATTTAAAAAATAAATTTTGCATTTGGAGGAAAGCCCGAAAAGCCACCACATTGCAACTTCCGACATTCCCCTAAGAACTCCCTGTAGCATCAGTGCAAGGCGCTCTGAGCGAACTTCGAAACTCCTTTAAGCGCTCGCCGTGTTCGCGGTGCATGCTAGGAGTTGCTTCCAAGTCTTCCCCCCCCCCTTCTGCTTCGCGCGATGCATGACGGGGGCTGGAGTTCTTTTGAGCCCGCGCCATTCGAAATGCCAGTCATTCTTGGGGTGGGGGTGCAATACCGGGGGTGGTAGTCCATGGACCAGTCTATCCGAGCCTTTCTCAAACTCGCATCCCTAGACGTTTTTTTTATGGACTACAACTCCCATCATCCCTTACCGCTGGGAATGACAGCGGGATTACCCCTCCCTCGCGAGCCTCAACCCGCGCGGTGCGCCCTGGGGCTTGTAGTCCCCAAGTCCCTCTCCTTCGCCTCGCTCCTCACCTTGATGGTGTCCAGCGGGTGTCCCACGAAGACCAAGCAGACGCCCCCGAAGCCGCCTGCGAAGAAGTTCTTCAGGGGGCTGATGGGCGCCTGGGAGGGCCCCTTCTTCTCCGCCATGGCTGCTCCGGAGGCGAGGTCGCCTGTCCTGCCCCGTCCTGCCCTGCCTCTTGCTTAACTACTCCGAGCGACCTTTACCCTCCTTTTCCCTCCCGCAGCCCGTGCGGACTCAGAGCACAGAGAGAAGCCTCCGGCGCGTCTAGAGAGGCCGAAACTCTTCCGGCTTCCGTCGCCAACAGCAGCAGCAGTTGAACGTAGAGATAGCAAATGTAGAGTAGGCGCACTTCCCCCCCCTCCACTTACTGGCGTCGTTTTGAACGCCCGTTTATCCCTGTGGCAGTTCTGATCCTGTATTTTGTAGAGTTCAGTAGGATTATTACTACTGCTACTACTACCACCACAGAGCCCAGGGCTTGCCGATCAAAAGGTTGGTGGTTCGAATCCCCACGACAGGGTGAGATCCCGTTGCTTGGTCCCTGCTCCTGCCAACCTAGCAGTTCGAAAGCACATCAAAGTGCAAGTAGATAAATAGGTACCGCTCCGGCGGGAACGTAAACGGCATTTCCGTCCGCTGCTCTGGTTCGCCAGAAGCGGCTTAGTCCTGCTGGCCACATGACCCGGAAGCTGTACGCGGGTTCCCTCGGCCAGTAAAGCGAGATGAGCGCCGCAACCCCAGAATCGGCCACGACTGGACCTAATGGTCAGGGGTACGTTTGCCTTTACTACTACTACAACAGCCATGTTTAGGGAAGTTTTCAATAACTGATGTTTTAATTTTTTGTTGGAACCCCGCCAGATGGGCAGGGTAGAAATAATAAATTATTATTATTACTACATTTATGTATCCCACCTTTCGACTGCCACCTGTCCTGTGTAATACAGGATTGTCCTGCATTTTAATGTAAAATGCTACATCCTATATTGATAGAGTTTGTCCTGTATTTCAGATCTTCTCTCTCTATCTCCCCCCCCTCCAAGTTAGGGGTCCTCTCTAAATGCATGGGTTTGAAAGGATGTGTAAAAGATCATGTATTTATTTTTATTGGGTTTTATAAACAAGAATAATGTTATACAAATAAATATACCAGAGAGCCAGTGTGGTGTAGTGGTGAGCAGTGGACTTGTAATCTGGTGAACCGGTTCACGTCTCCGCTCCTCCACATGCAGATGCTGGGTGACCTTGGGCTAGTCGCACTTCTCTGAAGTCTCTCAGCCTCACTCACCTCACAGAGTGTTTGTTGTGGGGGAGGAAGGGAAAGGAGATTGTTAGCCTCTTTGAGACTCCTTTAAGGTAGCGATAAAGCGGGATATGAAATCCAAACTCTTCTTGTTCTACCAAGTTTTCTCATATCATTTTGTATATCACAAAAGTTGCATAATAAATGTGGGAAAATATCTACGACATGTGTTTCATTACTAGTGGTCAGTGTATAAGTTCTTGGTTCATCAATTGGTTTAAGCAATTAGGAAGAAGAAAAAGGGGAGGAGAGGGGGAATTGCAAGGGGGTGGGGTCATTTAAGCTCTGAGTAGCAAAGCACAGGTGGATTTACAAATTCATGGGTGTGCGTGCGTGTGACAAAATCCAGAGGGGTCATCCAGTTAGATGGCAGTAGATTGTAACGTCCGCCAGATTGGGGGGGGGGGGAATCTCCGCCAACTGCACTGCACTGGCCCGTAATTTTGCCAGAATAAAGATGGCGACCTGGCATGCATAGTTCCCCTCATCCCTATTTCAGTCACACAACAACCCTGTGAGGTAGATTTAGGCTGAGAAACAGTGGCTGACCCCAAGGCACCCAGCGAGTTTCATGGACAAGCGGGGATTCGAACCCTCGTCTCTCGAGCTCTAGTGCAAAACTTTAACCACTGCACCACACTGGCTCTCAGTTCTGTAGGTATGCATAGGACTGCAACCTTGCAGCAGGAGCCTAAGAGATAAAACCGTGTGCACTTATGCAGCACAACGCACACACCCCACCTCAAAAACTTAAGGGTTGCTGCAAAATGTAAATGTCGAGAAGGGTAAATTAGAGTGCCAAAAATTCTTTGAGGAAAAGAAATGTACTTTAAAGGCATAATGTGTACGCAACCTTTTGCGTGATAAGAATATGTAAACTTTATCATGTATAGAAGTGGTTGGGGCGCAATTCTCACGAATCACTCTGCCTCCGTCCTAAGCTTTCTCCTCTCACTCCCTGCACAATCACACACCACAATATGAAAATAATAACGGACAACTTTGCAAGGAAACCCATTCACATCCGGCTCCAGCCCCACTTCCCACAGTTTAAAATGTGGAGACAGTAACACATGACAACATTACAGAGTTGTCGTAAAACATATCAGTCTTGTCACTCCTCCAATTTTGGCGAAAGGCTGTCATGGTTCCATGCTTAAATTTCCTCCGCATTTTCCCTAGCACAGTCCACACTTTAAAACTCCATGTCCAAGTGCTTTTCTTCTTCTTCATTTTTGCTCTGGAGCTTTACAAACCCGTTATTTGCTGCTGAATCAGAGCAAATGACAATCCACAGAAATCCCAAATTGCCATTTGTTGTGCTTCAGCTTTAAACAGCAGGCGTTTGTAGAAAAAGCTCTGGGGCAGGGGTCAGCAACCTTTTTCAGCCATGGGCCGGTCCACTTTCCCTCAGACCATGTGGTGGGCTGGACTATATTTTGAAGAAAAGAAAAGAAATGAACGAATTCCTATGTCCCACAAATAACCCAAAGATGCATTTTAAATAAAAGCACACATTCTACTCATGTAAAAACACCAGGCAGGCCCCACAAATAAGCCAGAGATGTATTTTAAATAAAAGGACACATTCTACTCATGTAAAAACACGCTGATTCCTGGACCATTTGCGGGCCGGATTGAGGTGATTGGGCCGCATCCGGCTCATGGGCCTTAGGTTGCCTACCCCTGCTCTGGGTCAGAAGAAGAAGAAGAAGAAGAAGAAGAAGAAGAAGAAGAAGAAGAAAGCAACAGCACATGAAGCAGAGCGGTTCCTGGAAAGTGTGGGGCAAAAGGTAAATGTGGATCAGCCCTCAGTTGCAAAGCGCATGCTTTTGCTTGCAGGAAGGTACCAGCTCTGATTGAAGAGGAAGCTGCTCCTTCTCTTCTTTGCTCCTGCCATGGCTTGTTCACTTGGACAGGCAGCAGTGGCAAGTGGGCATAGCAAGTTGAAGGGGCTCAAGAGGTTGTCCTTAAGGCTTTGGAAAGTGCCCAACAATGCTTTGTAATCTCTTGAAAATTGGGAACTATTTTCCTTATACTGCCAATATTTGTTTTACAGTGGTACCACGGGTTACAGACACTTCAGGTTACATACAGACTCTGCTAACCCAGAAATAGTACCTCGGGTTAAGAACTTTGCTTCAGGATGAGAACACAAATCGTGCGGCGGCAGCAGGAGGCCCCATTAGCTAAAGTGGTACCTCAGGTTAAGAACAGTTTCAGGTTAAGAACAGACCTCCAGAACGAATTAAGTTCTTAACCTGAGGTACCACTGTATTTTATTTGGAAAGCATATACCCTCCCCAACCCTTCCAGGGCATCTGAGTTACTCAGAACAGCTTATAATAACTAAAAACAAAGCAATCCCATAAAATAAACGAAACAGCCTAAAAATGTAGGCATGCTCAGCGCATGAAGACTCCAGAAATGAAGCTCTGCAAGGCAAATGTTTGCTGGAACGGAAAACTTTTAAACAGTTGGCAGAAAACAGGAATTTTTCAGGCTGCACAGCAAGGTTCTGGTTTGTAAAGCTGACTGCATATTTTATCTCCTCCAGGGAGTCTTTTCCTTCCTCATTTCCATGGGTGCCAGCTGTCCCTGCATCACAAAATATTCCTATAATATTATATGCAACTTTAATGTGCACGGCTTAACAGAACACATGCATATCATTTGCCTGTTGCATTTAATGTGTCGGTATCTGCCGTTCCACAAAGGAGTCTAGGACGACAAAAAATCTGTTCCTTCAAAAATGGGGTAGATTAGAGATACTAGACAGCATCTTAAAAAGCATAGACATCACCTTGCCGACAAAGGTCCGTATAGTTAAAGCTATGGTTTTCCCAGTAGTGATGTATGGAAGTGAGAGCTGGACCATAAAGAAGGCTGATCGCCGAAGAATTGATGCTTTTGAATTATGGTCTGGAGGAGACTCTTGAGAGTCCCATGAACTGCAAGAAGATCAAACCTATCCATTCGGAGGGAAATCAGCCCTGAGTGCTCACTGGAAGGACAGATCGTGAAGCTGAGGCTCCAATACTTTGGCCACTTCATGAGAAGAGAAGACTCCCTGGAAAAGACCCTGATGTTGGGAAAGATGGAGGGCACAAGGAGAAGGGGACGACAGAGGACGAGACGGTTGGACAGTGTTCTCGAAGCTACCAGCATGAGTTTGACCAAACTGCAGGAGGCAGTGGAAGATAGGAGTGCCTGGCGTGCTCTGCTCCATGGGGTTACGAAGACTAAACGACTAAACAACAACAGAGATACTAGCTAGGCTAGCATTCCCTCCAGGTGCCCTCCAGATGTTCTGGACTCCAATTCCCATCAGCCCCTGCTACATTGCTAGCAGTCAGGGATGATGGGAGTTGTAGTCCAACAGCAGCTGGAAAGCGCCGTGCTTTGGAAGGCTGATAAAAGGCAATTTTAATTTAGATCAATGTAAATGCAAAATAAGAGAACACTGACTCCATTTCTGTTGGAATATCGTACATCTAATATTCATTTCAGTTTTATGTTCTGACAATGCTCTGCTTTAACTTCTGATGTAAATTGCCAGTTGTGTGGAAATACAGTCCATAAATGTTGTAGCTAGAATGATTGAAGATAAATATATTTTCCTCTGGGATCATAGCTAGAGCCATGCTAGGAGGATGTGGCAAGTCTATGACCTATGTATTTTTGGCTAGAAGAGGTACATAGGAAAGATGTTTATGTGGTTACTTATGCTGAAGGGCCTCTTATTGGCAGATAAGAAACATTGTAGTTGGCACCTGTAGGGGAATAAATTATAGAGTGGGAACCAAGGCCAGCCCGAAACTTTTTGCTGGATGTTAGCAGAGCAGTGAATGTCCTGGTTCAATGCATCTCCAGCTAAAAGGATCAGGAGCTGATGGTAGGAGAGGCTTCTCTGTCCCTAGAGAACCACTGCTGCTCTGGGAGTAAAGCCCTGGGAGGCCTTTCTCTACATTGCGCCATCAGGAATCATATGCATAGAACGGGCCTTTTCTGTGGTAGCCCCCTGGCTTTGGAACTCCCTGCCCTAGTCTGCAATGTTGTCATTTCGATGCCAGACCAAAACATGGTGTTTTTTCTTTACACAGTTTTACGGATATTGAATATGTTGCTGGTGTTGCTGGTGCCCTATTTTAATGACAGTGTTGTTCCCTTGTCTGTGATCTTCAGATTAAGGGTGGGATATAAATAATAAGATACAGACAGATACCACTGCCTAGATCAGCCTTAACCAACTTGGGGCCGTCTAGATGTTTTGGACAGCAATTTCCTGCAGCTCCAACTGACTGGGATTGATGGACATTGTAGTCCAAAATATCTGGAGGCCTAGACAGACAGATAGTGGGACCTGGTTGGCAGAAAGCAGCGCTCAATGGTCTCCATTTTAACTTTTTCAAAGGTGCGAGTGCTTCGTTTCAGCATGGCCTCAGTTCCAGAACTTACAAAACATGCTCAGCCATGGAACGTCTGCACAGAGAAACACACTTAATTTCTAAGATTGTTCTCATGGACATTTATCACTTTATAACAAGAGAAATGCCAGGCCTCAAGCTGAAAGCCACAAACTTAGACCTGGAGGTTCTGTGCCTCAGTAAATCACACACAGAAATGTGTTGTTGAACGGTAAGGGAAAAGCACTTTGTACGTGCTTAGAAATTTACCGCATTTTTCACTCTATAAGACGCACCAGACCATAAGATGCACCTAGTTCTGAATCTCAGAAGCCAGAACAGCAAGAGGGATTATTGCGCAGAGAAAGCAGCAATCCCTCTTGCTGTTCTGGCTTCTGTGATAGCTGCGCAGCCTGCATTCGCTCCATAAGATGCACACACATTTCCCCTTACCTTTTAGGAGGGAAAAAGTGAGTCTTATAGAGCAAAAAATACGGTATTTATTTTATCCCCCCCTGCCCCGTTGAAAAATGCAGGAAGAGACACAATACTCTTTAAGCCTTGCTTCCAAAAACAAGATTAGCAGCTGTAGGGCTCTCCACTAGCTGTTCTAAAATTTATCTCGTCCCAGTCACATTGGGAGCTGGTAGCAGCAGGAGGAATCTACGTGTGGGGGCAAAGGCCCCTTCTGCTTTCTCCACTTTGGGTGGATTTCCAGGAAATGCTCTTCTAAGCAGCTGATGCTGTTGCAACTCACAGCCTACAAGTCAGGAAGAAAAAGCTCCTTCCCAAGCACCAAGTTGAGCCTCTTACTAATGGTGGCTTTCCCCACCTGTTTAGTAAACTGCTGCAACCAAAAGGCAACCCAGAAATATTTTCAAAACATCATGCTTTGAACAGATTGATTAGACACAAAAGAGGATAGAAACTCTGGAATCTTTTATAGTTTGTTTCTTAAAAGCATGTCTTTTTTAAAAAAAAAAGTTAAATATGTTTTTAAAAAATCTTATATAGTTGAGGGTTGGTTGTTGTTGGTTTTTTTTTCCTGATGAGATTCCTTCTTCCTGCACCCATTAAAAGGTGCAAGAGTCTCGTTAGCCTTTCAAGGCCGGTCCTACCATTAGGAAGGTGGCAATAATGGCAGTCTCCCTGGCAGTTTTTCCACAACTACCAGTAATCAAGACCTCCCAAGTTCTAGTCAACTTTACCCCAAAATTGTCATTTTCCTAACCGCAAAGTCTTTTTCTCTTTTTAAGGTAGATCTGTTGCATTAGGGCAATGAGGTAAATCGGTAACAGCTACAAGATGGTCGAGGAATTCAGTTTCATGAGTCAAAGGTGTGGGAATGGTGCATCCAAAATAAAGTGGTACCTCGGGTTACATACGCTTCAGGTTACAGACTCCGCTAACCCAGAAATAGTACCTCGGGTTAAGAAATTTACCTCAGGATGAGAACAGAAATTGTGCTCCAGCAGTGCGGCAGCAGCGGGAGGCCCCATTAGCTAAAGTGGTGCTTCAGGTTAAGAACAATTTCAGCTTAAGAACGGACCTCTGGAATGAATTAAGTTCTTAACCCGAGGTACCACTGTACTATGCAAACAGTTAATGCTGTAGCATAGAATCATATACTGAGGCAGTCCCCCCCCCCCCATTTGAGTTTTCAACTGTGAGCGAGTTTTAACCATGAGAGCAGCGAGTGTTAGGTGTTGTGCTGTTGCCTGTCGGATACAATTTCATGTAAATATGCTTCAGTAACATAAGTATTACATACCTCTCTTGTACATTCAATCTGACAAAAGCAAGTACAGCCCATAAAAGTCAGATGTTATTATTAAAATTTACAAGCAAGTGTTGTGTGGTTTTTCTAGGGGGAAAAGAACTATTAAAAGGGGGCAACTTCTGAACAACTCTTTAAAGTAGTTGAAAGAGGCCCGTTCGCAACATGCAAAGAGTGCAACCTGCAGCGGCGCGCCTGCGCATGATGTCATTTTGCGCGTCATAGAATCATAGAATCATAGAGTTGGAAGAGACCACAAGGGCCATCGAGTCCAACCCCCTGCCAAGCAGGAAACACCATCAGAGCGCTCCTGACATATGGTTGTCAAGCCTCTGCTTAAAGACCTCCAAAGAAGGAGACTCCACCACACTCCTTGGCAGCAAATTCCACTGTCGAACAGCTCTTACTGTCAGGAAGTTCTTCCTAATGTTTAGGTGGAATCTTCTTTCTTGTAGTTTGGATCCATTGCTCCGTGTCCGCTTCTCTGGAGCAGCAGAAAACAACCTTTCTCCCTCCTCTATGTGACATCCTTTTATATATTTGAACATGGCTATCATATCACCCCTTAACCTCCTCTTCTCCAGGCTAAACATGCCCACCTCCCTTAGCCGTTCCTCATAAGGCATCGTTTCCAGGCCTTTGACCATTTTGGTTGCCCTCCTGTGGACACGTTCCAGTTTGTCAATGTCCTTCTTGAACTGTGGCGTCCACGGGATGTAACCTGAAAGAACATAACATGAAGCAGATGTAACATGAGGTATGACTGTATGATTACCACACACACAGAGAGAGAAACTCCTAACACTGTTGGGAGAGAGTGGCCGTTACGCTCAGGTCCAACTGATGGACTTCCCTTGGGCATCTGGTTGACCACTGTGAGAACAGGATACTAACTAGACACCAGCCTCAGCCAGCAGGGCTCTTTTTATGTAAAGCTGTATTAAAAAAACTAATACACTCCACCAAGTGGCGGAAGCAGAAAGTGCAGAGAAAATGTGGTATCTGAACCCAGCAGACTGCATTCATTTGCATGTTGGAGAGAATCACACTTTATGGGGAGGAAATAAATGTAGCGCTATGGAGATCCTTCCATCAGAGCGAGCATTGCCGCTTACTTAATGGAGTGATTGCCTCTCTCCTTCCTCTGTATGCTCTTCTGTGGGGTGGGGGGTGTAATAAAAAATTTAAGGTCATATATATACACACACACACACACACACACATATGTATAATAAATGTTCATAAATGTACCAACCAAGCATGTACATAGATATGTGGATCACATGTCTGGAGCAGCACAGGAAGACTGTCCTGAAACCATTTTGGCTGCCAAACTGAACAAATGTTTTCTCTGCAAGGAGGGAGGGGGTGAGGGAACCTTCCCATTGTCTCAGGAATTGGGTAATCACCATCTCAAAGGAATGGCCAGACTACCAGGAAAGGCAATCAAATAAGGCATTATCAGATAACCTGACAGACAGGAAAAACAACAATGTTCAAATTTCTGTTGTAGACAGCCTTTTCTGTGATGTAGGTATGATGTTTGTGGGGGCTGGCCTTGAGCTCCAGGGCAGGGAATTTAAAATGTATGTATAAGGGCAGGCACACCTTTGTTCTGGGTCCTCCTCCTTTCCTGCATGTGAGGGGAGCTCCCTGTTGCAACAGTTCAATAAAGATCAGGCTTACTAGCTGCTTTGCTTCTCAATATTCTCTGGTTGGCCTCTGTTATTTTCTCCTACCGATAGAGAACCTACAAAGGACTCTGTAAGGGCTCTTGTGTCCCCCATAAGGGAATAAGGGCAGATTTTGTTTATTACAGGTGTCTCTAGACTCCCCCACCAAGGTGGTTGTGGGGTGAGCAGAAGGAAGTGGAAGCCCCATGGCGCTAGCAAAAGTCCTTGCACAGGCTTCCACTAGTAGGACCAGTTAGTTGAATCTGGCTCTATGTTTTACTGTTAACTGTTGGAATAAGTTAATGAACAGAAGGTTACCTGGGCTGTACTTTCTTGCCAGCTAGTTACCCTCTGTAACTGCCAGATGCTGGTTTTCCCCAAACACAAGTGGCCTCAGGAGAGCAGCGGTCAATATACGCAGTCAGGAAGAAGGATTCCCTTTCTCTTTGCAAACAGGGGAGAAGACTGGAGAGCTGAACTTTTTCTGCAGAATGCTTGAAAAGGGCAAATGGCACATTCTCGCCTTTCCACCCTTTGGCTGTTAGTGAATATACCAACGAAATTGGAATGGCAGGCGAAATTATTGGATGATGTAGTATTGGCAAAAAATGACAGGGAGAATCAGGAATCAATCCGATCAAAGGTTCAAAAGAGATTGGGATAAATACAGATTATATTTAAAAGAACATTGTAATCATATGAAATCTTTGGCGGGCTTGGAATGACTCCTGCAAAGTTATATAAATTGTGGATACTGTGGATAAACATAAGGTAGATAATAAATAATATGCAGTTGATAAAGAAAACTTGGCACCCGTGATGGGGAGAGCGGAAGTCATTATAGGTGGAAGGAATATTTTATGTATAGAAATGTTTTCTTTCATGTATGTTATTTGTTTTGTTATACTGTTGACTGGTGATATTAAAATCAATTTAAAAGAAAAAGAAAAGGACAAATAGTCAAATCACGGGTGGCTGAAATCACACCTAGGAGAAGTGTCGGGCTACCCGTAGGACCTAAGACTTGTCCAAGTACAGTGGTACCTCAGGTTAAGAACTTAATTCGTTCTGGAGCTCTGTTCTTAACCTGAAACTGTTCTTAACCTGAAGCACCACTTTAGCTAATGGGGCCTCCCGCTGCTGCCACACCACCATCACGTGATTTCTGTTCTCATCCTGAAGCAAAGTTCTTAACCCAAGGTACTATTTCTGGGTTAGCGGAGTCTGTAACCTGAAGCGTATGTAACCTGAAGCGTCTGTAACCCGAGGTACCACTGTAATTTGCATTGGCTTAGAGCTGCAGAGCCACAGTAGCCTCTCTGCTGCCACCTGCTGGAGTTTGCTCTTGTTGTTGTTGTTGTTGTTTAGTCGTTTAGTCGTGTCCGACTCTTCGTGACCCCATGGACCAGAGCACGCCAGGCACTCCTGTCTTCCACTGCCTCCCGCAGTTTGGTCAAACTCATGTTGGTAGCTTCCAGAACACTGTCCAACCATCTCATCCTCTGTCGTCCCCTTCTTCTTGTGCCCTCCATCTTTCCCAACATCAGGGTCTTTTCCAGGGAGTTTTCTCTTCTCATGAGGTGGCCAAAGTATTGGAGCCTCAGCTTCACAATCTGTCCTTCCAGTGAGCACTCAGGGCTGATTTTCTTAAGAATGGATATGTTTGATCTTGTTGCAGTCCATGGGACTCTCAAGAGTCTCCTCCAGCACCATAATTCAAAAGCATCAATTTTTCGGCGATCAGCCTTCTTTACGGTCCAGCTCTCACTTCCATACATTACTACTGGGAAAACCATGGCTTTTACTTTACGGACCTTTGTTGGCAAGGTGATGTCTCTTCTTTTTAAGATGCTGTCTAGGTTTGCTATCGCCTTTCTCCCAAGGAGCAAGCGTCTTTTAATTTCGTGACTGCTGTCACCATCTGCAGTGATCACAGAGCCCAAGAAAGTAAAATCTCTCACTGCCTCCATTTCTTCTCCTTCTATTTGCCAGGGGGTGATGGGCCCAGTGGCCATGATCTTCGTTTTTTTGATGTTGAGCTTCAGACCATATTTTGCGCTCTCCTCTTTCACCCTCATTAAAAGGTTCTTTAATTCCTCCTCACTTTCTGCCATCAAGGTTGTGTCATCTGCATATCTGAGGTTGTTGATATTTCTTCCGGCGATCTTAATTCCGGCTTGGGATTCATCCAGCCCAGCATTTCGCATGATGAATTCTGCATATAAGTTAAATAAGCAGGGAGACAATATACAGCCTTGCTGTACTCCTTTCCCAATTTTGAACCAATCAGTTGTTCCATATCCAGTTCTAACTGTAGTTTCTTGTCCCGCATAAAGATTTCTCAGGAGACAGATGAGGTGATCAGGAACTCCCATTTCTTTGATAACTTGCCACAGTTTGCTGTGGTCGACACAGTCAAAGGCTTTTGCATAGTCAATGAAGCAGAAGTAGATGTCTTTCTGGAACTCTCTAGCTTTCTCCATAATCCAGCGCATGTTTGCAATTTGGTCTCTGGTTCCTCTGCCCCTTCGAAATCCAGCTTGCACTTCTGGGAGTTCTCGGTCCACATACTGCTTAAGCCTGCCTTGTAGAATTTTAAGCATAACCTTGCTAGCGTGTGAAATGAGTGCAATTGTGCGGTAGTTGGAGCATTCTTTGGCACTGCCCTTCTTTGGGATTGGGATGTAGACTGATCTTCTTGCAACGCACCAACTGTTGCCGCTGCAGCCTCTCTGCCGTCACCTGCCTGGGGTTACATTTATGTACTTCAAATCACTCAGAGAGCTACCAGTTTATCCTGATCTGCCACCTGCTACCTATGTTAGAGAGAGAGAAAGAAAGGGTGCAAATGAGTGACAATTCAAAATAAGCTTGATAAGGAGAGTGCAGCAGGTAGCCAAGAGCTCAGAAACAAGGCTGTTGTACCAGCTCAGTGTTAACGCAAACAGATGTCTTAAATAGTAGCTTTCAAACTTCCTGACTTTTCATGGATTTGTCAGCTGAGGATCTTCTGCAGAAGATTCCAGGGCAAATCCTACTGTCTTAGTTAGTGGAGGGGGGCCAGGCAGGCGCACAAGTGTAACTATAGTTTGCATAAACTAACCCCGTGCTCTGGAATACACTACACTCTCCTGAGACGAAGCAATGAAGATGATGGATCAGCCATTTAAATGGTGGGTAGCACACGTCAAAAGCACATGGTTTTCTCCCTAAGGATCCTGGGAACTGTAGTTTACCCCTCACAGAGCTATAATTCCCAGTATCCTGAGCAAAATGCGGTTCCCAGGATTCCTGGGGGGAGGAAGTAATAATAATAATAATAATAATAATAATAATAATAATAATAATAATTTTATTATTTATACTCCACCATTCTGGCTGAGTGTAATAATAAAACATCAGACATTAAAAACTTCCTGATACAGGGCTGCCTTCTGTTCCCAATGAGTTTTGCCTATTATTGCGCCCAGGGCACATACAGTGTTACCTTGGTTTACGAACCTAATCCATTCTGGAAGTCTTTTCTTAAACCAAAGCGTTCTTAAACCAAGGTGCACTTTCCCACAGCAGCGGGGGACTCAATTTACACATGGAACACACTCAACAGGAAGCGGAACGTTCTGCTTCCAAGGCAAAGTTCCCGAACCAAAACACCTACTTCAGGGTTTGCAGTGTTCTTAATCCAAGTTGTCCATAAACTAAGCTGTTCTTAAACCAAGGTACCACTGTATTCCCAAAGGGCCTTTAAGGCAGTTAACAGGTTCTGTTGAGGTCTGGATCAAATTAAACCTTTTCAATGTGCTGCAGAAGTACAGTGTGGATATTATAATATTCTGGGTTGCTGGGGAAGTATCTAGGGTGAGATCTGGGGGGACAGGCATGGGATACAGTCCTTTGCACGTGTTCTTGGGAGAGGGGTTGACAATTTCTTTCCTAACAGCCCCTGTTCCTGTGCCAGTAAAGGCAGCTTGATCTGCAGGCATTAAGAACATAGGAAGCTGCCTTATACAGAGCCAGACCATCGATCCATCTCTCTCAGCGTCATATACCAATGTTATATATTTTATGTTAGCCGTCCTGAGCCTGGTTTTGGCTGGGGAGGGCGCGATATAAATAAAAGTTTATTATTATTATTATTATTATTATTATTATTATTATTAACTAGTGGTAGCCAACATTGTGTGTGCTCAAGATGTTGCTGGACTACAACTCCCATCAATCGCAGCCAGCCAATGGCCCAGAATGACATATGTTGTAGTCCAGTGAGAGGAAGGCACCAAGTTGGCTGCCCCGGTCTACCCTGACTGGTGGTGGCTCTCCAGAATTTCAGACACAGAGTTATAATCTAGTCCTTCCTGGGACCGTCTGCACACGAAACAGATCCTTAGCCACTGAGCTGGCCATCCCCATTCCCCTCCCACGCCAGTCAAATAAAGATGCATAAATTTCAGGGATTTAGGATATTATTATTATTATTATTATTATTTTTAAAAAAATATCCTGTTCTTCAGCCAAGAGTCTCCCCAGAGCAGCTTACAAATCACTAAAAGGGAAAGTGGCAGCGGTGGGAATTGCAGAACTGGTGACTCTCCCATGTTCGCAATTCGTGGAGGATGAGACCAATTTATCACGAGGAAAAATTGGGCGAGAGTGGAGAAAGCGCCCCCCTCCTCAGCCACGCGCACTAATGGTTCAGCCCGCGGACAACCCCCCCCCCCCCGCTCCTGACTTCGCACAATGGCTCTTTCCCGCCTTTAGTTTTTTTAAATCCCCTGAGGGACGCTCCTACGTCACGGACGCTGGGCTCCGCCCCCGCCTCTTCTTCCCCGGCGGCGGAAGTGACGCCAGCCCGGAGGCCGGGGCTTCCGGTGCGCAGGCCACAGTGGCCCGGCTACCAATGGAGGAGCCCGCGGGGAGGTGATTTTCCTTCTTCTTCTTCTTCTGCTTCTCCTCCCCATTTCCCTCTCCCTCCCCGGCTCGCTTCCGGCGGCCCCCCCCGCCTCGCTCGCTGCCGCTGCGGGAGCTGCTTTCCCCCGAGTCCGCGGCCGCTGCGGCCTCTACGCCGCCCTCCCCGCACTCTGGGTGAGCGCAGAGGAGGAGGAGGAGGAGCGGGGGGGGGTGAGCCGGGCCTTGTTTACATGGAAGGGGAGGGCGAGCGGGGAGAGGTTCCGCCTTCCTTTGGGCGGGGGGGACTGAGGGTGAGTTTCAGGGCTTGGGGTGCGGGGTTTTTTTGGGGGGGGTCCTTTCCCCTTAGACCCACAAGGGGTGGGAACCAGCGAGGGGGTCCCGGCGCTCTCCCCACTCCCACAGGCAGGCGGGTGGGTGGGTGGGGGGCAATGTTGTGGGTGAAACCTTCTCCCACCCCCGCCTTTGGGACCAGCCCACTTGGCCCTGCCAGCTTCATCGTATTTTAATGTTGTATTTTAATCTTGTTTTTAAGTTGTATTCATTCAACTTTTTTTTTATTGCTTCTTAGCCGCCCTGAGCCCGGCCTTGGCTGGGGAGGGTCGGGCTATAAATCAAAATTATTATTATTATTATTATTATTATTATTATCCAAAGAATGTCGGCTATGCGCTCGGGCGCTTCCTGAGCCTCCCTAGAGAAAGGGAAAATGGGGAGGGGGATGGTGGGAGAGGTCCGTTGTAGGTTATTGGTGCCGGAGCTGCCTCTTTGTCCATGCACTGTGTTCCTTCCCACCACCACCACTCGCATGCGAATTGATTTACACCCCCCCTCCCTGCACCTGCCTCGGCATCAGAGTGGCTGCTCTAGCGTTAGGTATTACTGCAAGTGGGTGCTAAACGTTTTAAGTTGGCCTCCCTCAACCTACCATAGTCACCCACGTGTGTCCAAAAAATCTGGGATGGCAGCAGGCTGGAGTAGGCTGAAGCTTAAGTAGTGCCACCTGCGTGTGAGTCTGCGTACAGGTTATGCAAATACAGTGGTACCTCGGGTTAAGTAATTAATTCGTTCCGGAGGTCCGTTGTTAACCTGAAACTGTTCTTAACCTGAAGCACCACTTTAGCTAATGGGGCCTCCTGCTGCTGCCGCGCCGCCGGAGCACGATTTCTGTTCTCATCCTGAAGCAAAGTTCTTAACCTGAGGTAATATTTCTGGGTTAGCGGAGTCTGTAACCTAAAGCGTATGTAAACTGAAATGTATGTAACCTGAGGTACCACTGTAATATCTTTTGGAAGGAAGCAAAATGTGTGTATTGCAGTAGACATACAGTCTACATTTAACTGTTCATAAGATGGGGGAAGGGTATCACCACAGAGTATTTAGCAACAGATGAGGTCTGTGCGGAAAATTATTTAACTTTTATGTTTTGTGTGTACAGGTAGCATTTGCAATGTGGTACAGAAGGCACTTCTAAGTGGAAGCTTTTGCCTAGGCAGGTTTGAATGTGTGAGCTTTGCTTCTTGAGCATAGTTAACTGCCATACAGACATCTTTGTCAACTTCAACTAAGTCTGTGGTCCCAGCCACATTTGCATAATTTGCTGGGACTTGGGTAGTTAAGGGATAGGTTGCTACAGAGCAGGCCACTTTGCTTTTGTTATGTTAGGTGGTCCCTATTCTGAAAGGAATACTATTGATTTAGTGAGGAGTTATTTTACAGAGCGGGGGGGGGGGGGAGAGAATCTGTGGGTTTCCAGGTGTTACTGGTCTGCTACTCCCATAATCCCTGGCCGGAAATGATGAGAGCTGAAGTCCAACATCATTTGGAGAGTCACAGGTTCACTGTTTCTTCTCAAGAGTTATGTAATTATTTGCCTCTGATTGAAATTTTCCCTTGTGTGTGGATATTACTTAAAGTAGCTTTGGACTAAGGCTCATAATTGTCGCAAATTATTTCTGGATATATATAGTATTCATGGGTAGTTCTGTCTCCTGAAGGCATTGTATAATCTTCTTTTAAAACTGGGCATTTCATACTGTAGATAAGTGCTCAACACAAATTTCTTACATTCTCCATGATACATTGAGCTGATCTTGTATGTCAGAGCTGTGTCAAAGCATCCAAAGGACCTTTCAAAAAACGAAGTTTCTCTGTAGTTGTTTCACTATCCGAGTCAAGTTGTTGTAGCAAAATAATTGCAGTAGTCTTAATGTCCTAATCTGGCATACCTAGGTTTGGGAACAGATACTGAACTACTGTTACCCATGTGGATAATAGAATTCCTTGGTCCAATTCATGTCACACTACAGTTTGCCTAAGACAACTGAATCTAGTACAGAGTTAATCAGTTCCTAGCGGCTACTGTTGACAGTAATGAAAACAAACAGGTGCAGGACAAGAGACTGATTTGGAGCAGGGGGAAGTGTCTGATCCCAGAATTCAGATGTGAATGTATTGGGCCTCCTTCTCCAATCTGGTGCCCGCCAGATGTTTAGTATTACATCAGGTTGGAGAATGCTGGTACAAGCAACCCCTGATTTGAGCGGGAGTTGTGTTCCTGGCCCCTGTGTGCATCAGGGGAGTGCACATAAGCCTGTTCTGCCCTCTTCTGGGTCCAAAACAACCCCTGTGCCAGTGGTCACACATCAATTGAATGTGTGCTAAATAGTTGCCACCTGTATTGGGCATCTGTGTCCCCTTACACTGTGTTGACTGTCTCTCATGTAAATAAACATTGGATGTAATTTTTAGTAGAATCCTGTGGAATCTACAAAATCTGTAGAATCCTGGAAATTGACCAATTAATTCCTATTTTATTTACTTAAGACATTTCTTCACTTCCCTTTAGCCACAAAGGCTCTTAGAGCAACTGACTTAACCAATGATAAGATGATGCCTTCCCTAAGGCTTGCAATCTAAAAAGACATGGCATAGGAGGAAAAAAGAATGTGAGAGAGCAGGGAAAGCAAACTCAGGCACAAGCTCTTATAATGCACTTACATGGTTCTGTCTGTGAAGATTCTGGATGTCCAGAAGAGCAGCAACTTCTTGCCTATGCCAGCTGTCTTGCCCTTGATAAAGAGAAGTCCTTCCCCAGGAAGCACTCTTCCTCACCCAGCTCAGATGTGGGAGCAGAGCAGGCGACAGTGTCCACGCCAAAAGATATGGATGGCGCACAGTTCCTCAAGCAGCTGACTTAATGGCATTGGAATCTTCACATGAGAGGGCTTGATGGAGCCACCATCCTCTCTTGCCAAAGGCGGTGGCAGTTCTGGCTGTCTTGGCCTCAACAAACAACAATCCCACCTTGGCAGTACCTGTCTCCCAGATCAGATCTGGAAGCAGAGCAGCAGGAGACAGTGTCCAGGCCAAGAGGACGGGGGCTGTTCCTGCCACACCATCCCAAAGACTACAAAGACAGTGTGGTTGTTGTAGTCGTGTATGGGTAGCACTTTGCAGTACTTCAGGCATCTTAAATGTATTACCGTTCCAAGGATCAGGGCACTATATGAACTAAAGAGTGTGGCATAATGAGTTTTTATACAACAGAATTCTATTCACTAACAAAGGATTGAAAGAGGCTTGGATTATGAAGGGAGAAAGCATCCAAATAGTCTTTTACTAGAAAATGAGGATTGTTGAGGATTGTATTAAATACTTTTTCTCCCATGTAACTGACCTTCCCACATAATGTTTCCATGTTGACTAGTTCCTCTGGCAGTTGCTCTAATTTTTTTCAGAGTGCCTGCCTTTGGAAAGCATATGTAAGTTGGCCTTTTTAGTAGTGTGTTAAAATTTCAGGTATAGTATTGCCGTTGTTGTATGCTCTAGACAAAAAAAATAAATCAATATTCTACGACAGCATGAAGCCTGAATAGAAATTTCTCTCATGTTTCCCCTTTATATTCCATTAGTTTATACCAGGGGTGGCCAACTCCCAAGAGACTGCGATCTACTCACAGGATTAAAAACTGGCAGTGATCAGGGCGAAGCTGTTGAGCTTTTTTTTTTTAGGGAGGAAGAAAGCCCCGTGTTTTTTGGAGAAAGAAAGAGGAACAGCCACTCGCCAACGGATCGCTTGGGAGTACAGTGGTACCTCGGGTTACATACGCTTCAGGTTACAGACTCAGCTAACCCAGAAATAGTACCTCGGGTTAATAACTTTGCTTCAGGATGAGAACAGAAATCGTGCTCTGGCGGCGTGGCGGCAGAAGGAGGCCCCATTAGCTAAAGTGGTGCTTCAGGTTAAGAACAGTTTCAGGTTAAGAACGGACCTTCGGAACGAATTAAGTTCTTAACCCGAGGTACCACTGTATATTCTTTCTGTGGCTCCCCTCTGGGGAAATGTGCTCCGAGCCTCAGAAGCCCAGTTATGTCACCCCTTGCCTGCAGAGCTGGCAGCCCCATACCTATTTTCAAACACTTCCCCTTGTGGAGTGTTCCCTCAGCCTCCCCATCTCTCCTCACCCTTGGCCAGCCCCAGGGGCACCATTTGTCTGGGGACCTTGTAGCCAGGGCTGCTGCAACAAACAGCCACTCCAGCCTTTGGAAGGCAGAGATGCGAGAGGGCATCAGAGGAGGGATGGGAGGAAAGAGGGATGGAGGCCAGTGTTGCCTGCGGCACCCCTGACCATCATTCAAGGCACCCCTGGGTGCCACAACACACTGGTTGAAAACCACTGCTGTAACTAATGATTGCGAGTGATACTAAAAGCTAGTAATTATCCATTTTCTTCTGCTTTCTGACAAATATCTACTGCCACAGAGAAAGAGTAACATATGCGCTTGATGTAATGCTGCTCTCCTATGTGTAGCTCTTACCTATGTGTAGTTCTTTAGCCTTAAACCATGGGTGGGGAACTAGCAGTGGGTAGAACAACAAGTGTAAATGTTAGGTCTGTACAGTAGGCCATGCTCTCCCTCTGCCTGGGGGGAGTCCTGAGGACCAGATAGGGAGGCTTGGAGGGCTGCACTTGTTCCCTGAGCCTGAGGTTCCCCACCCCTGCCTTTAAACAGAACTAGTTTACTTAAAGGCTAGGCAAGAAACAGATCTGTGCTTTTAAAAAAGAATATTGTAGAGCTGGGGAAAGTTCAGAAGAGGACAGCCAAGATCAAGGGGCTGGCGCAACGCTACTATAATGAAAGGTTACATACAACCTTTGGGGCGGCTTTAGGAAAGAGGTGTACAAATCAGACACAATGCATAGTCTTTCCCCCTCTTACATTACGCTAGAGTCCCCAGATTAATCTCGGCAGCTAAATGGTGGAAGATTCCAGGCAGGCAAAAGGAAAAACGACATTACACCACGCAGTTGAACTGTGGAATCAGCTGCCACAAGATGTAGTGAAAGGGGGAAAGCTTTAAAGGGGGATTAAACAAATTTATGGAAGATAAGGCTATCTGTGGCTACTAAGGATGATGGCGGTGCACTGCCTCCAGTCTTGAAGGCAGTACAGTGGTACCTCGGGTTAAGTACTTAATTCGTTCCAGAGGTCCGTTCTTAACCTGAAACTGTTCCTAACCTGAAGCACCACTTTAGCTAATGGGGCCTCTCGCTGCCGCCACTGCCACCGGAGCACGATTTCTGTTCTCATCCTGAAACAAAGTTCTTAACCTGAGGTACTATTTCTGGGTTAGCGGAGTCTGTAACCTGAAGCGTATGTGACCCGAGGTACCATTCTATGCCTTTGAACACCATTTGCTGG
This sequence comes from Podarcis pityusensis, assembly GCF_964106645.2. Classification (NCBI taxonomy): domain Eukaryota; kingdom Metazoa; phylum Chordata; class Lepidosauria; order Squamata; family Lacertidae; genus Podarcis; species Podarcis pityusensis. The sequence goes on from NC_138029.1 coordinate 106,120,652, forward strand.
GGTCACAAGCAGTGGAGTGCTTTTGCACTAATGTGCTGCCTATGAGCTTCCCATAGGTGCCTGGCTGGTCATGCTGAGAACAAAGCTAGGCTAGATGGGCCTTTTGACCTAATCCTCCAAGGCTGTTCTTAGGTCGTTATAGGGTATGTGTGTGGACTTTTCCCTCTTCACCTTTCTCACATGGAGTAAGTCCACAGTTTTATTCCTAGGCAGGTATATGGGGATAACCCCATAGGGCATGGGTAGGCGAACTAAGGCCCAGTCGCCTTCTGAATCCAGCTCCCGGATGGTCCAGGAATCAGTGTGTTTTTACGTGAGTAGAATGTGTCCTTTTATTTAAAATGCATCTCTGGGTTATTTGTGGGGCGTAGGAATTCGTTCATATTTTTTTTTCAAAATATAGTCCAGGCCCCCCTCCCCCAAGGTCTGAGGGACAGTGGACTGGCCCCCTGCTGAAAAAGTTTGCTGACTCCTGCCATGGGGAATTGATTAATGGTGGTTGTAATAATGGGGTTGAAAAGAGAAGGAACTTGGATGAATGGGAGTGAGGAAGGGGACTGATAATCTCCTTAGTACTGTTTGCAAGACTGATATAAAGGATTTGGCTGTGGCACATTTTGAGGGTACTTGAACAAATTTGTGGTCGTTTAGCATTTATCTTTTGATCTTCATTCTCTTAAGCTGAAGGAAGCTGGCGGAGCTCAGGACAGGGCAAATCAAAATGCATGTTGGAGTGACCGCAATACCTACCTAACATACCGGTACTATAAAATTAAGGGATGGGAAATACTATGCGTTAACTGAGATTTTTCTCCCCATGATTTGCATTCTGGAATTTTATAGTTATATTTCTCGCTGTTACTGGCTAATTTACAGTTGTGAATTTAAAAGAATCATTAAAACAGAGGTGCCGTTTCTAATGTGTGTGTGATGGACTAGCTTTTATTTAGGCAAATATAATAGAATATTACTGCCTTGTATAGGAAAGTCCCTGCTATGGTTTTATAGTCAGATGGGTGCATTATGTTCTCCAGTGTAACTTGTTAAGTTGCCTTGAGGATTATTGGGGATCAGAAGCCAAGAAGTAATATGGAGTTTAGAGAGTCTCTGGAAGCAATCATAAGGACATTTTCCTGGTCTAATTGAAATAGCTGATATTTATTTCCAAGTAAACATGCATAGAATCAGATTGTGTTTGATATTTGACTGTGTTTTCCTGCATTTAAATGGTTTATTTTTTTATGGATGTAAACCAACTCTGAGGCTGGAGCTGAGTGTATACTCCACTAGACCAGTGTGAGAGAAGTGTAGTATTTAATTCTGGCCTATTTTATGCACCTTAATCCGTAATTCTGATTTACTTATTGTGTTGATCAGAAGATGTAAGTTGCAGCTTGCTAAAGCCGTGATTTGCTCATTTTGCTGATGAGCTCTTTAGAGAATGCTTCTAGTCATGGTTGCTAGCAGTAATCAAATGTAAATAGACAAGTAAGTAAGTAAATATAGGTATAGATAGAATTCTGCCTTTAGCTATTCTGATATCTCCTAAGGATTAGTGTGCTTTTAAATAGATAATATTAGGGGCTAAGCCTGGGTCTTCATTAGTTGCTTTGCTAATAATTTCCTGCCTTCTGAGCTTGGAATATTTGATGTGTTAATGTGATAACTTTTGGTGTGCTTATCTTTCAGTCCTTGGGCAATAGGCAGGCATATCTCTCCATTTCACCATTCAGCTATTAATTCAGCCAGCTTGCATTTCAGCTGTGAAGCAAGGGGATGGTGACACTTTAAAAGGTCATGGGAACCTGAGTTATGTACTGTCACTGCTTCTGCGTAGAATTTAGTACCATTAGTTATACAGAGGTGCAGTTTTTGCCCAGAAAGGTTATCATCCGGATGAGGCAAGTATATGGCAGATGCGAAAGTTTGGGGAGGGTAAACGGGGCGGTACTTCAGAGAGGCCTTCGCCGAAAAGTGACTTTTGTAAGCAGGAGGTAGAGAACAGACGTATGTGTACAGAACACCATGGAGAGGAGGTGCAAAGAAAGTAAAAATGAATTTTATTTGAACAATTGTGAGATATTGGAATCCTTACATATAGCAATATAGAAAGGTGGTATACAAATTAAAAGTGAAATTTAAAAAATGAAAAATAAATCCTGGATCCAGCCCTGTGGTCAGATCCAGTTTCCCAATGCTGCATCAAACTGAAGTTCAGGCCATAGGGATAGGGGTGTAACCAGTCGACTTGGAAGCATGTGGACAACCTGTCCTGGGTAGAGTTGCCTTCCTCCTAAAGTACAAGCCATCTTTGACTGGTTGCCTTATCTCCTCTCAAGTAGGCATCAACAGGTTTTCAGCTTGGAGGAGCTCCTTGGAGCCTGCGTTTCTACTTGATGCACACTTGGCAGCTGTCATCAGGATTTCCTTATTCAGCTACACCAGCTCTGCCCCCTAGGAAGAGTCAGCCTGGCAAACTGTAATGGACTTGACACAGGGCTGTCTTTGAAGGCTGCTGAGGAACTTCGACTACTCCAGCATGCGGTGGCTAGTTTGTTAACGAGATTGGGCCAAACATGCCATATTGCACTGATCGTCAGTGAGATGCACCACTTATTTTTGAAGCACTACTCAAAGTGTTAAGGGACGCGGGTGGCGCCGTGGGTTAAACCACAGAGCCTAGGACTTGCCGATCAGAAGGTCTGCGGTTCGAATCCCCGCGGCGGGGTGAGCTCCCGTTGCTCGGTCCCTGCTCCTGCCCACCTAGCAGTTCGAAAGCACGTCAAAGTGCAAGTAGATAAATAGGTACCGCTCCGGCGGGAAGGTAAACGGCGTTTCTGTGCGCTGCTCTGGTTTGCCAGAAGCAGCTTTGTCATGCTGGCCACATGACCCGGAAGCTGTACGCCGGCTCCCTCGGCCAATAAAGCGGGATGAGTGCCGCAGCCCCAGAGTCGGTCACGACTGGACCTCTAATGGTCAGGGGTCCCTTTACCTTTACTCAAAGTGTTAATTTTGATCCATAAAGTTATGCGTACATGGCCTGAAGGAATGCTTTCTCCGTTGTGTTCTCTCCCCGTTTTTGCAGGTCTTTCGATGAGAGACAGCTGAGGGTGCTGCTACCATCAGATGCCTGGCCCCGACTGGGCCTCTGGGCATCCCTCTCCACTCCTTTAGAAGGATCAGAAGTGGAGTTAGGTTTAGAAGACCTTTAGAAACACTTTTTTCCTTTGTGAAATAATTTAATGAGAGCTGAAATACCGGAAACCCTTAACACTTCTAGGTGGGCAATTTGAATGTCTGCTGTTAAGATTTGTTATGTTTTGATTATTTTAAATTGGGCTGTTTGCATCTGTATGGTGTAGTGTACAGTTTTTAGTTTTCGTAAGCTGATTTTCTCTCCCTGTTAGAAAACAAGGTACAGACTGAAACAAATACAAATTAGCACAATTAAAACAGAAGATGGATATATTTCTGTGGCACTTTTCAGAGTACAAAGTCTGTTGCAGTTCTTTTCCCACTCAGATTTGCAGCAGCTGGAGCCCTGTGAGGTAGACTGAATAGGGGGAGTGAGGCATGGAGCAGGAATCTGAACATGCCTCCCGAAGCGACCTGGGCATAGGAATAATAAGCATTCAGTGTCTTACAAAAAAAGTGGTCTGCCTTCATTGTGTATGAACATCACTACTTACTGTTTTAACTTTGTTGAATTCCCGCACTGCTGCCCCCCCCCCATATGAATTCTGTTGTTCTTGTCTGGCTATTTGCAAGCATTTTGTGGGCATTAAACTTACTCATATATTTTCCTCTCCCCCCCCCCTTCCCCTGCCCCAAATTTAGGAGGCAGAGAAGTCAAATGAAGTCAAAAGAGCGATAAGAGTTGTTGAAAAAGAAACGGACGTTACTCTCCTGCTCCGCAGTTTGGCTGAGCACTAAGATGTCTGTGGACATGAACAGCCAGGGCTCTGACAGCAATGAAGAGGACTATGATCCAAACTGTGATGAGGAGGAAGAGGACGAAGAGCCTGGGGACATTGAGGATTACTATGAGGGGGTGGCAAATGACGTGGAGCAACAGGGAGCAGATGCCTTTGACCCTGAGGAATATCAGTTTACCTGCCTGACTTACAAGGAATCGGAGAGTACCCTGAATGAGCACATGGTCAGCTTGGCCTCTGCATTAAAGGTGAGCAGCACTGTGGCATGCGATGAAGGTGCACCTTTAAGGCTGCAAAACGGACAAGGAAAACTTGAACCGCTTGGTCTGCCATCAGAGCTGTAAGTGAAACATGACCAAAACTGCTGTGGATCTGGGGTGGCTGTGTTTCCAGTTTCGCTTTGTGTGTGTGCCCCTTTTCACAGAGCACAAGTACTTTAATACTCGTGGGCACCAAATATGGCTGAACTCTCCTTTACTGACTTCCTAGTACTTAACACAGGCATAGGCAAACTCGGCCCTCCAGTTGTTTTGGGACTACAATTCCCATCATCCCTGACCACTGGTCCTGTTAGCTAGGGATGATAGGAGTTGTAGTCCCAAAACATCTGGAGTTTGCCTATGCCTGACTTAACACTTCTTGTTTAAAAAAGTTTCTAGTGCTCAGTGCTGTATATTTTTGTGGTGGTGTCTGTTCCAGGCTTAAGGTCAAATGGGATTTGGGGTAGGAGTTCTCTCCCTTTTAGTCACTGTTCATACTGTGGCTCCCCTTTCTTCCCATGGTCTTTCAATGCTAATCTCCTTATCTGTAGTAACATCTTTGCAAATGCATCTCCTCTTCACTTGCCACTGCCATTTAAGTCCTTTCTAAAATGACTGCTGTAAAAAGCAGTATTGCAGTTGGTATAAACTCTGGTGAACTGCTTTCATAATTATCTCTTTCATAGACCCCTTTCTTTTGCAAAGCATCTCAAAGGAGAAAGTCAATTGCACCTGTCCTAAGAGGATGAAATCTAGAATAAATAAGGCAAAGTGTTTTGCTGTGCTAGCTTGCATTAAGCAAAATGGTAGCTCTTGATCTGAGCTTCATTTTGGGTTGCTTAAGACTTCTCAGTGCAACTAGAAAGCACTGAATTTGTAATTCTTTGTTGCATCATAATTGGGTCTTACTTCTGCAATGCACATTTGGCCCCAGAAGTTATTGCAAAAGAGGAAGCCCAAGATGATATGCAAATAACTGAGGAGCTAAAATAGATTCCAAGTGAGTACATGGAGAAAAGACACATTAAAAGTTCCAGTTCAGCAATTTGATAATGTGTTGTGCATCTTACGGAGAAATAATCATAGACTTCAGGAGAAGCAGACTGGGTCTCCTGAAATCCTATAATTACCATGACAAATGGATTGTTAGAGTAGGCGCTGTTGCCTGCTGCTGTACCAGTGACTAATTGCTCATGGGGCGGGGGGAGACAATTTCTATGTGTGTTGAAGGGAAGAGAACAATAATCTGTAAGTATTTGGTTAATACTGCTTGGGCAGTAGCCTTAATCTAGAAGCTTTCAAGGCCTTTTGCAGATGCTCAGTTCAATTTCTGAGCAGAAGCCAGCATTTGACACTTGGTGCAAGCCATCTGGCATAATCGTGACAGAGAGTAATGAACTGCCATGAACTTAAACCACTAACAAATCTTATCACCAAGAAAGTAATGCACAGAATAGGTTTCTGTTGCTCATCTTCTAACAGCACTATAGGCACTTGAAACCTCGCCTAATATTCACCAGGCTAAGAGTTATGAACCAAATGAAACTCTGGACACAATAAATTCTGTGAAGCTTAAAGGTAAAGGTACCCCTGCCATTAGGTCCAGTCGCGGACAACTCTGGGGTTGCGGCGCTCATCTCGCTCTGTAGGCCGAGGGAGCCATCAAGACATAATTGAGAACGGCAGTCTTGTTCTGTATGCGCACATTAAGTGCCTGATGTTCCTGGAAAGGACGGTGGAGCTCTGAATTCTCTGAAGGTGTGCTAATAGATGCATGGCCCACTTCCACACTTAAAAGTTCATAGCTTCATTGTGGAATCTTACTTGCTCTTTAGAAGCTGTTTTTTTCAGGGGTCTCCTTCCTCAACTTTTGAACTGCCATCTAGATTTGACAGCGGAAATAACCTAGATTCTTAATTGGCATTGTGCTCTTCAAATGCATTGTCAAGCTGCATTCCCTTCGGCAGGAAAGAGGATATATTTCTCGGCTAAGCCAAGTTTGAGGCAATTCACGGCGAAGAAATCAAGCAGTTGTAACTCTGGGAATGGTTTTAGTGTGCTGCCTTGCTTTTCTCCAGCCTGCCAAAAAGAGGTGAAGGCAAAGCCTCTATTAATTGGAGTTGGTGCTTTTTAGCCAGGCTCACTTCCCATTTGGCTAAATGATATTCTGGATATCATCATATGAGCAGCCTCCACTGAACCCCGGGAGCCTTCTAATTACAAATGTGTCATGCTTTGCAATTACCGCTATGTCACCTTAGATACCTTGAGCAATTATTCTTAGCAGTGCTTAAACCGTGCTGTGATTATGGCCACCTAAACAGCTTTGATAATCCTGAGCTAATCCTTTTGTGACTGCTTCTAGTGTGTTGTGCTGCCAAATTGGTCCTTCAGAGACCTGCCTTGGTTGGCTGCTTTATTTGTCACGTTGGAAACAGGGTCCGCATCAGCATCTTGGCAGGTCTGGCCAACAGCTACCACCAGTGCTTTGCTGCTGCTGCTGCTCAATGCCCTCCCTATCTTTCTCTTTGCAGCGACAGAGCCAGCTCATTATTCCCCCCCAACACCGCATCCCAATTCCTTTTGCTCCCCCCCCCACCCCTCTTACTTAAAGCTTTTTCTGCCTCTTCCTCATAACCTGGACTCTGAGAAAAGGCCAAATAAGTGAGGTGTTCTGGGATAGGTGACCACAAGAATGTTTACTTGGGGACTAGGAAGACTTTTTAACCTGGAACTTTTAAAACGCAGAATGCAGAGCCCAGGGAAGGCAGCAGGGGAGAAGGTCGATGGTCTCCCAGACTCTGCACACGAGAGCCAGGCTTCCCTCACAAGCAGTGAGCACACATTGGAGCTGGAGACACTGTGTTTCACTATACTTTTAAGGCAGAAATCAAGTTAGATAAACTTGTTTAAGGGTCCTTGTTGAGTTGGCCTCCCCTAAGGTCAACAATTAAGGTAAAGGTAAAGGGACCCCTGACCATTAGGTCCAGTCATGACCGACTCTGGGGTTGCGGCGCTCATCTCGCTTTATTGGCCGAGGGAGCCGGTCTACAGCTTCCGGTTCATGTGGCCACCATGACTAAGCTGCTTCTGGCAAACCAGAGCAGCGCACGGAAACGCCATTTACCTTCCTGCCAGAGCGGTACCTATTAATCTACTTGCACTTTGATGTGCTTTCGAACTGCTAGGTGGGCAGGAGCAGGGACCGAGCAATGGGAGCTCACCCCGTCACAGGGATTCAAACCGCAGACCTTCTGATCGGCAAGTCCTAGGCTCTGTGGTTTAACCCACAGCGCCACCCGCGTCCCTCAAGGTCAACAATTATCCTTATTCTAACATTTAAAAGAGATCTGTTCTTTCCTTTTTCCATTATCTTAGTCCTTGTTTTGGTATGCTGTCGTCACTCTGCATAAAGAAAAATTTAATGTCTCGTAAAGCAAAGTATCAGGATGTCTGGTCTGTTTCCTTGGCAAGCCTGAATATAGTGCTATCGGGAAGACCTGAGCCTCTTCCTGGGGGGTCACCACTTACCCAGCAATCTTGCGTAGCTATATTTGCACAAAGGCTACTTTGATACCTTTCACTTCCTTCTTGTTTGACTGGGGAAATGAGCCACAAGTGTACAGAGGCAGTTCAAAATCCATCCTACTTCTCTTTTGATTTATGGAACCCTAAGGCTTGTGGATTTGCAAGAAGTAAAAATCTTGTCTCACAGCAGTTGGATCTTGGCAGCATGTGGCGAGCGGGGGAAGCACAGGAACATATTTTTTGACAAACCTGGGAATTTAACTTGATTTTATGGCTAGGCTAGGTAATGGAGTATTGATAACTGTGTAACACAGTTTCCAGCGGGGTAGCTATTTTTGTCTCTTGCAGCACTACCATAACAGTCTCATGGCACCTTTAAAGTCTAGGGGTGAGATCAGAAGGCAGTGGATGCAAGTTCTTCCTCCTCCCCCTGTAGCTTCCACAACTGGCTCTGAGCATCTCTACAGAGCATGTTTGGGGGGCTGCAGGAGGAAAAGGAAGGGGAAGTCCTCCATGCACAAGCAGAATGCCAGTCTTAGACTGTATTGCCCTAGCTTTGGCACAAGCTTTCTTACACTCATGGCTGGGGGTTTTTGTAGTGGAATGCAGAAAATGACAGACTGTGTTAATTATGTTATTAATAGCCGCCATTCACAGAAAGCAGTGTTTAACAACAGGCATCTTGGCATTAAGGGAGGCGGGTGGCGCTGTGGGTAAAACCTCAGCGCCTAGGACTTGCCGATCGTATGGTTGGCGGTTCGAATCCCCGCGGCGGGGTGAGCTTTCGTCGTTCGGTCCCAGCTCCTGCCCACCTAGCAGTTCGAAAGCACCCTTAAGTGCAAGTAGATAAATAGGGACCGCTTTATAGCGGGAAGGTAAACGGCGTTTCCGTGTGCTGCGCTGGTGCTGGCTCGCCAGCTGCAGCTTCGTCACGCTGGCCACGTGACCTGGAAGTGTCTTCGGACGGCGCCAGCTCACAGCCTCTAGAGCGAGATGAGCACGCAACCCTAGAGTCGGACACGACTGGCCCATACAGGCAGGGGTACCTTTACCTTTATCTTGGCATTGGTAAGCCAATTAACACACGCAGTGTGGTTTCAGTCCACAAGTGATAGGGTTGAACCTCTTGATGTGTTGAGTTCAGTGGTTTCACATTGCAGTTTCCTTCTGAAGTTCCTTTGTTCAAGGCTGGTCATCTTAAAGTTTGTGACTTTATAGCATCCAGGGCAATGTTCCACTGCTGGGGTTTTTCTAAAAAAAATTCCATTTCTGTTTAAAGACTTGTGCCCATTCATGCTTTTACATAAAGTGGCCTGGTTGCCCTACGTAGAATGCAAAGGGGCATTGTCGGCAGTTGACATATTTCATATCATTTTTGTTTTATTTATTAAATTTATATTCTGCCCTTCCTCCCGAAGCAGCCCAGGGCAGTAAACAGATCCACAATTAAAAAACTAAAGCATTCTGAAACAAACACATATTTTTCCTGCTGTGTGTCAAGTTAGGGTGTACAACTACATTAAATACATACACTTCAAAGGCAGCAGACCTTTTGCGCATGAAACAAAACAGGACAGAATGGACCTATGATTGAATGCCAATGAGACTGAAACGAGAACCCATCTCTACTCTGAATTAATAGGCTGATGAGCATTTGTGCACAAGTGGTCAAACTGCAGAAATGGTTGTCACGCTGACATTTAATTTGTTCCATGACGTATGGACTTGGGCTCAGAAAGAGTGTAAGCAGCAGCTGGAGTAAAAGCATCTCTATCCCTGGTTGTTGGGACCAAGTGGTCACTTCATTTTTTGCATTTTTACTATAGTACTATACTCAAATATGGTTTACAACCCATAGAAACAGCCTGTACTGCCTTTAAAGATTTTTTTTTTATCCTGTTGTGATGTTTTGTGAGAGGGTGATGTAAATACTTTCATAAGTTAAAATTACAAAATTGCATTTTATTTATTTGTTTGTTTAATATCCCACCTTTCTTCCAGGGCAGGACTCAAAAGCAAGGCAGCTCACAGCATACATTAGTTTAAAACCAGGCACAACTAAAAACATGCAAGAAATATAAATGTTTAAAAGCAGGTAAATAAGTAACCCTGCATAATAAAATACATAATTCAAATGTTGCCATCTTTAAAAAAAATTCAGAATGGATCTAAAAACAAGCTAACAAATTTTTGCCGTTCACTTATAAATACTATTTGCATATATTTTGTTGATTTTATCCTCTAACAAGAAAACAAAGCCACCTGCTATCAACTGCAAGAAACCCAGGACAACCTCAGCAAAAATATCATGCACAAATGCCACGGAAGCCATGCAAAGAGTGCAACTGCTGAATCCTGCCCTATGGAACCTGTCTCTGCACAACAGCACCCAAACCACCAGACTAAGACATTTCTATTTACCCAGATTTTTGGTAGTTAAGGTAGCCTCTAGGGTGGGGTAGAACGTGTCCTACTTACTGTGCTGTTGCATGAGCATTTTAGGAGTTTTGTTATTGGACATTGAGTTTAAAATTTTCCAGCTTTTAACTGATTTTATCTATTTGCATTTTATCTTAAGTTGCTTTGAGCCTTTGTTTTGTATAAAGCAACTGACAAATGCTGATAGTCGTAGTAATAATAATAATAATAATAATAATAATAATAATAATAATAAACAAAACCAACACATGTCCAGTTGCTCAGCTGCTGCTCATCTTTATGGCTGCCCTTTTCCCACATGGTCGACAGTTTGCCAGTTAATCTCTAGTTTTGAATTGTGAATTGCTGCTGATAGTGGTTACAATTAAAAAAAAAATTTCATACCAATGGGTTGTATTAAACGGAGTAATTTTTAGTTACTCATTCTTCTGAATGTCGCAACATCCGGAGAAACAGGGAGGAATGGCTTTGAGCGTGAAATTGAGCTGCAAGTTGTGGGGTGCTTTTCTGTAAGGAGACTGAGGAACTAAAAGAAGCCACAGTGATGTTTCTCAGGGCCCTGTTCCTGTTTCAGTGCATGAGGAAGAATCCAAAGAAGCAAAAACTTCTTCCATTGCCTATTAATTCCTGCTAATCAATTTTGCAGGCACCTACCTCCTATGAGAGGAGCTGGTTCCCAAATCTGTGCAGATACAACCCTGCAGGTACACTTTGATATGAAGCCTTTTTAAACCACCCATTGCAGAGTACTTTATTCTCCCTTGAATGTCACTGGAATCAATGGAGTCTTGGGCAGAGCTACTATGTTTACTTGGCACAGTCAACCTTATGAAATGCATTCTTCTGCTTGCATAATTCTTCCAATACTTCAGTTATCAAATCTGGAGTAAGGGGCTTTCGCTAGTGCAGGATTTCCCAAACTTGGAGTTTCAGCTGTTTTTGGACTACAACTCCCATCATCCCTAGCTAGCAGGATCGGTTGTCAGGAATGATGGGAACTGTAGTCCACAATCAGCTGGAGACCCAAGTTTGGGAAATCTTCCGCTAGTGGGACCCGTTAGTTGAATCCTGCCCATGCTTTTGTTCTTGGTCTTGAGACATAAGTGGAAAACTAAGTAACATGGTGGCTAAGGGGAAGAACATTTGAGAGGGGTAGAGATTTGCTTTTCCTCGGGAATGTTGGTATCATTGTGAAAATACAAATTGGCCTTGTTTTGTAGATATGGAAGGTAGATATGTCCTTGCAGCAGGTATGTTTGACACGTTAATTTAATCTGGTTTCTCCCCTTCCTTTCTTTCTTTAGGTGTCCCATGCAGTTGCTAAACTTGTATTAGTTAGCTTCCACTGGCAAATCTCAGAAATTTTGGAAAGGTAAGCACGTCTTCAAGCTGTGGAGCATTATTACTGTGGTTTTCTTTTCACTGCCCTTGGAGTATCATATTTTCTTTTTCTTTGAGCCGTTACCAGAGTTGCAATCCTATGAACACTTGGTATTGCACACTGGGGTTTAATTTTCAAGCAAGCAGATGTTGGCTACTTTGAAAATTGACAAAAGGGATAATGATCCATGGCTGATGAAGAATATGGTTCATTGGCCGGCCTTGGTTTGGACAAAAAACAAGGGGTCCATGTGTAGGCTAAAGCAAAAAAATCAAAAACGTGCACAAAAACGCTGATTTGAAAATTCAATTTATGTGAATAGTAGTAGCTAGCATAAAACACCCGTTTCCAAATACATCCTTCATCAGTGTATGTACATTTTGCTGTAAGGCCAAACACACAAAACAATTAACATCTGTTCAATATACCGGTACTGCCTATAAACAATTTAAAACCACAAGGCCCTGCTGATATAAATAATAAATTTCATTAATACAATAAAAGTTATATAAAAATACTCCAAAAGCTACTACAGCCATAATATAATCACTTCACCTAATAAAGCACATAAATAATTGTTGCTTACCTATCCTACGATCATACAAGCCTCACAGAAACAAAAAAACTTTCCTGGTGCCCTGATCTTAATGCCAGATCCTTTTGTATCTCAAGCTATACTTCTACACAAATTTAATTGGTTGTTTTTGCTCATTAGCGTTTGATGCTGAATACATTACTACAGTAGTACCTCGGGTTAAGTACTTAATTCGTTCTGGAGGTCTGTACTTAACCTGAAACTGTTCTTAACCTGAAGCACCACTTTATCTAATGGGGCCTCCCGCTGCCGCCGCGCTGCTGGAGCACGATTTCTGTTCTCAACCTGAAGCAAAGTTCTTAACCTGAAGCACTATTTCTGGGTTAGCGGAGTCTGTAACCTGAAGCGTATGTAACCTGAGGTACCACTGTATTCACATAAATTTAATTTTTCAAATCAGCCTTTTCGTGCATAGCCTTGGTTTGGGACAGGATTTCCCACCAACCTTATACTTTGTTTATCATAATGACCTGCCTTCCTTGGTGGCTGTGATGCTGAATAAAATTATGAATGTAATAATCATAATAATAAAAATTATTTATACCCTGCCCTCCCCGGCCAGAGCTGGGCTCAGGGCGGCTAACACCAAAAAAATCACAGTAAAAACAATAAAGGGGGGGGGACAAAAAAAATTTAAAATACAAGTTAAAATACAATTTAAAATGCAGCCTCATTTTAAAAGTAGCTGATAAATCAAGACCGTAAGGGGCGGGAAACATAAGAGTCAGGCTGAGTCCAAACCAAAGGCCAGGCGGAACAGCTCTGTCTTGCAGGCCCTGCGGAAAAATGTCAAGTCCCACAGGGCCCTAGTCTCTTGTGACAGAGCGTTCCACCAAGTCGGGGCCAGTACTGAAAAGGCCCTGGCCCTAGTTGCGACCAATCTAACCACCTTGTGACTTGGGACCTCCAAAGTGTTGTCATTTGTGGACCTTAAGGTCCTCCATGGGGCATACCAGGAGAGGCGGTCCCGTAGGTACATGGGTCCTAGGCCGCATAGGGCTTTAAAGGTCAAAACCAGCACCTTAAACCTGACCCTGTACTCCACCGGGAGCCAGTGCAGCTAGTAAAGCACTGGATGAATGTGATCCCGTGGCAAGGACCCTGTAAGGGCATTCTGCACGTTTCCCGCTGAAATCTGTAGCTCTTGTTTCACCAGCTCTGCAGCTATGGTTCTGCGCTGATTTGAAGTTTTAACTCTTCCTTCAGGCACAAGTCCAATTCTGTCCAGTTGCTAGTGGAAGCACGAGTTCAGCCTGCCTCATCCAAACACGTGAGTAACGGACTGTTCCGGCATGCTTGATGCTAAAACTCCTTGTATAGTTCCCCAGAGACTAGTTCTTGCCTCCTTGCCTGCTCTCTGCTAGCTCATGCAGTGCTGCTCTTGTGGGTTCAGTAATAAAATTCTGGCGTAAAGCTATGATCCTGACCTTTTGGATCTGGTCGGATCTCTGGCATTTTGCCGCAGGAAGCAGTCAAATGCACTTCAGCTGCCGGTTGTACAGCAGTGGTGGTCAGGATCTGTAGGGTTTAATCTGCATAGTAAAGGATTAGTTCTCTGGTATCATCAACAATTCTTGAAAGTTACCCTGAACTGTGTTGTTTTAAGAGTATGGCTAACCAAGCTACCAGCTCTGGAAAGAGGTTGCTTTTTCACTTTCAAGCAGAAAGGTCTTGTGTATCCAGAAAGCTCTCTCTGATTAGGAAAAACCTGGCCTAGTTGACTTGGAAAATGGATTAGATAAGCTGCTGGTTCATAGATTTAACCTTTTTACAAGTGCGGTTGGGACATTTGCCCATCTGTGAGCGGAAAGGTATCTTTCTCATGCTCTAAACAGGATGTGCAAGTTGGAGGGGTTTTTTTGAGCTACATTCCAAACCATAAATGAGTTTGTTGGTAATGTATGTAATTGCCCTGAGATGAAAACCAGCCTCGCTGCCCTACTGTCTCACAGAAAGCACCCAATACTGTGCTGAGCAGCTTGCTCAGCTCTTCACTGTCCAAAAGATCAGGCCTTGTATTGCTTCTCCCCTTTTACTTGCAATATATTTAGTTGCCCTCAACATGTCTTACCCTGTAGAGATGGGGGGGACCTGTGAACCGGCATACGTTGCTGGACTACAACTCCCATCATCCCTGAACATTGTGCTGGCTGGCGTCGATGGGAGCTGGAGTCCAAAATCAGGGAGGGCCACAGGTTCCCCAACCCTGATGTAGAGCAATATTATTATTTTTAGAACAGGGTGGTATATAGTTGTTGCAATAGCTGATCCATTGGCCACTTGCTACCCTGCAGTGTTGATGTAATTAAGGTAACTGCTGGAAACTGCAAATCCAGAGACCTCTGAGAGGAACAGCTTCTTTTGCCATTGGCAGATAAGTGGGCCTAACTGGTACAAGTGTCTCCACGGATCACAATTAGATTCCATGTACTTAAGCTCACTTAACATACATTGCTATCAAGAAAAGTGTATCAATATGTAGAACCCCATGTATATTATCCAATGCTGGAGACTTGTTAACAACAAGATATAACTGGGCACAAAGTGTCTCAAACGTGAGCTGGAGATGTGTGGCTAATAAACGTGCATTTAATATAGGCCACATAACTTTAATGAATGAGTTGTCAAATGAATGAGTTGGTGGCTCTGTTGATATGCTTGTTTACAACTGTTTCTCCAATGTTTTTATCTGATCCAATTATCACTGCTGCAATATTCACTCTTTGATGATCAAGTCTGAGTTTGAGGATTAGCTAATAAAGGAATACCCCCTTCTAATCATTCTTGCTGCTGATTTATTCTGTAATATGAGCAGCGTAAAGAAATGGCTCCCTCTTTGATCTGGCCACAGAGTGAAACCTAGTTTGTCCTCCTCCCTGATTTTAATCCATCCTCCCATTTGGCCAAGCCCTTGGGGGATAGCCGTTAAATCGATTCTGAAAAGAACAGTGAGAAGCAGTTGTCAGAAGCTCAAAGTGACATGTGAACAGCATAAATTAAATGGGTGCAGTAATCTACGAGCTAGCGAAGTGTGAATGCATCCCAAGAAACTACAACGTGTTGCATTGCATTCCATTCTTGCTGCCAGTTCCCACGTAGGATGAAACGAGAGACGTCGCAACTCGTCCAGACTGTTTGCTGCAAACTGCAGTTTGGGCTCTTGTCAGTAATTTTAGCTTTCTCTCCCTCCCTTCCCCCTTTTTGAATCCCAGGCCATGGTACATTCCTCCCAGCACTGCGCTGTGTGTATGCAGTTTGTCCGAAAGGAAAATTTGTTGTCTCTGGCTTGTCAGCACCAGTTCTGCCGCAGCTGCTGGGAGCAGCACTGTACAGTTCTCGTCAAGGATGGAGTGGGAGTTGGTGAGCTCAGAGCAATGTACCCCTTCTGTACCCCTTCACGTGTCTCTTCCCGCCCATCTTCTTTCAACTTTAAAATGTTTTCATAATCTTACGTGAGCAGAGGTGGGGAGCCTGCTACCCTCCAATCCCCGATACATGGAGCGTGGCTGATCCAATGCCTTAAGTTGCATTTATTTATGTTTTTCACCCCAGCAGTTACAGAACTTGTTGTGGGACATCGGTCAGTCCCACACAGCCTTTTCTGTAACTTCCTGGTCTCCACCCACAGATTCAGTCATACAGTCAACTGTCTCAGTCTTCTCTGTTCTCTTGGTTCAATACTTCTGGTGACAGAGAGAGAGAGATAGAGAGAGAGAATATAAACATAAGCCAGTATGGTGTAGTGGTTAAGAGCGGTAGTCTCGTAATCTGGTGAACCGGGTTCGCTTCCCCGCTCCTCCACATGCAGCTACTGGGTGACCTTGGGCTAGTCACACTTCTCTGAAGTCTCTCAGCCTCACTCACCTCACAGAGTGTTTGTTGTGGGGGAGGAAGGGAAAGGAGAATGTTAGCTGCTTGGAGACTCCTTCGGCTAGTGATAAAGCGGGATATCAAATCCAAACTCCTCTTCTTCATCATCTTCTTCTTTGTCGCTGGTGACACAGTAATGAGGTCGTCACATGCAATAGCTCCTCTGGCTTTTTAAACAGGTGTCTCCTGCATGGCTCAGGACTGCCTGCTCCGGACTCCAGAAGATTTTGTGTTTCCATTGCTACCTAGCGAGGAGCTGAAAGACAAATACAGACGCTACCTCTTCAGGGATTACATTGAGGTATTGTTTGCTGTTTTACCATCAGGGTGTTCTGCGTGTTCTTCAATGCCATGGGAATGCACATACAGTGGTACCTTGGGTTAAGAACTTAATTCGTTCTGGAGGTCCGTTCTTAACCTGAAACTGTTCTTAACCTGAAGCACCACTTTAGCTAATGGGGCCTCCTGCTGCTGCCGCCATGCCACAGCTGCATGATTTCTGTTCTCATCCTGAAGCAAAGTTCTTAACCCGAGGTACTGTTTCTGGGTTAGCAGAGTCTGTAACCTGAAGTGTCTGTAACCCGAGGTACCACTGTAATACCTTTCTGTGAATTAGCATCATTTCATTAAAACTCATTGTCCTCTATCCTGACAGATTCACTTAGCTGCCAAATGCTCCAGTTTTACTCAATCACTATATAAAGTTAAATAAATATACAATAAGATATAAAGTTATCCAATCTTTTTATTTTATCAAGGCTTCCTTATATTTAAAAAAAATCCTTGGTTTTTTTCTTAAAAAACCCAAACCACTGATATACATGAAAAAAGCAAATACAGTGGATCTATACCCCTACAAGAGATTTAAATACCATTTCTTGATTATTTCTTCCACTTGATAAAGAGAAGAATTGCAGTTGTTTAAATCAGTTTAATTTCTTGAATGAATTTACAACTGACCTGAAGGGATGCTATATAAACAACTGTAGCAAGAAATAAGGGCATAATATCAGTTTCATAAAGCAGTTAGAAGAAAACAGTGTAAATATAATGTATGGATCAGACTGGCTGCCAGGGCACATTAAAAAGCTTTTTATCTTTCTTGGAAGTGTGCAGGAGAATTTCCCATCCTTTTTCCCCCCACAAGGATAACAAGGACCTACGTTGGGTCTTCCTTAGGTTAGATTTCCAATATGATAAGATGGACCTTTTTACACATGATAAATCAGAAGTAATGGTTCCTTCCCTCTCAGCTGGGCCAGTTTCTAATACAGGCTTGTGGTGGGTTTCTTTGCAGAGCCATTTCCAGCTGCAGCTCTGTCCCGGCGCAGACTGCCCTATGGTCATACAGGTACAGGAGCCCAAAGCTCGCAGAGTGCAGTGCAATCGATGCAATGAAGTTTTCTGGTAAGAAAATTAAACTTGAGTTGTGAGCAGAGGACAGCAAGGCATGAGTTTTCCTTAGTCAAGGGACCGGAATAGTCCAGAGAGGGAGACTTGAAAAAAGCTGCTTAGGGCATCCAATGCAAAGTATATGAAAATAAAACTTGGTGAGATCAAATTACCCATGCCAAATTGCTTCTCCAGTCGAGCTTTGGAGTGTCCCTCGTGGCTGAAGAAGCTTGCAAACACAGCTATACACAGCTACCTCTAAGGCAGAATTCTCAGTGGCTGGCCAAATTGATGTATCAGGGATACGGGAAACTGCCTTACACCAAGTTGGACCAGTGGTCCTTCTAACTCTGTTATTGTTGACACTGACTGGCAGTGGATCTCCAGAATGGAGTCCTCATCAGCCCTCCCTGGAGATCCGTGGATTGAACCTGGATCCTTTTTCATGCCAAGTATGTGCTCTGCCACTGAGCTACAGACAATCCCCATTAAAGTTGTGAGCGTTGAATGAACACCCAAAGGAGATGCTACAACAGGGGTATGGACCTTTTCTCAGCTCAAGGGCCGCATTCCCTCATGGTAAACCTCCTGGGCAGGGCCAGGAGCAAAAGTGGGTGTGTCTCCTGTCTTTTGTACCACGTCGACTACGTTCCAGCCCCCAAAACTCCACACATCTTGTCAGCCTCCATCCAGACAAGCGGGAGGCATTGTTGCAGCTCAGTAACACATTGTAAGCAGGCAGAAGCAGGGCTGCTGAGGGCTGTAACCTGGGAGAGTCTTGAGGACCAGGTAGGGCTGTGTTTTGTTCTCCAGCTCTGAGTTTCCCCATCCCTCTGCTACAGTACAAATAATTTGCCAGGAGTGCATGATGGCTATTCACAGTCAAGCCTCCCTGATTGGATGGCGCAGTCTTCAAATAACCTATCCTCAGTGAACTGTCACCAGAGGGATGGAAGAAGAGTAGGGAGAAGAAGTGCTTATAAGGACTTTGAGGAAGACAGCAGTACTTTACTACAATACAGTCGTACCTTGGATCCCAAATGCCTTGTTTCTTGGACGTTTTGGCTCCCGAGTGCCGCAAACCCGGAAGTGAGTCTTCCGGTTTGAGAACGTTCTTTGGAACCCAAATGTCTGACGTGGCTTCTGTGGCTTCTGATTGGCTGCAGGAGCTTCCTGCAGCCAATCAGAAGCAGCGCTTTGGTTTCCGAACGTTTTGGAAGTCGAACGGACTTCCAGAACGGATTCCGTTTGACTTCCAAGTTACGACTGTATGTAGTGACAAATAGGTAAG
The DNA here is from genome assembly GCF_964106645.2 of Podarcis pityusensis. NCBI lineage: Eukaryota > Metazoa > Chordata > Lepidosauria > Squamata > Lacertidae > Podarcis > Podarcis pityusensis. The sequence continues at coordinate 106,139,343 of NC_138029.1, forward strand.
GCTGTGAATACACTGCAGAAAAAAACCAGAACACTGCCGTCAGAGGATGGAGTAGGGGTGAAAGGACTTCTGCTAGTGCGACAGGGCTTCCCTCCCCCCCCCCCCAAAAAAAAATTCCTTGATGGGGGCTGCAGGTGAACCCCTTGAACAATGCACAGAGTGAAGCGAGGTGGAATTGTTCCATCTGGCAAGCTGAAACGCTTGCACAGACTATATGATTGCCATAGCGCTGCAATGAATTCCTCCCCCTGTGTTTTCCTAATTGTTCAGGGTGGAGTGTGTGCATGGAGTGAGGAGGGTCATTGTAGCCCTGTTGTCTGGCTCCTGGAAATTTCACTCAGCCCTTCCCCAGAGCTTACATGATACATGATACTGCTCACATAACCTGCCCCAAGCTTACCTTGGCATAAAAAAGAGCTAAAAATGTATTTTGAGTTTGGATTCTTTCATTTTTTAAAATTGAGATTTGCAAGATACTAAGTTTTGTTGCAGTACCAAATACAGGTCTTTCATGGGATATGTGTGAGTCCCTTCTCTGCTACTTTTTTTTTTTTTTGGTTGCATGCAATACGATTTCTGGAAAGTGGACATGCCTTTCTCTTTGTTTTAAGTTTCAAGTGTCGGCAGATGTACCATGCTCCCACAGATTGTGCCACCATTCGAAAATGGCTCACCAAGTGTGCAGATGACTCTGAAACAGCCAACTATATCAGTGCTCACACTAAAGATGTAAGTGTGTGTGTGTGTTGGAGTGACCTTTCCGTTTATAACTTTGCTCCTTTTGAGGTTTCTTCGGTGGGGGGTTGCAGCAAGCTGCTCTTACATGCTAGATGTTTGTTTATAGTTTTCTCTCAAACTGTTTTCAAACCAGTCTCTATGGCTAATGTGTGCTGTGTTCTAAATAGAGAATGTTGAGCATAGAACATTTCGCCCCCTATCTAGTGCCCTCCCTTCTTTTATTCTCATCTCCATCTCCTCCTAATACATGACTCACCAGTGCCCACCAAGCAGACTAAAGGCACAGTTACACAAAATGGAAAGAAAGTGAAAGGGGTGGGTGGAAAGTATTGGTCTAAACTTCCTGTTGGCATACCTGATGCCTATCACTTCGATCGCCCAGAAAGGAGAACCAGATCTTATTTACGTGTTTCAGATCACACCAGAGAGGAGTTGGACAAGTTAGAACAGGGTCTTCCAAACTTGGGCCGCCACCTATTTTTGGACTACAATTCCCATCATCCCAGATCACTGGTCCTGCTAGCTAGGGATGATGGAGTTGTAGTCCAACAACAGCTGGAGACCCAGGTTTGAGAAACCCTGAACTCTAGAAGAAAGGAAGTGTGAGCAGAATGTAAAAGGAACCTGAAGGCATCTTAATTGTAGTGCTGGTGAAGAATGTGCGAAGTGAATCGAATGTAAGGAGAAACTAATGAAGAAATATTGGGCAGCATGGGATAGCACTGAAGAGCTGCAAAGTAAAGAGATGTTTTATAGTCTATCCATTGGTCCATCTAGCCATGTAGCGTATAACATAACTGTCAGTAGGTCTCCAAAGTCTCAGGCGGAAGTTTTCCCTAGCATGGATCTGTGGCTTCTTTCACTGGAGATACCAAGGCTCAAACCCTAATAAAGGTAAAGGTAAAGGGACCCCTGACCATTAGGTCCAGTCGTGGCCGACTCTGGGGTTGCAGCGCTCATGTCGCTTTATTGGCCGAGGGAGCCGGCGTACAGCTTCCGGGTCATGTGGCCAGCATGACTAAGCCGCTTCTGGCAAACCAGAGCAGTGCACGGAAACGCCGTTTACCTTCCCACCGGAGCGGTACCTATTTATCTACTTGCACTTGGACGTGCTTTTGAGCTGCTAGGTTGGCAGGAGCTGGGACCGAGCAGCGGGAGCTCACCCCGTTGCGGGGATTCGAACCACCGACCTTCTGATCGGCAAGTCCTAGGCTCAGTGGTTTAACCCACAGCGCCACCCGCGTCCCTCAAACCCTAATACCTGCAGGCAAAGCTTGGTGTAAGGCAGCTTCCTATGTTCCCAAGAAGAACAAGACTGAAATATAATTGCGTCCAAGCAAGGAGAGGGGAAAGGGATTGACGACATAGGCAGGCCTGAGAATTCTTGCGCGAGAGAGGAGTACGAAGAGTTGTCAAAGACCAAACTCCTGATTGTTGAAACACATGGGACAATCTAAGGTGTGTTCTCTCTTTTCCTCTCTCCCTCCAGTGTCCCAAGTGCAATATCTGTATTGAAAAGAATGGAGGCTGCAATCACATGGTGAGTAGATTGTGGACAAGATCAGAAATCCTATACTGCTTAATTATAAGCGAAATCTTTGCCTGCTTCTTATTAATGCCTTCTCTCTCCCCCTCCCATCTCTCTTTCTCCTCCAGCAATGCTCCAAATGCAAACATGGTAAGTAGACAGCACCAGGTTTTTTGTGTTAAAATTGGGAGAAATGTTTATCCTTCTGATTTGGATATTATCCCAAACTACCGTATTTTTCGCTCCATAAGACGCACTTTTTTCCTCCTATAAAGTAAGGGGAAATGTGAGTGCGTCTTATGGAGTGCATGGCCTGCGCAGAGAGGTAGAGCTGCGCAGCGCCCCTTCAGCGAAGTGGCAGGAGGAATGGAGCCCCTTCTGTTCCTCCTCCTGCTTCATGCAGGAGAGGAGCTGTGCAGAGAGGGAGAGCTGCGCAGCGCCCCTTCAGCGACGCGCCTGTCCTGGGAGCCGGAGGAGGAACAGAAGGGACTCCTTTGCAGGAGAGGCGCTGTGCAGAGAGGGAGAACTGCGCAGCGCCCCTTCAGCGACGCGCCTGTCCTGGCTTCTGCCTTAGCCGCACGCAGACTCTTCGGGCAGGGGGCGCCTTCATCCCGCTGCCCGAGAGAGGCTGCGTGCGGCTATCCTATAAGCCAGGACAGCAAGAGGGATCGCTACGCAGTGATCCCGCTTGCCGTCCTGGCTTCTGCCTTAGCCATGCGCAGCCTATTCCGGGCAGGGGGAGCCTTCATCCCGCTGCCCCTGAAGAGGCTTGGCGCGGTTATCCCAGAAGCCAGGACAGCCACACGGTATCCCAGACGCCAGATCCCTCTTACTGTTCTGGCTTCTGCGATTCAAAATATTTTTTTTTCTTGTTTTCCTCCCCCCAAAACTAGGTGCGTCTTATCGTCTGGTGTGTCCTATAGAGCGAAAAATATGGTAGCTCTTCTAGTTAATGTGCAAGCTCTTTGGTAGCATCTTTGCCCCTTAGAGGAAGAGGTGTCGATCTTGTTCCTCAAAGAAGCATTGCTTTATTCATTGCCTTGTGCAATAACGTTTCCTCTCCTGCCCTCTGCAGACTTCTGCTGGATGTGTCTGGGGGATTGGAAGACTCACGGCAGCGAGTACTACGAATGCAGTCGGTACAAAGAGAATCCTGATATTGTAAACCAGAGTCAGCAAGCACAGGCCAGGGAGGCCCTTAAGAAGTACTTGTTCTATTTTGAAAGGGTAGGAGACATCTCCTTGGCTGGAGCTAACGGTAGCCTTTTTCGTGAGCCCCACCTTCTGCAAAGGGCAATGCTAATGAGGATTGTGAGAAAGCCCTCATTGAACAAAACATTCTGTAGCCACAGATCAAGATCATTCCTCAAGGTTATTCTTCCAGAAGCAAGCTCCTTTTCAGTGATAATCTCTGCCAGTCCTGTAATGAGAGTGCTCTTTCCTTGAAGCCAACAGCAATAGGTTGCTTTAAATTTTCTGGTGCTGAACTGTGCTCTGCTGTGGAATCTTCCTACAAGTGTACAGTTTGCCTTCTGTAAATCTACATAACTCTGCACCAAAACTGCTTAAAGCTGCCTCTTGGCTTGTAATTCTTAATCCCTGTATAATAAAGTATTTGCATTGTGTAAACACCTAGATTGTCCCCTCCAAAATATATTATGGAAATAAGATTTTTGCATATATGTGTGTGTTCCACGTAACATATTAAAAAAGAGCATATATGAAAAACCTTGCTTTCTTTAGACAATGCTTCAGGAAGCTTTCCTATTTAAAACGTGGCAAAACCTTGCTCCAGTTTGATCTCGCTGCAGATTTGAAGTGGGAATGCTAATGTGAATGGAATTGTCTTAGCTCTTCTGGAGTCACTTACCGAAAGATAATGTGGTAATATTTTTTAGAAAGCTGCAAGGATATGTTTGCTTTCTGGTACATCCTGCCTTTTCCGAAGGAGGGACTTTGCATTCTAAGGTGCTTCTGTGAAGTCTTTTCCAATGCGTTGCTGTGGCCTACCGGTTCCCAGCCTGTCTTTTCCTCCCCTTTCTTCTCCATCGTCATCTTACACCTTACACCATTTTCACAGTGGGAAAACCACAACAAGAGCTTACAGCTGGAGGCACAGACATACCAGCGAATTCAAGAGAAGATACAAGAAAGGGTGATGAACAACTTGGGAACGTGGATAGACTGGCAGTATCTACAGAATGCAGCAAAGCTGCTAGCTAAGGTGGGTGTGCCTAGCTGTTAATTGTAAGATGCTTTCTACTGTGAGCAGAAAGGATGGGGTGAGATTTGGGGGGGGGGGGTAATGGGACCTGCCGGTCTTAAACTGTGTTGATTGCGAGGGCTTAAATAGTAATCAGGTGCCTGGCATCAGCTGCAAGCTATTGCCAAGGAAGGTGCCAGATTGTCTTAGCACTCTGGGTTGATGTTTGCTGGATTATAGATCAGGGGGTGGGTTGTTTTTACCCTACTTAACACCACTTGGAGCTGCTTGGTGGGGAGGTGGGGGGGCGTATTGTGGACCTTTCCCCTTTTTCACACAGCCTGCGGAAGCTCTGTGGCTACTTCATCCCTTGGGAAGCTCCACTCTGGCATGCCATTTATTTTGTGTATAGAGTGTGTCAGGGGACTGCCATCGGAAATGGGGAGGGAGGCAGGGAGATACAGGGAGCCTCCGGTGATTCTGAGAAGCAGCTCCTTGTCCGGCAGTGGTGAAAGCCACAACTCCAGCAGAGCCGAGGGGGAGGGGAGTAGCCGGGTGAAGGGAGGGCTCAAAGATGCTACGGAGAGCCCAAGCGCCTTACCTAGCCCGGCCGGCCAGGAGGCAGGCACACCGCTTCTGTCGCTCTGCTTGCGCAGAGGGGTGAAACATAAGGAGGGGAGGCGGAGATTTGGGGTGTCTGAGTTCTTATGCTGGGGGAGAAACCGGAAAGGGGCACTCCCGGAATCTGCAAGTCATTAAGACGGACATGAACTTTGGAGTTGGACACTGTAAATAGTTTGCACCAATAAAACCTGAAAAAGACAGGTTGGAGTCTTGCCTGGTAACTCACGAGCAACCACCCTGCACATCTGACAGCGTGTATTTTATTTCTGCCTCTGTTCGCTGTGTTGCATGATGGCATTGCACATTGGGCAGGTTTAGCTGCTGAAGGTGAGCACAGTCTTCACAGAACTGACAAACGGGTGCCCCCAACATTTGGAAGACACATGGAGAACTTTTGTGCAGGCACACAACATTAACAGCTGTCTTCCTTTCATTCTCTTTTCTTTGTAGTGTCGTTACACGCTGCAGTACACATATCCATATGCCTACTACATGGAGTCTGGCCCCAGAAAGAAACTGGTAAGACCTGTGGCTCTGTGTTTAATGGTCACCTAAATTTCTTGCAGGACTGAGCTGGGAAATGTCAGGCCTCCTGCCGATAGCTAGAAACAGTCCAAAGTCACGTTATGGGAACTGCAACTGCAGTAGCTCAGTGGGTTCTGACTGCAGAGTTGGCATGGAAGACCACCTGGGTACCACATGTAAACCACTGTTGAGTTCTGCAGAGGAAGAACAGTACAGAATGTAATAGATTAAGTAAGGTAAAGGTAAAGGGACCCCTGACCATTAGGTCCAGTCGTGACTGACTCTGGGGTTGTGGCGCTCATCTCGCTTTATTGGCCGAGGGAGCCGGTGTACAACTTCCAGGTCATGTGGCCAGCATGACTAAGCCACTTCTGGCAAACCAGAGCAGCGCACGGAAACGCCGTTTACCTTCCCGCCAGAGCGGTTCCTGTTTATCCACTTGCACTTTGACGTGCTTTCGAACTGCTAGGTTGGCAGGAGCAGGGACCGGGATTTGAACTGCCAACCTTCTGATCGGCAAGTCCTTGGCTCTGTGGTTTAACCCACAGCGCCACCCGCGTCCCAATAGATTAAGTAGTGTATGCTTAATTACTTAGTGAGTTGCTGGCTACCATATGCTTTTGACAGCAGTGGTGGGATATGCATTTTTAGAACTATATAGATCAAACCTGCTTTCCATGGTTATTTTTATTTACAGGGAGATGACTCGCTAATTCAGATTCTTCCTTGTCACTATTTAAGCCTCCTAGTTTTGTATTCTCCTCTTCTTCAGAGCTGCATAGCTGCTTCTGTCAGCTGCTTTGCTTTTGTTTTGTAAGGAGGGGGATGCAAAACAAATTGCATTCGGCAAGTAAAAGATGAGTCAATGTGCTATTTAAGCTGTGTTTGTTAATCTTCCCAATTTTACCAATTTGGAAAAGCAACGGAGACTTATAAAGGGGGCAGGGTGTTCTGTGCTGGTGGAGATGCTGTGCCACTTCAGAATGGGGATGGGGAAAGGCGGCAGCAAGGTCAGGGGAGCTCCAGGTTGGTGGCAGTGGTAGCCCCAGTAGCTGCCACTCCACAGCTCCATCAAAGCACCACTGCCACAGCCCTATAGGAAACCTTAAATTACTAGCACATCTTATGTAGCTATCGAATAAGAGCCATCCTCATTTTGAACAGCCTTCAGCGCTTGACTGGTTCTTACATCATTGCAGTCTTAACTTACGAAAGTCTTACGCCCTCTATGTGGGGCTACCTTTGAAGGTGACCCGGAAACTACAACTAATCCAGAATGCGGCAGCTAGACTGGTGACTGGGAGTGGCCGCCGGGACCACATAACACCGGTCTTGAAAGACCTACACTGGCTCCCAGTATGTTTCCGAGCACAATTCAAAGTGTTGGCGCTGACCTTTAAAGCCCTAAATGGCCTCGGCCCAGTATACCTGAAGGAGCGTCTCCACCCTCATCATTCTGCCCAGACAATGAGGTCCAGCTCTGAGGGCCTTCTGACAGTTCCCTCACTGCGAGATGTGAGGTTGCAGGGAACCAGGCAGAGGGCCTTCTTGGTAGTGGCACCCGCCCTGTGGAAGGCCCTCCCATCAGATGTCAAAGAAATAAACAACTATCTGACGTTTAGAAGACATGTAAAGGCAGCCCTATTTAGGGAAGTTTTTAATGACTGGTGTTTTAATGTATTTTTAATCTTTTGTTGGAAGCCGCCCAGAGTAGCTGGAGAAACCCAGCCAAATGGGCGGGGTATAAATAATGATAAATTAGTATTAGTATTAAAATTCCTGGATTCCGTCATCCACGTAACCATTAATTTAATATCCCTCAGGTTTTACATAGGGAGCTCTGAACTGGGAACTTGCCCAGCTTTGAATCCATAAGCTTTCTGGTGCTCTTGTACTGTTGCACATCAGAAAGGGCGAAATGCTGTGTTGTTGTGGCTTTGCATCTATTGAACGTGCTTCGGTTTTTGCTTCTTGCATTTCATTCTTTTCGGAAGCGCCTTCTGGCGTGAATGGTAACAGCAGATGTAGGGTAGAATGGGGATGATGAGAAGCTGCTGTTCCTGCATCTCTTTCCCTCAACAATCTGTTTCATGTTTTCAGTTTGAATACCAACAGGCTCAGCTGGAAGCGGAAATAGAAAACCTCTCATGGAAGGTGGAGAGAGCAGATAGTTATGATAGAGGGGTGAGTAAACAAGCATTGTTCAACCTCCTGCCACCTCATCTTCTCATCCCAGGAGCTCATTACCTGCACAGAAGGGCTTAAACAAATCCTATGAGGAAGCAGAGGAATTGGCATTGGACTGGAGGAGATCCCTTGATTCTTGCCACCTGGAGGTTCTGTACAGTTAGCGGAAAATGCCCACATACTTTTGGATTGACCTCGACAACTGAGATAGGCACAACCTAGAGCAGGAGTCAGCAAACTTTTTCAGCAGGCGACCGGTCCACTGTCCCTCAGACCTTGTGGGGGACCAGACTATATTTTTTTGGGGGGGGGGGGGATGAACAAATTCCTATGCCCCACAAATAACCCAGAGATGCATTTTAAATAAAAGCACACAATCTACTCATGTAAAACACCAGGCAGACCCCACAAATAACCCAGAGATGCATTTTAAATAAAAGGACACATTCTACTCATGTAAAAACGTTGATTCCCGGACCGTCCGCGGGCCGGATTGAGAAGGCGATTGGGCCAGATCTGGCCCCCAGGCCTTAGTTTGCCTACCCATTACCTAGAGTGCTCCTTCCATGAATGGGAGGCCACTTTCTGTTCAGAGAATGAGATCCAGTGCAACTTCCGTTCTGAGGAAAAAGAGGGGAGACAGTTCTCACCAGTTCCCCCTCTACACAACCTCCCCAAGTACACTGGGGGGCTCCCCCAACTATCTAGACCAGCTTTTCAGTAGGCAGACTCCTTCTGTATCTTCTTGGCGGAGTTCCAGTTGTTGTAATTCTATATCCAAGCTGGTGCATGTGAATTTTTTAATGGATATTAATTTTTGGCTTCTATAAGGACCACCAGTTAGGTGTTATTTTCTTAACTACTTGATGTAATTAATGGAGCAAGGCACTGGGACCAGGAAGTTTTGAGTTCCTACCCTAAACCACACACATTTTTCTCACAACCTTAGCCCTATTCAGGTATTCATCCTAGATAAGCCCTCTTGACTCCTGACTTTTGCTTATCAAACTACCACACTATTCCTGATCTAGACTTGAATACCTGAAGAGGGCTCGTTTCTGTGAGGAGACTGGGACCAAAAGGGATGGCTGGTGTTCCTTCCCTCCTTTCTGCTGATCATTCAAGTCTGTGGGTCCGTTTCCCTGCCACCACAAACTAGAAACAAACCTGATTTTACGCCCTCTTTCTCTCCCCACCCAGGACTTGGAAAATCAGATGCACATAGCCGAGCAGAGGAGAAGGACCCTGCTGAAGGACTTCCATGACACATAAAGTAGCAGGAGATGTCAGGGCGCAGGGGTGAGCGCAAAGAGCGAGGTGGCGGTGAGAGCAGCAGCAGAAGCAACATGAGAAGCTGGCCCCCGCCCCCACCACAGAGAAGGGCTGAGGACCACACTGCTGCCTCCCCTTGCAAGCCAGACACGAGCTAGCACCACAGCTTAGTCTTCTGTTTTCTCTTCTCTTTCTGCTTTTCGTTTTTGCCAGGCTAGAGGCTGGAGTTCAGATTTGGCACCTTTTTTTTCTGGGACGTTTTCCTCCCCGTCTCTTGGATTATTCTGGGAAGGAGTTCTTTTATTTTATTTTTCTTCTTCTTCTTCTTCTTCTTCTTCTTCTTCTTCTTCTTCTTCTTCTTCTTCTTCTTCTTCCTCCTCCTCCCCCCGAATGGCTGTTAATAGTGTTAGATCATTACAAGCATATGTAATTTTCAAACGGTTGTACAATTATACAAAACAAACCCTAGAATAACACACAACCCTTTTTAAAAAATAAATTGGAATTGGAGTGTTTCCTTTTTAATAAGCTGCTTGTAAACTAAATGGCTGCTTTTCTTCTTTTCCCTCCAAATCCTCTTTTGCGCTGAAAGCTATGAAATATAGTCCAGCTGTCTGTTTGGCACCTCTTATGTGCGCTCTGCTGCTTGCCCTGTGACTACATGAGGTGAACCGTGCTAGCCTAGGAGACAACAGCAGCGGCCAGAGGTCAGCGTACGGTCGAGTAGCTCTCCTATTCTTCCCTAGCTATGCAAGGGCAGTTGGGCAAAGTTCAGGCCAGCATGGGAAACAGTCGTGGTCCTGCTGTCCCATCAGCTTTAGGTTGTCTCCTGCGTGGATTAGTCGCTTTGTTTCTCTGGACTGATCTCATCTGCCAAAACTAAAATCATTTGAGGGGTTATGGGAACACACAACCTTGCCTCTCGGTAGCATTGTAGCAGGCACTGGCTTTGCTTGGAGGCAAAAGGACAAGCCACGTTCCATCCATGCCTTGCGTATCTGTGCAGTCCAGTCATACACAACCTGATCCTTGACATGGCTGTAAGGTGATACGTCAAGTCTGGCCCCGTCTTGCCCTGACAAGACCAGACTTCCTCACTGTGTATTGAGGGAAAGCTGTTACACTTAACTTGATGCTTGGTAAGGGGGGTGGGGTGGAGGGGGTTAACAAAAACTTGGCAGCCTAAGACAAGTCCTGAGAAACATGTGCCAATGGTAAACTTACACCACTGTCCTAGAAACTGCGGCTGGCTGAAAAACAGCTAGCAGAATTGGTGAGAATGAAGCTTAATGAATATTAAGGAGTTGTATCCACCACTAGTCCTGCTTGAAGTTGACCATTCAAATTGATGGGCCTGATTTAGTCCCATTAATTTCAGTAGGACTTGGTCAGGTACAAACCTACGTTCACGGGTGGCTTATTATTAGTACACTTGAATGTGTAAAAGGTCAATTTTTCCTCCATTCATGTGGGAGGTCAGCTTCGAAACAGTAAAAAAAGTGCAGTGTAGGTTATGTACAGCGCATGGTCAACATGGTTGCTTAAGTTGATTATCCACCTAGAAAAGAAGACGGAACAGCTGGCCCTCTCCTGAAGTTACTCTGATTCAATTTGAAATAAGAACACCTTGCTACCTGTTTACAAAAAAAAATAATGTTGCACTGAACTTTTGTTTGTACATTGATTGATGATCTTTTTGGTTTGGACAAGGGAGGACTGGCAAGCTAGGATCATTACTCTGTGCTTTATGCACCTACCTTTCTGGCCTTTCAGCGGGAGCTATTTAATTAGCATTTCTGGATGTTGACCTAGCTCTTGGGGAGGCAATCTGCCATGCCACCCTTTCACCCTTCACGTGCTGCTAATACTACCTCAAGCACTCCAAGGAAAATGATTATACCCACTACCTGCTTGCTTCCTTAGTAAATGACCCCAGGACCTTTTTAATATTACTCTCTTCCTACCCCATTGCCAGTTAACCACAGATTACGCAAGCAGGACCTTGAAGGGGTGTGTGTACTAGGCTAAGAAAAAGTACCGTGAAGAGAAACTCTTCTCTCCCCGCCCCCCCCCCATTTCCTGCTCTGTTCACCTTTTATAAGTCTCTTGTAGCTGATGTGGCACGATGACTTCATCAGGCTTGCTCCTTTTAACCCATGTCTTACCTGCTGTAAGCGGAGATCATGTGATTGTGTTCTCTTGGCTGTAGATGTTTTCCATTTCTCTGCATGAAGTCCAATCTGGGCCTTGATATATAGAAACAGACGAAAACCTTTTAGGAAAGTGCAAGAAGTTCGGCGCGTGTGTGATTTTAATTGCACAGTATGTTAGCATTCATTTTGTTATTGTTTTGATGAGATGTGCGTAAAGTGCTAGCACGGGATTATTTCATTAACCCAGCTGCAGTTGGATAAAGATAAGCCTTGTGGCCAGAAGAGCTGTGGGAGGGTATGGCTTACGACTTATTCCTGTGAAATGCTGACCTGATCTTCCTTGCTAGCTTAACACAGTGTTCAGCCTTTGAAGGACACGAGGATCTTTTTATCTTTAAACTTTGCATTCAGACTGAGCGGTGGGTCTCATTGAATCAGAGAAGTTAAGTCACACATGTTTTCTGTAGCTCAGAACTGTCCAGTGCGAAAGGGAGTGATGTGCGGCTTGCACTTACATCTGACATCCAGTTGTAGCTGGTCAACTTGATGGTAGCACATTGACAACTTTCAATGTTAAAAAGTCATGTTTTCTAAACTTGTAGCCTCCACATGGCTGGCACCAACCCCGTACAGTGCTTTTAGATGTGCTATATTAAGCCAGTATTGCACCACGTATTAATAGCTGCCTCCCAGTTTAGAGCAGGTAGCATTCATATATGTATAAACTAACACTTTTAAGTCCCAGACAGTTGACAGATCAGCATTTTTATTCTTCCCCCGATACAGGCTTCCCTGTATTAGAATTCCATCATTTTGCCAGAGAGGTTTTGCCACTGATAAGAATAGGCTGTGCTATAGGAAAGTATCCTCTTCACTCTGGAAAAAGAAGCTAATGGTTCTAAAGCAGAACTCAACACAGTTTGTTGCCTCAGAAAATCCTTGCCATTCTGCAACAAGCTGGTAGCAACAGCAAGACAGCAATGAAGAATTAGCAGCATCTGAGCTCAGAGTATAGGTGCATTTCCCTCATACCAGGCGAACATCCTAAACTGGGAGCTCTTTGTCTCTTTCTGTAAGGCTTGACTCTCAGCCAGCCTGGCAGCTGTTGTCATCCTATCACTCTTACTTTTTAAAACTTGGCTTGATTCACCTTCAATGCTGGCTTTGTTTTGGTTTTCGCTTACATTTAGTATTACCTGCCACAGTTTTCTATATAAAAGAGATACAAAACTGTCTTTGCACAACTTCTGATACTGAACAAACCGAGCTCTCAAGTTACACCACATCTCCTGGCAAACAGAAGTCTCTGTAACTCAAAAGCTTGCATACATACACCAAAAGAGGCTGTTCAATAGGAGAGAGATCCTCTAATCCAGAGATGGGAAAACTTTGGCCTTGCAGATGTTGCTGCTCACACCATCCCTGACCATTGCCTGTGCTGGCTGAGACTGATGGGAGTTGCGAGTCCAATAGCCTCTGGATGGCCAAAGGTTCCCTATCCCTACTCTAATCAAGTTTTATACTTGCTCTCTCTATAGCACTCCTTCCTCTGCAGCAGCGACCAGTTTTCTGTTGACAACCTAAATTTATGTCAGCTGTGTGCCATGCGACTTCTTCAGGAAGAACTGGAGAGTTCTCTTATTTTTGCACTGTCTCAATTCATTCAAAACTTGTTTTTGTTTCAAAAACCAGATTTCATTTCTCAATAGCTTTTTCTAGGAAAGTTCTTATGTGTGCTCACTCAAGTCTGGACTGTTCCAAGTTTTCAGGTAGTAGCTTCTGCTATGGGAGCTTTTTATTATTATGCAGAGTGCTACATTATCATGGCTGCCTTTGCTCTGTCCCTCACTGAGGTATGGGTGGGGGGGAAGCAACCTCAAGAAACTGCCAACACTTTTCCGGCATTAGGAGGGGAAGGGGCAAAGGAAAGAGCCCTTGCAGTTTCCCTCTCCTGAAATTGTTTATTTGAAATAAATTGTGAATTTCTAATTTTAAATGTGCGTAGTGTCTTTTTTTCCTCTCTCCCTTACTGATGCAGCATTTCCCATTATACAGTGAGAAAGGGGGTGAGGAAGAGAAATGTTTAGAGTTTTAGTACAAACTGGGAGCTGCTTGAACAGTACCACCGATTTCCAGCAACCTATTAAAATAGGTTCAGCCTTTCACATGCATGCAAGCAAGCCAGTCCCCAATCCAGTTTTTTTGTTCTCTCCAAAACATGGTTTTGTGTTCAACTTCCTCGTTTATTTATTCAAAGCATTTATAGCCTGCTCACTAACTTAAAAAGGTTTGTAGAGTGGCTTACATGTCAAATAGCAAGCCTGAAGTCAGGGAATGTGCTCTGTAAAAAGACACTTATACAAAAGGAAAAGGGGATGGGGAGGGAAGTTCTTTACCAGCTGCCATGTTCCCTCATTAAAAAAAAAAAAAAAGGCTGTGAAGTTGGATCTCCTTCAAGATGTACAAGTTTTTGAGGAAATAATCTGGGCAAAGGTGTTGCCCTTCCTCTTTAAAACAAAACCTGAATTTATACTGTTGGATCTACTTCATAATCCTGAAGTTAATAAATAAATTTCACAGAGAATTATGCAAAAGCTCCCAGTAGCTCCCAGGCACTGGTTGCATAAGGTGTGGGGATGATATCAAATGTTGGTTTTACATACTCTACATGGGCTTTACATGTTGTTCAACTGCCTTTCATTACTGAAATTGAGAGCAGCTGTTCTATATTCTATTTTATACATAAAATTGAAAGGCAGGAGCTTTTAAACCTTTAGAAGTGTCTCAAGAACCAGGTGGTGGCCTTAGCCTACCAGCTTCTTTAGCAAAACACCCTAGACCTACGATGATTCATTACGACTGAAAAAGGCACTCTGTACAGTGGTGCCTCGCAAGACGAAATTAATCCGTTCTGCGAGTCTCTTCGTCTTGCGGTTTTTTCGTCTTGCGAAGCACGGCTATTAGCGGCTTAGCGGCTTTAAGAAAAAGGAAACGAACTCGCAAGACGTTTCGTCTTGCGAAGCAAGCCCATAGGGAAATTCGTCTTGCGGAACGACTCAAAAAACGGAAAATTCTTTCGTCTAGCGATTTTTTCGTCTTGCGAGGCATTCGTCTTGCGGGGCACCACTGTGAATGTCTAGGAGCACTTTACTCGAGTTCCAAAAAAAGGGGGGGGAAAGCTCAGGCTAAAATGTCGTGTGTGTTTTTTAATAAAAAAAGTATTAGTAGAACTAGCTAATTCACTTCGCTTAAAATAAGCCTTCAAACCAGCCACTGCTCGGGCAACAAAACGACTACGTCAGGACAGCGGTGGACGTTCTGCCCTTATCAAAAATGGCTGCAGTTTCATATTCATCCGCAAGGGGGGGGGGAGCCGGTGCCCTTCCTCAAAATGGCTTCCCATCACACTGCTAGAGGAGGAGAGGCAAAATTGCCAGGACCTAAAATGGCCGGCAGAGATGCTGAAGCCAAAACACTTTTTTTAAAATCCCTTATACGGGCCAGCACCCTCTCGGACTTCGTCCCGGCCAGCGCCGTCCGGTCGCCTTCCCTCCGCTCTCCTCCCCTCACTCGTCCAGGCCAAACTAAAGGACCCGGCCGCGCGCTCTTTCGCCGTGCGTGATGACGTAAGGGGAGCCCGCCCGGAGAAGCCGCCGCTGTTCGCGGGGTGGTTGCCGTGGTAACGGTGCCCAGCTCCCAGGCCGGAGCGGGCCGGGCCTAGCCATGGCTGCTGCGGCGGGGGCAGCTGTGGCGGCGGCGACGGCGACGCCGGACGAAGACCCCCGCCCGCTGCCGGGGCCTTCCTTCGGGCGGAGGGCCGTGTGCTCCCGACCCTACTTCGTGGTGCTGATGGTGTTCGCGCACCTCTACGTGCTCAACGTGCTGGGCTTGCTGCTCTTCGTGCACATCAGCTCCGACGACGGGGAGACGGAGCCCGGCAAGGAGGGACCCCCGGGCCCCGCACAGGACCCGCCCGCGCCGCCCTTCTCCTCCCCGGGAGGAGGCTCTCGCCCTCACAGCCTGCCTCGCCTCGAGGGCATCAAGGCAAGTAGCGTCCCGAAATCTCCCTTTTGCGCGAGGATGGAAACAAGCACTGCTGTTCTCGGGGGGTCATTCAAGAGGGCAGGTCTCCCTTTGGCGGCTGTTTTTAAAGTTTCAAGGGTCGGGGCGAGTTTCCCCCTTTCCTCGACCCTTCAAAAGAAAAGAAAAAACTTCCTCCCTCCCAAGACTTCTGTGCAAAAAACAGCAGTTTCGGGGGCGATTACCCCCAAATTATTTCTTGCCCTCCCAGCTTTCAGCTGCCATATATCCGTATTTGGAGGTGTGCAGCAACATCCTCGTCTCATGGTGATTATTACAATCTTTTTGCCTCCTTGGCTTTTTTCTAGAGTTGCCCCTTAGGGTGTTGTGGGTGTTGGTGTTGTTGTGTTTCTGTTTGTAATGGGGCTGCAGGGGGATTTTTTCAGGAAATCGACCGAGGGGTGTCAACTCAACTCTGTTCCTGTAGAAAATGTTACCCTACAAAGGGGGGGGGGTCTGGAAATATACATTATTTTATATAATATCCCTGTCCACTGCTGCTGCAGCCCCGACAGGGGCCGGCTCCTTCTTCGGCGGCTGCTAGTTCTGATAAGTGGCAAGCCCTCGTGGATCTTTAAAAGAAGCATAATGGGCTAAGTGCCGTCTAGCCCCTCCATGGTGATGCTTTCCCCAGCACGCTGATGCAGTGATATGAAAACTTTTTGCACTTGCTGAGTTTCTGATTTTTATGCGGCTCTTAACTGTGTCAGGGGAAGGAAAGTTTTCGCCTCTGTCCCCCGCCCCATCCCTGTTACTTACCCCCCCTCCAGTCTCAAGGGACATCATTGCACAAGTCATTTAGGCATAATAGGCATAGCGGAGGGGGGGCAGTCCCCCCCCCGTATTTTATTTTATAATGGAGTTATTTTATTTTAAAAAACTTTTTATTGCCTTTGCCTTTAAATAATTTGAGCAGTTGTGCATTATTGAGAGAAGTACTTAAACTGTGGGTTGAGTTTGTCTATTTGTCACGGCTAGGATTGATCTACATTGGCACATCTTGGTACATAATGTGATGTACTATAGACTGGCCTGATTGATGTGGTCTGTATTGATGTTGGGTTGGCCTAATAAGATTTAGCGCAGTATACTAAATTCTAGAGTGGTATAGTAGGATTTAATATGAGCAACATCAATATGACTTCATTGTAAATTCACTAGGCTGCAACTTTGTCTGTTCCTTGGTCCAGATTGGGATTGCCTGCCTTTTAAAACAAAGTGCATCAGCAGCAGCTAGAATTAACACAATAATTATGGATGGACATGTTCCCTATGCTGTTGCAATGGAGGTTAATTTTGCTGCCAATATCCATTCTTTAAAGAAATAAAGCTCCTATATTCAATTTGCACAGCAAAAGAATTTCAGTAATTTAAAAAGTAAAAGTTTAAAAAAATACTTTAAAAAATCGTAGTCAAAACTATGCAGGTGGGTCAGCAGTAACCATTCTTTTGCAGCCCCTTGTGAAATTTTCAGATGCCAGGGAACAGAGTGGCAGTTAATGAATTTTGAGTGCTAGCAAGATGTGTTATTCTCTCGTGCACACACTGTGACGGCAGATGAGTAAACCCTGCATTTATTGTGCAGAGAAGTGATAATACAGAAGAACTCTAAACCTTCTTTGATGAGTGCTGCTTCCACACTGAGCCTAGAACTATATCCTGTATTTGCTAGTAGCTGATGTCATATAGTTTTGAACCATGTAGATGAGATTTGTGGTGTTTTGTATTTCAGAATTTGTCATGTCATGATTTAGCAGGCCATTGTGTATGTAAAGATACTGACCACAGGCCTCCAATGATACCATATACTGGACTATATATACTAACTATATTTGGTGTATAGCAGTTAAAATTAATTTATTTTACTTTCTTTTCAAGGTGGGCCATAAACAGAAGGTGGAGCTGATTCCTAACAAAATCCATGTCATGAAAACACTCAGCTTGAAACCACTCCTTTTTGGTAAGAAAAAGGATACTGGAGATATATCCAGATGACCTATTGGTAGAAGAGGAAATGAGATGTACCATATATCTAAGTTTGGCGGCTTCTTATTGCCTCATCTTTAGTTGCCTTTGGGCACAGAAACTCTGTCCCATTCATGACAGTAATTATTACTGTGGCTCCCGAGCACATGTGAACATCCTTTACAGCAGTAGTCTGTTAATTTTTCAGACCCAGGATCTATTTCTTAACTCCAACTGATATTGATTTTTTTTTACTATGTACTATGGTCTTTCACCTGCTCTCTCTAGAGTAACCAGGTGCAAAAGAAGACAAGATTCCTTTGCCTTTAACCGCTGTGTAGAAGAGCAGATTTTGCCTCTTTCTCATGCAGGAATGCACAAAGTGTCAACAGCTGAAATTTCGTAAAAACTCCACAGTTCTCATTGCTCCTCCCTTCTTTGCTCCTTAAGAGAAAGTGGGTGGATGGGGGTGGGTACAAAGATAGAAAATGGTGGTGTGACACATGCTTGACTCCTCTTACATTGGTGCCTGACTAATCCATTTCCACCAGTTGTAGATCAGTCTTTACTGGATTGAACTGGTTACGTCAGGTAATAGTATTAACTGAGGGTTTACAAATTGCAGTTGAGCTTGATAGGCAACAATAATTTCTGTAGCCAGCAAGAAAATACACACACACACACACACATTTTTCATCCTCCTCTTGGAAGTTCTGCTGTTGTCAGCTGTTGTCAGCATTGCCTGATGAATTAGTTGTTTCTGAACCGCAGCATTGCCTGAGGTTCAGAACCAGCAGCAATATGACAGGCACTCCACAAAAACACATTTAACTTGAAGCGGGAGCTCCTAGCAAGCACAGTTATATTCCACAGGTTTTGTTTTTGTTTTTGTTTAAAAAATCTGTATAAAAGATTCCTGTGTTGTTAATTGTGTTTTTTCAAAGGAAAGTCTTAATGAGAAACTAAACAACTTTCTTGTTAAATCCTTTTAATGCAACCAGCATTTTTAAGGAACACACACTGCTGTCATTAGTTTCTAAATACATAGTATTCATAGCTTGCAGATCGCAAGGGTGTCCCTCAGGCAGTGTATGGGTTTTGTTTTTTTACATATTTTGTGTAAAACTGCAAAATAAAATGTCCTGGAGTGAGGGAAGGATGGGTGATGGCAAAAGCCTGATGGGTAGAAGATGAAGGGGAGTCAGGAGCGGCTTGACAGGTCAGGTGGAGCTGCCACAGTAGCTTAGCCTGTGGCAGCTCAGCCTAGTCATTGCCATTTACCAGTAGTGGGAGGAGGTGAGGTAGCAGCAAGGTCAGGGCTGTGCAGGCAGACTGCTAAAGCCAATCGTGCACCCATCAGTGTACCCATTCAGCCCCAGCCTAGCTGCCACTTCCCCTCTCCCAGGAAGCCATTGCAATACTGCTGCCACAAGATTATTGTTGAATCTCTGGTTCCACCGGGTGAGCCATTCCTGCATGGTATGGATGAAAGAAGTGGTCAGGAAAGTGGGTTTGCAGGAGATGAAGTGAACAAACCAGCCTATTACTATAAATACTTGTGATTTGTTTCCTGGTTGCTGTGCTTCCCATGCAGCAAAGAATCCAGCACTGCAGAATATCTGCAATGGTGGACAAACTGTCTTTCAAAGAAGCTTGTGAGCCATTACTGACTTTCTCGTTGAGAAACCCCGATTAGGCTTGTAGGAAACTCCAGGGCTCCTCAGAGCCGTTTGAAAACTACTTTCTTGGTGCAGTGGTGTATGATTTTTACTAAGTAGACTATATCTATTACTTTTTAAACTCTGCTCCAGATATGCTGAAGAAGACCTTTCAGATACAAACAAGAGAGCATCTTTCTATCATTTCATACCAGAGCTATAAGCAGTTCAGGCCCGGCACTTGTAATGTTTCCATCGCCGCACAGCAGCCTGTAGATTTCGGTTCCTCTTGTGCCATGCATAGGCCTTGTTCACCACCACAACTTTGTCATTCTGCACCTCACCACAGATCAGATAGACGCCTGTGTTTGTGCCTCTCATAATGTTGTGTACACAGGTAGCATCTAAGTTCAGCCACTGCTGGAGTTTGGAGTGGGTTTCAGTCTTCAGAAGGGGGCCATGCTTCAGAACTTCCAGCCTGGAGTCAAGGTCAAAGTCAGCAATGGTGGAGGTCTTGTTCTTCCTGGAGATCCTTATTTTCACAGCTGGAACAAATGCACATTAGACCAGAGACATCAAACTACCAATAAAATAGGTAACTAGCTGCTTCCTCACTGTTTTAGTGATGCAAAGAATGGATGCTACCCACTGTTTTGCAACCTACACTAGGGTTGGGAAACTTTTGACCCACCAGCAAGCATGGCTAATGACCAGGGATAATGGGAATTGTAGTTCAGCTGGAGAGCCAAAGGTTCCCCACTCCTGGTGATGTACACCTTTGTTCCGCACTTCGTGTAGCAAGCTTAGACAATGGTTCTAGTCCAGTGAAATTCTCATATCTCCAGAATTTATTACCCAGTTTCTGTTACAAAAACAAGTTCATTTTAGGAAGATTAGTTTAGCTGATGATCACTGATAACAAAGATGACCAAGCATCATCTCTCTCTCTCTCTCTCTCTCTCTCTCTCTCTCTCTCACACACACACACTTTGATAATTTGCTTGCTTTTTTAAAGCACTATGTAAGATTGCCCCGTGTTTTCTGCGTATTAAAATAGTGCTAGACACTACCACAATGCACTTTTAACTTCAACCCTTAACTTTTCATATTCATGTTTTAATAGGAAGCAGGTGGGTGTTCTGCTGAAATTTAAGGAGCCTGCTAATTTTGTGAAGGTTTTCTGGTTGTCCTTTGCTTTAGTCTGCATAAAGGACCAGCTTGCCATTTCTCCATAGCTTTAAGGTAGGGGTAGCCAGTGTGTTGCCCTTAAGATGTTACCGGACTCCAGCTCCCATCATCCTTGACTATGTTGGCTTGAGCTGATGGAAGCTGTAGTCCAGCAGGCTACTCCTGCTTTAAGAGAAGAGTGTGTGCAAATGACAGGGGGCAGGTGGAAGAACAGGTCTGAACAAGTACGAAGGAACTCATTGTTCCGAACAGATCCTGCAAATTTCGGAGCCGTGCTAGACAACACGCTAGAGATCCAGAATCATACTCCCCACCTCTTCAAATTTTAGCAAGTAGAAGTCAGGAATTGAGGGAGTGATCCATGCTCAGATTGTGATGCTGTGAGAGCTAACTCTCCCTACCCCATGCTCCCACTGAAAGTCCCCCTCCAGCTGCTATTTCTCCTGTTAGATAAAATGTGTGTGTACACAGCCTGTTCCCATAGCTTCTCCCTAATGTAGAAAGTTTTAGCTTGTGAGGAGTGCACATTTGCATTAGGAAAATGACATGGGGCCAGAGACTTAATTCTCGCCCTCATCTGCTGCCACTGTTGTAATTCCCTCTCCCCTAGCAACTGGTATTTGCCAACATTTATCGAGAGAGGAGAACCAGTCATGGATCTTTCTTCTCACATCCAGTTTTGCCCTTTCTTCTATAGCTGAAAATGTGGTGATCCGATGGACTTGTATTCTGAGACTAGAGGACTGTTTTCTCAGACCAAGTGGTTAAGAGGCAGAGAGCAGTGGTTTACTCACCAAAATCATTGGTGCAAAGGTTTTCCAGGATCTCCTTGGGAGAGTTGGGTTCTTCAAGTTCACAGTCCCTGCAGCTGGCCTGGGGCACTGCTGGAACACATAGTAAGTTACTGAATTCATTTGAGCCTAATGTAACCCAGAGAATTTTGGGTTCTCAGGGTTGCAGATTTTGTGGGATTGGAGTAGATGACCCTTGTGGTCCTTTCCATCTCTGTCATTCTATGATTCTAGAACAGGCATAGGCAAACTCGGCTCTCCAGATGTTTTGGGACTACAACTCCCATCATTCCTAGCTAACAGGACCAGAGGTCAGGGATGATGGGAATTGTTGTCTCAAAACATCTGGAGGGCCGAGTTTGCCTTTGCCTGTTCTAGAAAATAGGTCAGTAGCTTGCTATCTTGGTGGCTTCATACACTGTGTTCAACTCAGATGTGAAATAATTAGTGTGACTTTGGGTAAGTTTTTATCTCTCAACTTTAAATAGGCAAAAAAAAAAACTTTTTTAAAAAGATATAATTATTACCTCCCTCAGGTGTCTGCCAAGAGCCTTTGTAATAGGGGAGGCTATGAGGAACTAACTTCAGAGGTTACTTTTCCAGCTCTAACTGTAAAATCTATGTTCAAAACCTCAGTACAGTTTTGAATGGTTTTTTCTCAGTTTCCTGATTAAAAGATGTTGGTACTTCATACACTTTTTGGCTCTTATGGGTTCCTCTGAATTGAGAAAAAGCCAAACTTAAGCTTTAACACATAGAATCCAAACACCCTCCCACCTTCCCAGCTTTGTAGATTTCTGTCCAGATTGTGCGGTTGTGACAGGGTATATGTGTTCCATGACAAGTACAAACAGCAAAGAGCCTTACTTCTCCTGCTCGGAGCACTTTCATCAGTGATTGAGGAGATGCACAGCTCATGATCTTCAGGGAATTTGTTACAGTTCAGGATTTCAGGCCAAGGGTAGCCGTAGCAAGCCATGACTGGGGCACAGCTATTCCTGACAGCTTTGCACAAACTTTGGCAAGGGTAGATGAGCCTAGAGAGAGAAAGATGAACTCATTTCAAAACTTTGTGAGCAAAGTTGGATGAGAAGACCCTCGGGGTGCCATCCAATTCTACAATTCTATGATTCCAAGTGCCTGTTAAGCTACCCCAGAGCAACCACTAGCAGCTAAGGGCAAGCCAGAGGTTCCCCACCCTGCCTTAGTCTCTGTTTACCATCACTGCTTCCGCAGTAGTGCAGGCAGGGCTGAGTTGCTGACCTGGCTTCCCGACACTTGTGTCTCTGCCACTTAACTAGGGACAGGGAGGCAACAGAGAGTGCAGTGTGGATGCAGCAGTGGAGACAGTCTGATTCTTCTTCCACTGCGCTCATACCGAGCTCCCCACTGCCTTCCCTTCTCCCTCTCAGTAACCTGCTGTGACGTGTGACTTTGGGAAGCTAGGTTGGTCACACAACCCTCCCCGCGTTTATAATAAAACAAGAACAAAATTGTTTGCATTAGTTAGAGAGTATTTCAGTGCCAGCCTTGATGGGTTTGTTTCGGAGAGCAAAGCATCATTTTAATAAAACAGGTTTGAACATTAGGATAAGTTTCTTCATGATTGACAGGAGGCCAACACTGGATCCAGTTACCTACAGCAGGTGGGAGGGGCTCTCCTTTGCTGGACGCCCTCAAACAGAGGCTAGACAGCCACCTCTTGGGGATGCTCTAGCTCTGGATGTTCTGCATAATGGAGCAGAGATTGGAGCAGGCCCCATCTTACTCCATGATTCTGAAATCATTTGAAAACTTGAATAGTTTTGTATTTTCTAAAAAAATAAAAAAATTGTCCAGTAGTACCTTAGAGACCAACGAAGTAGTTCTGGGTATAAGCTTTCGTGTGCATGCACACTTCTTCAGTTTCCCCAGCCACTCTGGGCAGCTTCCAACAAAATTCCAACTTTTAGAAGACATCTGAAGGCAGCCCTATTTAGGGAAGCTTTTAATATCTGAAGGACTATTTTATTTTAATATTTTGTTGGAAGCTGCCCAGAGTGGCTGGGGAAACTGAAGAAGTGTGCATGCACACGAAAGCTTATATCCAGAACTACTTACCGTATTTTTTGCACCATAACACTCACTTTTTTCCTCCTAGAAAGTAAGGGGAAATGTCTGTGCGTGTTATGGAGGGAATGCCTACGGGTGGCATGCCTACGGATTTTCCTCCTTTAAAAACTACGTGCGTGTTATGGTCGGGTGCGTGTTATAGAGCGAAAAATATGGTAGTTGGTCTCTAAGGTGCTACTGGACAATTTTTAATTTTTTTTTTTACTGCGTCAGACCAACACAGCTACCTGCCTGTATTTTCTAAAATTAGCATTGACTGCTTGACCCACTTCAATGTGGTATCATTGTTGTTCATTCTGATAGCAACATTCTATTGTTTACTAACAGCAATCAGCTATGCTCAGATTTGAGTTAAGAGTTACTCAGGTTCCCCATATGTTTTGTAGACCATCCCCGTGATCCTCATTGTGATTACCCTTGTACCAATTTGCACTGAATGGAAACACTTGGGACATATCAGATGCCCTCAAGCTTAGAAATTTAAGGAGCAAGCATATTGCTTAGTGTATTGAAGGATGAAGCCAAATTCCACAGTAGATGGGGATAATTCTTTCCCCTATCTTCTGGCATTATGCGTTACGTTACATATTCCAATGCAATATTGTTACTGAGTTGATAAATGTTCATTTTCTTCCAGAGAGGAACACATTATTCTAGCTTTTGGTGTCTGTCACTCTTGTGCAGGCAGAGAAACAGAGCAATTAAGTATTACAGAGTTTTAGCTTGGTTTTGCTGCTGTAGTGCTTGAACCTTTAGGAAGGTGCCTTATGTCCAGTCATACCATTGATCCATATACCGTATTTTTCGCTCCATAGGACGCACTTTTTCCCCTCCAAAAATGAAGGGGAAATGTGTGTGCGTCCTATGGAGCGAATGCAGGCTTTCGCTGAAGCCTGGAGAGCGAGAGGCATCGGTGCGCACCGACCCCTCTCGCTCTCCAGGCTTCAGGAAGCTATCCGCAAGCCTTGCAAGCCCGGTGGGAGTTCCCGCGGGCTCACAAGGCTTGCAGGCAGCAGCCTGCAGCCCCGGCGAGTGTCCGCAAGCCTTGCGCGCCCGGCAGGAGGTCCCGCCGAGCGCGCGAGGCTTGGGGCAGCAGCCTGTCGCCCGAAGCACGGGGAGCCCTCCGGAGGGCTCCCCATGCTTCGGGCGAGTGTCTGCAAGCCTTGCGCGCCCGGCAGGAGGTCCCGCCCAGCGCGCAAGGCTTGGGGCTGCAGCTTGTCGCCCGAAGCACGGGGAGCCCTCCGGAGGGCTCCCCGTGCTTCGGGCGAGTGTCTGCAAGCCTTGCGCGCCCGGCAGGAGGTCCCGCCCAGCACGCAAGGCTTGGGGCTGCAGCTTGTCGCCCGAAGCACGGGGAGCCCTCCGGAGGGCTCCCCGTGCTTCGGGCGAGTGTCTGCAAGCCTTGCGCGCCCGGCAGGAGGTCCCGCCGAGCGCGCAAGGCTTGGGGCTGCAGCTTGTCGCCCGAAGCACGGGGAGCCCTCCGGAGGGCTCCCCGTGCTTCGGGCGAGTGTCTGCAAGCCTTGCGCGCCCGGCAGGAGGTCCCGCCCAGCGCGCAAGGCTTGGGGCTGCAGCTTGTCGCCCGAAGCACGGGGAGCCCTCCGGAGGGCTCCCCTTGCTTCGGGCGAGTGTCTGCAAGCCTTGCGCGCCCGGCAGGAGGTCCCGCCCAGCGCGCAAGGCTTGGGGCTGCAGCTTGTCGCCCGAAGCACGGGGAGCCCTCCGGAGGGCTCCCCTTGCTTCGGGCGAGTGTCTGCAAGCCTTGCGCGCCCGGCAGGAGGTCCCGCCCAGCGCGCAAGGCTTGGGGCTGCAGCTTGTCGCCCGAAGCACGGGGAGCCCTCCGGAGGGCTCCCCTTGCTTCGGGCGAGTGTCTGCAAGCCTTGCGCGCCCGGCAGGAGGTCCCGCCGAGCGCGCAAGGCTTGGGGCGGTAGCCTGCAGCCCGAAGCACGCGAGGCTTGGGGCGGCAGCCGCGGGGGGGGGGATAATTTTTTTTATTCATTTCCCCCCCCAAAAAACGAGGTGCGTCCTATGGACCGGTGCGTCCTATAGAACGAAAAATACGGTAGCTCAGCACTGTGCACTGCCTGGCAGTCCATCTACATCTGTATAAGCATTTCTGAATTGAAGAATCAGCATTTGAGGCCTGCTCTTTGGCCTGTTGGTAAGATGCATAAAGTTGCTGGTGTCGTCACATTTATGGAATTCTCTCTCTCAGGAAATAGGTAATCCCCATCTTTGTTTACCTTTGAGAGAACTCTTAAGATTTTTTTTTAAATTTTGACTATGTTTTAAATCCTTGCTTTTCCTCATTTTAAAAGGAGCAAACCGCTTTCTAAAAATGCCCCCCATCCTGGTGTTATATAAAGATGTTTTGTTTTGAATCTCTTGTACACCACCTTGTTAGAGCAATGTGTCCTTAGTGGGGCTTTTAAGTCCTTTACTTACTTACTTACTTACTTACTTACTTACTTACTTACGTAAACAAACAAACAAACAAACAAACAAACAAACAAACAAATCTAGCTCAGTGTTGTCTGCAATGACTGGCAGGGTTTCAGAATTTCCAGCTGTGTGTGCATGGATCTTTGGAATCTGTTTTTTCAAAACACATTTTTCTCTTGTGAGAAAAGCTTGCTCATCTAACACCATTCCAGATTTGACTGATTGATCAATTGAATGATCGAATCCTGGGCAAACTGATCGGTCTTGTCTTGGTGCCAAAACAATAAAAATGTTGGTGCAAATTGCACTTTGGGTATTCTTCAAGTAGTAATCTATTGTAGAGCAGACAGCAATGTCTTGTGCTTGTCTTAGATTTATTGAGTTAGCTGATTGCAAATCACACTGTGATTTTGAGAGGAGCTGAGTCATCAGCAAGGCAGTTGCTGGCTCTATTCACAGAGTGGCTGAAGTGTTTACATATAAATTACACACAAGCATTTTTACACAAGGCTTAAATGCGCTTATCATTATCCATGACTTATTATGCCAAATACTGCAAATGTGGAAGAGGTATCAAATGTAGCTAATACTGCATTTACAGTCTCATTGCAGATTGCTTAAAGCCAAAACTGATTGAAGTCAGTGTATGGGAAAATAGCCAGAGCATATAAAGGTAAAGGTAAAGGGACCCCTGACCATTAGGTCCAGTCGTGACCAACTCTGGGGTTGCGACACTCATCTCACTTTATTGGCGAGGGAGCCGGTGTACAGCTTCCAAGTCATGTGGGCAGCATGACTAAGCCGCTTCTGGCAAACCAGAGCAGTGCACGGAAACGCCGTTTACCTTCCCACCGGAGCAGTACCTATTTATCTACTTGCACTTTGACTTGCTTTTGAACTGCTAGGTTGGCAGGAGCAGGGACCAAGCAACGGGATCTCACCCCGTTGCAGGGATTCGAACCGCCGACCTTCTGATCGGCAAGTCCTAGGCTCTGTGGTTTAACCCACAGCACCACCTGCGTCTTGTGATAGGAATTTTATGGTTTTAGATATATGGCAACGTTCATAACCACACATACATGGATCAGCACAGGAAGGCCAACCTGGAACCATTTTGATTCCTAAACTGAGCAAATGTTTCTCTGCATGGTAAAGATGGAAAAGCCTCCCCATTGTCTCTTTCCTCACAAATCCTGTCTCAAGGATATGTCTGTTTGAATAAGGTGTGAGCCTGTGACCTGGCCCAGGAAATAAGTATTTTACCACTACAAAAGAATGGCCAGGCTCCCCAGGCAATCCAATCAAGTAACTTGCTAGACAGGAGATAAACTGTGACAGGAGAAAAACAACATTTAAATTTCTGTGATGTAGGTGGGATGTATCTGAGGGGTGGTCTTAGGTTACACCCCTTCTGTGATGTATGCATAATGTTTCTGGGGGTGGTCTTGATCTAGAGGATGGGAATTTCAAAAGTCTTTATAAGCCATTGCACAGCATTTTTGGGGGTCCTCTTCCTCTCCTGCGTGTGAGGGGAGCACCCTGTTGCAACAGATCAATAAAGATCAAGCTTACTAGCTGCTTTGCTTCTCAATATTCTCTGGTTGGCCTCTGTTATTTTCTCCTACCAATAGGGAACCTATGTAAGGACTCTATATGGGCTCTTGGATACCCCATAAGGGAAAAGGGCATATTTTTATTTACAACAGTCTCTGGAGCATATAAAGCAACGGGCAAAAGGAAGATTCAGGATTGGGGATGTGGAAGATGGGATGTCCATGCAGCTATCTCAAGGTCAGAAGCTGGTTGGGGTAGAGGGACAAGATAGAACAAGAGCAAATGAAACTTAACAGTAAACTCTGAAATGCCCTTACCTGTCCAGGCAGATTGGGGCAAAGAGGGAGCAGAGGAAGATCCTGGCATCCGGATGGCACTCTCTGGCTAACAAGGGCAGCCAGCTGGTGGATTGCTGGATTGCTTCAGCCATAGTCTCATGGTCCAGCAGGTTGGGGAGTCTCATCTCGGTGTACCCAATGTCATAACACAAAGCCATGCTTCTTGGAATCGATGTGCATCTGGAAGAGCTTCTTCTGTAGTTTCCAAAAACCCCCGGGAAGTCCCAGATTAGCAGATAACCCAAAAGGACAAGAAGCGGCTGTTGTGCGCCCAGCATCATGGGGTGATGTGCTGTTTTCCTCATCTCTCCGAACATTGCCCCTCCCCAGCAAAATGTGGCCGATTAAAATTCTGCCTTCCCAAAGGGGAATCTAGACTGAGGGGTTTCCTGGTCGGGTTGTGGTTTATTATAGCAGAGAGGCCACCTCTGTATTCGTGCATTCTCATTAAGCTCCCGTGTCACTGGGTTTTTGTTTTCTTCTCTTTGCCAGTGGCCCCTGATTGTTTGCCTTTTTTCAGAGGTTTTGGCTTAGGCTAGCAGGTGTTGAAATGAGGGCAGTCAAATCAGCTTGAATGGTTCCCCCCTACCAATATCTTGGAGTTCTGACTGAATCATTGTTTGAGACTCCCTCAGGCCCACCCCCTTGCCCCTACCCAGGGATTAGTCATTATTTTCTAAACACCGCTTGTTTTCCTCTCTATTGTGTTTTGTGGCAAAGCAATCACAAAGTTAATTAAGAGACATTTGTTGAGCTCTAGCCATTGTTTAAAGAGGCAAGGGGGTGGGGAGTGCCAGCCCCATGGATTCTGGTTGTTAGCTGTTTTGGAGGCCTTTCCCCCCAGTTTGGGTAGTTTTAACATTGGGGGTCATTGTTTACACACAGGATGTAATTGGCAAACTTTTTTATTTTCTAACCATGCCACAGGAAATTAATTGTGGATGGTGGTGTACTTCTTATTTTGGCATGAAGTGAGCTGCTGTGAAACACGAGTGGATAGCTCTATTCCTGGGTAATTGTCGAAAACGTTTATTGTCATCTCATTGGAGTTTAATGTAGGTCTCCTAGAGCCTTAGGGGGCATTGCTTGTTGTGTTGGCTCATTGTTAATTTGTTTTATGCCACTCTGACTAATAGCTGGGGGTAGCTGAGGAGAGGATTACACACTCCTTGCAACAGAAAGCATTCTCTGTTAAGGGTTAACGTGGCCATAGCCAGTTGCGTGCTCTGCTTTTCTGTTTCCCATGAGGTAGGTAGCAGTCTTTCAACTTCCCTAGCTCTGTGCCAAGTAAAATCTCAGTTAAAATTTTTATCAGGATGCACGAGGAATTCATCTTTGTGCATCTCACCTTCTTCGAATGTAGATTAGGAGATAAAATGCTTGGTTTAGATCTGAGTTCAATTTCTGCATCCATCAAGGAATTGCAGAAGTTGCCACCCGCAAGCCCCGCTCACCAAGTGGGAATACAGTCACACCTCGGGATAAATACGCTTCAGGTTGAGCGTGTTTGGGTTGCGCTCCGTGGCGACCTGGAAGTAATGGAGTGTGTTACTTCCGGGTTTCGCCACTCGCACATGTGCAGATGGTCAAAATGACGTCACACGCATGCGCGGAAGTCGTGAGACGCGACCCGCTGCCGTGTCTTACGTTATGTTCAGGATGCGAATGGGGCTCCGGAACGGATTCCGTTCACATCCCAAGGTACCACTGTGGTTACGATCAGGGGTCAGCAAGGTTTACCTCGCCTGGGCCGGTTCACTCCAGCAGAGATCCCTCTGTGGGCTGGATTGTGCACGCGTGTGCGCACGACCGCGATTTCAGGCGTCTGTGTCTCCACAGATGCAATTTCTGGCATTGTAGAAGTGAGTCCCTGCACCATGGGGCGCCGGTTTAGTGCAACATGCGGGGACTTGCCGAGCGGGCAGCTCAGATCAGGGGTGGCTCGTGGGCTGGTTAAATGACCCCCGTGGGCCACTTGTTGCCTACCCCTGGTTAAGATGCATTTCATAGGATAGTCTTAAGGATGGACAAAATAAAAACAGCAAAGCAATAAAAAGTGCCAAATTTTAGTAGTGCCTCTTGTTTCAATCTTAATACCAGGCAGAGGAATTCTGTATATGCTCTTGGAGCATGCAGTGTGCTTGCTCAGTGTGAGAGGGGAAAATACAAAACACAGGATATCCAAAAATGGCTTTAAAATTCCAAGCAAGCCCCCAGTGTTCTTGGAAACACTGTCAAAGTTCATCAGTGAGCTAGTGATGATGCCCACATGCTGCCTACACAGGGGGAGAGCCAGAGAACCCCTTAACAAACTCCTGCATTACGGAGTGGTATTCAGTGGACGTTTCACCCAGACCTTTTGAAATTAATGCCCCTAACTTAGCCATGGTTCTCTCTTGAGTAAAACATAGCTGAATACCACCCACAGTGCAGCACCCATAATCCACCAGCCCTGTGACTCAGGCAGCAGCAGCAGCCCTTTCCACTGCCAGTCCCCAGGTATCCCTTCCAGAGAGGAGTCTGATTCCTCTCATGCTGCTTACAACAACAGCTTGGGGGCACAAGGCAAGGCTGGGATGACAAACCTTTTCCAGCGTGGTGCTGCATTCCTTCATGTGTGGGGTGGGAGCAGCTTGCCAATGACGCACATGGCCAGAGGCAAAACACTGGGCAGACCACTGGATGTGGCTGTTCTCTGTACAGCAAGTTGCATTCTTCCAGCCATACAGTACAGTGGTACCTCGGGTTAAGAACTTAATTCGTTCTGGAGGTCTGTTCTTAACCTGAAACTGTTCTTAACCTGAGGTACCGCTTTAGCTAATGGGGCCTCCCGCTGCCGCCGCCCGATTTCTGTTCTCATCCTTCACCAAAGTTCTTAACCCGAGGTACTATTTCTGGGTTAGTGGAGTCTGTAACCTGAAGCGTCTGTAACCTGAAGCGTCTGTAACCCGAGGTACTATTTCTGGGTTAGTGGAGTCTGTAACCTGAAGCGTCTGTAACCTGAAGCGTCTGTTACCCGAGGGACCACTGTAGTTAGAAGGTTCTGTGCACACCCTTATCTCTCCTTCCTTCATCCACGCAAGCTAAAGGCATCAGAGTTCAAGGACACATTCCAGCCATGCCAGACCCCTAGAAGAGGATGCTGAGCACAGCTGGGGATGCGTGCAACTTGAAGAGAGGGGCGTGTGGCCTGGGGGAAATCCCATGGGCTAGACAGGCAGGCCTGGTGGACCACCCTGGACCTGAGGATCCCCATCCCTGCATTATCAGTCAACATTTATTTGCAGTCAACGGACCATTAGAATGTTTTATAACATCTCTGGGTTTTATGACATCCTTGTGTTGAGACCCACCCACAGAGCACCCTGGGCAGGAGGCCTGCAGAGCGGGAACGCAACCCTCTTGGGACAAGGACAGTAGACTTTTGCCAGTGAACTGAAGGAGCAGCACACGCAGCAAGTGGAGACGTTGACAGCAGCCGCCTCCAGGGGCTCACTCTGTAGGGCAAGAGGCAGGAGAAGGAAGTTTGAGCCCCACCAGGAGAAGCAAATGTAGCTCCACTCACACGCTTGGTCAAAAGCAATTGTGTTAGGGGCAAGAGAGGTTGAGACTCCAAACCCACAGGCAGTATAATCACCACAGAGCACTGCCCTTCCCCATCGCCTCAAGCAGCCAGCAGTTGGACACATCATGGAGCAGTCATATTCTCCAGCCCAAAGCATAGATACCAGGAGGGGCTCTAGCCAGGTGGAACAGCTTTCATTTCATGTGCAGAGGTCCCAGGTACAAATCAGGGAAATAATCTTTAGGCAGGCATCCTCACTATGAATTGAAAACATTTTTGGTTTGACAAGCATATGGTTTAGTTCCCTGTGTCTGTTTTTAAATTTTTCATTGATTCTATCAAAGATGGTGGTTATATGTGTATTAGTTTCTTGTTAATATTTTTCCCTTGCAATGCGAAAATGTTAAGAAAGCTGCTTGTGTTTTTTGGTGTTCACCTTTTGATAAACAAATTCACTTTTCTCTCCTGGTAGAAATTCCAGACTTCCTGAGTGAGGATGAATGCAAGTTAATTATCCACTTGGCTCAGCTGAAAGGGCTACAGAAAAGTCAGATTCTGCCCACAGACGACTATGAGGAAGCAATCGAAATGATAGATATCAGCCAGATGGATATATTTAATCTACTGGACCACAACCAGGATGGACAGCTACAGCTCAAGGAGGTATTGAGAAGAGGATGGGTTGATATTCTTGATTCATAACGCCTAACATTTATTCTCCTTATTGGCAAACTCTTAACTGTCATATCATTGAATCCCAGCTTTTCAGCATCTGTTCTTGTTTGTTTGGGTTTCTTAGATGTGCTATTAACTTCTTGCTCCCGTCATTTTTTTGCCAGCTTTCTTGGTTTTCAGTTACTTTTCCAAGTTTTTGAATAATAAAGTTTGACAATTGTTAGAATATATAAAACTTATGCTTGCTTATATGTGGATCTTAAACCTTTAACAACATTTAATTAAACACAGCTGGATCGATTGCCAAATCAGGCCGAAAAAAATAATTATCTGTGCCCTTACCATTCTCCAGTATTTTATTGTCCTTCTGGAAGCCCACCGCATATGGCCAGTTGTAGTGCTAAACCATAGTATAAGTGCTATGGGAACAAGCATAGGCTTCCCCTGGACTTTCATCCACCCACCCTGCAACACAGTACACGTTCTCCGAAGTACAGTATTTGTGTGCGTGGATATACACTGGATTCAGTTTTACATTCTCACCCATGGTTGCCAAGAAAGCAAACTCTTTGCAATTTCAGGTACTGACACACACCCGTCTAGGAAACGGCAGGTGGATGACGCCTGAGAGTATCCGGGAGATGTACTCTGCCGTGAAAGCAGACCCAGATGGCAACGGTGAGATTAATGCTGCCTTCTGATAGACTGTGCATTGTAGCTGTCCTAATTGTTTCTTTGTTTTGTTGTGTATATTAAGGATGCTTAAATGCCCCAATGGATGTGTTGTGTATTTTAATGATGTGTTGATTGTATAGTTGTAGGCTGCTTAGAAGCTGTTTGGGCATCTAAGCGGTATATAATTTAATAAATGATTATAGGCAAGTGCAGATCGGGGCTTTGGTTTCTGCATGAAGGGGGATTCCGGGTCATTGGAATTGCGACCAAGAAGGCCCTGCTGCATCTTTCCACCCCGCCCCATAAAGGTAAAGGGACCCCTGACCATTAGGTCCAGTCGTGGCCGACTCTGGGGTTGCGGCGCTCATCTCGTTTTATTGGCCGAGGGAGCTGGCGTACAGCTTCTGGGTCATGTGGCCAGCAGGACTAAGCTGCTTCTGGCAAACCAGAGCAGCGCACGGAAACGCCGTTTACCTTCCCGCTGGAGCGGTACCTATTTATCTACTTGCACTTTGACGTGCTTTCGAGCTGCTAGGTGGGCAGGAGCAGGGACCGAGCAACGGGAGCTCACCCCGTCGCGGGGATTCGAACCGCCGACCTTCTGATGGGCAAGCCCTAGGCTCAGTGGTTTAACCCACAGCGCCACCCCGCCCCATAACACACCACAAATAGAAAGAAGCTTCATATGGAGGGAGAGAGGCACTGACTGAGGCAGGCTGGGCAAGGTATAAATTCA
The DNA here is from genome assembly GCF_964106645.2 of Podarcis pityusensis. Classification (NCBI taxonomy): domain Eukaryota; kingdom Metazoa; phylum Chordata; class Lepidosauria; order Squamata; family Lacertidae; genus Podarcis; species Podarcis pityusensis. Next base: position 106,172,343 of record NC_138029.1, read on the forward strand.
GCGGTAATGTGTACAGTGTGCGTACAAAATCATATATTTGTTTTGCTTCAATAGTAAAAGAGTTGCCTGGAGATGTAGTATGCTTCTCAGCATGCACTCCACCAGCACAGAAGGTCCACTCTTTTGAGACAGTGCCTTTTTGTCTGCTTCTTGCTGGGCAGTTGGAAGCAGAGGTCAATTTTCTCCATCAGATTTCCCTCCAGCCCCTCAGCTTTAGGCTAGTGGTTCGGTGGTTCCAGGAGCCTTCCAAGCATCCCGCTGGCCTCTTCAGACCTCCTGCAGCCCGGATGTGCGCTGCGATCTCTCCTGCTCTAATTAGAGTGCCTTCAAGTTGAACGCCTCTCCATTTCCTAATCAAATTAAGTCAGCGGGCAGAGTGCACCCACTTACTGCCAGGTTGCCTGATGATCTGCACGGCCCTGGAGAGGCTGCTTTGGAATGGGAAAGAGCACTTTGGTGAATGGAGGACGGGGCTCCAAATCCGGTGTGTAAGCCTTCGCCCTGGTGCCCTCTGGGCTTGTGACGTCTTTGGCAGAGACCAGGGAGGATGCACTGTTTGGTTTTTTCAGCACTGTAAACACCACTGAACTAAAGAGCTTCAATTAAGGTCTCGGTGCCCCGTCTAGGGTGTCCTCACTTTCTGAGGGCTGCTGTTTCCATTGTAAGCAACGTGGCAGCAAGAAAGCCAAGGGTCATAACCTGGATGTGGTGATAGATCATGGAAGGCTGAAGCTGATGATGGAATAGTGGGTAGAAAATGTGTGCGTGCACTGGAAATAAAGGATGATCATGGCTGTCCTAAGCTGACCTCTCCTCCCAAATCTATTCCCTTCGCTTAAGGGAATTAAGTGTAGACTAGGACTGTTGTTCTGTTGGTGTTTGTGTGTACATGGCAATTTGCTTAGAATTTAGCGACTAGAACAAAATTGGGGTTTATGTTTGTTTATAAAACCTTTAGCCTTTCTGGTGGGGAGGAGGCTGGAACAGAAACATGGAAGTGTCTGTAGGACTCCAGCGCTCAAGGGCAGTGCTTCTATAACCTACATTGCTGTCCCGTCATCTAAGCCTCTAATCATGTCCCTTTTCCTCCAAAATATCTATTGTGCCCCCAGTACTCCCTAGAGAGGCATATTTGTTTGCCCAGTACACAGAGAAAGCATTTGGGTGCTCCCTGTATATGATGCTCCCATTTATTATGCACATACAATGGTAGTTAGTTAGTTAGTCAGACTTGAAGCTTTCAGTGTTTCTCATTCATTGTTAGACTTGCCAGTTTCCTATTTTAGTTACTCATGTGTGCACAGCATTTGAGCCACCAATGCCAAACTTGCAGTACTGAAGTATAGGACCAACTCAAATATCTAGCTTATTATGCCGAGATACACACAAGTCTTGTGCCTGAGCACTCTGTCCTTGCAGAGTCCCTTCTTGCCTCCCTTCTTCGTGTACTGTGGTTGAACACACACACACACACACACACACACAGATTGATTAGCCATATTTTCCTATTATATCTGAACCAGGAAACGATGGTTACCAGGTTCAGAATAACCAGAAACTTAAGAACATCGGAAGAGCCTTCTGGATGACGTCAATGCCCCATCTGCGTCTTCCATCCTTGTTTGCACGGTGGCCAACCACATGTCTGTGGCAGCACTCTGCCTGCCCACTTGTGATTCCCAGCAGCTGACATTCAGAGGGATGCTGCCTCCGACTATGGAGGTAGAAACAGCCATTGTGGCTAGTAGCCTGGTTGGTTTATGATCCCGGTTTGTTTTGAGCCCTATAACCATAGTTCCTGGTTTGGATGCAATGGCTCATTATGGTTACTTAATCCAGGACGCGTTCAGTCACAGTGCACTGGGAAGGGAAAGGGGCAGCTCTAGCAGAGTGACTGAGGAAGCCACCTATGATGCTAGCCTCTGCTAGCTGGCTCTCTCACCTAGTCACCTTCTCCTGATGTGTCACAGACAGTGAGAAAACAGGCAAAGAGGCAAACCGTCAAGGCCATGCACTTCAGCAGGAGAGCACATGTCTCTCCTTATGTGACTCCTTATGTGACACTGGCAGCTTTTGCTTGAATGGACAACATGCAGTGGTGAGCCCCCTGCCTCCCCAATCCATTCTAAAGGGTCTCCCGTCCCCCAGAAGCACATTTGGGGAGTGTGTGAGAGGCTGCTGACCAGAAGGGGGAACGATTGAAAATTGCTTCTCTCCCTGTTTGGCTGACAGAAGCAATCAGTTACAGATAGGTAGCCGTGTTGGTCTGCCATAGTCAAAATAAGAAAAATCCTTCCAGTAGCACCTTTAAGACCAACTAAGTTAGTTCTTGGTATGAGCTTTCGTGTGCAAGCACACTTCTTCAGATACACTGAAACAGAAGTTGCCAGATCCTTCTATATAGTGAGAAGGTGGGGAGGGGTATTACTCAGAAGGGTGGTGGGAATGGGAGTTTGGCAGATAGCTGAGATGAGCCTGTTGACGACTCTTAACGACTGTAATAGGTCTTACAGGAAAAGAAGCAATCAGCTGAGCGATAATATTGGAAACTTTTAAGATCACCAGTCTCTCAAGGACCATCAAATAGATAGATAGATAGATAGATAGATAGATAGATAGATAGATAGACAGACAGACAGACAGACACACAGATAGGGTAAAAAATTCCTTTCGACCATGTGCCATTTTAAATTCAAGTATTGGTATACAGTTTTCCCAAATGAGTGTTTTGCCAGTTTTAAAATATATTTATGATACAATAATCTTTATTGTCATCGTCCCATACAGAACAACGAAATTGAAAAATCTACATAAGACATTCAAAAACCAACAAGCCTGCTATCCCAGCTATCCTAACCTGGTTAGCCCCCTAAAAACTCTGATACTCCATTTTTAAATACAATATACTCCCATACAGACTCCTTACAATGTGTTTAAAACCAAAATCGCATTTGGGTAGAAACTGTTTCTCAGGTGGCTAGTCCTAGTCTTTATAACCCTGTACCTTCTCCCAGAAGGCAGAAGCTGAAAGAGATCATTTTCAGAGGTACCACAAGCGAACATTGGAACAGGCAAACCTTTTCTTTTCTTCATATATTTTTCATGTCAGAAGCATGGCATAGTTCCATTACCTTGCGATACGCAATGGAGAGCCAGCATGGTTCAGTGCCTTATGTGTACGTCTTGGTGTCTTCGTGATTTTGGGAGCAGTCATAATGCAAATGATTCCTGGGCATGTACTGCTGATCTTCAGTTGTGTTTTCGGTCCCTCTGTGCTCACCTGTAGTATTTGTAACCTGGAAGCTGTGAACTAGGTGCCAGCCTCTTCATTTGGAAGGGCAGTCTTCTCCTTCGGTGGTCTTTCTGCAGTCAAGCAATGCCTAACTAAACTGCCATTCAGAACCTTCTAGACCTCTAGCTGGGAAATAGGCACTCTGGCTCCCTTCAGCTAAAAAGTCATGGTTGTGTTGTCACTTTCCAAGGGGAGGGGAAAGAGCCCTTCCACTCAGTTCTCTGCCGACTGCTGTGACAGCAGCAGTAGGAATCTTTTTCTTTGATGGGGTTTTGTCTTATTTCCCCCCTCAAGTTGTTGGCTTTAGTTTTTCACTTGGCTTTTTTCTTCTTCTGGTGTCATAACGTCTTTGCTAAGGCGTCTTTGCTAAGGCGTCTGGTGTCATAACGTCTTTGCTAAGTTTTCCCCCCAGTCAGAAATAGTTATTGCCCTCATGAGAGCTTCCCTGTGGCATCTGTGGTGCATCAGCTATCATTTAAAAGGTGCCATATGTGTGACACATATCCAAACTGGTATACTTTCCTCCTGCTAAAGGCAGAGCGGATTATGGTAGTGGTTGCTAGAAGGTTGGCTCTGATTTGGCGTCAACCGTTGCAGCATGTTGACAAATACCTGAATGCTCTGCAACATCATAATAATAATAATAATAATAATAATAATGTAATTTATTTATACCCCACCCTCCCCAGCCAAGACCGGGCTCAGGGCAGCTAACAACCAATAATAAAAACAAGTTGATTAAAATACAATTTAAAAAACAAGATAAAATACAACATTAAAACATTAAGATGCAGCCTCTTCACAGGAGGAGAAAGGAAAAAGAAAGAGGGGGAGAGAATCAACCTGATTCTAAGCCAAAGGCCAGGCAGAACAACTCTGTCTAAAAGGCCTTGTGGAAAGAAATCAGATCCCGCAGGGCCCTGGTCTCATGAGACAGAGCGTTCCACCAGGCCGGAGCCAGTGTTGAAAAGGTCCTGGCTCTGGTTGAGGCTAATCTAAGCCTGTGCTTTCTTCTCATTCTTCCGTTAGGTGTGCTGAGCTTGGAGGAGTTTAAGCAGCTGAACATTCGGGATTTCCACAAGTATATGGGCAGCCAAAAAGTGAAGATGAGTGACCTGGTGCGGAACAGCCAGCACACGTGGCTGTATCAAGGCGAGGGAGCCCACCACGTCATGCGCTCCATACAGCAAAGGTAAGAGGGACTCACAGATATTTAAAACAGAGAGAGGTTCGCCATTCCTTGCAGCCATACTTGGATCCCACTCAGTTTTATTATATTAGAGAGTTCTCAACTGATTAAAAAGCGTTTCTGTATTATGAATTGCCTGTTGTTGTTTTTCAGTTATCAATTAAAATTTAAACACGCATGGGCTCCTTTAAAGGTGCTAAAAGAATGTGTTCAGTTACAGATGGGTAGCCGTGTTGGTCTGCCATAGTTGAAATAAAAAAATTCCTACCTGTAGCACCTTAAAGACCAACTAAGTTAGTTCTTGGTATAAGCTTTCGTGTGCATGTGAAGAAGTGTGTATCTGAAGAAGTGTGCATGCACACGAAAGCTTATACCAAGAACTAACTTAGTTGGTCTTTAAGGTGCTACAGGTAGGAATTTTTTTATTTCAACTAAAAGAATGTGATTACTGAGAAGGGCATAGTAACTTGAAAATGCTCAGTTATACTTTGAAAAGGCTTTTTTAAAAAATCTCATTCCCTGACCACGTAACCACACGGTGATACAGCCAAAGTGAGGCAGTGAGGCAGCTCAGCGCCAAACTACTAGACGGTATGTTAAATGTGTATGTGCATTCAACAGGTCTTGTCTTTACTTTAAGATAAACCAATGTAGGAGGACGGTGGTGCACAGGAAAGGTTTTAACCCTTTCCTCCTGTGCTGCAGTTCCAGTGCAAATCTACCCCCACCCCTGCCCAGTAGGCATTTGCCCTGGGAAGAAAATTGGCACTAACACCAGTAGAACCCTCTTCCTACAGAACTGGGAGTGCAGTCCTAAGCATGTTTATGCTAAAGTAAGTCCCATTGACTTCATTGAGACTGCCTAGAAAGCCTCCTTAGGACTGGAACCTGAAAGCACCTGCTCCTTTTGGGTTTTTTTGGGTGTGGTTTTGTGTGTGTGTGTGTGTGTGTGTGTGTTTTGCAAAAAATGCTTAGATGATAGTGAAAGTGACTGTCCTTCCTGAGGTTAACTTCCATGCTTCTTTATATGTGAGGCAGGGTTTTCTGCATTCAAAAGAAAAATGCTTCTCTTCCATTTGATCATACAAGTGATCAAATCCGTTGTCAACTGGCAGTTCTTATAAAAAAGAATCTCAATTATGTTTTGTAAATAAACATTGAAAATATCTCTCTATGTATGTTTACACACACACACATACGCGCCACAGGAGGAGCAAATGTAAATATGATGATGATGGTTAATTCAATTTATATACAGTGGTACCTCGGGTTAAGTACTTAATTCGTTCTGGAGGTCCGTTCTTAACCTGAAACTGTTCTTAACCTGAAGGCCACTTTAGCTAATGGGGCCTCCTGCTGCCGCCGCGCCACCAGAGCACGATTTCTGTTCTCATCCTGAAGCAAAGTTCTTAACCTAAAGCACTATTTCTGGGTTAGCGGAGTCTGTAACCTGAAGCGTATGTAACCCAAGGTACCACTGTACTGCCCTTTATCACAAGATCCCAGGGCAGTGTCCAACATTAAGAACACATTTTTTGGAGCACAATAATAAGAACATAATAAAAAGCATAATTATATTCTATATCTTTGACTTAGATAGCTGCTGTGAATGTCAGTTGCTTACCATCTTGAACTTGTCGAGTAAAACATTTCTGTCCCTAGAGGTGTTCACATGTTACATTCAACAAGTGTATGATCTGTGTTGAGCTGTGCATTTGTACAGTTAGTAACATTCAACACGTATACAGTCTGTACTTAAGTGCACAGTGACAGCTGTACAAACCCACAAGCACGCACTCTTACATGTGTAGAGACAGCTTATACCTACGTTCAGTGTAATGTGTGAACAGGTACCCTATCCCAGGACAAAGGGGATGACAGTGGCATGTGGGGACATTGGTTTAGTAGCAAGTATAGTTTTTTTTTTTTTTTTTAAATATTTATTGGGGTTTACAATAAAAAATAAATATAATAAACAGTATAACATATATCTTAACATAATTTCACATTTTCTTTGGACTTCCTCACATCTCCCGCTCCCACTTTCATCGTTGTAACTTTTTGCCAGCAATTTATTATCTTATTTACATTCTTATGTCCCATCTGTATATTTATAATCTTATAATTCTCAAAAGGGTTTATATTTTCTCAATCTCACTTATTATCTTAAATTATCTAATTTGGTGGTGCTCAATTATTTATGATCTAGCATCCTGCTTAACATTCACTCAAATTACAATGTTTTTGTAAATAATTCTTAAATTTCTTCCAGTCCTCCTCCATCTTCTCTTCTCCCAGGTCGCGAATTCTGCCGGTCATCTCGGCCAGTTCCATATAGTCTATCAGTTGCATCTGCCATTCTTCCAGTGTGGGTAGATCTTGAGCTTTCCAGTGCTTTGCAAGTAGTATCCTTGCTGCTGTTGTTGCATACATAAAAAATGTCCAGTCCTTCTTTACCACCCCTTGGCCGACAATACCCAAAAGAAAGGCCTCTGGTTTCTTTGTGAAGGTATACTTAAGTACCTTTTTCAGTTCATTATAAATCATTTCCCAGAACGCCTTCACTTTAGGGCAGGTCCACCAGAGGTGGAAGAATGTTCCTTCACTCTCTTTACATAGTAGCAAGTATAGTTTAATAGTTCAACGGGCATGTCTCTGCTTCTCCTCCTTTAGGGTGATTCACTTAACCCGTCTGCCTTCTGAGATTGTGGAGCACAGTGAACCCCTGCAGGTAGTGCGATACGACCAAGGCGGGCACTACCATGCCCACATGGACAGTGGACCGGTGTTCCCTGAGACTGCCTGCAGTCACACCAAACTGATTGCCAATGAAACTGCTCCATTCGAGACCTCGTGCCGGTTAGTCTAGAGCCTGAAGAGGAAACTAACCGTCTGTAATCTGTTCTTTCCCTGTTACTCCATGTTTTGTTCTGAAACAGAGACTCCGTCATGTTTTTAGGGACATAAACATTCAAGTGCAAATCAGCTGGCCTCACTTAACCATGGAGAGGTCAAAGAACACAGCATGCATGTGTGCTTTCCAGTTATAAGTTAGTGAAGAGGAATGCTCAGTCAGCTATTCCTCCAGAACATCATGCTTCTCTATGTGGAGGCTTTTTATGCACCTGAAGACTGTTGGCAATAGGCAGGGGCAAAATTTCTCTGAGTCCTACTCTGCCTGTGACATTATTATTTGAGTCTATAGCTATAACCATGGTTCTGCTCTAAACCTGAGGTTTGTTTTTCTGTAACCTCCCTTGCTTTGCTGTTTGATTTATACATTTGCTCAGGTTGGGGGCACAGAACAGAGCATGTTTTTACTTTCTGACCTGTGAGTTGGCCCGAGAAACTGATGTAGGAATTATAGGATATCAGTCCCACTGAATTCATATAGGATTGCAGCCTAGGTCACAAAAATGGGGGTTAACCTGTGAGTAGATGGGCACGAAATCGTAACTTCCAAGTAGATGTGCATAGTATTTTACTGTTGCATTGCAAACCTGAAGGGGAGGGCTAAGCAATTTCAATAACTTTGGAGCCTAACCTGTGCTAATGGCCCCTGCCTTTCACAGCTACGTGACAGTTCTGTTCTACCTAAATAACGTGACCGGAGGAGGAGAGACCACTTTTCCGATAGCTGACAATAGGACCTATGAAGAGCTGGTAAGGTCCTTCTTCGTGGCCTGTTTTTCTTGGAAAACTCCATTTTCTTTGAGTACTTGTGTTAAACATGAACACCTGGTAGATGGCTGAGAAACCGTAATTTTCCGTGTATAAGACGCCCCCATGTAAAAAAACTCCCCCTATTTTGTGGGACTCAAATTTAAGGAAGTGGGGGGAGATGGAGAGTGGTTGAGCTTTTTGGGGGGAGGATTGCCCAGTTGCCGCAGCGTCAGCCAATCAACACCAGCTCTTGATGCAGCAACCAATACCATGCCCAATAGTCGCTGACAGCCACAGCAGCAACCAATCAAACATCCACCCTATGCACTACCCATGTATAAGACGACCCCCACTTTTTAGCATCATTTTAAAAGAAAAAAACCTAGTCATACATGGAAAAGTATGGTAATCTGCAGACCTTTAGTTAGTGAATGTGTTACAGGGGCATCTTCTGCTGTTGCCCCTGTTTTTTGCAATGCTCTCCCTGATACCATATAGGAAACACCAGCAGTTACCTGCTTCAGACATCTTTTAAAGATGTTTCCCCACTCCCGGGTTCCCCTGTTCGTTAAATTGGATCCTGTCTTTTTGATACTACAATGCTTGTTGCACTTTTGCTGCTGTTTTAATGGTTTTATGGTATATTTTTAGCATTGCCCATAGATAAAGATCAGAGCTTTCCAAACTGTGTGTCGTGACACGTTAGTGTGTCGGCTGCAGTGTGTAGGCATGTCGCATAAACGCTCCCTACGCTCATTCCAGGGCTGGAAAGGGGTTAGTTTAACCTCCGGTTTGCTATTAAAACTGAATTACTGTGTCGCAAAGTGATGTAAAACTGAATTACTGTGTTGTGAAATGACGCATGTCTGAAAAGTGTGTCACTAACATGAACAGTTTGGAAAGCTCTGCTATTAGATATGGGGCACCTTTTTAGTTAGTTCAAGATTATTGGAAGTGTTTAGTCTGATAGGGGAAGTCCAAGGATGGCTCCAGGTGTCTCAGTTCATGGCACAATCATTGTGCTGTACTAATATGTTGTAGGTGGGTGGGGATCCAGATGGTTTTATTCAAGATAACACCCCGTTACAAGGAAATCCCTTCCTCTCAGCATTCCGTTAACAACATTTTGTTTCTAGAAATATTGCAGCTTATTACATGGCATATGGTTTCATGAATGTACTGGCTATTTTGTGCTACGGATTTTGGATGTGCAAAACAAATCCTTGCTCCACCCTCCTCCCCACCAGTCCATGTTATTTTCTGAACTCCTAAAAGATTCCCACCCCTTTTTTTATTCTCTAGACGTTGAGGTTAATGCTCCCTTACGATACCATGCAAACATGAGAGCACTGAAGTGGCGCTTCAACTGCTGAACACCACCAAGCACTGTGTCTTAGCACTGTGAATTTTATACACACTCTTTTTAAGGCCAGGTGCTTTATTTCTTATTTCACCTGCAATGCACACCTCCCCATTAATTTCAGTGGAACATACTTCAAAATATATGTACTTGAGCGTGACAGGTGAAGTATGCAAACATCCTATAGCTATAAAATGTACCATATGGTTTGTTTCATTTCTGAGGTTGTTGTTTTTTTAAATCCCACCTCTCCTTAAAATCAAGACGGCTTGAAAAAATATGGAGCTGTTCTATGTAAATGGGAACATATGTAATGCTAGTATAGGAGGTTCTGTGCCTTGATTTATTTATTTGTGGTTGATTTGTTAAGTTCCTGGCACGGAGCACAATAAGGATTATTTCCCTTTTTCTCTTCCAGTCTCTCATCCAGAATGATATTGACCTACGTGACACTCGTAAACACTGTGATAAGGGAAACCTACGTGTAAAACCCCTGCAAGGCACTGCTGTTTTCTGGTACAACTACCTGTCAGATGGAGAAGGTAATATGTCCTCTCGTGGCAATCGTCTGCCAGGATGTCTGAGCTGCATTGCCCAGTGTGGTGTAGTGGTTAAGAGCGGTGGACTCGTAATCTGGTGAACCGGGTTCGCTTCCCCGCTCCTCCACCTGCAGCTGCTGGGTGACCTTGGGCCAGTCACCCTTCTCTGAAGTCTCTCAGCCTCACTCACCTCACAGAGTGTTTGTTGTGGGGAAGGAAGGGAAAGGAGAATGTTAGCCACTTTGAGACTCCTTGGGGTAGTGATAAAGCGAGATATCAAATCCAAACTCTTCTCTTCTTCTTCTTCTTCATGCCGATTTGCCAGCCAAGGGTCAATAATTGGAGGAATCCCAGGGGTTGAGCTGTTGTCGTGTGAAACCTGGCTTCTCTCAGGAGTGGTTCATGGGTTCTTATTTCCTTGCAGGCTGGGTTGGCGACCTAGATGAATATTCTTTGCACGGAGGCTGCTTGGTCACTGAAGGAACCAAGTGGATTGCCAACAACTGGATCAACGTTGATCCCAACAAGAGGCGACAGCTCCAGTTCCAAGAGGAGATGGCTCGATATACAAACAGTGCGGACGAGGACCAAAGCGAATGGACTGTGGACAAATCCTACAGCAACGTACATGTGGAGCTGTAGTGCTTGGAGATGCCTTTTCGTGGACTTGGACGAAACTTTTTTGCACTAGCCATTTTCAGCCCTCTTTCTCCCACTTCCCCCCCATCCCCGCATATCTCAGCAGAGATTGCTAGCTGCGCTCCAGCCTAGACTGGAGAAAACAAGGGACTGGATAGGGAGGTATGGTCTGGAATGCACTGTGAAAGAGAACTGGTGAGGCAGGAGAAGTGACCGTGGCTGGGTTGTTAGGGTGCAGTTCTCACTTGCGTCTTTTTTTTAATGTCTGGCTTTGGTTCTAGGTCTCTGAGCGAGCCTTCCCCATGGCATGTGCAGTCAGTCAGCCTCCAAGTTTGTTGCTCTTCTTCATCCTGAGCCATTACCCCCTGTGGCCCCTTCCCACCTGCTGTCACAAGCTCTCCTCGTAAAGCAGATCTTCCTGGCCCCTTCCCACCTGCTGTCACAAGATCTCCTCGTAAAGCAGCAAAACTGATCTCAGAAAGTGTCTCTTCTCATTCCAGGTGGTTCTCTAGGGGGCAAAGCTGTCGCTCCTAGCACTCACAGGCACAGGTCATCATAAGTACATAATAATAGGTAAACGTTATGTAAGGGGGTCTTGAGCAGCTGTATGTAAAGGAAGTTTCAGGATTGAAGGTGCTGGAGTCATTCCGGATGATTTCTAATGCTCATCATGGAGAATTTTTCTCAGGGTCAGACTCGGTTCTGAATAAGGACATGGTTCTGAAATATTTATTGTGTTGATTATCGGGGGGGGGGGGAGTGTTCAAGTGTGCAATAGCAGCTGGTGTGCTGTGTTTGTTGAGTTTTTCATTTCAGTAACTTGATTTGTGTGCTCAGTTGGGTTTTTCCCCTCTGTGAGTCTGTTTGGAAGGAGTTCTCTCCCAGCCCCAGACATGTACCACTCCATTTAGTGTCTGGTTTGGGCCAACAGCATACTCACATCATGTTCCTTCTTGCAGATGGATATATACAATCATGAACGTAAGAAGATTCCTGTTGGATCAAACTAAAGGCCCCTGTGTACCAGAAGCCTGCTTTCCACAGTGGCCAATCAGATTCCTCTGAAAAGCGGGACATGAAACTGATGGTCCTTTTCCATTGTTGCTGCTTAAGAGACAGTAGAGACGCGGGTGGCGCTGTGGTCTAAACCACTGAGCCTCTTGGGCTTGCCAATCCGAAGGTCAGCGGTTTGAATCCCCGCAACGGGGTGAGCTCTTATTGCTCTGTCCCAGCTCCTGCCAACTTAGCAGTTCAAAAGCATGCCCAGTGCAAGTAGATAAATAGGTACCGCTGCAGCGGGAGGGTAAACGGCGTTTCCGTGTGCTCTGGTTTCCGTCATGGTGTTCCAATGTGCCAGAAGCAGTTTAGTCCTGCTGGCCACATGACCCAGAAAGCTGTCTGTGGACAAACGCCAGAAAGTGAGATGAGCGCCATAACCCCATAGTCGCCTTTGGACTTAACTATCCAGGGGTATTTCACCTTAACCTTTTTGCTCAGGAGACACATGGCATCTGAACATGGAGAGCGGGATTCAGCTAATGAGTCCCATCAAGGGAAGCCCTGTGCAAGGACTGCCGCTTTGCACCCTCTGAAATTAGTTCTGGGGGAATTGGGAGAACCCCTGGAACAGCATGCGGAGGGAGAAAAGGAGGGATTATTCCACAAGGCAACCCAAAATTCTTGCCTTGATGGAGTAATCACCTAAGTGCAATGTTGAATTCCTCCCTTAGCTTTCATATAGCCATCATGGGTAGTTGTTGATTGCCTTATCCTGCATGAATTTGTCTAATCCCCTTATAAAACTATCTAAACCAGTGGCCATCATCTTGAATGCCATAAATGTATTATTCATTGTGTCCAGAAGTACTTCCCTTCAGTTTGTCCAGAATCTCTTCTGCACCATGCATAATTTTACAAACCTCTTTCATGTTTCCCCTTACTCAATTCCCTGCTCCCCAAACTAAAAAAAACAAAACCCAAGCAACACTCCTTTTCTGTACCTGTTCCAGCTCTACAATATCTTTTTTGAGATGAGGCTAATCAGAGAGGCTTTCCCCCTGTAATTGAACTTGAAGCGTGAGCCAGAGTTGGCCCTTTTCCCTTCTGTGTTGGCCTGAGGATATATTTCTTTCTAATAGGTGTCTGTAATAAAAAGGAAGTGGTGTTGGAAAAGGAGATGAATTGGAAAGGTACAGTGGAGCTTCAGTAAGATACAGAGAAGGTTCCTGTAGCATTCAATGAGACCACAGGAAGCTTGCAACTGTAGACAAACACTTTCATCGCTGTTAGGAAAGCTGGGATTAATTGCGTGGCGTTTTTAATATATAATTGAAAGATAATTTACAAAGATAATTTACAGTTACAAAATCCCTCACTGTTCAACATCTTGACATAATGCAAAATGCAGGGTTTGGTTGTAGCCATCACTGTAGAGGCTTTGGCCTTGCAGCTCATAATTTGTAATAAGTTGTATCCTTTAGGAAAGCTATCCACATTTAACCCAAAATGTATGGATCTATCTGCCATGTAGCTCTCAGTGCTGGTGTTGGAAATCCCAGACTGGCTGCTCCATCCTGATGAGCAAATATATAATTGTCTCATCCCCCCGCCCGCACAAATATTTTTATTTTGACATGATTGTTTCCTCCTGATGCCTTGAGGTTCTGAAGTAGACAAAGCTGCCTTTAAGGTGGCCGTCTTGCAGCTAGTTATCTAGCCGGGTGCCTCCATTGCTGTCCAAAGGATGCTAAGTTTTATGGCATTTTCCTTGCTTTGATAAGTTGCCATTCCTACACGGTAGCTCTCCCTGAAGACAGAAACTGATGTTATTGTGGAATGTTGATTGTTGTATATATTGTATCAGTTTATGTCGGCAGCAAGTGAATTTCCATTCCAAGGAATGAGTGCATCCCATGCATCCCTTTTTACTGGGGTCCTTGTCGATTGCCTTAGTTAGAGACCTGTGCAGCCTGTGACCTTCCAAGCCCAACACAGCCCACCAACCTGGCACATGCTTAAAAACTTCCCCACTCTGCCACCTTATTTTTGTAGTCCCAGGCAGGTCCCGGTTGCTTGTAGTCAGCTTGGTGGGTCACGAGTTGTGTAGATCAGCCTTAGTAGTGTGCTTTATAACGCAGAAAGGTTAAGGCTTGTGACCACTACATGGCCCTGCCAGATGAAAAAATGTCACCCCAGTCCTCCACAATACCCTTGTAAGCTTCATTGATTTTGGTGCAGGTTATTTTAATGAAATAGGCCTAAGGTTGCGACTTTTCTGCAGTCCCGCTGCAAGGTTTTGTGGGGTGAGGAGAGTGAAGTAGGTGTTCTTCTGATGGGATACAACGAGGAATCAGTATCCCTGAAGCGGCTTGCTTTCCCTGGTATGACTTTGGAAATTTAACCGCATAGCAGATAGTTTACAAGCCAATTTAAAGTTTTTAGCGGTCCCCTTTAGAAACTGTTTAATAAGAAGAGTCTAGACTCAGCTCAAAGGTCCTGTCTCATTTAGTACTTATGAAATGCCAAAAGGCTGGACATGAAATAGACCTCCTATTTTGCTGTTCATTTCAAACTAGGACTTTGCAATCTTGTTTTGAGTGTGTTTGTGTGTGTGCTAGAGAGGCTATTCACCTCTAACTTGAGATATTTATATTTTACTAGCAGAGACTTGAAGTGTAGAAGAATGTAGGGCTTTGATTGAGGTTTAAGAAGCCATGAATTGGATGAGGATGTGATGCCACCTTTTTCCAGTTTGCAATCTACAAAACCAAAAACCCCTGGGCCACGAATGGGGAAGCGCTGCAAGCAGTTGCATGGCCTGTGGATTGTGCAGTATCCCACACCCAGGACCGCATGGATGTTTGCCTGGGCTCAGCTACCTGTACTGGAGTGGGGGGAGGGTGGTGTTAGCAGAGAGGTTTGCTTTGTGAATCATGTCCTTAATTGCCCCAAAGGCATGACATGCGTATCCAAGCCCACAGCTGAACCCTTTGCTAACCTTAGCTAATATAAGTGACTTGATGTTGCCGGTTGCATTGATAGGTAACTGGTCAGCATTGGATTTTGTATTTCTGTGTGTTCCCTACACTTGTGTGTTTTGCAAAAAGTTGTTTTTTTCCCCCTTATTATTTAATATTTATTTTATTTATTGTTTTCCACACACAGATGTCAGGTAGCTTGTCTATCCTGCAAATAAAAGTTTGAAACCTAGCTGTTATCTGTACATTTTCTTTGCGCCTCCCATTCCTCATTGGGGTATGAAGTTATGCATTCCACAGATTACTATTTTCTACTCTTAAGAACTGGGGCACCATCTAATTTTGTAGTGGGGCCCAAAGCAAGTCTCTGTTCATTAGTCTCTTGGTGCCTAGAATTTCCAGGCTTGGCGTTAAACTGAAAGCAATCCCCCCACCCCACTCATCTATTTATTTTCTGCTCTCTCTGACTGTAAGTGATTAAAATGCTTTTTCTATAAGCATAAGATTTTTATTTTTTTAAAGTGATGATGTTCTTGCCCGTTTTCCTTTATATCCAGTGGTGTTATTCCTAAAGCATTTAAATTACAAAATTAAGATAAAGCCAGATGCAGCTTTTTCTGGGAGTTTACCTTAGTGAAGACCTCACTTGGAAAAACAATATAACTCAGGTGGTTAGGAAGGCCCAACAGAGACTCCATTTTCTCAGGGTCTTGCGAAATAACAATGTTAAAGAACAATTGATGACCTCTCATATTGTATCATGGTGTGGTACGTTGACTTGACAGCCACGGACAGAAAGTCTTTACAGAGGGTGGTGAACACAGCCCATGATATCATGGGCTGTCGCCTGAGCCCGCTAGATGACATAGCAAGGGATCGTTGCCTTAGGAGAATGAGAAAAATTCTTGGACGATTCACACCCCGGCTAGCACCTCTTTAATCTTCTACCCTCGGGCAGGAGATATGGAAGTATAATCAGTCGTACCAACAGCCTAAAAAACAGTTTCTATCCGTGGGCTGTTAGGCTGCTGAACGGAAAATAATATAGTGCAACTGACTAAAGGGGTTGGTGTGTTGTGCTACAAGCACACAGAGTGCAATGAGATTGAGTGTTTGTGGGGAGAAGAGGGAGGCTCGGTTAATTTCATTGTACACAGGTTGTACATTGGCAATAAAGGTATTATTATTATTATTATTATTATTATTATTATTCTCATGAAAGATAAAATCTCTTGTATGTCTCTTACACCATGATCCAAATAAAAAAATTCCTTCCTGTAGCACCTTAAAGACCAACTAAGTTAGTTCTTGGTATAAGCTTTCGTGTGCATGCACACTTCTTCAGATACACTGAAACAGAAGTTACCAGATCCTTCTATATATTGAGAAGGTGGGGAGGGGTATTACTTAGAAGGGTGGTGGGAATCGGAGATTGGCAGATAGCTGAGATGAGCCTGTTGACGACTCTTAACGACTGTAATAGGTCTTACAGGAAAAGGCAAGGGGTGAGAAGGTGAGAAATGGCTTAGTCATGTATAATGAGATAAGAATCCGATGTCTCTGTTCAGACCAGGTTTCTCCATTGTTTTAAGTTTGGTAATGAGTTGTAATTCAGCAGCTTCTCTTTCCAGTCTATTTCTGAAATTCCTTTGTAGTAAAACAGCTACTTTGAGATCTTGTATAGAATGTCCTGGGAGATTGAAGTGTTCTCCTACTGGTTTCTCTGTTTTGTGATTCTTGATGTCAGATTTATGTCCGTTTATTCTTTGGCGTAAGGTTTGGCCTGTTTGTCCAATATAGAGAGCTGAAGGACACTGTTGGCATTTGATGGCATACACAATGTTAGACGATGAGCAATTAAATAGTCCCGAGATGGTATGTGTGATGTTGTTGGGGCCAGTAATGGTGTTGTCCGGGTGTATGTGGCAGCAAAGTTGGCATCTGGGTTTATTGCAGGCTCTGGTGCCAGTGTCCGTGTTAAGTCTGGTTGTAGTATTATTGTGGGTTAGGAGTTGTTTAAGATTGGGTGGCTGTCTGTAGGCAATGAAAGGTCTTCCTCCCAGAGCTTGAGAAAGAGAACTGTCATTGTCCAGGAGAGGTTGTAGATCTCTGATGATGCGTTGAACTGTTTTAACTTGGGAGCTGTATGTGATGACTAGTGGAGTTCTGTTATTTTCTTTTTTGGGTCTGTCTTGCAGCAAGTTCTCTCTGGGTATCAGTCTGGCTCTGTTGATCTGTTGTCTAACTCCATCTGCTGGGTATTTTAGTTCTGAGAAGGTTTGCTGTAGATCTCTTAGGTGAGAGTCTCTGTCTGTAGAATTGGAACAGATGCGGCTGTAACGTAGTGCCTGGCTATATACAATGGACTGTTTGGTATGTTTGGGATGGTAGCTAGAGGCATGTAGATATGTTTGTCGGTCAGTTGGTTTACGGTATAAGGTGGTGTCTATGTGTCCATCCTGTATTTTTATAGTAGTGTCCAAAAAATGTATTTCTTGCATAGATTGATTCATTGTAAGGTTGATTGTGGGGTGAAAATCATTGAATTTCTGGTGAAAGGTGTCCAGGGTCTGTTGACCATGTGTCCAGATGATAAAAATATCGTCAATGTATCGTAGGTACAAGAGAGGTTTGAGTGGGTAGGAGTTTAGGAAACGTTGTTCTAAATCTGCCATGAAGATGTTGGCATACTGTGGGGCCATGCGGGTGCCCATTGCTGTGCCGCTGATCTGAAGGAACAGGTCATCACTGAATTTGAAGTTGTTGTGGGTAAGGACAAATTGGCAGAGTTTGGTGGCAAGGTCCGCTGTGGTTTTATCTGAAATGGTGTTCCTTATAGCTTGTAAACCATCGTTGTGTGGGATGTTGGTATACAGAGATTCCACGTCCATAGTAGCTAGTATAGTATTGTTGGGAAGATTATTTAAAGATTGTATTTTCCTCAGAAAATCTGTGGTGTCACGTACATAGCTGGGAGCACTGATGGCATATGGTTTCAGAACAGAGTCCATATAACCGGAGACACCCACTGTAATAGTGCCAATACCTGAAATGATGGGGCGTCCTGGATTTCCTGGTTTGTGTATTTTAGGTAGAAGATAGAAAGTTCCTGGTCGAGGTTCTGTTGGTGTGTTGGTGAGGATCTGTTCTTGGATGTGTGGGGGTAGCTCCTTAACAATCTTGTTCAGTTCTTTCTTGTATTCTTGTGTGGGGTCTGAGTCCAATTTTGTGTAAAAGGCGGTATTGGAAAGTTGTCTGCGAGCCTCCTGAATGTAGTCAGTTTTGTTCATGATGACGACAGCTCCCCCTTTGTCTGCTTCTTTAATTATAATGTTTGGGTTGTTTCTGAGATTATCTATGGCTCTCCTTTCAGCATGGTTTAGATTTTGTTGTAAGCGATGGTGTTTTCTGGTTACATCTGTTTGGATTCTGGGCGGAAGCAGTCAATGTACAAGTCCAGTGTGGTATTGCGTCCATCAGGAGGGGTCCATGTGGAGTCCCTTTTTGTGTAACACTTTTTCAGTGGTAGTTGGTGGTCAGTGTTCTGTGTTATCTCATTATACATGACTAAGCCATTTCTCACCTTCTCACCCCTTGCCTTTTCCTGTAAGACCTATTACAGTCGTTAAGAGTCGTCAACAGGCTCATCTCAGCTATCTGCCAATCTCCGATTCCCACCACCCTTCTAAGTAATACCCCTCCCCACCTTCTCAATATATAGAAGGGTCTGGTAACTTCTGTTTCAGTGTATCTGAAGAAGTGTGCATGCACACGAAAGCTTATACCAAGAACTAACTTAGTTGGTCTTTAAGGTGCTACAGGAAGGAATTTTTTTATTTCGACTATGGCAGACCAACACGGCTACCCATCTGTAACTGGAACCATGATCCAGTTTTAGGAGCAAATGCTCCATTTGTAGACCTTTATTGTGAGCCATGTCCTAGTGCTTCAAACACAAAGTTAAAGCAGGCTATAAAAAAAAAAGCCTTTGATTATATTGTGGAAATGACAGGTTGACAGTTTTTCAACCCTGGTCCCACTTTTATTAGCTCCAATCTAGTCACAATCTTGGTTATATTCTGCGAATGCATGTCTTGATATGAAAACTGCATGGGGAATGTTTTTATGGCTTTTTACATAGTCAACTAGGTCACCTTTTTGATAAGTAACAGCCAGATAAATCCTGTATTTAAATTATGCCAGTATCAGAAAGATACTGTCTCTGCACTATATCCAATGTGTGTTCCACCCAGAACAGGAGAGGAAAACACATACAGGTAAGAAAACTAAAATCAACCCCACGTGTCCCTGGAAACTCCTTCAGTACAAATCAGGGACTACTGAAAGCAACATCAACATGCCGCTCACATGTAGAGGGAGTTAATGAACTCAAGGTATTGGAGATGTGGCTGTGGTAGCTACCGCTTCATCGCATGTGATGTGATGACCCAGCAAGAACCCTGCGGCACCTGGTTCCCAGATAGCCCAAGTTCCACTCAGAGGAAGACCCGTTTAAATGAATGGACCTAAATTAGGTGTGTTGATTAATTTCAATGGTTCTACACTATGAATGGGATCGTATGAGCTGTTCAACAGTGGACGAGAATGTCTTGGAAGGTAACACTGCGTCCTTATGAGGTTTTTAAGCAGGGAATAGTTGCCCACTTTTGAGGCATGCTAGAGCTGTTGATTTTCTTGCATAGGCTGGTGGTTGAGCTGGATGAACTCTCTGGGAGTTTCTGTAGAGTTTTGGAGAACTCAAAAACTTGCTATCTTGTGGACCTTTTGGTTGGCCTAATAAAAACATTGCCTGAATAAGAACTTTGGGAGCTTTGGGGGGGGGGGGGAACCCTGCGGTGGTGGCTGAGATATACCAGAATGCTGGAAGGACAAAAAAAAACCCCTATCATCATCTACTCAGTGGTCTCAATATCTCAGCGCCCTTTATACATTTGAATGCATGGCTTGCCATTGTCAATCTCATTTAGATAGCTATTTGGACACATGGATTGCCTACCTATATGTTTAAATTGGGATGGATGGTAGGGCTGCCATACATCCATACATTACCAGGATTTTAAGGGCGGAAGGGACATCCAAGGGGAATTTCAGGAAGGCAGCAGCTTGTTCTGGATCTTTGGCAAGTTGTGGGTTTTTGGCAACCCTAACTGATGGGATTTTAAAAAAATATCATTAAGACTTTTAACATTTATCATCATACACAAATCATAATAATTTTACAAATAGGATTCTCAGAATCCCCAAACTTCCCTCCACCCCATCCGTAGTTTCCCCAGATATTCTTTTCAAACTGCATCATATCATATTTTCCATATTTTCTTAAATCTCAATTTTTATCATAATTCTCACTTCGTTGCAAGTGTTTTTAAAAACCTGCCAATGTTTTCAGTTGTTTACAGTGTTCTTTCAAGTAACTTAAACCCCCCCCCCCCCCCACTGATGGGAAATTATCACTGTTAATGTCAGCTGGTAACCTTACTTTTATTTTATTTTAAATTTTATTTTCTTCTTGTTTTGGCACATATATGCACATACTGTGTGTGTGTGTGTGTGTGTGTGTGTACATATTATGTGTACTGTGTGTATAGCTATAAAGGTTTTCTATTTACCTTTTGCCTTAATATAGCTATGTATATACAGTATTTATCTATTTAGATAGAGCTGTGGCTTTAAGAAATTATCTTCCTGCCTTTGCCGGCCTTTAACTACCAATCAGTCTCGGCGGCCTGGGAGAGAACTTCCGTTGGCCAATAGCATCCCTCCGTGTCTTCGGAGCTCGGAAGATGCCTCCCAATTGGTTCATGGGGTCTGCGCCCGCGCGCGAGAGAGAGCGAGGTAGGGCGACCTGGTTTCTCGCGATATGGTGGCCCCTGCTTTGCTTCTCTCCCTCCCGGCGCTGCCACGCGGGTCTGGCTTCTGCGAGCGTGTGCGCGCACCTTCCCTGCCTCTTCCCCAGGCTGTGCACGAAGCTCTGGCTGCAGCGCCCCCGCTTCGCTAAGCATTAGGCTAGAAGCATTCTGTGGCTTAAACCAGGACGGGGTCCTGGGGGCGCCCAGGTGTTGCTGGGTCAAGACTCCCCCCATCCCTGACTTGAACCTCATGCAGCTGCCGACTATAGGTAGCCTCCCTCCGCACTGCCGCATGCACGCCCACTTTCCCTCCTGCAAGCCCTGGTCTGTGGAAGCTTCTGCCACAATAAGTGTGTTGCCCTTTCCACTTCGGGCAGTAATGTGTCCCAACAAATCCGCAGTTTCTCCGGCTTAAGCATCCCATTCGTTCTGTGCCTGCTGTTCCTCCACGGCGAGCGCGCTCATTTATCCAGTCTCTCCCATTTATATATTCAATCAACGGCCCTCCCTGATTTTGTTTCGTATCTGCCAATATAAGAAGCTGACCAAAAGTTTGCCACACACAAAAAATACTGTTGTGCAGCGGCATCCAGGGGCTTCTCAGAACGGGCAAGTACACTCCTGTTCAGACCACTTTTACTATCAAATAAAAAGCCCGGTCGTTTACCAAGTGCTTCGGAGGTTAAATCATTTCTTTGTCATAAGAACTGAGCAAAGTTGGCTTGTTCCCATTGTACAGATTTTGGTTAGAACCAGCAAAGCATCTTTCATCCAAGACTTTGGCTGAGGTGGGATTTGAACAGAGGCCTCTCGGATCTAAACCGAGAACAGCATTTACATTTGCTCTCTCTCTAGCAGGTGGCATCTCATCCCTGCATGCCAGGGGTGGGGACCTTTTTTATTGTCAAGGGCTGCATTCCCTCAGGGGTAGTTGGGGGGGGGCACATGGCTGGTGGTGGTGGGTAAAATTGGAGCAAAAAGTGGACAATGCACTCCCTTCTCTCTCTCCCGGTTCGCTTCCTTCTTCCTGGCTACCCCTTTTTCTTCCATTTTTCCTTCCTTCCTATCTGCATGAAATTAGGCCAGGGAACAAGGTTTCCCACCCCATCCCTAGTGCTCAGTGATGTGAGTTACCTGCTAGCTAGACCATGCTGACTTTTATCTGGAGTAGCTCTAATCCCGCTCCAAACAATTTCTACCTTCCAAGCCAAAAAGCAGCTTACTTCTGTATCCATCACCTCAAGCTGTGGAATATCTGCAGCATTTATTACTCTTCCCACCCCCTTCTTCCTCAGATGTCTTATGTAAGAGGAAGCAAATCGACAGGAGCCCTCACTTCCGATCCTTGTTCAGCGATGGAAACTGAACTGCTGCTGGCTCCTATCACAGCTCTGGAGATTGTGGATGATCACCTTGTTGCAGGTATGCGGTAGGGCCAGAATATCCTGGGGCAATGGCAGCCCAGAAGGTAGCCTTCCCGTGTTGCTGGAGTCCCAACTCCCAACAGCCGCAGCTGTGGTCAGGGGTGGTGTGAGTTGCAACATCTGGTGAGCAGAGTCCTTTCCGGTGGGCAATGGGTAACATTATGTCAAGTGTGTCAGATACCACACCATGGCACTGAACACTTGGTGAAATGAAACATGATAATGGAGGGCTTGTTTCAAAGCCAGGTTCTACCCAGCTGAATAGCCAAGCAGAGCAGGAATCACAGCAAGATAGTGCATTACAGTGGGACAGGCAGGCACCAACTCAGGGGAGGAGCCCAGAGCTCCTGCAAGCTGGTTTATTGGATTTCATAAGTCCTGTTGCTGGGGAAATGATGCTCCTAGAGATGATGGGAAGTGGGGGATCTATCAGAAACCTGTTCCCATATCAAGCAAGGCAAAAGTTGTGGGTAACGTGATTCCACAGGGACAGTTTGACAAGAGGCCGTGCGAAACCTCCATCAGAAGCAATACCAGATTCGGCCTTGGTGTATCTTTCATATTGGGACCAGGCGCTGCTGAAGGTGTACCTGGCCTGGTATGGAGGTTGTGTGTGGATCATGTTTGTGAGGATGGATGCTACTGGGAAGAGTACACTATATATATAGATCAAATGAGGTGATTCTAGCCTCTTTTCCTCCAGGTGAAGGACCCTACCTTGCCATCTACTCCCTGGAGCCTGATGCCAGCCAGTCATCAAGATGCCATAAGAAGGTCCTTCGAAACCATAATGTCCATGGTATCAAGGAGCAGCAGGATGCGGCCCCAGGACCAACCACCCTAGCTGTCTTTGGAGGCAAAGGCCTCGTCGTTTTAGAGCTCAGCTTCCAGGGCGGCACGGCAAAACTAGCCAAACTCTTTCCTTTCCGCGAGCTGCACGACTGGATCTGGGACCTGCAGTGGTTGGAGGCACCTGGCTGTGTGGCGTTAGCCCTGGGCCACAACTCACTGGCACTGTATGACTGCGCTGGCCAGAGGACCCTTCGAGAAGTGCACTGCCAGGAGAAGTGCATCCTCTACTCAGCCCACCTGGTTGGGAGCAGCTGGGACACGCTGGTGCTGGTGGCTGGCACAGTCTTTAACCAGCTGGTGGTCTGGCGCGCAGCCGACCCGCCGGACGACACAGGCAGGGTGAAGCCCCGAAGCAGGATCAACGGGCACAAGGGCGTCATCTTCAGCATCTGTTTCTCTGAGAGCAAAAGCATCTTGGCCTCGGCCTCAGATGACAGGAGCCTGCGGTTGTGGGGCGTCGGCGACCTCAGGTCGCCCCCTGACCCTGTCCCATGCTTGCTGGTGTGCTACGGGCACCAGTCTCGGGTCTGGGCGGTGCGCCTGCTCAGCAGTTACATCCTCAGCATTGGAGAAGACGCCGCTTGCCTCGTGTGGAACTACCAGGGCGAGATCGTTCACCGTTTCAAAGGGCACAAGGGGCGCGGCCTCCGGGCAGTCGCCGCCCACAAGAGGCGGGGCTGGGTGTTCACAGGCGGGGCCGATTCTGGCATCAGGCAGTGGCTCCTTAAAGGGCAGGGCGACGGCGGGAACAGCCTTGTGCGGCTGGACTTCCCCTCACCTCGCAGAAAAGGATCTCCCAGAGCGGTGAAGCTGGTGGATGTAAACCACCTCCTTGTGATGACGGACGCTGGGGCCGTCTACGCCTATGACTTGACCTCTAAAGCCTGGGCGTTGGTCCTTGAAGATGCTGCGTATCGGTCCTACAGCCTCCTGGAAGTCTCCGTGCTCATCAGCGGCGTCGCGGTGTGTGCCATGGGCAACCTGTTGGGACAGGTTAAAGTCTTCCCTCTCTGCAGCCCTGCAGAAAGCAAGGAGCTGAAGCTGTTCGAGGGGAAAGTGCACAGCCTGAGTTGGGCCTCCTACACAGGGCAGGATCCTGGCGCTTGCAGCCTCTTCGTTTCTGGAGCAGCCGGTTCCCTGCTGTGGCTGGAGGTCTCTCTTGGCCCACCCGAGGGAGTCGCTGTGATGGTGAAGCGATGCTTCCGCCTGCCGCTCTGCAAGCAGCGATGGCACACGTGCGCCGCCTTCACGCCCCAGGGAGAGCGGCTGCTCTGCGGCGACCGCAGGGGCTCCCTCATGCTGTTTGAGTGCAAGCCAGCTCAGGCCTTGAGCAGAGGAGCAGGAGTCGGCTCCTCGGACCCAGAGGAGGTCTCCGGTTTGCCTGGCCCGGCCTTTCCTCTCACAGGGGAAGAGCCGCTCGCTGAGGGCCCCGTCTCTCTGCTCTTTGGCCTACATGGAAAGCTGAGCGTCACCTCCATCACCTGCCACCAGGACTTCGTCTACAGCACCGGCCGGGACAGCTGCTACCGCCAGCTGCAGGTGCAAGGCCGCCAGCTGCGCGTGCTGAGGAAGCACAGGCCATGCAAGGGCCTGGAGTGGCTGGAGGAGCTGCGCTTCGGCCCCGATGGGAGCATGTGGGTGCTGGGCTTCCACGCTGACTGCTTTGTTCTCTGGAGCGCCAGCAGCAACGAGATGCTGCTGTCTGTCGCCTGCGGTGGCGGCCACCGCTCCTGGAGCTACGCCCACTGCCTCCAGGTGGGAACCTTTGCTTACGTCAAATCCGGGGATGTGGTGGTGCACCAAAGTCAAGACGCACAAGGCGGGCAGCGCATCCTCAAGGAGTCCCTGCACGGGCGGGAACTGACATGCGTTTGCCACATCGGGGTTTTGCAGGCACCCGGGCAGGAGCCGCTGAGCACCCTTGCCACCGGCAGCGAGGACGGCACGGTCAATATTCTGACCTACAGGGCGCAGTCTCGTACGGTGACCCAGCTTGCGGCTCTGGGAGACCACATCTCAAGCGTGAGAGCTCTGGCTGTGGCCAAGGACACTCAGCCCAAGGCAGGAGGGATCTCTGCCATCCTCTTCTCAGCTGGAGGACGTGCCCAGATTGAGTGTTACCGGATTCTGCTCAGCCCCAGCCATGGCTCTAGCGGCGGTGTGGTCCATCAGCTGGTCCACGTGGCTTCTCACCGCCTGGATGAGCAGTGGGACCGCAGGAAGAACAGGCACAAGCTCGTCAAAATGGACCCAGAGACCAGGTAGTAGCTGTGGCCTTTCCCAGGAATGTGTATTCTTAGGCAAGGGTCCTGGGTTCTCAAAGAGCAGTCAACCCACACTGGGGATGTTATTGATGCTCATATAGGGAATGTGAAACCTGCACCCTCTCTTGCTAACCCCTTTACCAACAAACACCCCCCCCACACACAAGCACACACACACACAGGCTTTTCCTATTGTCACACAAGTGGGCACAATATTCACATCCAGCCTGGAAGACTTTAGATAGATAGATAGATAGATAGATAGATAGATAGATAGATAGATAGATAGACAGATAGACAGACAGACAGACAGACAGACAGACAGACAGACAGACAGACATAGACTAGACTAGACCCTACCCAATTATTTTGGCTGCAATTTGTTTTAAACTTATTTTAACATATTTTTAAATGGCTGTAACCCGCCCTCAGATCTTGTTTATTTTATTTTATTTATCAAATTTGTATGCTGCCCTTCATCCACAGATCTCAGAGTGGTTCACAGTATTATTAAAAAGCACAAAATCAGATGATGACAGGCGGGTGAGAAATCAAATTAATAATAATAATCCAAAATACGGAGACGGGTCTAACAATATTGTAGCAACAGGAGATTAAAAACAAAACCAGTAGGATAAAACAATGTGAATAACAGCAGCAAAAAATATATAAAGGTCTGTTTGCTTAATTTTCCAGTCTCAGAATTCCCCCCTTCCCTGTTCTGCTGTACTCGTGCTAAAGAATACATTAGTACAGAGAGAATAGGGAGGACTTTGGGCGCCGAGTCCATAGTAGGGAACACGTGCCACTTTCCAGCTTTTGTGTGTGTGTTTGTAACTTTTTCACTGCTCTGGGTATGGATAGTGTGTCTCAGAGAAGGTAACTGATAACTTCTGTGTTCCAGGTATATGTCTATTGAGGTCCTGGCTGGTGTGGAGAACCCAGAGCTTCCTGGTCCCTTGCTGTTCCTAGCTGCTGCTTGCAGTGATGGCTCTGTCCGGTAAGGAAGATGGTTGGGCTCTCCCTTTTAGGGGCCTGTATAGCTGGGGTGGGCTTTTCCCACCTGCCTGGCAAAAATCCAGAGATGGGAAGACGAGGGGCAGAATGGAGTAAATGCTTCTTCCTACGTTTCCCGGAGCAGCACTTTCCCCAAACTAGAGAAGGGAACATGAACAGAAAAGAAGCTGTAGCCCTTGGTACAAAGGATGTGGCCCTTTCCTCCTCTTTAAAGTTGGAGACTCTTTTCCTTGTACTGACTTCACTGCTCTCATGTTTGCATAGCCTCTTCCTGCTGCTTGAGCATGCCCAGAAGCTGCGGCTTGTGGCAGAATCCTTTCACCATCAGCACTGCGTCCTGAAGGTCCAGGCGTTTGCATGTAAGACAGCAGGTGGAGGAAGGTGAGATGGAGTGGCTACACCCCACCCCCGGTGTGCTTGAGATGCACCTCCCCTGAGTTTACTACTGCCGACCCATCAGGCCCTAGAAAGCTAATTTTACCCATTCATCTTTCTTTTATAGAAGGCACTTGTTGAGCAGCGCTGCCACCGACGGGAGCATTGCATTCTGGGATCTTGCCCCTACTCTTAAGCTTGCTGCAGAGGCCTTGAAGGCGGAAGGCACAGAAATGAAGCTTCTGGGTAGGTGGTTGTGTTGACTGCCCTGTTCGTGCACCCTTAAAGTTGTTATTGTTTATTATATAACCGGGACAGCTCAGTGGGTAGAGCAGGCTTCCTCAACCTCGGCCCTCCAGATGTTTTGAGACTACAATTCCTATCATCCCTGACCACTGGTCCTGCTAGCTAGGGGTCTTGGGAGTTGTAGGCCAAAAACATCTGGAGGGCCGAGGTTGAGGAAGCCTGGGGTAGAGCATGAGACTTAATCTCAGGGCTGTGGGTTTGAGCCCCATGTTGGGCCGAAGATTTCTGCATTGCAGGGGGTAGGACTAGAAGAAGAAGAAGAAGAAGAAGAAGAAGAAGAAGAAGAAGAAGAAGAAGAAGAGTTTGGATTTGATATCCCGCTTTATCACTACCCTAAGGAGTCTCCAAGCGGCTAACATTCTCCTTTCCCTTCCTCCCCCACAACAAACACTCTGTGAGGTGAGTGGGGCTGAGAGACTTCAGAGAAGTGTGACTGGCCCAAGGTCACCCAGCAGCTGCATGTGGAGGAGCGGGGAAGCGAACCCGGTTCACCAGATTACGAGTCTACTGCTCTTGACTACTACACCACACTGGCTCTCTAGATGATCCTTGTGGTCCCTTCCAACTCTGTGATACCATGATTCTATTTCTTATACTCAGCCCATGTGATTGGGTTGCCCAGCCACTATGGGGATGCAGCTCCCAATGAAAGAATGAATAAAGCAAAAATAAATACAATTCAAATCTTAAAGCCTTCCCAAACCAGGGCTGCCTTCAGATGTCTAAATTTATATATTTGCTTAACTCTTTGACATCTGCTGGAAGAGCATTCCACTTTACGCAAGGAGGGAACCTCCAAAAGGTCCTCGGTGCTGGACCTCAGTATCCTGGCTGAATGATGGGGGTGGAGACGCTCTTTCAGGTATACTGGGCTGAGGCCGTTTATGGCTTTAAAGGTCAACACCAGCACTTTGAATTGTGCTCGGAAATGTGTACTGGGATCCAATTTAGATCTTTTAGGACCGGTGTTATATGGTCCCAGCACCCGCATTCTGGATTAGTTGTCGTTTCTGGGTCACCTTCAAAGGTAGCCCCACGTAGAGGATATTACAGTAATTCAAGCGGGAAATAACCAGAGCATGCACCACTCTGGTGAGACAGTCTGCAGGCAGATAGGGTCTCAGCCGACGTACCAGATGGAGCAGCTAGACAGCCGCCCAAGACACAGTGTTGACCTGCACCTCCATGGACAGTTGTGAGTCCAAAATGACCCCCAGGCCACGCACCTGGTCCTTCAGGGGCACAGTTGCCCCATTCAGAAGCAGGGAGTCCCCCGTACCTGCTCACCCTGTTTGTGACCCTCCTTTTTCTTTTCTTTTTTAAAATATATAAATTTTATTAGTATTTTCCACACAACAACAACACGAAAGATACAGAAAAATAACAATACACAAAACACAAAAACCAACATTAAAACACACCAAAAAAACAAATCCATATCTTACAAGCTAATAATATAAACACTAAAAAGAAAAACAAACATTGACTTCCACCAATCCCACAGCACCTCCTTTAGCTCTCATTGTGTCTTCCTGTTTTCCTTATCATCTCTATCCTATCATCTCAATATAAATCCCTCTTTCTTATCCTTTCACTTCACAAGGTTATTCCAGACTCAGCCAGATTTCTGTCCTCAAACCTTGACTTTTAAGGTATTCATTTAGGCACTCACGTTCTTTTTTTACTTCACTTTTTGGTTTTTGTCTTATGTCTGTCAATTTGGCTAATTCTAAGTATTCTGAAAGCTTACATAACCACTCTCTCCTAGTGGGTAACTGATTCCCTTTCCAATACTTAGCCTCCAGGATTCTTGCTGCAGATGTCGCGTATAAGAAAAAGACCCTCCTTCTTTTTCAAGTGTATATCACCCTTTGCGCTTACTCCCAGCCTTGTACACTTCCTTTGCCTGTGTGTGTTTTCCAGACCTGGGTACCCCAATCCTGACCCTCCAGGCTCACAGCTGTGGAGTGAACAGCCTCCACATCCAGCAAGCAGCTGCCGGGCATTTCCTAGTGGCCAGTGGCAGCGATGACGGCTCCATCTCTCTCAGCGCTGTTGAAGTGGATGCTGGAAGCGACGCCGACCAGGAAGCCGTCGCCGGGACCGGCATCCGCCTTCTCAGAAACTCCTTGAGGCTCTGCGCCCATGCAGCTCACGTGACGGGGGTGAGGCTCCTGCAGCCGGACTTTCTCCTCTCAGTTTCGGTGGACCAGCGGCTGACGCTCTGGCACCTTTGCGAGGACAGCCTGTCTTTCGTCAGCAGCAAATTCTGCCACGTGGCCGATGTGGCTGGCCTGGAGTGTTGGGAGGCTGAGGCCCGTGACTGCCACAGCGTGATCTGTGGGCAGGGGCTGGAGATCCTCCGCTGCAGCCTAGATGTGCTAGGTGCAGAAACAGAAAATGGTGTATGAAGGAGTGTGGGCTGTGCAGCCGCCTAATTCTGTTGGGGTGCAGAGGAGTTTGAGCGACCAATAATAATAATAATGATGATTTATTATTTATACCCCGCCCATCTGGCTGAGTTTCCCCAGCCACTCTGGGCGGCTCCCAATCGTGTTTTAAAAACAGTGCAGCATTAAATATTAAAAACTTCCCTGAACAGGGCTGCCTTCAGATGTCTTTTAAAGATAGGATAGCTGCTTATTTCCTTCACATCCACAGGGTAGATGCCACCACCAAGAAGGCCCTCTGTCTGGTTCCCTGTAACCTCACTCCTCGCAATGAGGGAACCGCCAGAAGGCCCTTGGCGCTGGACCTCAGTGTCCGGGCTGAACAATGGGGGTGGAAATGCTCCTTCAGGTATACAGGACCGAGGCCGTTTAGGGCTTTAAAGGTCAGCACCAACACCAACCAGGGCACAGAGGGCTGTCATGCGAAAGCAGCAAGGGCCGTAGGAAATATAATAAATAATAATCATCATAATTTTTTATTTATACCCCGCCCTTCCCGGTTCAGAAAACCGGGCTCAGGGCAGCTAACAACAAATTTAAAACGCTTAATTGATGCAGCAGAAAACAGCATAAAATACAGCATAAAACGGGAATAACAATAAATAAATAAAAATACTTTGCCCCTCTCTTCAGAGAGAAACTGCTTCCGCCATAACCATGCAGATACTGTCCCTGATACGATATAGCTTGCCTGCTTTTCTTTGCCTTGTGACTTGTGGGCAGTCATACCGGAGCTTCGCCAACCTATTTTGACAGAGGGCCTGTGATGAGAAATGCAGTAATAAATCAAGCCCACCCGATGCCAGTCCCTCTGCCTCCGCTGGTTAAATGGCTTAAAATGCCTTTTCCTTGCAAATATATGTCCTGGATTTCAGCCTCCTCTTCTGATTACCGCGGAGAAACATAGGAAGCTACTTTATACCAGGACAGACTTCTTTGTCCAACTGCCCCAGGGTTTCTCCAGGGTCTTTCCCCTTGCACCGCCTATTTGATCATTTTAACTGGCGATACCGGGGATCGAACCTTCTCTGTGCAAATAACGTTCTCCGCCTCTGAGCTGTGATCCTACTCCTTAAGGAGACCTAATCCCAGCCTGCAGGATGGCCAGATGAATCCCATTCACATGGATTTGGAGAAAGAGCTGATCACCTGGTGCCT
This sequence comes from Podarcis pityusensis, assembly GCF_964106645.2. Classification (NCBI taxonomy): domain Eukaryota; kingdom Metazoa; phylum Chordata; class Lepidosauria; order Squamata; family Lacertidae; genus Podarcis; species Podarcis pityusensis. Next base: position 106,202,718 of record NC_138029.1, read on the forward strand.
GCAGTCCCCTGGGCCCACAGAACTTAAAGACCCATCCTCCCATTGCGGAGGAGGGTTTCTTGTCCCACTGCCTACAGGCTCAGAATTGCTACAAGATCACTGGAGTGTCAGGTGCTAGTCAGTTCAATGGGCAGCGACATTCCTGTGTGCATCTGCTGAATGACATCCATTTAGACTGTAGCACTGATAGAAGAGGACTGCGGAGGAGTGGGGATGTTCACAGAATGTCTACCCAGGTGAGAGATGGTGTTTTTTTAAAAAATAAATAAATAAAATAGAGTTGTATACATACTGCCCTTCATCCGTAGATCTCAGGGCGGTTCACAGCATAAAAACGCAAGATGAAAAACACAAAACATATGGAGTAGAATTGGGGTGGGAAGTTCAATCATATGATCCATGTTTGGTGCAGGAATTGGGATGGAATGAGAATATCCTGGAGGTACAGACTTGCAGGGAAATGGTTAGCTTTCTGTCCGTCCGTCCCAATTACAATAGGAAATGCTTTTGAGTTTTCTCTGACCCCCCAACACAATTTCTATTTCCACCAATCAAGATTCCTCTTCCGAGTCAGGACTTTTCACTTTTCGGCTGCTGCCGCTTGTGGCACCTGTTCAGAGGGATTTGCTCGGTTGCGCGGAGTATGCTGCTCCTGTCCTGCACTCAATAATTCAGCGGTTGAGCCCTGGAGTGGCTGGGGTTTCTGGCCCCCCAGCAGCGCCATGCATATTTCATGGTCCAGATTGCAGCAACGGGGAGGTCACACCAAGGCCCCTTTGTCTGCAAGTTCAGCACGTGGGCGCTGCTGTCACGCACTGCCGATTCCCAATGGCCTTCCATCTATTTGGCTCCTGGATGAACAGCTGAGCTTGCTGCAAAACAGGGCGATGCCGTCCCAAGCTGCACTGATAGTGGGATTCACCCAGTGGTGTAGGTACCAGAAGGACGCCGAGTAGCAAGCTCTCCAGGCCGTTCCAGACCTCTCCAGGCGCTGTGTGGACCACCTTGCTTCCTTGTCATTGCCACCAACAAACCTGGGATGCTACAGTTCGGTCCACTCAAAAATGCCGTTCCAGCCGCACTTTGTCCCCAAATCCAGGCAGAGAGGGGCTGGCTCAGAGCAGCCACAGGAGATGGCACCCCTGGAAGCAACAGGCCTGCTCCCTTCGGTGGCTCAGCGAGGTTCAGCCCTGCCCACAGCCAGTGTCACCACCCACCCCGGCTGCGCCATGAGGATGAGTGTGACCCCCGGCTTCAGGAGGTGCCAGGGCCATGCAAGGACCAGAGAAGATCCTCCCAAAAGGAAGTGCACAGGCTGGCTGGAGAAGGTAGGGAAAGCCCTATTGGTGGGGCAGAGTGGAGATATTGGTGCATTGCCAGGGACAGATGTATCTCTGCAGGGAATTAAACTCAGGCAGGTCAGAAGTCAGGATGGCATTGATGCAGAGGACCAGCATCCATGAATATTCCTGCCTTCACAGCACAGCTGTGTTTGCTGGTGGATACCTGGCTCCAGGGCACCGTTTGCCAAATGTTCACTCCTCCTTTATAGTAAGACAGTGCCTTCCAGGTGGTGTTGGCCTTGCAACTCCCAGGCAGCCAGACTTAATGGTTAGAGGTGATGGGCGCTGCAGTCCAGCAACTTTGGCTACGCTTGTCATTAGGCAATTAGGATACACAAGGGATACCCTTAGGGCTTTAAAATTCACTAGGTCATGGCGCTAGCCCTGGTACTGAGCCTGTGCTGGAGAAGAAAGCTGCCCGGCGGTGCTTCTGCATCCCTCCATTCTGGTTTACTGGTTTCAGGGCAGAGGAAAGGACCGGCCATTGACAAGGCTGAACAAGGGGTGTGTTAGCTGAGGCTGGGATGTACTTGCAGGACTGTGTGAGATGCTCCAGCTTTACTGAAGTCCCATTACAGAGTTGCTGGAATAGATAGAATGATCAGGATTATGTATTATTCCTCCCTGCAGCAGGGCAATGCATGCTTTCTGCTCGTGGTGTTCTCCTAAGACTTTTGAGAGCCAGTGTGGTGTAGTGGTTAAGAGCAGTAGTCTCGTAATCTGGGGAACCGGGTTCGCTTCCCCGCTCCTCCACATGCAGCTGCTGGGTGACCTTGGGCCAGTCACACTTCCTTGAAGTCTCTCAGCCGCACTCACCTCACAGAGTGTTTGTTGTGGGGGAGGAAGGGAAAAGAGAATGTTAGCCGCTTTGAGACTCCTTAAAGGGAGTGAAAGGCGGGATATCAAATCCAAACTCTTCTTCTTCTTCTTTTGACCAGCAGTACAAACTCCACTGCTGTACATCAAAACAGTTGCCCACCAATAAGAGAGAGTTTGAGGTCCACATAGTCCCGTTTACACCTGCCCAAGACTCACAATAGCTGCATATTGGGACTGAAACTGAATAGAGAGCCAGTGTGGTGTAGTGGTTAAGAGCGGTAGTCTCGTAATCTGGTGAACCAGGTTCGATTCCCCGCTCCTCCACATGCAGCTGCTGGGTGACCTTGGGCTAGTCACACTGCTCTGAAGTCTCTCAGCCCCACTCACCTCACAGAGTGTTTGTTGTGGGGGAGGAAGGGAAAGGAGAATGTTAGCCGCTTTGAGACTCCTTCGGGAAGTGATAAAGTGGGATATCAAATCCAAACTCTTCTTCTAGTATGTGCAGGTGTTATACCCCAAGAGTCACAACCCGTCTCTCACAGATTGCTGTTTGCTTTATTGAACTACAAAACTTAATCTCCTATATCTCTCCCCCCCCCCACGTCCAGGTAGGAGCTGCAAACAAGCACCAGAATAAAACTGCTCCCCAGACTCCTTTAACCCCAAGGCAAAACAGGATGGCTCTTCCCCAGATTCCCAAAGGAGGCAAGGTCTTTGGTGAGGCTCTGGTGTCTGACACTGTCCCACCTGCCACTGGCAGGATTGCAGAGAGCCTGGCGCTGGGCTAATGCTCTCTTGCTGGTAGTTGGAAGGAGGCTGGGCTGCTGTGAGGGGAACGCAGCAGGTTCTAGGGCTGCTTAATGTTGGGGCGTCCATTGGGTCCCTGGCCTCTGTGGAGGGCACAGAGATCATATGCAGGGGCAAGGGGCTTTGCGGGGAATGCAAGCCAGAACAGAGGGAGCAGGGAGCACCTCTGTTTCTCAGAGGAAAGGGGTGCAGGCTGACACTTGAGCCCAGGGCTTGAGTCTCCTGCCTCGCGCCTCACTAACACTTGCTCTGCTCCCATTTCTCTCGCCTCAGAGAAACCAGGCCAGAAGCTGCCAGGCCTCCCTGCCCGCTTCTCCCACGCCAAAGCAGCCCCTTTGGGCACTCCTGACATGGCGCCCTGGACTGGGCCCTCTCAGTCCGAGACCTCCTTCCATGCCCTTTTCAAGCCTGTGGTGTCCTTCTTGCACAGTGTCCCTTTCTCGGCAGCAGGAACTCCCAGCTCCTGCAGCTTCTTCCAAGACCACCTCGGAGAGAAGGCGCCGGCCGCCGAAGGGGGGCAGCGGCCGAGGACCCTGCAGCTCCAAGGCAAGGCGAAGCAGAAGGCAAGCCGGAGCAGAGGCTCGCCCAGGCACTTCCGGAGCAAGTGGCAGGGGGTGAAGCTGCCGCCCGTGCCCAGCATCACCAACCTCAACTTCAGCCGCAATTTCACCTTCTCCTTCTTTGAGCTGCCTCCACATCAGGGCCCCCAGTACTGGGTGCAGCGACAGCAGCTCATCCGCCTCCTCATGAAGCAGCTTCAGTAGCGAGCCCTGGCCTACCTGTGGGGCGCTGGGTGCAAAACAAGAGGGACGGCCGCCAGGTGCGGTGGGTGGAACGGGCAACTTGCACCACCTCTCACAGGAAGATATGCTAAATTCAGCTTCGAGCCTTGGAGAGAGCATCCTCCCGGTTATGGTGGGGCCCACAGAAATATGATACGCACAGCCCCCATTCCATCAGCTTGCCTCGCTGCTCCACAATGAAGCTGCTAACAGGAGACGCTGGACAATTTGCCAACACTGGCAACATCTGAGTCCTCTTTCCCTCCCTTATCCTTGTCCTAAGCCGCAAGCTGATGCTGCAGACAGGAGCCTCTGCCCACCCTGGCATGCACAGAGCAAATCTTTGCAACTGCCATAGACAACAAACCCCCACCTGCTCTAAGCAACAACTTTGCCTTCTGCCCAAATGGCAGGCAGACATCTGTGTTGGTGTGAGGCTATGCAACTTCGTTTACAAGCTTTCTTTTCTGATACGGGTGCCAAAGATTTTCCGTATGTGGGTAGGACATGGCCTAGATGGGGTGTCAGTCAGCTCAGAACAGAATAAAAACAACCAGTGAACCACCATTTGCATCCATCCTCTGTGCTTTCTTTTGGATTGCTCATATGCCAGCTTTTGTTGTGCCTTCGGCCCGCTGGGAGCAAAATGGGAGGGATAAAAGCAATGCAACCACTACAGTGCTTAACCTGTGGCTCGCCCCCCGGGGGGAGTTTTTAGCCTCTATGTTCCTAACTGGAATGTCGCAACTTTGGCTCCACAAAGAATTTCATCAGGCCCCCACCATCCGGAATGTAGGCGAAGTCTGTGCCCTCTCTCCTCTCCAGCATCATGCTCAGGTCGCTTTGGTTCAAGTCCAAAACATTGCATGTATCCGGGTCAGGCTGAGCTGTGAGGGGTGATTGTCCAACAGCAACAGGCCACACGCACTCTCCCCATTCTTGATCATGTGACTGCGCTGTCCATTGCTCCTCGCAACAGAGCTGGCCAATGGGAGGGCTGGGGCTGGTTGCCTGTAGTCACCCCCTGCAGGCTTGCTCAGATCTGGCTCAGAGGAGGCAAGTGGAGGGTGGCCAGGGCACTGCAGAACACTTCTCTCACTGCTCTCATCAGCTGCAACCGGGCAAACATCTGACCGAATAAGTGGGGACGTGGTTCCTGTTGGGAGCAAAAACAGGATCGTCACAGGGGCCTGGTGCAACTCTCCGCTGCTCTGAGGGCTGAGTGGCGGGTTTGTGCCTTCCCTTAATAGGTGCATTTCTCCATTAGTGCGCACGAACAGGGCCCCCTTCATCATGCAGAGGGCGCTGTGTAGACCTGAATTTCGTGGGAACGAAGGCTAATGTGCTGGAAATTATGTTATTGACAGCGTTCTATGCTATGACAGCGGTGTCAGTGACAGCATCAGCTGACTCTGAGTTATTAAATTGATGCCTGTCACTCTCACTGAAAGGCAAATTACACTTGTGGGTTTAGGCTCATAAAGCTGATCCTTTTGTCTACCTCTTCACCTTAGTTAACGTTTTGAAAATATTAGTACATCCTAAATGGATGCTTCTAGCTAGCAAAGCTTCAGAAATGAGCTTCACATGGTGGGAACAGAAGTCTTTGGAGCCTTCTGCTCCAAAACTAAAGGTAAAGGTAAAGGGACCCCTGACCATTAGGTCCAGTTGTGACCGACTCTGGGGTTGCGGCGCTCATCTCGCTTTATTGGCCGAGGGAGCCGGCGTACAGCTTCCGGGTGATGTAGCCAGCATGACTAAGCCGCTTCTGGCGAACCAGAGCAGCGCACGGAAACTCCGTTTACCTTCCCGCCAGAGCGGTACCTATTTATCTACTTGCACTTTGACGTGCTTTTGAACTGCTAGGTTGGCAGGAGCAGGGACTGAGCAACGGGAGCTCACCCCGTCACAGGGATTCGAACCGCCAACCTTCTGATCGGCAAGTCCTAGGCTCTGTGGTTTAACCCACAGCACCACCTGCGTCCCTTCCTCTTTATCACGATTCTTGCAGAAAAAATATATGCAGAGGATATAAAATAGAGCGGGGCTTCTTTTTTCCACTAGGTATAGTACAGCCTTAGCATGGATGGCTGAAGATGCCAACACAGCCTCCTGACTCAGAAATAAATAAAATATGCCAAGTTATGCCCAAGCTGCACCTCACTCTTCCCTTTATGAAAATGGTTAAACAAACAAGGAAGCCAAAGTTCACCATAGTTTCCTGTTCTGTACAAACCAGGAAACCATGATTGATGGTTTCTAAGCAAGCAAAGATGTGAAGCTGCTCAAAGATGGGTTGCAGATTGTGGCTTATTTGGAAATCATTAACTGTAGTTCCAAGTTCAGACACAACAGGACACCACCGTTAATTTCAGTTTCCTGGCTTAAAGGAGGAGCGAAATAGCTGCTAAGGAGCAGTCTGCAGGTGGACAGAGCTCAAGACCTTTTCTGGCATACGAAGTCAGGGAGCTACAAACCTGAAGCTGGCCACTCCCTAGGCTTCGCAACTCTACAAAAACCGAGCCTTGAATCCAGATTTGAGGATTCAAGATCAGTATGTTTCAAAACAAGCCTATTACAAGTTTACCTGACTTGTAGCGAATGCACCTTTCTGGCCAGGTGTTCATTATATGGAAATAGCCTGAGCCGATGCAGTGTGGACTTGCAACTCACTGTATATCGCAGCGACTCTCCTCCCAGAGCACTTACCCCTAGGATATGCACCCGGTTGTAGTAGGAACTGAAGTCCATGCTCAGCTGGATCAGGAACTTGCAAATCTGCAACGCAAAGCGGAGCGATGCCAGATTCACCTACGGGCACACCCATAAGAGGAAGCCAAACTGATAAAGGGGAGGGGGGAAGGCAGCCCAACAGCCCCACCTCACAGTATCTGAAAACTCAGCTCACCGACTCCGTGCTGGCTGTGACTCTGAGCCCAGCGCTGGAGATGGGCACCTGCATCACTTGGCCCAAGATCTCCTGGAAAGGCAGGATACTGTTGAACAACAAAAGCCATTCGCCCTGCAGAAAGAGAAGACACATGTGGGAGTCTCAGTAGGCCAGCCTTCCCCAACCAGATGTTTTGGACTACGACTCCCATCATCCTTGACCACTGGCCGTGATTTCTGGGGCTGATGGGGGTTGTAGTCCAAATCATCATTAGACCTATACTCATCCCCCAGTTTGTTAATCGGCAAGAAGGGAACCAAGCAATGAGATTTCAGACACAAGAAGCACAAGCACCTGACTGTGGTATAGAAGCACACGTCGGTCTGGATTCCGTGAGCTGATTTGTGCAAGGCAGGTGTCTTGAGGCCTGTTTTGTAGAAGAAAGTTTGGACAAGACAAATGTTTTCAGGGGCGCCCCGAGACGTTTTGGCCCTCGAGGCAAAACGCCTTGCTGCTGCACCCACAATGTTGGGAGGGCGCGAGGCTCTGCAAGGGCTTCCCTTCGAGGAAAAGCCCTTGCAAAGCCTTGCCACCCTACCAGGCTGGGGGGGGGGGTTAGATTCGCTAGGGGCAGCAAAGATGGGTAGTGGAATACTCGGCTGCTCTGCTCCGGCCAAAGCCTCCCTTACCTGGGTTGCTCCTGCAGGGGGCAGCACAGAGCGTCTGTAGGGGAACCGCTTCTTGCCTTTCCGCTGCCTGAAGCGGTTGCTTCACCCCGCTTCATGGGTGGGCCGGCTCTGCATATTTCAGACCCCCCTCCATGCTTTCTAGCAGTTGCCCTAACTTGGCTCAACCTGCCAAATGATGTTTGTGTTCCCAACAAATCCAGCTGATCCTACAGGAGCAGCCCTGCAGGCCTGGATAGATGTGCAGGTGGTGACCATTTCACACAGGGGTTCCATTTCTGGCCCCTGTGCTTGTCAGCGGAGCATGTATACATGCCCGCTGCCCCCATTCTGCCTTCTTCCAGGTCCAAAAGGATCCACGCACTGAAAACCTCGCATCAATTGGATGTGCCTAAAATGGTCGCCGACTGTATTCTTTTGTTTACCTCTTCTCTGAGAGATGCGTAGTTCAGCTCCGAAGGTTGAGGAAAGGCTGGGTACAGACCTGGAATTGGATGGGAGAAATTTGTTACCATAGGAGCATCTTAGGCAAAAGCCTTTTGGGGGACGCAATGATAGCCATACCAGAGGATTCACATTTCCTGCAGCAAAACTGCAAACCTGCCAATTACAGATAGCCATGCAGATTAAACCAACATTCCTAAGTTTGCTCAGTTTTTTTGTAATGGATTCCAACTGCAACTAAAAAGTGGGTGGGGAAGCTGCAATATTTAGGAGTTCTAAAGGGCAAAATAAAGGGCTGCGTGGCATTTTGGGAGAGCAGCAATAAACAATGCATAAAAGGGAACAGGAGCTTGGGCCGTGGAGAAAGACATAAAGGGTTATAGTCAATGCGAGCTCTGCTCTAGAGTAGACCCACTGAATTTAATAGACTTGACTAACCTAAATTCACTAATTCCAGCAGGTCTACGCTGAGTAGAAATGAGCTGAAGGCAGTGTGTGGGCACACCATCCCTCAACCGCTAGAGCTACCACTTTGCCCTTCTGGGTTCTAAGTCTGGGAGACACTGCGTGCAAGTTTCAAAGTCTGCCTTTGTAGTCAGGAGGGGTGTGTGTGTGTGTGTGTGTGTGTGTGTGTGTGTGTAAGGGGAAAGTGTCACAATTCCACACATGGCGAAAGTTTTAATATCGGGTACCTTTCTGAATGCTTTTAACCAAGCCAAGGATCCATAGTTTCTGGCCACCTGCTACAAATCACTGGCCAATGCAAGGGACCCTCCCTGCTCCAGAAAATTCATTATGATAACAACCATGGCAGGCTGGCTGCTCCTAGTCCCAGGACCAACGGGACCCCACAAGCACGACAGCTCCACAATCAAGTTGTTTCCTTGAATCCTGAATCAGGCGACTTAAGTACTGCCCCAGCTTCTCAGGGAAGGTCCAGGCCAATTGTCAACTAATTCACAGAATCATGGCCGCTGTGGCACAGCCTGCGTGAAGAGGGGAGAGCTCTCACCTTGCTCTACTGCCCGCTGGTATGTTTCAAAGAGTGTGGCCAGCCGAGCACAGTTGTACATCACAAAGGCTCCACTCTTGGTCCCTTTGGTGGAGATGCTGGTCTCCTCCACATCCAGGAGAACCTGAGGATGATGCAAAAATCAATGCTGGGTGGGGGGAGTGGAAGCAGGCGCAGAATGTCAGGTCTAGCCCTATTCCCAAGAAGGCCCTGGCCTCCCCTACAAGCTACCAAGGTGCTCCTCTCCAAAGAATGAAAGTGAAGGGAGCACCGGCCACCATCTATCTATTTCCACTTTCCAGAAAGGGTGGCCTTGCCCAGGCCAACCCAGACTCCCTCCTCCTGGAAGAGAGGGATTCTGACAAATCCGCCTGCATAAGGCTAATTTTGTCTGTTCATTTGCAACTGTCCTTTATTCATGGCCCATCACATCCACATCTGTCAAGGTGATGATAATCACCACCCCCTTCCCTTGGCCCAAAGTTGCCTGTTGCATTCTTCCGATTCACTCTAAGCCAGTTTGCTATCTTCCTAAGTCCCCAAATTCATCTACACTCCCCAGTGTTGCACTGCCTCTGCCCACTGTCCCCATACCTGCGCACCTAATTACTCTGTTAAGAAAGGGTTATGGGTTTTCTTTTGTTTTGTTTTGGAGTGAGACATTCCCAGCTGCTGTAACTTGGGACAGTAAACTGAGGGAGTGGTAACTGCTACAACATGAAGCGTGAGTCATGTTTTAAACCAGGCATAGGCAAACTCGGCCCTCCAGATGTTTTTGGGACTACAACTCCCATCATACCGGACCACTGGTTCTGTTAGCTAGGGATGATGGGAGTTGTAGTCCCAAAGAAAGCAGTTCCACGCAGCTGAAATTATACCACTTCCACCCATGAGCAACCCAATCGCCTCCTGACTGCGAACGCAGCACACCTGAAAGGGACTCCTCCGCTTACCTGGTTCCGATGGGTCGTGCTCAGCATCTCAAACCGGATGGCAGCTGATGTCAAGACGCCAACTGTTTCCGTCCAGGTGTCGTCTAAAGGAAGGAAGCCAAAAAAACGGACCAGCAGTTACAAAACCATTGATAATTGAAAGCATTCCTTTTTTAAAAGAAGCTTTTGATTCTATTACCACTTAAGGGCTCTTCTCTTTTGCTGCTGTTTCTTAGTTTGATATGTTTCAATGACTGGGTTAACCGTTGTTTTAATGTTTGCTTTCATTTCTGTAAGCTGCTCTGACTGACTCCTTTATGGCGGGGGAAAGCACGGCTATAAATTTGTTGGATAAGTAATTTATAAATACTGTAAATTAAAATGGAGCTCAGTGGAACTGGAGCGTTCGGTGGAAGAGACCACTTGGGAGCTGGGGCGCATCCAGGAGGAAATGCTTATGGTTCCCCTGTCCGATAGGGTAAAAGGAAAGCCCAGTAGACTCATAATAAAGCCTTTTCAAGCAGTTGGGCAAGACATCCAACTGAAGTGGGCAAGAAACTCAGAATAATAGGAAGAACAACTCCCAACGTGCCAGCTGTTAGGACACATCTAAACCTCCCAGAAGCAGAAACAAGGAGACAGAAGAGCACGCAACAAATGAAGAGACAAACTTTTACCTTGAGAGAGGTCTCCATATTTCAGCACTGAAGCCTCATACATCTGGGAGTTCCGCAGCCTGTAAGCAAGGAGATGATGCAGCCCCTCAGAAAAGAGAACATGTCATACCTACAGTGCCACGGGTGCAAAACCAAATGCTGAATAATACTAGTGCTGGTGGGGAAAGGTGGGGAGAGAGACCCCATCCACATGTGCAGGCTCAGTACAGTGGCACCTCTGGTTGCGAACGGGATCTGTTCTGGAGCCCCGTTCACAATATGAGCAGAATGCAACCTGCGTCTGCGCGGGTCGCGATTTGCCGCTTCTGCACATGCGCGTGACATCATTTTGAGCATCTGCGCATGCATGAGTGGTAAAACCCAGAAGTAACCCTTTCCGGTACTTCCGGGTCGCCACGGGACGCAACCTGAAAAGACGTAACCTGAACCGAACGTAACAAGAGGTATGACTGTACCGGCAAAGTTTCTCAATGCATTCTTTTGGACCACAATGCCAGGAGCCCCACCACACTCAGGACTCTGGAAACAAAGCTGTTTGTCCAAAGTCAAGTATGAGTGCTTGAGACAGCATCACAAACCAGCTGCTTATTAAGCAGCTGTAATGCAGCGATTTCCATGAGCGACCAAAAGATAAGCGCAGAAAACCCAGAAGGTAAGCGCAAGCAAGAGCGTGCTTTCATCGGCAGCTTGTCCTTGCAGAAAAATAACCGCTCCACTGTTATTAGCAAAGCGGAAGGGTCCTGTGTAGGAAGGGTCCTGGCAGAGAGAAGCAACTTACTGGAAATACTGAAGAGCACCCATGGCAGAGGCACAGCGAGTGACTTTGACAGGCCCACAGACAAGGTGTTTCTAGGGAAAAAATAGATAACAAAGCATTAGTTGCCCGCAACCACCACATGCCTGCTTTTTGCAACAGAAAGAAAGCTCCCCAATTGGTATAAATGGGAGCTTTCCTCCTCTCTTAAAAAAGAAAAAAAACGGAGGAGGAAATTCCAAATGGAGCTGCAGTGAGGTCAAAGGTAAAAGTCCCTTCCCCTAAGCCACGGTCCCAATCTGACCCCGCAGCAACCCAACGTAGCAGGAAGAGCTTTACACACAGCTTGTACCTAGAAAGAAAGGGCACTCCTCACCTGTGAAACTGTGAGCACTTGTGGGGCTAGCAGCCTCAATAGCAAGTCCACCTTCTGCTGCTGGAAGGCCTCCTCGCTGCTCACCACATGCACAATGCAACAGTGCTTTACTGGTGCAGCCACCTGCAAAAGAGCAGCAGCTCACATGAGATGCAGAGACCACACAAGGGGGTTGCTCAGTTCACCCCTGGCTGAAGGTTTTCACCTGTCTACTCACTGTGCACTGCAGGGCCACACGCTGCAGCTCAGCCACATGACGCAGCTTTTCCTCTGTCACTGAAAAGGAATGAATTATTATTATTATTATTATTATTATACATAGTTTTATTTGCATGCTGCCTTTCCACAGTTCAAACCACACTCAAAGTGGCTTACAACATATAAAAAAATACATAACTATAACGTAAGAAAAGTACTCATAATCCGATAAATTTTAAAAATGCAAAACCAAGCTGAAAATTTTCCATGCCAATCACAACAAAATATAAAATGAAAATACAAAAAAACCCCAACAGCAACAACCCCCCCAAACAATGCCCCAGCCCCACCTTTCCTACAGACAACTCAAGGTGGGATACATGGTTGTCCCCATGCGCCCCGCCCCAACCCATTATATCCTCACAACAACCTTGTGAGGTTGGTTGGGCTGAGGGTCAGTAACTGGCCCCAGGTTACCCAGTGATTTTCATGTCTGAGTTAGCACTTGAACCCTGGTCCAAGCCCCAGTCCAGCACTCCAACCACAATGCCACAATGGCTCTCAAGAAATATTGTGTGATGGAGGTTCAGTTTCTGCTCTGTCTGCTTCTGCAGCTCTAGAGCTCTTGTTTCCTAGGGCTTAGTGCAACCAAGTGGAACTAATTTAACCATGATCCAGGCACAGCTATTTCCTTGATAAAAACACCCGTCAGGTCACTAGACTTGGTATAACAGCATTGGACTGGGTTTCCAATTATTTTATATAGGTTAGGCTAAGTGAAAGTGACAGACACAAGGTCACTCAGTAAAAATTAAAACCTTTTTCTCCCGGGTCCCCTAGTCCAAGTCTAAGCGTTACACCACAGTGGCTCCCATATTAGCTTGGCAAATCATCTTCTCAATCCTCAACCTACATTGTTGTGAAGGTAGATACAAAAAGATCCTTGTCTTAGGGATAAGGCAAGCATCTGTTTAAAAACGATAAAATAAAGCGCCTACCAAGAAAGACGTCCACATTAGGGTCATAGCCCTCCAAGTCTTCCTGTTCCTCCTTAAGGAACCCTTTCAAATGCACTTTGCACACAAACGCATTCTGCTCCGTCTGGTCAAAAGTGGCATGAGAACATTGGCGAAGATTTTCCTTCATGGCTTGAATATCCTCAGGGCTTTGGGAGGCTTCCAAACCTGAAGGCCACTCAACTCGTAGCCGATGCAAGAATCTATGGATTTCCTCATCAACCGAAGATGGGACCAGGTGTACATCCATCCTGAAAGGCAAAGAACCACACATAACATTGGCCATACAACTGTCAAAGTGAGCAGAAGAAAAACTCTCCATATTCTACACAAAGAACAGCTAAAGGTCCAGTATGGACTGAGTGCTGTATTTAAAGGCTTGACGGCAGAGCACTGCTTTCCAAAACTGAACTTCTCCTCTACAAAAATGAAGGTCAGAACCAAGAGCTCTCTTAAAAAGCAGGTAAGATTCTCAGAATGTTGCCGAAGTCCTAGAAAGGACAATACAGTGGTACCTCAGGTTACATACGCTTCAGGTTACAGCCTCCGCTAACCCAGAAATATTACCTCAGGTTAAGAACTTTGCTTCAGGATGAGAACAGAAATCGTGCTCTGGCGGCGCAGCAGAAGCAGAAGGCCCCATTAGCTAGAGTGATGCTTCAGGTTAAGAACAGTTTCAGGTTAAGAACGGACCTCCGGAATGAATTAAGTACTTAACCCGAGGTACCACTGTACTGTTCTCTCCAAAACACAGCACATTCACAGCTATATAAGCAGCTTTGAACTGTGGGGAGGACAAATGCTGCAATCGTCTGCATGCCTACTTAAAAGACAGCCCCACTGAACATTGTTGCATCTACTTCTCATTGTGTGTAAAGTTGTAATAAACACATAAGAAAGCCACACATGTTCCTGGATCCGTGACTGACAATTAGAATAGGTTCATCGAGTTGCATCTACTAACCCTTGAGCTCGGAGTGTGCCTGCGAGGTGGTCAGTGACCAAAATGGCTCTCAGGTGACTCAGACTCAGCGAGTTCAGGCCCTTGCAGCTGTGCAGGGGCACACAGTTCAGGAGGATGCTTTGCCCATGGGCAGTCTGAGGGAGCTCCGCATACACAGGAATGGCTTTCAGGATCTGCTCAAAGACAGCAGGCCTCTCTAACTGCACAGTCAGTCCAGCTGGGCTCTTTTGGCAACTCCGGACGGGTGGCAACCCTGGGCGTTTAAGTGAAGACACACTCTCAGCAACGCCATCGGGAACCTGTTGTGATACAAGAAAAGGCAGAAGAGTCAAGGAGCGTCGGCTTCCTCCTGGTTTGGGCTGTTCAGGAGCAGAAACAAAGCAGTTCACCATGTAGTTAGATTTTTTAAAAAAAAGCCAAGCCAAGTTTCAAGCACAAATAGATCACAGCTAGGCTTTCGAAGCTAAAATGCTGTGGGTGATGTATCAAAACCTGGTCTCTAGTTCACTAAAACAATCTGCTGCAGGGAAAGAATTAGTAGGTGACTTCTCCAGTCAAGTAATGTCTAAGATAGCTGGAAAGAGGAGTATAAATAAAATATGGAGTGATAAGTGTTGGTGCTGACCTTTAAAGCCCTAAACAGCCTTGGCCCAGTATACCTGAAGGAGCGTCTCCACCCCCATCGTTCAGCCTGGACAGTGAGGTCCAGCGCCAAGGGCCTTCTGACGGTTCCCTCACTGCGAGAAGTGAGGTTACAGGGAACCAGGCAGAGGGCCTTCTTGGTGGTGACGCCTGCCCTGTGAAACACCCTCCCATCAGATGTCAAGGAAATAAACAACTATCTGACTTTTAGAAGACATCTGAAGGCTGGGGAAGTTTTTAATGTCTGATGTTTTATTGTGTTTTTAATATTCTGTTAGAAGCAGCCCAGAGTGGCTGGGGAGGCTCGGCCAGATGGGCAGGGTATAAATAATAAATTTATTATTATTATTATTATTATTATTATTATTATTATTACAACCATAGAATTGTTGTACGAGACCCCTAGGGTCATCTAGTCCAACCCCCTGTAATGCAGAAATAATAATGATAGTAAATCACAAAGCACCACCTGACAGCTGGAGGTGGCAGGTACCTCACAGGGGAATTAACTATTTGCATACCAATAAATGGATACAGGCAAGGCAGCCCCGCCCCCTTTTCGCGAAGGACACGCCCCCTTACCTGTCCGTCCGCGAACATCGCCATCAGGGCAGCCTGCGGAGCCAGGAAATCCCTGCTACGTAAGTTCCGGGCGCTGCTCTCCTTGAACCAGACCGGGCCGCGAGCATCGACCCCGGCCTCTCCTCGGAGAGCAGCGTTCAAGGCCTCCAGGGTCTCGGAGACAGACAGGCGGCTCTCGAGCGTCTCCATGGCGACCACAGGCGCCGGCGACTCCGGAATTCTTTCCTGGAGGGCGGGGGAGGGGGGAAGTCCGCCCGGTTTTCCAGGATGTGATGTCATGATGGAAAATAAACATAGAACTATAGTATAGACTGACTTCCGGGTGGAGCCAAAGCCGGGATGGGCATCGTAGGAGTGGGATTCTGCCAACCTTGGTGTTGTCGAGTCTTTGGGCACTTTAAATGACAGAATTCTATTTTTTTTATATGGCATAAGCTTTTCATCAGGTCCACCGAGGCTTGCGCCATAATTAGTTTCTTACAGCACATTGTCATAGCCATGTCTACTCAGAAGTAAGTCCTGTAGAATTCAATGTAGTTTACTCCCTGGCAAATGGGTATTATTATTATTATTTGAATTTATATATTGCCCTATGCCCGGAGGTCTCAGAGCGGTTCACAGAACAAAATCAAAATATATAATCAAAATAAAAACAGCAACCCAATAACCCCCTAAGATTGTAGCCCCAGGCTGTATATACATACGTAGCCTTTGAAAACACACATGGGTCATAGCATTTTTTGTACATAGCGGTTTGCAATCCTGCATGCCTTTGCACGATAACGTAGTCTAAAATGGCAGTTACTAGCTATGTTGTCTGTACGCACAGGTGGGCACGTTGAATTGCATTTGCTGCTTTACTGCCTATTTGAAAAGGTTCTTTGGAGCTCTTTGCAATCTCTCTTTGTTATAATGGACCTGGACAACTGAGTGTCATCAGCAAACTTGGCTACCTCACTGCTCACCCCTCACTCTAATGATATATGAAAAAGTTAAAAGCACAGGTCCCAATACAGTTTCTTGGGGAAACTCCACCTTCTACATTTCTACATTTATTCCTGCTTTCTGGTTTTTGCTACTTAACCAATTCCTAACCTACAAGAGTACTTCGCCCCTTGTTGCATGGGTGCCAAGCTTACTCAGGAGTCTTTTGTGATGTAACATACAACATTTTTGGGAACTATATTTATAGTTTTGAATCTATCAATGCTTAATTGTTGTAGTTTTTTGTTGTTTTTTTCATACCTATGTTTTTAGCTGGTCCTGTTTTATCCGTAAGCCGCTAGGACTGGAGTCCCTTTCAGGGGAAAAGATGAAAGATAAATTTTCTTCTTCTTTAGTGATCAGTTGTATCCGAGTAAGATTGTCTTTCATGAACACAGTCTTAACAGTGAGTCTGTAAGTGACTGTGAAGGCCAATTCTGGATCCACATGTCCTTCCACAGTGGGGACATAGGTTTCTGGGCGGGAACTGATCACAGTGAAGGTTTGCCAAATGTGCCTTCCTCTTAACATGTTTCCCTCTCGTCCTGAGTTTGAGCGTTTTCAAAGCCCACGACTGATCTCCAAAGGCTGTTCTCCAATTGGAGCACTCGCAGGCCAGTGTTTCACAATTGTCCGTGTTTCTCCTACATTTTAAAAGATTTGCCTTGAGAAAGTCTTTAAACCTCTTTTGTTGTCCACCACTATTTCGCTTTCTATTCTTGAGTTGGGAATAGAGTAGTTGCTTTGGAAGACGATAATCAGGCATCGGCACAACATGACCAGTGCAACGAAGTTGATGTTGAAGTATCATTGCTTCGACACTGGTGGTCCTTAAGAGTAATTTGGAAGCAATCCCACTTAATAGGATCTTGAAGAACTTGAGTGTTCATTTTGCGCCTTGGTTTCCTTCCTTGAAGCCTGCATTGAGGTATCTTGATAGCCAACATAGAACGCATTAATCAGTGATCTGTCCAGCAGTCATCGGCACTCGTCATAGCTCTGGTAAAGAGCACATCACTTGTAAATAATAAGTGTGCCTGGTATGAGAATCTCTCTTTCAGAGACTGTGTCGAAAGCAATAGTCTGTTTGCATTTTTATTTATAGCCTGGGTGGCACTATGAACAATGGAAACTGTTTGAAATAAATGAGAAGCAGAAGTGAAACATCTCCAAGCAACTCCCCCTGTCCAGGCCAACAGAAATGCAAACAAAATGTAGACACTGAATGTAATATTTCTAATGGTCAGTGGAGGCTAGTCCATATGGGCAAATGAATCACTGCTCCACCAACCTTAGTCTGCCCTCAGCCAGCCCCCACCAGCCCATCTTCCAATGAGCCCAGTGTGGTGGAACTGCCTATCATCTCCCTCATCTGTAGTCTCAGTGTTGCCCTTATAAAACACAGCAGAGAAGAGAACAGGAACAAAGCTTAAGATGAGTTGGCTCCACTAATTATTGAGTGTACTGCTGTCTGGACTCCTTGCCTTCTGCTCTACCAGTCTCAGTGGACAGTAACCTCTGCTGCTGATGGCTATTTTGCCATCAGCAGGTTTCCCTAGAAAACAGTACATTTGCGGTTTCTAACCAGCTATGCCAACAAGATTAGGTATTACTCCGGGGAGGACTGAAGTTCCAGGGCTTTGATATTCATGCTTTCTTAATTTAAGCAATAATCCAACAGCATAGACTACAGCATGGTAGTTCATTCATACTGTCTAAACAGACATCTTTCTCTCTGTTTTTTTTTCTCTTTCTTGCACTGTTCTGGCTACATGGGGTTCCTCTTAAAAAACTTAACCATGTATACAAAATGAATTTTTGCACTTAGCGACTAAGTTGGGGCCAGTGGATCCACTTAGCTGAATACCAACTGGGTAGAAATCACAGGGAAACAGATTTCACCTCAACATTAGGCAAAACTTCCTAACAGCGAGAGCTGTTGGACAGAAGAACAAAGTGCCTTAGGAGGTGGTAGGCTCTCCTTTGCTGGGCAGCTTTAAGCAGAGGCTGAATACCAGTGGATACTGAAGTTGTTTCCTCCATTGGCAGAGAGGGTTGGACTTGATGACCTCCAAGGAGCCCTCGGCCCTAAGAGTCTATGAAACCTATGTTTATTTGAAAAAGGATAAAGATAATGCCTCAGCCCGCTTTCACATAAGCATATGGTCGGCAAACTAAGGTCCACAGGCCAGATCAGGCCCAATTGCCTTCTGGATCTGGCCCACAGACGGTCCGGGAATTGCCGCGTGGATCACCAGCATGCACATTCTTTCCCTCTCCCTCTCATGGCACCGGTGGCACCTCTCCCTCCCTCCTGACTTCTCCCCGCCCTGCCTAGAGGAGGAAGGCGGACAGGCTTTGTTGGTGCCAGCAGCAGCAGTGCTCGAGTGGCGGCCATTTTAAGCAGCCCCTCTCCAGAGCCCTTTCGCACATTGCTCATCGTCCCCCCGCCGCCGCCAGCCCGTCGCTCACAAGACACAGGTAAGCAGCCACTGGGGCTCATGGGGCTCTTGCATCATTTCCCCCCCCCAAAAAAAAATATAGTCCGGCCCCCCATAAGGTCTGAGGGACAGTGGACCAGCCCCCTGCCGAAAAAGTTTGCCGAGCCCTGCATAAGCACATTAAAACCACAGCATTCAGTAACCCAAGTTTGCTTGCTTGCTCTTCTTTATTTCTTTCTTTGAATGTAATTTTCAGCTCTTGAGACTACAGTCCTACACATTAAAGCAAGGAAGGAGACCTTCTCTGGCCCAAGGGCTGCATCCCTTTGTGGGCAGCCTTCTGGGAGCTGCAGGCGAGTGGTGGGCAGCACCAGAGGCAAAAGTGGGCAGGACAATGGATACAACTCTTTCATTTGTACTTGTTGTTGTTTAGTCATGTCCGACTCTTCGTGACCCCATGGACCAGAGCACGCCAGGCACTCCTGTCCTCCACTGCCTCCCACAGTTTGGTCAAACTCATGCTGGTAGCTTCAAGAACACTGTCCAACCATTTTGTCCTCTGTCGTCCCCTTCTCCTTGTGCTGTCCCTCTTTCCCAGCATCAGGGTCTTTTCCAGGGAGTCTTTTCTTCTCATGAGGTGGCCAAAGTATTGGAGCCTCAGCTTCACGATCTGTCCTTCCAGTGAGCACTCAGGGCTGATTTCCTTAAGAATGGATAGGTGCAGTAGGCTACATTTCTAGCTATGCAAACCTTGAGAGGCTTCTGTGCCTTAATTTCTCCATCCTCTTGTCCATGAGAGCCCTCAAGGAGACCTTGAAGCAGAGACAGCAATGGAGTGTGGCCTGGGGAGGGTCTAGGGGGCCTGGAGCGTCACATCCAACCATTCCCTGGCCTGAGATCCCCTACCCTCTGCTGTAAGTGTTCATTATTCAAACAAAGGGCACGTGTAATTTTGATTGGATCTGAGTAATCAACAAGTCAGAATTCAATCTTTCCCTTTTTTTGGTGCAGTTGCATGTTTTATTTCTCAGCAGAGAGCACAACACACCTCACATCAGCATCTCAAAACCCGTTCTCATTCGACACCCTGGTGCATCCACTTCTCTTTGTTGAGGTGGAAGAATCTGAAAAGGGGGGCCGTACTCTCTGCACCACCCACAGCCAAGAGATGATCTGAGAATTCCTTCGCACGCCAGACCAACTACTGACTGTCAGCCGTGGCAGAAGATCCTCCCCCCCCCCAAGCCCCACTACGGTTGCCTTGGCACTCCATTGCATGCCCACAGAAATTAGCTGCTTTGCATCCAGCCTGGGGTGAAATGGATAGGTGGGAATACTATTATCAAGGGTGCAGCAGCAGCAAGCCTAGCCCCTTGAACTGAAGCTCCTGCTGGAAACCCTATTGTAAGCAACAAGGCTGTTGGTGTTCTGTAGCTTGGGCACTAAAATATGTCCTGGTCAGTTCGAGATTCAAGGCCTGTTAATCTTGTCCTATGTATGCTCACCCGTTGCTTACCTCCGAATAAACACACAAGGGATTATGAAGTTCATCTCCAAACTAGAGCCATCTAGTCCTTCCAGATGCAACTGGAGACCTGACAGAACCTTAGTCACTGGACTAGACTGCTAAATCGCTTTTGGCATGGCTCATACGGCAAGCCGAGACAATGTTCTTGGGCTCTATTGACATGCCCCAAGCAAGGCTGCGCTGGAAGCTTCCAGCTAAGGAAAAATGCACTTCCGTGGCAGCTTTTCAGTTTTGACCCTTTTTTAATCCAGTGGAAGACCTCAGAGTTAAATATGCCAATATTGAGAGGCTTTAGCTCAGTAGTAAAGTACATGTTTTGCAGGTACAAAGGACCCGGGTTCTATCGCTGACTTCTCCAGTCTTAAAGGGAAATCCTCCACCTTAAGATCATTCTGGAGGGACCTTGCCAATAACCTTCCTCAACCTCCTCCAGATGTCTGTGGACCACAACTCCCAGCATCCTTGATCACTGAATTTGCTGGCTGAGGCTGATGGGAGATGGAGTTCAACATTTGGAGGCACCATGTTGGCTAGAGTAGATAATAACAGAAACTGTAGCAATTGTGTATATTCAGTCCTAAGCATTTTTGTGTGTTTACTTACCATTTGCAGGTTGACACAGAGGAGCTATATTACTTATTTACATGTTCAACCATTTGAAATGTGCTTGATTCTTTCCCTCTAGTTCCCGAGAACTTCTTTTTTAAAAATCTTTTATTTTACAACATGTGCTTTGATTAGCAAACAATTATATCAACATTCCCATTTGGGCCTGTACGGCAACCAGAATAAGGAAGGAGTCTTGGATGCAGAGCTGCTGTTTGGGGAGTTGGTTTATTATGTTATCTGTTTGGCTCTTAGATTAATGTCCTTTTGGCTTAGCATGTAAATAAAAGAACGAGCATCTAATTTGTGAGTTCCTTTCCTCTTTACACGCAGCATGACTCACATGACATCTCACATGTATACTTGTACCACACACAATAATTTATATGAAAGGACTGTCAACTTGCATGGGCCAGATCCAGTGCGGTAGAAACCTCATGCATTCACTTCTCCTTTCACTTCCTGTGCAAGATTATGCAGCTGTAGGAAATATACCCTTGAGAAACTAGAAGCAGCTATTTACTCTGTGTGCAAGGAGGACATGCTATGAAATGAATGAGTGAACCTGTGCTATAGACAAGACGCATGACATTGCATGAAATGTCTTCTTTGGGACTGGAAAAGCTGCTCACTCGTTCACCCTGCTGCATTTTTTTCATGGGCCCAGCTGGGATCCTTGAAAGAGCTTTGGACAGACACGACATCCCCGTGGCCATTGTGTCTGCTCGCTCAGCGGGAGTGATCGTGTCATTCCAAAGCAATTTCTTTTCCTGAACCTCCCTGGGCATGTGAGGCTTAAGATATCTGATCCACTCTAGGTGCATCCACACAAACTGGTCTCTTCATGCCTGGGCACCAATAATTTTTTTTTTGTTCTTGGAACATCTTGCAAGGAAGAGAAATGTCTTTTAGAAAAACTGGCTGAATACAGGAACATCGTCTTGAAGCCAACCAGGCTCTGTTCCAGTGGGTGCCTTCTGCAATTTGACGAGACCAAGTCCAGCCAGTCACCAGCTTGGGGAGGAGAGATTTGCAGGTTAAGAGTGATGGTGTCCTAGGAACATTCCTGGGCATCAGCAGTGTTAAAACATTCACAGGGTAGGGCTTGGAAAGTCCCCTGCTTGAGACCCTCCCCCTGGCCCTAGGGTCCTGTTCATAGTCTTGAGGTGGATGAGCTTCCATAGGAACACAATAAGAACCTTTTGGATTGCCCAAAGGCCCATCTAGTCCAGCATCCTGTTCTCACAATGGCTGACCAGATTCCCATCAGAAACATGCAAGGATCTAAGCACAAGAGCATTTTCCCCTCCTGTGGTTTCCAGCAACTGGTATTCAAAAACCTTACTGCACAGCCATTGTGGATAACAGCCATTGACGGCTAGCAGCCATCCCACTATAAGGCAACTCCTCCTTGGATAAACATGCTGGAGAAGAAGAGTTTACTACGTGTAATCTCTCTGGTCAAAAAAGCAACCGATTGGGAAGATGTGTCACTCCTAAGGCTTTCAAATCTTCAGCGCGTGACTTCAGTATGTGCCCAGCTGTAAATTACTTCTGGCAGAATCAAGAAACGGTTTAGGTCACAGGTTAATATACAGTGAAAACTGAAGATAGTTATTTATAACAGCTATGTTCTGATCAGAGAGACTGCAGCAAAATGTGCATAGCCTCGCATCCTAACAGGAGTGCTCCTTAGTTGGTCTTAAAGGTGCTACTGGAAGGATTTTTTTATTTTGACTATGGCAGACCAACACGGCTACCTATCTGTAACAGGAGTGCTCCTGTTCAGGGTTCCAGACAGCAAGGCAGCTGAGCATGCTCAGTTCTCATTAGGCTGCTGTTGTTCTTTAAGTGGGGTGGGGCTACCCGTTTAAGTGTTTTTTCAAAAATATTTTTGTATTGCTACGAACACCAGGGTTCCCCCAAGCAGACTGATACTTCACTTTTCTCTCAGTGGCTCCCCTTTTAGCTGCTGTATATAAGTCACCATATAAGTCTGCTGTTAGGAGCAGGGGTGTCCTACAGTTCATAAATGACCTCCAGAGCTACAACTCTCAGAGCTCCCAGAGGAGAGGGATTGACTATTAAATCACTATGATAATTATAGCTCTATGTCGGGGGGGGGTGTGTGTCTCCCAATGGCCCTCAGCACCACTAACAAACTAGTTTCCATGATTCTTTAAGGAGGGCATGGCAGCTCAAAGTAGCACGACACTGAAGCTGTGACCGTTTAAAATGTTAGGATACGAAGAGCTACCAATAACTGTCTCTGACGTGAGCTGAAGACTGATATGATAGAAAAAGGAAGCCCTCACCCTTCTCTCTTGAGAAGGTATATCAATCTTTAGCCTCAGTAGTCAATGATCTTTCAATGTACAGTGGTACCTTGGGTTACATATGCTTCAAGTTACATATGCTTCAGGTTACAGACTCCGCTAACCCAGAAATAGTGCTTCAGGTTAAGAACTTTGCTTCAGGATGAGAACAGAAATCGGGCTCCAGCGGCGCGGCAGCAGCAGGAGGCCCCATTAGCTAAAGTGGTGCTTCAGGTTAAGAAGTCTCAGGTTAAGAACCGACCTCTGGAACGAATTAAGTACTTAACCCGAGGTACCACTGTACCAGCTTCCCTTCCCTCCAACCATGCTGAAAACCCTCACAGTCTTAGGGAGATATCCCTCCCCCCCCCTTACACCACAAGAGACAACAGCAGCATCCGTGCATTTTTAGCATTAAGAGCCACGTCATACTTTTATGTGGCTATTGGGTGCGCTGGTTTCCTCCCCCATTTTGTTGTGGTAAACGCATAACCCGCTTTCGATCCGTTTTAGAATGTTGTTGTTGTTTTTCGTTTGGTTTCCATTTTTAGATCATGTCTGTTTGCTGTGCCATGGGGAGGAAGGGCTGGGTATAAAGAAAGAAAACATAGGATGAGAAACAAACCCCAAAGCCATTGGGGGGGGGGGGAATCTCATGCACAGGGAACAACTTCAGTCCTCCAGGCTTCTCTGCCTGGCCTGGGGAAATCTCCTCAAGGGACAATTCTTCACCAGGCCTGTTTTGCATCCTCCTCAAGTGGTTCTGCTTGGCTGGAAAGTTTCCCTGAACTGTTGAGAACATATCTTGCTCTCTCCTACGTACGGATCGGAGAAACCCCTGGCTTGTGTGGCTGGAATGTGGCTTACTACAGAAATTTAAGAGAAGGTGGGTGGGGGAGAGAGAGAACCTCGAAAAGGATATTGTAGAGTTGGAAACGGTTCAGCAACCGATACATGATCAAGGCAATGGAGGAACTCCCCTACGAGAGAGGTTGCAGCGTTTGGGACTGTTTTGGTTCAGAGAAAAGGCGACTAAGTGGTGACATGATAGAAGTTTAAAAGCTCGTGTGTTAAGTGAATAAGAGAAGTGTTTTTCTCCCTCTCTCTCGCAAGACTAGAACTCATGGCCATACACTGAAGCTAAATGCTAGACAGATAAAAGAAGCTACTTCTTCACACCACCAAGATATGGAGCTCGCTCCCAAACGAGGCAGTAATGGCGCCCAACCGAGATGGCTTTAAAAGAGAATTAGAAGAGAGGGCTATCGATGCCTATTAGCCACGATGGCTTTACTCTGGCTCCACAGCTGCAGGCAGCAATGCTTCTGAATACCAGTTTTATGGAAGCCACAGGAAGGGACACAGCTCTTGTGCTCAAATCCTGCTTGCTGTTTTCCCACAGGAATCTGGTTGGCCACTGTGAGGATGCTGGACTAGATGCAGCACTGGCCTGATCCTGCAGGCTTTCCTTACGTCCTTTATGGAAGAGTGTGTGTGTGTGTGTGTGTGTGTGAGTGAGTGAGTGAGAGAGAAAAGGAGTAGGCCTGCCCACTTTGGTTCCAGCCCTGTTTCGGTTCGTGACCAATGTCCCCTGAGGGAATGCGGTCCTTGACAGAAGAAAGGTTGCCCACCCTTGTCCAAAGGGCCTATATTCAACGGAAGCTGGTCCTTCAGAGTCATTGGGGCATTGCCTCACCAATCTCTGTCTGCCTTCAGCCAGCCCCCACCTGCCTGCCTTCTTGCATACAGCCGGCGGGGGTGCGGGTTTCCCCCTCCTCAGTGCCAAGGCTGCCCTTGCAGAACTCCGCTGTGTGGAGGGAGAAGACTGGGACAAAACTAGAACTGAATCGGTTGGCTCTGACTGCCATGAACTGTGGCTCCACCCATTACTGGGCTCCCACTTTACCAGTCACCACTGCCCCTACTGTGAACCACCCTCCCAGCTTCTAGATCTGCTGAACTCTGGGCCTCTCAATCCCAACTCTGCCTGTGCTGTACCCAGAACAGGAAGTTCATGCCCACATCGCGTGATTGGGCCCTTCCTGCCCCAGATCGCAGATGGCCTTATCCACTTCGTGGCTGGAAGTGCTTGCTGACTGTAGCACATCAACAGATCCAGATCTGGTGGTTTTCTCCCCAGGAAACAAACCACTATCTTTAGAGGACAGAGACGTGAAGAGCATACCCAACTCACCTCCACGGTGCTGCCGAAACAGCACACCATTCCAGCAGTCCCTCCTTAAGCCTGCTCCCTTAAGGACTTCTACCTCAAACCCTAGCCGCCTCTGGTGGTCAAAATATATCCTCTCCCATGCTGAGAGAAAGCTCCCTTTTTACAGGTACATACATCAGTAACTTGAAAATTGTGTTTCCAGACTGGACTCCTCGAGATATTGTTGGACTCCCAACTCCCATCAGCCTCGAGCCAGTATGGCCAATGGTCAGGGATGATGGGAGTTGTAGTCCAACCACATGCGTGGAGGGCCACAGATTCATCTCCCTAGACCGTCCTAGTTTTCAGATGGGATTTTGCATGTGAAGCTGATTTAGTGCCCCTGCTTAACAAACCCGCTTTCTCCAGAAGATAGGGGGCTTGTGAGAAGGAAAGCAATTTGAGAAATGCTGTGGAAAACGCTGGGTAACCCTTGCTTTTGCACAATGCCATTGAACCTCCCCAACTAACAAACCAGAGTGAAGGCTCATGAAGCAGCCAGTGCTGTCTATTTCCCCCAAAAAATGATTCAGGATGAATGCTCAATGAACCGGCTGTTTGGAAAAGGCCCCTATTGGAGACACCAAGATTCAGATAGTTCAGCAACCCAAAGTGGCCTAGTTAGATGCTTTTTGGAAACCTATGTGGCAGAGTATATCCAGCCCCTCTTGTTTATTCTGGCAATTAGAGGCTTCCTTATGTGGAAGTTCTGTTCCCAGCTGTTCTAGCAAATAGCCGTTGATAGACCATCCATTGGTTTAATATGTTTTTTAAAACAAAAAACCATACATAGCAGCTGTCATCACAACACCCCTTTGTCAATAATTCCATAAGCTGATTATGCAGCACATGAAGAAAGGCGCAAACAAAAACCAACACGACACTTTTTTTTTAAAGCTACTCCTCAGATTGGCACCTGGCTATTTTTTCTAAACAACCCAGGATTCCCCTCCGCCCCGCCTCGCTTGCTTTAGGTTCTTCATTTGCTACCTGGCTATTAAAGTTTCACCGTTGCCTCAAAAATTAACCGGTTAAGGAACCCACCCCCCCAGTCACAATCATTTTGCACAGCAATCGCGTCTGTTGCCACCTAGGGAGTCGGCTGCGAATGGAATCTGCATCCCGTTTTCCTCTTTTATATAGCTCAAATGAAAAGCTAGCTGAGCCAATTGACAGCAGATGACATCTGCAAGACCCTGAGGAAATTTGCTGTGATTTGGATTTCTAGCTCTCATTATGAGGGAGAGCAGAATCTTTGCTCTGCATGCAAAACCCCTTGTTCCTTGTCCTATAGCCCCACCGCCAGAAGCCGCAGCCTCTTTTCCCATGTCTCAAGTTAAGGAGGAGACCAAACCAACTCCAGAAGAGCAGAGCAGGAGAGCAGGGAACGAAATCCAAGCGCAGCTGGAATGCTAAGAGAAAAACAGCTGCTTTTGGGATTCCGTTGCCCGCTAACACGCTGTCGTCATCATCACTGAAGAAGCTGGCTGGCCGCAGAAGGAAGGCAAGGTGGTACTGAGGCCTGGGCAAAGAGGCAGGCTCCATCGCTGAAGGGAAGAAGGTCACACACTGTCAACCCCCATGAGATGAGATTTATGCAAGGAGCGCGAAGACAGTTCCAAGAGCAGCTATGGCTTCTGCGCAGAGGAGCTGCTACAGGTCCTGTAAGGAGAGAAAGCCCAGCCAGGGTCAATAAGTCCTTCGGCAGATTCCTCAGCAACACAGCGCACGTTTTTCCTGAAGCCCCTCTTTAGTGCAAGTTGCTGTTGTGTCCTGACTTGGTATCAAATGCTACCTGCCTGATTGTACTTATTTACCAGACTTTATTTGCCTGACTGGTAACCAGTGAGGTTAGTCTTATGTTCTTATACTTTCTCCTGTATTTGTCTACAGAGGAAAACCATGGGCACCCTGACCTTTTTACACAGAAGCTAATTTAACTGCAAGTGGAACTTAAGCACATTCAGTCAAATAATGATGCCCTGGTTAAGAATGCTGGGCTTTGGAGACCTCGGTTCCACGTGGTTCCTGAGTGGCCTTGGACCAGTCTCCATCTCTCAGCCTAATCTACTTCGCAGGGTTGTTGTGAGGGTAAACGAGAGAGGGATGCCCCCTTGAGCTCCTTGGAGGACAAAAGTATCAAATAAGATAAAAGGGTTTAGGTTCATTGAAGAGACTGCTTAAGGAGATTCCGGTGGGTGGGGGTTTAACAAATTGGGCCGAACAGCTCGAAGGTTTTGCACAATGCTTGCTGTCCTTTGTGCTGTTTCTCCTGTGTCATCTGCACTGATCCTGCAACTCTGTTTGGACTAAGAATATGCATACGGGTTAGAATTATTATTATTTTTGGATTAAGCAGTAAACAGATCTTGGTATATAAAATAAACAATATATTATTATTACTATTACTACTATTTTTACTTTTATTATTGTTATTGCTATTATTACTGCTGCTGACGCTACTACTACTACTAGATTTGCATTTATAATATAACGAGAGCACTGCAGGATCAGATTAAAGTTCCATCTATTCCAAATCTCCCGTTTCTACAGCGGTGAACCAGCTGCCTCTAGGGAGCCCGCAGCCAGTACCTGAGTGCAATAGCCCTCCGCTGCTGTTTGTCCTCGCAACACCTGGGGGCTCTATTTAGAAAACATGGCTCATGGCCATGGGTAGACCACAGATTTCTGGAAAGAAAGAAAAATCATTTGAAAGCCCCCCATCCTATGCCAATCAGTTGCTGCCACATCTGCTCTCTGCAATTTCTTTAAAGTAATTAATGTGTTGTGTGAAGAAGCACTTCCTTTCAGGAATCAGCCTAGCCCAGGTGAGACTAGCAAGGGGGGGGGGGGAGAGAAATGAGAACACCTGCCAGCCTACAATGTACCTTCGCTTGTGAGTGCTGCTAAGCAATGCAGGAAGGTGGAAGGGAGTCGGTTGTGAATGGACTCTGCAAGGGGAGGAAAATGCAAATCACAAACAAAACCCCAACCAATTTCAACATCACTTGCGCAAACAGCTTCGCTGGTAATTCTGCCTGGCATACATTAAATACTTTCCCTATTACCATGCCCCACCTTGGCAGGTGTCTATTTCTCCACCCACTTCCTAGTCCCTTGCTGGCACACACACTCCACAAGGAAAGGTGGTATTCCCACCCCCACCCGCCTTGATCTTCCTTCTGGCTGTTGTGCCACACAACTCCCCGCTGTTATTATGCCCCTGGGATGCAGCCAGGCTTAAAGCTCAAACAAGAGGAGGTAGATTTGCCAGGGTCAAATTTCAAATCTTTTATTGTTATTCCACTTCCTTGTAACCCTTTCCTTTGCAGAGCAGATGTATGCATTGTGCTAAGTAGAAAATTAGAGAAGGAGAGAATCAAGGGGGGGGGGACTATCATAGGAAAAGGAGTGGAAGGAAAGGACCATCTTGCATTAGAGTCGGGTGGATTTTGCAACCTGCCCTGATCCCCCCCCCCAAAGGGTAGAAGCAATGCATAGGAGAGGGGGGGCAGACAACACCTGTTGTTCGTGCTGAAAACACAAAGGCCAGCCATTAAAATAATCTGCAGAACAAACTGCCTTCTCTCCCATTTTATTTTAGAACCTCCTACAGGGCACCACACAACAAACCCGGCATCTACACTGCCCACTGGTTAGACTGGAGCCTGTTAGCAGTGCAGGAGGGAGGGAGGCCGGCTGCCCCCCACCCCTTCTGTCCAGCAACTTTTCTCTCATTCTCCTCCCTGGGGCCTTTTTGCAAGTCTCATGCCCAGCTGGAGAGGAAGGAGAAGAGGTTGTTGGGTAGAAGGCCCTCCCTGCTGCTGAATGTCCCCTGCAGGTATTCCTTGCCCAACAGAAGAAGAAAACTGTTGCTTGTGAACAGCAATACAGATGCACATTTCCAATTGCCCTTTGTTGTAGCACACAGAGACCCACATCACCCACAATCCCCATCTTTTTCCAAATCTAGGCAAATAAGCCCAGATGGACCAGCGGGGAAATAGTAAATGGGCAGACCAAAGTTGGCGCTGCCAGCTAGGGCTAAAGGAACGCATTCTTCTTCCCCTGCTCTGTTCCCTCTGCTGCCTCCTCTGTGCTGAATCCTAGAATGTAAGCTGCTTGGGGCAGAGACCTCTCTTCTTGTTCTCCCTCTGTAAACGCACGGTGCACATAGATGGAACTAGCTAGCTAAATAAATAGGCAGGTGGTTTAGACCACAGCGCCACGTGGAAAGTGTAGTACAACAATATCCACAGGGTCACATAGATTCCCCCATCTCTGTTCCAGCTTGCGTCTGTCAAGGGCCCAAGGCTTCCCTACCCCTTAGGGCTTCTTCCCAGACCTCACTCAGGCTGTGCCACAAAGACACTCCTGTCTCTAGGTACTGGAAGAGAAGTTAATCCCAGACAAAATGACAACTTTCCCATTCTGCAAACAATCCAGCATCTTTATTCTGCAAGCAAGATAATGGACTGGCAATAATATAGAAAGGGAAATGGAATCTGCCTCATCTATCTAGCTCATTATTGTCTACACTGAGGGCTTCTCCACACCTAGCTTTTGCCCCGTTCTGTCCAGGAGCTCTGGACTTTTCCCCTCGGAAACCTGTTCTTTAAAGCTGAAATGGAACCAATAGCAATTTGGGTTTTCTGCCGTTTGCTCCGATTCAACTTTAAAGAGTAAGTTTTTGTGGGGATAGCTAGCAAAAAGGGGGGGTGGCACTCAGATGGCTTAAAGCATGGGCCATGCCTGGAAAGTGCGGACGAAAGGAAAGTATGGCTAAGCCTGACTGTGAGTGGCTCTCCAGGGTTTCAGGCAAGGAACCACCCCAGTCCTACCTGGAGACACCAGGGATTGAACCTGGGACCTTGTGCATGCAAGGCAGAAGCTCTGCCACTGAGCTACGACTCTTCTGTACAACTGGCTTTAGCAGATACCACAACTGGCCTTGGCAGTGGTGCCTGGTGGACATCGATGCTGATGGGGTGGCCATTGAAAATAAACACACACGGTTTTTTCTGTGTAAAGGCAGTGCAGCCCCGTGGTCTTTTAAGTCAGGGCAAATGTACCTGCACCGTTTATGCCGTTCTCATGTGACCACTGGTAAAGTACCGAGCACGCCAGCCATGCTTCTTACAGCGAATAGTTGGCGGGCTCTTCCACCCCCTCAGAAAGGCAACTCTCTTCCAGCCAAAGGTCCAACTTGTGGTTCCTCAACAAAAACTGACCTGACACCTCCAGGGAAAGTTTGGCCACAGTAACTTCACAGCACCTCCTTTTCTCTCTTCCATTTTGTACTAGAGCAATAGCCACCCCTTCCTCCATAGTCCCTAGGAAGTCAGTTTGTTTTGTGCTCTACATATAGTATCTCCTGGTGGCAGTCTCTGGAGTAAGTCAACTGTCACTTTTCTACGCCAGGAGATTCTAACACCTCTGGAGCCTTTCCTGCTGATTTATATTTTTTACATTGATAAACCACCATTTTTTCCTCCAAGGAGCTCAAGGCGGCATGTATAGTTCTCTCCCTCATCGTCAAATCCCCACAACAACCCTGTGAGGTAGTTTAGGCTGAGAGGCAAGTGGTCGGTGGCCCCAAGGTTTGCCCAGTGAACTTCACGGCCGAGTGAAGGGATTTGAACCCAGGCCTCGCCCACTCACAGCAGGTCTGTACTGGTACATGATCTGTTGCTGTGCTGGTGCTTGCATGCTTTCAGGGGATACGCTATCATTTGGGGCTGCCTCACAACTACGCCCTTCCTAATTTAAGTGCTACACCGCACACCACAAGCCTCCCTTCTGCTTCCTACTGCGCTGGAGCCGTGGTTTCCGCTGGGCGCAGAGGCAGCCTAACTCGAAGAACACAAAGGGTGCTGCAATCCTGTGCAGGGTTATTAGGGAGTGAGTCCCACTGAGCACCTCAGCCCTTTCCCCTGAAGTAAATGTGCATAGGATTAGGCTGTAAGTAGTGGATGGATCAAAGGACTGATAAGGGACAGAAAGGAACCCAGTCCTCATCTTTCCATCCATCGCTCCACCTGCAGAACCATCCACTTGCACCCAAAGCCATCTCAGACAGTGCCCAAACAGCTCTTTAACTCCCCCAAGGTCAAAAGTCAATTTTGGTTGTGTGTGTGTTCCAGTGTGCGCAAAAAAAAACAAAAAAACCCAGAGAGACAAAAATACACATGTCAGCAGAACAGCAAACGCTGATTCCCCATCCCCCCATTTCCTCTTTTTTAAAATAAAATAATAAATCCATAGCAGATCTCTAAACTGCATTTTGAACCTGCGGAAACACAACCAACGTGTTGCAGCCATTGTCCTCAAAACCCACAAGGTCACCTCATTTTGTTGTTACAGATCGAAACCGTTGGCCGCACTTCTGAAAACATAAACCACCTCGATTGGAAGTCTCGGTTGTGCCTCTGAATTCCGATTCAGAGAACCAAGCATGTGATCCAAATACAAGGGTCACACTGGACTGACTCCTCTGTAGGTTTGCCGCCTTTTGCTGCAGGGCTCTGGTAAGCTGAACAGCCACCAGATACTGAGGCATTGTTTAACAGGTGGAATTTCCCCTTCTTCCTCTCTCTCTCTCTCTCTCTCTCTCTGCTGGACATGTTTCCCCTCCTAAATTCCTGTGTGTCAGCCTGCCACTGAAGACACCAGAACAGATCCAATTAAAACAGGGGGAACCCACGAATTCTCATTTGGAAAAGGAGCAGCTCACCAATATTTGAAATCCAGCCTCTCTAGCAAGGGGGTTGCTGAAAATAATTGGGGAAAGGAACCATCTCTCTGTGTGGGGGTCCCAGCTCATCCAATGGGGGCTTTCCCAGGAAGCAAAGCAGTCCAAACGACTAGGCAACGAAGGGTGGTCTTCAACTCTGAGCAGACGCGTTGAAATTAACAGAGCTAACTTAGTCATGCTCCTTAGTTTCGGCGGGTCTGCTCTGAATGAAACAATAGCTGAATCCCACCCTAATACATCAGTCATGACTGAAAGGATCTGCGCCATTAGCCACTGCATGCCCATGGTATGGTCCAAAGGTACAAGAGGCAGGTCCAAGTCTGGTCAGTGACTGAATGAGAGAGCATGTGGGAACCACATGCAATGCTGCCTTGGGTTCCACAGTGGAAGAAAGGCAGGAAGTAAGTAAATAAGCAACAACTTCAAACAGCGAAGCTATTAAAAACAACAACAAAGAAGCAGTAACAGCTTTTCTTGGCATGGAAACTCCAGGCCGGGGGAAGTTTCACCTGTTGATTTCTGCCTGCTATGCAGGTGTTGAAAAGCTCCAGGACCTCAATGCATTAAAAAAAAAAAAAAAAAAAGGACTGGAAAGTTTACCTAAATGGGGTGCAAACAGCAGCTTCGAGGGGAAGCGACTTCCACCTGAAAACAGCAGAGAGGGGGATTTTTAGTGCCAGTCCAGGTGTTTCCCTTCAGCTACTGCTGTCCCACTCTTTCTCCTCCAGAGATTCCCTATGCTCTGAAAATCCTAAAAGGAGAGCTGCCTTGACATCACAGAGAAGCACCAGATTTTTTTTATCCGGGAGGAGAAAGTGTGGAACAGCAATACTTGGAGGAGAAGGCCACATGGCACTAAAGGGGAAACTAAAGGAGGAATCCACATTAGGCCCGAGGTATGAAAGGGGGACCCTTAGTTATTCTTTTATTCTATGCTTCGGTGTAATTTCAAGATTCCTGTGCTGTGCAGGCAGGTGTGAGGCTTAATCTTCTCCAGGGAGCACCCCTTCCCACCCCTAAAATTATGATCCTTATGAAAGGGCAAACCTCCCTTTCCCCACAGTCCTGGTTCAGATCCTCACCACCCCTCAAAGAATGCCGAGAAAGAAATATAGAAAACATCATCCCTCTCTCAAAATATTGTTTGGCCCTCAACCCTGAAAAGTATGGAACAAAGAGGCCTTCTTTTGGGGGGGGGGGAGTGTACCTTCAGTTCTTGCAGAAACTCAGACTTGGCCCAGAATATTTCCTGTTAATTTAGATACCTTGGAACACCTTGCGCCATGGGGGAATAAAACACACCTTACTAGTTGTAGTAACATTTCCTTCTTCCAGTCAGCTTTTCCTCAAACCCACTATCCCCAGTTTTTACAGAAGGATAGCTGGGGGGGGGGGGGTTTGCAAAAGGTTGTGGCCTGCCTGAAACCACCCAGCAAGCTTCTGGCAAAATTGGGATCTCTCTGTTCCAAGCAGAGATGTGGATCTCTGCTCTCCCACTCTTGGCACCAGTTTGGGTTAGGGAGGGAAGTATTTTGCGGCATTGAGAAATGCAAGGTCCTTGGGAGGAAACTGCCCCTTGCTTCCTAGCCACCACACCCAATTCCTTTTGCCAGTTTGCCAATGCCACCAGTTGAGGACACCTGGCTTGATGAAACCAGAGGCAGTGACAAGGTAAAGGATCTACCTGTTGCATCTCTTAAAAGCACAGTATGGGGGGGTGGAAGGGGGCTGGCAGCAAACTGGGTCTTTGGCCCGGACGAAATAAAGCCTAGTTTTGCCTCTGCTTTCGCTTGGATCCTGCTCTCTTCCTAGTTCTTTGGCCTCACTGTGTGCACTGCTTCCTTAGCACAGGCCACACCCTGTCTGTGGGGTTCAAGTCAACTACTTTCCTCCACTCGCACCCCCCCCCGCCCCCGATCAGCCACACCATCCTGTTACCTGTGTATTTCTGGCCTGACCATTAAAACGTTGTGATGAATGTGCAAGTCTTTTGAGTTCATCCGGGTAAGAATAATGTGTGGAGACACTCCAGTGGAGTTTAACCTCTCTCCCTCTCTCTCCCCCTATATATATATATACCTGTGCAGAAACAGGTGTGAGGTGCCAGCCCTCCTGATGCCCCCTCTCTCCCACCCAGGCGCGCATCACCCACCTCTCACCTGCCAGTCTGTGGAAGCGGGGCGACCAAGTGCCCTCGCTCAGCTTTGCGTGCCGCGGATCCAGACCACGGCACAAGAGCCACGCACGTCGGGAGGGAACCTGCCTGCCCGCCCGCCCGCCTAATGGGCAAGTCGAGGCACGGCCCGGCCAGGCTGCGTGGGCACAGCTCTGAAAAGCGTGCCAGCCTGTGCGTCCCGGCCCTTTCTGCGCTGCTCCTCGCGGAGCCTACTTTATGCAGAGAGGACCAGCGAATTGCCCCCTTCCTTCCTCTCCTGGGAAGGCCGCCGCAGCCAATCAGGGCTCGGGAAATCCCCCCCCCCCCGCGCGCGTACACACATACAAACACACACTCGCCTCCTCCAAACGAACTTCTCCTTTGCTCTCGCAGCCGTCGAGCCACTTTCGCTTTTGGTCTTGCTCTGGCCAAATCCCTCCCGGGCCGGGCCTGCTGCTTGCTCCGCCTCAAGTGCTGCTGGTTTCTCTCACCCTACTCCAGAGTAGGACAGAAACTCAGACGCCCGCACAAACACACTCTGTCCCCAAGACGTCTGGCACTTCCTGCACACCTGCCTGTGTCAAAAGTGTCTTGTGCCCAAGTTCTTCTGATGCAAACCAATCCAAGAAGCACCGCGCCGCGCGCCCTCCCCCGAAATAAGAACTGGAATCGCAAACCATTTGCTAGCTTCTCACCAGGCCCCAAACCAGCTGCTTGTGGTTGTGTGGTGGTTGTCAAGACTAGGGCCTGGGTTCAAATCCACACTCGGCGAGGAAGGTCAATGGGTGGGGCTGGGCTGGGCCTCTTTCTCAGCCTAACCTGCCACACAGGGTTGTTGTGAATATAAAATAGAGCGGGAGAATAATGAAAGGCACCGTATAAATTGTAATAATAATTGAAAATAGTAATCGTAAGGCCTGTCGTGCTTTGGTGCAAACCCCAGACAGTTGGTGCCAGAGGATTATGCCTCAATCTGTCAGGTTGCAATGTTATTTCCCCCTGGATGGGAACTCAGCAGGACTTGCTTCTCTGGAGGCATACACAAGATCGCTGCAGTGTTAGTCACTTTGCCATGCAGTGGGAGTAAGCTGGAGCCAGAGAAAATGGTAATAAATGTACAGTGGTACCTCGGGTTAAGAACTTAATTCGTTCCGGAGGTCCGTTCTTAATCTGAAACTGTTCTTAACCTGAAGCACCACTTTAGCTAATGGGGCCTCCTGCCGCCGCCGCACAATTTCTGTTCTCATCCTGAAGCAAAGTTCTTAACCTGAGGTACTATTTCTGGGTTAGCAGAGTCTGTAACCTGAAGCGTCTGTAACCCGAGGTACCACTGTATTTAAAAGCCTTATTTAAGACACAGTCTCCTATCCACACCCCAGGAAGTATGTCCCACTGAGCAGTGTCTGTTCCTGGGAGTGGTAGTTAACCCCTTACAGAGCTATAGTTCCCAGCACCCTTAGCAAACTACATTTCCCAGGTTTCTTTGCAGAAAGCCATGTGCTTTAAATGCCTGGCAGCCTGTGACTGATTACTCAGTGTGTAAAGTCAAATGGCAAATTCAAGTTCAAGGGCTGGCCTGGCCTGTATATCAGGCTCGGCTGCTTTCATCAAGCTGGTGTTAGCTTATTGGGCTGTGCTTGCCTCAGTTTGTGACCAAGCTCCTAGTGGTGTGTGTGTCCCGCCCCCCACTGCCGCCCAGTTTATTATCCCCTTGCTGTTTGGGTTGCCATAGGATCCTGATTCCACACAACGGTTTCCTTATTCCACATCCCTGGGTTTCAGACATCACAGCTGCAGGGAAACACACTCTCGCAAACACACCTCCATCCTGAATACAATACAGCAGACCCCAAATAAATTAGCGGAGGGGTGGGGTGGGGGGCTCTGCTTAATTGCAGCTCCTGGTTGTAGGTGGGGCGGTTCGGCAACAAAGCCTGTATGTGTGTGGGGGGGGGAGAGAGAAGAGGCGGAGACGAGAGGCGCCAAAGTGACTTCAGCGTCCAGATGAGCCCAGATGGCTTCAAACGATGCCAAGTGGGGAACAGAAGGCCTGCGCGTCCTTCCCACCCTATTAATGTAGAGAAGGAGGGAACCCAAGACCCTCTCCAAGCAGCTTATTGGGATTGGGTTTCACCTGTGGCTCTGACTCAACATGCAGGTGTGCAGGCTGCTTCCCCACCCGATCAGAGATTTGTTGTTGGGGTTTTTTTAAAGCCTGCGAGAGGGATTAAACAGCAAACCTGGGAGATGTGTGTCCTCCTCATCAACATCAAGTGATACCATGCTATCACTTGAGCTGTTCTCCCTGCGCACAAAATCCCACTGGGAAAGATTATTCTTGCTTGTGTTCTTCCCAGCTGATTGCCTTTCAGGTCTTGATGCCTGAACACCCTGAATGCCCACTTTTATGTACACCACTTAGAGAGGCAAATTATTAAGTGGCATGTTGTTGTTGTTTAGTCGTTTAGTTGTGTCTGACTCTTTGTGACCCCATGGACCAGAGCACGCCAGGCACTCCTGTCTTCCACTGCCTCCCGCAGTTTGGTCAAACCCATGCTGGTATCTTCGAGAACACTGTCCAACCATCTCATCCTCTGTCATCTACTTCTTGTGCCCTCAATCTTTCCCAACATCAGGGTCTTTTCCAGGGAGTCTTCTCTTCTCATGAGGCATATAAGATGTCTTAAAACGAAACAAAACAAACAACAACATAATAATGATAAGGTCTGAGGACAGTTCACAAAGTTGCTTCAGCTGATACTACAATTGCGACTGTGGGGGGGTACTAAAACCATAGGTTGCCAAATTAGTGTTTCATGTTGTGCCTTCCTTTTTTTTAACTGGGCACTGCTCCCTTTTGAGTCCCTTATTTCATTATTTATTTCTAAGTACAATGGTACCTCGGGTTAAGTACTTAATTCGTTCCGGAGGTCCGTTCTTAACCTGAAACTGTTCTTAACCTGAAGCACCACTTTAGCTAATGGGGCCTCCCGCTACTGCCACGCTGCCGGAGCACAATTTCTGTTCTCATCCTGAAGCAAAGCTCTTAACCCGAGGTACTATTTCTGGGTTAGCGGAGTCTGTAACCTGAAGCGTATGTAACCTGAAGCGTATGTAACCCGAGGTACCACTGTATCCTAATAACCATGCCCTTCAGTTTAAAGCAAAACTTCTAGCCGACAGGGTGGCTTCTTTCTGATGCAGTTAGACTACAACTCCCATGATTTCAGACCGTGGATCATGCTGGGGCTGATGGGAACTGGAGTCCAACAGCACCTGGAGGGGACCACGTTGAATATATCTGTTCTAGGGGGTCTAACAGCCCAGAAAACAATTTCAAAACAGCAACACAAAAATTACAAAAACAATGACTACAAACCAACTGTGCAGGGTATAAAGATAGCAGGAGCCATGTTCAAATCTGAAACAGATGAAAGGTTTTTTCTATGTTAGGCATTCAGTGTGGAACCTGCTATGCTTCATTTACTCTTTTTTTTTTTTTACAGGGCATCCGCACATCAGCAACTTCAGGTCATCCTGTAACTCTCCTGTGATTCTTCTGTCTTTTCTTGGACTGTCGTTTTTTAAAAGCACAGAAAAGTAGAGCGATCTCCATAGATGTAGGTGCCTTTACCATTACTCTCCTGTCTCAAACTGCATAGGGCAGCGGCTGGTGGGTGGGAGGAATGACCTGTGGCCCTCTAGATCAGGCATAGGCAAACTCGGCCCTCCAGATGTTTTGGGACTACAACTCCCATGATCCCTAGCTAACAGGACCAGTGGTCAGGGAGGATGGGAACTGTAGTCCCAAAACATCTGGAGGGCCGAGTTTGCCTATGCCTGCTCCAATATTGTTGGACTCCAACTCCCATCAGCACCAGTCAGCATGACCCCTGGTCAGGGATGATGGGAGTTGGTAGTCCGGCAACCTCTGGAGAGCTACAGGTTCCCTACTGCATACGGCTTTAACCAGAACTTCAAATTGTACTTGGATCTTACAGCTGTTTGTGTTTTAGTATTACCAAAAAATAAAAATAAAAATCCAGCATTTCTGACAAATCATTGTGGCAGCTGCCTGTGTGTGTGTGTGCACGCAAAGGGCAAGCAGGAAGCATCCCTGGGGTCAAGGAGAGATTGCAGTTGGCCCTTGAACCTTCAGTTTTGATCTTCTGATGCTAGGAACTTCCCCACAAACAGGAGATCACACAGAGGTGGGTTTCAGAGTCAGAACGGACCTAGATTCAGGTGGGAGGAGGAAGGCTTTAGGAGGAATTGGCTCTGGTGAGGGGCTCTGTTCTTGTCTCCAGGACACATACAAGTTCACGGGTTTGAATTTCTTGCCCACCCCTCCCTTTGCTGACACCTGGCACCTCCCCTGCCCCTCAAAACATACCCTCTGGCACCTGTTTTCCCGCCCCTCCTTCAAATTTGAGCCAGAATGGCTGGAAAACACCGGTCTTTGGGGACATTGGGGTATTTCCACAAGCACCTGTATGTTAATTGGAGACAAGGTGAGATACTGGCAGATTTCCCCATCCTGCCCAGTGGCAGATGGGCAGGATCATATTTGCCAAACCACAAGCGAATGGCATCCTTTTGCCACCCTAGGGCTAAGAACAGACTATGTGTGAGTGTGTGGCTATGTGCGTCTTGCCATTAGTCAAAGGCACCCCGCCAAATATAACCCAAAAGCTGTCAAATTAATAGCCAGAGTTTTGTTTGCTTGTGTGGCAGGTGATTCCATGAAAACATCAAACTTAGAGAGCCGTTTTTCATCTTCACATATAGTTAACAGGTTATATATGGAATCATAGAATTGTAGCGTTGGGAGGGATCCCAAAAACCACAGCTAAATGATCTCTGGCAGAATGGCCATCCAACCTTTGTTTAAAGACCTTCAGTGAAAGAAAATCCACCATCTTTGGAGGTAGTCCGTTCCAGTGTCGAATATCTCGTTACATTTAATATAATTTTAAAGATAATTTCCCAAAGTTTCGTGATCTGTTTTTCAAAATGGCATTTTACATGTGAGTAAAACAACCAGAAGCATCACATGCAAGATAACTCAGAACATCTCTATTCCACCCCCCTAAAATTCAGATAAAACCCTCTCCAAGAAAACAGACAATAGGTTAATGACCCTTTATTGTATTGATAGTTCTGCTTTCTTATTTGCTGAACTGACAATTTTATGCTAGGAGCAAGATCGGTTGTGTGTGTTACATTGGTCACAAAAAAACATACTCCACCCAAGTAGATGATAAGAAAAATCTATGTACCGTATTTTTTGCTCTATAAGACTCACTTTTTCCATCCCAAAAAGTAAGGGGAAATGTGTGTGCGTCTTATGGAGCGAATACAGGCTGCGCAGCTATCCCAGAAGCCAGAACAGCAAGAGGGATTGCTGCTTTCACTGTGCAGCAATCCCTCTTGCTGTTCTGGCTTCTGAGATTCAGAGTATTATTTTTTCTTGTTTTCCTCCTCCAAAAACTAGGTGCGTCTTATAGTCTGGAGAGCGAAAAATACGGTAGTTTAACTTTATTCTCTTCTTTGAGTTTCTTAGCATTAAGAAAATGTGGTTGGACGCTACCCAAAATGTGTTTAACACGCAACATTTCTTGTGACCAACGTAACTCCATAATGTGCAACTTAGATAGCACAAATGTGTTGTCATGTACATCAATTGAACCTCTTTTTAGGATTGTAATAATAATAATAATAATAATAATAATAATAATAATAATAATAATTTATTTATACCCCATCCTTCCCGGTTCAAAAACCGGGCTCAGGGCGGCTAACAACAAATTTAAAACACTTAATTGTAAAAGCAACATAAAATACAGTATAAAAACATGAATAATAAGCAGAGGTTGGGTGGCCATGTGTCATGGATGCTTTAACCGAGATGCCTACCTTGCCGGGGGTTGGACTAGATGACCCTCGGGGCCCTTCCAACTCTACGATTCTGATTCTTCCTGAGAGTTTCATAATTATTACGCCTATTATCATCAGTGTAGGGGATATTAGAAAGTTTCACAAAAAGAGACGGGTCCCTGCTCCCCAGAAGTTCACAATCTGAAAGGCAAGTCAGACTAAGCTATTTGCTATCGCTTTTAACAGAAACATAATATAATATATTAATATATTTGGCAGGTACCTTCCTTCGGCTAATTATCAGTAGACTTCTACTTTGGTATGCTTTAGAAAAGTGTAGAATTTGTATTTCTCCACTAGGCCCAGAGCTGGATTTAGGTTTGATGAGGCCCTAAGCTACTGAAGCTAATGGGGCCCTTTGTATGTCCCAACAAATTGTCACTGTTTTTTTGTGTTGAAAATAAGCTATATGGTAATTTATGGACCTAATAGGTATCTAAAGCCATTTGCACATGCAGAATGTAGGCACCCTATATCTAGAAATGAGCAAACCAGTGATATTTTAGGGATCAGGCTAGCAAGTGGGACCCATTTCTTACATCATAGGAACCTACGCAACACAAAACACTGTTCCTGTGTGTAGGTTTTATTTTCTTTGTTTTTTATATTATATTTTGGAAATGTACATCAAGTGTTTTTTTCCCTTTAAATTTGTTGCGACCCCCCAAGAGAGCGGGGCCCTAGCTACAGTTTATACGTAAATCTGGCACGGACTAGGCCCCACTTTTTCTTGAAGCATGAGCAGTAGAAACTCCTTCCAGCGTCCTCTCAGATGCATAAGAAACATGCCCATCCAGACTGCCTCTCCTTAGCTAGGCTGACTAGGTGGGTTTACATAGAACAGGCAAGAGGAAGCTTTCTGACTCTTAAGGACCACTTCCTGATCAGGATCTCCATCACAGACCAAATGTGACAGGTGGCCAACATCCCTTTTGCTCTCATCGGAGGGAAATCAGGCTTGTAAGGGAAGAGGAGGAGAAGGCTCCCCATCCCTTTTTAAGCCAGTCCCGTTGTGATTCTAAAGTGGGGAAAGACTCCCAAAGACTTTTTTGAGCATTTGGAAGTCTTTTTTTAAATGTGATATATCTTTATTGTTTTAAAATAGATACATTTATGCCAGGAAAGCAAACAAACAAACCAACAGACATACAAACAAATAAACTATAAATTGACAAACAGACAATAGCAATATATGAAACAGCACAATTCTTATAATTAACATCATTTGTACTCCCAATGATGTGAACGATTGTAAAACAAGAAATTAAAAATGACTTCCAATTAGTCTCACTGTACTTTATCTGTTGATTATCTTATACCGCACAGTTACAAATTTCTTATATAGTTTCTGTTAACTTCCCTACAAACTTATATTTATACAATGCAAAGTTCAGTCTAATTCTGCCAAGAAGTTTCCTTTTATACCGTAATTTTTAAAGAATACTTTAAAGAATTCTCCAATCCTTATAGACTATTTGTTTTGTTTGGCCTCTTATCCTTCCTGTCGTCTTTGGTGGCTGCAGGTATTCTACCATTAGGATTTGCCAATCCGCCATGTTAGGTATTGCTGTATTTTTCCAATTTCTTGCTACTAAGATTCTGGCCGCTGTCATCCCATACATGAACAATGTTCTTTTCGATTTCCCTATTTCTTTTGGCAATATACTAAATAGAAATATTTCTGGCCTTTTTT
Organism: Podarcis pityusensis; assembly: GCF_964106645.2. Lineage (NCBI taxonomy): Eukaryota > Metazoa > Chordata > Lepidosauria > Squamata > Lacertidae > Podarcis > Podarcis pityusensis. The sequence goes on from NC_138029.1 coordinate 106,244,267, forward strand.
TAAATGTAAATTTGAATAATTTTTAAAGTTCTTCATAAATATTATTCCAAAATATGCATTTGGAAGTCTTTAAAGACCACAGCAAGACTGGGTTTAAGATCCCCACCTCCCTCGTAATGCTGTATCTTGCTGCAATCTTAAAGCGGGGAAACTCACACAAGCCTTGGGGAGTCTCCATCTCTTAAGATCGCAGCAAAATGGGGCTTAAAAGGGAAGGAGAGAGACTTCGCCGCTTCCTTTTTAGTGCTGAGTTCGGGTGCACCCCCAGAGCTCGCGAAAGAGTTTCCTCTCCCTTCATATGTGAAGAGGGAAGGATTCTGCCTAGCGCCAGTTCCTGCAGCGCTTTGAACGTTCCTGGCAAACCAGCTGTTTGTCGGGGGGCTTTGCAGACTGTTTCTATTGTAGTATTTCATGTTGCTTTATTGATTTGTGAAGTGCCTCTGACGTTATTTGGAATGGAAGGCGGCATACAATTGGTTTTAAATAGTGCAAAATAAAACCAGCCGCCTGTCAGCATGGTCATGAGTGATAGGCGTTGGAGCCCAGCAATAGAAGGTCCCTGAGTCTCCTCCTCTATTTTATAGGGACGAAACAGAAAGCTGGTTTTTCTTAGAAGTGTCATGCTTTGGCTTGTAATGCAGACTTGAATCCTCAAAGACTAAATAACAGAATCACGGAGATGGAAGGAACTGCAAGGCATAGCTGTCAACTTTTCCTTTTTTAAAGGAAATTCCCTTATTCCGAATAGGATTCCTCGCAAGAAAAGGGAAAAGTTGACAGTTATGCCGCAAGGGTCATCCAGCCCAACCCCCTGCAATGCAGGAATCTCAACTCAAGCATCACAACTAAAATAAAATAAAAAACCAAGACAAATTTTATGTATAGTAAAGCCGAAACCCCTTACTCAGAGTAAACCCCATGGGCCTTACATCTGCATAGGATTCCAGTTACATCTGCATAGGATTCCAGTGTGTATCTGAAGAAGTGTGCTTGCACACGAAAGCTCATACCAAGAACTAACTTAGTTGGTCTTAAAGGTGCTACTGGAAGGATTTTTTTTATCTGCATAGGAGTGTGCTTTCCGTCTAATAAAGTGATTATCAACTCGCTCGCAAAGACTGCGGCATCATAGAGTCGGAAGGGGCACCGCGGGTCATCTAGTCCAACCCGCTGCAATCCCGGAATCTTTTGCCCAACAGAGGTTGCAGGATGCCTCCTGTTCATTGAGCCTCCCATGTGGAAAGGGAAAAAATTGTGTGCCCGTTATACACTTGTCACCATCTAGTGGTGATTTTTCTCGGTGCAGTTTTATATCACAGGCTGCGCGCGCTCTCTTTCTCCCGCCACCAGGCAACCTCCGGTTCCTCCTCTTCTGGCTCCGCCTGCGAGAGTTCGGCTGGCGCCGCTCCGGGTCAGGCGCGCGATTTCTTGCTTTGCAAAGGGCGCCGCGTTTTGCGCCGCTTCCTCCTCCACGAATGGCTCCGCTCAGGCTGCTGGGGCCAGCCCTGGGCTGGAGGCTCGCTGCTGCGGCAAGGCCCGTTTATCTCAGCAGGTAAGCGGGATCTACACCCCGCGGAGGAAACTGACAGTGCCCTATGGCTCGGGGCCGCCTCCCTCGCCGTCAAGGATTCCCGTGACTTGGGTTTCGTGCCAGGCAGAAATCCAACTGGTCAAGCCTACCCCTTCACAGCATCTTCGGGCGGGGGGCGGGGAGGAACTAACGCTACTGAATTTCCGCCTGGCGTGAAGCTTTTCTGCCAGTAAGAAAAAACGGAGCAAGGAAGCAAGCCCTGCTTCTTAATGTTTTATGTTAGTGACTGAGCCTTGAAGCGGGGTGTCTAACTTTTTTGCCCTCCAGGTGCCATTGGGACGCAGCCCTCTCCATCTCTGACCATTGGCAGTGCAGGTCGGGGCTGATGGGACTTGGAGTCGCCACTTGCCCGTCCTGCACGATGTCAGCTTACACCACCCTGGTGCCTTCCATATATTTTATTTTTTTTTAAATATATTTTAAACTAATTATAATATATAAAAGTGTGCACCCACCCCCACACCACTCCACCCAACCTCCCAAAATTTCAACACCTCTTGTGATGGTTTGACCCCTTTCCTTTTTAACAGTACAAATACTATAAATACCTTCCATATCTCAAAATAATTTCTCCTCTCTATTCCCCATCTTACCTTGATAGCACACATTGATTTATCATTAATAGCTATATCCCACACCTCTTCGAACCAGTCTTCCATTTTATATTCGTCCTACCCCTTCCAGATGTTTTGGACTACAACTCCCATCAGCCCCTGCGAGCACAGCAGATGGGCAGTGCTGTAGGGTGCTGGACATTTGGAAGGCACTAGGCTGCCTGAGCTTGCTTTAGCTTATGTTTAACAACAACAACAACAACGATAATAATAAAGAAGTACTCTTAAGTACACGCAGAGTATATTTTTATTCTGCACAATTAATTTCTGAAACCACTGAGTTGCTGCGGCCAGCTCAAGCATACTGATATCCTGAGTGCTATGCTTGGAAGCCAAGAGCAAGAATTAGGAATATTTCTGCAAAGCAGCTGCTTTTAACCAAGCTTTTGAAATGGGATGACTTTTGTATTGTTATGATCTTGTATTTTGTAAGCCTTCTTGAGTTCCTTTGGTGAAAAAAGGTGGGGTATATGCTTTTCAAGTAAATAAAAAAGCGGAGAGGGACCCAGAACATTTATTATTATTATTATTATTATTATTATTATTATTATTATTATTAATTTATTTGTACCCCACCCATCTGACTGGTTAGCCCCAGCCACTCTGGGTGGCTTCCAATGTATATAAAAACATAATAAAACGTCAAACATTTAAATCTTCCCGATACAGGGCTGCCTTCAAGTGTCTTCTAAAAGTTGTGTCGTTCTTTATCTCCTTGACATCTGACGGGAGGGCGTTCCACATAGAAGGCGCCATTGCCAAGAAGGCCCTCTGCCTGGTTCCCTGTAACCTCACTTCTCGCAGTGAGGGAACTGCCAGAAGACCCTCGGAGCTGGACCTCAGTGTCCAGGCTGAGCGATGGGGGTGGAGATGCACTTACAACAGGGCTGAGGCCTTTTAAGGCTTTAAAAGTCAACGCCAACACTTTGAATTGTGCTCGGAAACATATAATTTTATTGAAACTTTCCAGCACGTTATGAAAACGAAACTAATCTAAATAAAAATAAAGAGGAAAACCGGAAACAAAAAAGAAAGAAAATGAGAAAGTGGGATATGAGAGAGAGAGGGGTAGACTTTAACCCTTATATCACACAGAAGGAGGTGGATCCTCTGAGCTCTCGCCTCCCAGCAGTGATCCTGAGTGCACAGTGATTTAGATACAATCTCAAGTGTCTTCTTCTCCCTACCTCCACCGCCAGGCCACCCCAGCGAGGCCACCGCCTGACACCTTCAGATGATGAGCTCTACCAGAAGACCACGATCCAGCACCTGGAGAAGGAATCCGAAGACATCATGTACATAGAAGGCTACAGTGAACGAGGCTTCAGCATCAGCGGGAACAAGGTGGTGGGGCCTTGCGCAGTCTTGCCACGAGCCATCCTGCAGTGGAACGTGAGTTTGGGGCGGGGTGGGGCCTTTCGACTCCTCAACATCCACCCCGATGCTTGGAAATGCGGACCGTGGTGCTAGGAAGGAGATTCCCTTATCTGCAGACAGGACTGTCAACCCTGGAAGATATTATTTCCAAGTCCTGAGATCCTTTGTTAGATCATTGATCTCACAACCATATCCTGAGCTGTGTAGCCTATTTTTTCTCTTCTAAAGTAATTACAGGACTTCCTTTTTCCACCCGTCCTTTCCAGGTTGGCACACATAAGGACATCACTGCTGAGAGCCTCGTCCTGTTCCGCCTGCTGGAGCCTCGAATAGGTACAAGTGCTCTAATTTCCCTTACGCCTGGCATGGGGAACCTCTGGCCTGCCAGATGTTGTTGGATTTTATATCCGATCATCCCCGACTTTTAGCTATGCTGGCTGGAGCTGGTGGGGAGTTCTTCTGGTCCAGCAATATGTAGACGGCCACAGGTCAGCCAACGCACACTTACTGTGCTCTTGTAGGGACGGGAAGGAAGCAAAAAGCAGGGAAGACGGTTTGTGAGCAACCTGCTTGTAATCATCCAGTTTTACACCTGGATACTGCCCCAAAACGTGCTTCAAGCTTGCCACCTGCTCTTCCTCTGAAGAGCAGCTTGCCTTGGGTTCCCAGGTGATGTACACAGTCCGCCTGACTTGCCTTGAGCAGTAGACCCCTGGGAAGACCCAGGGGAGATGGTGGGACCCCTGCAGGGAGTGGAAGTTCAGTTGTGCAGGAAAATGAAGTTTCATTGCACAGATGGAAGTCCTTGCACTAATGGGACTTCTTTTTTAAATTTCATTTATACTTTTCAGAGATATACATTTCGCTGATGTTACATTCATTTTGACATTTTAAAACTTGACTTCCTTTCACCTCTTTCTGCGGTTCCTTAAATTTATTTTTATTACCTTCTGCATATCCAAATTAACTTGCTCATTTATTTATAATATATATTACACACACACACACACACACACACACACACACACACACACACTTACTTATATAGCTGCAGGTTATAACAATAATCCTACCAGTGTTTTTATCTGTTTACAGTTTGTCTGTAAATATTCAACAAACCATTTCCATTCTTTTATAAAAAGAAGTTTGTTATCTTGATTTCTTATTCTTCCGGTATGTTTCGCCATTTCTGCATATTCTGCAAGTTTTTGTATCCATTCTTCCTATGCTGCCATAATGGGACAACTTCCCTGGGGGGGAAAACCCCATTGTGTTTTTATTAAATGATGAAATTAAACTTAAGAGTGGCAAACAGAATTTCCCATCCCTCTCTAAGAAACTGAGAGCATCTTGCTGCTTTGACTTGTATAATTATTATTTTTTAAAGTGTTTTTGTGTTAGCTTTTATTACTGGGGGGGCGGGACTGCATTAAATTATTTCAGGGGAATGTTTTTTTTAAAAAAGGGGAAATGGAATAGAGGCTGCAAATAGGATTCCTAGCAGCTGATCGGAGCCAAATGAAGCGGCTGGCATGACAGTCACAAACTGATCATCTTTGCCTCTCGCAGCCCATACCACTGAAGAATGCTCAGGAGGAAGGTTGAACTGGTGTCCATTCTAATCACTTTCTGTGGTTTCATCTGTTGGCTGTCCTAGAAATCCTGGTCCTGGGAACGGGAAGCAAGGTGGAGCGGCTGGATCCCGCGGTCCTGAAGTTAATGCGTCAGTGTGGGATTGCTGTGGAGGTACAAGATACGGTAAGAGGCCCAAAATGGGGACGAGAAGCAAAGGAGACAATCTTCTCCCTCAGTTCTAGTGCTTGCTTCATCTGAATCTCTCACCTCTGTATTTGAAACCTCTGCATTTAGAATCTGGAGCTGGACGGGACATGGTAGCAGCATGGTATCGTAGGCTTAGGAATCAAATTTGGGCCTAATGCTCCCAGTCCTGCTGGCAAAGAAATGTTGGCAATATCTGCCAACAACTTAAGGAAGAAGAAGAAGAGGAGTTTGGATTTGATATCCCGCTTTATCACTACCCTAAGGAGTCTCAAAGTGGCTAACATTCTCCTTTCCCTTCCTCCCCCACAACAAACACTCTGTGAGGTGAGTGAGGCTGAGAGACTTCAGAGAAGTGTGACTAGCCCAAGGTCACCCAGCAGCTGCATGTGGAGGAGCAGGGAGGCGAACCCGGTTCACCAGATTACGAGTCCACTGCTCTTAACCACTACACCACACTGAAATTGTATGGCGATGTACTTTATTTGGGGCAAATCTTATCTCTAGAGCTCCTTGGCTATTCTTTCCAACACCAGGTTTCTGGCTGCGAGGCCTCTGGTATATTGGTGTGGGTATTTTTCACCCCTTAAGAGTAGGAGCTTCTAGGTATTGATCACTACACTGGTAACATGAGCCGTTTGCTGCAGTGAGATACACTCTGTTCATTGCTGTTGTTTAGTCGTTTAGTCGTGTCCGACTCTTCGTGACCCCATGGACCAGAGCACGCCAGGCACTCCTGTCTTCCACTGCCTCCTGCAGTTTGGTCAGGCTCCTGTTGGTAGCTTCGAGAACACTGTCCAACCATCTCGTCCTCTGTCGTCCCCTTCTCCTTGTGCCTTCAATCTTTCCCAACACCAGGGTCTTTTCCAGGGAGTCTTCTCTTCTCATGAGGTGGCCAAAGTATTGGAGCCTCAGCTTCACGATCTGTCCTTCCAGTGAGAATGCAGGGCTGATTTCCCTAAGATTTCCCTCTGTTCATACTGGCTGTTTTTGCTGAGATGCACTCTTATCGTTAGATTTGCACTCTGCCTTGATCCATGCCTTCCCCAACCAAACTTCTTCTAGCTCAGTCAGTAGAGCATGAGACTAATTGCAGGGTCGTGGGTCTGAGCCCCACATTGGACAGAAGATTGCTGCATTGCAGCAGATTGGATGACCCTCATGGTCCCTTTCCAGCGCTACAATTCTGATTCTTGTTTCGTCTCATTGCTTTCGCAGCCCAATGCCTGTGCAACGTTCAACTTCTTGACAAGTGAGCGGCGTATGACTGCTGCCGGCCTTATCCCACCTCCCGGTGTAACACGGGGCTGAATCTCTGAGGGTAAGACCCAGGGGAAGGAAGAGTCTTTGGCAGGGCGAAGAAAGTGACGCTGTTGTCACGCCTGCCATGTTCTTCGTTGCTGTGTTTGAGGGACCCTCCTGTTTGAAAGCAACACAAGCCTTTGTGCCCCAAGGCGTATTTGTCAACCTGTATGAATGAGTGACAAGTCTTTTTTAAAAAAAATACAAGTACCCCAGCATGGCTAATTCTAGAGACAGCTTACTTAACACCCACTTTTGGGATGAGGCCCTGGGGTCTAGTAATGTAAAAAAGAAGAACTGCCTTCAGTTTGATCCACGTGCTAAATTAACTTCATGTGGCAACCTGGATTTGAGGATGGAGAGGCAGTCTTTCTTGTGGAAAAAAATCTAGCACTGTGGAGTTTGCACATTAGATCAGCTGATCGATGGAGATTGTTAGTTTCCCATAATTGCGGTCTAGATACTATACTACCAATGAGTGCTGGATATTAGCAATATTTTCAGTTATAGCACTCCTCAGTGTCTGTTTATGGTCTGCCTGCTTTGAGGGCTGCAGACTCCCCCCAAATAGTTGGAAGGAATAATTGGATATTCACAAAAAAACGAAACCTGTAATTATTGAAAAGGTTCAGGAACTTAGGAAAGAATAGAAACAGGGAGTTAGAATGTATTGTACAACCTAAGCAATAGAAAATATATTGGAATATAATACAGAATACTTATTTAGATTTGAGATTGATTCAGCAAAAATTGGCTTTTTGGATATACTGGCCTCCACAACTACTCTACAAGAAGGTGCTGTCAAACTCGGATGGACATTTGAAGTGTAATGCTGGAAATATCTGCTTAAGGCATATGATGTGGGATTGTCCAATGCAACTGGACTTTCTGAAGTTGTTGTATGTAACAACTTTGCATGAGCAAAATCCTTGATATTCATGGATGTTCGTGTGCTTTTAAATTATGTTCCAGTTGTATGGGATTGATGGCAGGACAACAAAAATTGATTTTGCAAGCCTTTAGAGAGTCACCGAGTGATTTATACTTCAAGCCTGGAAGGGTAAATATTCACCACCTATTAGAGAGTTGCCTAAAGACCTTAAATCCCTTGCTGCATCTGAACGTACTTTCTAGAAACATCAATTTCATTTGATATATGCTACCCAGCCGGCCAAGTGGATATCCAATCTCTCTATATAAATCACAGCAGATGTAATTGATGTAAGCTGACAGGTGTTCCTCCTCCTTTTTGTCTCCCCCCTTAATAATCTTGCAATAAAAATCAGTTAAGAATGAAGACAGGACAAGCCAATGACAGACCTTTGGCAATATGGATGGCATCCTTGAGCGAAGTGTGTAATCTTAGCATTTGAGCGTGGACTAGCCCAGAGTGGCGAAGGTCCAGAATATACTTGAAACAGAATAACGTGGAACTATATGTGTGTGTTTTCCCAGTCTGTATAAAGGGATTAAGGACCCACCTGTTACGTGGCTCTTTTAAGAAGCTGCTTCTACTGTCTCTTATGGGTTGGCAATTTCTGCGCAAAGGGAAGTAGTGGGGACCTTCAAGCCCTGGTGTGTAGGCTTTGAGCCATCCATCCAGCCTCTCCTCACATTGTGTGCTTTAAGAAGCATTTTATGTGGAACCAGCAGTGAATTGCATTTCTGTAGCCCGCCTTCCAAGATGCCACAGAACTGGCAGGCGTGCTTTTAAAAAACTATTCTCACAACAACCTTATGAGGTGGGGCAGATAGATTATTTGAACCTGGGTTTTCTCCAATAACACCCCCCCCCCGCCCCATTTCTGAACCACCCAAATTTTATGAAGGAAACTGAAAAAGTGTAAGCCCAACAACCTTGCGTGTGTGTGTGTGTGTGTGAGAGAGAGAGAGGGGGGGGGAAGGAAGGGAGGGAGGGAGGGAGTGAGTGTGGAAGCCAGGGGAAGGAAGGGAAATGGTGTGACCATTAGACTACTCAAAGGAGATCTTGGGGCCATTTCAGGCACACAAACCTCTTGGAAGTTCAAATATGTCACAAAGGGGAAAGGAAACACTTATGTGAGCTGTTCTCTGCAGAGCTGGCGCTCTTGATATGTCATGTCTTAGTCCCAGCAGCTCCCTTGCATGTTGCAGTTCTCTCTCCCAGATGAAACATGCAAACCCACTTGGCATGTTGCAGTAGCAGCAGGCAAGAGGAGCAGAAATTCCTTCTCTCAATGATGCATTCTCTGAATATGAGGGCCCTTTGCAATTCACCAGAAACTGCAGATCCTCGCTACTGTTATGAATGGAGGGGAAAGAAGTTTAACCTCCTTGAACTGGATTATTTGCTTCTCTGGAAGGGACCTTCCCGGAAAGATCAGAGTGCCTGTGCTTCCTTTAAAGGCTTGACATCTAAGCATCATTGCCTCTGAACAGGTGGCCCCTTTTAACAAGCCGCAGATCTTTCCACAAGTTCTGGCAAGAGCAGCCCCGTTCTCCTAAAAGGTCAGACTGCATGCTCAAAGGCTTGGCAAAAGCACATGAGTCCAACTTTACTTGCCCCCTTTACAGTGGGGGTGGTCATTCAGCAGTAAGGTAAAGGGTAAAGGGACCCCTGACCATTAGGTCCAGTTGCAGACAACTCTGGGGTTGCAGCACTCATCTCACTTTACTGGCCTAGGGAGACGGTGTACAGCTTCCAGATCATGTGGCCAGCATGACTAATCCGCTTCTGGCAAACCAGAACAGCGCACGGAAACACTGTTTACCTTCCCACCGAAGCGGTACCTATTTATCTACTTGCACTTGACATGCTTTTGAATTGCTAGGTTGGTAGGAGAAGGGCCGAACGACGGGAGCTCACCCCGTTGCAGGGATTCGAACCGCCGACCTTCTGACCGGCAAGCCCTAGGCTCTGTGGTTTAGACCACAGCGCCACCCGCGTCCATTCAGCAGTTATTGAACTACAACTCCCATCATCTCTGATTATTGCCCTGCTGGGCAGGAGTACAAGAACAGTTGGAGGATGGGCAAAGGTTAGCCACACCCGTTTTAAATACCAGCTACGTTTGGGGCCGGAATGGAGACCCTTAAGCCAGAATTCTGAAACTATAGTTTGAGGAAAGTATTAAAGGCATTGTCTTCTGACCTGTTCATCTGGATAGAAGGAGCAAGTGGAATGTGACTTTAGCAGAGAAATAATGTGCGGCACAGCACAGGCTGGGGTGGGCTTCTAAAAATAAAAAGGTATGTCTGGATGTACCTATGTAGAGGCTCAGCAGCACACGGTTGGAAGGATATCGGCTCTAATCCACGACTGCCAAAAGAAAAGACGATGAACCCTGCCAAATAGCTGTAATTGCACACGGAAGAACTTGGAAGAGGCCTTCTTGCCTCTTTGTTTTATTGTAAAAAAGAAATACAGAGACAGAGACACAGGACCCCTCTCCAGAGCCTCGTTCAGCTGACACTTCTGGAATAGGCTGATGCGTTTTATCTTCAGCCCGTTGGTCAAAGCGGCTGATAATGCGAAGGGGAAGCAGCAGGCAGCTCCACCCCTCCGTCAAAATGGCACTTCTGTGAAGGGAGCAGTTCATGATCATGGCAGCAAAGGTCAGGCACCACAGGGCAAAAATGAGGCTCAGGGAAAGCGCAAGGGACTTTCATCAGAAAAGGCGTTTTTCATACCTAGGCAAGAGAAGGAAAAGAAAGCTGAAGTTGCGCGCTGTTCACCGGAAGTAGCAAATTATTGCTTTCTTTTACCAAATGGAATTAGATAGGGGGTCTCCTGCTTAATTCCACTCCCCTGCTCACAACCTCAGGAGCCGTTTTAAAGTAAAGGAAGAAGTGGGCAGCAGTCTTGGCCCTTGTCCTCGACTCTCCATTCACAATGTCAGCTGGAACCCAATGATTTTAAAATTTATTTTCTGCTCGGAACTAATTCCTGCCATGGGCTCCAATCCAGAGCAGAAGCATGCTCTGGATTCAGACCCTGCAGCAGCTGCTGCAGCAAAAGAAACAACCCCACTGTTTTTACTACCATACATTTGCATGGTCGCAGCATGAGGGTAGGCTTGTTTCAGTGCAATGAACCTTGACTGTATCTTCACACGGTCTCCACCTCCAAATACGTACTAGTACTGGGTGTAAGAAGAACACCCTCAAGACCTGTAAACCACTTACAGTGGTACCTTGGTTTTCAACCGTTTTGGATTACGACGTCAAACCCGGAAGTGCGTAGCCCATTTTTTGGACTACAACCCATTTTTTTGGGATTACCTCCCCTTTTTTTGGAGGCCCCATTGGCGAAAGCGCACCTTGGGTTACAACCTGTTTTGGTTTACAACCAGACCTCTGGAACGTATTATAGTTGTAAACCAAGGTACCACTGTATAGTGCAGTTAGAAGTAGAGTGGTACCTTGGTTCTCGAACTTAATCCGTTCCGGGAGTCTCTTCCGACTCCCGATCAAAAACCAAGGCACGGCTTCTGATTGGCTGCAGGGGCTTCCTGCGCTCAAGCGAAAGCCACGTCAGACGTTCAGCTTCCGAAAAGCGTTTGCAAACCGGAACACTTACTTCCAGGTTTGCGGTGTCCAGGACCCGATTTGTTCGACAACTAAGCCGTTCAAGAACCAAGGTACCACTATACTCCACAATTCTAAAAAATCCAAACATAACAAGGACCTAGCCTCAACAGGAAAGAGACTATCTGGCCCTCTCTGATCAGTTCAGGGTGTTTTCTAACAAACGCAGCCCCTTGATCTTTTCTGCTTTGATATTTGTCCATAGATGCAAACAAGGCCTTGTGCTAATTCTGCTTCAGAAGGTATTAAGAAGCAGCAGAATTGAAAGTAATTGCTGGGCTGGTCCCTTCTTGGAAGTGTCTAAAGCACCTCAGCTACTTCCCTGCACTCAGGATCCTTTGGGATCCTAATTGGTTCTGGCCACAGGCTGCTTTCACGCTGGCAGCCAGGAGACACACTTTTCTTTTCTTTTTTAATTTCCCTGTTTGCTAAGTGCTCTGCTTACTCAAGATGGATCAGTCGCACATAAAAACTTACGAATGGAGGCCATGAATCCCTCCTTCTACTTGGGCAGATGCTGTCCTCTTTTCAAATTTCAGCTCTCCAGAATACATCATGGCCCTGGCGATAAAAAGTCAAGAGAAGAGTGACGGAGTGTTCCTGTTTCCCTATTAAGAGCCGCATTCTTGCAACAATACAGGATGGGAACCATGGTGTGGGCTGACCAACCCATGTGGGCCAATCATGGAAGTGAGGGGCAGGCATGGTCTGCCTGATAGATTGTATGTGGCTTGCTCACATGCCTTCAGCATTCACATCCCAAAGTATACAAGATTGGCTGGGGTGGTGGCGGCGCAGAAAGCTCTCACCTCACTTGCGTTAGACTCTTGGCTCCGATATCCTGGCAGGAGTGCTGGATGCCAGCAATCAGGTACGGCATGAACTTGTGAATGGAGCCCTTGTCTTGCACAGCGCCGGAGACCCCCTGTGCCACTTTAATTTTATCTGTCTCACTGAGAATCACAAAGAACAAGAAAAGGCTTGTGAGAAACGCAGAGCTGGGCATGCAAGCTTTTTCCAGAGATGGCAAGAAATAAATGTTTATGGTGAAAACAAGGAAGGGTGCACTGCAAGTCTTCCACCTAAGTCGCCAGATGCCCGCCCCGGATAGAAAAATCTGGGCTTGCTTCTGAAACGCCATCAAAGCAAGATTCTGAAAAGCCTCCAGTGGGAGAATATTCCATGGAGGTGAAGCGGCAGCGGCGAATGTCAGTTTTATTATCTTCCACAATCTGCATGCATTATTTTGTTTATACAGCCCAGCCTGGTACCATTCAAGCAGTCCCTCTCTTAAGGATACACATCTCCTACCTGAAGTATCTATTCTGACTGCCCAGGTTCTTGTCCATGGCATCAAGTGACCCCATGCCCCGGTACTTCTTCAGCCTGATCCCATCAGAAAAGAAATACTCCCCAGGGGCTTCGGTTGTGGCGGCCAGGAGCGAGCCCATCATCACTAAAGCCAACGAAGAGAGCAAGAACAAGTGGTGTGACGTTCTAGAGAAAGCAAAGCAATGGGGAACTGGGCTTGCACTTCCAGTCCGCTCTAGAGGGGTTGGGGGGTAAACTTTGATGCTGGCTAGGAAAACATTCATGTGATCTAGCCCCTTCATGTGTGTGTGTGTGTGTGTGTGTGTGGTTTTGGTTAGAGCTGGGATCCAACAGAACAACCTCCACTTCCTTTACGTACTTAAGGAGATGCTACATGCACCACAAGCCAACCTGGCCCCGATCCAGCCTCCCAATAGCTCCCAAGGGTTTGTGTGCCACCAGTCTGGAATGGGGCTTCCTTCATCTGCATGGCAGCTACCTGTGCTATTTACAGTATTACAGCTCTAAACTGAAACTGCTTGTGTGAACTGCATGGCTGCTGCCGCCTGCTGTATTGCCATTTTTGAAACCTTTCTACAGCTTTATAGGCAGGGCTGGGAACCTATGGCCCTCCAGATGTTTCTGGCAGCCTAATCCCAGCCCATCCGGCTTGGCCAACGGTCAGGGATGACAGCAGCTGTAATCCTGCAGCATCTGGAGGGCAACCCATTCCTTAAGGCAACCTTTCTCAACCTTGGGTCTCCAGTTGTTGTTGAACTACAACTCCCATCACCCCTAGCTAGCAGGCCAGGGCTCTGGAATGATGGGAGTTGTAGTCCAACAACATCTGAGGACCCAAGGTTGAGAAACACTGCCGTAAGGCATTACAATCACTGGAGGAAACTTTTAAGTGTCGCACAAGCCTCTCTCACAGTGAAAATGTTTTTTTTTATTTCATTTATCACCTGCCCTTCACTCTATCATCCCGGGCGGATCTTATACGGGCATTCACACACCTCCAAGCACCGGGAAATCTTGCCCAATCTGGTTTCCCAGAGGTACGCACAGGTTTAACAGCAGTGCATTAATGCAACACAACCTATAGCTGTTTCACCTGCTCTACCTAGTAACCACTTGCCCCATGCAGGACAGATGTGTCTGGTACAGCACATCTGGAGATACTACTGTGGCAGAGTTCCCTGGTGCACAACCAAGCGTTGCAGTGAAATCCAAGTTGACCACCATTGCCATCTCACCTGTGGAAGCGCCAAGCGCCAGAGCCTTGGCGATGTGCCCAACAGTCTGGATGCCGCCATCCGCAATCACCGGCACGCCAAACCTCCGTGCGTACTCAGACACTTTGTAGACTGCTGTGGCCTGAGGCCTTCCACATGCCAGGACTAAATCCAGAGAGATAGAAAAAGAAGAAGAACAATCAGAGTCTGGTCCGAGGCAGGCCCTTTGACGGAATCCCCATCTTCAGGACGCAAAGTTTTAGAAAGGCACATGGCTTCTTTCAGCTACTGCCTTTAAGTAGGAGGCAGAGTAAAGCAAGTCAGCCTGCAGGGGAAGCACCCTCCAGATCTTCATCCCAGAATGCAACTAAAATTGAGATGCGAAGGCACAGGGGGGGGGGGGGGACCTGACGTAACTAACCTATGAAGCACCTGTGTGCTGCTCCAATGGCTAAGGAAGGCTTTTGGAATAGCCCATAGAGCAGATAAAAATCCATGCAGTCTTGAGTCCCACTGACCTTGCTTGCGTGTGGCATCCAACCGGAATACTAGAGACTTTCGGAATATAACAAAAGCCCTGTTTATGCTTGGTGGAGGGGACATGAGGGCTCACATGGGAGTTATTATCAAGCCAGCTATCTCCTGGCACACAGGGCGGCTGTGTATAGGCCTCACTGTTTCCATCTAAAGCACAAGATGGTACAGGAAGTGAACATTCCTCAAATGAAGGATTCCTGCAGAACACACCCCGTGTGTCAACAGGAGCTCTTCTGTGCTCAATTTCATCAATTTGTCCCGGATTTGCTCGCTGTTTCCACCCACGTGCCACTTGGGATGTGCATTCTGGAAGCGATGCATACTGCACAGCCAAGGACATGCAAAAACTCTTGCCAGAAGTGTACCACCCTTTCTTCCAAAGAGGGCTTCCTTCCCCCCACACTTCACAAATAACTGGGAGGCTTTTCTCTGCCACCATTAGAATAGTGTACCAGATGAGATTGTGACCATGCAAGATTAGTCAAAGAGTGCAAACTTCCTGTTAAATGCAGGGTTTCAGGGTTGCTATCTGCACCGCCAAAGCTAACTCAGTGCTTCACCAAGAAACCGAGCCAGACACAAGCCACTTTTTGCACCAGCTCATCTGTCGTTTCATCCATTCCCCTTCACTTTCTAGGGCTCAGTACAGGCAGCCCGGAAAGGGAATCTCGTCCATTCTAGGAAATGCGAGTTTCAAACTCACTGAAATCAACTGCATTGAACTGGAACTCAAATCAATCATGAAATGGGCTGCCAAAAAGATGAAACAGTGTTAGTGCTAAAGAGGTGGTCTCGCTTTTGCTGAGGCTGCCTAATGTTGAGAGCAGCGTTTCCATGTAATGGCCGACAAGCCAATGAAGCAGTTTGTTCCATACATAAACACCCACCCTATACTCTGGTCGTAGGAACCAGGTCATGTGCGTAACCGACCTTTGCAACAATGGTGTACAGAACTGTACACTGAGACCATCCCTTTATGAATTAACATGTTGGCACCAGGGAGCAAGACACAGTCCTACAACCTAGTGCCTTGCACAGATGTTGACTTCCAAAGCAGGGTTTGAAATTTGCCGTAATAATTTGGTACAGTAACGTCGCTGCCATTTGGAGTTCCACAGAATAAGAGATAAAACAAAAAATGGGCAAGCCTAGTCTTACATTAGACAAACTCTTCATTGTCGTAAAGCAGGGGTGGGCAACATTTTTGAAGTAGAGGACCATAATCCCTTGGAGGAGGAGTTCCAGGACCACATACTGGTTGCGATCAGGCCTAAAGCAGATGCAAACACCCCTTTTCTCTCTCTCCCTTTGAAGCCTGCCACCTTGCTTAAGAGAGTTGCCTGGGAATATATGCTCACAGACTCTTACTGCATTTAAGAGCCATAACAGATTAAAATTAGATTGTTGGGTTCTTGGGTCATCACAAACCAGCTGGTAACCCTGTTAGATAGCTGGTTATATTATCTTAAGGCTGCACCTATCCTAGCCTGTTGGTTGTCTATTATTATTAAAATTTTATATACTGCCATATACCCAGAGGTCTCACTGATCTACACTGACCGGTAGCAGTTTTCCAGAGTCTCAGGAAAAGGTTCTTCCTAGCTCAGCTTCTCAAGATCCTTTAATACAGAGATATCAGGATTGCAACTGGAACCTACAATATGAAGGTTCTGCTACTGCAACTAGCAACTTCATTGTATAGCTATTGCTCCGTATAATAATAATAATAATAATAATTTATCCTGAGCTTTGACAGTTACAATAATGCAAAAGCAATTGCGGATTTGAGGAATGCTCTCCAGGGGTGGGGTGGGGGTTGCTTGCCTGGAGCCTTCATTACATCTTTGGGCACCAGGTGAAAATGCTTCTCTTCAACCAGGCCATTGGCCAATTAACATTCTATGACCTTGTAAATGTGTTTGTGGGAGGGTGTTTGTTTGTGTGTGTGTGTGTGTGTGTGTGTGTTATTGGTCTGTTTCTGTTTCATTATGTACTTTGTGGATTTACGGCACTACAAGTCTCTCTGCCGCCTTCACATTTGTCAAAGTATCCTACCTGGAAGCAGGTTAATATTACACCATGCATGTATCAGGCATTTGTTGCCATATTGACCTTAAAGAGATAAGAGGTCCAGAGTGGGCGATGCTGAATTTTTACTGGACTAACCTGCCCAGAGCCCTGATTGCAACTGTGTCAAAAACCTCAAAGAGGCATGTCAGGGATATAAAGTCCATAACTGTGTTGACTACCACAGCTGGGATCCAAAAAAAAGTACACATGCACATGGAAAAGAAACCTGAAAATGCACGTGGGAAGCTGTGCTTGCTGTCTGTCAGGTGAGCAGAGAGCATAGTTCTTGGGCTGTTACAGAAATCTGACACCGAATGCTTCCCCCCCCCCAAATCAGGTCAATACCTGAAATGACTGTTTTTACTTTTAAAAACAGCAACTTTGACTTCATAACAGATATAGCTCTCTAAAGGAGAATGAGCTAGTTCTGTATGGGACAAGAGAATGACCTCAGTCCTCTCATGGCAACCAATTGCAAGGAAAAATGAGCATACTTTCCCTATGGAACGCTTAGCAAATGGCTACTGGTATTCCCTGTGGCAAGCAAACAGGAGAGCGGCCGGTGTTCTGGGGGAAAGGCTATTCCCACTTCCCACGGAGAATCTCCATACTCAAAAAGGAAACTCTCATTCATCTGTGTGGAACAGTAGCTAAAGCCCTTTTCCGCGTGGCTACTTTGGGGGCACTTTAAAGCTGCGTGGACAAGCCCATAAGTGGGGGGGGGGGGGACTACCATGGACTAAGGATGGGGAACATACAGGACAGGGACTGTGGTTTTCAAATACTTAAGAAGCTGCCTAGAAATGATCACCTAATTTACTCACAATAAAAGCTTAGAATTACTTAAAGTAGGCTGAAATTGAGCATTGTAAAAAAGATTTCCTATCCATTATCAATGTTGCAATATGGATATGGTCATCAGTGCAAGACAAAATCCTTCCATCATTATAAAGGAAAATACTCAGGCCAGCTCAGGCTACCCTGCATGAAACTGGGATCTTCCTAGTAAATGTAAACAATCCCCCGCCAACCCTACTGGTAACAGCAGTCAATCTAATTAAACCCCTGAAAATTACAATTTACCTATTTTGTATATGTGGTTGGAATTTAGTTAATTTAACTTGTAGAATCACAGCTGTTGCCGCACGTGCCGTTAATTATGGCACCTTTTCCCACCAAGAGATAGGAAGCAGTCAAGGTAATTTAAAAAAAAAATCCACACAGTCCTGGATTTAAGAAGAGAGAAAGAACTCCAGCTAGTACCATTAAGGGCAACTTTGAAACCCTGCTTTAGGAAAGGCTCAGAATCAAGAGAGTGTCTCAGCTTTAACAACCAGTATCCAAAGCCACAAAACCCCAAGTGCGTCTACAACTAGATTATTCTCAAAACAAGCAGGGGGGGCGGGGGGGGCAATGGGCAGCCAATCAAAGCCTTGCTCCAAGGCACAAAATTAAGGGGTGGGGGGAAGGGGGCAATGACTTACTATAGGTGCCAGTGACTGTGGAAGGGCATTTGGGGCTGTGGGACTTTAGGTCTGGAGGGATCTTTGGAGCAGCTGAACAAGACAAAAACACATACAGTTTATAGGTAAGAGGAAAGCAGCTCAGGAACCAGGAGGACACCCTGAAGAGCTGACGCAACGCCAGCATGCTGGCACTGTGCAGTCGGGCTGTGCTCCATTAGTACAAAGTTGGCCCTGGCCAGGCAGCCCAGCACATCTCTCCTCTCTGTTCCATTGCTGACTTTATACACAATTAATCTGCTGCATGCTCAGAGTCACGACTCCTCTGTCCTGGTTGCTCACAGGGACAGCCTCTCTACTACTGGCATGGCAAAAGGGCAGAAGCCCACCTCGGTATCGGAAGGACTCAGTGGACCAGATACAATTCCTCTCCTTTCCAGGCACTGTACAAATTCTGGGCTAGTGCTTCTGGAGGGCTAGGTTCTTTAAACAAGGCACTGGGGAAGAGAATGTGTTAATGATCTGCAGCGGGAATTGAATACCTTCTTGCGTGATGCAGATGGAACCGCTGCCCATGCCGACCCTCAGGGCATCGGCCCCAGCGTCAATCAAGTTCTTCGCCTGAGCCGCTGTCACCACTAGGAAAAGGAGGAAAGTATTATGAAATGGGGGAAGGGAGGGGGAAGAGATAGAAAACTGGTCTCCGTCACCCTGCGCTTGCGACAGTGACGTTTCCCCTTCCAAACAGACAGGACCGGCTTTGCACAGCGGAAGCCACTGCAATCTCAGCTGAAAAGGGCAGGCTCGGATTCCAGTTCTTGCTGGCTGGCCGGCCTTTGGCCATCTCACCAACGTGATGGTGTTAACAAGAGAAGGGAACAACCTGTACAACCAAAGTGCCTTCTTTTGTTAATTCAGAGAAGGAGGTAAGCAGTTAGGGCATGCCAGATGTTTGACCTCTGGTTACACCAGAGGTTTTGTCTGGTATGAAAAGTGTGTCTTGCTAAAATCCCATGTTTTTATTTGTGGCATTCTAGCAAACTTAGGATTTGGAGGTGCCAGTGGTTGCATTGATGACTTTAAAAAAAGGGCTTGGAGCCTATTCTTCTGTCAAGGGCTGCATTTCCTCAGGGGCTGTATGACAGCAGAGAGTTGACCCAGAGCCAAAAGCCAATGGGGAAGCCCCTTTTTTCTGTCTCTCTATCAATGCCAGCCTATGGGCTGTTAGAGAAAGCCCTTCATCTCTCCTCTGCCAGCCTGCAGCCAGCTAGTGGGGTTTTTTTTTTGGGGGGGGGAGCCAAAAAGCTAGAAACTTCTGTAGATTTATTTACAAGTCCGTTTTACAACCCAAAGAACACGACATTTTAATGTTTATATTAGCAAACATCTTGTTACCGTTGCCTCCAATGACCTGCAGCTCAGGGTATTTCTCCTTGATGTATTTGATCATGTTGATTTGGAAGATGGAATTCCCCTGAGAAGAATCCTGGGATTGAAAAGAAGAGGAATGAGGTTTAGAAGCTTGCTCTTCATCAGAGTAAACATCAGCGATCATTGAGAGATGTGACAGCTATTGAGATTTCCAGACAAGACCCCCTCTGCACAGACTCAAACGCAATCAGCTCCACATAGAAAAGTCCAGATTCCACTAAAAAAGGCATCACCCCTACTGCATACTACTAAAACTTGCTTACCACCCCTAGGACTCACCAGAACAACAACGTCCACACCGGCTTGCACTAGTAAGTCGAGACGGTATTTGTCATCTTCATGGGTCCCAATGGCAGCCCCACAGAGCAGCTGCTTCTTGGCATCTTTTGACGCAAGTGGGTAGTCCCGGTTCTTCTTCAGGTCCGTGCGTGCAATTATGGCCACCAACTCCCCCTTCTCGTTAACAATGGGCAGTTTTCCTGGAATGCCAAAAGTTATCTCTGAGTTGCAATTTTAACTCTTCCCGAAGGTTTCACATCTGCTTTTGTTTTTCATTCTCTTTGATTTTTCAGCGGCAAAAATAACGATCAAAGTAAACTGGAGCAATAGATAAATACAAAACCTGAAGTCCACAAGCCCATTAATCAGTCTGCGTTGTCAGGCACCTATTCACAAAATATTCAAATTGACCAAAATACAGAGAAAGGAAAGGGAAAATGCTGCCCCTTATTGAGAATCCAAGCCGGAAGAGGTCATGACTTAAACATGGCACTTGAACAAGTCCACTGTAGAATAAGGGAATAAGCTGCAGCTTCTGTACAACTAACTACAGTGATGTTTTGATTTCCCCCCACAAGGGGGAAGACAATTATTTGAACCTTTGATCTTCTCCACTCAAAGCAAACTGGGCTTAGCTCAAGGTACTTGGAGACACCTCTGGGTCACATTATAAGCCTTTGCTCAAGACGCTGGTAAAATTCATGCCCTAGGAGTGGAAAGTAATTGTGCCATTACCATTGGCACATCAAATTATGAGGTTAAAACGTGGGATGAGCCTCATGTTCACTGATTTAGCATAGTATGCACAGAATACCACACATCTATTCCCACTGACCTTTCTTACTCCTCTGCAAGATTTCATTAGCTTCTTTTAACGTAACTCCTGCAGGTGCCACAACGAGGTCTTCCCGCTTGGTCATGATCTAGGGAAAACCAAAGAGCAAAGTAAAGACGCTGTCCTCTGCGCCTGGGCCAAATTGAGCCATTCTGAGTAGCAGATGGGGTCTCAAGGAACGAAGAGAGCTGCAGGAGAGTCTCAAACAGCAGCAGAATTTTTATTTTGTTCCCAGTTAAAGGAGGGTTGACAGCATTTTGATCAGACTAGGCAAAAATTGCTAGAGGGAGAAGGGCAGTGGTACTTGAGAACATCATAGTGCAGGTCAGAAATATTATTTATTATTGTTTAAAGAATTCGTATGCCATGTAGTAACCGTGTTCTCTGGGCAGCTTAAAACAATAAAGCATTTAAATATGGTATCAACCAACCACCTAAAAGCAACATAACGTCAGTGGAAGCAAATAAAAATGTGTTGTTGTTTTTTACCGACCAGTTTTACTGCTATGTTATTAAAGCTTGCCCTGGTATTATAGTAGCAGTGTGTTTTTATGCTGTGCCCAGCCTTGTTGTATTTTCCACGAAAGTGTGGTATATAAATATTTAAATAAAGTAAATCACACAATCCTCCAACTGTAGTCTGAAAACAACCCACAAACATTTGCAACCTCAGTGGCTCATGTACCCTACGTTTAAAGTATGAGTGGTTGAGCTATCTGCCATTAAGACTCAACAATTATTTTCTAGGCTTAATTGTATCCGTGATACCACGGCAAATCCAGCTCTCAAACTACTTCCTATCAACTTCCACACATGACTCTTCCCGAGTAAGAAATCTGAGAAGAATGGCCTTAAAGTGTCTCACCCAGACAGGAACAACAGAAAACAAAAGCTTCCAGCCTTGCTCAGCATCTCTC
This sequence comes from Podarcis pityusensis, assembly GCF_964106645.2. Taxonomy (NCBI): domain Eukaryota; kingdom Metazoa; phylum Chordata; class Lepidosauria; order Squamata; family Lacertidae; genus Podarcis; species Podarcis pityusensis. The sequence goes on from NC_138029.1 coordinate 106,265,574, forward strand.
CCCCTCCCTGAAGTTCACATCTCTCCAGAGCTCTTTTCAAAGCATGTCACTCGCAACTCCCACTTGAGGGTAATCAGAGATGATTTAAGGCCGCTATTGGGCAGTGTGCATACTGCTGGTTGTGTCAGCACAGCCTAAAGATAGCGCAGGAGAGCAGAACAGGCTCCAAGGCACTGCGGAACGTTGCACTGCTGAAATCCGATGCCCAGCTATACAGCAGTTACACTAATGCTAGCTCCAGAAGGCTTTCATTATGCAACGCGAGGGGAAATGAGCCAAGCGAACAGAAAAAGTTGCAAAAAAACCCAACCTGTGCTATGCTCTAGTGCTCCAAGACATTAAACATAATTCCTTTGGCCAGTGCAAAAATAAAAATAATGCTAGAGGTCCACACACTACCCCAGCACAAGTTCTAGTCCTGCTTGCTGATCCCAGAATAACCCCACTGACCTCGCTGAGAGGCAGGTCATGCTCTTCTTCCTTCAAAAAGTCGATGTCTCGGGATGAAATAATCCCCACGAGTCGGCTGCCCATCTTCCCATTATCTGTTATAGGGATGCCGCAGAACCCATGGCGGGCTTTCGCTTCGAAAACATCTCGCACGCGATCTTTGGGGCTCAGCACTACTGGGTCCGTGATAAATCCTTGTTCATATTTCTGGAGCAAGACACGAATTCAGAAGGAGAATTTTGAGCCGCATACAAAATAGTTACATAAAGATATGGATTGGGGGAAGCAGACGTCTGCGGAGCCAGACAGGACTCTCCTGGGGAATGGCCATCTGTAACTGCAGCATTGTAGTGTGTGGCTTTCAAACATGGTTAGGGGCTCATCCAGACAGCTGCAAGTACAGAAATAAAGAATAAGACAGGTAGCCTGCTATGCCCAGTTCATCCGAATTACAGGGATCCAGGAGACCAAAGCATCTTGCCTGAATGTACTGAGGGCCTCAACAGCTACTATGCTTTAATGCCGAAACACCAGTCAGAACTTTCTGTATACCTCAAATGCAACAGGACCATCTTTTAAGAGTCCAGAAGCCAATATTCTTAGTGAACAAACAGCACGCATTTCAAAGCATGGCTACAAAGTGAACTCTGTTCCACATCAATCACCATGAACATCGGCACAGACGCAGCTATTAACTTAATTAGAACCAAGGGGGGTGACGGGGACTTGTATACAAGAGGGGAGAGGGCACGTAATCATACAGCCATACGTTTGTGGTAAAGGCACAGGTGAGTAAACTATGTCTACAGCAGAATACCCACCTCACAAAGCAGTGCTGGGCAATAGCCAAACCTGTTATCAAACCCTTCTCCCCAGGGACGTTTATATACACAGAAGTTGGTTTTACCTTAACTTTCCGTACTTCGTTGGCCTGGAATTCTGGGGTACAATTATGATGAATGAATCCAATTCCACCTGTGAGCTGAGAAGATATAGAAAGAAGTTTAAGTTGGAACAGAAATAATACAGTGGTACAGTAGTACCTCGGGTTAAGAACTTAATTCATTCTGGAGGTCTGTTCTTAACCTGAAACTGTTCTTAACCTGAGGTACCACTTTAGCTAATCGGGCCTCCTGCTGCCGGTGCACGATTTCTCTTCTCATCCTGAGGTAAAGTTCTTAACCCGAGGTAATATTTCTGGGTTAGTGGAGTCTGTAACCTGAAGCATATGTAACCCGAGGTACCACTGTACCTTGGTTTAAGAACAGCTTAGTTTATGAACAAATTGGATTAAGAACGCTGCAAACCCGGAAGTAGGTGTTTTGGTTTCTGAACTTTGGCTTGGAAGCAGAACATATTCCGCTTCCTGCTGAGTGTGTTCCATTTGTAAACTGAGTCCCCCGCTGCTATGGGAAAGCACACCTTGGTTTAAGAACGGACTTCTGGAACGGATTAAGTTTGTAAACCAAGGTACCACTGTACTTCTTTGCTGCCTTTGACCAAGGGCAGAGAGAAGGTTAGCAGGAATGGCTCAGAAGCCAAACTGTTGTTGTTGTGCAGAATAAGGCTCTGCATTTAAAACAAAAACAAAACCCCCAGCTAAGAACTGATATACTAAGAATTTTAAATACTGTAGGGAAAAAGCATAAAAGCAGAATTGGAAGGGACTACTACTTTTCTGGCTAATATTGAAAAAATTATTACAGACACGGCCATATGTTTTTAACAGTACAATGCCATGCATGTTTAATAAGAATTAAGCCTTACTGTGTTGAACAGGCCTCACTCCTAAGCATGTGTGTTTAGGACTGCAGACAAAATGATCTGAGGAAAAATGTTCTTGATATTCTATAGGGATTTACCAAGATACCAAGAAGTATTTCTCTCTCTCTCACACACACACACACCGCACTCTAAACTAAGGTAAGCTCTCTCCCCCTTCTGCCCTGGTTTCTTACCGCCATTGCAATGGCCATGCAGGCCTCTGTTACAGTGTCCATAGGGGAGGATACCAAGGGAGTCTTCAGGGTTATCTTCTTGGTCAGAGCAGAAGTCAGGTCCTTAAAATAAAGAGTTTGGCTGAAACAGCAGGCAGCTTTATTTGCGATCTTTTCAAGCACCATTGTCATCGTACCTTCACACACTTAGTGACCCATCAGAACTAGAACTGCAGAACTAAGACTGCAGATTCCAAAACGCTCAGTTAGTACTATAAAAAGAGACAAACAGAAAGGAATCTCCTACAGTGCAGAAAGCACTTGCTTCTTGACACTGATTTTATATATTATACAAACTTTAGTCTCATACTCACCACTTGGTCTGCAGTAAAGTCTATGTAGCCAGGGAGTATAAGGAAATCGCTGAATAACAAAGGAAAGAAGAAAAAAATGTTATTTTTGGAAGCCTAATACGGAACTTTTAACAAGTAAAAGGCTTTATAATGTAATTTGTGGTTCGCCACAGCATGTTGCTGAGATAATGACCGTACCTCTGTGTGGGGATTTCAACTAAGTTCTATTCAGAGCAAACCCACTGAAATTAATGGAACTAACTTAGTCATGATCATTAGTTTCAGTGGGTCTACTATTGAGAAAAGTTCAGTTGAATACCACCCGGGGAACCTCCTGAAGTTCTGTGATTGGAACCCCCAACAAAATTTCCTCCTTTAAGAAACAGTGCCTACAAGGGGAAGATTTGGATCAGGAACGTGGCTCAGGTAAGAGAAAGGGTTTTAAAAGTGTAGGAAACATTTGGGCCTCCCAATGTTGATGAACTACATCTCCCATCACCCAAGAACATTGACAATGCTTGCCAGGGCTGATGGGAGTTGTAGTTCAGCAACTGATCTGGAGAGCCAAAGGTCCTTTACCCCCAAGGCAATTCCTCAAATCTCTCCCAAGCTACTTTTAAATTTGTAGGAGAAAATATACAGTCACAATTTTAGTGTTCATATGGTTTCCCTTCCACATCTAACAGCACTCTTGGGAGGTTAAGGGATTTGAATCAGGGCTTTGGTGCAGAGGGGAAACATCAGACTGCCCTTGCTCCTGTACCCCAACCTCACTGGCTTCATTTTTCAGAGGGAAATCAAGTAGAAAGTTCTAGTCATACAACTTCACATAATACACACCTCTGGGATGGCTATGAGTGGGCAGAGGTAAAGTGGTTTGATTGCACCAATTGCCTTCTGCTTACTGCTTCTCCCAACCAAGCCTATAACCTCGTTATTTACTGTTTGAGAGAGGGTCTTGTAGCTCAGCAAAATGTTTCTGATTCACTGCCAGGAACAGAATATTGGGTTGCCGTGATGGGGACCCTGGAAGAGCTACTACCACAGAGAGTAAATAAAACTGAACCAGACAGACCAGAGGTCTGACAATGTAAGGCATGCAATGCAAAGATTCCCAAATCGAAACAGGAATCTTCCACGAAAATTTGAATCTTTGGCATCTCCTGAGTTTTAGAAGTTAGAACAACCCCCACCACATGCATGCCCAGCTGTATTTAGCTCCCCCCCCCCAAAAAAAAGTCTTCAAGAAACCAAAGTTGTGAAACTCCCGAGCAAAATGTTCTACAGGAAAAAGTTAGCTGATGTTTAACGAATGCCATGTCCCCAACTTGGAAACCTTCCAGGAGACCTGTGAAGACCTTCCTATTGCATTGACTACCTCTCTACCAGCAGCTATTAAGTCGTGGAAATCTAAAGGGAATTTCCACATACCAGGGGCATCATACGGGAGTGCTGCTGGCACCAGTTGCCAGAAGCAACTGAAAGAGACAATGCTGTTGCCCTCATGCCTTGTTTGTAAGCCCCACAAAAGCTTACTGCTGTTGGAAACAGAATGCTGGATGAGATGGGACTCTTGGTCTGATCTGAAACATGATTCTTATGTCCCAATGTTGGTGCACCCGAGACACAGTTTAAAGGCATTGGTATATGTGTGAATTAGGTAAAGGTAAAGGGACCCCTGACCATGAGGTCCAGTCGTGGCCGACTCTGGGGTTGTGGCGCTCATCTCGCTTTATTGGCCGAAGGAGCCAGCGTACATCTTCCGGGTCATGTGGCCAGCATGACTAAGCCGCTTCTGGCGAATCAGAGCAGCGCACGGAAACGCCATTTACCTTCCCGCCAGAGTGGTACCTATTTATCTACTTGCACTTTGACGTGCTTTCGAGCTGCTAGGTTGGCAGGAGCAGGGACCAAGCAACGGGAGCTCACCCTGCCGTGGGGATTCGAACCGCCGACCTTCTGATCAGCAAGTCCTAGTCTCTGTGGTTTAACCCACAGCGCCACCCACATCCCATGTGTATGCATTAGCTTGTACCATTTTATTTTTCCAGAAAGCAATTGCCTTTCAGGAAATGGGAAGAGCCATAAGCTCAGTAGCAGAGCATCTGATTTGCACGCAGAAGGACTCTGGTTCAATCCGCAGCAAGGGCTGGGAGAGAGACCCTAGTTTGAAATGCTGAAGAAATGCTGCCAGTCAGTGTATACTGAGCTAGATGGACCAGTGGTCTGATTTGGTATAAGGCAGCTTCCTTATGATCCCTAGCTTTGGTGAAGGGCTGTGGGCTCAGTGGTAGAGCGTCCGCCTTGCATGCCAAATGTCCCAGATTCAAACCCTAGCGTCTCCCAAATTAGGGAAAGACTCCTAACTGAAACCAGGGAGAGCCACTGATAGTGTTGGCAATGCTGGCCTAGATAGTACAAGGCAGAACCACCCACTCGCAGCACCTCAGTCTTGCCAAAATTCAGAATGAGTTTGTTTATCCTCGTCCTTTATAGCATACTTCACTGGGTAGAAGGTGACTGCTCATGTTCTTCCTTTTAAAAAAAAAAGCTGCTTCTCCAACTACAAAGTTTGTTTCCAAACAGAAATAATTTATTTATAGATTGCTGTTCTCTAAAAGGGGAGGGGTGAGGGGTTGTGGCTGCTAAAAAGAGGGTCAGCTTTCTCGTGCAGGAATTATTTCCAAGTAAGTTTCTCAGAGGGTTCATATTGCACGTCTAGTTAGGGAGGAACTCGTGAAGGCTGTGTGCAACCACAGATCATCTGGCATCACGTGAGTCTCCACATGGATAGGAAGAGACTAAGCGGTGGAAGAGACAGAAAAATGGAAATAAAAACCTCCTCTCGCCAAAAACTCACAGTATACAACTCTAACAAGATAGCAACTTTATACTGCCGATTCATGTTCTTAAGAGGTTGGATCAGGGGTACATTCTATGCTCCTCACGGCTTTCTTCTTATAGAAGGATTATGACTAAATACGCTCAGACTTGTCATATGGACCAGCAGGTGGTTTAGGAACATAAACTGATACACAAGTGTAATCAGAGAAACTGTTACATGATATTCTGGCTCCATGGTCTCTCGCAAGGGCTGGGATCATCTGCGCAGTTACTAGATAAAAAACACAAAAGGTCTTGCTGGGTGCGAGATTCAACAGACCCTGAGGAGGACTGACTATTCTGTGGAATTATGTCAAAGGTGAAGTTTAAGAAAAGCAAGGGCCAAGGAGGGGAGCAAGAGGAGAGATCCGCTAAGCAGAAAGGATTCCTCAAACATGAGCTTTCAGGGAACATCTTGCAACAGGAAGAGGGATACTTGGCAACAGTTCTACTTATACAGTACTAGCCAACAGACACATTCCTCTCACCCAATGAAGAACTGAGAAAGGTGATCTCACATAGAATCAAAGAACTGTGGAGTCGGAAGGTACCGTGAGGATCATCTAGCCCAACCCCCTGCAATGCAGGAATCCTTCATCCAACATGGGGCTTGAACCCACAACCCTGAGATTGAGAGTCTCATGGTCTACTGACTGTGCTATCTGCACTACAACGCAAAAAGGAATCTACCCCACGAGATTTTTCTGGAAGTTCTAGAGCAGGGGAGAAACAAGGTCTGCATGTTCAGGCCGAGAGTTTTGCCTCTCAGGACACTCTCTCTCTCTCTGAAGTTGCAGGCCGAGAGTCTCTGCTTCTCCATAGGGAGCAATGGGCAGAAGGACATTTGCCCCTACTACTGGAACTAGCATCACCCTCGGCTTCAAAATATACAAAAGTGTGGGGGTGGGGAGAGAGAGGAAGGGGGGGATCTCCTTGGGGCTCGGGTAAATCCTTTTTCAAAGACCCAGAGGAACCCCCTGGGGTGAAAGGTTAATTCGAGCATTCATGTTTAGGGAAGCTTTTAATGTTTGATGTATTACAGTATTTTTCTAGAAGCCGCCCAGAGTGGCTGGGGAAACCCAGCCAGATGGGTAGGGTATAAGTAATAAATTATTTATTATTATTATTATTAATTATTATTATTATTTGAGCACCCCCAGCCCCACTTTCCTTGACCCCGTGCCAAAGCCATCATTATAACCTTCACTTTCCTCGGGCTATGATAGCATGTCGCGAGTGCAATACACACCCCCCCCCCAAATTCCGCGTGCGGGGTCCAAAGGGGCATCAAATGCCCCCCAGCATTAAAAGAAAAAAGGAGAACCTGTGGCAATTCCTCGAGGCGGGTGGAGACGTAGTAGCGCCGACCCCCCACCCCATTGCCACCCGCGCCCCACGGCCTTCCCAGGCGCCTCCTCACTTGTAGGTGAGCCCATCTCCGCAGTTGAGCATCTGCTGCGCCGTGAGCCCGTCGTCGGGCACGTAGCCGGTGCCGCCGCTGATCAGGTAATCGGCCATGGATGGATAAAGGCGCGCGCGCGCGGGCCGCGTGTGCTTCTTCCCTCGCGGCCTCAGAAGCAGAAAGCGCGCGCGAGGCTCTGCCTCTTCTGCCACGCGCCCTCGCCGACAAGAGAGTCAAGCGTCGGCGCCGCCGGGTACAAGAGCGCGGAGCTCGAGGAAACCCCGCCCCCCAGACGACGACGCGTCCTTGCGTCACGCCGCTCCGTCCGCGCAGGTTTTCTCTTCCTCCCCGCCCCCACCCTGCCTTGTGGGTGCGGGGGGGGGAGCGGGCTACGGCGGCCGCGCGGGCTCATGCGCGGCAGGTTGGACGGGCTTCGCCTCCCTCCTTCCTCTTACCCCTCCCCCCTCCCCTCGCTTCTTGTCCCGAAGTAACGAGTTAAGAGCGGGAAAACAGAAGACGTTCCTTTCCCCACTCATTTTCCTCGATTCTATGAGGTCATTTGGGCAGAACAACAATTTTATTTAGTAGCCCCTTTTGTTCTTTTTTTTAAAGAGCCCTTCTTATTAGCTGCGCTGTGTGCAGAGAAGTGGACCGGCCCCCGCAACACGGTGTGGCAGTGCCGGATTTACGTATAAGCGAAACAAGCTATAGTTTAGGGCCCCAAAAAAATTTAAAGGGAAAAAATCGATGTACATTTCCAAAACATAAGATAAAAAATAAAATAAAACCTACATACAGCAACAGTGTTTTGTGTTATGTAGGCGCCTATGAAGCTAGCTAGCCTGCTCCCTAAAATATCACTAGTTAAATACTTATTAGGTCTATAAATTACCATATAGCATATACTCCACACGCAAAAAGCGACAATTTGTTGTTGACAAAGGACAGCTGGACATATAAAGGGCCCTATTACCTTCAGTAGCTTAGGGGCTCATGAAAACTAAATCCAGCCCTGGTGTGCGGGTGCGTTTGGTGGTGGGGCACCGGCTTCTGAGGAATGGTTAAATTCCTTATTAAAAAAAACAACAACAACCACCCAAGGCGCGAGATTCTCCAAAAAAACTGCCATGGGGTGCCAACACGTCAAGCAAGCTGTGCTGACCTGCCTTGGCAGCAGAGCGCAGGCGCCAGTACTCAGCCACTAGCTGCCTCCTTCCCTTCAAACTGGGGAGGGGAGGTAGGGTATCCACTTCGCTTCGCCACTACCCCACCCCGACTTTGGTCCAGAAGCAACCTCGAGAAGTCTTGCAGTAATCCAATACTGTGAACAGCTTTGACGGGGTTGTTTTGATGGATGGCCGGGGGGGGCGGGGGGGAAGAGATTTAGTGGAAAACCTATTTGCAGCCGTTTATCGAGGTACTCCACACTTTCTTTAAACAACATCGACTGTGTCCCCCCCCCCCCGCAAAAAAGGCTGCTGGGAGGGAGAGGTAAGGAACCACCACGAGTGTTTTGTTGCTGTTGCTTGAGTGCAATAGCCCCCTTTCCACATGGCTCCGTATAGCCTACATGGCTCTCTTCCCATTTTGGCCTCGCATCTGCCCTTAAAGTAGGCTAGGCTAAGAGTGAGTGGTGCAGGGTCACCCAGGGAGCGCCACTGCTGGGTGATGTGAAAACCCTGGTCTCACAGTTCTTCCTGGAACAGGCAAACAACTACTCTAGCCTCAGTTTTATTACTGAAAACCAAATTCATGGCCTGAGACTTGCTCAGAATTAAGGAACAAAGCATGTCCAAACACTGTTACGTAATTATTTTGGCTCACCTTAGCATTCTTGAAAAAGCAAGCTGCTCACAAAAGCTTATACTCTTGTAAATTTGTTGCGTCATTCAAAATGCCACAACTCACTCATCCCCCCCCCCAAAAAAATACACACACTCTGGTCCAGAAAAGAACCTCAGAATCAAAACTTACCATATTGAAGCTGTAAGGAATTTTATTTTTCTCATGTGCTTCCACAAGCAGCTCACATTTCCTTTCATCATTAACCACTCTGAGGTGAGCTGAAAGATCATGGGCTTTATAGCCATGGATATTCTCTTCCTCCCACCCCACCCCTAGCTAGATACACCTGTGTAAGTATGAAACAGGTCTTCAGTTCTCTCAGATCTAGGTATCTGTGCTGCATTAAAATCTCCCCCAACTGCCTTCATTTGCTTGCATTTACACAATGTACTATATTCTATACCCCAATTGAATTGTGGAATTTGTTTATATCCAAGCTTGCCCACATAAATTATGTTGCTCAAATGTTCAGGGAATGAAATTAGGCAGCACTTAGAAATTACTTACCCCTTTTCTAAATTCAGGGACTAGAGGTGCTGTTGAAATAGCATGCATGACAAAAAGTGTAGTTTGAAAGCACATCAGTGTTAAGTAGATAGGTACCGCTGCGACGGGAAGGTAAATGGCGTTTCTGTGCGCTCTGGCACTCATCATGATGTCCCATTATGCCTGAGGTGGTTTAGTCATGCTGGCCACATGACCCAGAAGCTGTCTGCGGACAAACGCCAGCTCCCTTGGCCTAAAAAGCGAGAGGAGCACTGCAGCCCATAATCACCTTTGACTGGACTTAACCATCCAGGGGTCCTTTACCTTTTATTTCATACATATGCATGAGGATGCTAGAGATCTGTTTTGATCAAAGACAACCCCATGAGAACTACATTGACCCAGGAAAACACATCTGAGGGTCAGGTGTGAGAGCTGAGAGAGAAAAACCCTTTTCTGGGATTTGGGCTCTTGACCCTCCATGCAGGGCTATCTGTTATTCTTCAGGCTTCACGTACTGGCTATTTTTTCCAGGTCTAAAAAGTCACACACACACCCCATTCCAAATTCTGCATTAAAGGAAGGAGGGGGCCAAGAAAACCTTTAACAGCTAGTAAAGCTGCCCTCTGCTGCAATCTACCTGCAACTGCAGCCTTGAATTTACACACTGTTCAGAAAATGTGGGGATTATAGTAGAGGATTAGAGACTTCAACTCGGGGGTGGGAAGCCTCTGGCCCTCCTGAAATTGTTAGACAGTCCAGCCAGCATAGGCAATGGTCAGGGATAGTTCAACAGCAGTGGACCTAAATTTCCCCAGACCTGCCTTAACCCCAAGCCCAATCTTTATATTACACTTTGCCACAGTCTCTGCCAAGGTTTAACGCCAATTTGGATAAACGAGATCTGAGTTGTGCCCAATGATATTTATCCTATGTGCCAAGCTTTATCCCCAGCACAAAATTTGATTTTGGTAGTTAATACAGGAATCTGTGGTTATCTGAAAAATACATAGGAGCTACTGAAAGTGAACCCACATGCAAACATAAAATGGAACTAGGGAGTGGGTCACAGGATTCTGTGCTCCCAGCTTTCCTCCCCTTTCCAAGTTCAGCATTACATGCAACTGTTGTCAAGGAAGACAACAAAGTGGAGCTCCTGAATGCAGTTAATCCAACCCTGGATTAAAATATGATTTGCAGTGGTTATACATAACGCCAAATTCAGATAGAAAGGGGTGCAATGGGAATGGGCCATAGAAGCGTGTAGCAAAATAGCAAAAGCAATTCAATGCAAACAAAGCGTGATGTGATGCACACCAGGTGTGTGTGTGTGTGTCTAAATTTCACATACACTCATGGGTCTGAACAATTTAATAATTTTTAAAAAATGAATGAAGATGTTGACTCATTATGCTGCAGTGGTTGAAAAGGGTGGATTCCATACCAGTTATCATTTGGAAATTAAACGAAAATAAAACTGCTTATATCATGACATTATACAAATCTGTGGTGAAACTGCTTGGAATACTGTGTACAGGTCACCTTACATGAGAAAGTATACCGTAGAGCTGGAAAAGTTTAAGAAAGGGCTAACCAAAATGCTTTAGGGGCTATGGCAATTCCCCTATGAGGAAAGATCACATTGAGGCTTTTTAGTTTAGAGAAAAATGAGCAGGAGACGTAATAGAAGCATGTAACATTATGCATAGGGACACGGGTGGCGCTGTGGGTTAAACCACAGAGCCTAGGACTCGCTGATCAGAAGGTCAGTGGTTCGAATCCCCGCGACGGGGTGAGCTCCCATTGCTCGGTCCCTGCTCCTGCCAACCTAGCAGTTCGAAAGCACATCAAAGTGCAAGTAGATAAATAGGTACCGCTCCGGCGGGAAGGTAAACGATGTTTCTGTGTGCTGCTCTGGTTCGCCAGAAGCGGCTTAGTCATGCTGGCCACATGACCCAGAAGCTGTCTGCGGACAAACGCCGGCTCCCTTGGCCAATAAAGCGAGATGAGCGCAGCAACCCCAGAGTCGGTCACAACTGGACCTAATGGTCAGGGGCCCCTTTACCTTTACCTAACATTATGCATGGTGTAGAGAAAGTGTAGAGAAAGGAGTATTTCTACCTCTCTCATGATACTAGAAGTTGGGGATATCCAATGAAGCTGAATGCTGGAAGATTCAGGAAAGAATGTCACACATCACAGAGTTCAACTATGGACATCACTCCCATAAAATGTAGTGTGGCCACCAAGCTGGATGGCTTTAAAAGAGGTTTAGAGAAATTAATGGAGGATCAGGCTATCAACAGCTCCTCGTCATGATTGCTGTGTGCTACTACCTCCAGTCTCAGGGGCAGCATGTCTTTGAACACAACTGCTGGAGCAACATGAGTGGCGAAAGTACTCATGTTCAGCAGCAGACTTCCAAAAGGCATCTGTTAGGCCACTGTGGGAGCAGGATGCTGGGCCTTCATTCTGATCCAGCAGGACTCTTCAGGTTACAAACACTTCGAGTTACTAAACCTTGGGTTGAGAACTTTGCCCCAGGGCGAGAACGGAAATCACATGCCCGTGGTGCGGTGGCAGCAGAAGGCACCATTAGCGAAAGCACGCCTCAGGTTAAGAACGGTTTCGGGTTGAGAACGGACCTCCGGAACGAATTAAGTTCGTAACCGGAGGTACCACTGTACTAATATTCTGTGGACACCTTTACATTTGTTCCCCCCAAATAAACACACATTGTTCAATGGCATGTTGAAAAGACGTGCTCGTCATTCTTAATAAACAACTAGCATAAGAATACATTAAGAGAAACAGGGTGGTATCTTTATATGATACACAAGTGTATGTTACAAGAATTCCATCAGGCACAGGAGCCTCAAGGTTTTAAGGCCTCAACATCAGGCCAAGAAAGAAAGAAAGAAAGAAAAAGCAAGAGAGAGAGAGAGAGAGAGAGAAGTGTGGTAGTTTGTACTTAACATCTAAAAATGTCACTTTTAAGTTCTTAATAGAAATTGTTTTGCTTTTTCCTTATAAATCATAATTGCAGGTCACTCTCCTCTCCCCTCCAGAACATGTCAGTTTCTGAGCACAAGGAAACTGCAAACTGCCTCTCTTGGCCAATATCTACCATTTTCCGCTCTTTCCAAGTGCATGAGCTCCAAAGCAATGGCCCATCTAGGCCAAGTCCCTCAATTAGATTTGTTTCATTTTCTTCACATCATAAAAAATCCCAAAGTCAATCTACAGCACCTCACAGCTCCCAGAGAAAGAACGCAGCCCCCAATGCGTCCAGAAGGCTGATGCAGTTAGGTCAGATACACAATGGGGAGGGTCTCCTTTAAACAGAAGAAGCCTAAAAGGGCTTCATAACTACACCAATTTAAAAAAAAAACCGGAAAAAAACCTTAGGCATCTCCTTTAGTGTAAAAGGCTGTACAATTGATCCTGGCCTTATGGCCTGGCCTTCCCTCCCACCCTGTCCTACCCTCACCCTTTTTCTGAGTTGGGAGGGATGCCTTAGTGCATGGTGCTGGCATTCGCCACAGCAATAGCTGCCTGAATCTCTCGTATCACCAGAATCCGGGTGAGCATCTGCTCCATCTGCTCTCGACTGATTGGCTGGATGGAATACCAGATAGGGCTGTTGGGAGCCACCACTGGTTCAGGAGTCAAATAGAATGTATCGTTCCGGCCTTTCACGCTCTGGGGGCTGAGAAGACAGAGAATATCGTTAAGCAATTACTTTGACAGCATACACTTGAAACAGCTATGAACACTATCTTACAAACATCTACGTTTTTTCTGAACCGCCAAAGGTTCCACATGTAACACAATACAAAAAGTGACGTCCTGATCATTTCAACCTCCATTTTACAACAGTTGAAGCTGGCTGTGGCATTGAAGACTAAAACTGGAGAGTTAGGACAGGCCTTCCCATGAGGTTTTCTGCTCTAGCACCTGTCTCCCCTCTTATGTCTGCCCCCCCTGCACTACATCTGCAACCCTAGCCTTTGGTAATACATTTCAAGGTATTCGAAAAAGGGTGAATTGTGAGTGCACAGGAATTCAGGTTGTATCTGAAATGCCCAATTTGTACAGTGCATTCTTTACATTCTACACCACAGACTTCTCACACTAACTTGGGGATTTCACCGGGCTTTGGAAATGAAGAGCAAGTCCAAAAATGTTTTTCAAGACTAGAAACTGCCAGTCACTAATCAACATGTTGGGCACCTTTTCCCACAGTGCCACACCAATATACCTCCATCTATTTTATAGACCTCTGCCAGGGACATCAAGTTCCAGTTTACTCAATACAAAGTGTTTGCCCACTTCAAACACACTACGTTATATGCCCAAACTCTTTCCAGTAAAACACAGTGTCAAGAGTTATGCAATGCCCAGCATTTAAAATAAAATAAAATAAGCTACACTACAAGCCTCTCAATATGCATGCCATTAAGTTTGCATTTTTGACAATTCAAGTAGGAAGCATAAGGTAGTCTTCTTTATACAAGGTCATCACTCCAATAAATTAATAGGTAAGTTTGATTAAAACAGTAGAAAGTACACACAAACCCTGAACATCCAGATAGTTATCCTTCTGTGGCTCTGGATGTCAGGAACACTTACCATTTGAAGAGGTAGAAGTCATACAGCTTTATAGGACACCTCAAGGGATTCTCTGGGTTCTCTGTCTGCTCTGCATACATGTCATCAGTAACTGCAAGTCAATCCCAACAATACAGAACATCAGAAACCTTGAAGTTGATGTGAGTAAAACCTAAGTAATCCCACAATTTGAAAAGATGGGACACAGCAACACAATGGCTTTCTTGCTGCAGATAGACAACTATTATGTTACCATTAAGCAAAGTACACATCCACTGCTACCTGTGCTTTTTTGTAGTTCTGTTTACATCCAAACATAAATATCTCAGTGTGTTGTCTAGTTTTTAGCAACGAGGTAGGAGTCCTACTTATCAAAAAGCATTCCAGGAACAGTTTGGTGGTCAAAGTTTCACCTTCTTTGCAGTAGGATCCATGGCAGTATCATTCATGTAAAGGTTTTCCAGCTGGACTAAAAGGTCCCAGTCTTCAGTTTAAACCTATCTTTAGCTGTTTTATGTACTGTTTTAAAACTATTTATAGGTGTTTTATGGTATGTTTCTAAACTGCCTTGAGACAAGTGTAAAAGGCAATAAATAAATAAGAAGGAAAAGCAACTGGGGCTTCACAGAGAATCTCTGAATAGATATAAATGCACAGTAACAGAACTGTGCCCCCAAGAGCAGTCCAACGTAAGTTCAGGGGCATATAAAGCAAGGAAGCAAGTACCACTACAGTGTCATCTCAGAAGCTTGGCATGTCTAAAGCTTTTAGATGCTGTTTTGATACATTTGGGACGCGGGTGGCACTGTGGTCTAAACCACTGAGCCTCTTGGGCTTGCCAATTGGAAGATCGGCAGTTCAAATCCCCGCAACAGGGTGAGATCCCGTTGCTCGGTCCCACCTCCTGCCAACCTAGCAGTTCGAAAGCACGTCAAAGTGCAAGTAGATAAATAGGTGGGAAGGTAAACGGCGTTTCCGTGTGCTGCTCTGGTTTGCCAGAAGCGGCTTAGTCATGCTGGCCACATGACCCAGAAAAACTGTCTGCAGACAAATGTCGGCTCCCTCGGCCAGTAAAGCGAGATGAGCACCGCAACCCCAGAATCGTTCGCGACTGGACTTAACTGTTGGGGTCCTTTACCTTTTTTTTTTTTTTGGGGGATACATTTAATTAATATTCCATTTTCCAACCACAAACAACTAGCTTTGATATAACCCAATTAATAACAGTAAGCTACACACATGCACTCATTTCAGTAAATGCCAGGGTAAGGCAGCAAAGGACCTTCAATAAAATGTATGAATGCAAAGAAATATTTTTGTTTGCAGAAAGTAAGAGAAAAGCATCATTACCAAAAGAAAAAAATCCCCACTGTGTGCTACAGTTGATCTTCAGGGATGATGGCATCTGCAACAGGACTTGCATCTGCAGATCAAATACCTGTGATATCTCATAATAAAGTTCCATGATATAGTAAGTCCCAGTCCCAGAAGGTGGCTTTGTAATCAATCACCATCAGCACCAGAAATTGTCTAGCCATACTCACCACCCAGGCTTACTGGGCTGCAAATTTAATTATGAATCCCATTTGTCTTCCTTTAAACCTGTGGTTCCCTCTCGAGAGAGAGAGCGCTGCAAAACAAATATGATCAGCTACTTAAAGCACAGATTTATTTTTCCATTTTAAGTTCTACCTTTCTGGCCTGCCTGGTGTATGCCAAGTGCCTTCAGGTACCGGATGCTCGTACTCTTATCCTTGGGATTGGAAGGGTTCTTCTTGGTCTGCCTCAAAACCTTTGAAAAGGCCAACTTCATATGCTGGTCTACTGTTTTCAACAGGAAGTATCTGAACATCAAGTGGAAAAGGTGGAGGGCACAGATCAGTTAAAGATGCACAATAAATCTTAACTTTTCCAACACTGGCAGAAAAACCTTTTTTCCTATCAGGAACAAAACAAGGCTCTTAATAGCCAACATTTGATGGAGTGTAAGGTTTTTAAAACGTGCATTTATTTCAACAGACATATACAGTTCAATAGACAGCTCATTTGGCATGTTTTATAAGCAATAGTGAAGGATACAGCTAACAATGGCTATTAGTCTCAATAGCTAAATAGGATCTCTGTATTTTGGAACAGTATAACCCAAATAACAGGAAGCAGTCACAGGACAGAGCACCAACATCATACTTCTGTGAACTCCCAAAAACACTGGGCTGGTCACTCTGGAAACAGAATGCTAGACTGATTGCTGTCATGCATTCAAAGACTGATTATACTTACACACATAAACACATGTACGTGTGTGCGAGAGAGTGATAGAGAAACTTAGAACGACCACGTAAAGAAGTCAGAACTATGACCATATTGCACACTGGGGAAGACTGAATTTTCTGATGGCCACCTAGTAAGTTCACTGAAGAAGGAAGACTGGAGACCTGCTGGTTCACTGGTTCATTTTGTAGTTAACTATGCCAAACTAGCTCTGATAGCTCATACCAAAATGCATCTAAGTAATTCTTCATTGGTAGTTTGTGCTCATATGTGCACATTAATTCACAGTTCACTAAAGAATAGGCTTCCACGAAGGAGGCATCTTTATTAGTACTTACTTTGTGTTAAAAAACATGAGCGTCGTCAGCAAGGTGGCAGGAGAGTGAGCTCCAAGCTGCTTACACTCCCACAGCATCTCTTCTGTCACATGGTTAGGAAGAACATAGCCTGTGAAGACCAGAAGATAATTTCAAAAGATGTATGGAAACCAAGCAGCATCTCCAATCAATTACCCCAAAGTTCCTATTAAGAGAGAAAACTAATTTACAAAGCTTTGACTAGCGACAGCAGCTCCTACACATAGCATACATTTCAGTTAATGACATCAAGTCTAACTAGCTGGTTTGATGTTTCTAACAAATAGTTTGTAAGTACAGCTTATTTGGATACAACTCAGAATAGTCCCAATGACACTGATGGACCTAAGTTAACCATGTTAATTACTTTTAGTGTGCCCGAGAAGATTGTTTGACCTTATGTAGCTCTGTATCATTATACACTCAAAAATACTTCATGCTATCTTGTTGCAACTACTATGCAAGCCTACCATTCCACAAAGATAAAGGCAGAGACATTGGCTTGTCTAACTTATGATGCCCTAAACATTCTAGAACCAGTTCTCACAGGGAATGCCACCTCCTCAAAAAATCAACAACTTCAAGTTCCATCTCACCAGAACAGGCTTTACAAGCAGAAGACCTTTCTCAATTAGCACCCCAAAGCTTTGGGACACTTCCAAGAGTTATTCATTTGTGCTCCCACTCTCTCGTGACATTCTGGAAACAGATGAGGACTATTCTGTTCTGCTTCTGAATGATAGCCTTACCATACATTTTCATTGTTTCAAGCTCTGTTATAAAATTCCACCATATGGGCATCAGATCAGTAGAGAGTTTGGGCAGATGTAAGAAGCGAACCAGATGGCTGGGATGAGCCCGGCAAAAACTACAGTGAAGGCTGCACCATGTGTGCCCACATGTGGTTCCATCCATATTGAATAATGCAAGCCTGCATTTTGTACTATAGACAATACATTGGAAAGTGACAATATGGGTCCAGCTATACGGCGATACCCATACTTCTCTGCAGAAAAGCAAGGACAATTTGGGGCCTAGAAGTCTAGGACAAAAAGCAATTATTTGAATTTATTGCAGATTCTTCCTAGGTCAATTAAGGGAGCATTCCTCTTCAAATGTTCTCTGAGGACCGTGGTGTCTAGACCGTGGTTACCAAGCCTATCTGTGGACTGAAGAGTCTCTTACCAAGAGGAGTGACCCGAGGCTGCACCTCCTTGAGCACTTCATGTAACCACTCAGTGAACCGTATGTAATATAGATCAGAAAAAATGTCATCGACTCGCCCGTTTTCAAATAGATACTGCAAGAAACAGTTACACAGAGGTCAGGCAAACCTGCTCCTCATAGAATTTTTTTAAATAAAAAAACAATCAGTTAGTTAGACTGTGTGTTTGAAGTGCACATGTGAAACATGAGGATTAGAAATTCTTCACACACACACCCCCGCCCCCCGCTGACAATAGAGATTAGGAATCACCTAACAAACTCAACATTAACTCTCTAGCTACAGTTTTACTTATCATGCCTTCCTATGTAAATCCCATAGTGCATAACAAACACATTTATTCAAAGAGCCTGAAAGGCTAGGCCATGAAGCACCTGAAACTCAGATTAATGCTTTGTAAATAGTAATCCCATTAGAGTGATACTGGGCTAATTTCCAGAATTTGCAGCTACTAATAGTTTGTTTCTATGCATAATGATTATTAGAGTATGTTTAGTTATGTGCCACTCTAAAGATCAGAACAGCATCCAGTCAAGAGTTCTCAAGCGAAAGAGAAAACCAAGGATCTCAGGAATGGAAGCCAATGTCTGCCTCTCTCACTCTAGTCTGGCACAAGAATCCTCCTAGTGACAACATATGCCCAGCATACCACTTTTAACATTGTTTGCAGCAAGAGCTTCCAAAATACCATACCTTTTGAATACACAGGAAGATATAGTACAGAACCTCTGGATCATAGGGTTCACCTTCACTGTTGCGAGCTTCACGAGTCATTAAGCACAGCCCATAATTCAACTCTGCTACAGCAGAGGATATGAGATCTTCCTGGAATCTCAACAGCTGGCGTCCTGCAAACCATGGCACAGAAGGTTACTAATTGGCATTTCTCAACAGAGATGTCTTTTTGTAGACTCAGTCATGCTTTCCCGCTGCAACCTTCCCAATAAGCCTATACTGTCACTTGCAAATATTTCTCCTTGTCCCCAGCATATACAAAGGTACCCCAAAATTTGCTTGAAATGGAAACTGAATGGATTTCAAACACACGACTTGCCACTCAGACAGTAAATTGACAATTCACAAATGGTTGAATATTCCTCAATAACAATGGGAAGGAGTCTGAGGTCAGAATACCAAGAGACAATTCAAAGCATGACTGACATTAGTATCCTTTTAAATCCATATTGCTGTGTCAATGAAAAAAATCCTGGGTGCCACAAACATTGCATATAAGCTTAACTGTTTTTAAAGTTAACAAGGCTTTTGTATTTTTATTTTAAACTTAAAACCTAACATACATAATGAAAGTTTGCCTTGCTTTCTAAACACACCAAAACAGATTCAAGAATGCAGCTAAGAATGAAATCAGCAAGAAGAGCAGAGACTCCATCACTTAGCAAAAAAGTTATTAGAGAATGAGCTGAGCTGCCTGAAAGGAAAAGTTAAGCCCTGATCATTAGCAAGAACTCTAGAAGCTGTTGATTATAGTGGCCTATACACACCCACTGTATATGATAACCCACCCAAAGCCCTTGTAATTCAGCAGCCTATAACACTCTAACTAATCTTTACAAAGCAAAAGATTCCTATTGTTTGAAAGATGGAGCAGTACTTCCCTGCTCACAACACTTACTGCCAATAGGTGCAAGCCTGTTCTGAGCCTCCTTCTCCAGCTCTGCATTTTTAGTCTGTGCCCAGCTCTTCCACACTTCTAGTCCTTCTTCTGGCTTGAGAGAGTGTGGAAGGAGAAGTTCAGGTGAAGGCTGAGGCTGTGGTTGCTGCTCAACTTCAGCAACCTGAACAGTTTGAGCCTGTGGAAAAAAGTCAATTCTGATCACATAGGTATGAAAAGCTTTTGCTTACCAGTACTGTAGCATCTTCCTCCAGCCTGCAGAGCTACTCACCTGACTTCAGTTCATTAGAAGAACTGTACTATATTTGATTTACACCCTGGCAGTTTTAATTGAACGGTCCTCCAGGTGGCTTATAAAATATTTCAATAAAGAGAAGTAAAGATAATAAAAAATGGTAATCTTCATAGGAGGTGGGTTCAGGCTGTTTGCTCTTCATTTAATTCTAATGCTCAGAAACCCCTGATATTTCACTACAAATACTGATCACTCTCAATTCCATGTATTTAGCTTGCTACCTCATGACCACTGTGAACACGTCTTACAAAGTCAAAATGCAGAATCAAAACCCTGTGTAACATAGTGGCTACTGCGTTTTTAGTTTGTTGCAACTACAGAGGTCTAGTTCAGAGAAGATAATCTGCACCCCCCCCCCCAAAAAGACCATGGTTTGTTGTCA
This sequence comes from Podarcis pityusensis, assembly GCF_964106645.2. Taxonomy (NCBI): domain Eukaryota; kingdom Metazoa; phylum Chordata; class Lepidosauria; order Squamata; family Lacertidae; genus Podarcis; species Podarcis pityusensis. The sequence continues at coordinate 106,285,703 of NC_138029.1, forward strand.
AGTTCAAGCATTCCTTCCTCTTCTAATGAGGCCAGTTGCAAAGCAGACTGCTAATTTCTTAAAACCAGTTTTCCATAAAGTTACTTCAATTCTGGTTTGTGGGTTGCTGTCAAACCAGTTTCCTAGTTCAGACATTACCGTAAACTGATTTACGAAACCATCTTTGCAGCTGGGTACAAGGAGAAGATGTCAACAAATGTTGAATAATTAAGAGATAAAACAGAGTGAACAGATTGCCCTCTGCTGGGGGAAAGCTGAATGCTAATCATTTTAGAAAATACATCTGCTAGCAAACACAGAATCTGAAGGTCACAGCATCATCAGTTTGCCCACAGTTCTAAGTGCAATATTTCCATTAGAATAGATTTTTGTACAAGGCGGCCCTGTGCCTAAGAGTAGCATACTATAAAGGTGCCCTGCCAAACTGAGATTTTGTATCTTAGTGCTGGCCAGGCAATTATTCAAGTTTTCAGTTACAATCCTTTTGACAAAACAAGACAATAGTAATAAAACAAAAGATAAGGCTACCTACCTACCTGGATGTAGACTACGATCAGAACAAAACAATATGATAGCAAAACATGAGAATGCTTTGATCCTTGATTATACACACTTACCTAAAGCCTTACCTAACCAAAACAACAGCGAATAAGGCTAATAGCTTACATTTGTAAGTTTTAATACAGGGGTCAGCAAACTTTTTCATCAGGGGTCCAGTTCACTGTCCCTCAGACCTTGTGGGGGGCCAGACTATATTTTTTGGGGGGGGGATGATGCAAGAATACCATGAGCCCCGGTGGCTGCTTACCTATGTCTTGCAAGTGGGAGGGGCTGGTGGCGGCAGTGGAGGGACGATGAGCGGTGCGTGAAAGGGCTCCAGGGAGGGGCTGCTTAAAATGGCAGCCGCTTGAGCGCTGCTGATGCTGGCACCAACAAAGCCCAGCCCCCTTCCTCCTCTAGGCAGGGCGGAGAAGCCAGGAGGAGGGAGGGAGGGAGGGAGGAAGGAGGCACCGCCACTTCCGTCTGAGGGAGAGGGAAAGAGTGCGAGCACTGGTGATCCATACGGCGATTCCTGGACCGTCTGCAGGCCGGATCCAGAAGGCAACTGGGCCTGATCCAGCGCGCGGACTTTAGTTTGCTGACCCATGTTTTAATACTTGACCCCCTTCCATATTTGACATGCCTAACAGTGAGAGGGTGAGAAAGCATAAACATTTAGAAGTTTGAATAGCTTAACTGAAACCTATACATGACTGATAGCAGTGCCCTGCTCCCAATTTCCTATCATCCTTCTCTTCTACTTTTTCCTTCCCCTCTTTTCATATCCCACATTTAACATACAATTCATTCATTTTAAATGGTGCACTTTCAGTTCAAGAGGAATTGAACTAGTATTCTGACATTATGATAAAAGCCTCTAAAGCAGGTGTGGCTAACCAGTGGCCCACCAGATATTATTGAGAATACTTCCATCATTCCTGACCATCAGTCACAATGGCTGGGGGCAGTGAGAATTGTTATCTGAGCTGGGACACAGGTTAGCTCTAAATTGTGATCAATATATGAGATCTTATAGTAAGAATACCCCAGCAGATTAAAAAAACAAAATAAGAAGCCCATTCCACACTGAGCCTCTGGATCAGCAAATTCTGCCTACAAGAAGAATGCTGAGTCACAATAGCTCCACAGCCAATCTCTGGGCTTAATTTGAGCAGGCTGAAGTATTGGCAATTTTGAAAAAAGGACTGGCTATCAATAGAAGATAAGGGCAGTAGCTGCCACATGATTACGCCAAACTCTGCCTCGATTCTGTGCCTTCCTCTACCCTAACAGTCATTTTGTGACTGATGATTCTCAGTAATTTTCTGCCCTCTCAAGTAAGCACTGAGGGTAGTAAGTTTGAGAACTCCTGCTCTATTTTAAACTACTCAGGTTAAAAGCAACAGCAGCCAAGGAATCTCCTGAGTTTTTATTATCTCAAAGACCCAACTCTAAAAGTTGTGATCAGAATAATTTCCCTAGAAAGATACACTTGCACCTCTAAACAATAATAGCTTTTAATTTCTATTGCCTTTCTTCACCATGCCTCCTTATTCTTCCTGGCTTTTTTCTTCTTGCTTATCCTTTTGTTAGTCTCAAGAGCCATTCTGTTTTAGCTCCCCATTTACTGAATACAGTGGTACCTCGGGTTAAGTACTTAATTCGTTCCGGAGGTCCATTCTTAACCTGAAACTGTTCTTAACCCGAAGCACCACTTTAGCACATGGGGCCTCCTTCTGCCGCCATAGCACAATTTCTGTTCTCATCCTGAAGCAAAGTTCTTAACCCAAGGTACTATTTCTGGGTTAGCGGAGTCTGTAACCTGAAGGCTATGTAACCTGAAGCGTATGTAACCCGAGGTACCACTGTATATAGCTGGTACTTTACCAAGCAATGTTGAGGCTTAATAAAAGTTACTGTTGTGTAAGATCAATTCTCTAATGTGAAAATTGTTCCAGTGGGGTAGATGGCACACAGAAAGTAGTCTTATTGAAGACTAAAGAAATGCAAGAAACAACATGGGAGTTGAGAAAATTTGGCGATGCTACTGGACCCAACAAGGATTGGCCTCAGTAAGTCTAGAACAAAAAACTTGCAATCTTCTACATGCTCTAAGACAACATCAAAACCTTCCTAAAATCCCATGGGCTAATATCAGAGTAGCTGTGGGAATCCAACACTCGCACGTCAGGCTGCAAGGTATGTTAGAGAACCACAAACATGTTACATTTGGCTTCCTAGCAAAATTTTGGCACAATAAACAGAGAATAGAGAAATCCAGTTAAGTTTATATTTCACTGGAAGTACTCAAGAGCTTAGAACAAAAAAATTCTACATGTAATTTCTTAACTGCATTTGAAAATTTTGAACCAGTGGTAATCACTCCTAACATTAACTCATAGTGGAATATTTCTGTCAAAGTGTATTCCGTTATAATGGCAACTGTAGCCACACCCTTTTTTTTAACCACACCACATATTGCTGTATGGACTACTGAATTATGAAGCGAGTTTAGAATGAGTATAGCATGGGGTGAGGCGTATTTTCAAAGGCCACGTCACCATGTATTTACTAAAGAACCTGTTCTTACTTCAACCAAAACACCACAACCCTGCAAATTCACATATATGAACCTCACTAACACATACAAAGGAGGGATTGCAGTTCCAACAGGGATATGCTTTGTATATAGCCCCAGGTACAATCCATGATGCGGGATGCGGGTGGCGCTGTGGGTTAAACCACAGAGCCTAGGGCTTGCCTATCAGAAGGTCGGCGGTTCGAATCACTGGGACGGGGTGAGCTCCCGTTGCTTGGTCCCTGCTCCTGCCAACCCAGCAGTTTGAAAGCACATCAAAGTGCAAGTAGATAAATAGGTACCACTCCGGCGGGAAGGTAAACGGCGTTTCTGTGCGCTGCTCTGGTTCGCCAGAAGCGGCTTAGTCATGCTGGCCACATGACCCGGAAGCTGTACATCGGCTCCCTCAGCAGTAAAGCAAGATGAGCGCCGCAACCCCAGAGTTGTCCGCGACTGGACCTAATGGTCAGGGGTCCCTTTACCTTTACAATCCATGACAGATTTCAGACAAGAAGGATTCTCTCAGTAACGGCACCCAACTCTAGAGTTACGTGTTTTGCAAATCACTGATGTGATTTAGTCTCAACACAACCCATTATAATGGCAGCTAATAAAGCTTAATGATTAGCCCAACAGAAGATTTAGCATAAATATTAAGAGAGCGGAAAGGCGAGAATGCTTGCCTTATGTACACCATTAGAATTATGAAATAATTAAATGCAGGGGAGGAAGAAGTACAACACTGTCCTCCTGCATCCTAGTGTAATATTAACCCCTACCCCATTCTGCCATTCCCAGAATAAGAACAAAAAATGTTTCATTCACCCTGAACAGTAATAGATGTCCAGTCCCAGTCCAGAGTTTCAAATCTGGGAATCAGTGAAATTTATACTAATTCAGCATTTCTGATAGTTAGCACCCTGAGGAAGGACCATTTACCTTTTGCATTTTACAGAGTTTGGTCCAGCAGTCTTGAATGCTTTTTTAAAAAAACACCCTCGGGTGGTTGTTTTTGCAGAAAACCATTTGCAGAAACACAAGTATATCACATAGTCCTCAAAAGGGGGAAGAGGAGCATATAGACATTACATTTCAAAACGTGCAGATAAGTTTCTGCACAGTTCTTTACAGCTTGAAAGAGCAGAATATCTGTGCCCCATGCTGCTACCTGAACCCCTAATGCTGAAAATCCTCATCGTATGCCCACCTCTCAATACAAAATTCTGGAAGAACATCCAGCTGCATGCAAGCTGAGTAACTTTACATAAAAACAAGGTACATATTACTCTGAGTAAAGTTTTGCTGTCTTTGCACACTGCAGACAGTTCTGCCCTTTGGCTAAGCCACTGCTCTCTACATTTGGAACACTCCACAGTGCAGACAGGTTGTTCATTAAAGTAGTTTACTTACAGAGCAAGTAACTTGCAGCTGCTGGTGTTGCTGCTGCTGCTGCCCCTGCTCTTGCGGTGTGGACTGCTGCTGCTGTGGGTCCCATATATGGACCGTCTGGGCTGTATTCTGATATGTCCCTGCCACTGCTTGCACTGCCACTGGAATGTGGATATTGCCATTCATAAACTGTGCTGGGAAAAGGGAGTTGGCAAGGGTTTGCACCACTTCCTCATGAGAGTTTTTCACTACTGATGCACCTCCCACCATCTTATCCTTGTCATCTTCCAGCTTCACAGTGGCTAGGGCCGTCGGGGAGCCACTGACATGGACGGCATTGTAGGCCTCCTGGGGGATGGCAATGTGGGTTATGTTTTGCTGCTGCAGGTCGCCACGTGGTTGCGCAGAGTAAACAGGGATGGTCCAAGTCTCTCCAGTAGGGCTGGTTATGGTCCCAGTGGCACTGTACAGGTGGGCACTATCCACCGTTAACAAGTCCGGCCTTAACGATACATAACTCTGCTGCTGGCCTTGGGGGATGGCCAGGACTGTGGCAACCGGCTGCCCTGAAATAGCATATGACACAGTAATAGGCATATCCACTTTGCGCTTCTTTACTGGCTGGAGGACACTGGCGGTGCTGATCCTTCGCTCGCCTTCGCGTGGTGAGCCCTGTTGAGATGGAGGAGGGGAAAGCGCCCCAACTGTCTGGATCTGGATCTGCTGGCCCCCAGCAATAGCCTGTCCTGCCACAAGCTGTGCCTGGATTTGCTGATGCTGCATATGTTCCTCCTGTATTTCGGCACCCTGGATTTGCTGAGCAGTCTGCACATGCTGCACCTGGATCTGAGCTGCCTGCAACTGAGAAGGGCTAGGACTCTGAAGCGCTTGACCCTGTATCGTCTGAGGTGCCGGCTGTTGCGCCTGACCTTGGATCTGCACTTGGACCTGTATGGGCTGATCTGAGGCTTGATGAACAGTGAGCTGGGGAGAAAGCTGCTGAGTGGAGACTTGCTGAGGGGATTGCTGAACCTGAACTTGCACCTGTAAAACAAGGATTCAAAAGTTAGCATTCGTTAACTCCAAAACCTCTGATCTACTGACTTTTGTGATTAGGCCAAGGAGAAAGTATAATATAAATAAACTGTCAGTTGGGTATCAGAATGCGGCCATACATAAAAAGTAGTCATTTCTGTACACTTGGGGACCACCCAATATTTCAAATTAATTTGTAAATTAAGGCAAGAGAGAAAAACTGACAATATCCCAGTGAAGAATGAGCACTCTTAGCGGCCTTCAACAGCCACAGAATGTTGAAGGCAGCTGTACATCAGTTTTTGACTATGAAAGAATTTAGTGTACTCAAGCTTGTAAACAGCTCACATGCAGCTGGAAAAGGGCTGGTGGCAGCAGAAACTGGGATCAGAGAATGTGCATCCGAGGCTAAATAACTCATCTTCCCTGCACTATATGTGGAGGTTTGGGAAGAGAAGTTGGGAGAGAATAGGCACTTTTTCATTTTCCCACTCTCCAGAAAAAGCGCTCTGGTTTGAAGCAGGCAGTAAATTTCTAGTGATGTACAGAAGAGCAAGGGATGTTTTCAGAATGATGATAAAAGGAGATTTTTCCCCAACCTCTCCAACCAGCCACCATCCCAGGAGTCCTGAAAAGCACTATGAATCTTCTATTCTAGGCTGGCTTGAGAGCTGAATAGCACCTTCCCAGGATACCATAAACTTATTATTCAGACAACGTTTTCTTATAAGTGTGTGTATGTAGTTAGAACTTCTCAAAAAGGCGTAAGCTTAATAGTGCAACTATAAGAAAATGGAAGGAATGGATTTCCTACAGAGGCATCTTGCTATACTGGAAGAAAGTGTTTTTGAATGAGTATAATGCAACAAAATTGTAGTAAGAGGTGACAGCTGAAGCACTCAACAAAACTTAAGAAATTCTTACTTTTTTTAGTAACAGTATCACATATAATACTTAAAAGCCTGCACAGATGCAGTAATACTTTCCAAACTTCACATTATTGTCCTCTTGTTAGCACCAAACTAGGGGCAAATTCTTACATGTGTTTCTGGCACTGCATACTCCTATGGGAAATGTAATGGTGCACTTTTGTCTGAAGTCACAAATCTAACATGGTAACTTTATGTGGAAAACCTGTGAACAAATTGCTCCCCAAATTAAACAGAGGTGTTTCTTAGAAGATTTTAACATTTACAGGTCTTTAATTTACAAACTACTAATTTTTCTGCAAATGTGTTGAGTCCCAAAATATTCTGCAGATACCACCCACAAAAATAACTACGGGTGGAAATACTAGATATAAAAAGTTAATATAGTAATGAGAACATGCTATCTATCACTCAAAACTCTTATGCTAATCTTGAAATGCAGAAAAGAGAAACAGTTAAAAGCAGAAAATGGAAAGGATAGCTGATTATCCAAAGACCAGCTAAGTTAATGTAGAAGTAAGTCAAAGCAAAACCACATTTCTAGATATGATAAAAAATGCTCTAAGTCAGTTATGAAACTGACGAGAAGCAGCAACAAATTCTGACTTAATCACAGCAGTTTCCAAATTCCATAATAAGACACAAGTGTTGAACTACATTCTATATGCTCAGTTAACTGAACATGCTTAAAATCTAGGGTTTATCCCAAATTAGGATTTTGGGATTAAAGCTGCAGAATTCAAGAGCTCCTTTTTATAAGCAGTAAGCTCTCTCAGTGCCACATGTATCAAACAGTTTACCTTTTTCTGTCCAGCATGTGTTGTCTAATTTAAACTTCACTGACCATTTTAAAAGAAGCTACCAAGCACATACTTACATTCCTATCACACACAAGATTTGTGAAGTTCCCCTCACTCACAAAAAGGCTCCAAATAGTTTTCTATGAAGATTAAAGCAATCTGTATGTAGAATATGAACTAATCCCACCTAAACTCTACACAGGCAGTAGAAAGGAATGTGTCTGTAATAATCCTGCTGGTCAAACCAAAGCATAATCAGACAGACTTCTCTCATGTCCACTGATATAATCAATACAGAAGCATTTGCTGTTAGTTTCATGGAACATAGAACCAAAGTGGTGGTGGTGAAGGAACATGACAAAAAAGGTCTCCTATTGTTTCAAAGATACTCTCAAAGTGTAAGGCAAAGGGGGTGGAGTGACAGAAGAACAATCTAAGAATAGTTCACAAATGCATGCTTATCACTCCTGGCTGCAGCATCAAATATCAAACAGATTGACTTTTGTGCTAACTCAAACAATGTTTTTAGTAAATAACAGTTCAGCTGAAAACCAACAAATTTGAGTAATTAAGCAATGAGAAACCAAGCTACGTATATGCATGTATGAAGCAGGAATACTGTGTAGTCAAACTGTTTGGGGGAGCTTATCAAACCAAACAAGTTAAAACTTCCTGAGCTTTATTTTCATAGGTGCTAACTGCTTATCTTGTTCTTAAAATTAGACAGCTTCCTGTTAGTTTAATAAATATTTAACGAGGCACCTTCTTACTCCTCCTTAAGACAAAGCTTTGTATTGTTTAAGCTCCTTGGTGCTTGGGCATGGGCTTCCTTGCTGGCAGCTCCTTATTATCTTACATATAAGTGTATCTCAGGAAGGTAGTGAAACTGGTTTCTTCTGAAGCTTAGAAAGGACTACCAGCAAATATCACACTGCAGGCTTGTTTGTTTTTAATGCTGTGCTTCAGGGCAGACTGTGGGATGGGAAACACCTTGACTGCATATACCTTGGATCCTGAACGCCACAAACCCAGAAGTGAGTGTTCTGGTTTGCAAACGTTCTTTGGAACCCGAACGTCCGATGGGGCTTCCACAGCTTCTGATTGGCTGCAGGAGCTTCCTGCAGCCAATCAGAAGCCGTGCTTTGGTTTCCAAACTTTTTGGAAGTTGAATGGACTTCCGGAACTGATTCCATTCAACTTCCAAGGTACGACCATATAGATGTCATTCAGCAGCTTTAGTGCTCATCTGTGAAAACTTTCTTTCAGGTACCTGACTAGGAATGCCTTACATGCACATGGAGAACAAGTATAGAATCATATGAACTAAAAAGGAAGACTAGTTTGCTTTAATCCTCTATATGATACACAATTCGTACTTTTGATAAAATTTGGTATCAACTTATAAAATCATTTCGCACTAGTATTCCTCAATTCTATTATGCCTTACTGCTAATATGCAAGTGCCCCCCCCCCCAAATCTTCCGCAGCCCACAGGTGCTTTTATGAGTTGCAACAGTTTTGCCAAACCATATATGCCAAAACCATATATGCAGTTGGACACTCACAGAGCATTTTCTTAGTCACATTTAGCTTGGCCCAGAAGGTATAATGGCAAAAATGGTACACACCACAAATTCAGAGCTATTTATCTTTCAAAAAGCAGTCCCATTTTTTTAGTCATGCAAAGGCAACCCAACTCTGAACAAAACAGCTCTGACAATCTTTTTGTGTCTGGAATTGGGTGGGTGTGCTAATTTCCCCAAATGCACATTCCTATATCATCCTCTCACATCATGGTGATGGTAACTATCTGTCCATAGAACCCCCTTGCCACACAGAGTTGAATCAATTTTTATTTCATATTTGAGGGCAGAGTAAGAACACTGTAGTTCAATACTTAAATTAAGTTCAATACTTAAAGTGACTATAGTTTTATATTTCGTGTTTACAAAGAAATGTAATATGCAACTAGCTAATGCAAAATAGCTATGTAGAGTAGTCAATACATTGCTTATGCATTGCTCACAATGAATGAAATCTCCAGTGCTTTCTATTTTGTATTGCATTATACTTCAGTGCTGCTGTTTTTTAACTGGATTGTATTCTTTCGTTAAAATTTATTTTTAATGGTCTGAAGAGGTTTAGAGCAGCAATATTTGGGATACCTTCAAGCTATACAAGGTCCGATGGAAAAGGTTCGAATAATTAGAGTGTTGTTCAACACCCTCATTATTTCATCTATTAGATATTTCTATATTCTGTGCATCAATAGGGTTTTTTTTAAAAAAAAGACTGGCCTAATCCTAAATTTAAGCATTCAGTATACCACAACTGATTCTTACACTGATTCTATCTATATATCAGTCCCAGGACTATCATATGCTAAGTTCACTATTATAGTTAGATGGTTGAAAGTGCAAATAGCATCCAGGCAAGGCAACATAGTTAGAACTCAAATTTCCAATGGAGACCTACAGCTGAGCGCTTTGCCTAGGTATTGTTGCATTTAATTAAATGTCAGGGGCACCTAGGTTTGCTGAACAAGTCCTGTTTTTCTAATGTAAATAAAACTCTTTGAAGAAATCCAAATGAAAGCACTAGCCTGTAACTGTTTACACAGTAGCAAAGAGCCATGTACTTTTGATTCACATTAGGTTTCATAATACAGAGAAATATAGGATTAGTCTACTAAGCTCTGAAGCATGACTACATTTTCTGCTAGTTTGTTATTGTCTGTACTTCAAGTTAAACACAATATGGCCACAAAACATGTGTTTGCTTCAAGTAGTATAATAAAGTAAGGTCTAAATTCCTCCATGGGGAAAATTAGTAATTCCTAAATCAAGGGTGAACTAAACTGCTCACTGTGTTTCCAATTACTGGGGATTGGCAGAATCAAATATTAGGAGTCAGTATTACAAATCTAAGGTTAATCGTCCCTGTTACTCACGATTCATGTATGTATGCAATTATGATTCCATATCTAAGGTTAATCGTCCCTGTTACTCAGATTCATGTATGTATGCAATTATAATTCCATATACAGTAGGAACTGGTAACCATAAGGCCACAAGTAGAATTTGGCCTTGGGTGACAGCCAATTGACCCCAGGAGTCCTACTGCCAGTGCTGATGCAGAGCCTTGAAAGAATCTCTCCACAGTCACTATTCAAAATGTAAAGCTCAATGATGGCAGACTCAAAACTTTTGTGATCAGGTTTATGTTGATTGAATTCAGTTAAGGGTTGAAAGGGAAAGGAAGAAGACAGAGAAGTTATGGACCTGACTGCTAGACAAGCCCTAAATGGCTTGGATCCAGGCTATCAGAAGGGCTGTACCTCCTTATATGAGCTTGCCCAGGCTTTGTTATCTTCAGGGGAGGCCCTGCTCTTGGTTCCACCATCACAGGTAAATTTAGTGAAGGCACAAGAGAGGGCCTTCTGAGTGGCTGCTCCCAGATTGTAAACTCTCTTCCATGGGAGACAAGGTTGGCCCCCTCTTTGCTTTCCTTTCACCAGCAGGCAAATGCAAAGTTCCTAAGGAACGCATGACTCAGTTATTAACACTGAATCATATAAGTTACAGTAAGCCATTTGTTTTCCATTAGGTATTCACCAGAATGATGGGTATTATTGGTTTAAATGAAACACTAGACGCAGTCAGGAAGTTTTGTGCAAATGTGCTTTAAAAGTCACTTCTGCAGAAGAATATCTCTGAAAATTCAAGATACACCAGGCCTCTAGAAATATGGATACACTGTTTGAAAGAGTGGCATTTGGGAAGTAAAGTTAAAATTGATTTGCCTTATTCCTGTGCTCTTTGGACTATACAGTACTCTTAATAATTTATCTTATGGTCATGTTTGCTTTTAAAGAACATTCACAGATATCCAACACTGAGAGGACTTTCCCCTTCCTCTCCTCTGCAGCCCCACGCATGCCCAACATTTGGACAGCTGAATATCACCCAAGTACTTAACACAGGTACTTTGTGCACTATGAAAAGAAAAAGCAAAATTAGCAGGGTGGAGAAATTTAAATTAAGTTTCTGACTTGAATTAGATTGGTCCATGTAACAGATATATAGAAAACTAAATAAAATCTTTAACCTATCTGAGTGACGAGCAAAAACATTTGTACCTAACAACTACATTCTTTTTCAATTAATTTGTTTTGGAGGAGAGAAAATGCAAGGAGTATGTCTCTACAGTTGTCTATGAAAGCTGCCCAGAGCACAAATTCCTGCATGCTTTTATGTATGAAAGCAGCAAAGAGTAAGACATGCATCCTTTTAAGATTACCTGAACTTGCTGGGGTTGCTGCACTTGTATTTGCTGCTCTTGCTGTGTTTGCTGCTGGACGCTTGTTGTAACTGGGCAAGCAAGTTCAAGCAAAGATCCAGCCACTTCTGTGCTATCTGTGTAGATGCAGTTGCCACCTTGCTGGTATACCATGGTGGTGGTAGCAGCCGTCTGCTGAAACTCCTGTAAGGCTTCAGGACCCTTGGAGGCAAGGGAGTCCAGGAATTCCTTCATCCTATGCTGTGGGATCGTTCGTGCTTTCACACGGATGTATTCTTCAAAGGAAATGGTGTTATCCAAAGAATTATTCATATTGCAAGGTACTCAGGATTCCTTAAAAGAAACAAAGCAAGCCATTACAATTACACTCTAAGCCACTCTCTCTACATTTCTGATGTCTTTATCAATAAGGTAGAAATATTATTCGGGTCATTCTGACTACTCACCACAGGTTAATTTATTGAAAAGTCATGCATAACAGACACATGCAGCTTTCTATTAAGATCCACTAATCTACAAACCCACTGTCTTTCAATGAGAACCTCAACTCAAGGCAGAGTCAAGCCCAATCCAAATCAGAGGATTAAAGTCTCCACTGATATATGGTACCCTCTGTAAAAACTGGGGAGTTCCCACTAGGCATGGAATCAAAGTTTTTGTTGTTGTTGTTGTTTTTAAAAAAGGTTCCCCAACTCCAATAGGCTACTGATTCCCCAACTCCAATAGGCTACTGATTCCCCAACTCCAATAGGCTACTGATTCCCCAACTCCAATAGGCTACTGATTCCCCAACTCCAATAGGCTACTGATTCCCCAACTCCAATAGGCTACTGATTCTCCAACTCCAATAGGCTACTGATTCCACAACTCCAATAGGCTACTGATTCCACAACTCCAATAGGCTACTGATTCCACAACTCCAATAGGCTACTGATTCCCCCGTTTGTCTCCCTGTGCATGCAAAAAAGGTAACCATTCCTAGCAACGCAGCATAACATTGCTCAGCACCCAAACCAAGTCACAATGGTGCAAGGACAGGAAAATCTAAAAGGAAGTGGGGTGGGGAGAGAGGGAAGATGAGGGAATCCCTCCAGAAGGTTCCCAATTTCCAAAAGGGAAACATTCAGGCTCTGCACAGGTCATTCTGATTCAGAGAGTAAGTGGATCATTGCTCCAAGTAAAGAGACCTTCCTTTTTGTGGATGCTTTCATGGCTTCCGTATCAACCACACACTAAGTAGAAATGATTCATCAGGGCCTGGAAATTTTGCACAAGTGTACAATTTAATGCCTAAATGATCTCAGCTTCCATTAAACATTCACACCAAATTTCTATTTAAAGTGTGGAAGGGCAGCACCCAGCGAAATTTCAGGAACTGGGAGGGACTAGTAGGACCTTTTGGTTTAGCCTACTATGTATTCTAACGACTAAAATAATTATGCAAAGCAAGGTAATCAATCTGCATACTCATACAGGCTAGGGTATTTTTTTTTAGTGTATACCCACTGAGTCTTGCATAAGATACACTAAATCTGCAGGCTGCAAGGCCTCCATCAATTGGTGGGCAGGCCACAGTGATAAAGTTTTCATTAAGCAAAATTAATTGTTTTGGCAAAGGCTTTGCCAAATTCATTGACTTACAGTTGAACAACATAGGCCATTCAAAAAGTCCAAAGATATTGGAAAATAAATTCAAAGTAAATATATATACACTTTAGGTTGCCTAATATTTTTCATATTACAGTCGTACCTTTAAAGTCGAATGCCTTGAGAATCAAACATTTTGGCTCCCAAACGATTCAAATTTGGAATTGAGTGTTCCAGTTTGTGAACGTTCTTTGGAACCCAAACGTCCGACACAGGTTCTGCAGCTTCCGACTGGCTGCAGGAGTTTCCTGCAGCCAACTGGAAGCTGCATGTTGGTTTCCAAACGTTTTGGAAGTCAAACGGACTTTCGGAATGGATTCGACTTCTAAGGTACGACAGTATAAGTATGGAATTTGTGTTTCCTTATGAAAAACATGAAATGGGGTGAAAAATGTATACAGAACGCACACATCCCTGGTCAATACGCATAAATCCTGAGAAGCAGGATTTGTTTTTTAAGCAACATAAGCGTTGCTAATAATTCTGAACGCTTAACAGTATTGAGTGACAAGGCGTAGCAACATACAAACTAGTTTCTCACTCATAAAGCATTATACTGTAGTTTCCACTACCAAAGAAATTCTGCAATTAAAGAGAAATGAAAGCTCAAGAGAGACACCGCCACAGTTACTACACAGTGAGAAAGCCTGAGGTGAGAGAGAAGTCATCACTTCAATAATCACTGAAGTGAAGCCACCCAGCATCTAGGCATTTATTTGTTCACATTAATACATTTATTGTACAAAGGCAGCCCTGCATGCAATCGTATCATCTCTAGAGCTGCTCACAAGACATATATTAACAATATTCACCTACAGCAGACTACTGTAGGACTCAAACAAAAGTTTCAGATTTCAGCTACCATTGAGACCAGAGGATGATGTCTGGGCCCTCTATCAAATTTCTTTTTTTTTGAAAAGTCAAGCAGACGTGTCTGGCCCTGGCTACATATTATTTGGAGCACCATGAATGCTGCTGCCCCATGGTGGCTCCCTGCAGTACTCTTGGTATCATCTGCAACTTCCATCTACATTATTAGGATGGAACACATACCATGCCAGCAATGAATAACCAAATTGGGTCAAATTGGCATCATGGTATAACTATATGATTCACTCTAACTGTGAGGATGGAAATTGCAGTTATTACCAATCGTCATGTGGCAGCAACCATCAGGATGGCAGCAGATGCAGTACTCCATGTATAAATGAGGCCCCAACAATTATGTGGATTGTCAGGTGGGATCCTATGCAAATTAGAAAGTGATCTAATTTATATATTTTATTATATATAAAATAATACTCATTTTACTTGTATTTAGAAAACAAAGCTAAAAACTTTGAAACTGCCACACTTGCACAATATTGTATCTGTAATTGGCACCCATTCATTGTTGCTACTGAATTTATGGAAAATTTTCTGCAGAAAAGTAAAGCACTAGAAACTTTCCCACAGATCATGGGCATCAATATCACACCAAGCAAACCTAAAGGAATCAGACAATTGCACTTAACGTACATGAGGCCCAATTGCTACAAGAATAGTTGCAAACTTGCCATGCCAGATACATCATCAGATGCAGATGGATCCAAAAAGTAAGAGACCCAAGCCAAAAATGTAATTATGTTTTTAAAATAAGACACATAAATTGACTGCCACTGTCACAGAATGTTTTTCAAATCAGGCCTATTTAATAGTTAAAGTTTAGAGGGGCAGAATATACACATTGCCTAGAGAAGTCTTTATATTTAACTAGTAAATCTGATCTACTTTTTCTATAAAGTTGTAAGTTAAACATATTGCTCCCATATTTTAGCCACTTAAGTATTCAAATTAAGATGCTTACTAAAAAAAGATCCCCACTTTTCCAACCAAGGTTCCAGGTGGCAAAAATGTTCTGGCTGTGCAAGGCAGAACTAATGATGCTATTCCCTTTGCTGCTGACCCAGTAAACACAATTCCCCAACAGCAAAGGAGATTAAATCTAACATTTTGACACACCGCTTTTTCCAGCAGAAAAGCATTTGGTGGCATTGGCTAGAATCAGCTGATTCTAGCCAAAGAAGTAGCCTTTTCAAATGCACTGCTGTCACAGAATGGGGTAATAATTATTAGGTTTAATATTGGATCTCACACTGGAATAAAATTATACTCCAACTCCAAACATACCGCTAAGCCCCACTCACTCAAGGGAATTTACATTTAATCAAGCTGCTAAGGATAGTCAGATTCTGGAAAAGTTACAAGAACAGTTTGTGTGTCTCCCCTGCCCACCGCCTTAATTTTGCATTTTTTGCAAATTTTAGGAGTAGCTAACAATGGAGACATACGGCTGGATTTGAGGAATTAACCATTCTATATTCCTTCTTCCCAGAAGTCCTAGGTGCAAACTGAAACCTGTATAATATCTAAAAGAGGTTCATTTAAATGTCTACTACCTCCCACATTCCATTTAGGACTCTGAACAGATGCAGACAAAGTAGCTTCCCCAGTCAAATAGCCTGATAAACGCTATTTTGTGGGCATTTGGGTTGGCCTAATGGAAGGCAATATGGATTCTGGAACATTATTGCTATCAAGACACTGAAGGAGTCATCATTGTTTTCAGATCAGTGGATTTTGAAATGCAGACCTTTTTAGTTTACCTCAATCTTATGCAAACGGCTAAGATTCTGAGTTACTTAATAAAGTATTACTTAATAAAGTATTATTATAACATTGGGAAATATTCATGGGCCCCATTTTCTAGGGCTAATATGATTTCCACAAATATACTAGCTAGATAATGTCATACAATATTCAAGAGCCTGCCTTTCGAAGTACAGTGGTACCTCGGTTTAAGAACAGTCCCATTTAATAAAAATTTGGTTTACAAACTCCGCAAAACCGGAGTTTTGGTTTGGTTTGAGAACTTTACCTCGGTCTAAGAACAGAATCTGAACAGTGGAAGGGCACCAGCAGTGGGAGGCCTCATTAGGGAAAGCGTGCCTCGGTTTAAGAACGGTTTTGGTTTAAGAACGGACTTCCAGAACGGATTAAGTTTGTAAACCGAGGTACCACTGTACCTTTAAATATGATTAGGACCTAAGATCTTAATTTCTATTTCTATGAAGTTATTAAAGGGTGGATCACACATCTCATACTTTTGAGAACCAATGATTGAAATCAAGATAAAAATCTAGCCTAACATTATAACTGTTGCCTTTTTCTGCCACCGCTTCAAAAAGAAGCAACAGCAAGTCTAAATTGTTTGACAGAAGTTACCCAGAAATATATTTTTCCTTTCCTGTAAATCTTGACACATCCAGACACATTATACAGTAAGGGTTGATAACTCTCCACCTCAGAAGATTTGACCAACTCATGAAATACTTTACCACTGCTTCTAAGATCCTTTTTCCAATTAAATACTGGCGAACAGTTGAAATTCACAGTTACAGTATTTTCCTACCTTGTCCACACCTTTGTAACCTAATGTAATTTACTGGTAGGAAACAACTTTTCTTTTCACAGGTGCTACTCTCACTACCACTGTTTCATAAAACTGAGGCAGATTAGCAGTTAAACATTTGAACCTTTCATTTACCAAATATTTTAGAAGCAGCAAGATGAACTCTGGGGGAAGCTTAGAGTGGTATAGGACAAAAGTTGACAAGAATTTTACAATGGAAATTTGCTCACCCCAAGTTGAACCATCACAAGCTATTTTACCTCCTTGGAATCTTCCAGTCTTGAAGCAATCACCTTCTGTTATATAAGTTACAAGCACCAGTGAATTGCAGGAGATATTCTTCAGCCTAGTGTCACTGTGCCAAGATACCATCCAGAAAAAAGTAATGCACATCAAGTGCGTTAATGCTTTAGCCAACATCCATAAATATAGAAATGCATTTATGTTAATGATACCATTGCTGCAGAAATCATATATGAATCAAAGATCAGTTGTTTGTTTACTGAGCTTTCATCCTTACATGACCTTGGTATAATGTGCATTCCATCAACTTTCAGGAAAAATTGAAATAAATGATATGTAAAACAACAACTCCTGCCTAAGGAAACAAGTATTCCTTTATCTGCATTTTCATGTAAATATTAAATCTGGAAAGTTAGGCCAAGCCAACTGATTAGCAAGCAGTTAGTTCTCAGAACTTAAACATTATTGAAAGCACACACATTTGTAGTATGCAGACAATCTAAACTCACCAGGCACCATGCTGTATGTATTTCTGATATTCGTGTCCTGAACTCTTTTAGACTCGTGACATTCTGGAGAAGACAGAACAAAGAAACCCTTTCCATCCCCACTTTAATTGTATTTATTTAAGAAATATAAAGGGAGAAGACAATGTTATATGACAAAGTTGTGAAGCCCCCCCCCCCCAAAGTCCAATCTCCCACCTTTCCCCATTTTTTTTCACATTTCTAGCTACTTCATTGTTTTAAAAAGGCAATTCTAGAGCTTTTCTAATTCCAGTGCCTTTTAAGAAAATAAAATTAAAACGCAAACTTTCTGAACAAGAACTACTCAGTATTCAATGCTGAATTATGTGATGTGTGTGTATGACATGCTCCCTTTACTTCTACGAGGTGCCTTGAGTTCCAGATGGAGGAATAGCAGAATATAAACTAACTTGGTAAAAATATGTTAGCATAAAAGCTTGCAGATGGATAAGGTTTCAGAAACCTTGAATGTGGTAGCAACTGAAAGAACACAGGCATGGCTGCAGTAGATACAGGAAGCATTGAACATCTGTATTGTCTACACCAGGTATGGGAAACTTCTGGCCCTGCAGATACTGATGAAATTTCCATCATCCCCAAGCAACACAGCCAATGGTTTGGGATGAAGCAAGCTGTAGTCAAGCAACATCTGCAGGACCGCAGTGTTTCAGAATAATGTAACTTCCAGACCTATCTGGAGATTGTGGGGGCTGAACCTGTAACCTCTTGTTTATATGCACCCACCCACTAAAGTTGTTTATTACTAGTGCTATTATTCAAGTAAGCAGCAAGATTCTCAGTTCCATCTGGGCAAATCTTTTGCCCACCCTACTGATCAAGACATGTTTGTGACATTAGGCACATGCTAGCATAAAAGTTGATTAGTGCATTTCCATAGTAATGGTAGTATATTGTGCTTTACATTTACAAATGCTCCAGCCAAGGGTCCGAAAGCCTAGAAGAGCCCTAAGAAAATGCACAGGAACAAAAGGTGGGCTTATCCACAAAAACCTAGGTTTTCAAGTACTACAAAACTCTCTTTGGGATGCTAAAGGAATAGTTCCCATGACAGAACCACAGGAATTGAAAGCCAGGAAAGGGCCCACGGTAGATTCCTCCACTCATCTCTTTATCATTAGTAATGATAAATAGGGCAAATAATCCCCCAGTCACTGGTTGCAGGGAAACAGCAGTGTTAAAAGGTATCTATTGGTTTTAAGGAAAACGAAATCCGGAGACCGATAATCATACAGCTGAAATCAGCTGAATAGGGAAAGTTACTCAGCTTGTGTATGGGGTGGGGGAAGAGAGAAAGAGAATCACTCAAGTAAGCCTAACTGTCCTGTCAGAGGTATTGTACACGGCTACACTCAACGGTCCACTGTAATGCGCAGCACGAAGCGCTTTTAGGTACAGTATTTGTAAATATTGCAGGCTCCTAGACAAGGCCAGCACACCGAAAAGGCCCCGCCTTGATCCGCCTCGCCTCCATTTATTCTAGCCTTCTGGCCAAGGGTGGGGATGAGCATCCTTGGTCGCACGAAACTGGCGCGCGAATGGCTAGGTGAAAAGGAGGAGAAGAAGCAACGGCGGCGGCCGAAGAGGTTTGGGAAGAGTGAGGAAAATTGGCCACAGCCGTGGCAGCTCACCCCGCCTCCCCAGGGTCTCTGCAGCACTAGGGCCCGCCGGCCTCATCCTGGAACTTCGCCTGCGACTGCTGCTGCACCCGAGTCGGCACCTTTGAAGGAGAAGCGGCGCGGGCGCGCCCGCAGCAGCAAACCCAAGGCGCGCGCCCGTCCCCACAGGGCCCTGGGGGTGGACTTCCCAGCGCGCGAAACGCCGGGAACGCGCGCGCCTACTGCCGCCTCTGGAACCGGGGAGGGGGAGCTGGGGGCTGGTGAGGGGAAGAGTCGGGAGCGCAAGGCGGGGCCGCGGGCACCGTGGAATGAACGACGCAAGGCCTCGAAGTCTGCGCGCCGCGGCCCGATCCCGCCCTACGAATCTCCAATTCCAACACGCACGCAAAGAGGTCCTCTCTCTTTGCCCCCCCCCACCCCGCCCGCCCCCCACCCACCACCGCGGAACGCGCGCGCACGCGCTCCCCAGCGCCACACACACAACAGCCGGGCTCGCGGGAGCGCGCTTCGGCCCCGCTACCCCTCCCCCTCCCCCCCCGCCGCCGCTATTCTTTTTCTTCTCCTCCTCCACCCCGCCCGGTCTGAGGCAGCTCCTCTCCTTCTTCACCAACCCCCGCCCCACTCCAGCCCTCCCGTCCGCCCCACGTCCGCCGCTCGGCTGTCAGCGTCCCCGCCCAGCGCCGCCTCACCCCGGCCCCTCTGCCGCCTCGCGCCGTCGCCACCTCAGGCCCCGCGTCTTTTTTCCCCTCACAGGTCCCTGGGCGCCATCTTACATTCAACCCGCCGCAACCAATCGGCGCCCGGGCTCGAGTTCGCGACAGCTCCGCCTCCAAGCCGCGCGAGAGCTGCGCGCCGAGTAGACGCCCCTCGCCTTAAAGCGGACGACGGAGGGGACGGGAGGGGTAGGAGGCGGGGGAGGGACCAGAAAGGGGGGATGAGGGATGAGGGTGCCAGGGACCCCAGTGCCGGATTTAAGCATAAGATAAACAAGCTATAGCTTAGGGCCCCACTCTCTTGGAGGCCCCCCAAAATATACTTCTTCTTAATTGTATTTCACTATTAATATACTTCTTCGTTGTATTTCAGTTCAACAGTTACTTTGATAAAATACATATTTTGTTATGTGCAAATGGCTTTAGATACCTATTAGGTCCATAAATTGCCATATAGCATATATTCAACACAAAAAACAGTGGCAATTTGTTGTTGGCAAAGGACAGCTGGACATATAAAGGGCCCCATTGCCATCAGTAGCTTAGGGCTGAGGGGCAGGTTGTCCAGCTCGCCTGCTCTTGCCCATCTATAGTTCAAAGCCCCACTCCAATCCTACAGCTCTTCCCCCCCCCAACCTGGGACCCTCCAGATATTGTTAGATGCCAGTTCCCATCAGCTGCAGCCAGCAGGGCTAGTGGTTAGGGATAGGTCTTGCAGTCCAGCATCATTTGGGGAGCCACAGGTTCCCCTTCCCTGGCTTACTGTGCCCCCTCCCCCAAAAGGTTAAATTCTGCTTCACCCCTATACAGGGCATCCCTTTCTGCTCCTTTGTGCCGGCTCAGAAAAGCTTGTTGCACCAAGGAATTTAAGGACAAACCCCCCAGTGTTAATCTGGACACTTACTCCTAGGGCAGATGTGGCTGGGTCAACCTCCCAACAGCCAGACATATGGCTAATAGTCGCAGATTAATGGGAGTTGGTGTCCCACAACAAATGAGGAATCATGCACAACCTTGCAGACTAGTAAGATTTTTCTCTAGTAGATATCCTAGCAAGAATAAGCAGTCCCTTCTACAACTGTATAAGCCATTACAAAACCATGAAATCACCCTTTTGGTTAGACAGCACTCTCCCCGCACACCCCTCCGTTGTAACCTGACATATTTCCGCAGTATATTTTTGTAAGCAGGCCATAGTTTCCAGTGCAAGTCCCTTGCTTCTGGGCAAGCCTGACAGAGAGTCTAGGAAGCTTTGAAAGTATTACAGGAATCATTCCTAAAAGAAAGAAACACTACCTAGGCCAGGAAGAGTTGTTTCATAAAATATACAATGTTTTTATTTGAGAAGAATGGCACGAACAAACCTTATGGGAAATTCCCAATCTCAATTAATCGCTCATCTTTATGTATTGTATTATAAAATAACCTTCTATAAAATACCTAGATTTCCATAACACGCTGGTTCAGAGAAAATCCCAAACTGTTGCACACTGTTTTCATGAGTAGCAGGCAATATGCACTTTGAGATTTGAAATGCTGTTCTCTAGAGCAGATTGGTATTCTTTTTCAGTTGAAATGGACTCTAGTTTGTAGTGAAGGAAAAGCCAAGCAGCTATAGGCCTCTATCTGCAGCTTTGGTAAAATGCTGTAATATCCAATCAGCAGCTTGCATAGAGTTGCACCCCCTTTGAAACTTTATAGCTACTGGTAAAGGCTTGTGGCAGCAATGAAAAGATTTTTTTTACCCACAGGAGTTCAGTTCAAAGAGGGAAAATCCTGCTATCACAAATTTAAAGCGGCATAGCCACAGTTTGAAAGCTCACAGTTTGAAGCTACAGAAACATGCCTTTAAGGAGGAAAAAGTCCCTAATTTTCAGCTAATACAAAGTTATAGATAAATCTTAGAAGAGTTCTCATGATGGAGCAGCTGAAGAGCTCTCTAGGGCACGATTCAGTAGAAGAGCTTTCAGAATGGCACACATCCTTTACAGCTATTGAGAGATCAGATCATATAATAAAGGAGGTTAACACCTGCTCTGTGCAGCAGTGCTGAACAAAGGAAACACTTTTGCAGACACAGAGTCTGTTCCAGGAATAAAGAATTCAGAGAATGATCAACACAGTGTTCCGCATCTCCCCAGCAAGTCCACAGTTATGAAACATGGAGCTGCATCTCAAGCAATCCTCACCATCCAAAACCTTTCCCTAGGCTTCAGCAAAGTTTCTCTTAAGAAATTCAGAGAAATAGCCCCAGCTTGGTTCACACAGAACTCCGCCCTTCCCCATGCATGTTAGCAATAGAAATCGTTTACAAGGAATCTTAATAGCAGTAATGCAGCTTGCTCATTCGAGATTTGTGCAAATATGTGAAATTCAGATGCAAAAACATAATTTGTATGAAATAATGTAAAATCTGTTCCGAATTCTCATTGAATTCAGTGGGACAGATAATTGGATACAGGATTGCAACATTAATTTGATTTCCATTTGTTCCCAATAGCCTTATTCAAGTGAAAAGGGATTCAGCAGTGGGGAGACCGGCAAGCTAATAAATAAGAATTGATCTCCAACAAAATCCCGCAGCACAAACGGAAATTAGAAAGCACATTCTTTTATCACAAGCACATTTCCTCTCCTTTCTTGCAGAGTAGTTCCCCTAGAAAACAAAGGTAACTAACCTAGCAATATATCTCAGATGGGCTAATTGACTGTTTAAGCAGTTCCTGCTGTTATATTATGCTGCTCTTTGCTGCCAGTGGCTACTAAAACTGTCTCTATTATCTGAAATGACAACAGAAGCAGCTGTGGGCTCAGCAGATCAATCTGAGTCCACCTGAACTTGAAGCCAGTTCAACCAAAGGCTGAATATTTTAGTTTCACCGATACTATGCAGAAACATCACACCTATTATGGCTGGATAGACGACTCTAGCAGTCAATCACATGAAAGCAACCATTCTCTCCCAAACCTACAGTAAAGCTATTCTCTCTTGAAGAGTATCACATTATTGACAAACCAAACCTAGCCAGCTCACATGCCACACAGAGACCAGAAGTCAGTACAGACAAATTAATAAACATGTCCAAGTTTGTTTTGTGGCTAAAAATGGGAAATGATTTAGCATCTGGATGAAATAACTCTACACTGCTTGGCTGGCACTATTAACTACTTTTCCCCAGCTTGCTGCAGCAGAGCATTGAAGGCATCTAAGCCATATTTGTGGAACTAGTTGGTACTTTTTTAAAAATTACATGAAGGTTCGCTTCCTCCCATTTGTCACAGGCTGCATTCACACCATACAGCTGAAGCACATGGTGTCCCCCAGTGAATGCTGGGAAGTGTAGTTTACCCCTCATAAAGGTACAATTCACAGCACTCTTTTAAAAACTACCATTCCCAGGATCCTTTGGGAGAGTTCATGCGCTTTAAATGTAAGGTATGTGCATAGTTTGCTAGAAAAGTATCAAATATACCTTCTCTCCAGTATGGAGGAAAACCTGTATGGTCCATGTATGGGGACATATTTATACTACTGCTGGCATTATATCTCTCCGTTTCCCCTCTCTTCTACAATGGGAATAACCATGGCCTACCACACAGGATTGTTGTGAGATCACATTAAGTGTGTGCAGTTGGGTACTGCGGCTGCCAGGCTGAAAACAAGAAACCAGCTCCCTAAAAGACAAGCTGGCAATAGCCCATTATGTGGGTCAGAGGTGGCTCAGAGAGGTTTTTGCCATCCTAACCCACCACGCTCCGTTGGCCCCAGTGTCTGTTGCGTGTGCCCGGCGGGGGGGGGGGGGGACGATTGCCACGAGGCTTCCGGCAGGTGCTTCACCCAGGAGGGAGAGGGCCCAGCCTGCCTCCATCTCTTACGGCCCGCACCCCAGGGACCAGGCCGGGCTGTGCCAAGCCTGCAAAGGAAAAGCACAGGCTGCTTTAATATCCCCATGTGCTTGCTGACAACCTCCCACTCCACAGCACCAACAACCGGCCCTTAAGGTGGCACGGGCCAGCAGCAGCAGCAGCAGCAGGTGACACAACTTCGGCTGCCATCACTCCAGCAGAGCGAGACGCCGCCGCCGCTGCTCGGCTTCCTCCGGCCAAGCTTCCCCTGGCGCGCGGGTTTTGCACTGCGTACTCTCTCTAGTTATTCTTTCGCAGCAGCGACATTGCTCAGCCAGCACCCGTCGCGCGTGGGTTGCTTGGGGGGGGGGCGCGCGCGCACAGAGCGACCCGCGCGGCTTTCCGAGCCAACCCTTCTCCAGCCCACCTTAACAAGGGCCTAGGCTTGCTAACTTTGCAGCTAGACCTCGGTGTTTGTACACACTGCAGAAAATGTGCAGGACTTTAAAGGTGCAGCGACCCTCCCGCATCCAGCCTTTCTTTCTGGGAGGAGAGGAGGAGGCGGCGGGCGAGTCACCCGTGCAAGAGGGAGCGAGCGGTGGCCCGGGATCAGGCCTCTCCGATCAGGGCCAAAGGTGAACCGAGGGAGGGAGAGAGAGAAGGATCCCTAGCCTCGTGCGCAGCGGCGGCTCTTACGCGCGCGGACCCCGCGATGGCGCAGCCGGTGTCGTGTGCTTTGCTCCGTCCAAGCGGGCAAGGCGAGGGCGGAGAGCCGGGAAGCAGTCCGCATTTCCCAGAAGCAAGCGCCGCAATGGGTACTGCGAGCCAGACAGGCCTTGACAGCGGAGGGCGGGCTTGATTCGGGGCTTGGCGAGGAGGAGAGGGAGAAAGCCGGAATGGTGCAGCCGAAAGGGCACTGCGCGGCTGGGCTGGGTTGCAAATCAAGCGCTTGAAAGGGTTGCCTTTTGCAGAGCCGGACAGGCGCGGAAGGAACGTTCCTGCCTTTGTCATTGATAAAAGGGCTTGCGGGGGAAGGGGGGGGCGCTTACGGACACCAGGAATTGCTGGCATCCGTTGATCTAAAGAGACAATGGCGTGCACCTCCGGGGCTGAAGCCAAAGCGCTGCGTTAGCAGCACCAAAGTGACCTCTGCAAGGGTGCAAGTCTGGGTGGGCAGTGTGTATGGAGGGCCTGGGCTGCCCAGGCGACAAGCCTCGCCGATGCGGTCCAAAGGAAGGCAGAGCAATGCACCGGCTTTGCTGCAGGAATTGCCAACCCGCTTAGGGATTTGTGTAGGGTTTATTCCATAGGGTCCCCCCCCCCTCCAGATGTCCGGCAAGGCAAGAGGAGGTTTAGGATCAAAGTCTGCCTTCTCCTAGATGGGCTATCTTCCCAGGTTGACAGGCCCCATCTGCCCCTCACTTCCCACCTGGTTCAGCCAGCAAAGCTGTTTGCTGGTTGTGTCACATGCTGACAGCTTTTAGGAGCCACAGGTGAGAGCTGAGTGCAGGGTTGGGACCCACTTCCTCCTCTCTGTCCCCCAAGATTGCTTCTGCTACCCCCCCCCCATACTCAAGGTCGCTGAAATATCTGTTCAGCTGCTCGCTGCTATGGTTTACTTTTATTGCCATCGGTTGTAAATTCCAATAACTGGCAAATCAAGTGCACCTCCCAACACAGTTGGTATTCTGCCATCTTCCTTCTCTTCTATCAGTTAATTTATCCATTTCTGTCCATTTTGAATATTTTAATAGCCGCTCTCAGTCCGTGGGGATTTGTTGACATTTCCGTTTTCTAGCCCACATAATTTTTACGAAGAATTTCGGGTATCTAGATCTAAATCATGGAGGACAAGGCTGTACCTCCACAATTGGGGGGCAGTATGCCCCTGAATGCCAGATGCTGTGAATCATAAGTGGGTCGAATTCTGTTGCGTTCAGGTCCTGCTTTCAAGCTGCTCAAAGGCCTCTGGTTGGCCACTGAGAACAGGATGGTGACGAGGTGGGACCCTGGATGGATGGAGCAGGCTTGTCTTACGTCCTCAGTGTTGATTTTGTTTAATTTAACAAAATCAACACTGGGCCAAAACTCAAGGTTCTAAAGATAAAATGGGGAGTTGCAAGGGGAACCATTCGTGCCACCTGGCACTCCTTATAGGGTTGCCATATTTTGAAGAGCAAAAAAGAGGACACGTTTGCCGACTTCTGCTTTTAATTATGGATTGCTGCGACACAACTCTCATTTTACAGATCCATGAAAAAAAGAGGATGTCTCCTGGAAAAAGAGGACATATGGCCAACAAATGTCCTCCCTTGTAAAAGCAGAGCTAGGAGGTCAGACCTTGGCTGCCTTCTTTTACAAACGCTATTGAAAGCAACACTGGTTGAAAGAGTGGTCTGATTTAAAATACCGATGAGAAAGGCTCTCTTCCCCATTGCCCATTTCTGATCCATTGTTATTGAAGTGCAAGGCAACTCTCAGATGGAGATAAAATGCGGAAATAATAATAATAATAATTTATTATTTATACCCCGCCCATCTGGCTGGGCTTCCCCAGCCACTCTGGGCGGCTTCCAACAAAATATTAAAATACAGTAATGCATCAAACATTAAAAGCTTCCCTAAACAGGGCTGCCTTCAGAGGTCTTCTAAAAGTCTGGTAGTTGTTGTTCTCTTTGACATCTGGTGGGAGGGCGTTCCACAGGGCGGGCGCCACTACCGAGAAGGCCCTCTGCCTGGTTCCCTGTAGCTTTGCTTCTCGCAGTGAGGGAACCGGCAGAAAGAAAGACTGCAAGGAGGAATGGGAGCTGGAAATACTCTCTGAAGGAGATGAGGACAACTCTTAAAAAATCATTCATACCTTTAGCCCCATCTAAGTGCAGGTGGTAGCCTCATCCTTAGTCCTAGACATACAACCCACCTAGAATCTTACTTCTGTGGGAAACTGTGGCTTGAGGAGGTGTGGAGAGGCTCAGAATCGGATGCGGCTTATCTGCCCATCGGGACTCTCTCCACGACATGCCTTCCTCTCCAAACACACCCGTCGGGTGCGGGGCGAGCACCAAGAAATTGAAGGGGAGGAATCATAATTCTAGTTTGCAGCCCCACTTCAGAAAGGCAATAAATATTCTTTGAACCTGCAGATTCAAATCAGTGTACACACACTGATACACCCACACCCACACACCCTTGCATGCAATAGCCAATAACACAGGAAAACATAAAGAGGCTCCCTTTTATTGATGTGATGGATCTGAAACCAGGATGCATGTTAAGGCAACTGTGCTGGTGCTCCATGCGACCATCACCCCCTGCCATGCAGGGGAAGAACGTGACTCCTGAGCAACTTGGGGCAAGGTGAGACACCGCCTGCAGAAGCATCATCACACTTTCCCAGGATCCTCCTTCAGAGTCACCGTCCGGTTGAACACAAGCTGCAGGGGGAAAGCAAGCAACATTAGCAAGAGTCCTTTGCCAGCCAAGTTCTTCCTCCCCATCACCTCCCATTTTAGAGAGCGGCTTTTCTCTCTAATCGGACCTTGAGGCCTTACAGGAACCGTTAAGAGACAGAAGGAAGCTCAAAGGCAGGTTCCAGGGAACATTTGGCCCTCCGGACGTTGCTGCACGACTCCCATCATCTGCAGCCAGAGTGGCAACACGGCCGGCGGCAATGGGAGTTGTAGTTCAGCAACACCTGGAAAGGCAAAGGTTCCCTGTCAACACAGGGTTTCTACTGGTATATCATCCCTGGCAGGAGGCCCCATCTGACCTCTGGCTGAAAACCTCTATCAAAGGAGAGAGTCTGACATCTTCCAAAGCAGTCTGTTTGTTTCACCGCTCGTCCTGTCCAGAAGTTATCCCTCACGTGCAGCTGAATTTTCCTTTCCTTGCCATTTGAACGAGGGCAGGGGGGAACCCTTCCAGGTTTTTGCACCTTTTGGGAACTGACCTTTGCACCCGTGCTGTCAGGATCGACTGAGAAATAGCCAAGCCGTTCAAACTGGAATTTGGTAAAAGGCTTGGCCCCACACACAGACCTGTCCACCAGAGCCTCCTCAATCACAGAGAGTGAGTTCTGGAATGGGAGAGAGAACAGAGAGAGAAAGATGGAAAGGAGCGGGCAGGAAAGACTAAAACAAGGCAACAGAACTTCTCTCAGATGGGCAGGCCAAAGAGTCTTTAGCCCTGCTGATTAAAATATGCAACTTTTCTCTACTCACCAGGGACGCCCCACCCAGAAGGCAAAGTGAGGTGATCACCTCAGGAAACGGAATCCACAGAGACAGCAGATCCGGCCTCCAAGGAATGCGCTACCTGCTGCTGCCATGGTGGCAGGGACGGGTGTGGCGTGCTCCTTTGAGACCCTATCTGCCGCCACCTTGGAAGCCCCCACCATGCTGCCTCTACAGCGGTCTCTTCCTCCTGCCCTTGTTCCTGATGTAGATCTTCACTCATCCCTTCTTTCCTGGCCCGGAATTGGGCCGGCCCTGCTACTCACGGGTGCAGCGCATGAGCTCTTGTGGTTACCTGCCTTCACCAATTTTTACATGGCTTGCTTGGGAGGAGATGCCCAGGTTGGCAGGCGCACACTGATCCGCACGCTCCAATTTACTTATATAGGTAAAGGGACCCCTGACCATTAGGTCCAGTCGTGGCCGACTCTGGGGTTGCGGCGCTCATCTCGCTTTATTGGCCGAGGGAGCCGGTGTACAGCTTCCGGGTCACGTGGCCAGCATGACTAAGCCGCTTCTGGCGAACCAGAGCAGCGCATGGAAACGCTGTTTACCTTCCCGCTGGAGCGGTACCTATTTATCTACTTGCACTTTGACGTGCTTTCGAACTGCTAGGTTGGCAGGAGCAGGGACCGAGCAACAGGAGCTCACCCCGTCGCGGGGATTCGAACCACCGACCTTCCGATCGGCAAGTCCTAGGCTCTGTGGTTTAACCCACAGCGCCACCCGCGTCCCTTAATTCACTTATACCTCCTACCAAATTGCACGCCCACACACAGGTGTTGGCCTAGCAGGAACCACTTTACAAAACTCCTTAGCAAGGTGTACATTGTTAGTCCAATGAGATGCTTCCCTGGCAGTTTCTTTCTGCATTGTTAACCTCACCTCTTAATAATAAAAATGTCAATTTCTAATATTTTATGCCCGCTCGTTCCTCTCCTTTAATCTTGTCATATTATATAATGGAATGTGATACCTTCTTGTTCTTGCAATTTTCTACTTTTCCATTAAAAAAAATAAAAATGGAGTACCCCCTGCTTCTCAAGCCACACCATTTCTTTCTCTCAACATAGCTCTACCTCTTCCTCCTCCCTCCTTCTGTCTTCCCTAGTCCAAGGCATTCATAACAATAAAACACTCTTCTGGGCTCAGCACTCACAGGATTGACATCACTCAGGAAACCCTGTGGCACCTCTGCGGGGTCTTCGGGGTTCTTGTGCAGGAACCTGCAAGCCACAAAAAAGGTTTATAGTCACACTGAGGATGAGGTTCGGCTGCCGGAACAGAAGACAAGAGGGTTCTGCTGCACAGGCCGGCCAATGGCACTCTCGTATCCTAAGCACGGCTCTTCCAGATGCTCTCTGTAGGCCCTGGGGAATGAGCCAAGTCCTTCTTGGGCTCGATGTTACTTCTACCTATGGTGTCAGGTCTACTCACTGGATGGAGAAAGCTGGGCAATGCAGACGGCCAGCCTCACAGAAGGTCCAGCCCATGTTCAGTGAGCTCATCACAACCCTGACTTGGCAGGAAGCAGCAGCAAAAGCGTTATCTCAGGGAGAAACTCCTCTTTTGTAATGGGGCAGCTGACAAACTTGATGTAAGCTCCCCCATTAGCTACTAAGCCGATGGAGCGGAGACACTTTGCTGTAGGTCGGGAGGCAATTAGCCTTGCCGGTTTGGGTTTTCTCTGCCAAGTTTAGTGCCGGAAGTCTTATTTTGCCAATCTATGAAGATCTGCACTGGTTTCCAATTCATTTCCAGGTGCTTGTTTTAACTTTGAAAGCCCTACATATCTTTGGGCCCAGCGCCCTCCAAGACTGCCCTACTTCCCTATGAATTTGTCTGAATATCAAGGATGAAACATGACGATCATCTTCAGAGGCCCTACATAGGGTGTGTGTGTGTGTGTGTGTGTGTTTTCCAGTATTAGGCTTCTTTCAGCCGTAGCATCTGGAACACCTCCCCCTCCTTCCCCTGGAGACTTCTGAGGCACTGAGCTGAAGTCTTTCTGGTGCCAGATGGCTTTCTTTTTGCCCAGACTACCCAGAATTCCACAGGAATTGTGCACGGTTTAAACCTGACTTTTACTATGGCCGAGTACAGATTAGTGAATCTTGGTTTAAAAAGGCTACGTCTGCGTAGTTGCTTCGCTGCTCCCGTCACGCAACTGAGCAAACAACCAGGAATCCACAGTTAACAGTAGTCTGAACTGGGAAATGGTAGCTAATGTCTTCCAAGCAAGCTGGAATCTGAAGCCATGGTTTAAAATTGCCCTGTGGTTCCTGGCTTGTTCAGAACCATGGTTTCCCAGTTTGAACGTGACAGGAAACTATGGTTAGCTATGACTTCTTCACTTATTTTGCTACCCCTGCAAATGGAGAAGCAAAGCAGCCATATACAGGTTCCTGAAGCTTGTACATAGTGCACAGTTCATCCAAACATGGCCGGCACCTCTGCTGTCTCTGTTTTTATGAGTTTTAGAACTACCGTATTTTTCGCTCTATAGGACGCACCTTGTTTTAGAGGGGGAGAACAAGAAAAAAAAATTCTCCCCCTCTCTGCGAAGCGCCCCTTCAGCGAAACGGCAGAAGAAACGGAGCCCCTTCCATTTCTCCTGTCGCTTCGCTAAAGGGGCGCTGCGCAGAGAGAGGGAGAATTTTTTTTCTTGTTCTCCCCCTCTAAAACAAGGTGCGTTCCCCCGAAGCCTCCGGAGCGCAGCGGGAGTTCCTGCTGCGCTCTGGAGGCTTCAGGCAGCTACCATGGAAGCCTGAAGAGTGAGAGGGGTCAGTGCGCACTGACCCCTCTCGCTCTCCAGGCTTCAGTGAAGGCAACCCGAAGCCTCAGGAGCCCGGCGGGAGTTCCCGCCGGGCTCCGGAGGCTTTGGGTTCCTTTCGACCTGCTCTTTGGGGCTGGCGGGGGGGAAGCGCTGCTTTCCCCCACCGCCAGCCCCAAAGAGCAGGTCGCGGAGCAGTGGAAAGGAGCGCTCCCTCTGCACTTCGGAGCGTTGCTATCGCTGAAGCCAAGGAGCCTGCCTTCGCTCCATAGGACGCACACACATTTCCCCTTAATTTGGGGGGGGGGGAGTGCATCTTATAGAGCAAAAAATACAGTATTTTAGTTATTTGAGCTGCTTTGAAAGAATAGTTCTAAGAGCAGCGTACAAATTCCCTAAGGAAACAAATAAATTGGAACGGTATAATAAATTTTCCCAGAACCACCACCTTCCTTCCAGATATAGTTATAAGTTTGATTAAAACAGATGGCGTTTCAAGATAAACTCAAAAAATGTTGGTACCTAGTTCTGTCCACCCTCCTTTGAATACCTAATACCACTATGCAATGCTTGAATATATAGCATCCGTGAGCTAAACCCAGGGGAGGAGAGAGACAAGATAAGGAAGTGGTTTTGACCCCTGTTGCCTATTCTTCTTCCCAGGAATAATAAGATCCAAGGTCAAGAGGCACATGGGGAGCCTTCTCAAACAACAGATTTGCAAAGAGGTAGCGATCCTAATACTCACAGTCGCTCATACTGTCGAACCTCACACACGAGAGGATTTGACACCCAGTGGATAAAGGCTTTGGGTTTCTCTGCTGCCTCCGACTTTGTACAGGTCACCTCTAGCTCTTTCACACGTCCATTGGTGTCCTAGGCATGGATATGAAGGTCAGTTCCATGTGGCTACCCAACCACTTTGCCATCATGCTTCAGGCATCTAGCTCCTCTCAAAAAACACTCCCTTGCAATGTGGAGCAGATTGCCTTCCTCATCTCTTCTGCTCAGTGCAGAAGAAGGGAATGAATTTGCGACGACCAGCTCACTTGCTCTCGCATGAGCCCAGACCCCAAATCCATGTCTGTATCTCCCTAAAAGTTCATTGCAGTTCCATTTAACTGACTGGCGCTAGCTTATCTGGCCAGTTGCAGAGAAGTCAACAAATTATTTTCCACACTCTGCCTCATAATCAAGAGACGTTTTGGTTGTTTCTTCATATCAGAGAGAAAGAAAAAGGATTCTATGGCTGCTCAACAACTGCAGGATGACCCCACCCCCCACCCCCAAAAAAGTTGATTCAGAGCTGATCTGCCACACATATAAGCTATTTCAACAGGACACAGAAGAAACTAGGAACTTACAAATATGAAATGCTTCAAGACGCTATTCATCAAAATCACAGTCCAACAGGAACCAAAAGCAAAATTATCAGGCCACAAAAATATATCAAACGCCAGAAAATGTTTGGACATACAATGCTTTCTTTTAAAACATTGGGTGAGGGCGGGGGGGACGACACTCCAATAAACAGACTTGGGCTCGGCAGAATTTCATTTAGAAAAATGTATAGGGTCACCACAGAGAAGGCCCTGCTGTGCTCTTGCAGATAACTCCTCATAGTAATAGTACTGGTTTATGCAACTGCATAAAGGTAAAAGGTAAAGGTACCCCTGCCCGTACAGACCAGTCTTGTCCGACTCTAGGGTTGCGCGGCCATCTCACTTAAGAGGCCGGGGGCCAGCGCTGTCCGGAGACACTTCCGGGTCACGTGGCCAGCGTGACGAAGCTGCTCTGGCGAGCCAGCACCAGCGCAGCACACGGAAACGCCGTTTACCTTCCCGCTATAAAGCGGTACCTATTTATCTACTTGCACTTAGGAGTGCTTTCGAACTGCTAGGTGGGCAGGAGCTGGGACCGAGAGACGGGAGCTCACCCCGCCGCGGGGATTCGAACCGCCGACCATGCGATCGGCAAGCCCTAGGTGCTGAGGTTTTACCCACAGCGCCACCCGCGTCCCATGCAACTGCACAGGCAGCAGCAAAATGGATTTCCCCCTCTTTTACTCCAATCTCGGGGACGAAATATTCAACTGGAGAATGTAACCTAGGAACAGGATGTTGGGGCAGATGGGCTTAATCACACAGTGCCTGCAACAACTTTGGGTAGTTCTAGCCTTAGCGAGAGAGATACAACTTAAGCTTCAGAAATCACTGGAGGAGAGCCAGGGAACTGGTGTATATGTGTGTGTGTGTGTGTGGTATTTCCTTTTCTACTACTGCAAGCAACCTCAAGACTTATTTGATCAAAAGGCAGGTGTGAGATCTGTTTTTTTAAAAAAGAACTAGATTTCACCGCTTGCTTGTGCAGACAGACGAAAACCACTAAGCAGGTAGCGAATTGGGAGAAAGACCTAGCAGAGCCACAGCTGGCTCAAGGAGTCTTACAGAGCTGTAAGCATAGCTGCTGGAATGGTCCATGAGGCTGATCTAAGCCGAGTGCCACAGCTGATGTTTTCTTTTATGGGAAGCTCTTAGGCCCTGATCTACAGGGATAGCTGCAGAACTGCAGTAAGAGGGCTGTAAGGAGATGCCACGGCAGACTCACCTTAGTTATGCTCTGGACAGCAATGACGTAGCCCGTGTGCCTCAAACCCACTGGCTGGCCAGGCGCCAGGCGCTTGTAACCTTTCTCTGGCACCTGCCAGGGAAGAGATGCTAACGTCAGTGGAGACCAAACAAGGGGAATCAAATCACTTCAATCCGCTGGCACATGGATGTAAAAACGTTCTGTACTAAATTGCCAGTTCTTATGGGGCCAGGCACCTCCCTCACAGCAGGGATCTGCAACATAGCTCCCCGTAGTTATTCTCAAGAGATCCCCATAATAACAATAATAATTTATTATTTATACCCCGCCCATCTGGCTGGGTTTCCCCAGACACTCTGGGCAGCTCCCAACAGAATAATAATAATAATAATAATAATAATAATAAATTTTATTTATATCCCGCCCTCCCCAGGCTCAGGGCAGCTAACACCAGGTATAAAAACAATTGATTAAAATACAAGTTAAAAACAGGATTAAAATTCAACATTAAAATGCAGCCTCATTTCAGTAGAAACTCAAAAACTTTTTGGGGATGAAAACGTCAAATCTTCACCAAGGCCAACTATCCAGACTGGTCCCACGTGGGCCAGAAAAAAGCCAGGGAAGTCCCCAAATAGGAGTTCCATCACAGAAGGAAAAGGAAAGAGGGGGAGGGGATCAGGCTGATTCCAAGCCAAAGGCCAGGCGGAACAACTCTGTCTTACAGGCCCTGCGGAAAGAATATTAAAAACATGATAGAACATCAAACATTAAAAACTGCCCTAAACAGGGCTGCCTTCAGATGCCTTCTAAAAGCCAGATAATTGCTTATTTCCTTGACATCTGACGGGAGGGCGTTCCCCAGGGCGAGCGCCACTACTGAGAAGGCCGTCTGTCTGGTTCCCTGTAACCTCACGTCTCGCAGGGAGGGAACCACCAGAAGGCCCTCAGAGCTGGACCTCAGTGTCCGGGCTGAACGATGGTGGTGGAGACACTTCTTCAGAAGCATCTCTCCATAGGACATGGCAGCCTCAGCCAGAACCACATAGCTAGCAATCAGATGGGCACCTGAACTCTCCAACGCTCTGTACGAACAGGCCCTGTCATAGCTCAGGATTCACCAATCACAGGAAGGGGGCAGAGTTAGGGCTCCTGGTGAAATCTGGCCAAGATGATGACCTGGTTAATGTGCCTGCAGAATGTAGCCTGGTGTGGGCGGTCAGAGAACAGCTCTTAGTAGAAGTGGGCATGGATATTCCAGGTGAAAAAGGCAAACACTTTGCTTCCAGTTTAAGAGACTGTCAAATGAAGCTCAGACAGAAAACAAGAGGCGAGGGAAAGGTGTGCCCTTAGAAGACTGGGGGGTGGGTGGAAATAAGCCTCATTATAATGTGTTTGCATGACAAAACATACTTTTTAATAATATAACCGTGTGTGTATACAAACACTCAGGAACATATAAATGTATAACATTTATATTGGGCAGTGCAGTAATTCTTTATATTTTTTATGTCACATGTAGTGGTACCTTGGGTTACATACGCTTCAGGTTACAGACTCCGCTAACCCAGAAATAGTACCTCGGGTTAAGAACTTTGCTTCAGGATGAGAACAGAAATTGTGCTCGGGCGGCGCGGCAGCAGCAGGAGGCCCCATTAGCTAAAGTGGTGCTTCAGGTTAAGAACAGTTTCAGGTTAAGAACGAACCTCTGGAACGAATTAAGTACTTAACCTGAGGTACCACTGTATTATTGGACAAGGAGCATCTTCCCAAGTAAGACAGGTGCCGATTGCAAGCTGCCAGTCTGTCCAAGCACAGAGCAAAGGACATGGATCTGGGGTTCAGCTTATCTACCACCAGGCCTAGTTTTGGCAGGAAAGCCAACCTACATGAACAGGGCCCCTTTGGGTGCCACGAGACATGTTCTAATTTTTAAAATCTGTATTTTTAAAAGATCGTGCAGAGATGGTCCAGGCCAGTAGAAGTGGCCACAAGGTGGACTTCTAATACAAACAGCCAATAACGGATCCAAAATACACTCTCCGAGTCAGAGGAGCCGGCGCTACCAAGAGAAGTGAATTAATCTGCAGTGCATAGAATCATAGAGTTGGAAGAGACCACAAGGGCCATCGAGTCCAACCCCCTGCCAAGCAGGAAACACCATCAGAGCACTCCTGACATATGGTTGTCAAGCCTCTGCTTACAGACCTCCAAAGAAGGAGACTCCACCACACTCCTTGGCAGCAAATTCCACTGTCAAACAGCTCTTACTGTCAGGAAGTTCTTCCTAATGTTTAGGTGGAATCTTCTTTCTTGTAGTTTGGATCCATTGCTCCGTGTCCGCTTCTCTGGAGCAGCAGAAAACAACCTTTCTCCCTCCTCTATGTGACATCCTTTTATATATTTGAACGTGGCTATCATATCACCCCTTAACAACCTCTTCTCCAGGCTAAACATGCCCAGCTCCCTTAGCCGTTCCTCATAAGGCATCGTTTCCAGGCCTTTGACCATTTTGGTTGCCCTCCTCTGGACACGTTCCAGTTTGTCAGTGTCCTTCTTGAACTGTGGTGCCCAGAACTGGACACAGTACTCCAGGTGAGGTCTGACCAGAGCAGAATACAGTGGCACTATTACTTCCCTTGATCTAGATGCTATACTCCTATTGATGCAGCCCAGAATTGCATTGGCTTTTTTAGCTGCCGCGTCACACTGTTGGCTCATGTCAAGTTTGTGGTCAACCAAGACTCCTAGATCCTTTTCACATGTACTGCTCTCAAGCCAGGTGTCACCCATCTTGTATTTGTGCCTCTCATTTTTTTTGCCCAAGTGCAATACTTTACATTTCTCCCTGTTAAAATTCATCTTGTTTGTTTTGGCCCAGTTCTCTAATCTGTCAAGGTCATTTTGAAGTGTGATCCTGTCCTCTGGGGTGTTAGCCACCCCTCCCAGTTTGGTGTCATCTGCAAATTTGATCAGGATGCTCTTGAGTCCATCATCCAAGCCATTGATAAAGATGCTGAATAAGACCGGGCCCAAGACAGAACCCTGTGGCACCCCACTAGTCACTCTTCTCCAGGATGAAGAGGAACCATTGATGAGCACCCTTTGGGTTCGGTCAGTCAGCCAGTTACAAATCCACTGAGTGGTAGCATAGTCAAGACCGCATTTTACCAGCTTCTTTACAAGAATATCATGGGGCACCTTGTCAAATGCCTGGCTGAAATCAAGGTAGGCTACATCCACTGCGTTCCCTTCATCTACCAGGCTTGTAATTCTGTCAAAAAACGAGATCAGGTTAGTCTGACATGACTTATTTTTCAGAAATCCATGCTGACTATTGGTGATCACAGCATTCCTTTCTAGGTGCTCACAGACTGTTTGCTTAATGATCTGCTCCAGAATCTTCCCTGGTATTGATGTCAGACTGACTGGGCGGTAATTATTTGGGTCCTCTCTTTCCCCCTTTTTGAAAATAGGGACAACATTTGCCCTCCTCCAGTCTGCCGGGACTTCGCCTGTTCTCCAGGAATTCTCAAAGATGACTGCCAGTGGTTCTGAGATCACATCTGCCAGTTCTTTTAATACTCTTGGATGCAGTTCATCTGGCCCTGGAGACTTGAATACATCTAGACTAGCCAAGTATTCTTGTACTATCTCCTTAGTTATTCTGGGCTGTGTTTCCTCTGCTGAATCATTTGCTCCAAATTCTTCTTTTCTTTATCGGAGAAGACTGAGGCAAAGAAGGCATTGAGGAGTTCAGCCCTTTCTGTGTCCCCTGTTTGCATTTCACCATCTTCTCCTCTTGGCATGGAGCAGTGCAGGCATGGCTGCCATCCAGAGAATGCAAAAGCTACACAAAATTGCTGAAAAAATGATAAAGGTGGAACCGCAAATGACAGTGGTGACTGCCAAGACCACCAGCAACTATGGGCAACTTGAAGATACATAACCTAAAACACCCTCCCATACAGGAGGGATGAGTGGAGACAGCAAAGTCCCTTTAAAATAAGAGAGAGCCTTTGTGCTGACGCATTTTACAAACCCCGCTTTCTAGCAAGGAAGAGATGATGCCTCATCTGCTCCAGAGTCCTACAGCAGGATGAAGTACGCCCCGCTGGCATCCGGTTGAGGCGCCCACAATTTTTGCAGCACCCCATTCTGTGCCCCCAGCGGCACAAATATCAGCTTTCTTCTCTTCCTTAATACATTGCCTCTCCCTCCCATCCACAGGCTCACCTCCCGGAAGTCACTCTGCTCAATATAGATGGTTGGCTGGAAGGGGACTTTGTGGAAACCTTTGGTCTCATCAGCGGGGAAATTGGGTACGTCGATTTCTAAGGTCTGTAAGGAAGAAAGGAAGGATTGATGCACACTCGACGGGGGTGCTAAGAGAGGTCTAGATTTTACAGGGAAGTGGGCAAGGTGGCAAGACACCCAGACCCCACGCTGCAAAGGCCGCAGGCTTACTTTGTGCGGTGCGGGAAAATTGACGATGGTCACGCACAGTGGTTCCAGGACGGCCATGACCCGGGGCGCCTGTTCGTTCAGCACCTCCCGCACACAGGCTTCCAGCATATGAGGCTCCATTGTGCACTGGGCGACTGTCACGCCCACCTGTTGAGAAGAGGTTGGAGTGAGCCAAGCAACAGGGAAAGGCCAAGCTACCAGCTCCAAGCAAGAGGTGGGGGACATATTCTCTCTCTCTCTTTCTCCAAGGCAGCCTTTCTCAAGCTGTGGGTCCCCAGATGTTGCTGAACTACAACTCCCATCACCCTTAGCTAGCAAGGCCAGAGCTCAGGGATGATGGGAGTTGTAGTCCAACAACATCTGGGGACCCACAGGTTGAGAACCGCTGCTCCAAGGGTTGAACTCCCTTTGGGGAAAGTGGTCCCCAGGGGAATTGGGGGGGGGCCTACACACTTGTAGTGGGAGGTGCCAGAAGACGCACACCCCATTCGCTCACAAACTTTCCTCTGCTCGGCTCCCACACAGAGACAGGAAACTGAAAAGAAAGGGATCTGTGGACATGGGAACAAATCTCTTCTTGAATGATCAGCTCACTGAGCATAGGAACGGCAGGGGGAAGGAGGGGGTGCGGGGCAGTCTCGATTAAGAAGTCTGACAAGATGGATTAGGCCCATGAAGCAGAGGTTCTTCATCCCGGCTCTAAGGGGAAGATAGCCGCCGTGTCGCTCAGTGGCAGAGCATCTGGTATGCATTCAGAAGGCCCCAGCTTCAATCCCTGGCAGTGCTGGGAAACCCTGGAGAGGCGCCACCAATCAGGGCAGACAATACTGAGCTAGATGGACCAATGGCCTGACTCGGTTTAAGGCAGGCTCCTATGCCAACACCCAGGCCGTTTTCAGGGGCCACAATCCCAATCTCTCCAATGCCCATATGGCTCCAGGGAGATGGCACTTTTCCCTGCTGCCTCTGGAGGCATGGAGACAGAGGGGGCACCCTGTGGCTGCTTAGCAGGAATCCAAGAGGGTTCCTTAGCCAGGTCCACGTTGAAGCCATGTAACTGAGGAGCATCTCCACAACAAAGGTGCTGGGGGTGCGCCCTGCTGCTCACACCATGCCCCAAAGGAAAAAGTGGCGCGTAAGCTCCATGACACGCAAGCAAAACCCGGAACAGGGCCTGAACTCTGTACCCAGCACCCCGTGGCATTTAGGCACCCACGCTTTCCCCTTGGCCAAGATGCACTGAACCCCAAAGGACATGTCTTTACCCTGGCGCAGAAGTTGTTGATTGCCTCTGCCGGGAAGCCCCGGCGCCGCAGAGCTGTCAGCGTAAAGAGTCGTGGGTCATCCCAGTCCCTGGAATGGCAATGGCAGCAGTGAGTGGCAAGAGGCAGAAAGAAGCCTTGCTCCTAGTTCCTTCCCAGCATGCCATTCATGCATCCCTTCTTCCCTCCCCTCCAACCTGGGACTACAGCACCGAAGTGAAATAGGGCCTTGTTCAGCAACCAAGGGCCTAAGGGCCGCTTGGATGGGTGGGTTTGAAGTATGCATGTGCTAGATTCTCCTATAAGCCACTTTGAGGATCCTTACATCAAAAGGTGGGATTATAGAGCTTTTAAAATGTCTGAGGCTGCCAGAGGGAGAGGATGCAGCAGCAGAGGACCCCTCTATCCAGCTGAATTATTGCCTTCTTAGGCAGATGTGAAGGGCTTTGGCATTCAGAAAGCCCTCCAGGTGTTCTTGGACTGCTATTCCAACCAGCCTCAGCCAACACGACTAAATGGCAAGGGATAATGGGAGCTGTAGTCCAATGACGTCTGCAGGCACCATACCAGGAAGGGAGCGCTGCTCATATTACAAAAGCCCTTTCCGCTGTTCTAACGAAACTTCACAGCCTGAGGCACTGGGCCATCCAAGGAGGGACGTGAACCCAGGGCTGTGGGGAGGGGCAGCATTAAGGGCTGGGAACAACTCTGGGGATGGATCACAGATTTTGCCCAGAGATGGGTAAAATGAAGCTCATTCAGGGTATATTGCAAGTGGATTGTTCCATAAAATTACAGTGGTACCTTGGGTTAAGTACTTGATTCGTTCCGGAGGTCCGTTCTTAACCTGAAACTGTTCTTAACCTGAAGCACCACTTTAGCTAATGGGGCCTCCTGCTGCTGCCACGCCGCCGGAGCACGATTTCTGTTCTCATCCTGAAGCAAAGTTCTTAACCTGAGGTACTATTTCTGGGTTAGCGGAGTCTGTACCCTGAAGCGTCTGTAACCTGAAGCGTATGTAACCCAAGATACCACTGTACTTGGGAGCCTCATGTTCCTGTTATGAATCTGAAGCCGATTATATTTCGTGAACTACCTTGGAAGTGGTGCTTTGCCCTGAAAGGTGGCATACAAGTACTTCAAATAATAATAATAATAATTTTAAAAATCAAACTTTGTTTCTCACCTGACAGCCCCTGAATCTACCAGGCGAATGATTTTGCGTTTGGAGACCACCGTGTAGAGGAGATTGAGGCGCCCATACTCCCACTGCACAGGGCAGTAGACATCCAGAGCATTGCACAGCCAGAAATAGGAGGAGCGTCTGCCAAGAGAGAGAAGAGCAGCAGCTGTCAGAGCAGCAGCGGGGAACCTTTCTCCAGTCCGGGGGCCGGATTCCATGTTGGGCAACCTCCTGAGGGCCGCATGGTGGAGGGGGCCAGAGGCAAAACCAGTCACAGGAGCACGTGGAGCATTTTGCCTTCAGTCCGCTTTCTACACTGTCACACAGCTTTCCCTATCCTCCTTACATGCAGCCAAGAGGTTTTATTGGAGTTCAACAAGGCAAAAGAAAAAAAAAGTCAAGGAAATTACAAAGCTTGGATAGTGAGGGGTGTGGCCAGAGGTGAGTCCTGAGGGCTGGACAAAAAAAAGTTTTGAGGCGGTCACCTTGGTTCCTGGGCCTAAGACTCCACACCCCTGTGACAGGTCATCTATAACAGGGAAAAGCAGATCGGTTCCTGTCAAGAGGCTGACGTCGGCTACCTGCTTGTGACTAGCTTTGCAGAATTTGTTTGGCTTTCGGGACTCCTGTTTTTGAGCAAAAATAATTATGAGATGAGAGCAGGACAGAGAACCTACTAAAATCCTGCTGCATGCTCAAGGCAGAAAATCCAGAGGCAGAGCGCCCCTGACAGACAGCCAACTATCTGACCTCTGTTCAAAGGCCTCCACTGAAGGAGTGGTCATTAGTTCCACCACTGAACTCATCCTCAGGAAGTTTCCCCTAGCATCCAATTGAAATCTTCCCTTCTCTAAATTAAGCCCATTAGATCTAGTTTTCACCTTTGCCATGAGGGCCAGAAGCTTGTGTTCCACTAGAAGTAAAACCAGAATCCTCAGGATAGGATATCCAAGTGGCAGATTCTGCCCCTGTACAGATGAGGAGTCTACATCTATAGAAACCCAAGCCTCCTAAATCTGGGATTCTATTTCTCCACATAGGATAAGGGATTCAGGCCTGTGGTTGCTCCCCACAACAGGAGAGCGTCTCAGCCACTTCCCAATCGAGCAAGGAGCTCTGTTGTCTCTCACCTGGCCTGGAACTCTTTGGTACAGAGCGAGTGAGTGATGTTCTCTATGGAGTCGCAGAGGCAGTGTGTGTAGTCGTAGGTGGGATAGATGCACCTGGAACCCAGGGTACAGCCGTAAGGTCAAGATCTACCAGAACCAGAACCAGCCCACCTCTATGCAGCTCAGCTCTTTTTCCACCCACGGCCTACCCAGCCATCAACCCCATCCCTCAAAATGCTCTTGCAGATCCACTGTCCTACCACGGCATGTGCCCTTGCTTTTAATCTGCTTGGGGGAAAGGCCAGCCTTCCCACCTGAGGAGAGCAAGGGTGAACTGCTGCCAAGGCGATGGCATCCTGTTCAAATTCAGAAGCACTCTCCCTTCCCCCCGTCCCCAAATCCGAGAGCCCCAGCACAAGCTTCTGAGCCACAGCTGCCAAAAACGTTTACTGGATTTGTGAGCCGCCATTTTCCAAGGCCCCTGAGGTGGTTTGTAAGTTTTAAACAGCAAAACAGACACATGATATGAAACGTAAAGAGACAAGAGTCCGATGGGGGCCAACTGGGAGCCGATGGTATGGGGGCATCCTCGGCCTGGCCT
The DNA here is from genome assembly GCF_964106645.2 of Podarcis pityusensis. Taxonomy (NCBI): domain Eukaryota; kingdom Metazoa; phylum Chordata; class Lepidosauria; order Squamata; family Lacertidae; genus Podarcis; species Podarcis pityusensis. The sequence goes on from NC_138029.1 coordinate 106,327,553, forward strand.
CCCTCACTTCCACCTTCCCTCAGAGTACGCAGGTCTTTAGGGGAAGGCGGGGGAAGGTTCTCGCCGCAATGGTTCTCCTCAGGCCATGGATGGTTCTCTCAGGGCCTGGAGGTACGTGTGCTCCCCGGCCTAGTCTCCCTCACTTCCATTTCCCTTCAGGGCACGCAGGGCTTTCTTAAGCAGCCCCAGAGATGGGAGCGAAGGGCTGCTGCACACACATTAAGCCCTATGGCACAGTCATCCGTCCCAACCGAAAATGCGGGCCAGAAACACCTAACCCATCTCTGAAACAGCAACCCCAAGCGAGATCTTCCACAGGGTTCCCACCCAATCCTCCAGCACCCACACCAGACACACACACACCCCGCCTCGCGTACCACTTGTCCCCGGTGCGGTGATGTGGTGTGTATTTGATGCGGTAGGCGACGGGGTCCATCTTCCCGTCTTCCATCACCAGCTTCATGCGCAGGGTGGCCTCGCCCTCTGCAAACTTCCCCTTGCGCATGTCCTGCAGAGGAGGAACCCACACTGGAGCTTTGAGCCAGTCAGACATGAAAGCTCGCCACGAGGTTAAAAAACAGCAGCTTCTGCCGCCTCAGTTTTTGCCTGGCAGGAGCAGCCTTCCAGTTGTTCTGCTCTACAGGCAGACACATAAAGTGGTACCTCGGTTACATACGCTTCAGGTTACAAACGCTTCACGTTACAGTCTCCGCTAACCCAGAAATAGTACCTCGGGTTAAGAACTTTGCTTCAGGATGAGAACAGAAATCATGCTCCGGCGGCGCGGCAGCAGCAGGAGGCCCCATTAGCTAAAGTAGTGCTTCAGGTTAAGAACAGTTTCAGGTTAAGAACGGACCTCCGGAACGAATTAAGTACTTAACCCGAGGTACCACTGTACTGTGCAACAAAGGCTGCTCCCCAAAATGCCAAATTCATGCCAATGAAGCCCAAGGAATGCGATCAGAGCAACGTGTTGTTGTTTTTTTACTTATTTTACAAAATTAATCCTGCTTCCAAGATTCGGTTATTTCAATGAGTTTTTGACCAGTAATGAAAGGAAATAAACTAAGTGGAAGGGCCCAGATAGAGGTAGTCAACATGCGACCCTCCAGATATCTGTTGGAGTACAACTCCCATCATGCCTGACCATGGGCCACGCTGGCTAAGGCTGATGGGAGTTGTAGCACCATGTTGGCTACCCCCAGATTAGGACAAAGGACAATAGCCATCTAAGGAGGGCTGGGCGAGAGGTGTACAAAATAAGGACTCTGATTGCTGGAAGCACACCTGTATAATTTTATGAGCCATCATCGATTACTACAGGCATAACCATGAGGGCTAGAAACTTGTGGTGGTTGTTCTAAAAAAAAAAAACAAAAACCAAAAAGGCAAGGCTGAGAATGCTGAACTCTGTAGCAGGGGAAGCCACCCTAGATTGCCCACATGAAATGGGAGTACCTCAAAAAGCAGGAGCGATTCCTCGACCGGCCGGTCTCGCCATGGAGAAGGAGGAGGATTATGTCCCTTGATTTCTTCCACCTTCTGGTGGCAAATGTAAGCATGGCCCCTGAGAGATGGAAAGGACACAACCAGTCACAAGGGAAGAATGCACCTATGGCGGAAGTCAGGTGTTAACCCTTTCCCCCTTTTCAGCATCCAGCCTCCTCACCTCCGGATGAGATCCACCGCCCAGGTGTACAGCTGGTCAAAGTAATCGGAGGCGTGCGTCACCGCATAGGGGGTGTATCCTGGGGGAAATAATGCCAGGTCATAAAAAAGTGTGCCCCCTTCATGCCATACTTGGCCCAGTCCCCACCGCTCCCCTCAAGCCCACGTCTTAGGGCAACAACTCCCCGAAACCCACCCTCAGACATCAGGTCGGTCACTGTGAGAACAGGATGCTGGACTAGATGGGGCCATTGACTGCATGATCCAGCAGGCTCCTCTCATGTAAACAAGCTGTTGCTACTCCTAAAAGCTTCATGTAAACAAGCCATCCGTAAGGGCCTCATTGTTGCACTTGAGCTTCACACCACAGTGCAAATTGGGCTAACCAGTGGTTGTTTTTTCTGAGGTTACCAGCACTGTTTTTTTATTATTATTATTATTATTATTATTATTATTATTATTATTTTATACCCCGCCACTCTGGGCGGCTTCCAACAAAAGAGAAGAAGAAGAAGAAGAAGAAGAAGAAGAAGAAGAGTTTGGATTTGATATCCCGCCTTTCACTCCCCTTCAGGAGTCTCAAAGCGGCTAACATTCTCCTTTCCCTTCCTCCCCCACAACAAACACTCTGTGAGGTGAGTGGGGCTGAGAGACTTCAAAGAAGTGTGACTGGCCCAAGGTCACCCAGCAGCTGCATGTGGAGGAGCGGAGACGCGAACCCGGTTCCCTAGATTACGAGACTACCGCTCTTAACCACTACACCACACTGGCTGTGGTGAGAAGAGAAGCCACTGGTTAAAACTGTGGCACTGATTGTAACTGTGTACTGGCATCTGTTTTTCTAGAAGGAAAGCACTGGTGTCAACCTAGCATGGGGTCCACAAAGCCAACAGCCTTCCTCCCACCCCCATGGCCCACCCAGAGACATAGCTCTCTTTCACCCAGGCAACATTTCCACATTTTGTAGCACAAGAGGCACATACCTAACCATTCCACTATGTCCCTGATGGCTGTGAAGTACTTCTCCTCCTCCTTTTCAGGATTTGTGTCATCATAGCGCAAAAAGCAAATCCCGCCATTTGCCTGGTTGTGGGGAGAGAAATTAAGCAGTACAATTAAGCCACCCACGAGTTCAGCAAGACGTCAGCTTGGTCCCTAAAAGTAATTTCATTTTGTCATTCCCCTCCCTCCCCTCTTCCTACAAATCCCTTTAAATTCTAATCATTACTGACACAAAATACCTTTCCCTTATGGCCGCCAACTTAAGCAATGCACATTGCTATACATAATTTCATATCTGTAATAATGCTGATATATATATATATATATATATATATATATATATATACACATACATACATACACACACATACACACACACTTTGACGCAACTTGGTTGATATATTGTTCCAATTTGAAACTTCAGTTTAACATGTAGGGAGTACAGTGCACACTAACAATGTATAAAACACTGAAGCAAATTAATAAATGCGTGCTTTCAAACAAGGTACATATAATCCTACTGTTATGTCTTCTGGCCTATATATCTATCATATGTTCTTATATGCTATGAGCCACTTTGGGGCCTATCTTTTTGAAAAAATGACACACACATCGCTAGATGAAGATGAGGCTGTCCCTCCCCACTCACTATCGCCTTCCACCCCAACCCCAGTTCAGCAAAAAGCTGAGTTTGCAGCAGGGCAGAGTGTGGAAAAGTGACCGGTCTCTCACCTTGGCAAAGCCGAAGTTAAAATTGATAGCCTTGGCGTGGCCAATGTGCAGGATGCCATTGGGCTCTGGAGGGAACCGAGTGCGCACCTGTGGCAGAAGACATTTTCAATGCAGTTAACTGAGATCTCTCTAGATGCAGTCTCCTCCTCAAAACCTCAAAGACACCCCACACCCAGCCCCACCCAAAGGCCAGGGTGGGGCCTCCCCCCAGATCATATGCTATGACAAAAATGTAGGTAAAAAAGTAAAGGTAAAGGACCCCTGGACGGTTAAGTCCAGTCAAAGGCGACTATGGGGTTGCGGCACTCATCTCGCTTTCAGACTGAGGGAGCCGGTGTTTGCCCTCAGACAGCTTCCGGGTCATGTGGCCAGCAGGACTAAACCACTACTGGTGCACGGAGAACCGTGACAAGTGCCAGAGCGCACGGAAACGCCGTTTACCTTCCCACCGCAGCAGTACCTATTTATCTACTTGCACTGCCGTGCTTTTGAACTGCTAAGTCGGCAGGAGCTGGAAACGAGCAACTGGAGCTCACCCCGTCGTGGGGATTTGAACCGCTGACCTTATGATCCACAAGCCCAAGAGCCTCGGCGGTTTAGACCACAGCGGACCCTGCAGGAGTCTGCAGCAACATCCAGCAACCATGCAGCAACCATGGCTGCGTCTGCAGCAACCATGGCTGTGTCCTCTGGAGGGTGGAGGGTGGTGGGAATGCTGGAAAAGCACAGGCGCAGTGTGCTAAGGTTCCCAGTCATGTGCAAAAGCTGCACAGGTGCACAAAAGGGTACAAACTCCGGAAATGTGGGAGGTCCCTAGGGTGCAGGGCATGCAAGGGTGCACAGGTACATGGTTTTCCCGGGTTTGAGAGGGTAGCCAAAGAGCCCTTTGAGCTCTTTGAGGCAGGTGGTCCAAAGGTTCAGGACATGATCTTCTGTGGATATGATCCTGCAACCAATGGGTGGAAGTTTGCATACCCAGAGGGTGATCAAACCAAGCTGCTGGTCAGTAAGCAGGCTGAGTTCTGTGAACAGGATGGGTGTTCAAGACTCAGGGATAGTCCTGATTTTCTCTCAGAATGTCTGTCTGATTCTGAGGAGGAAAGGGAGCCAGAGGCTGATCCCGGTGATAGGGACCAGGTCCAGGATCAGGGTTCAGAACCCGGTGATGGGGACCAGGTCCAGGATCAGGGTTCAGGGCAGGTCTGGGCATCTCCAAAGGTTGTGAAAGGAGTGTCCAGGTGTGAGGCTTCATCTCCGGTTAGCGTAATGGAGAAAGCTCACAAACAGGGTGTCAAGTCAGAGGGGGAAGGATCTGACGGAGAAGACACAACTGCTGGCCCAAATGGGTCAGTAGGGTATCAGGTCACAAGTGCGTGGAAAAGTGTCGCACAGTGTGATTCTGGGAGTGTTGAAGGGGTTCAACAGGTGCCTGGGAAAGATGCCGGGAAGGGGCACAAGGCAAAGGGAAAGGTGTTGAACTCAAAAAAGGTCTTGTCAGAATGGTTCGGCAAGAGGGGGTGTTGGGTTTGGAACTTAACTGGTTAAGAAGTTCCCATGATGCCTCAACATTCTGACGTCAGCTTTAGAAGCTGGGAGGAGTCTGGGAGGAGTTTCGTTTACTCTGTTCCCCTCTGGTCTCTGTGAGAAAGAGGTCGTAGTTTATCATGGCTGCGGTGAGCCCAGGAGATTCCTGGGGAATGTCGGAATAAAGATACTGTAAATAGACAAACCGGGCTCTTTGTGTTTGTCGGAAGCTAAGTGAAGCTACGTGACAGTTTTCGCTGCTGTGTTCAACTCTGCTGAGGCGTGACTGGAGAGCTACTGGAGACGGAGCTGAGTGGCGCAGCTCGGAGGAAGCGCGCCGGGCATAAAGAGCTAATTGTGGATCGTAAATCAATTAGCGGGGGTCACGCCAAACCAATAAATCAATTCCAACATTTCTTACATCTTGACATCACATACACGCTAAAGGCAGGTGGGGAGAATTTGGCTGTCTACGAGGCCTCATTTGCAGGGCTTCTGGTCCCTCTCATTATGCACAGTACACCCTTAGGGATTTAGGACATGGAAAACAGCAGCTTCACCGCCAAGGAAGTGAGGACCAGGGAAAACAGAGGTCTCTGCTGTTTCTCAAAAACCTTCGCAAAGGCGAACCCTTGTTCACCTGCACATGATTGGCATCAGATTTATTCTTCCAGTGGAAACTGTTGCTGGGCAGGAGAGAGTAAATCTGGCACCTGGAAAATGCCGGGGTTTTGCTCCCATGCACAGACACCTTTGTCCTACGCCTGCTAGAGCTATGCATCTGTGGCATCTCACTGCTTTCCCAAATCTCGGTTTTGCCATAACAGCAGCTCGGGGGTCTCAAGGTTTCACAGGGACTGAGAGATGCAAGTTACGGGGGTCAGCTGCTCCGTGAACCCAGCCTCCCGAAGGAAGGACGGAAGATCTCCACCCCACCCCACCCAAGAGCACCTGTCCGCCTGTGATCTCCAGATGCTGCTTCAGTAAGTTCATGGTGTTGGGTGTGACAACGTAGCCTTCCGTTTTGTAGTTCTCACCTGGAAAGGTACAAGGGACATGATCAGCACGCGGTATGCAAATCAGCGAACTGCAGGCAGTGGCGGCTGAATAGTCTTCTGCATTAAAATCAGAAGGCCCAGAAGGAACAAAACAAAAAACACACAAGTCACAGAACAGGGATAATTTTGCATTCAAGTTTCCTCATTGCCATTCTTTAGTTGATCATTTGCCCAGGTTTGTGGGGCTTAGTAATGTGGGGTTGTGGCTTCATAAGCGATCTCCCCTACCTACCACCCCCAAACGCACTTGTTTTTTGGCAGAGTCAGGTGCTGTTGGCTGCCGCCTGGTGGCAAGTGGGGCCAACTCCACCTACAAGAGATAAGCCACCAAAAGCCTAAATATAAGCAGTGCCACCATCAGAGCAGGACTTGGAAGCAGGGGTCCAGGTCCACACTCAAAAGCACAAGCAAGGCCACAGCAATTTTGCCCCAAATCAGATTGTGCTATGATGCTGTTTTGCTACTGTTTTGCTTTAAATTCTGCGGCGATTTAGCTTCTATATATGCATATCCGTGCGCCTGTAGGCATGTATTAAAGTTTTTATGGGGGGGGGGAACGTTTCCATTACGGGTCTTGAAAGACCTACACTGGCTCCCAGTACATTTCCGAGCACAATTCAAAGTGTTGGTGCTGACCTTTAAAGCCCTAAATGGCCTCGGTCCAGTATACCTGAAGGAGCATCTCCACCTCCATCATTCTGTCAGGACACTGAGGTCCAGCGCCGAGGGCCTTCTGGTGGTTCCCTCGTTACGAGAAGCCAAGTTACAGGGAACCAGGCAGAGGGCCTTCTCGGTAGTGGCACCTGCCCTGTGAAACGCCCTCCCACCAGATGTCAAAGAGAAAAATAACTACCAAACTTTTAGAAGACATCTGAAGGCAGCCCTATTTAGGGAAGCTTTTAATGTTTAATAGGTTATTGTATTTTAGTGTTTTGTTGGAAGCTACCCAGAATGACTAGGGAAACCCAGCCAGATGGGCGGGGGTATAAATAATAAATGATGATGATCAAAGAAAAAACTGTAACCCGATACTGACCAACGCTGTACAGTTTTGTTTTCATCTGTCTTTACAGGCCCACCACAGCCTACAATGATAACATTCAAGGATTTGTACGGTAAGCTGCCTTGAGTTCTGTCTTGTCATGGAAATGCAGGGTGCAAATATATCCCAATATATAAATAAAGTATCTCCTAAACTCACAGGCAGGCTCCTGGTGTGCCATTTCCCACAACCATATGCATGAGCGCAGCACAAGCGGATACTGGCCCTCCTGACCCCAGTCACTCCTTTCCTTGACATAAGGCAATATCTGTGGTTTCCACAGGCCCTGGCATATCAGGGAGCTCATCGGTGAAGGTGAGAACCTGGCTGGAGAGAGACACGACCTCCAGGACAGCTTACCTGGCTTATGGAATTTAAGAGCCTCGCCCCTCAGCTGCTCCATAAGGGATTTCGTCTCTTGGCATGCATCGCCTGGAGGGAAAGCAGTTGAGGTCAGAAGCCAGAGACTCAAGAAACAGACCCCCTTTTGCAGCAGCAACTGGGATAACTTCCTTCCCTTGCAATCTTTTAGCATCTCCACATACGGCTAGCAGCCTCCTGCCTGAAATTCTGAGAGCTGCTGCCAGTCCGTGTAGGCAATGCTGAGCTGGACCAATGGTCTGTTTCAGTATAAGGCAGCTTCCTATGTCTTTCCTCCCGTTGGAAACTCCTCCAGGCAGGGCTTCTCTCTTGTTGCTCATCACTCGGCCACGTACCTTAACTAACACTAACACTGTAGAACAGAGAGCCAGCATTCATAGTGGGGGTAGAGACAGCCAGAAGTAAAAGGAAAGCATTTGTCAGGAGTCTCATAGACCTTGTTTCCAGCTGTGTTACATGCTACAGCCTGAAGGACTCACAGCCCTGGCTATGGTCACAGGTCACATGGTGCAGCAGCCTCCCTAATGCAGGCCTGGGTCTGTTTCGTGCCTACATCGATCTCCCTACACAGGAATGTAGGAAGCTGCCTTGGACAAAAGCCATTGGTCCATCTTGCTCAGTACTGACTATACTGGCTGGCAGAGCATCTCCCCTTTCCAAGCCCTACTGAACTTGGAACCTTCTGCATGTATAGCATATGCTCAACCACTGAATTACTGCCCTTCCTATATATACGATCTTCAACTTCTCACAAGAGGAGAAAGGCAGAGAAGCAAAACCAAGTTTTGTCACAGCTACAGAAAGCCTTTGTAAGGCTGTTGTCACGATGAATTACTTCTGGAGAACACTAGAGGGCACACTAGATCTCTGCCAAAGCTCCTCACATGAAGGTTCCAGCAGGTGAGTGGAATTTTCCACGGAAGCAAGCTATTATTAAGAACATAAGAACCACCCGCTGGATCAGCCCAGCATCTAGTTCCCACCAGATGCCTGTGGGGAAACCAGCAACCGGAGCATGAGCCACAAGAGCACGCTGCCCTCCTGTGATTTCCTGGGAGAGCGGGTTCTATAGTGCGCTGCGTGATTATTGTTTTAAAAGCGACACAGCAAACATAATAGGAAGATACTGCTGCCAGCATTCCACCCTCCCAGTCCTCTGCCTGCCCTTTCCTAAGAGAGAAGGGCGCTTGGGTCCGGCAGAGCTGTGTGCTTGCCAGGCAAACATCCAGAGCAGCTAGGAGGCCTCCAAAACAAACACAAGGGAGAGGAGGTTCAGACAAGGACTTACCGTTTTCCACCACTGCTGCCTTTCCCTTCTTGTCTGGCTCGGTGGCACGGGCCTTCGGGGCCTGACAAAGCAACAAGGTAGAGCTACTGAGTTTAACTGGACCTGGCCTTGAGGGCCTCTGTGGTGAAGAGGAGCCAAGGTTTTAAAGGCAGCCCCGCACACGGAAATCTAGCAGGCAAAGCTCTTCCTGGTGCAGAGACAAGCCATGGAAGAAGCTTTACCTAGGGACTTGACAGGAAGTCAAAGTTGAAGAAAAGATTTTGGAAGATAAAAGGGGGGGAAATATTTACTTTCATTATTATCATTTTCTGTGTGGGTGTGTGGGTGTCTGCACATATGTGTGTTGTTGTATGCAATGTTTGGCAGGAAATAAGACGGTAAATAACAAATAACAAACTAAATACCGATGTATGTAATTTTTATTTCTTAATTATATTTAGTGGTAGTATGGCTGTATTGTTTTTTGTAACATAAAACCATTCAATAAAAATTATTTTAAAAAAAAGAAGAAGAAGAAGAAGCTTTACCTGCTGCTCTTATCTTTTTTAAAAAGAAATGGACCAGGGAAGGTTGGGGGGAAATGGCAGTGAAAGGAAGAGTGGGGAATTAAAGGCGAGGAGGCCAATGTTTTCCTAAAAAGAACTTTACCCTAAACTCTCAACCTTTGCCCTAGAATCCCTATGTCAAGTGACAATTCTTTGCTCTCCCCGGCTTACTGCATACAATGGAAATCACAAGTTTGCAACGCTGCCTTATTCCCAGATTCAGAGACACACAGGCCAAAATAAATGGGAAGAATCCATAAAGCATGCTTTAAAAGACTGGGGTGGGACGGATGTTTCACTGGCCCCTCAGACACCACTTCCTGTCCTGAGCATGGGTGCCACTACCTACACACCCCGAGGTTTCAAAGAAAGGCTCACACATCCCCACCATTAATGGTTTCTGCCCATATTAGACAAGGATGGAGAGAACCTGCGGACCCTCCAGATGTTGCTGAGCTCCAGCTCCCATCAGCCTCAGGCAGCATGGCCAAGAGTAAGGGATGATGGGAGTTGCAGTCAGCATCTGGGAGGGCTGCGGGATTGGGGGTTTTAGATGAATCCTCTGCACTCTATTGCACACCTGGAGTGGAAACCACTAACACACCACAAGAAGGAAGGGAGGGAGGGAGGGAAAGGAACATAAACACTTACCTTTGATTTCTTTTCCAGATCAGCTTCTGTCTTTGGGCCCAGCAAGTGGAGCACCTACAGGAGAGGAAAAGGACAGAAGGAAGGAATTGATTGGGTTTGACCCGGCCCTCTAAGTTCCTTCTCTCTACCTCCCCTCCCCAGGGCAAAACTCTTCTTATGTCAGAGATGGGGAACCAGGTACTGCTGGCCTCCAGCCCCCACCAGCCCCACTCAGCCTGGCCCATGGAGTTCAGCGACAGCTGGCCCAACACTGCCTTACAAAAAACACACCAGGCCAAAGCAAGAAAGCAAAACCCACTGATCTGGCAGCGTGCCTCTGTAGGAGCACAAAATTTAGTCTGATGCTACAGCGTCCCTTCGCAATTTGAGCCCACATAGGAGGATACAGTTGTGGTTCCACTGTGAATGCAGTGTTTCTACTGGGTAAGGAAGTATTCGGCAGAAAAAGCAGCATCCTGAGAATGCCAGGATTTTTATTTTTTAAGTTTCCAGTTACAAAAATAGACCTGAAGGGATGTGGGTGATGCTGATGAAGATCTCAGAAACCAAGGCAGTTGTCTTAGCACAGTGATGGCCAAACTTGGCCCTCCAGCTGTTTTGGGACTACATTTCCCATCATCCCTGACCACTGGTCCTGGTAGCTAGGGATGATGGGAGTTGTAGTCCCAAAACAGCTGGGGGGCCAAGTTTGGCCATCACTGTAGACTTAGCAGGAGTCCCAGTGTGCAAAGGGCAGACCTTTTAGCACCTTGGCCCCTCCCAAAAATCTGAGAAACGGATATGCAAAACAGGGGCGTGCAAATGTAGTTGCATAATATATACAAATGTACCGCATTTTTCGTTCTATAGGGCGCACCAGGCCATAGGACGCACCTCGTTTTTTGGGGGGGGAAATGAATAAAAAAAATTATTCCCCCCCCGCCGCGGCTGCCGCCCCAAGCCTTGTGCACACCTGCAAGAAGCACGGGGCACCCTCCGGAGGGCTCCCCGTGCTTCGGGCTGCAGGCTGCCGCCCCAAGCCTCGCGCGCTCGGCGGGACCTCCTGCCGGGCGCGCAAGGCTTGCAGACACTCGCCGGGGCTGCAGGCTGCTGCCTGCAAGCCTTGTGAGCCCGTGGGAACTCCCACCGGGCTTGCAAGGCTTGCGGATAGCTTCCTGAAGCCTGGAGAGCGAGAGGGGTCAGTGCGCACCGATGCCTCTCGCTCTCCAGGCTTCAGCGAAATCCTGCATCCGCCCCATAGGACGCACACACATTTCCCCTTCATTTTTGGAGGGGAAAAAGTGCGTCCTATGGAGCGAAAAATACGGTAGTTGCATAATATATACAGGGTCACAGGGCAGCACTGCAGGATAAATTTGCAGCGCCAAGTCTTGGTTATGGAACCTATTTTTTGTTTAAAAGACATTTTTAACCCTACCCTTCATCCAGGGAGCTTAGTGGTGCACAAGGCTCTCTCCACACCTCATATTACCTGTACAACTATCCTGCGATGTAGGTTAGGCTAAGAGAGATCAACTGACCCATTGGGCTTCACAGCCGACGGGGGATTTGAACCTAGGTCTCCCCAGGGCACTTAGCAGCCTCTGCATCACCCTGGTGGATCTGCTGATTCTGTTGCAACAACCCAGCCAATCCCCACCTGCCTTCTCCAAAACCTCTTGTCCAGATTTGCAGGTCCCCCTTGACACACCTGAAGGTCCACCTCGTTCTTAATGATTTTCCCATCAGCCCACTTCAACTTGCTCCGCGCCTCCCCTGCAAAAGAGAAAGGAAATCAGAGCAGTCGTTGACAATCCGCTGAACTCTGGGCAGGACTCTGAAGCACAAGTCCAGGGCCCAATGGAGCTACACCACCACCCCCCAGGCCCTGTTTGCAGGATCCCCAGAGATGTCTGGCTGGCCATTGTGAGAGCAGGACGCTGGAATGATGCCCTAATCTGGCAGGGATCTTCTGGTGTTCTTAGGGCTTCTGGATAACAGCAGCTGGGAAACACGGGTGGAAGATGGCTGCTGCCCTCATGCATTGCTTGTGGGGTTCCAGGAGGCATCTAGCTGCCCACTGCAGAACCAGGATGCCCAACTAGAGGGGCCTTTGGTCTGGCCCAGCAGGGCTCTTCATACATTAGGAACACAGGAAGCTGTCTTCATCGGACCATTGGCCCATCTTGCTCAGCGCTGTCTAGAGCAGGGTTTCCCAAACGGGGGTCTCCAGCTGTTTTTGGACTACAGTTCCCATCATCCCTGACCACTGGCCCTGCTAGCTAGGGATGATGGGAGTTGTAGTCCAAAAACAGCTGGGGACCCCAGTTTGGGAAACCCTGGTCTGGACTGATTGGCAGCGGCTCTCCAGGATTTCAAGGCAGGGAAGCATCCTCAGCCCTACCTGGGGCGGATTTAACCAGAGACCTTCTGCGTGAAAGGGGGATTTTCTACTACTGAGCTACGGCCCCTTCCAATATGTTCCTGTGTTCATGGTTAGTCCTATTGCGGAGTGCGCTGGCTGAGTTTGCAAAGGGAGTGGGCAGGTTTAAGAAGAAATGAGCAGAGTATGGAAAACGCACAAGGGCAGGTTGCGGAATGAGCACAGTGACACGCCAGCAGTAAGCAGGTGTCTCACAATGGGAACGTACTTGCAGACTCCCCTGCCCGGCCTGTCACTCACCCATCAAAAGCCCCATGTTAAAGCGGTAACGCTCCGAAAGGAGCTGGGCTTTGTGTTTGCTGATGGAAGCTTCCACCTAGGAAGGAAAAGAGAAAATATGATTATAAAATGAGAGAGAGAGAGAGAGAGAGAGAGAGAGAGAGAGAGAGGGAGACTGACTAGAGCCAGTTCAAGTGGCTTCCAGACAAGGCTAAATACAAGGCAATAAGGTGGGGTGGGGAAGGTCTAAGTGTTGGTGCTGACCTTTAAACCCCTAAAGGGCCTCGGTCCTGTATATCTGAAGGAGCGTCTCCACCCCCATCGTCCTACCCGGACACTGAGGTCCAGCGCCGAGGGCCTTCTGGAGGTTCCCTCACTGCAAGAAGTCAAGTTACAGGGAACCAGGCAGAGGGCCTTCTTGGTAGTGGCACCTGCCCTGTGGAATGCCCTCCCATCAGATGTCAAAGAGAACAACTACCAGACTTTTATAAGACATCTGAAGGCAGCCCTGTTTAGGGAAGCTTTTAATGTTTGATGCATTACGGTATTTTAATATTTTGTTGGAAGCCGCCCAGAGTGGCTGGGGAAGCCAAGCCAGATGGGCGGGGTATAAATTATTATTATTATTATTATTATTATTATTATTAACACACTTTTCTTCCTTTTTTGCCGAACAACAGAGCCTCTTCCCTGCCAGACAGAGCTCCCCAAACCCTCCCCGACACTGGAGGGAAGTTACTGAGCCATTAAGACAACTTCCCACCTTTGGGCAAAGGTGCTCCCTGGATATCTGAGTCTTCCTAAAAGCCCTGATCCTCTTTTGGCCAGGCAACTACCCAAGTGGATGGGCTTGGCAGGATTCTCTGTGATTCAGGCTTAAGCAACAACACAGACCTTGCCTTGCACACGTCTCTCTTGACAAAAAAACAATGACACACAGAGGCCTGGGTAGACACCCTTTGCCCAGCTCCAAGCGTGGAAGACGGGCCCGTGATGGGGCATGGCGCCACTTGCTGCTCCTACCTAGGGCTGACACTCACCGCCTCTTCGATCTGCTCTGGCGTCACGATCACGCCAACGCCACATTCTCTGGCAAAGTCTGCTGCGTCAATGGGCTCCACGGGGTGGCTTTTGACGTATTCCAGAGCCGCTGCAGGCACAAAGAACACAGGTGTATTATGAGAAGGAACGCCTGTGTGTTAAGAGTGGATAAAGTGGAATGGAGAGAGACCTGGGTTCATTTGGCAGGCCCCCAGCTGGCTCTAGCCACTGGGCGACACTCCGGTTCCCGGTACAGCATCAATCAGCGACACGAGGCTCAGATACGTTCAGAAGCTGTGCACGCTCTTATCAGCAGAGTGAATAAATCCTCACAACAGAAGTGGCGGACAGAGACATGTGTAAGCATTCTTTACAGCATTTCATCAGTATAGTTCAGGAACAAAGGAAAAAACATGTCTGCTTCCCTTCGTCTCCAGCAAAACAGCAAAAGCAACATACAAACGGAAGTTCCCAGCAGACTGTGCTGAAAGTAAAGAGGCATGTGACACACAACAGTCAGGCCTGTTCCCTTTTAAGGTGGAACGGAACTATATCCTAACATAAAGCTCATCCGGTGTTCTCTGCCAGTTAAGTGTCTCTCAGCCTAACCAACCTCACAAGGTTGTTATGATGGTAACATCGGGGTGGAGAGAGAGGAATCGTCAATCTTCATCACCCCCGACTCCTTGGAGGGAGAGACTACAGTTAAACCATAGGATTGTAGAAGAGTTGGAAGAGACCATGAGGGTCACCTGGAAACAGAGGAATATTTTGCCCAATGTGGGGCTCGTACCAGCGTCCCTATGATTAAGAGTCTCATGCTCTGCCCACTGAGCTACCCCCAATAAATCAACACATTAACAAATCAAAGGAAAGAAAAGTCATTGGGAGGAACAAGCAGCAGCCCTGGCCCTGCAAGACAAGCCTTCTCAAGGCAAGGCAGGCGGCGGCATTTTGCATTATGCTCATGATTCAGTTCCTTGTTAAAAAAGTTTTTTATTTATACTTTTCAAATTTATTCATTTCATTAGATTTACGACCATTTTAACATTTCAAAAATTGACTTCCTTCCCCCCCTTTTTCTGTGGTTGCATAAATTTATTTTTTAATATCTTCTGCATATCCAAATGCGTTTAACCTGCTCATTTAATTATCTACTGTAAATATATGCTCTTATAAAACTGCAGGTTATTACAATAATCCTGCTAACGTTTTCATCTGTTTACAATTTATCTGCAAATATTCAACAAACCGTTTCCATTCTTTTATAAAAAGTTGGTTATCTTGATTTCTTATTCTGCCGGTAAGTTTCGCAGCTTGGGCTCAAGGGAGGATTTGTCCACAGGCAGGACTAGCCAGCAGCTGTGCCAGGTTCTTGTGCCAGGTTTCCCTGTGACAGTCTGTGTGAGCCACCTGCACTGTTTTACTAGGCCACTTTCAGAAGCCTCCAGCATGGGAGAACCAGGACAAACCCTGCCTTCTGCATGGAACACCCTAGGTTCAGGAGGCTGCTAGGATAGCCAATGCGCTGGCCTCCAGATATTTGGGCGAACACTCCCACCATCCCTGACAATTGGCCCCATTGAGTGGGGCCAATAAGAACTGTAGTCTGAAGCACAGAATCATAGAATCATAGAGTTGGAAGAGACCACAAGGGCCATCGAGTCCAACCCCCTGCCAAGCAGGAAACACCATCAGAGCACTCCTGACATATGGTTGTCAAGCCTCTGCTTAAAGACCTCCAAAGAAGGAGACTCCACCACACTCCTTGGCAGCAAATTCCACTGTCAAACAGCTCTTACTGTCAGGAAGTTCTTCCTAATGTTTAGGTGGAATCTTCTTTCTTGTAGTTTGGATCCATTGCTCCGTGTCCGCTTCTCTGGAGCAGCAGAAAACAACCTTTCTCCCTCCTCTATGTGACATCCTTTTATATATTTGAACATGGCTATCATATCACCCCTTAACCTCCTCTTCTCCAGGCTAAACATGCCCAGCTCCCTTAGCCGTTCCTCATAAGGCATCGTTTCCATTTTGGTTGCCCTCCTCTGGACACGTTCCAGTTTGTCAGTGTCCTTCTTGAACTGTGGTGCCCAGAACTGGACACAGTACTCCAGGTGAGGTCTGACCAGAGCAGAATACAGTGGCACTATTACTTCCCTTGATCTAGATGCTATACTCCTATTGATGCAGCCCAGAATTGCATTGGCTTTTTTAGCTGCCGCGTCACACTGTTGGCTCATGTTCAAGTTTGTGAAGCATCCAGAGGGCACCATTTTGACTACACTGGGATTCAGCTGCAGGAGAAGAAAAGTACTGATGGAATGTGAATTACATTGCCGGAGAACTTTGTTGTTCCAGAAACTCAAGAGAGACACAACCCTAATATACGGATAGCCAACAAGGTGCCTTCTCAATGTTTCGGACTACAACTCCCATTCAGCATTGCCAATGATCAGGAATGATGGGAGTTGTAGTCCACAACACATGGAAGGCACCACGTCGGCGACCTTTGCCCTAACACCTGGTTGTTCATTCAGCGTGATGCTTGGTGACTTAAGAAAGAGCTGTGCAATTAAAAGGGTGAAATTCGTGAAGGGAGCATCTTTGCCGCAGCCGGCATAAACCCTAAATGTGTACCGTTGAGCTGCAGGTCTGTAACTATCTTCTTGGTAGCGATATACTCCACAAGGAAGCCAAGATGCTTTGGGTCCTTAAGCCTGGAGGCCACATTGTATAACAGGGTGCCAACTGTCTTGTCAGCAGCTGAGCCAAGGATTTCTTGAGCCTAGAAGAGAGAGAGGGGTCAACAGGAGAGTTAAAAGCTGGTTTGGTGTACAGTCATACCTCGGGTTGAATGTGCTTCGGGATGAGCGAGTTCGAGTTGCGCTCCGCAGCAACCCGGAAGTAACGGAGCGTGTTACTTCCAGGTTTCACCGCTTGCGCATGCACAGACGCTCAGAATGACGTCACACGCATGCTCAGAAGCGGCGAAAAGCGACGCATGCGCGTGCAGACGTGCCGTCACTTGTTACGTTTGCTTCTAGATGTGAATGAGGCTCCAGAACGGATCCCGTTCGAATCTAGAGGTACCACTGTAATGGCTGGTGTCCGTCTAAAGATGTTAAGAAGAGGTGACAGGAGAGGTTTCTGCAGAATGAGACAGAGAAGCTCATAGGAAGCTGCCATATACTGAGTCAGACCACTGAGGTCTATCTAGCTCAGTATTGTCCACACTGACTGGCAGCAGATCTCCATGGTTTCAGGCAGAAAACGTTCCCCATCCGACCTTCAAGGGATTGAATTTGGGTAGATGCTCTACCACTAAGCTATGATCATTCTCTTCCCAGTTAACTTCTTGTGCATCAGGAGGACACCATCTCCACCCTGCCCCTTCCCAACTTAAGAGCCAGCATTACAGAACTGCCCTGGCTGCAGAGGGGAAAGTCCCAGCAACCAGCAGAGGGATTTTTATGTAACGCCCATGTCATTTCGTTGGGTTGCTGCACCATTGTGTTTGGGTGCCTATGCACAAGGGATAACTATGCAACAAGCAATTCCCAGCATGCTGTTGCATTACGACAGCCCCAAACGGATATGGCTGTGGTTCATTAAACTCTGTGAAGAAACTCTTGCATCTCTCTGCAGCAATGTAGGTGAATCATCTGCATTTGGGGAACTATAATTTGAACAGTCCTCTCTCCAATGACAGAATGAATGGGTACACCCTGCTTTGTAAGTAGACACCGGCCAATCCCACCCCACCCCAATGATTTCATCCTGGTCGAGAAAAACAGGAAACAAGCGCAAAAATCAGCCGACTTCTTGCTCTCTTGGTTATCTTCAAGGAGCTTCTCTCACCAGCAGGACTTTCACTTTCAGATTCTTAGAAACATTTCCAGAAGGAAATTCCACTGCAGAACAGAGCTGAAGTTGTCTGAAAAGTCACTGCTTGCAACGTGGTAAGCTAGAATATGTCGGAAACGTTTCCACCAACCTTATTTTTATCACATAAACACGGAAACCTACGCTGACCTTGAAAGTAAATCTGAACGCACACCTGCTTTTTAGTCCTCATCCTGAAACTGAATTAAGCCCAAGTACACATAGCTCCCGTTCTCTCTTCTTCCCATGTCACCACAAATTGCAAGCCATGCTACAAGCAAATGAAATGTATCCTTCATGTAGGTAAAGGTAAAGGGACCCCTGACCATTAGGTCCAGTCGTGGCCGACTCTGGGGTTGCAGCACTCATCTCGCTTTATTGGCCGAGGGAGCCAGCGTACAGCTTCCGGGTCATGTGGCCAGCATGACTAAGCCGCTTCTGGCGAACCAGAGCAGCGCATGGAAACGCCGTTTACCTTCCCACCGGAGCAGTACCTATTTATCTACTTGCACTTTGACGTGCTTTCGAGCTGCTAGGTTGGCAGGAGCAGGGACCAAGCAACGGGAGCTCACCCTGTTGCGGGGATTCGAACCGCCGACCTTCTGATCGGCAAGCCCTAGGCTCTGTGGTTTAACCCACAGTGCCACCTGCGTCCCTATCCTTCATGTAGCAGCAGGAAAAAACTCATAGTAACTTGATCATCTGAAACAACCACTGAAATTTGTTTATTTGAAGCATTTCTACCTCTTTCCTCATCCCAAAAAAGTCCCAAAGTGGATTATGTAAGGCCAATAAAAACAAGAGAGTTCATGAAATGGGACAGAACCACAGCTAGAACTTGAGTCCAGCCTACAACAGTAAACAAGTCAGAGGACTTACAAAAGGCTCCTGAGACGTTATCCGTGCTTTGAATCACCTCCATTGGGGACTCACAGGAGGCCCTAATAAGTTCAGTTCCAAAACTCGGTTCCTAACCCAACAGATAATACTTATTAAACATTTGATATTATTATTCTGTTTTTCTTTTTCATTCTTGGGAGTTTCAAATTGCAGAGGTATAGCTGACCACCAATTTTCAAACTGAGCATCAATCTGAGTCTCAGATGAAAACAGGCAGTTAAAACATATGCCAACAAGTGGCAGGGAACAGATTCCAGAGTGACCCCATACAGAATCTACCGGGACAGAATCCAGTCTTACAGCATATCCTAAGCATGCTTATTTAGAAATAGTTCTTACTGTATTCAACTGGCCTCACTCACAGATAGATCTCCCCAAACCACAGTCTAACCCCACTGACCTGGAAGCCCCACTGAATTCAACAGTAGTCACATCTTGAGTAGGACAGGACTACATGCTGGCTTATTCAGTTAGTGCCATACAGCTCAATGTCCAACTGCCCAGGAAGTATGTTTAAGATTGCATTGCTAAAATAGCTAGGGACAGGCCCTGAGGCATGATGGTGCAGCAAGTTCAGATTTGAAAGAAACCTTTAAAATCAAAAAGATCTTCTCGCCCTTTGCAGGAGATCACAGGACAGAACACTGAACTCAGAAACCATCCTTTCTTACAGTCTATCTATCCTCTGCCCTCTCTTTGACAAAGACTTGCAGATCTCCTAATTTTAGAGGGTTTGCCAAACTGCGTTATCTCTGTGAAGACTCACTGAAGTACGATAAAAATGAGAGATCATTCAGAACTGTGTCATATACAGTCATACCTCGGGTTGAAGTAGCTTCAAGTTAAGTATTTTCGGGTTGCGCTCCGCGGCGACATGGAAGTAATGGATCGCGTCACTTCTGGGTTTCGCCGCTCACACACGCACAGAGGCTCAAAATGACATCACGCACATGCACGGAAGCGGCGAAATGTGACCCGCGCAGTCGCTTCTTACATTTACTTCAGGATGCGAACGGGGCTCCGGAACAGATCCCGTTTGTATCCAGAGGTACCACTTGTATACAGTGGTACCTCAGGTTAAGTACTTAATTCGTTCCGGAGGTCCGTTCTTAACCTGAAACTGTTCTTAACCTGAAGCACCACTTTAGCTAATGGGGCCTCCTGCTGCCGCCACTGCACGATTTCTGTTCTCACCCTGAAGCAAAGTTCTTAACCTGAAGCACTATTTCTGGGTTTGCGGAGTCTGTAACCTGAAGCGTATGTAACCCGAGGTACCACTGTAGAGGAATGGAGGAGAGTGAAGGGTTTTTGGGTTTGGGGTTTTTTGAGGGGGTAGGGTCGCCCCATTCCTTCTTCGAGCCGCTATATGACAAGCAGAACTTCAACCCCTCTGCAGCATTTTCTGGCCTGGAAATGCAGTGATGGGGGTGAGCTACACCTGTTGGATTTCAGCCTGTCAGGTTGCTCTCAAAGATACAGGAGCACTACCGGTGTGGGGAGAGAGACTAGAGGGGGAGAGTTGGCAGCCTGGGAACTGAAACCAACGGAGTCTCTTAGGGGCAAAGCGACGGTACCTGCACGACGGCCTCGCGAAGCAGCGCGCTGAGCGCCTGGTTCCGAAGGGTCTCGCGAGCCTTGCTTTCGCTCAGACCGATGCTAACGAAAAGCTCCAGCGCGCCCGGCTCGTCGGCCGCCATGCTGCTCCTCGCAGCGGCCTCTACTTCCGCCCGACGTAGGGCGCGCCGGCTTCCCAGCCCAACTAACCATGCGCAGAGTGGGTAGGGGGCGGGGCAAGGAGCTGGGGAAAGCCAACCCGAAGCTGCCGTCGGTCTTTCGGCCAATGGGAAGCGCCGCCAGGAACGCCCGCCTCCCCATGGCCCCGCGGCAAATCCGAGAGAGGCGAATGTGGCGCTGGGCGGGGCCGGCGGGTTGCTTCTCGTTTGCATCATCACTCGAAGGTGACGTTTTTTTGAAGAGCGAGGGATCAGGTGGCCATAGAGATAGAAAGAGGGTAGAGAGAGCTTTGTGCACAGATTTTTACATTAAAAGTCACTTGTAATAAATTGAAGGAGGTTTTAAAATTGGATTGTTTATAAGGTTTTATGGACGTGCATAAACAAGTATATTATAATGGAACCAAGACGGAGAGTGGAGGGAAGTCGACCCAAATTTATGGTTAAATTTGGTTATGATTTTTTTCCTAGTTTTTTTGTATTGTTATTTCTGGAAAATTAATAAATTGTTATCAAAAAAGAAAGAAAGAAAGAGAGTAGAGAGAAAGGCAGCAGAAGGTCCTGAGTTCAATCCCTGACCCCTCCAGGTAGGTTTGCCCCAAATCCCGGCGGACTGCTGCCGGTCAGTTTAGGCAATACTGAGCTAGATGGGCTAGTGTTTTGACTTGTGTAATCATAGGGGTCCATACAGTTAAAGCTATGGTTTCCCCAGTAGTGATGTATGGAAGTGAGAGCTGTACCATAAAGAAGGCTGATCGCTGAAGAATTGATGCTTTTGAATTATGGTGCTGGAGGAGACTCTTGAGAGTCCCATGGACTGCAAGAAGATCAAACCTCTCCATTCTGAAGGAATCAGCCCTGAGTGCTCACTGGAAGGACAGATCCTGATGCTGAGGCTCCAATACTTTGGCCACCTCATGAGAAGAGAAGACTCCCTGGAAAAGACCCTGATGTTGGGAAAGATGGAGGGAGAAGGGGACGACAGAGGACGAGATGGGTGGATAGTGTTCTCGAAGCTACCAGCATGAGTCTGACCAAACTGCGGGAGACAGTGGAAGACAGGAGTGCCTGGCGTGCTCTGGTCCATGGGGTCACAAAGAGTCGGACACGACTAAATGACTAAACAACAACAACAATCATAGGGGTCCCTTTACATTTTAATCATAGTATTGTAGAGTTGGAAGGGACCCCGAGGACTATGCAACTGTCCTGTGCAGGGGATGGAACCTGCAACCTTGGGGTGCACTACATGGTCACTTAAAAACCTTTTATGCTAAAGATGTTTATTATGGGAAGTCTTGAGTGTTGTGCAAGTAAATGGGGCATGGGCACAGCTACCTGCTTTTTGAGAGCTGGCATTGGGTTTTTGCAGCAACCGGAGGAATCGTTGGAGGAATGCTTTGCAGCAGTGTTTTTGGACATTAGTGAAGCCAGCGGTTTAAACTCTGATAACATCCCTAATTTTCTGTCTCAGTAAGGATGTTCTTTGTAGTATTACAGTAGGGAATAATAATTCTGGACTACATAGCATCATCTCTCTCTTATCACGAATCCTCTCTCCACATCTGGAAATACAAATAATTCTGGACTACCCACAATACAAGAGGGACGCGGGTGGCGCTGTGGGTTAAACCACAGAGCCTGTTTCCGTGCGCTGCTCTGGTTCACCAGAAGCAGCTTAGTCATGCTGGCCACATGACCCGGAAGCTGTACGCCGGCTCCCTTGGCCAATAAAGCAAGATGAGCGCCGCAACCCCAGAGTCGGCCACGACTGGACCTAACGGTCAGGGGTCCCTTTACCTTTACCCACAATACATATAACTGCACTACCCACAATATAGAGATAATACTGTTGAACCTTTCCCACCCTATATTCAATAAGAATGATTTTAATTGACCACTCAGTCAGGAAGCATTTGCAGGGCTTAAAAAAATATTCATTTATAGTGTTTTCATCCTGCTCTTCTGTTATGTACTGAGTTGAAGAGGATCCAAAAGGCAGCAGTCTGATTGGTCCTAGAACAATAGGATTCAGAATGCGGCAATCTGATTGGTCCTAGAACAATAGGGTCCAGAATTCAGCAGTCTGATTGGTCCTAGAACAATGCAGCAATATGATTGGTCCGCAGGAGCCACCCAATCCAGCTCCAGGTGGAAATGAATCCGCAACCTGATTGGCCTACAGGAGAATCCCAGAATTTGCCAATCACATGCGGCCCATTGTGTAAATAATGTATATAAAGCAGATATTTTGGGAAAACTTTCATTCCTCACTACTATGAGCTGAATAAAGAGCATGAAATCCACACTCGACTCCGAGTATATTTCACCTTCAGTCAGAAAAGGCTTCCAGGACAGCTTATAAATATTAGCGATAAAACAACCCCTACCCTGAGGTTTAGAATCTAAAAGACATGACACAAAAGGAAAAGTGATTGAGAGGGCAGAGGGGGAAAAGGAAGCTTGGCAACTTGTTCTTGTAATGACCAGTTGGAACAGAAGCATTTGGAGAAAAGGAGCCACAAGTTGTTGATCTCTTATCAGAGCTGACAGAGATGCCCTGCAGTCTCATCTCTCCCTTTGCTAGAGGCTGATGGAAGACTGGAAATGTTTTACAAACCAACAGAAATGGCTTTCTCACAACACAATAAGACCATGTGCTATTGCACCCGACCTAAAACTTTATTACGAGGCAGCCTGTTTCACCTGGTTAAAAGACTGGTGCACGTTGCAGGATCCGGACCTCCTGGACCTGGAAGGTTTTGACAACCGTTGGGGATGGCACGCCTACCTAATATATGGAAAAGCGAAAATTCATAAAAAATTTACCAACCATATAATAAGAAGGTCACTCTTTGCTGTATGGGAAAAATAAAAAGATCTGATGGAGCCTAAAGTCCCGTGGTGGACTTCTCCAGTAGAAGCCATAGCAGTAAAACGGAAAAATACTCAGGAAAGCTGGCCAACATATAAAATACTTCTAAAAAATGAAGATAACCAAATAAAATTAAAAAACTTTGAGGAAATAAGAGAACACATTTCAGACAGGTTCCAATACCATCAGTTATTTGAAAAAATTAAATCTGACAAACAAAAGGGGTTCTCAACAGAAATTTCCCGATTCGAATCTGATCTTGTAAATTCTAAAAGAAAAACTCTTTCCAAAACTTACCGACTCCTCCTTGACTGGACAGTCAAGGAGGAGGAGGTAACAGTGGCAATGGTGAGGTGGTCCCAGGATTTTGGCCATTCAATAACCATGGCCCAATGGGAAAATTTATGGAAGATCAATTGGAAATTCACAAATTGTTACACAATTAGAGAGGACTTTCAAAAAATGCAACATCGATGGTATCTAACACCATGGAAACTTTCAAAAATGTATAAAAATGTGTCAAGTAATTGTTGGAGATGCGGAGACTCAGGAACATTCTACCATATGTGGTGGACATGTAGGAAAATACAGGTATTCTGGGAGAGTATCCATGCAGAACTGCAAAAAATGCTAAAGATCTCTTTCAATAAAAAACCAGAGGCCTACCTCCTAGGAATAACAGATATGGATATTCCACAAAAGAGGAAGGGTATCTTTTTATATGCGACGACGGCAGCAAGAGTTTTGATCGCAGCAAAATGGAAGAGTAATGAAATCCCCTCTATACAAGATTGGATCCAAAAGCTGACTGAATATGCCGAATTAGATGGTTTATCAGAAAAAATAAAGAATAAACCAAAACAGGAATTTGTTTCTAAATGGGAGGTTTTCAAAGAATATCTGAAAAATAAATATAGTAGTTTAAATTCTGTTGCAGCATTCGAGGAACTTCAGTAATAGTTGCATGGTAGATATAAGAAATTAGATTTATTGAGAATAAGTTTAATCATGAAAAAAATGTCTATTGGCAATAAGTAATATGAATTTGAAATATGGAATAGACGGGAGGTTGGGTCTTTAGTGTTAAGACCAATAGATGTTTTATTGTTTGCTAAGAAAATTATGTGTCTATGGTTACTTTTGTAATTTGTGTGTAATTTGGTATTTGGGTTTTTTGTTTTTTTTCCTTCTTGTTGTATAAATAAAAAACTTTATTTAAAAAAAAAAAGACCATGTGCTATTGCAAAATCATAGCTATCATAGAGCCCTGGGAGCAAGCTGTCAGTTGCAACCTTCAAAGAAGAAGAGAAATGGTGTCAAAAGTCATCAGGAAGTCCCATCTCCAGACAGAAGAATTGTCAGTCTAGGACTTGTTTATGTCTGGGAGAGAGGGAGAGGGAGAGAGTGCCTGCGTTAAGATGTGAAGCAATTTTTGCCTACTAGGAGAGTAACACACAGTAAAAGGCTAGACTAAGCACCTTCACTCCTTGTTTGATGAAAGATCTGACCCTGATTGCTGCTCACCAGAAAAAATCCAAGGCTTAACTCACTATTTGACTTTGGGGCAAGCAGCTCTGGAGGGGGAAACAAAAAATGGAAGCAAATTTAATTTATAGTCCATTTTAACAGTATAACATTTCTGTATCTCCCAACAGAATAGCAGGCCTAAAGCAGACTACTGCTACAAAAATGCAGGGTCTGTTTGATTTAGGACTTATTTATTTACTTTGATTCCTTGCCCTCCCTTCACCACAAGGTCCCAGGGCAGGTTAGAAGATAAAGATCAACACCACGTGAAAGAAAATAAGGCATCTGGTGAAACCAGTTTTGATGGTTGTCTGGTTAGGACAGATTCCTTTTAAAAGCACCAAGGCTTCTGTTTTCTTCCAGTTCTGTTGCCCTGGTTTAGTTATTGTCCTTGCTGTGTCATACATACACTTAAGTGGGAATGCAGGTGGCGCTGTGGTCTAAACCACTGAGCCTCTTGAGATTGCCGATCAAAAGGTTGGCGGTTCGAATCCAGCAATGGGGTGAGCTCCAATTGCTCTGTCCCAGCTCCTGCCAACCTAGCAGTTTGAAAGCAGGCCAGTGCAAGTGGATAAATAGGTACTGCAGTCGGAAGGTAAACAGCGTTTCTGTGCACTCTGGCTTCCATTATGGTGTCCCGTTGCACCAGAAGTAGTTTAGTCCTGCTGGCCAGATGACCCGGAAATCTGACTGTGGACAAACGCCGGCTCCCTCAGCCTGAAAGCGAAATGAGCGACACAACCCCATAGTCGCCTGGACTTAACCGTCCAGGGGTCCTTAACCTTTACCTTTAAAAGGTAAAGGGACCCCTGATCATTAGGTCCAGTCGTGGCCGACTCTGGGGTTGTGACGCTCATCTTGCTTTATTGGCCAAGGGAGCCGGCGAACAGCTTCCGGGTCATGTGACCAGCATGACTAAGCCGCTTCTGGCGAACCAGAGCAGTGCACGGAAACGCCGTTTACCTTCCCGCCGGAGCGGTACCTATTTATCTACTTGCACTTTGATGTGCTTTTGAACTGCTAGGTTGGCAGGAGCTGGGACCGAGCAGTGGGAGCTCACCCCGTCGCAGGAATTCGAACTGCCGACCTTCTGATCGGCAAGTCCTAGACTCTGTGGTTTAACCCACAGTGCCACCCGTGTCCCTTACCTTTACCTTTACATACACTTAAATTTTTGTTGATCATAAACCACTTTGAAAGTACTTTGAACTGATGGGAAGGGTTTTGAAATAACTGCACCAGCCTGTTTTAATAATCACACAAATTATTATGCTTGAAATAGTTTGTTGAGGCACCATGCAGATCATAGGACAAGTCAGGCTCAGCCCCCAAAGTACAAAATGGCTGAAAAATAGAAAAGGAGACGTTGCCGTGAGCCCTCTGTTCCATCAGGATCTGGCATGGTTTGATGGCTGCGGGAGGAAGAGGAGGAAGGGGAAGAAGCAGGGTGGGGCAGCTTGAAGGTCCTTCTCTGGGTATAGAGGTCCTCCCTTTGTGACTCCAAATGTTGGAAAAAGGGGAGCAGATCCACCAGCACTCTCCATTGCCCCTCCTGAGAGCACAGAGCCTCCTTTGGGATGGGAGAGAACTTAGACCAGTCAATGGGAGGAGGCCAAGCAGGAGGCAGGTTCGGAGCTGGAGACGAGGGGCAGAAGCACAGTCTTGTCACACGGAACCATGCGCCTCCTCCATAGGCGCAATCAGAGCATAAGGAGAGCCTTGGCAGATCAGGCCTATCTAGTCCAGCATCCTGTTCTCACATGGCTAGCCAGGTGCCTCTAGGAAGCCCACAAACAGGAGCCAAGAACAAAAGTTTGGATTTGATATCCCGCTTTATCACTACCCGAAGGAGTCTCAAAGCGGCTAACATTCTCCTTTCCCTTCCTCCCCCACAACAAACACTCTGTGAGGTGAGTGGGGCTGAGAGACTTCAAAGAAGTGTGACTGGCCCAAGGTCACCCAGCAGCTGTATGTGGAGGAGTGGGAAATAGAACCCAGTTCACCAGATTACGAGTCCACCTCTCTTAACCACTACACCACACTGGCTCCAAATGTTGGATACCCCCAACTGTGATATCCGGCAACTGGCAGCCCTGTATCGGGAAGTTTTTAATGTTTGACTTTTTGCTATGTTTTCATATATGCTGTAAACTGCGCAGAGTGGCTGAGGAAACGCAGCCAGATGGACTGGGTATAAACAATCAAATTATTATGATTATTATTATTACTTTAGAGTAGTGCTTTTTTTCTGGGGGGATGCAGGGGTACGCATTCCCCTAAACAGTTTGTGAATCTTTGTACTTTTGTCCCTTTACTGTATTTATTTTTCCCGATTTGAACTATAAAAATTGAGATTTTCTTGAGTCAAAATGAGAGTACCCCTAAACATTTTTTTAGGGGGGGGGAAGCACTGCTATAGAGGCATACTGCTGCCAACATTAGAGGTACGTAGATCATAGCCATCGTGGCTAGAAGCCTTATACTCCACGAATGGGTCCAGCCCTCTTCTAAATCCATCCGCGTGGGTGGCCGCCATCACATTACACGGGAGCAACTTAGTTTAACTGTGTGGTGTTTGAAGACCTCATTTTGTCAGCCATTCAGATTCATTAGATGACTGGATGGCTTTCAAAGAGGACTAGGACAAATTCATGGAGGATCTGCTTGACCAGCACTGCCAGAGGCATGATGCCTCTGCGTACCTGGGACTCCCAGGTGGGGAGAGTGGCGGTGGCCCTCAGGTCTTGCTTGTAGGCTCACTACACACATCCGGTCAGCCACAGTGCAATCAGGATCCTGGTTTAGAAGGGCTACTGGTCTGATCCAGCAGGCTCCTGTTCTTGTGACCTTAGCATTATAAGAGAGAAGGAGAAAAGGGAAAAAACCCTCTCCCAAGCCACTTTCTCTACACAATTTTAAACCCCTCTATACGTCTCGGCTTACGCGTGGCATCGGTAATATAATAATAATAAATTTTTATTTATACCCCGCCCTCCCCAGCCAGAGCCGGGCTCAGGGTGGCTAACACCAGTAAAATTACAATAAAAACATAATGGGGGGGAGCAATTTAAAATACAGGTTAAAAATACAATGTTTAAAATGCAGCCTCATTTTAGAAGTAGCCCATAGATCAAAACCATAAGGGGAGGGAAACATAAGGGTCAGACTGAGTCCAAACCAAAGGCCAGGCGGAACAGCTCTGTCTTGCAGGCCCTGGGGAAAGATGTCAAGTCCCCAGGGACCAATCTCTTGTGACAGAGCGTTACACCAAGTCGGGGCCAGTACTGAAAAGGCCATGGCCCTAGTGGACACCAAACTAACCACCTTGTGACTTGGGACCTTCAAAATGTTGTCATTTGTGGACCTTAAGGTCCTCTGCGGGGCATACCAGGAGAGGTGGTCCCTTAGGTACGTGGGTCCTAGGCCACATAGGGCTTTAAAGCTCAAAACCAGCACCTTAAACCTGACCCTGTACTCCACCGGGAGCCAGTGCAGTTGGTAAAGCACTGGATGAATGTGATCCTGGGGCAAGGACCCTGTAAGGAGCCTCGCCGCAGCATTCTGCACCCGCTGGCGTTTCTGGATCAGCTTTAAGGACAATGTCTACCCCTGAACAGCAGCAGCTCTCTGGAGTCTACAGCAGAGTTCTTTTCCAGCACATTGGTCTTGAGGCTCCAGAAACTGAGCTCGGAACCTTTCCCTTTCAAGACCTGGGAGAACTTAGGCAGCTTTTCCATCACATTCAAAAATGAATAATGCTGATTCTCGTTCTCACACATCTTATATGGACGCGACAACCGTTAACTAATGGGTAGGGGGCAACGGGGATATCCTAGAGGGAACACTCCTCATATTATTGTACATGAGGCCTTCCAGAATAATATCAGGAGGTGGACTCATTCCTCTGCATGTACAAATCCAGTCCTTTCACCGAAGTTGATTCAGCAGTCCCTGCAAAAGAGGGATTGGGCTCCCAAGGCTGTAAACATTTTTTTTTTATTTGGGCCAAATGTCTGCGTCTTTTCCACAGAGTCATCAATGTCATGCCTTGTTGAGACCAAAGGGCTGTTTAATTTCATCAGGCAGGATTCTCCCCTCTCCTTGCAGAACATTTAACTAGGCCAAAGGTTACGACACGGCCAGGTCTCTGCCGGATCAATGATTGACAGCACTGAATCACCAAGTAGTGGTGACCTGACCCTTCCGAAGAGCAGAAAGGGGCCAACTTTCAGTTCCAGCGGCAACATCAAGAGACCCCATTAACTGCCTCCCTCCCCCATCGCAAGCTCAATGGGTGGACCAAGGCCCACAGAGGGAGTGGGGCTCAAGTGCAGAGTTGCTCTCCTTAACACCTGAATGAACAGCAGGGACCTTTCCCCCTCTCTGGCAACTCTATGTGTTATTCTGCCGTGCACCTGAAACTCACATGATGCAATCGCATGACAACCCCAGAGGGGTCATAGTTTAATACTAGCATGGTGCAAGCCAAGGGTCAACAGCGTGAGCAAGAAGAAACAGCGAGGACATTCGGGAGCCAGACCAGTGAAATGACTTGTATTTTCTCCACGCTGTTCTTGACAATGTCCTGAAGATGATCTGTAGAGCTGGAAGGAACCCCAAGGCTCAACTAGTCTTGATTCCCAGCAATGCAGGAATCACAGCTAAAAGGATCCCTGACAGATGGCCACCTAGCCTCTCTTGATAAACCTTCAGTGAAGGAGACTCCACCACCTTCCAAGGTAGTCTGTCCACGGCCACACAGCCTGTGGTGTAGCGTGGGCAAGGCTGGGAGAAACCATCACCCAGGGCAAAATCTGAGGATGTCACATTCCTCACAATGCCCTGATGCGTCACGAGCTGTTGCGTCCTTCGCACATCGCCCTCCAGTTGGAGGGCACCTTGAGAATGACGCGACAGCTCACAGCGCCCTGAGAGACCTGCACAGTTTTGATGAGTCTCACAAAGCAGCGCTGGGCTCTCAGGTACGTCCCTCAAAGCAGGGCCATGTCAGCCGGCCAGACTCCCCACTGGGCAGGTGACACAGCATGGTCCTGTTTAGGTCCAGTGGGCGGGGGTCGCTCCGGCCGTGCCCCCTGCCTCCACAGCATACACGTCCATCCCAGCTACCAGTGGGGAACACTCTGCCACTGCACACAGCTCTTACTGTCAGAAAGTTCAGGGCTGATTTAGCTTTCCCATTTGTAGTCTCTCTCTTTCTCAACTGGCATTTTCCCAGGCGGGACCCCTCCATGGTGAGAACTATCCATTTAATCCTACTGTGGTTTCCTGTTCTTGGATCTAGGTGTACTCATTATTCATGGTGCATCTTAAGGTCCTCTGTGCAATCCCGTGGGCTGGAAACTCTTTCTGACAAACTCAACAAACGGGGACGCTTCTCGTTTTAGCAATCCTTCTCAGAAACCCCATACAATATCCTGTTCGTTTCCCAATTCTTGTGCCAGCCGCCCAATTACTTAAGCCTACGTGGGATCAGAATTTTGAGTCATCTGCCTTTTGTTCCGTTTGACGTTTGCACAACCAGGTGAGTGCAAAATTGGGGTGAGAATTAGCACAGTGGGGAGAGCAGGAAGCTCAGCACGGAGAGATGGGTGCAAGTGAGCACTTTTATATTGCCAGGAACAAAGAATGCTATGCTCTCCAACATTCCTGAGATGAAAATAGGGGCATTTCTCACTAACCTCCCCCCCCCCCAAAAAGGATGAGTGCCACCACCACATGGAACACAGCACACTTTCCATTATCCTGAGAAAAACCCTTAATCCCCATTTAATTTTATTGTTTTGTAGTTTTACAAAAAGAAAAAACACACACATGCCAATAAATAAATTTTAGAAAGGGTCAAGATTAGATGCGGATGCACGAAGCACTTTTATTTTATTTTAAATCAAGACTCCTTGTGCTCCTCTCCTCCTTTCTTCCTGGAAAGCAGACGGCAGAGAAAAATCTCAGTTCTTTTTGACCAGGGGTGGCGAACCTGTGGTCTTCCAGATACAGCTCCCATCAGCCCCAGACCAGCATAACCAGTGGCCTGGGATCATGGGAGTTGTAGTCCAACACTATTGGGTGGGCCAGAAGTTGCCCAATCCTGTTTCAGACCCGTTGCTACCCAGTATGACAGTGAAGTTGTTTCTCCCAAGCAGATGCATGGTCAAAGAAACAAACAAACCAGAGAATCCTAGAATTGACAGGTGACCATGAAGCGTCTTCTGTAACCTGTGCTCACTTGCTCGAACCATTAGGATTTGGTTTTATTGCCTTCAGTGCTGATGTGGTGCACCTTAAATGCTCATGCTCTTCACCTCTGGTGCAACCAGACATCCTGGATGATGTACAGTGGTACCTTGGTTCTCAAATGCCTTGGTCCTCCAACAACTTGGAACCCAAACACTGTAAACCCGGAAGGAAGTGTTCCAGCTTGCGAACTTTTTTCAGAAGCCAAATGTGCTCCGTTTTACGATACGATACGATATCTTTATTGTCATTGTCCCATACAGAACAATGAAACTGAAAAATCTACATAAGCCATTCAAAAACCCCTAAAAACTCTGAAACCCCATTTTAAAATACAATATACTATAGAGACTCCTTATGCTGCGTTTAGAACCAGAATTTGCATTTTGAGTGTTACACTGAGGTCTGTCTGTTTTTGCTATTTATTTTGCATTTTTGTTTTGCAGCTCTTTTTTGTATTGTTCTTGTGACTGTGTGGAACCCAGTTCAGCTACTGATTGATTGATTGTATGACTGCAGTACATTGTTTATTGCTTTCATTTTATGGATCAACGGTCTCATCAGATAGTAAAATTAATGTTAAGTTGGTGTTTTAGGGGTTGTTTTTCAAAGTCTGGAACGGATTAATCCATTTTGCATTACTTTCTATGGGAAGGCACGCCTTGGTTTTGGAAGGCTTTGGTTTTGGAATGGACCTCCGGAACGGATGAAGTTTGAGAACCAAGGTACCACTGTAGTCCATTTCTTTGGGTAGGTAAAGTCATTGGAAATTGCTTTATCCTGAGTCATCACTCCATCTAGCCCAGTATTACCCCTACAATGACTGGCAATAGCCCTCCAGAGCTTCAGCCGAAATCCTTGCCCAGCCCTGTTGTCTGGCAATGCCAGGAATTGAACCTGGGACCGTCTGCATCCAAAGCACGGGCTCTGTCTCCTGAGCTATGGTCCTTTTTCTTGGTCCTGCCACCTTTGACCTAGATAGCCTTGCTGCTATTCTGCTGCTGCTACTCTAGGACTGGTACTGGAAAGCCCAGGATTAAAGAGATGCCTCAACTAATCTTCCTCCAAGGTGGACCATTCCCTGACCATCTCCTGCCAGATAAGCATAAATATACTGGGAGATGTTTGTGGAGAGGCAGTTCAGTAGACTCCTTCTTGGCTTTGTTATTGTCTGCTGGAACATCCTTGAGAGAAGACTTGAGTCGTTATTCGTTTATTCGTTTATTTACATTTTGTTAGTCAACCTCATGTGTTTTTCAACGTGGAAGTTGCCCTCTGAACTACCACAGTAGCTTACTCCCATGCAATGCTATCTTCAACCCTTCTCTAAACCAACCCTACAAACCCAGAAACCATCACCGTGCCCAGCGATAACAGCCTAGCAGGGACGCAGAACCTGTGGCCACCCAGACGTTGCAGGTCTACAACTCCCATCATCCCCTGCCTGCTGGTTTTGCCAGCTGAGGAGGATGAGGGTTGGGAGTCCAGTCACACCTGGAGGCCACAGGTCCCACACCCTTGAAATAAGCCTTTCCCCTTCACCCGCAGAGTATGATATGGGAGTGGCCACCCCACTGAGGTCCTCGAGCAACACCCAAAAAGCTCATTCAGGCAGGGGTGTAGGATCTCTCCCCAGATGTTCCTGGTTCAGGCTGAGCCTGGGAATGCTCCCTTGTTTCCACACGAGAAGGTTTGGTGAAGGCGTCCCCCTGCGCTGCTGAGGCAGGCTTCATGGTGTACCTGGTGCTGATGGTGCGGCCAGACACACACCGGTACTCTGCATGCTCTTTCCTTTCCTTCCCATTCTGGCAGATGGTCAGCTCCACCGGCACCGAGGTGGTGGTCTCCTTCTTGACCACGTGGATCGTGAGCTGGGTGCAAGGAGGGATCTTGGCAGGCAACATAACCTCCACCTTCTCGCTGGTGGTGGTCGACTCGTGCTTCCCTTTCTCCACCGCCAAGACGTTGGCACCTCCCACGGTGACCTGGAAGGAGAAGCCGAGCTTCAGGGACGTGGTGTTGCTGAAGTGGAAGCTCTGGATGACGGTGGCGTTGTACTCCCGGCAAGTGTTGGCGGTGAACGCTTGTTCGTACTCAGTGCAATTGGTTCCCACAATCTCATCGATCAGAACGTCCTTCTCGTCCTCCACTTTCTTCTGGTCCCACAGGAGTTTGGCGGTGACGATGGGGCGGCCGGCCTGCAGGGGGCGCAAGTGGGACAAGCTGTCGTCAAAGTCGAGCTCTGTTTTGTAGTCGTGGACACGCTCCCCGGGCCAGGCGATGTGGTACCACCCGCCACGGTTCGGGTGCTTATACAGGAGCCAGGCGCCACTCTGCACCACGTGGGAAGAGACCCGGTCGTTGAAGTAGCCGTAGGTGAGGTTGGTTTCTTCCTTCACCACTTTCTTCTGTCCCTCATAGTTGGGGAGTTCGTAGAGGGTGATCTGGGGGTCGGAGAGATCGTAGTGGACCAGCCGGAGGGAGGAGATTTTGTTGTTCTTATCAATCTCTGCGTAATCCCCTTCCTCAAAAGCAAAGCCATCGCCCTCAAACTTGGAGGCTTTGTAGGCGACCCAAGGCTGCCCAATCACCTTCAGGGAGGAGATGCAATCACCAAAATCCAGGGCGTGAAGGTCAGGGATGTCGCAGGTGAACTCTTTGCTGAGCCCCTGAAAATTGGCCTTGTCGTACACAATTATCTTGTTCACACTGGGCTGTCTGGCAGACATCGCAACCTCTGCAGGAGCGTCTCCCATGGCAAATGGGAGTCAGAAACGGTGGTGTTGCCCAAGTATCCACTGCGAGAAGGGAAAGGGGAAAGATTTACTTTCTTGGTTCGATTGTACCAATTTCACATGGAAACAAAGACCTTTGCATGCATCTGCATGGGGCGACTTTTCTCCCTCTTCCTCCAAATCCTTCTAAAAATAATAATCTTATGTTTTTGGTGAAAATAGAGCCGCATTCATGCCATACATTGAAAGCATTATGATACTACTTTAAACACTATTGCCTTCCCTCAAGGAATTCTGGGAGCTGTGGTTTGTTAAAGTTGTTAGGAGATCCCTATTCCCCTCACAATTCCCAGAGTTCCTTGTGAAAAGAAGAGGACTGCTAAACTACTCTGTGAGGGGAATAGGGATCTCCTAACAACTCTCAGTACCTTTAACAAACTACAACTCCCAGAATGCTTTGGGGGAAGCCACAAGTGTTTAAAGTAGTATCATAATGCTTTCAATGTATGGCGTGAATGTGGCCTTAGTCCTCACCCCTAACTGAAATACAGTGGTACCTCAGGTTAAGTACTTAATTCGTTCCGGAGGTCTGTTCTTAACCTGAAATTGTTCTTAACCTGAAGCACCACTTTAGCTAATGGGGCCTCCTGCTGCCGCCCCGCCACCGGAGCACAATTTCTGTTCTTATTCTGAAGCAAAGTTCTTAACCTGAGGTAATATTTCTGGGTTAGCGGAGTCTGTAACCTGAAGCATATGTAACCTGAAGCGTATGTAACCTGAGGTACCACTGTACACCCATTTGTAACTGAAATGTACAAAAGTGCAAAAGCCCTCATCTGTTGTTACCTTTGCCACCATTCCCACCCAACTGTCGTTGTCTTTTTCCGTTGTCAGTAGACAGACAGGATTAAGATATTTTACGGTGCAGCAGCATCTAGGCTCATTGTACCATAAACTGAGATTACATTTCAAACTGTCCTCTCCATTCAGTACATGCATCAAACTTTCTTCTGTCAACATACCAGATCTAAACAGTTTCCATGGACTTAAAAAAAGAGATCAACCAGCCAAGATGACACACAAATTAACATATCATTGAAGTGAAGCCAATAGTATTGATGGGAGAGAAATTTGATTAAGTTCTCATGCAAAGGCAAATCTACCTAATACACAAATCAAAACACATTCATCCTCTGAAAATTCACGCTTCTCTGAATTTTGCAACACAGCTCTTGGCTGAGGAACGTGTGCAAGTATGTGAATGCTAAAGTGTGCATTGAAATGCATATATTAGTGAAATAACAGGCAAAAATGCATTGTTTTGGGGAACATTTTGGAGGTCCCAGGTCACAAGGTGGTTAGATTGGTCTCAACTAGGTACAGGGCCTTTTCGGTACTGGCCCCGACTTGGTGGAACGCTCTGTCACAAGAGACTAGGGCCCTGTGGGACTTGACATCTTTCCGCAGGGCCTGCAAGACAGAGCGGTTCCGCCTGGCCTTTGGTTTGGACTCAGTCTGACCCTCATGTTTCCCTCCCCTTATGGTTTTGATCTATGGGCTACTTTTAAAATGAGGCTGCATTTTAAATTGCATTTTAACCTGTATTTTAAATTGGGTTTTTTTTCCTATTATGTTTTTACTGTAATTTTAATGGTGTTAGCCATCCTGAGCCCGGCTCTGGCCGGGGAGGGCGGGGTATAAATAAAATTTGTTGTTGTTGTTGTTGTTAACATTGCAAAAATATGTATATTATGAGAAAATTATACTAATATGCTGGCGAATGTCCATGTTGACTTATAAATAAATAAATAAATAAATCACAAACTCGAGGAAACAGGAAACTGAGAGAAACTGAAATGGTCAGTTTCACCCATTCCTAGCCCACAAATACTGATCGGATGGCTCAATGCACAGAAATAATAAAATAATTATTTTTTAAAATGTGGATGCTAAATAATTGCTGGTTTCACAGCTAAGAGCAGTTGGGCGTTCCCTTTAGCAGAGCTGGCGAGGATGGGCCCTGCGTCCAATTATTGGGACCAAATCAAGGCGTGTGTAGAAAGGGGATGCGGGTGGCGCTGTGGGTTAAACCACAGAGCCTAGGGCTTGCCGATCAGAAGGTTGGCGGTTCGAATCCCTGTGAGGGGGTCAGCTCCCGTTGCTCGGTCCCAGCTCCTGCCAACCTAGCAGTTCAAAAGCACGTCAAAGTGCAAGTAGATAAATAGGTACCACTCCGGCGGGAAGGTATACGGCATTTCGGTGCGCTGCTCTGGTTCGCCAGAAGCAGCTTAGTCATGCTGGCCGCATGACCCGAGAGCTGTATGCCGGCTCCCTCGGCCAATAAAGTGAGATGAGCGCTGCAACCCCAAAGTCGGCCATGACTGGACCTAATGGTCAGGGGTCCCTTTACCTTTAGAAAGTGGAGAGACACATATTTTCTCTCCTGCTTTCCTAATGCTAGAACTTTTTTTGCTATCTAACGAAGCTTTGTGCCATCTCATGAAACATTGGAAGTTTCAGGACAGACCTCTGTACTCACTCCTGCAATGGCTCTGTCCTCCGTCCACATTTGGAGGCAACGCACCTTTGAAAACCAGCAATCTTGCCTGCAGGAAGAGTGCTGTCGCACTCAGGATCTGCTTACAGGCTTCTTGTGGACAAGGGTGAGAAGAGGAAGCTGGGCTTGACAGGCCAGTGGTACCTCTGGTTACTTACTTAATTTGTTCCGGAGGTCCGTTCTTAACCGAAAACTGTTCTTAACCTGAAGCACCACTTTAGCTAATGGGGCCTCCTGCTGCTGCCACGCCGCAGGAGCACAATTTCTGTTCTCATCCTGAAGCAAAGTTCTTAACCTGAGGTACTATTTCTGGGTTAGCGGAGTCTGTAACCTGAAGCGTATGTAACCTGAAGCGTATGTAACCCGAGGTACCACTGTATAAGCTTCTGCTTCACAGCCCCGTTTAGGGAAGCTTTTAATGTTTAATAGGTTATTGTATTTTAATACAGTGGTACCTCGGGTTACATATGCTTCAGGTTACAGACTCCACTAACCCAGAAATATTACCTCGGGTTAAGAACTTTGCTTCAGGATGAGAACAGAAATCGCGCCGTGGCAGCGGGAGGCCCCATTAGCTAAAGTGGTGCTTCAGGTTAAGAACAGTTTCAGGTTAAGAACGGACCTCTGGAACGAATTAAGTTCTTAACCCGAGGTACCACTGTCATTCTGTTCTTATGCTATGCTGCTTTTTAAAAAATCTAAATTACTGAGCTGTCAAGGAAGCAGCAGGGTTGTGGCGCAGGCAGGGAGACACTTTTGTGCTATATCTAATGATCAGGTAGGGTTGCTCTGTTTCCAAACGTAAAGACCAGAACACCCTGAAAGTTGTTTCCCCCCCCAAAAGAAACCACTTAAATTGTTGAGCAAAAAAAAAAAAAAAGAGGATTTTTTTTTTATTGACTTGCCTAAGATGCAGACGTCAATCCTGCTTTTGAAATCCCAGTAATGTCTGGGACAATCCAGACGTCTGGCAGCCCTATGATTAAGACTACTGAGCATGGGAGGAGAAGGGTAGTCAAGTAATGACTAGCAAATCGTTCAAAATTGCCTCTTGAGGGGACTGCATAGGAGTCAGGAAGGAGGTAAAGGCTTACTAGCTGTTGCGAACGGCTCACTATCACCTTCTTGAGAGTTTCCTGGAACATTTGGTTGGCCATTTTGGGGAGACCAAAAGGCTGCACTTGGTACACACTCTTGGCTGTTCTTCCCATTTTCTAAAAGGATCCTGTCCGCTATAACCCTGTAGCAATGATGCAGCCGAATACATTTCACCAGAGAGGAAGGTGATCTGAGCCTTGTGACAGATGTGAACCCGTTCCCCCTGTATTGCAATGCTTGGATTGAAACAGTCTGGATATCTTCTGTGTTGCCACTTCGGCTACAGACACAGCACACTTCTGAAGCACCTTTAAATCTCTCCCCTCCCAGAAAGGAATAATGGGAACTGCAGCTTATTCCTGGCACAGAACTACAGTTCCCAGCACCCTTAAAGGTAAAGGGACCCCTGACCATTAGGTCCAGTCATGGCCGACTCTGGGGTTGCAGCACTCATCTCGCTTCATTGGCCGAGGAAGCTGGTGTACAGCTTCTGGGTCATGTGGCCAGCATGACTAAGCCGCTTCAGGCGAACCAGAGCAGCACATGGAAACGCTGTATACCTTCCCGCCGGAGCAGTACCTATTTATCTACTTGCACTTTGACATGCTTTCGAACTGCTAGGTTGGCAGGAGCTGGGACCGAGCAACGGGAACTCACCCCGTCACGGGGATTTGAACCGCCGACCTTCTGATCGGCAAGTCCTAGGCTCTGTGGTTTAAGCCACAGCGCCACCCGCGTCCCTTAGCAAACTATAATTCCCATGATTCTTTGGGGCAGACGCTGCTTTAAATGTATGTTGTTTGCAAAGCCATGTAGATTTACAACCCAATAAGCTTAGGGCTCCAAGGAAGAAACCAACCTACACTTTCGCAGATGTTGAACGCTCAACGTATCAGAGCCAGTTTCACCTATTACATTACCAATGTTAGCCGCGCGGCACCCCTGAACTCAGGACTCCAGTTAATTTCTAGGTGGAAAGAAGTGAGGCCGAATGCCATCCCCCACCCCTTGCTTTGGGTCAACAGATGCAAACGCAGAACCCAATTTATTGCACCCCTTTTAAGTTTTGGAAAATGTAAGCGCCTTGTGTGGGAGAACATGGGCATGTCACAAGATGCAGAAATTGGGATATGATCACGGTAGTGAAGCATTCAGACAACCATGTCTCCCTTGATTCAGAGGACTATAACAGAACTACAGTCGTACCTTGGTTTTCAAACAGCTTACTTCTCGAACGTTTTGGCTCCCAAAAGCCACAAACCCGGAAGTGACTGTTCTGGTTTGCAAACTATTTTTGGAAGCCAAATGTCCAATGGGGCATCTGCAGCTTCTAATGGGCTGCAGGAGCTTCCTGCAGCCAATCAGAAGCCGTGCCTTGGTTTCCAAACGTTTTGGAAGTCGAACGGACTTCCGGAACGGATTCCGTTCGACTTCCGAGGTACGACTATACTTCCCCCCCCCAAGCCACTACACACCAAAAAATGTATCATATTTATCCATAGCCTTTTAACAAATTTGTTGTGGCATTTTTTGTGTGTGGAACAGAGCCTTTTTGAAGTACAGTGGTACCTCGGGTTACATCTGCTTCAGGTTACATACACTTCAGGTTACAGACTCCGTTAACCCAGAAATAGTGCTTCAGGTTAAGAACTTTGTTTCAGGATAAGAACAGAAATTGTGCTCCGGCAGTGCGGCAGCAGCAGGAGGCCCTATTAGCTAAAGTGGTGCTTCAGGTTAAGAACAGTTTCAGGTAAAGAACGGACCTCCAGAACAAATTAAGTACTTAACCTGAGGTACCACTGTAAACAATATAAGTGACATAAAATATTCCTAGGACACATTCACACAACCGCAGAAAATGCAGGTTACGTGGCTGCACAGGTAAACCCAACTCAACCTCATGCTGAGCACATGCCCCAAAACAATATTTACTGCACCGATGCTCTTGGCTACTTTCCACTGACTCGGGAAATGTGTGTTAGGTTTCGAGCTGGATAAGTTCATGAGCAATGACCTGACTACTTCCCTGGATGAGCAGCAGATTCCTCACCCTGCTTGAGTTTCCAACATGCCAATTTGGGTGTATGAGTAAACCAAGCCATCTTCGTGGCACTATCCACCTTGGCTGGTTCTCACCCGAGGGCGCCAAGAAAGCCTGGCGAGGCAACTTATGGTAGTTTGAAACAGGTCATCAAGTAATAAACCTAATGACTGCAGGATTAGTATGCCCCAAACTCCCACTTGGTTCCCTGTCCCAGAGGCTCAGAGTCAAGCATGAGGCAGGCAATGGGTATGCCACAACAGCAGCAAGAATACTCATTGCAAAGTATTGGAAGACACAAGAACTTCCCACACTGGAGGAATGGCAGATGAAAATGATGGACTACATGGAATTGGCGGAAATGACTGGCAGAATCCGTGACCAGGGAGAAGAGTCGGTGGAAGAAGATTGGAAGAAATTCAAAGACTATTTACAGAAATATTGCAAAATTAATGAATGTTAGAATGATGTTGGATTGAAGTTAAGTGGTTTCTAGCTGTACAGGCACAAAAGAATATGGAAAAATTGGTTTTTAATATGTAAAATGTAAAATTTAAAGTTACAATATATCAAGATTAAAGATTAGGATTAAAAAGGAGGGAAAGGAATTGTTGGATTAACATATTTAATTAGAATACAAAAGAGGGAGGTAAGAGGAGGTCCGGGAAACAAGTAAACGTAAAAGAAGTGAGGAAAAGATGAAATTGTTTTTAATTGTTTTTTCCTTTTTTCTTTTGTATTTTTTCTTTTCATTGTTAATTTTTTCTTTACTAATGTGATTTTTTTTTCTTTGAAACTTTAATAAATATTATTAAAAAAAAAAAAAAGAGGCAGGCAATGGGTTTGTAAAACAGCAGAAAGGAAGACCAAACTGAAGTTACTAAGTGCTCCCACCACCAGGCACCTACGTCTTCCTCTCCCATCTATCGTTGTGTTTTAACTGTTGTAATAATAACGATAACACCACTGGTTCTCTCGGTTTTCCATTTTTCCAATATCAAATTCAGTTTTCCACATTCCAGCAGCAAGTTTGCAATTAAGAAAAATAACCCTCTTGAAAATCCATCAGTGTTTTAGATTGATTTTCTCCCATTTCGGGGTAGCTTTGACTAATGTAACACATTCTGGCAAGCAATTTTCATGAGCATATTCATTTTCATGCAGGACTTTCCCTAATATTTTTTTTTGGGGGGGGGTAAAACATCGGTTGGATGAGTGCATTGCAAAATTCAGATACATGCAAATTTCAAAAGGATGGTTAAGTTTCAGTTCAAATCTCAAATGCAGATTTGATAGATTCACCTTTGAATGCGAACTGAGTTGAGTTTCTCCTCGATCCCTACTTCCAATATACTATTTGAAATTATAGTTGTGGGTGTGTGTGGACCAATTCTTTTCCCACTCTCTCCCTCTTCCTTTCACTTTCAAGTAACTACACAACAATGCAGAGAGCTTCTCAATGAGGTGGCAGTGAACTATAGCTGGTTCGGTTAATTTCTCTGCAGCCAAAGAGCAAAATTATTATTATTTTTTTTTTAAGTTTAAAAAAATATTTCCTGCATTTAACAAAGGCTCAAGATACTGGTTTCCTAAGCTTCTTTCGCTAAAATGATACACAAACATAATCACTCCCTCTAATACCAAACTCAGGGTGGGGTGGGTGCCGACAAAACTGTATCTAAAATAGCACCACCGAGAAGCAGAAGGGTGGTATAAGCACGCTCAGAGGAACACGAAGTTTGCATTATTATTATTATTTTAAATTGGGATGGGTGAGGACCAAGCTTGCTCAGGAGTCATGGTTAAAGTAAAATTGTCTGTTTGCACACTGTGCTTGTAAATTGTAAACAGTGCTGAAAACCCTAATAAGCTATAGATAACAAAAACAGAAAATGGGGGTGGGTGGGGTGAAAGATTCCACCCTAGAGAATGACATAGCTGGATGGCGGAACCGCAAACAGAGCATTCCTGTTAGGTGAGGCTACCCTGCAACATTTTGTTGCAGATCCCACTCGTATGTCCTGTTTTTAGGGCTTATATCCCTGTGCTGTTCTCCCTCTCTTCTGCGGTACACATTGCCCAAGTGTTCTGAATGCTGTGAAAGCTGAAAACCAGAATGATCTACATCAAGGAGAACATTTCCGCGCATGTCAAAAGTTGACACAGAACAGTGATTAAGCCCATCACCTACAAACTAGAAGCTGCTGGTCCAAATCTCAGCAGCGATCTTAATGTGGGAGGGAGCATGCAAAACTTGGCATCTCAGCTCTTTCACCCTGCGCTCAAAGCATAGCTGTCAACCTTCCCTTTTTTTGCAGGAAATTCCCTTATTCCAGCGCCGTTTCCCGCTGCTATCCCGGATTGTTGGATATCCCGTAAACTATCCCCAGGACAGGTGAGGCTGCTGATCCCTTATTTTCAAATCTGAAAGTTGACAGCTATGGCTCAAAGAATGAATCGAGATTACTCTAATATTGTACTCTATGAATCAGAGAAAAAATAAAAAAATGCAAATGGCTGGGTAAATTTGGATGGTTCCTTTGCTGCGGAGTAAGCGATCCTGCGTGAAAATCACCAGGCTGAATTAGCCAGACTGTTAGCAACCCACCACAAAGTTTGCAGGAAACCCTCTCCCCACCCTTAAACCCCATTTTAGGTAGGTGGCGTGGCTTACCCGAGACGACTGGCATCAACAGCTTTGTGCCTTAAAAAATGACAGTCCCAGCACAAGAAGTGTTTATATCCCCGTGTTACAAACACACCCCTTTTAAATGGGGCGTTGAAGGCTGGGCTTTGATCTTGTCAGGACCTGAAGAGCAAAACTACAGGTTTTATCTGCCTCACGCCAACAGCAGACACATCCCACACATCTCGGGGAGCCAGATTCTCCCTCGCCCTGGGCGTGCAACAATCGTGTCACACAAACTCTTGGCCACTTCCTTAGCAGGGCGACTACCACAGATTGCGGTAGGCTTGGCTTGTGACCTCGTCCCAACTTTTCCACCCCTCCCACCGGATGCTACCCCAGCGAAGGCTCTAGGGACAACTCCCTCAGCTTCATCAACCTGTGTGCAACCACAGATGATTAAGAACAGGTTGAATCAGTCTCAAAAGCTTGTGCAACTCCAAGTCAATCGCTGCAGCTGTTTCCAGGTGTTCTTGCAACACCGCCAGTTAATTCCCTTCACACCCTTGGGAAGGTTTACCACTGCAACTTTGAAGGAAGCAGGAAAGGCTTCACGCAGACTTCCAGGTTGCAAGAGACCAAACTTGCTAGCCCAGAGTTTGGTCAGAGCACATCAAGCTTTCCCGTGCTATGAATTACAGCGTGACATGGCGCTTAGGGTGTCAGGCAAGGGATCGGGAGACCTGGGTTCAAATCCTCACTCGGGCACAAAGTTCACCAGGTGACCTTGAGCCAACCACCACGCCTCAACCCAACCTCCATTTCTTGGTGTCATTCGAACTCAATGCAAGGGTGCTCCTCAGCTGCAAAGCAACCCTTAAACTCATATACCCACAGCTTTGATATGGTGGCGGCGGATTATAAATTAAACAAGCTATAGCTTAAGACCCCACTCTCTTAAGGCCCCCCAAAAAAAAACTAAAGGGGGGGGAAAGCTGAATGTACATTTCCAAAATATAACAAACAAATAAAATGAAACCTACACACAGCAACAGTGTTTTGTGTTGTGTAGGCCCCTATAATGTAAGTAATGGGCCCCGCCTGCTAGCCTGCTCCCTAAAATATCACTGGTTTGCTCATTTCTAGATATAGGGTGCCTACATTCTGCATGTGCAAATGGCTTCAGATACCTATTAGGTCCATAAATTACCATATAGCATATATTCAACACAAAAAACAGCGACAATTTGTTGTTGACAAAGGACAGCTGGACATATAAAGGGCCCCATTAATACCTTCAGTAGCTTAGGGCCTCATCAAACCTAAATCCAGCCCTGCCAGAAATTCAGAGCGCTGCGATTGATCAACTGCGCGTAAGAACGAAAGACAAGATTTGCTTCTTTTTTCTTATAAAAAGTTTATTTAATCCCGGAAAGGGGCTTGGTAGATGATGGAGCCCACGACGGGCGAGGCACTGTGTCATGTGGTTGCACAAATGTGCACGGGAGGCAGTAACAAAATTCACACACACACACAAATCCACAGATATGGAAATCAAATCCTGAACTGGCATATAAATAATTCTTCAGCAACATTGCTCAGAGGTAGCAGGCTCAGAAAGCGATGCTGGCATTTTCCCAGGCTGGAATCTGACGGCTCCCATCTCCCTTGGCTAACACTCTGCTTGTGTCAGTATGCCTAAGGCAGTATTAGAAACCATTGCAAGGCTGGCTCAACTCACCAGGGGTCTCACACTGGTGTGCGCGCGCAGAGATCTACACAGGCACTTGCTGGCTCGCCCCTG
This sequence comes from Podarcis pityusensis, assembly GCF_964106645.2. Lineage (NCBI taxonomy): Eukaryota > Metazoa > Chordata > Lepidosauria > Squamata > Lacertidae > Podarcis > Podarcis pityusensis. The sequence goes on from NC_138029.1 coordinate 106,371,156, forward strand.
AGGGATGTATGCTTTATTCTGGCAAGGGAAGCATCGTCCTCAGTGTGCGTGTGAGGGGGGAATAGTCTCGTTGCCACACTGAGCCCTGGAAACACCTGCAAAAGGTTTCTTCACTGCTTCCCAAACGTCTTCAGGATAGTGGGTTGAGCTCTCGCTCTCCTTTCCAATGTAAGAACTGGAAAAAGGAAGCTACCCCTGGATCTTGAACACGGTGTGGCATCATGCAAGACCCTTGACTCTTTCGTACTGCAGAGGGGCAGGTTTGTGACCAGCACGCAATAGGTTTGCTTCTTAAGGCTGGCTGTGATTTGTGGATACCTGGCTAACGAGGACATAACTAGATGAGCATCCAGGGCCACCTCACACCGTGTGTTTAAAGCACTATGATACCACCATGGTTTCCCCCCAAAAGAATTCTGGGAGCAGCAGTTTAAGGGGTGGAGAGAGTTGTTCAGAAACCACTAGTCCCTTCACAGCGATTAAATCCCTCTTCATAGGAAACTCTGGGAACTGTAGGGGAATTGGGGGTGGAACAACTCTCAGGACCCTTAAACTGCAGCTCACAGGATTCTCTGGAAAAAGCCATGAATGTTTATAAGCATATCACGGTGCTTGAAATACACAGCGTGAATTTGGCCTAAGTCAATTCACCATTGTCAGATTTAGTGGCCCCTGGCGCTAATATCTGCCTCTCCTCCTGTGATTTGGCAAAAATAAATTCTACAGTGATCGGAGGAGACTTGGGCTAAGAGAAGGGCGTTGATCCACCACTCAGGCTTGAATCTGCCAGAGGCTGGGCCCCACTAGCTATCCTTAAAAATACATATCCCAGATCCTCTCTGGGGCCAATGCAAAGAGCTGACAAAGGCCCTGTCAGCACTCTTTCGAAGAACAACCTCCCATTAAAAAGACAAGAAAGCATTGGCCTAATTATTTCAGGTGCCCCCAAGGGAAACATACTTCCAAGATTCAGAGTCAATGCTACAGGCTCCTGTTGTTCTCTCAGATTCCAAAGCACACACACACACACACAAATGAAGGTGAGGAGACACTCAACCTGTGGCTGAATGAGGATTTGTTCAGATTCAGAAAAATATTTGTGGCGCCATCCGGCCTGCTTCTCTGCTAATAAAGACCTCACATTTACAGGCTACCACTTGGGTGGACTGGGATCAGAGCCACTGGGGGGCGAGGGGGGGGGAAAGAAAACAACACTCTGCTGCAGCCACAAGCAGAAGACCAAACTTCAAGATCTCCCGGAAGGAGGAGCTGACAGATGGGAACTGGTGAGTAAAGTAGACAGCAGGAATAGCCAACTTGGTACCCACCAGACTAGCAGTTCCCACCGTTATCCCCCGACCATCAGTCATGCAAGTTGGGGCTCATGGGAGTCGGGAGCCTTAACAGCAACTTCCAAATCTGGTGGGCACCAAGTTGGCTAACCCCTCTTCCACTGTGAGCGTCAAGTTGCCGAGACAGAAACAGAAAGTTCTTCAAGCTGTCAGTGGTTGGCTGGCTGGCAGGGCCAAAATACCTAGCGCCAGTGCTTTCCGAAGTTCCAAAATCTTGCCTTTCAAATTCGAAGCGGCAAACACAACTCCAGGTCCTCACTTGTGTGGGACAGTCCTGGCACCAGGGGTTTCGATCAACTCTGACAAAGAAACCCAGCAACTCATGGATTTATTTTTTTTCTCGTTTTCACTTATTGATGAGGTTAAGTGGGGCCCGCTTTCCTCCCGCCACCCCTTTAACTTCCCCCAAGTGAAAGGAAGAGGGGGTAAAACACACATACACACACACACACACCCATCAAGTCAAGGCACTGGAGGAAACTGGATTCAGACTTGGAATGGCTGGACAGGAATGGAAGCAGGGGGCTGTTCACAATAACCATGTCACTTCCCAGCTGGGCCAGAGAAAATGTTTCTATGCCCAAAAAACCACAGCAGGTAGATGATGGCTTAGCAAAAAAACAACAACAGGAGGAGGAGGAGGAAGGACCCGGGGCTCTCCACCAAAGGAACGTCACGCCAAATAAATAAGCATCTGACCACCAGAAGAAACAACCCCCCGTACCCGGCGTGACATCAAAACGCCAATCCAGTCCTGGCGCATGAAGGTCGGTCCAGAGGTCCACCAAACTCCCAATACTGAAAGGCGTAACAAGAGGAAGCCATTACGGACGGCTTCAAACACTGTTCACTCGCTGCCAGTCTTCTGCAGCCCTCACTGGTGAATAGGGACAGTCCTTGTGTAAACAGAGCAGAGCTCATTGGTCTCTTTTGTCTTGGGGGTCAGGGGCTGCATGCCAGACCCCCTGTCTAGTCGGGGTGGGCAGCGTCCCTGCCACAGGCCTGGGATTTCATAGGTCGTCCACCCAGGGGCAGGAACTCAGCTATCAGCAGGAATAACGAGTATGTCAGCCTGTCGTCGCAGGAGAAACCGAGATACGTCCATCCTTTCTGCGATGGCCCGCCCCAGTACTGCTGTCCAGAGGCCACCAGAGTCACAGGCTCGTGCCGGCTTTGGGGACTGTGGGCTGCTGGGCTTTGCGTCCGCCTTGCTCCAAGAAGGCAAGGAGCCAAGGATGGGCCAAGATCTGCTCCAGGGAAGGCCGGTTCTCTGGGGCCAGCGAGAGGCACCACTCAATCAGGTGACGGCAGTCTGTCAAAGCAGGAAAGAACCATTGTTATTACACCGCCTAATAGGAACACACAGGAAGTTGCACGGAGTTAAGGCATTGCTCAGGAAAGCTCAACTCTCCCTACACCGGGGGTTCCTAACCTGTTTCCACAGCCACCAGGGACCACTTGGAAACTGCTGAGGGTCTTGGCACACCATTTGATGGTTTTTCTGCCTGCTGTAGTAGTTGTGATGTGCTTTGCGTTTTTATGGCTTTTTCATTTCTTAGATATTGTAGTACTGTATCGGAACAGCATCAAACACAACATAAGAAACAAAAGAAGCAATACATACTTCGAGAAAATATAAACATTGAATGTGGTCCCACTGCAAATCACCTGAATGAAGCTCGCGGACCACAGTTTTTGAACCCGTGGGCCAGTGTTCGAAATTAGCCAGGCGTATTTTGCACCTGGCTATTGGCCACTTGCGACCAAGTGAAGGTGCCCTGGCCCCAGGACAGTGCCTGACATCTCCACCGTCTGGAGGTGCACGCCTGGGGGTCATTAGATCCTGACTGTTTCCGCACACTAGTAACACATCCTGTAGAATCCTGTCCGTTATATTTTATCGGCACAATTGGAATGAATTTGGAGGAACCAAAATGCTTTCCCTGTGCAGCCCAAGAAGGGGCAGCGAACGACGTTATAGTTAATTGCTGTAGCTCATCTTCAATTAACCCATCCCACTGCCCTGCTCACACAGATGTGAAGTATATTGTTACGTTATGAATGGTCCGTGTCACCATTAAGAAAAAGAGGTAGGAATAGGCCAGTATATATGTGGACTGTCCCTGGATCAAGTGACTTTTCTTGTTTAAAGTTCTCAAAGTTCTTAACCTGTAGCTCAAGGTTGCCATCTGAACTAGCCAGATGTTTAACTGATTAATCACAGTCACTCCCATCCTTTGAAATATAAGACTTTAGAGCCATCATGCCCAAAAATGGCAGCCAGACATTCTGCTTTGGTGACTGTTATTCTTGGTTTAAGGAGCCATTTGGTGCCTAAGCTTAGATATCTGAGTTTCTAACACTGCCTGTGGCCTAACTCTGGCTGCAGGCAGCTTTCCAGAACTTCAGGAAGGATCCTTTCCCACAACACTCTACCTGGAGATTGAATCTGGGGCCTTCTGCCAGTGAGCTACAGCCCTTCCTCATATCATCAAATAAAAGAATTGCAGGAATGGCCCACGAGGTTCATCTAAGTCCAGTGTTCCCCATACTTGGGTCTCCAGCAGTTTTGGACTACAATTCCTATCATCCCTGACCATTGGGCTGCACTAGCTAGGAATGATGGGAGTTGTAAGGTAAAGGTAAAGGGACTCCTGACCATTAGGTCCAGTCGTGGCTGACTCTGGGGTTGCGGAGCTCATCTCGCTTCATTGGCCGAGGGAGCCGGCGTACAGCTTCCGGGTCATGTGGCCAGCATGACTAAGCCGCTTCTGGCGAACCAGAGCAGTGCACGGAAATGCCGTTTACCTTCCCGTCGGAGCAGTACCTATTTATCTACTTGCACTTTGACGTGTTTTTTAACTGCTAGGTTGGCAGGAGCTGGGACCGAGCAACGGGAGCTCACCCCGTCGCGGGGATTCAAACTGCCAACCTTCTGATTGGCAAGTCCTAGGTTCTGTGGTTTAACCCACAGCACCACCCGCGTCCCGATGGGAGTTGTAGTGGGGCTCAAACCCATGACTCTGAGATTAACAGTCTCATGATCTGCCGACTTGAGTTATGTTATCCCTGTCTTGCAAAGCACTTTGTGCCTTGTACCTCATTAAGAACTTATCCCAAAATGCCTGACAATTAGTCCTATTTTAAGAGATAAGAATAGGAGTCAGAAGATTATTAGTTTCCCTAAGGGTATTCAGGATATTATTTACAGTAGAGCACAGTCTATTCAATTCAACAATGCTCATTTCAACTGAACGAAGCAGGAAGTGCTATGCAGATGGAGCAGACTTCAATCAGCTTTTACGAGGTAGGCCAATCCGCCCAAGGGTAGTATCCTGTCACATGAGCCTACCAACTCTCCATAGACCAAACCACTGTGGCACTCCAGGGCTCAGTGACAAATTAAGTACAAAGGAGTTGCCAAATTCAAGAAGCATACATTAAGAATTCTTAAGGAACCCAGGGGTGAAATTGCTGGTCTAACAAAAATAAGCATCTTGACTGGAAAAAAAGAAAGAAAAAGAAAACTTGTCCTATAGATCAGGGGCCAGCAAACTTTTTCAGGAGGGGTGCAGAGCTGCTGGCTGCTGCCGCTTCTCTCGCTCAGCTCATGGCCATACGCAGCCGCCTCAGCGGGAAGGAAGGGGCGTCGCTCAGAGGCGTCTGCGGTTTTGGATTGGCTGCAGGAACTTCCTACAGCCAATCCAGTGCTGCGGAAGTCAGCCACCGCACAGGTTTAGGGACTGACTGATCGGGCGGCAGGGTCCACGGGCTGGATTTACGAGCCCGGTGGGCTGCATCCAACCCCCGGGCCGTAGTTTGGCGACCCCTGCTAAAGAGAGTTCACAGAATGTCAAAGTTAATTAGCCTAACATCTATCTCAAGGTAAACTTGCAAATATCCACTGGCCTGGGTCTAGGACAGCGTCCGTACCTGAGGATACCCTGCAGTGGTAGTGGAGTTTCCCAAGGAGGATATCTTCATCGCGCTCGAAAGGGATGTCCCCGCACACCATGTCATAGAGCAGCACTCCCAAGGACCACACAGTCGCAGACACGCCATGGTACCGGTGGTATTTTATCCACTCAGGAGGGCTGTATACCCGGGTGCCTGTAAGAATGGAAAGGAGCCGGTGAAAACGTACCTGGAGAGGCGCCAAAGGAAAAAGAGCTACCAAATCCGTCCCAGGTTGCCCCTTCCTCACCCATGCTGAGCAGGACCACCACCACTGCCTAAATTTCAAGAACCAGATATGAAATGTTTGTGTTATTTATTAAATCTATATCCCACAATTTCTTCCCAAAGAAGCCTAGGGCAGCAGGTTCCCCCATATATGAGACTTCCATGATGAATTGGCACTGGCGTACTGCTGCTCCAGCCTCAGTCTCCCGTCCTCCCATCTGTAAAATGGGGTGTTTTCTCCACAGTCTTATTTACTTAAAAGCATTTTTATGCTTACAAAGCACCAATAATAAGAATTTTTTGCAACGTAAAAGGCAAGACACAAGCAGAATGAGAGATCGGAAGAGAGGGCTTTTTGAGGGGATAAGTGAAATTGCGGGTCGTGTCTCAGAATAAAAACCCACTGAAATTAACAGACAGGGTCTCACTTATTTCAGCAGATCCACTCTGAGTTGGAAACATCCTCAAGATTATAAATGATCCTCCATAAATAAACAAATGCCCCGAGAGAGAATTGATTTCTGTGCAACAACATTCCATCGCACAAACCTTTACCTGCATTTTGAGGTATTGCAACGTGAAATCAGGTTTACAGGCCAGTGACATCTAGGCCAATGACCTTAGGGCGCACACACAAGAGAACACCAATACAGATGAGGCAATCTGGAGCAACTGCGCATACAAACATTACCAGCTAACAATTACCACTGACCAACTGGAATTTCTTCTCCGTGTAAACACTGGGGGGGGGGGGGGGGGTGAGAGCGTAAACCAGGATGGCTACACTGAATTAAGGACTAACTCATCCAACGTGACAGGCAATAAGAGTGTACACCTTCAGGCCAAAAATTAAGCTGCCGCAAGACTTTATTTTGCAACCTGTGTTTATCCAAAAGATGCAACAATGGCAACAATTCTCAGCAAGAAAAAGGCCGGTCAACCTATGAACAGAGCAGACCGTTTAGGCCTTTAGCATACTTTACAAATGCTCAGAAGACAACTCCCAGATCTATACTTTGTGCCCCCCCTCTTTGGTCAAATACAAAAAGCACAATCCAAAGCCTCTGATTTTACATTGGCAATGGCCCATAATGTGCTTTGCTATGTGGAAACCGGACGCGGGGACACACTGAATTGCTCAAACCTCCACATAACAACTTCCTGTACCTCTCATAGGGAGACTGCAGCACATTTTCAGACAGTTCCTCCGACACTGGGGTGGGGAGGAAATATTTGTTCCCACCAACGGCCATATTCCTCAGGGCCGCACTCTTGTCTGTGAGAGAAAGACGAAGCTAGCAGTGGACGGGACTGTCCCCTTCCACTCTTCCTTCCACCCCTCTGCTGTCTCTCTTTCTGACATCTCCTCACCTCACTCTCCTTCCCAGAAGCTGCTAGGAGGAAGAGACAATCAGCTGTTGCCGGAAGTCTGAACTATGGTTCAGATTTAGGCCAAAGTCTGCAAAAAATATGGCTGAGGTTGACCAACACTGATTTCTCTTCCTAGCTTGTTTCCTTCCTGGGTGCTTCTCTGCAAAACCAAAAAAACCTGCCACCTTTTGCACCAGGACCACTCAATCCCATGCAGCCGTCAACCTGGTGCCCACCAGATGTTTTGAACCACACTTAAAAAAACACTTTATTTAAGGTAGATAAGGACAAGATGAAATTATACAACTGAATATAAATATAGATGGGAAACGGCTATGTATTGTGAGTACTTATCTACTTTTAAAAAATTTCACCTATGATCCTTCTCTTTTACTTCTTTATTTTTTCTTTGTTCTTTGTTCTTTTTTTCTTTTTTCTGATATCTTATCTTTCACTTCACTCCTTTATTGTGAATAGCATTTTATAGAGGTATAAATAACTGTAAATATTAAAAGAGACAAAATACTCTCTAATTTTTTCCCCTTGGTTTATGTATTTTCTTTTTCTTTTGTATTTTCTTTCTGTAAATATGTATATTTTCTTATTTGTACTCTATACACACACACATACATACATACATACATACATATATATATAAAAGAACCACAAGCCCAAAGGTTGGCAACAGTTTGCTGACACCGACAACAGTGTAGCTGCTGTCGAATCTTTCGGCCCTCCCTGGAGATGTCGGAACTTGAACCCAGGACCCTTTTGCAAGCAAAGCGTGTGTGCCCTGTCGCCGAGTGGTGGTCTCTGGCATTCTCTCTCTCACACACACACTCACCATCAAAATCTGTATAGGGAGCATCCCGAAGCAACGCCCCCGAGCCAAAGTCTATGAGCTTTAGGTCTCCCTGCAGGAGGTCAACCAGAATGTTCTCGTCCTTGATGTCTCGGTGCAAAACACCGCAGAGGTGGCAGTGGCGCACGGCCTCCACCACTTGCCGGAAGTAGCCGGCGGCAAGGCTTTCAGGGAGCGGACCCCTGTCGGTGATGACGTCAAACAGGTCCTGGGAGACAAGGGGGCGCTCCATCACGATGAAGTACGCGTCAGGCTGCTCAAACCAATCCAGGAGGCGGATGACACCTCGGCAGCCCGAGGAAGACACCTTCTTCAGCAGTACCACTTCCAGCGGAACCAGGGTGCCGTTCTGGAGAAGGAAGGAAGGAAGGAAGGAAGGAAGGAAGGAAAGAGAGAGAAAGGGAGACAGGCATGAGAGCAACCTCTGGCACCGCCGCTCAATGAGTCAGGCGGCCTCAATGGGAAGAGAAATGGCGCAAGAGAGCAGCAACTCACCATGTGCTGGAATTGCAAGACTCTGTCTTTGGCGACATATTTGATGGCCACCTGCAAAAGGAGGGAAGGAGAAGGCTGTTAGGAGGCAAAGCCTACTGCAGAATTCACAGCACTGTTTTGGATCCACCTTTAGCACGAACCCCATTTCACCATGCAGGGAGATAAGCATGGCTGTTGTGACCTGTCTCGGATCAGGCTGCAAGCCTGGGGGAAGTGCCAAGTTTTCCCCCCTAAACTGATTTTTGAATTCTGAATTTATTGTTATTCACGTTTTATACTGTATTTTATGCTGCTTTTGTTGCATCAATTAAGTGTTTTAAATTTGTTGTTAGCTGCCCTGAGCCCGGTTTTCTGAACCGGGAAGGGCAGGGTATAAATAATTTATTATTAATTATTATTATTATTATTATTATTATTATGACGTGGCATTCTTGGGCAACTGCCAGGGGTTCGGCACCAACACCTGCCTTGGGCTCCCTTCAGATTTGTTTACAGTGGTACCTCGGGTTAAGTACTTAATTCATTCCGGAGGTCCGTTCTTAACCTGAAACTGTTCTTAACCTGAAGCACCACTTTAGCTAATGGGGCCTCCCCCGGCGCTGCGCAATTTCTGTTCTCATCCTGAAGCAAAGTTCTTAACCTGAGGTACTATTTCTGGGTTAGCGGAGTCTGTAACCTGAAGTGTATGTAACCCGAGGTACCACTGTATTTCTTTATTTCCAACTCGGTGCTCCAAGCAGCACTGGGCAGCCAAGCCCAGCTGCCATTTCCCCACGATACCCCAGAGAGGAATGATTTATATGGCAGCCAGACCCAGCTGCCAGCCATGCTGCCACCAGGGGGCGCTTCACTCAGGACCCCATTCAAACTTGAAGCCAGCCCTGCTGCAACCCAGATCCAGCAACTTTGCACAAAGGAAAGGCATCTTCCGCAAGCTATGCAAGGATTCCAAACCATGGCAGGTTGCTGAAGCTTCAAGTTTATATATAATCAAGTTTATCAAAGAGGCCTGCTTGGTACCTGTCTAATGGAGAGTTTCTCACAAATATTTTAACGGCATGCAAACCAGAATTTCAGCAAACTGAAATGCCTAAATTGAACAATGTGGTATTTTCTCATGGAGTTGTTGCATTTCTTTACTGAGCCTTACCAAAGGCTCTACAGAGAAAGGATTGGTTATTCTTCAATTTCAGCACATGTCATCTTAAGCTTGAGATTGCTCTAACAGAAATACCCCTTATAATGTAAGATTCTGAAGGAAAGAGTGTACCACATTACTTGTTTCAATGCTCTTGTTAGAAATAAGTAAGGTCTTAATGTCTCCTTGCTGGAAAAGTATACTGCCCCTCCCTACCCCCATCCCTTAGCAATAGTGAGAACTATTTGTTGGAAATAGTGGATTTTCTATTTATGGCTGCAAATGTACAGCCAGAGGGGTTGGGGTTTTTGTAAAAAAAAAAATTCTTAACACCTGAATTTACTTGACCGAGAGCTCTTAAAAGTGTAGATCCAAGTTTCCCAGACTTGGGTGTCCAGCTGCTTTCGGACTACAACTTCCATCATCCCTAGCTAACAGGACCAATAAGGGTTGATGGGAATTGTAGTCCAAAAACAGCTGGCGACCCAAATTTGGGAAACACCGGTGTAGTAGCCATTCTGTCCCTTTGGGAATAAGAATACCTTTAAAACCCCACAATGGAGCTACACTCCCTTCCAAAGAGAAAGCCACCGCAATTTCTCTTCTCAGGGCTTGTTTTATTCAAGCTTCAAAATAGCATACTGCCCCTCGCCTCAGTATCCAGTCCTAATGCTTTTGACTCTGCACCCCCAAGAAGTTTTTGAAAAAATACAGAACCAGGGAATTTCCACACCTTCCCAACCCCCCCCTTCAGAACACCCAGGATTTTGCCCTCCGACGACAGTGACTTAACACACCTGTAAGTCACACACAACCAATGCAACATGCATACATTTTGTAACTCAAGCACAGCCAATAGCAGATAAACAGGTGTGCATCATTATTTGCTGCAGCTGTGTATTATTAAACTACTACCGCTGCATTGATTTCCAAGTTCAGAACTCAGCATAGCCCTGCATGGCTACTGCACATATATTAAACAGCAGTGATGCCTTCCTCGTCACGGGATGACTGTTGCTTGTGCTCTCTCTCTCCTTCCTTAATAATTATTACCAGGAAACCAGACTGATGAGCCACTGTGTGCTCCAAGCGCCTGAAGTGGAGCCAAAGGCTTAGCAAGCAGCACAGAGCATAGCGAGGAGTCCAGGCACATCACTCATCCAGGACACTAACACACCCTCTGAGAGGCAGAACAGGTTGGAGAAAGGGAAACCCAGAAGATAACCTGGGATTCAAAGCAGCCGGCCCACATGGTGTAGCCCCGAATTGGAGCAAGACTCCCGCCTCCCGCTCCCCTTTTGTTCGCTGCTGGCTTCTCTTTCTTCTCTCTCTCGCGGATCATTAATTCCACTCCAGCCCCCAGAATCGCACAACCCTAATACAGTGGTACCTCGGGTTACATACGCTTCAGGTTTCAGACTCTGATAACCCAGAAATAGTACCTCGGGTTAAGAACTTTGCTTCAGGATGAGAACAGAAATCGCGCGGTGGCAGCAGGAGGCCCCATTAGCTAAAGTGGTGCTTCAGGTTAAGAACAGTTTCAGGTTAAGAACGGACCTCCGGAACGAATTAAGTACTTAACCCGAGGTACCACTGTATACCATTTATTTCCATCTCTCCTAAAAGCCACCGGTCGACTCCTGGTGGTGCATTTGGTCATTTCAGTGCATGTGTAGATATACGTATTATGTATATTTACGTGTGTGTTTGTGTGTGTGTCTCTATAATGTACATAATACGTGTATCTACACATGCACGCGCGACTGATATATAGAGAGACAGAGAAAAGACGCCGATCGGTCACTCACCGGGAGAGAATCGCTGAGCCGGGTCCCCGCGTAGACGGTGCCGAAACCGCCGCTCCCAATCAACGCTCCCAAGCGGTAGCGCGTCTCCAAGGTCGCCTTCCCTGCGGGGGGTGGAGAAAAAGAAAGCAGCGCATCAGCGTAGCGAGTTGTGCCGGGACCCGCCCAGCCAGCCAGACACCCACACCGGCTGCGGTTTGCTTGCAAACAACAACAACGAAAACCACCACGCTCGCTCCATTCACAAAAAATCGCCCCACGTGCTCCTTGTTGTTACCCGCGGAGCGAGGCTCCTCTTCGGCGGCATCGGCGGCCGGCGGCCCTTCGGGACCCTGGTGGCAAATGGGGCCTTGAGCCAAGAGCATGGCCTGGTCAGTCGGTCACTCTCCGGCCAATATTGCCTCGCGTGCGCTTGTGTGTATGTGTGTGGCCGCTCCTCCCCCACCGCGTGCGCCTCGGAATTCCTTCGCTTTTACGAACGTTCCAACTCCACGCCGACCTTGGCCAATGGCGGGGCGAGCTGGAGGAAGCCGCGAAAAAGCCGAGCCAATCAGAAGAGGCGTGTGGGGGGGTAAAAGGAGGAGTTCTTTTCGGCCGCCGACAGGGCGAGGCTTTGAAACCGTCGAGGGAGAAGCGCGCACGGCAATGAAAACGGGGCGGGGTGCGCAGCAGGCAGGAGTCCTTTAAACGAATTGGAAAGGCAACGGCAGCCAATCGAGGAGAGGCGCGCGAGGACCCTTTACGCTTCTCCTCGCCCCCGCCGCTTGTTGACCCACGTGCGATATACTATTTTAAAGTTGGCGCTTGCAAAGTCCGCTAGCAAATGCTCTGCATCGACGCGCTCCCCGAACCCCACCCCGCATTTTCGCTGCCTGAGCCCAGCTCTTGGTAGCTTCGGGAGCTCTCCTGTCCTGGACATCAAACGCCATCGCTCAATCAGCCCTCTTTCGTCTTTCCGAAGTGTGGGCTGAGTTGCAACCAGCAACGGCTGTGAAGTAGGAGAAAAAGGTGGGGAAACCTTTCCTCGCCCTCCGCCTCCACTGATTCACGGGGCGAGAGGGACACTCTGCTCGCCTTCCAACTCTTTAATTAAATAGCAAGTGCCCCCATTGCTTCCAGTGTCCCACCCACCCACTTAAAAAAAATACCTGCAGTCTTAAAATACAGATTTGCTCCCCCCCACTCCACTAGATTTGCTTGACCAGAGACCCTGAGTGTCCAGCAGAAGGCATAGAGTTTCTCCTGGCCATGGTGGTACAAGTTTGTTTATTATTCATTTATTAAATGTCTATACTGCTGTTCATTTGAGGATCACAAGACAGTTTACAATATAAAAACACAAATATAAATACCGTAAAGGTAAATGGTAAAGGGACCCCTGAACGTTAGGTCCAGTCGCAAATAACTCTGGGGTTGCGGCGCTCATCTCGCTTTACTGGCTGAGGGAACCAGTGTTCAGTTTCTGGGTTATGTGGCCAGCATGACTAAGCCGCTTCTGGCGAACCAGAGCAGTGCACTGAAACTACATTTACCTTCCCACTGGAGTGGTACCTATTTATCTACTTGCACTTTGCCGTGCTTTCAAACTGCTAGGTGGGCAGGAGCTGGGACCGAGCAACGGGAGCTCACCCCGTCGCAGGGATTTGAACCGCTGACCTTCTGATCGGCAAGCCCTAGGCTCAGTGGTTTAGACCACAGCGCCACCCTCGTCCCTATAAATACCATAGTGTCAAACAAAATCAATAACCCACACACAGTTTAAAAGACAATGGATTGATAGCCCCAGGCCTGGTTATAGAGAAACGTCTTTGCCTGTAATGAAGGCATCCAGTGAGCCTCCCAGGGGAGAGCATTCCACAAGTGGGGAGCCACCGCAGAAAAGTCCCAGTCTTGTGTTGCCTCCCTCCAGGCCTCTCATGAAGGGGGCGCATGAAGAAGAGCCTCAAATGATAAGCACAGGGTCAGTTCAAACCTCAAGAACTGGGAAAGGCGGCCCTAGAGGTATTGCAGTCTTGTTGCGGTTCGTGGGACCTTTCCTGTTCTGCACAGCTCTCCCTAATAAGGAGCACAGCAGCGCTCTCTCAAGGTCTGGACCCAACTACCTTAGCTGACCCAAAGTATTTCCTGCCACAAATTCAGACCAGCCGCTCAGCCATTCAGAACATATGTCAACAAAGACAAAAACTGCTGTTTTGCAAACCCACGGCACTAGCCAATGCACCCGCTTCTATGACACCACTTTTGCATTCTGGAAATGGAAGTGAAAATGCCCTGGCGTGTAACACACTCTTGGCTGCCTAGGTCAAAAGTTAGCCAAAACATATCACCAGCGGCCAGCCTCCAATGCTATAATAAAGAAACCCAGGCTTTGTATTTAGCTACATATATCATTGCATAGCAGGGGTTCGCCACATCTTCCTTTTACTATTATAGGATCGGCCTCAATGCATAACTGCCACCAGTGCACGGACTTGGGGCTGATCAATCCGAGCACACGTTGCGTATTCTCAGCCATAAATCCTTTCCTCTTTCAAGTAGGGCGTGAGCCAGCTACGGAAATGACTAACAACAACAACCCCATTGACTCAATAAAGCAAGGAGTACGTTGCAGCCGAGCAGATACCCCCAAATCAGTGTAAATCATCCAGCGACACACCAGGTGACCACATCACCTTTTCCATCGCAGCAGAACAAGTTTCACTTTCCCGCAAAGGCGGGCTTCCAAATGATAAGCCAAGCCTTGTCATATCTATCTAAGCTCCTTTGGAATGCCAGAAATGTCCCTGGAGACAGGGAGGAATAGCCACAAACGCTTGCCCACGTCACAGAGCACAGCAGCAAGGCGATGTTTGCTCAGCCCCAAGAGAGGGCTAGTCTGTGGGTTTGGTGATGGGAGGGGGCGCCTTGACGGGACAGGAGTTTGCCGCACCAGATTCCCAGGAAACATGCCATTTCCCGCCTGCTGGACAGAAAAACAGGCACCTTTGTTGTTTTGTGTACCTTTGTGGGAGACAACACAAGCACAGCCACGTGGGATAAAGCTGCGAGGCCAAAGTCCTAAAGCATCATTCCAAAAATAAATCACTGGGAACGGCCCAGAGGGATGCAAAATACGACACACACTAGTGTGTTTCTTCCTCATGGGCAAGCAGTCATTGAGCAGAAGAGGAAAGGATCATGCCAATGTATTTCCCCCCCCCCCTCTCAGTTACGCTAAAGGTAGCTCAGATTTTCAGTCATCTCCCTGTGTCAATAAAACAAAGGAGAACCCCATTTACTATAGGTAAAGGGGCTGGGGGTGTCACACAGGCCTGGCCCTACCATTAGGCAGAGTGAGGTAACTCCCTCAGGCAGCAGAAAGTCTTGTGGGGGGAGTGTCCCCCTAAGAAAGCCTCAGGGAAGGTGGATGGTGTTGTCCGGGGACATGTGCTGAGTTGGCCAGCCTGTCTGTGTGTGGGGGGTGTGTGGGTGTGGGTGTGCCATGTCCCTTGCCTCAGGCAGCAAAGTGTCTTGGGCCGGCCCTGTTATTGCATGTGCAGCTGAGTGACGGAAAAGGCAGAGAGCTGAGAAAGGCCTCCTTTAAACCTTGCCTCTGCTACGAACTCACCGATGCAGATAACATTACTGGCCTATCTTACAGGGTCGTTGTAACAATAAAGGAGGCCATTATGTGAAATACGTTGAAAGAGCAGCAATGGAGAAGAGGTCAATTATTTTCAAGGGTGACACTCTTTCTGGTCAGCAAAGCCTGCGGACCCAGCCAGCAGACTGCTTATTCTTTTTTTTTAAACAGCTGTTGTGACACAAAGGAGTCCACTCTGGGATGGTTTCAAGGCCATGTGCAGAAAACAAGCCAAGATTCTTCTCTCCCTCCCCCCCCCCTCAACTCAGTGGACACCAATGGGTGTTTAATTTGCGTACACCTTTATCTCCCACATTTCCTGCAGAGAAACTCAAAGGCCACCTTGCATGGCTTAGTCCCTCACCTCCATCTTTCCCTCTCAGCAACACCAGTCTTCTAAAAAGTAGGTTAGGCAGAGCAACGGTGACTGGTTCACAGTCACCCAGTGAGTGTCACGCCGAACTGGTTTGCCAGGGGTGGGGAACCTGTTGCCTTTTGGATGCTGTTCAACTACTGCCAGTCCTAACCAGTATAGCTAAGGGTTTTGTGGACGGTGGGAGTTGCAAGTCCAACGGTGAGCAACAGGTGGGGGGGGGAATGAAGATTTAAACGCAGCAGCAAAGGAACGCAGAAAACCAGCCGCCGCCTGCAGAGGTCAGCACTGAGCGGCAACTCGGCTGCTCCCCTCGTCGCACTTGGCAACAGGCAACCGAATGGAAATCTCCCGGAGAAGAGTTTCTCAAGAGCCGCGCGCCCCCTCCCACAGGCCAAGGAAATAACCGCTCCAACTTCTGCAAATGTACGACACACTGACAGAATCATAGAAGCTGGAAGGGGCCACCGGGGTCATCCATCCCAACCCCCTGCAACGCGGGAATCTTTTAGCCCAAGATTTGGCTTCCATCGTTAATTCGCATTCATAGCAAGCGGATCAAAGAAAAGGAGCGGAGGAGAAGCGGAAATTCACGGCCCCGCGAGCGGCTTTAAAGCACTTGGCGCGGGGACGCGTCGTCGCTCCACGGATCCCCAGCGCTGACTAAAAGCAATCTGATCGCAGACTCGTGTCAACGATCCGGCCACGCACTGCAGCCTCCGATCAGAGAGGGGATGTCACCTTCCGCGGGACGGCTATTCATTCGATCTCCCTGTCGCTCATTCGGAGGAGCGCAAGGAGTTAGGGAACCTCTCGTAGAAAACTCTCAGCAAATTAAGTTTGCACGAGGCTGCGAGAATTAAACCGATAATGCAAAGCCAATATAAGCTTGTGCAGCTAAGAAGTATCCCCCCCTTTTTTATTTTGGTGGGCTCTCAGAAGTTTTGACACCGGGCAGCAGGAAGCCCGTTGCCCCCCCCCCCCGATGGGCAGCGTGAGGATCCCCAGAGGGCAAAGACGAGTCAGACCCCATTGCAAGCAGAGGGATCCACTCTGACCCCGACTCTTATCAAGCCGCGGTGGGTCCTTGCAGACCTCGGAGGCGGCGCCCTCTCGCAGCTTCCGCGCGTCCGCCCCAGTCTCCCCCGAATAGCGCCTCCGCCGCGGCCGCGGAGCAACTCACCCTGCGCCGGCTCGTCTTTGGGGAACGCCGCCGAGCTGAGCATGCTGCAGCGGTGCACGTTGGGAGGGTAAAGCACCTGCACCGAGGACATCGCGGCCACGACTCGGGCCAAGCCAGGGAAAAGTTGCGAAGAAGTTGCAGCAGAAGCGCAGCTCCGACGACACCGGAGCCGCAACCTGAATCCCGGGGGAAGCCTCTCGGGGTTGGAGACGGGCGGAGAGCCACGCCCACCGCGGCCAAGCCACGCCCCTCCCCTCTGATGCAGCCACGCCCCATTCTCCTCCCACTCCCGAGCTCCGCCCTGCTGGGCGGGCTTGGCCAGGCTATTGGTCGCTCTGGCTGTCAGCAACGTGAGACGGGCAGGCTGCGCGCTTCGCTTGCAAGCACTGTCAGAGGCATCTGCGCTGGTGGAAGCGGATTCTTCAAAAAGTAGCAGCAGCCTCGATCGCACGTGGAAACGGCGCAAAAGAATATCTCGCCTGCCAGAGTTCGCCAAACACGACTTAAAAATAAGACCCTTCTGGCACTTAAGAAACTCAACTTTATGATGGGTTAAGCCGACCCGGATAGACTTCATCAGTTGCGTGAAATAAAATCCCGGACTAATGACTCCTGAGAGGCAGCGTGGTGTAGTGGTTAGAGCAGAGGTCAGCAAACTTTTTTCAGCAGGGGATTGGTCCACCGTCCCGCATACTATGTGGTGGGCCAGACTATATTTTGAAAAGAAAAAAAAAGAACGAATTCCTATGCCCCACAAATAACCCTGAGATGCATTTTAAATAAAAGGACACCTTCTACTCATGTAAAAACACGCTGATTCCTGGACCGTCCGCGGGCTGGATTGAGAAGGCAATTGGGCCACATCCAGCCCCCAGGCCTTAGGTTGCCTACCCCTGGGTTAGAGTGTCAGGCTAGGAACTGGGAGACCAGGGTTTGAATCCCTTTTCAGAGGCAAAGATCGTTGGGTGGACTTGGGCCAGTCTTGCTCTCTCAGCTTAACCACCTCATTAAAAATAATTTTTAAAAATACTGTGAAAATAAGAAACCATGGCTGGTTTCTGCTGGCATCCAAGACTGGCCATGGGTGAAGCAAGAACCTTGTAATACTATAAGCCCCTCCATCAGAGACTCAGGTTGTATATATATATGTGCAAATAAACCATATATCATAATGACACCACCGTCTCCAGTGTGCCACATTTCCAAAGGAAACACAAACCCTGGACCCCTGGAATTCCACACCACTTTGGAATTGGGGTGGTGAGTGACAATATTTAACCAGTACTAGGACTCAGTTCTAATACTGCAAGTATTGCCAATTAGCTGTGTCATCCTTAGGAAAATTATAAGTATGCTTCTGTTCCGGCTGGTCATTACAAGAAACCTATAACCAAGAAGCACTGCCTTCTTTTTCCTCCTCACTCCCAATCCCTTTTCCTTTTGTGTTATCGCTGACCTTGCTGGGGTGGGGCGGCGGCTAAAGAGTGAGCTAAAAATGCTGATAGCAGTGAATCAGAGCGCAAAGCACTTTGCTCACCTTATTGGGCTGCTTGCCATCACAGCAGGTTTGTGAAGTAGGAAAGGGCTTGCCCATGGCTACCCAGCAGACAGAACTTATTGGTGGTGGCCCCACAGTTAAAGCCTGATCATCTACAGTGGGGGGGGGGAGTATTTGATCCCCTGCTAAATTTGCCCGTTTGCCCTCTGACGAAGAAATGACCAGTCCATAATTTTAATGGTAGGTTTATTGTAGCTGTGAGAGACAGAATAACAACAGGCAAACAGGCAAATTTAGCAGGGGATCAAATACTTCCCCCCCCCTCACTGTACTAACTAGAGACATTGTAAATCTTTCCTATCATAACTGGATCCTGATGAGTAAGAATAAACTGTTCATTGTGCATTAGGCATTTTTATATTGATTATTTAACAACAACAACAACATTTATTAATTGCTTCTCATGAGGCACCTCAAAGCAATTTACAATACGAAGGAAGCATATATAAAACAGCTGCCTATATAAAAACAGTGAAAACAATTGTGTATCTAACATTATTCTATGTTCTATGGTTTTATTAAATAATAATAATATTATTATTTATATTATTTATTTAAAAGCAACAATGAGTACATATAAAACAATTAAAACAACAACAATTTGGTATACAGTTTGGTATACAGTGGTACCTCGGGTTACATACACTTCAGGTTACATACGCTTCAGGTTACAGACTCCGCTAACCCAGAAATAGTGCTTCAGGTTAAGAACTTTGCTTCAGGATGAGAACAGAAATCGCGCGGCAGTGGCGTGGCAGCAGCGGGAGGCCCCGTTAGCTAAAGTGGTGTTTCAGGTTAAGAACAGTTTCAGGTTAAGAACGGACCTCCAGAACGAATTAAGTACTTAACCCAAGGTACCACTGTATTATATTATTAAAGGGAAATTATAGTTTATATAATTAGCTTTCCCAACATGAGCTTCCAAAGTGGACTGGACTACAAATCAAACACACACGCATACAGAGGACCACATTATAAATTGTATAGGTACCCCACAAGCCCTCATAATAGACGGTTAATACAATATGGTTAATCATTACGCATTATGAAGCAGCTCCCTGATGTCATGCTAGCAGAGCAAAGCAGCAGTTAAGGCCCTGTTTACTGAGCTATAACCAGAGCTACTCACTATCACATGGCAACCGCGAAGGGCTCTCAGTGCGTCTAACCTGCTGGGCCGGAGCAAACTGTCCATTCTCTTTCCTTATGGCAGCATGTGATGTTCTTTAACTAGAACTCTGCTGCCCTTGGGCCAGCAATTGACTTTGGATAAAGCAAATTGCATTATTTTCCACAAGGATTTGCTTTCTCCGGGATCTTGCCTACTGCACTAACTGTAGTTAGATGCTCGAGAGAAGGGTGTAATATCCGTATGGTTATGCCTACTCCTCTTCTCTAAGTGATGAGAAGTTCCAGGTTCGCAGCACTTACCTGGGCTTGGTTTCCTACAAAAGGAGGTCGCAGGAGGCTTATTGGCATTTTGCTATATTTGCATTAATTTACAGAGATACGGGTTGAGCATAGATGGAGGCACAGTTTATATTGCTTAGCAACTGGCTATGAGTCCTTAACAAAAGCAGGACCTCCATGTCTGTCTTATAAGCCTTATAAACATTGCCTCCGCAGTTTGCTTTCTAACTTTCTTTATAGCTGTCCAATTGGTTTGCTTTCGAAAGCTAAGAGTCCAGCCCCAGCTGGGGGGTGGGGGGGGAGAGAGAGCATGAGCGTGAAAATGAACTAGAAGTCATTCAAACTTCTACACCAGTATGAATTTAATTCATAATTTGCTCACTTGGCAATTATGATTACCACTTTCAGGTGTAATTTACAGATTTTTTGACTAGTTCCGTGAACTTCATTCAGCCAAACTAGCTCATTCCAAGCACTGTGCATGTCCCACACCTTTCTGCTGAAATCCTGTAACTTTTTTGTACCACAAACACTGAGGTCGCAGGTTTGATCCCTTTATGGAATGGCTGAATATTCCTGCACTGCAGGGGGTTGGACTAGATGATCCTCAGGGTCCCTTCCAACTCTATAATTCTATGATTCTGTGAAATGTTCTGAGTATTTTTGTGTTTGTGTGTCCTGCTATTTTGCTCAATAGTTAGACTTGCCATATTTCAAAAAGTGAAAATCTGGACACAATAGTTGCTGAGCTCTTCTTCTTTTTTTAAATCACAAAAAGTGAGTTTTTAAAGCTATTTTTTACAAAATCAACAGTTTCCCGTATATTTTTGCAATTTACCCTGCATGCTGTTTACAGGGGCTATGTCCGGGAAATTCCATATGAATGGCAACCCTACTCTAGTGCAAGAGTGTCTCTCCAGATGGTAGTAACAGGGAAACACCACAGAACAAGTAATAAATGGTATGTGGACCACCCAGTATAATTCCACCACTGTTATTGCATCAATAATATTGCATCAATCACCTGCTGCAGAATACATCATCAGAAAAACAAAACAAAACCCAATCCAGTCTGGAGAGGCCAAATTCAGCTCACTGGGTCTTTCTGAGTCTCAAAAATGGCAGTTTCTTTTCAGATACAGACACCTAGATGCCAGCATCCTTAGATGGGGTTGCGGGGGTGTGTGTGTGTGTGTGTGTGTGTGTGTGGCATTCGCCTCTCTGTTTTTTTCCTACTCAGTTGGAAGGTCAGCTACTGAAAGCAATCAGCAACAGTGCTGGAACCTTCCCTAGAAGGGATATTGTCATGGAGAAGGACTTATCCTGTCTTGGGAGAGGTGAATCTGTCAATTGTGTTTTCTCTCAGTTCCTCATTTTTCTAACCTTATGTTAAGTTCCCCACATTTCCACCTCACTTTGTGATTTATATATTTATTTAAAAGCCACCATGCGTTTTAATGCAATTTTCTTCTGATACATTTGTATGCTATTTTGATTAATATACAGTGGTACCTCTGGATGTGAACAGGATCCATTCCAGAGCCCCGTTCGCATCCTGAAGCGAATGCGTGGGTCACAATTCACTGCTTCTGCGGTTGTTTATGACGTCATTTTGAGCGTTTGCGCATGCGTGAGCGGCGAAACCCGGAAGTAACGCATTCCGTTACTTCTGGGTTGCCGCGGAGCGCAACCCGAAAACGCTCAACCCGAAGCTACTTCAACCTGGGGTATGACTGTATATACATTTTTAGAAAACAGTTTCCCCTAATATGCTGCATTTTTGTATGTTATATTCACTAACAAGTGCATTTTCATGTGTACTTTGCTATGGTATGCTGCGCTGGATACATGCCTGGAGAATTTCACTGCAAATTTCGAAAGGCAGCCGTGTTTCAGTTCTCGTACGGTTTTGGGGCTTGCAAATGAGCGAGGGTTCAGGTTTAATTGCAAACTGAATTGAATGTCTATCCCATCTCTAAATCCTGTGCCGCCACCAAACAAGCCTTTTCTAATGGTGGGAAAGAAATGTTGGCTCTCCACCTTGGGAGCCAACTCCTAGGGACCGTGGAGGCTTTGGCCCCAACAATAACATATTTGAGGGGCATTCCCATTCAAATGGGGTGTGCACACTGCGTCATGTGATCGATGATTCAGGGCCAAACTTACCCGGGCCCCCACATAATTTTATTCAAGTTGGCACTCCTGCTCCCCACCCCCAACCGATATTAAAGAAGAAGCAGACTGACTTGGAAGAGGTATTGTTCCAAATATTCGGGTCCTAAGTCATTTAGGTTTTAAAGGGAAGCACCTTAAATTGGGCTCAGAAGCAGACAGGTAGCCAATGCAATTCTTTAAGGATTGGTGCAATATGATCTGCCCTGCCTGGTCCCGTTGGCATTGTGTCAACTAATTGAAGCTTCCGATTTGTCTTCCAAGGGCAGCCCCACGAATAACTCCTTCAAGTAATCCAAATTGGAGGTTACAAGAGAACTCTCTCAAAGCCTCTCTGTTTTGTAGTTCCACGATCAACCATGTTGATCTCTGTCCCTTTCCAAAGGGCCCGGTGACAATTTGTTGTGACATTAACTTAGTCAACTGAGTTCGCTGACACGGCAGAGTCAACAATTCCTAAATATTTCTGGGGGAAACCTGGCGACCACGGTGGACTCTGCTGGGATGTGTCCTTCATGACATGCTTGCCCTTTGACCCCGGGGAAACGGAGGCTAACTAAGATAGTTTCCGTTCAGGGGGGCTGGCCCTTCAGTGCTTGGAGTCAACTGGTTAACTGTTAGGGCTGCCATACATCCGGAATTTCCTGGAATACAGCAGTCGGAAGCAGCATCCGGGCAGAAATTGGGAAAAATGCCTGGGAAAATTTGGACGTATGGCAATCCATGTCAGCAGTTTCAGTTTTTTGCTGAGTTTCCTTTAAAACAGCTCATTATTTTTTTTGCAATTCTGTCATAAAAGCTCAACAACTTTGGCAAAAAAAAAACCCAAACAAACAAATTATCACTTTTTAAAGTGACCCTTATCTATCTATCTGTCCGTTATGTACTAAGCTTGGATCCTATAACAATAGGCAAGTAGGATCCTAGAACGCAATAACTGATTGGCTTGCAGGAAAAGACCAATCAGGCTCCAGGAGGAAGTTAATCAGCCTATGAGGCTGGTAGGATCGTAGAATGCAACAACTGATTGGCCTGCAGGAAAAGACCAATTAGGCTCCAGGAGGGAAGCAGAATCAGCCAATCAGACAGGACTCATTGTGTACATAATGTATATAAAAGCCTGAGGTTTTGGGGGGCAATTCAATCACTGTTTTACAAGCTGCAACAAAGAGCATGAAATCACTACAGGACTCCGAGTATATTTCACTGTCTATATCTATCTATTTATCTATCTATCTATCCTACAGGGGCGTCATCTGGGGGAGCTGAGCCCCTCAAAAAAAATTCAGGGAGGATGCCAGGACCTCTCAATATCCCGCAGCCTGCAGCAGGCCCTGTCAGGCATTTCTGCGGCCCCACCGGACCTACATGTTGCCACGCCAAACCCCTACTCAAAGCCACACAGGGGCTCGCATGGCCTCCTGGCCTTCCCACATCTATGACAGACCTTGTCTGGCCTCCTCCCACTATGTGACGTCACACACACATGCTGCCCCCCCAAAAAAATTTTTGGGGAGGGACGTGTACTATATTACGTTTCTTCTAAGGAGCTCAAGGGGGCGTATATGGCTCTGCCCCCACCCCCTACATCATATCCTTGCAAAAACCCTGTGAGGTAGGTGAAAGCTGAGAGAATGTGACTGCCCCCAAGGTCAGTGAGCTTCCTGGCTGAGTGGGGATTTGAAGCCCTAACCACTACACGACACTGCCTCTCCAGG
Organism: Podarcis pityusensis; assembly: GCF_964106645.2. Taxonomy (NCBI): domain Eukaryota; kingdom Metazoa; phylum Chordata; class Lepidosauria; order Squamata; family Lacertidae; genus Podarcis; species Podarcis pityusensis. The sequence continues at coordinate 106,394,397 of NC_138029.1, forward strand.
CGCAGAGCAAAGACGTCCTTCCTTTAGCTTGTTGTGAATCTCCCACCCTGCATTCGATAACCTCCACCCCTACCCCTGCATTCGATAACCCCCTACCCCTAACCCATTCGATAACCTCCACCCCTACCCCTAGATCTCCCTGTGTTAATAGAAGAGCAAAAATTTAAGCAAAAAACCCCAACTTTCATCCTGTAGACGAGCCCTAGAAAGGCTCCGGTAATGCAGACAGGATTTGTATCAGAGTATTCACTTTTTGCTTTCTCAAAAGGCAGGTGCTATGCACTACTACCTGAACACCTTGCCTCTAATCCCAGGTATGTGGGTATTAGTTAACCTCAGAGACATTATTTTCTCATTACTCCATATGCTCCCAGACCTAAACATTGGCAAGGCAATTAATTGGTTTCCAAGGAACAGGAACGGCTCAGATTAAGCCCCGCGCATACTCAAGATAATTTAATACCAATTAGGTGCCTTTAATGACACTGGCTTGGATCCAAACGCACCCCTCTCTCGCTCATAGAAAGGCTGCTTCCAGCTTAGCAGACAAACATTGTGTGCGGAAAGCTATCCCAAATCCACACAAAAAAGCTCCAATTTGTGCAAGTCATTGTAAGCACAAGGCTTTTGTACAATGCAAGCTGTTTTTGAGCTCTTTTCATGTCCACCAGAACGTTTATGCCAGTCTGCATCTTCCAAGAGAGCCTCTAATTTTATAGGAGGAGAAGAAGACTATACATGCAGCGTGCAAGTTTAAGCCTGGCAGGAACTGGCTACAAGTTATAGCATACACTTTCTGGGGGTGGGTGGGTGTGCCTGCCTTTTCCGCTCTCCTCTCCCAATTAAGCTCTGTCTCCAGGTGCTAAAGGTAAAGGACCCCTGGACAGTAAATTCCAGTCAAAGGCGACTATGGGGTTGCAGCGCTCATCTTGCTTTCAGGCCAAGGGAGCCGGTGTTTGTCCACAGACAGCTTTCTGTGTCATGTGGCCAGCAGAACTAAACCACTTCTGGCACAACGGGACACCGTGACGGAAACCAGAGCGCACGGAAACGCCGTTTACCTTCCCCCACAGTGGTATCTATTTATCTACTTGCACTGGCGTGCTTTCGAGCCGCTAGGATGGCAGGAGCTGTGACAGAGTAACGGGAGCTCACCCCGTCACAGGGATTCAAACTGCTGACCTTCTGATCGGCAAGCCCAAGAGGCTCAGTGGTTTAGAGCACAGCTCCACCCGTCCCTCCCTTGACATCTCCAGGGACCACCCCTATATCTCAGGTTTGGGCCCTGACATGTCAGGGTCTGAAGGGACGCGGGTGGTGCTATGGGTTAAACTACAGAGCCTAGGACTTGCCGATCAGAAGGTTGGCAGTTTGAATCCCCGTGACGGGGTGAGCTCCCGTTGCTCGGTCCCTGCTCCTGCCAACCTAGCAGTTCGAAAGCACGTCAAAGTGCAAGTAGATAAATAGGTACCGCTCCGGCGGGAAGGTAAACGGCGTTTCCGTGCGCTGCTCTGGTTCGCCAGAAGCAGCTTTGTCATGCTGGCCACATGACCCGGAAGCTGTACGCCGGCTCCCTCGGCCAATAAAGCAAGATGAGTGCTGCAACCTGAGTCGGCCACGACTGGACCTAATGGTCAGGGGCCCCTTTACATTTTACCTATGTCAGGGTCTGAGGTGATCCTGACCAAGCAACCCTCATCACAACTGTCGCTTAGTAATAGGTAAGTATCGTGCACGACTCCATTGTTGCAATCAGATTTCTGGTCCTACAGTTTTGTACTTTCCATGCTGTGCTGCTGATCTGTCACGATCTCTGGCCTTTTGGGTTGATCCTTCTATTAATCTTTCCCTTCCCCACATTAAAACAAAGCAAGTGTGGGCTTGAATCCACAACTGAAAAAGAAACCCACAAAGCTGTACGCCCTTTAAGCTAAAGACCTCATCTTTTTATACTAGAACCCTCATCCGCATTAGCACTTTTATCACTTTTTTTTTTACTCATGCCAAAAAAGTCTCTCTCACACATGATTTTTCCTCTGATCATTTTAAAGGTGACCTTTCCAAGATCCCTCAGCATATCGGTAGCAAAGCCAGAAATAGAACTGGCCTCCTGCCTTTCAGGTCAGGGAATGGCATCTAGTGATCTGGAAAACCTACGCTAAGGAGGGAAATGTGTTCAAACCCTTTAGAAAAGGGCTTCCCAAACTTGGGTCTCCTGCTGTTGCTGGACTACAACTCCCATCATCCCTAGCTAGAAGGACCAGTGGTCAGGGATGATGGGAACTGCAGTCCAAAAAAAGAGAAGAAGAAGAAGAGGAGTTTGGATTTGATATCCCGCCTTTCACTCCCTTTAAGGAGACTCAAAGCGGCTAACATTCTCCTTTCCCTTCCTCCCCCATAACAAACACTCTGTGAGGTGAGTGAGGCTGAGAGACTTCAAAGAAGTGTGACTGGCCCAAGGTCACCCAGCAGCTGCATGTGGAGGAGCGGAGACTCAAACCCGGTTCCCCAGATTACGAGACTACCGCTCTTAACCACTACACCACACTGGCTCTAGAAGAAGCTAGAGACCCATGTCTCTTTGGGAAACCCTGCATATTTGGGAATCCAGGATGGATTTCAGTCTACTGCCCCTCACAGCAGAACAGCAATATATGCAGCTTAGCCTTAAGCACAGTAAAACCTCCAGATCTGACCTAACTCACTGAGCGTGTCAATCCACTTCCACTCACTCCCGGCCCTCTTCAGTTACGCAAGTGGGGTGTCAGCTCTGTATACAACCACTGCATTCTTAAAAGGTGGAGAACCAGATGTTTCTGGATTCCAGTGCCCATCAGCCTCAGCCAGCATCGCCAATGGTCAGAGATGATGGGAGCAGTGCTCCAGCAGCATTTGGGGGGTAGGGCTATAGGTTCCCTGTTAAGTTGTGGGTGAACATATCAGACGACACAGCGATTCTTCAAACAGCTCTTGTTTATTCACAGGCCAGAACAGAACTGAACTGAAGGGTTCAGCCAGCCTGCTTATATAGACTAGAACGCAACAGTAACCATGTTCTGTAACTATCCAATCACTGAACGTCACTTTCAATCCCTTATTTGCATATGTGGACCTGAACTATCTACAGTATCCCCCTGCTGGCCCAGGGTGAGAACTTCAGTACATAACATTCCCCACTCCTGTTTTAGCCTCTACCCTTGGTTCCTTAAAAAGAGAACTGGAATGCAGAACTAGGAACCAGTTCTCAACACTTTCTACGACTTCACGCTTGATTGATATTGTAGCTGAGCCTTTCCTGAGCAGGGTTGGCCCACCTATGAGGCAATGTGAGGCAACTGCCTCGGGTGGAAAATTCACAGGGGCAACGGATCTGGCCTCCTAGGAGTACATCAGCCAGTGCTACTGCCGTGATGGCAGCAATGCCTGGGGAAACTGAGGACCTCCAGATGTTGCTCCATTGGCCATGTTGGCTGAGGTTGATGGGTGCTTGAAGACAAGGACATCTGATGGACCTCCTGGTTCCTCAGCTCAGCTATGTCTGGTAACCTGGGAATAAGCCTCATCAAGCCCACTGAAGCTTACTTCTTGAAATATACTCGGAGTCGAGTGTGGATTTCATGCTCTTTATTCAGCTCATATTAGTGAGGAGGAATGAAAGTTCCCCCAAATATCTGCTTTATATACATTATTTACACAATGGGCCACACGTGATTGGCTAATTCCGGGATTCTCCTGTAGGCCAATCAGGTTGCGGATTCACCTCCACCTGGATTGGGTGGCTCCTGCGGACCAATCAGAGTGCTGCATTGTTCTAGAAACAATCAGACTGCTGAATTCTGAATCCTATTGTTCTAGGACCAATCAGACTGCTGCATTTTGGGTCCTATTCAACTCAGTACATCATCATCATCATCATCATTTATTATTTATACCCCGCCCATCTGGCTGGGCCTCCCCAGCCACTCTGGGCGGCTTCCATAGAAACCAAAAATACACTAAAATATCACATGTTAAAAACTTCCCTGAAAAGGGCTGCCTTAAGATGTCTTCTGAATGTCAGGTAGTTGTTTATCGCTTTGACATCTGCTGGAAGGGCGTTCCACAGGGCAGGCGCCACTACCGAGAAGGCCCTCTGCCTGGTTCCCTGTAGCTTTGCTTCTCGCAATGAGGGAACCGCCAGAAGGCCCTCGGCGCTGGACCTCAGCGTCCGGGCAGAACGATGGGGGTGGAGACGCTCCTTCAGGTATACTGGACCGAGGCCATTTAGGGCTTTAAAGGTCAGCACCAGCACTTTGAATTGTGCTCGGAAACGTACTGGGAGCCAATGTAGGTCTTTCAAGACTGGTGTTATATGGTCTCAGCGGCCGCCCCCAGTCACCAGTCTAGCTGCCGCATTCTGGATTAGTTGTAGTTTCCGAGTCACCTTCAAAGGTAGCCCCACGTAGAGCGCATTGCAGTAGTCCAAGCGGGAGATAACCAGAGCATGCACCACTCTGGCGAGACAGTCCGCAGGCAGATAGGGTCTCAGCCTACGTACCAGATGGAGCTGGTAAACAGCTGCCCTGGACACAGATTTGACCTGTGTCTCCATGGACAGCTGTGAGTCCAAAATGACTCCCAGGCTGCGCACCTGGTCCTTCAGGGGCACAGTTACCCCATTCAGGACCAGGGAATCCTTGACACCTGCCCGCCCCCTGTCCCCCCGAAAACAGTACTTCTGTCTTGTCAGGATTCAACCTCAATCTGTTAGCCGCCATCCATCCTCCAACCACCTCCAGACACTCACACAGGACCTTCACCGCCTTCACTGGTTCTGATTTAAAAGAGAGGTAGAGCTGGGTATCATCCGCATACTGATGAACGCCCAGCCCAAACCTCCTGATGATCTCTCCCAGCGGCTGCATGTAAATGTTGAAAAGCATGGGGGAGAGGACAGAACCCTGAGGCACCCCACAAGTGAGAGCCCAGGGGTCTGAACACTCATCCCCCACCACCACTTTCTGAACACGGCCCAGGAGGAAGGAGCGGAACCACTGTATGACAGTGCCCCCAGCTCCTAGCCCCTCAAGACGGTCCAGAAGGATGTTATGGTCAATGGTATCAAACGCCGCTGAGAGATCCAGCAGAACTAGGAAACAGCTCTCACCTTTGTCCCTAGCCCGCCGGAGATCATCAACCAGTGCGACCAAGGCAGTTTCAGTCCCATGATGAGGCCTGAATCCCGACTGGAAGGGATCCAAATGGTCCGCTTCTTCCAGGCGTGCCTGGAGTTGTTCAGCAACCACTCGATCAATCACCTTGCCCAAGAATGGAAGATTTGAGACTGGGCGATAGTTGGCCATTGTGGCCGCATCTAAAGATGTTTTTTTAAGAAGCGGTTTAATAACCGCCTCTTTCAGCGGGTCTGGGAAGGCTCCCTCATGGAGGGAAGCATTCACCACCCCACGAAGCCCATCGCCCAGTCCTTCCCTGCTAGCTTTTATAAGCCAGGATGGGCAAGGATCCAGGAGGCAGGTGGTTGGTTTCACTTGTCCAAGCAGCCTGTCCACATCCTCGGAGGTAACAGATTGGAATTGATCCACTCAACTTGACTAGACAAAACTCTAGCACTCTCCTGCCCCGGCCCTGCTCCCACGGTGGAGTCTACTTCTTCCCGAATCTGAGCGATTTTATCTGCAAAAAACTTTGCAAAATCATTGCAGGAGAACTTGTGGCCCGTACTGGGCCCTGATGTTGCAGGTGGTTCCGCTAAATTGTGAACCACCTGAAAAAGTCTCCTGCTACTGTTTTCTGCAGATGCAATAGAGGCGGTGAAGAAATTCTTCTTCGCCATCGCTATCGCCACTTGGTAGGCTCAACGTTGAGCTCTAACCTGTGTCCGGTCAGATTCGGAATGAGTTATCCGCCACCGGCGCTCTAGCCGTCTCAACGATTGTTTCATTGCCCTCAGATCTGTGGAAAACCACAGGGCTGTCCGGGCTCCATGCAATCGGAGAGGGCGCTTCGGAGCCAAACAGTCAATAGCCCTGGTTAACTCCACATTCCAGCGGGCCACCAGGGAATCAGCTGAAAGGCCATCAACATGGGATAAAGCATCCCCTACCACTCTCTGGAAACCATTTGGATCCATTAAGTGGCGAGGGCGGACCATCCAAATTGGTCCCACCTCCCTGCAGAGGGGATGGGTCGCAGAGAAGTCCAGTTGCACCAGGAAGTGATCTGACCATGGCACTTCTTTCGTTTCGCTTTTACTTAGTGTCAGATCACCAACATCCATAGAAGTAAACACCAGGTCCAAGGCATGTCCGTGGCTATGGGTTGGGCCAGACTTATTCAGGGACAGCCCCATGGAGGCCATGCTTTCCACGAAGTCCCGAGCGGCCCCCTGTAAGGTCGTGTCGGCATGGATGTTAAAATCCCCTAGGACAACCAAGCTAGGTGTCTCCAGGAGAACATCCGCCACGACCTGAAGCAGCTCGGGCAGAGAATCCTTGGTGCAGCGGGGAGGTCGGTACACCAAAAGGAATCCTGTACTGCCCGTATTGCCCAACTTCCAGAACATGCACTCGGAAAACTGGGTCTTCCCAATAGGACGCCTGGTGCAAACTAATGACTTCCTAAAAATCACTGCAACCCCCCCTCCCCGCCCGCATGACCTGGGTTGCTGTGCGTAAGAGAAACCTGGTGGACAAGCAGCGGCAAGGACAGGCCCATCTGCTTCATCCAACCAAGTCTCTGTTACACATGCCAGGTCAAGTCCTCCATCCATGATCAAGTCATGGATGGCAGTGGTCTTGTGAATAATTGACCTGGCATTGCACAGCAGCACCTTCAGGTCATGTGGGTATCCCTTGCTGATTCTAGTATCCATCCGGTCAGGACCAGACCCGGAGGCAGGAATAGTCCTCAGACAACGACTAAACCTGCCTCCTCTGTAATGACATGGTCTAGTCTTAGCGTAACTCCTCCTCCTACCCGTGATCACTGAGATCGGTTGTCCCAGTGCATCCCCCCCTGTGGAACATGCCCCAGCCATTTTGTGGGCTGGGGCCCACTCCCCGGCAGCTTCTCAACAATGCGAAACTGTCCAATGTGCCCTAACAGGTGCATTTAAAGTTATAGTAGCTCTTCAGAGGAATGCTGACTTGTTTTAGTGTATTCTCTTTGAGAAACTGTTGTAAAAGGAGATACCTGTGAACACCAGATTCTGAGGACAAATACTTGCTGGGCAACTCTGGAAAACAGAAGGAAAGGTGGGCTAGATGATGTTTCCACAAGGCAATGTCTTCTGTTTATATTATTTTCCAAACAGATTGATGCTCCCATGAGGCAGAGTCATTACATACATTGGCAGTCCCAACAGAACTATACGTTTAAAGCTGTATCATACCACTTTAAACGCTTGTGACTGCCCCCAAATAACCGTTTTTTTGTGCTCTCCCATTAAATTTGTATCACCCTCTGAACTTTGAAGACCGGCCTTTTTTCTTAGGGCCAAGAAACCTTCATAGTTCCCTCTTGCATCTTCGCACCACAGGAGCAGCGAAGGATTAAATGTCACCCGGCCTTGAGCAGCTGTGTTCACACTTTGTTTAACACTGAGTGGTGGATCTCTTGACCCATGGGTGAGGTAAGCCATGTTTGTGATCAACAGGTATGCACTACATGTAAAAAGATCTGCAGGGAGATAAAACATATCTCTGCAGTGACCCTAGCCTGCAAATAGCCAGGACACAAGTAAACTTCCTCCAAACAGGGATTTAATGTGGCAAACAGGCCATTCACATATCACAAATGGGTCACAGGTAAGAGTTTTAATAAAACTCGCCTGATTTTTTCCCAGTAGAGAGTAAATCTGGATTTTAATTGGGGGGAAATCCAGGCTTATATTTTGATGCCAACAACATTGTGTGGACTCTTAGAAATATATTTTTGCCGTACGTTTAAACAATCTGCTTTGCCGATCACCGAAATCAATTGAAACAAAAATAACATTCTTGGTAATACATTCATTTTTATAGTTGACACCCTGCCGAACAGTGAAAGATTCATTCTGTTCCAAATCTGCAAATTTCTTTTAATATCTTCCCAAGTTTTAAAATAATTATCCTTATACAGATTTATATTATTTGCTGTTAACCATACACCTAAATACTTAACCTTCCCTTCAATCTTTAATACAGACATATCTTGTAATTTATTTTTACTCTCATCATTCATATTTTTAACCAAAAATATCCTTCCATCTCTTTTGGGGACGTTTCTGTGGGTCGTCTCTGTCGCCACAGTCCTATTTCCATTTGCTTCTCATCTAAGCACAACCTAGCCATTTTGTTTTGAGTGGCCTAAACAGTACACAAATTGCTGTACGGTGGTCCCTTGGTTCTCAAACTTAATCCGTTCCGGCTGTCCGTTCAGTTTCTTTACATTTCCAACATTTATTATCAGGCAAATGGTAGATTTTTGCAAGCTTGACTGGGGTTATGTACCACCTGTATATCATTTTCATAATATTTTCTCTTAAGGCATTACATGCCGTAAATTTCATACCTGTGGTCCACAACTGTTCCCAGTCAGCAAACATAATATTATGTCCAACGTCTTGTGCCCATTTAATCATAGCAGATTTCACCGTTTCATCCTGAGTGTTCCATTTCAACAGCAAGTTATACATCTTTGACAAAATTTTAGTTTTGTGTTCTAACAATTCAGTTTCTAATTTTGATTTTTCCACCTGGAAGCCGATTTTCTTATCCAAATTGTATGCCTCCATTATCTGATAATAATGAAGCCAGTCTTGCACTTTGTTTTTTAGTTTTTCAAAACTCTGCAATTTCAATCTGTCTCCATCTTGTTCCAAAATTTCCCAATATTTCGGCCAATTGACCTCCATATTGAGCTTTTTCAAGGCTTTCGCTTCCATCGGTGACAGCCACCTTGGAGTTTTATTTTCCAATAAATCCTTGTATCTTATCCAAACATTAAACAGTGCTTTCCTGGGTCAGGTTAAGTACTTAATTTGTTCCGGAGGTCCGTTCTTAACCTGAAACTGTTCTTAACCTGAAGCACCACTTCAGCTAATGAGGCCTCCTGCTGCCGCCGTGCCGCCGGAGCCTGATTTCTGTTCTCATCCTGAAGCAAAGTTCTTAACCCGAGGTACAGTGGTACCTCAGGTTAAGTACTTAATTCGTTCCGGAGGTCTGTACTTAACCTGAAACTGTTCTTAACCTGAAGCACCACTTTAGCTAATGGGGCCTCCTGCTGCTGCCGTGCTGCTGGAGCCCAATTTCTGTTCTCATCCTGAAGCAAAGTTCTTAACCTGAAGCACTATTTCAGGGTTAGCGGAGTCTGTAACCTGAAGCATATGTAACATGAAGTGTATGTAACCCGAGGTACCACTGTATACTGAAGGCATGTTTGAATTTCAGAAAACCTGTTAGGAGCAGCTGCATTTTTAGGATCTCCACAAAGTATGTGTGGGAGATTGCCCTGAGGACTGCAATCACAGCACATACACCTCACTTAAAATCACTGTAATCATCATCGTAATCATCCTGCAGACATCTCTTGGAAAGCTCTTTATTACTCTTGCACGAGACCTCTGTATTAATTTTTTAAAAACCCAAAAAACCAAACAAATGGATATCATGGAGGGCTGGGGGAAGAGTGACCGAACAGAAGGACCACAGCAGCAGCAACCACCCATAAACATCCCTGGATACATACCATCAAGCTCCACCCACTGGTGTGGACAGCAAGTGATGAAATAGTAATGAATATCTATGACGGAAAAGACAGGAATGCGTTGCGCTAATGTACTAAGCAGGAATGTGCGGCGCTAGCAGACTAAACGCACACATAGGGTCTGAACAACCTGTCTGAGATTGAAGGCCCCTGTCTGGAAAAAAGCACCCCAGATGTAGATAATGATAACCGGTTAAGAAAGGCAGATGGAGAGGGTAATACTTATGGGGTGAGCATTTGTATCTGAAATACTTGCCAGTTACTTTATGCAAGACGTAGTATTTTTTTTGCAGTTTAATTTATCTGCTATGGAAAATTTTATTTGTGTCTTTTCTCCCTATATTTAGTCAGCCTCCTTCCATTGACAGAAGATGAATGAGAACCTCTGGCTGCTTCTTTGCAACTAATTTATCTATCTGCATAGCTAGTGATCACCTCCATCCTGATTTGTCCATATCTGTTAAGAAATGCCCTCTTGGTTACGCAGCCTGTGAGTTCAGTTTGGCTACCAAGGGTACAGAATGAAACATTTTTGGGTGGGGGGACGGGACACATTGTTCTATCAATCAATCAATCAATCCGTCACTTCTTTTATTTAAAGAACATCCCCAACGTTATTTAAAATAGATATAAAGCAAGAATAAAAACAACCTGAAACACTCACAATAATATGCATAAAAGAGCAAACCGAAGCTCAAGCTTTGATTGCAGAGAATGAAACTGCAAAGATCTGGGTGAATAAGAATGTTTCTAAAGGTAATGGGACCCCTGACCATTAGGTCCAGTCATGGCCGACTCTGGGGTTGTGGCGCTCATCTCGCTTTATTGGCCAAGGGAGCCGGCGTACAGCTTCCGGGTCATGTGGCCAGCATGACTAAGCCGCTTCTGGCAAACCAGAGCAGTGCACGGAAACACTGTTTACCTTCCTGCTGGAGCGGTACCTATTTATCTACTTGCACTTTGACGTGCTTTCGAACTGCTAGGTTGGCAGGAGCAGGGACCGAGCAATGGGAGCTCACCCCCTCGTGGGGATTCGAACTGCCAACCTTCTGATCAACAAGTCCTAGGCCCTGTGGTTTAACCCACAGCACCACCCGCATCCCTCAATAATGTTTTTACCTGGTGCCTAAAAACAGATAGTGAAGGTGTCAGATATGTGTAATATTTTCAGCAATCAGGGAGCCACCACCGAGAAGGCCCTTTCTTATGTCACCAACTTCTATACCTCCCTCAGATGGGACACACAGAGGAAAGCCTCAGATGAGGAACCTATAGTCCAGTTACCGTTGTGAGAAGTGGTCCTTGAAAATGTTGGGATCCTGAGTCACATAAGGCTTTGATAACACACACACACACACTTTGAATTGGTGTTATATGTTCAGACTGTCTTACTTTTGCTGCTGAATTCTGCAGTGGCTGCAGTTTCCGAACCATCTTTAAAGGCAGAACCACGTATAACACTTTGCGGCAATCTAACCTAGAGGTTACTAGAGCATACTAGAGCAACGAAGTAAGGCCGTCTCTATCCAGAAAGAGGCTTGACTGATCCACCAGCTGAAGTTGATGGAAGGCACTTCCCACCACCGAAATTACCTGAGCCTCTAGAGCAGGCATAGGCAAACTCGGCCCTCCAGATGTTTTGGGACTACAACTCCCATCATCCCTAGCTAACAGGACCAGTGGTCAGGGATGATGGGAATTGTAGTTCAAAAACACCTGGAGGGCCGAGTTTGGATCCAGAAATGCACCTGCTCCTTCAGAGGGACTGTGATCCCATCCTGATCAGGCCACCCCCCCACCCAGCCAGGGGAACTACCCACTAACAGTGCCTCAGTCTTGTCTAGATTCAGCTTCAGTTTATTCACTACCAAGGTCAGGTGCATCGGCCCACCTGCGGATATAAAGGAGAAACAGAGCTCAGCAGCAACAGAACTCTCTTGAGGAGTCACGTCAAAGCTTTAGCCTTTGGGGGAAGTGTTGCAAGAACTTTGGACCAAGCTTGCTTAGGCTGACCTACATCTTTATAGCTGAATTCGGATTTATTAACATTGTTCTATAGGCCAAGTTAGGCAGCACTGGATTTAGGGTGGTTAACCCACACAGGAAGCTGAGCAAAAGGGACACAAAATAATGAAGATATTGGAAAGATCTACAGTGGTACCTTGGTTTACAAACATAATCCGTTCCGGAGGTCCATTTGTAAACCAAAACAGGTTGTAATCCAAGGCGTGCTTTCGCCAGTGCGGCCTCCAAAATTTTTTTGTTCGTAATCCTGAAAAAAAAGTTTTGTAATCCAAAAAGAGGTTGCAAAATCGGGACACACACTTCCGGGTTTGACGTGTTTGTAATCCAAAACGTATGCAAACCAAGGTACCACTGTATTTAAAAACCAACTGTACCAAAAGGAATTATTGTGAAAATAAGAAATATTTGGGGTTCTCCCCCCAAAAAAACCCCTCATCCTTGCTCAGGGTGCCATATTACCAAAGTCCGGCTCCTGGGTTAGATTATACTTAAGGGGACAGTGCACAGTTAATTCACTGTGCCAGAATACAACACAGGCATAGTTATTCTTTACATCGAATGGCAGGTTTTAATTAGGTTTGTCTGTATGCATTGCTTTGAAAAAAATTAAGTAAATAACCTCAAATCATGAGGACTAGAATAGTGCATCTTTCCCTTTGCAAAGCTAAGGTTTGGAGGATTCCAGCAAACCCACCTGCTTCTGGTCTTAGAAAGCCACACAGCGTGTGTCATAACCCTGCGGAAAGCCATCTAATTAGATTTTAATTTGATCCTGACTTGTTTTTAGGTGGTAATTCAATTATTGTTTGATTTTATACTAGTGTTATATATTTGATGTTAGCCGCCCTGAGTTTGATTTCGGCTGGGATACAAATAAAAGTTGTTTATTATTATGATTATTATTTACTGACCTCTAGATCTTGTAGACATAGAGTCATGCTTTGGAGCAAGCAGATCAGCAAAAGCAATAAAAATCCTGTTCTAGTCCCCTCTTGCCTCATGAGGCAGTGGGGCAAAAGAAAACACCCCACCCCATTCTGTGGGTCTGCGTTTTATCTCTGACTCAAATCCTGCATATGGAGAGCAGTTAGATTTCTAACAGCTCAACAGGCTGATGTCACAGTGTGCTTGGACAGGCACAAATACGGCAAATTCAATAACGGCCACATAAAATGCGCCATCAAGCAAGCTTCTGTGGAGAAATAAGTCGCGTTGGAAAGAATGTTTCTTCGGAAGAGAGGAAGATTACCAGAGTTGGCTGTTGGGAGAGAAAGGTGTCCTGGCTTTAATCTCTGGAGCTGACATGTTGCCACCCATTCGGATGATGAGGAGCCTTTGGGATGCCTCTGCTATCCTGGCTTTGCTTCTCTTTTGCCATCCTGGAGCCTGGCCATGGCTCATTAAAATGCCTTATAAGACGCTCAAGTCCAAAGGCCATTTGAGCAGCGCTGAAACATTTCCTTCTGCAAATTCAGGTCAAATGCTATTCAGTGGTACCTCGGGTTAAGAACTTAATTCATTCTGGAGATCCGTTCTTAACCTGAAACTGTTCTTAACCTGAGGTACCACTTTAGCTAATGGGGCCTCCCACTGCTGCCACGCAGCCGCAGCGCGATTTCTGTTCTCATCCTGAGGTAAAGTTCTTAACCTGAGGTACTATTTCTGGGTTAGTGGAGTCTGTAACCTGAAGCGTCTGTAACCTGAAGCGTCTGTAACCCGAGGTACCACTGTATTCAGCAAGGCTTGATGGAAATAATGTGCTTATTCCCCCAGTTGGTAGGAAATGTATTGTGTGGGAATATTCAGCCTTGGCATTTGGCACGCTCTTGGAAGACAGGTGCGTGGGTGGTGGTTATTGTCTGCAACTTTTCACGTGGCTGCAAGGAGGAAGCTTTCAATTTAGAATCATAGAACTGTAGCGTTGGAAGGGAGCCAAGGGTCATCTAGTCCAACCCCCTGCAATGCAGGCAGCTCAGCCAAGACAAATAGCCACCCAACCTCTGCTTGTAAACCTCCAAGGAAGGAGAGTCCACAACCTCCTGAGGGAGACCGTTCCACTGCCAAACAGCTCTTACTGTTAGAAAGTTCCTTGTGACTTTTAGTTAGAATCTCCTTCCTTGTAACTTGAAGCCATTGTTTGAGTACTGCCCTTCGGCGCAGGAGAAAAACAAGCTTATTCCCTCTTCCATGCGACAGGTCTTTTTTCTGGGGAAATGGCACAAAATTGTGCAAGATCACGGCAACAAAAATGGACGCGATGTCAGGAGTAAGCATGGACCAGTGGTACCAAATAGTATGGGAAACAGCCCTACTAGAAAAATTAACCAATAAACTGAAACTGACATGGGGACAAATAGAAGAAGACACCTTCACCCCATTATGGCTCCCATTTATCACATACACAGCCCAACAAGACAACAAGAATCCACCAACAGCATACAAATCAATATGGCTAACCTGATCCAAAACACCCACTCACACATGAAAACAAAGACCACCACAGCCAACCACAAACAAGCTACAACACCCTAGGCCAACCCCAACCTCTCTCACCACCAAAGGAACACAGGTGAACAGCAAAGAACCTGCACAAGCAACGCTGACACCAAACCCTAGATATAGTAAGTAAAATAGAAACATCGCCACCCGACCCCACCCCCACCCTCCACCTCTTTCCCCCTTTTCTTCCTAATGTCTCAGCAAATGAAACTGATTTGTAAAAATGTTACATGGGGGGAAAAATACGAGAGAGAGACATTGCAAACACTTTTGTAAATCAAGAAAATCTTTAATAAAAATAAATATTTTTTTTAAAAAATGGCCGCGTTAAAAAACATGAAGATGTCGGCATACAGGAAGATGGCATCATGGATTTGGGCTTCAAAGTGTTGGAGGGTAGGCCAGTGCCATTGAGTTCCAAGCCCCCTAGAGCAGCCTTTGCTAACCTGGTGTCCTGCAGAGGTTTTGACCTGCAACTTCCATCAGCCCCACCTCAACCTTTGAGGGCTTGGGTTTATGGAAGTTGTAGTCCAAAATAAGCTGGAGGGCACCAGCTTGGCGAAGGCCATCCACTTCATAGCTGTCAACTGTCCCTTATTTGGCGGGAAACTCCCTTATCCCAGCGCGGTGTCCCACTGCTGTCCCTTATTGATGATGTCCCTTAAATTTCCCCGGTTTCATGCTCGCCTGGCTTGGGTGGGAAGCAGTGGCTTGGGGTCCTCCGCCGCGAGAGAGAGCGTGCACACGAGTTGCCGCGTCTCTGTCTCTCCCTTTTCCCCCTCAGGGGCACGTTGTGAAGAGACGGGTGGCAGCGGGAGGGCAGGCAGCCCCTCTCTTGCACGACTTCTGCCGCGCTGCCAGGGGAAGCCGGAGGTGGCAGTGGTGGAGGCGGCTGAGGAGGCGGCCTGAGGGGGGAGGAAGAGGAGGGGATGGGGAGGGACGCAGAAGGGCGGCGCTTCAGTGGCTGCCGCGGTGCCGCAACCGCCTCATGCCAGGCTCGCTGGCGACGTGGGTGAGAGTCTCTCTCCCTCCCTCCCTCTCTCTCTTGGCTGATGGAACTCCTCGCGCCAAGATGACGGCAGCCCCGACGTGCTGCTTAGCATACCCTCCAACCAGTGCAGCATCTTAATGTAGTGATTCTCCCTCTGCATCCCTTTCATAACTCTATTTTTATAAATCATTTGTCCATCCATATTTCAAATTTTTACTACAAGTTTTCTGTCAATCCTACCAATGTATGTAACTCTTTACAATAGCTTTTCAACTAAATTATAAACTTTCCCCGTTCTTTATTAAAGAGGTCTTCTTCCTGGTTTCTAATTCTGCCTGTAAGCTTTGCCATCTCGACGTCGTTCATCAGTTTGTCTGGCACTCTTCTTTGGTCGGAGTTGTAGACCCTTAGGATCATCTAGTCCAACCCCCTGCAAAACACAGTCGCAGCAAAAGCAGCATGGCTCCATCAGTGCTGGATTTCTGTATAAGCTAAGCAAAATCCCTTATTTTGGCTGCTGATCCCTTATTTTCGAGGCTGCTGGTCCCTTATTTTCAAATCTGTAAGTTGACAGCTATGATCCACTTACAAGCCCCAGGATTCACTGGAGTGGAGGCCGTTGTTTAATAGGGAGGGCCGGCAGTGGTGTGGATTGTCCTGGTGATGCTTTCATCTCATTCCTCGCTGCTGGAAAGAGCAGGCTAAAATTAGCCTCTGTGCAGCTGTGCACAGGTAGTCGGCCACTTGATGGAAAAGATGAGTCTGCCAGTGTTTACACGACAGCTTGAGCAGACACTGCTGTGCTGACAGCTGCTTTTCTGCACTCCAGATTGGAAAGAATCTGCCTGGAGACATTCCAGCCTCTGCATGGCTGCGTGGCTAGCGGGCCAAACTTATGCTTAGGGGCTGCCCAACCTTCGCCAAAAACTGATGATGATTTTGCTTCAGTGTCACCAGCTCTTTCTCGGGGGGGGGGGGGGCTGGCTTGGGCTGCTGGATTCAGGTGGGGACATGGACAGGGCCGCAGAAAGGACTCCACATTCTGCTCACAAAATGCCCTCTCCAGATTGAGAATGCTGTGCCAAAACCACAAAAAATGCATAATGCTTATTATGTGCACATTTATCTAGTTTGCACCACTGAAACATATGCTGGTGGTTTTTTGCTCAGCGAACATTTGGCAAAGGCTGTGACTGGCAGAAGCAGCACAGGAGAAGAGGCAGGTGTTCAATAAAGTCAGGGAACACAGAGTACGGCTGTGTACACATGACATTTTATTCTAGACTCAATGGAGACTTGGTTTTTTTCCTACATAGTACACACACAATCTAGACCTCCTGCAATTTTTCTTTTTTTTTTTTGAAAAAGCGCTTCTCAAAAGACTGGGTTCATTCCAAAACGAAAAGCTCACTGCATATTAATTCTACATCATCCCACAGTGTGTCGAGATATAGGCAGTCCCAGCAATGTATACACACCTGCCCAATGACAGGTGAGGAAGAATGTAGGGAAGTAAAATGTGGATAATATAACCAAGGAGTGGGTTTTCAAATGTGTATAAAATAACCACAACCACTAATAATAATAATAATAATAATAATAAATAATAATAATAATAATATTTATTTACGGTATACCCTGCCCTCCTCAGCCAAGACTGGGCTAACACCAAATATAAAAACAATTGATTGAAATACAATTGAAAAACATTAAAATGCAGCCTCATTTCAGTGGAAACTCAATCAAAAACTTTTTGGGGGATAAAAACATCCAGTCTTCACCAAGGCTAACTATCCAGACTGGTCTTACATGGGCCAGAAAAAAGCCAGGGAAGTTCCCAAATAGGAGTTCCAACACAAAAGGAGCAAGGAAAAAAATAAAGAGGGGGAGGGAATCAAATTGATTCCAAGCCAAAGGCCAGGCCGAACAACTCTGTCTTACAGGCCCTGCGGAAAGAAATCAGTTCCTGCAGGGCCCTGGTCTCATGAGACAGAGCGTTCCACCAGGATGGAGCCAGTGTTGAAAAGGCCCCGGCTCTGGTTGAGGCTAATCTGACTTCCTTAGGGCCCGGGACCTCTAGGGATGGCAAGATGACCTTTGTGGATGGCAAGATCTGGAACCAGTTTACGTTGCAAGCAGCATGTTGAGGATGAGCATGAACAATTCAAGACAGAGAAAATTTGATTTTTTGTGCCACAAATGGGTTAGAACCATAAAATCATTCATAGAATTGCAAAGTCAGAAGGGACCCCAAGGGTCATCTAGTTCAACCCTCTGTAATGCCGAAATCTCAGCTGAAGGATCCATGACAGATGGCCATCCAAGCTCTGCTTATAAACCTCCAAGGAAGGAGAGTCCACAACCTCCCAAGGGAGACTGTTTCACAGCTCTTACTGTCAGCTTGTCTCTACCCTAGACCTGTAAACCATTTCCCCAAACTGTTCCTCTGCTGTTATACATCATCCTAACCTTAGAGTGATGAGAGTCTCCAGGAGTTCCGAGCGTTTGTCCAGGGTTCAGTTTCCTTGGAATAAAGGTCAGCAGAGACCATTGGATCTTTAGGATAAATGGTTTTATTTACACATGCATACAACCTGAGCAGAATGGCGGGGCTCACAGCATTAACACCTCAACAGATCTCGCTTCTCCATTCAGTTTCCAGGACAGCCCTGAACTCCACCACAGAGCAAGACACGGTTTTTTTTTAATATCAAGGATATGGTGTGTGGCACGGTTGTCAGAAATATTTGCCATCATCACCAGACCCTGTTTTCCAGGAACAGTCCCAGATTTACAGAAGCCATCCCGGTTTCTGATTTGATCCCAGAAAGTCCCGCTTTTCCTAAGGATATCCCCGTTTTCATCGGAGAAACGTTGAAGGGTATAGAGTTATGTGACCCTGCCAAGCCAAGGAGATAAGTAACTATACAGTCATACCTCGGGTTGAAGTTGCTTCAGGTTGAGCTCTTTCAGGTTGTGCTCCATGGCGACCTGGAAGTAACAGAACGCGTTACTTCCGGGTTTCACCGTTTGCACATGCGCAGACAGTCAAAATGACGTCACACGCATGTGCGGAAGCGGCGAATTGCGACCCACACATGCGCAGATGCGCAGACACGGGTTGTGTTTCCTTCAGGATGCGAACGGGGCTCCGGAACGGATCCCGTTCGTATCCAGAGGTACCACTGTGCAACCTTTAAAAGGCATAGGGAATTTTTTTTTTTAAAAAAATGTTTAATGTTTCGTTACGTTTTTCTATATGTTGAAAGCTGCCCAGAGTGGCTGGAGCAACCCAGTGAGATGTGTGGGGTATAAATAATAAAATTATTGTGATGATGCTGGAATCGGACGTCCCTATTTTTATCGGAGAAAAGTTGGGAGGGTATCCATCGCCGCTGCTTTATACTATTTGGCAAGAGCTGTGCCCTGCCTGGCACTGAAAACAAAGGTTGGGGGCCGGGCCTGGCAAACTCTGGTTCAAATTAAGCTCCTCACTAATGAGAGGACGGGCAACCGAGTGGCGTCTTTGCCGCGAAGCACGCTTCTTCCTGGATTTTGGCCCAGTGAAGGGTTTGAGAGGAGGAAAGGTCAACTATTTATAGAGAGGGGGCTCCAGCCTGGCACGGGGCTTACTTAACGCAGTGTGTGACTCACTCACCCAGAACAACAACACTGAAGGGACCTTATCTGAGTCTAAGATAAACAATGGCATTTGCTGGGGGAATTCAGGGCCTCATTCCCCTCGCAAGAGGAAGTCGCCGTTTTTAGGTTCTCCTCGGCCAGCCTCGTGTTTTCTGCCAGGCTGGGGAGAAAATGAAGCCATCCCTCAAACCTTCCTGAGGTACCCGAGGACAGAGCCGGCAAAAGTCCCGTGCCTCTCAAGCGGGAAGGACACCCAGGGGTGGACACAAGTCACGTTCATGCTGAGAAGGGGTTGCAACAGGCAGCTTCCTTCATCTCTTAAATTACGGGCAGTGTTTTCCCGGCTAGGCCACAGCGAGGTACAGCACGTAATAAGTCCCTTGGGTCAGGAGCTTATGCGTCCCCACCCGACTCCAACGTGTCCCTTTGGCTCGCTCCCAAGGGACTGTACTGTCGCTTGTCCTCCTAACCTTGCCAGGAGCATCCCATCTGCTTAGAGCAGAGGGGTGGGGTTTTTTTTGGACCTGTCAGAGATGGTGTGGCCATCTTGGGCTTAATTCCCTGGCTATTGAATGGGAAAGGAGAAAGCTTGTTCTCCTCTTCCTATCTTTTTTTAAAAAAGGGATGTGCGTTTGTGAGTACGTAAAAAAGGTAACGGTAAAGGATTCCTTGATGGTTAAGTCCAGTCAAACTTGACTATGGAGTTGCGGCGCTGATCTCACTTTCAAGCCGAGGGAGCTGGAGTTTGTCCGCAGACAGCTTTCTGGGTCATATGGCTAGCATGACTAAACCGCTTCTGGTGCAACAGGACACTGAGACGGAAACCAGAGCACATGGAAACGCGGGTGGCGCTGTGGTCTAAACCAGTGAGCTTCTTGGGCTTGCTGATTGGAAAGTCGGCGGTTCAAATGCATGTGACGGGGTGAGCTTCCATTGCTCTGCCCCAGCTCCTGCCAACCTAGCAGTTCAAAAGCACACCAGTTCGGGTAGATAAATACCGTATCTTTTTGCTCTATAAGACACACTTTTCCCCTCCTAAAATGTAAGGGGAAATGTGTGTGCGTCTTATGGAGCGAATGCAGGCTGCGCAGCGTTCCCTCTCACTGTTCTAGCTTCTGCCTTCATCCGCTGCCCTGCGGAGGCTTCGCAAGGCTATCCCTGGCTTTTGCGGGAGGTGGGGGAAGGGACAGAGCACATGGCTCCCTTTAAAGAGCGTGCGGCTCTTGCAGGAGGTGAGGGGAAAGCCAGGAGGCTTGCTTTCACTGAAGCCAGGAGGGCAAGAGGGATCGGTGCGCACCGATCCTGCTTGCTCTCCTGGCTTCAGGGATAGCCGCAAAGCCTCCTGAGCAAAGATGGAGGAGTGCTCCCTCTTTGTTCAGGAGGCTTTGCGTTTCTTTCTTATTTATTGTTTTCCTCCCCTAAAAACTAGGTGCGTCTTATGGTCCGGTGCGTCTAATGGAGCGAAAAATACGGTAGGTATCACTGCGGCGGGAAAGTAAAGGGTGTTTCCGTGCGCTCTGGCTTCTGTCACGGTGTTTCATTGCACCAGAAGCAGTTTAGTCATGCTGGCCACATGACCTGGAAATCTGCCTGTGGACAAACGCCGGAAAGTGAGATGAGCGCCACAACCCCATCGTTGCCTTTGACTGAACTTAACCATTCAGGGGTTCTTTACCTTTACCTGTGAGTAGGTAGGTATAGGGGACAAGCCTGTCTGAAAACCAACCACACACTAACCTGGAAACTTGCCCCTTATTCCTGGATGTGGGGAGGCAGGGCCATGCTTGCCAGTACTCCATAGTAAAGGAACTCTGCACATGTTCAGAGACACTTTCTACTATGCCATACATTCTAGGGCCAAAGCCTACCAGCTTGAGCCTGGCAGGGTAGGGCACTACATTATTTGCAGGGCTACTTTGTTATTTTTTAATGAGACTTCTGAGATGGCTTAGGGCAGAGAGGCGCCTAGAATTAAAGAACACACTTTCAGCCCAGGACTTAGTTTTCACAAACAGAACTCGGCTCACAATCCTGTCGTGCAAAAATCCCCATCTCCACCACCACCACTCAAAAAACGTTTCTTCATCTTAGTAGCCTAATTTAGGAAGAATTGTTGTTGTTAAACAATTGGGAGTTGGGAACCCTTGGTGATCTACTGCAAAGTGCCCAGAGATCTCAGTCTGGCTTCTGCCGACTCCTGCTCTAACGGACCAGCCTTCACTGTAAACATTTGCAGATGTGTGCAGGTAAGGCGTGGAAAACAACAGGGCAAGCAAGACTAGACTTATCCCAAGACAAAATCAGTTCAGACCCCAGAGGCCAACACCCGCATCCCTGCCCAGGTCTCTAGCACGCATCTTTCCAAGCTTGTGTATCCAGATTCGAAAAAGATAGGCTATTTTGAAGCCTTATTTACCTAGGGATCCATCAGCCACGCCATCCCCGGACCTTGGAGGGAACAAAAGTACCAGGAAAGCAAAATCTTCTTTGGAGAAAAAGTTTATTGAAATCTGTGCACAGAGACAATATCTGTACAGAGAGACAACCAGCTGGATAGCTCCTGAAAATATACTGGCTGTAAAGCAAGACACTTCAGCAAACTTTCTTATACTCTCTGAGCACTCTTCCCCCCTCCCATACCTTCTCAAATTATTCCCTTACGTGGCACATCTATATTGCTTGCTAAACACATTTTATTGCTTGCTAAACATTCCTGTCCTCCTATTTTGCTTGCTAAACACATTTTATTGCTTGCTAAACATTCCCTCCCCTCTCCTTCGTACACGTGTCTTTTCTCATCTTTGCATTAGTAAGCATAAGACAGGAAAAGGGGCCTCTTTAGCAGGCCTGGTTAAATCTGCACTTTTGACCCGCCAGCCAAATTTAGTAGGTCTGGTTAGTTATTGCTAACAGCAGCGGTTTCTTGCTAGCTGGCTAGGCAGGAAACGAACTTTTGACCTGTCAGCCAAATTTTGCAAGCAGTCACTGGCGGTGTGCTAACTGTCTGGCCAAAATTTGCAGAAGTAAGATTAGCACAGGATTAGCACAGGAATTTACTGCAGATAATATTTGAGAGCAACCTTTCTTAGGTACAGAGTTCTAAGCACAGAAAATATTGAGAGAAACCTTTTCCCATCTCCCTTTACTCCCTCCTCTTCTTTTGAACAATCTATTACTTAGATTCGTTCTGGGGTAGGGGTCTATATTCTCTCATTACAGCAATCACGCGAGGTCCCATCATGCGAGACATCATCTTTCCCATCATATTCTGCAAGCATTGCATCAAGCAGGGAATACAAAAGCAAAAAAGCAATAGAAGCATTATTGGGCCTATCACCATAGTAAATATCCTCCCCATCCATCCACCATCGGGCAACCAAGAATATAACCAATTCCATGGATCACCTTCTGTAGTTTTTAGCGGGTTTTCAGCTATCATTGTTTCCATGTGGTCAATTGTGGCCGAAATGCTGACATTATTATCTGGGATAAACATACAGCAATGAAAATGAACTAGCACACAAACTCCTCTCTATGTTGAAGATGTTACCAATGGGAATTCCATGTAGCATCAAACCTGGCCATTTAGCATAAGGTGGCATGTGCATACACAGCCAACAATTGGAAAGATTTAGCATTGTGGTGAACTTAAACATATCCTTGATATAAATATTGTCTTTCCACATCTTATGATAATTTTCTCCTCGTGATATTTTACTCAATAATCTAGTCCCCATCTGACCATGTTCACCAGGTGCAGCACCTTCCTTGTCTCCTGCAACTAGGAGAACGAGGAACACTAGGAGGATCATCAAGGGGATAGAAGGATCGGGTCGTCGTCTCCCGCAGAGCCTATGACGCTCATGCCAGCAGAAAAAGAGACACATCCATGTGGCAAGGGCAGTTGAAATAACTCCCATCCACCACCCCCAATCACTCCATGGTTCCTCCCAGCAATATTCAGGGGGTGTGCTCATTGTTGAAGAGCCCACTGATATTTGTGCCCGATTACCTGTTGAGCCTCAAGGATGAGAGCCCACCGGTGAGCTGATGCTCCCACTATGTGGGTCAACTTTTCTACTAACCCTGTTGGGTGGATTGAACTCTCGTGCTGCCTCCCTACTGACCAGAGCATATGGAAGCTGAAATCCTGGGGTGGCAATTCTTACTGGCACTTGTTTAGCAATTTCAATGCACACCT
Organism: Podarcis pityusensis; assembly: GCF_964106645.2. NCBI lineage: Eukaryota > Metazoa > Chordata > Lepidosauria > Squamata > Lacertidae > Podarcis > Podarcis pityusensis. Next base: position 106,417,499 of record NC_138029.1, read on the forward strand.
GGTTAAGGCTCCCACCCCTGCAATACTTGCATTAAGATAGGTTCCGTCCCATCTAACGCCTGGATTAAGATTAGAACCTGGTCCATCAGATGAGGTTGGTATAGTAACCTCATCAAACCCCTGTTTCCAGTAGTCAATGAGCACGCCATCTCTTACCACCAGCGAGACGAACCAGTCGTAGCAGAGGCCAGCAGGCCAGTAAGGGCGGTATGGCTCGGTAGGGTCAGGGCTGTGGGGCATAGAGCAAATCAATACAGAATATAACAGAAAAAAAAAGGAAAAGAGAAAGTCCTTATGAAAGTATTAAATGTCCTGGTGGACTTCCTGGATCAGTCCCGGCACGGGTTTTCACGTTGGGGACGCTGCCCGCGGGCGTCCCTCCCATCCATTTCTTCAGCTGTGCGTTGAGATATATCAGCAGAGCGGTCATCAGCGGAGGGTCTGGAGATGGTCAGCCGAAGGGGTTAATCAGGATTTAACTGCACAGTTCAATCTATAGTGGTCACTCTGGTGTGGTGGACCCAAGGGGTGATGCCGGCGAATTTCACGGCGGTGGGTGTGGAGAGCAGGACGGTATAAGGTTCCAGCACGGTTGTAGCTGCGTCCGTGCCCAATCGTTTACCCACACTTCATCACCTGGCTCGAACTGATGCAGCCAACACACAGGGGTTGCGAGCCTGGGTCCACCTGTCGAGACAAAAGAAAACTCGGAAGAATATCTGGACTTAATTATTCAATTGCATATCCTGACCAGCATGTGGGGACAACATTCTGACATATGGGACCGGTCTCCCAAGCACAATGTCAAAGGGTGACAGGTGGGTTCGCTTTGACGGGAGACTGCGGACCCTGAGTAATGCCAAGGGCAACATGGTCACCCAATTAGACCCGGTTTCCTGTGTCAGCTTGGACAGCTGATTCTTTAGAGTCCTGTTCATTCTCTCTACCTTTCCAGAACTCTGGGGTCTATAAGCAGTATGCAGCTTCCAGTTGATCTGGAGCGCTTTTGCCAGTCCCTGTAGGACTGCATGAACAAATGCTGGTCCATTGTCAGATCCTATGGACCTTGGCAATCCATAGCGAGGGATGATTTCCCTAAGCAGGCACCTGGTTACTTCAAATGCCTTTTCAGTCTTTGTTGGCCATGCTTCGGCCCATCCGGTGTAGGTGCACACTGCCACCAGCAGGTAGCGGTGTAGTCCACAACGGGGTAATTCAGTAAAGTCCACAACAAGATCTTCCATAGGTGCAGTTCCACTGCGCTGAACTCCTGGGGGAGCTAGTGGTCCGGTTCTGGGGTTATTCTTCTGACACAGCAGGCATTTCCTGGAAATCTGGACTGCCAGTTGGTAGAGGTGGGCTATATAGAAGCATTTCTCCAGCTGCTTGGTTGTAGCATCTGGTCCTATGTGGGTTGAATCATGGTATCTCTGAGTAACCTGCCGAGAAAGGGACTCTGGAATCCATATCCTGTCATCAGGGGTAAGGTACCATCCTTCTTTGGTCAATGTCAATTCCTGAGCGTCTGCAGTGTCCCTTTCCTGCTTCGTATAAGCTGGCTTGTCAGTGGTGCTTAAAATTTCTTCTGGGACCAGTGCTCCAATAACCGAGGCGGGGGCCAGTTCTTGGGCTGCTTCCTTGGCCACTCTGTCTGCCAATCGGTTTCCTCTGGCCACTTCTCCTGGTCCAGTCTTGTGTCCATAACAATGGATAACTGCCACTGCCTCGGGCTCCCATACAGCATCCAGAAGGTTCAACAAGGCTTGTGGGTGGGCCACCTGGCGTCCTCTGGAGGTAAGCAAACCTCTTTCTTTCCATAAGGCTCCATGGGCATGTAAAGTCAGGAATGCATACTTAGAATCTGTATAAATGTTTATCTTCTGTCCCTTTGCCAGGCTCAGGGCTCTGGTAAGCGCAGTTAGCTCTGCCAGCTGGGCCGATGTTCCAGGCGGGAGTGACTTTGCTTCGATCACCTGGTCTTCCAGGGCTACCACTGCATAACCTGCCTTCCGGTGTCCAGCCTCAATGAAGCTGCTTCCATCCATAAACCATGATGGCCACTGGGGGTCTGCTTCATCTTTAAGGTCAGGCCTGCTAGAATACACCTCATCCATTACTTCAATGCAATCATGCGTGGGCTCCTCACCTACTCCTACCGGTAATAGGGCAGCTGGGTTGAGGGTTGTGGTGACTTGGAATTTCTAACGCGGATGTAGTAGCATCTGACATTTCCTCATTTTAGCCTGGGAGAGGAAATAGGTGCCTTTCGGCAGATGGCACGCTGACTCTTTCCTAAGCGGCCTCGCCCTCCTCTTCTTCTTCTAACGGTGGACCTCCCGTCTTCAGGGCCATCAACTTCTTTGCCTGGTACTTCTCCTTTTTTCTTCTGGGCCTCTTCCTCTCTCTGATTATAAGTGGTTTGGGCTATTTTCTAACATCCATTTCAGGGTGTGGCCCATCTGGATTTTTCGGCAAATATCGGGCGCTGCTTGGGCTACAAAGGCAGTTTTTATGATAGGGGCATGGATATACTGGCGGTAGGCTTCCTTCAGCTTCTTTAAGTAGGCTCCAGGGGCCTCCTCTGTTCCTTGCACTATTTCTCTGGCCTCCACAAAGTTGGTGAGTTTTCTGGCTGCCCTCCTCATGCCATTTAAGACATTCTGGCGATAAGTGGTGAGGGTATTTTGCCCTTCAATGGTCTGATAATCCCAATTCAGTGTAGTTTCAGGATATCCTGTTGCAACAGCTTGATCTCCTGCCCCCTGCGCTCTCATGTGTGCTCGGGCTTCAGCATGAATTCGCCTATCCTCCTCTGTAGCTAGCAGGGCATCCATCAAATATTGCACATCATAAAAAGTGGGGTTGTATGTTTTAAAAAAAATTCCCTCAAACAGCTTAATGATTTTGGCAGGGTTTTCTTCAAATGAAGGGTTTTGGTTCTTCCAATTACAAACATCTGCACTAGAGAAGGGGACATGTTGAACTGTATAAGTTCTATTGGGCACCACCCCGTTAGGTCCCGTGGGGGCTGGAGGGTCATACACTCTATGGAGAGGCATCACTCTGGCCGCGCCCTCCTCCTGTGTTTTATGTGCCCTATGGAGGGTCACTCTTTTCACTGCCTTCCCCACTCTTTCTGCCACTTTCTTCTCTGTTCCCCTACACATCCCGCTGTTTTTAACATATGGGGACTGACGTCCACTTCTCCTGCATAAGGTTCCACATACTTTCTCAAACGTTCTGCCTGTTCTTATTATCACCTATCAACTTAACTAATCTTTTTACAAATCCCTCATCCTCACCATCCTCTTCTTGTTCCTCCCTTTCTCCATCCTCGCCCAGGTCTACCAATGCATTGTCCACGGGATTGGGGGCTGGGCCATCTGTTCCCTGTGGCGGGGGTGGTGCCAGGGCTGTTGCCGGGGCATGAGGTGGTGGGGCATCAAAACTTTTATCTTCTTCCCTCTCTGAATCCTGGAGGACTGGGGGGTTGTCCTCCTGTCTTCCTGACTGAGCAGATACGGCTGCCTGAGACTTTTTGGCAGCATGACTTCAGCCAGGAGGGGGGGGGGGGGTTCTGTTCCACATTGGTCTTCCATGTGGAAATGTAGGGGATTTGATCAGGGTGGACATTCAAAATGTTCTGATATAATGGATTAATGAGTTGCAAATCAAGGGTCCTGATGGACGGCCAATTTGTTATTTTGGGGTGGGCCAATCTAATTTACACAATGTCCTCATCCTCCCCTCTCATCAGCTTGAATCCCCAAAAGCATTTCAAAGGGGTACTTTTACTTTGGCCAGAACCCATTTCTTCCAGATACTTCACACACAACAGACCTACAATTGCTCGGCCAAGGGGACACTAAGCCCTGGCCCACACTTGACAATTCAGCCACTAGAGTATCTTGACATGCAACATACAACACACTAAACACACCAAAATAATTTCAGCATGCAATACACAAAACACACCAAAATAATTTTCCCTCCTTCTTCTGTTCCAAATTTTTGCTGGTGGCACTTTACTGCACAACCAATCCCCTTATTCCTGGTGGCTGGCACTCTACTGCGCAACCAATCCCCTTATTCCTGGTGGCTGGCACTCTACTGCCCAACCAGGTGAGGCTGATCAGACCTCGCCCCCCTTTTCCTTGGGGGCCCACGCCCTTTCCCTTGGGCTTACCTTTTTCCGCTGCGGACCTGTCCCCTCGGCGCCGTCCTCTTTGTTTTTCTCCCTCAACAAGATGTCTCCACTGCAGGACAGTGTGGCTGGCTCCCCCCACGAAACAGGTGGGGTGCGCACGGGAGCCTGCAAACGCTGCTGAGCTGTTCACCTTGGTTGAGCCTGGCCCTCCGGTCCGTATTGGGGAGAGGGCTTATCCCGGACGAGCCCCCAAAGAAATGAAGCCTTATTTACCTAGGGATCCATCAGCCACGCCATCCCCGGACCTTGGAGGGAACAAAAGTACCAGGAAAGCAAAATCTTCTTTGGAGAAAAAGTTTATTGAAATCTGTGCACAGAGACAATATCTGTACAGAGAGACAACCAGCTGGATAGCTCCTGAAAATATACTGGCTGTAAAGCAAGACACTTCAGCAAACTTTCTTATACTCTCTGAGCACTCTTCCCCCCTCCCATACCTTCTCAAATTATTCCCTTACGTGGCACATCTATATTGCTTGCTAAACACATTTTATTGCTTGCTAAACATTCCTGTCCTCCTATTTTGCTTGCTAAACACATTTTATTGCTTGCTAAACATTCCCTCCCCTCTCCTTCGTACACGTGTCTTTTCTCATCTTTGCATTAGTAAGCATAAGACAGGAAAAGGGGCCTCTTTAGCAGGCCTGGTTAAATCTGCACTTTTGACCCGCCAGCCAAATTTAGTAGGTCTGGTTAGTTATTGCTAACAGCAGCGGTTTCTTGCTAGCTGGCTAGGCAGGAAACGAACTTTTGACCTGTCAGCCAAATTTTGCAAGCAGTCACTGGCGGTGTGCTAACTGTCTGGCCAAAATTTGCAGAAGTAAGATTAGCACAGGATTAGCACAGGAATTTACTGCAGATAATATTTGAGAGCAACCTTTCTTAGGTACAGAGTTCTAAGCACAGAAAATATTGAGAGAAACCTTTTCCCATCTCCCTTTAATTTCTCCCAGAAAAAATATTCCCTTTTTTACAAAAAATTATTACAATAGCCACTTTCCAATCCTCAGCTGTGGAGGCTAATCTTAAAGAGGCAATTTTCACATTTGAGCTGTTTTAAGAACTCTCAGGTGGAGAACATCTGAACCCAGCAATTTGTTTTGTTATCATTTGTCAATAAGGCCTAGAACTTTGTCTCTTGTCACAACTGTTTGTCTCAGTTCCCTTGCCTGAGACAGTTAGTTCAGGCACTGGGTGGGTCTGCCTGAGGTGGCCCATCGCATTTCGCCACGTGAAAACGGGAATCGCTGAACTCGGCTGGAGCCAGGGTGCTCCTCAAAGCGCTGCCGCTCAGCTCCTCTGCCCAGGGAAGAGGAATGAGGGGCAACGCTGGACCCCAAAATGCCCCCCTCTTGGTGGTGTAAATGGGTGTGCAGAGTGCCACCTCTTGCAGTGGGTAGGCCGTCTCTGGGTCCTGCCCTCAGGGCCGGATTTAGGTTTGATGAGGCCCTAAGCGACTGAAGGTAATGGGGCCCTTTATATTTTCAGCTGTCCTTTGTCAACAACAAATTGCTGTTTTTTTGTGTTGAATATATGCTATATGGTAACTTATGGACCTAATAGGTATCTAAAGCCGTTTGCACATGTTGCCCTGCAACCAGTCCATGCAGAATGTAGGCACCCTATATAAAGAAATGAGCAAACCAGTGATATTTTAGGGAGCAGGATAGCAGGCGAGGCCCATGACTTACATCCTAGGAGCCTACACAACATAAAACACTGTTGCTGTATGTAGGCTTTAGTTTATTTGTTTTTTTTATCTTATATTTTGGGAATATACATCCAGTTCTGTTTTCCTTTAATTTTTTTGGGGGGGCACCAAGAGAGTAGGGCCCTAAGGCATAGCTTGTTTAGCTTATACGTAAATCCGGCACTGCCTGCCCTCATTTGTTTGTTTGTTTGTTTTCCATACTGCCCTGCACCCGGGCCTCACAGGGCAGTTTACAGTATAAAAACTCAACAATACGTACCATAGTAACAAACCAAAACCAACAACATCTTCTGCAGTCTCTGCTACGATGCAGCTGCACTTGGAATACTGTTTACAGTTCTGGTTGTTGCACCTCAGAAAAGCATATCCAAGAGCTAGGGGAAAGGTTCAGATAGGATGTTGCTAGGAAAAGTTCAGAAAAGGGCAAACGGATAATATTAAGGGGTAGCTATGTTAGTCTTTTGCAGCGGCAGAAACCTCAGTCTGATGGCATCCTGAAGACCAACAAATTAATCGCAGCCTAAGCTTTTAATGGACCCGAGCCCAGTTTGTCAGATGTGAAATCTTAGCCGGCAGGTATACAACAGAGAAAATTGTAATGTGGGAGATGAATGGCAATGAGATGCAAAAATTACAGTCAGTGATAGAGCTCAAATGTATATTAAACAGACATAACTTTTACAGCAGCAGACTGCTGATAATTTACTCAGCATTGATGATGATGATGATGATGATGATAATAATTTATTATTTGTAACCCACCCATCTGGCTGGGTTTCTTCAGCCTCTCTGGGCAGCTTCCAACAAAGATTAAAAATACATTAAAATGATTTATTATTATTATACCTCTAGAGAACCATTAAAAAAAAACCAGTCATAGATAGCGCAGATATCCTGGCATTGATAAACAAATGAACACATGTAGCGCGATTTTTACTTTTTTTAAATCTCTCTTGAACCCACAAGCAATGGTATTGAACTGCTTCATGAATTGTAACCCAGCTGTTTCATCTTGTACAGTGGTACCTCGGGTTAAGAACTTAATTCGTTCTGCAGAAGAGTCGGTGGAAGAAGATTGGAAGAAATTTAAAGATTATCTGCAGAAACATTGCAAAATTAAAGAATGTTAGAGTGATGATGGATTGAAATTAAGTGGCTTCTAGCTGTACAGGCTTTAAAGATATATATAGATCAAGATTAAGGATTAGGATTAAAAAAGTTAAAAGAAATGGAAAATTGGCTTTTAATAGGTTAACATTTAAGGTTATATTATATTAAGATTAAGGTTTGGGATTAAAAAAGAGGGAAAGAAATTGCTGGACAAACAAATTGAACTGGAATACAAAAGAGGGAGGTATGAGGAGGTCCAGAAAATAAGTAAATTTAAAAGTGGTGACGAAAAGGTGGCATTGTTTTTAGTTGTTTTCTTTTTTCTGTTTTTTGTTTTTTGTTTTTTGTATTGTGTATTGTGTACTTTCGTATTGTGTATTTTTCTTTTTTACTTTTAATTCTTTTTTTCCGATGTGTCTTTTTTTTATTGGAAACTTTAATAAATATCATTTAAAAAAAAAGAAAAAAGAACTTAATTCATTCTGGAGGCCCGTTCTTAACCTGAAACTGTTCTTTACCTGAGGTACCATTTTAGCTAATGGGGCCTCCCGCTGCCACAGCCGCGCGATTTCTGTTCTTATCCTGAAGCAAAGTTCTTAACCTGAAGCACTATTTCTGGGTTAGCGGAGTCTGTAACCTGAAGCGTCTGTAACCCAAGGTACCACTGAATTCTTTTATGTCCCTTTGATCCTTTATTCATGGGGCTGGAGCAACTCTCCTACGAGGAAAGGCTACGTCATTTGAGGGGTTTTTAGTCAAGGGGGCATGTAGAGACGGAGCTTTCTGACGTGAACTCGCCTCTCCCATACAGTCGTTGGCATGTCTGGGAAATAGTACAACCTTGTCTGAACACTAGAAATTTGTTTTCAAGCACTTTGCTTAGTCATAGTACCAGTAAAGTGGGATGTAATGTTTTGCATCGGTGCTGGGCAAGGTCAAAAGGGTATCTGAAAGGATCTTCCGTGATCTAGCAAAACAAGTCAAAGATGCAACTGAAAGCCGATAAAATCAATAGGAATTTCACCATTGACATAAGCAGGATGTGAACTTTGAGCAATGTTATGTTCCTATCCCCCTCCCTTACCTTGTTTGTGGAGAAAGCAAGGAGGTGTGGAAACCTTTAAGATCCTTTTAACTATGGAAACTGTTGAGGCTCACAAACAGCTCAATTAAAAAGTGGTGAGTGGTTCAATTCACGTTGGTGAAAAGAGCTGAGATTTGAAAACAGAGCAGTTGTGAGTAGGAAACTTGTAGAAGATGGCAATTATTCCAACCTAGGGCAAAAGGGTGTTGCTGCAATGTACAACCACAAAAACAATAGTTTACACATTTATTCCTCACGATTTCAGAGAAAATATTGTGCTTACGATGTGCTAGATTTTTTTAAAAAAATTAATAATGAAGAAGTACATTGAAGTACATTGAAGACATTGAAGTACAGTGGTACCTCGGGTTAAGTACTTATTTCGTTCCGGAGGTCCGTTCTTAACTTGAAACTGTTTTTAACCTGAAGCACCACTTTAGCTAATGGGGCCTCCTGCTGCTGTCATGCCACTGGAGCACGATTTCTGTTCTCATCCTGAAGCAAAGTTCTTCACCAGAGGTACTATTTCTGTGTTAGTGGAGTCTGTAACCTGAAGCGTATGTAACCTGAAGCGTATGTAACCTGAGGTACCACTGTATTGCAGGAGCCTTGTGTTTTGTTCTGCCCGTTCCTTGGAAATTACTTGGAATAATATATGACAAATTAGATTGTAATCCTAATCCCATTTACCTGGGAGTAAGACCCATGAAATTAATAGGCATTGCTTCTGAGTAGACATGGCTGGGGTTGTACTATTAATGTCTCCCCCCCCCTCCATTCCTCAGGCTGTAACTCAAATTTACATTTGGGACTCACTCTGGGATAAGCGCCCCCCCCCCGTTGACGTTCCCCATTCCCTTTACGACAGAGCCCCCCCAAACCTGCAACAGAGCTTTCCGTACTTCTGCCTGAAGGCTACTCATTTTTCTAAATGATTCCGAAGCGCTATTCCTCATTGCAGGAACTGGATTAAAAAGCCCAGCAGGGAGAAAACCCATCTCCCTTTCCCACCCCCGATTCCCCAGAAGAGCTCCCTAGAAATGGAGGCTAGATGGATGGGACAGGCCCAGCATTCCAGCCCTGGCTTCTGTGATGTCATCAGCTTCTCAGGAAGGATGCATAGCAGGGAATCGTGCTGGATCATATCTGAAAATGGAGAGAACAAGCACTAGGTGAGGCTCACACTGCTCGGAAGCTAAGAATAGAACAGCACTGGTGGTGGGGTGGAGGGAGGCGGCAGCGGGAGGCACTGCCCCCCTCCATTCCCCCCCCAGCCCTGTTCACTCAGCACATACATTCACAGGCATTGCAGCACCTCCCAGCCTTCCCAGCTCTGACCTCTCTTTTTCTAACAGGCTCCCCCCTCCTCCTCCCATCCATTACTGGATCAAATAGCGAGAAGCAAGAGAGGCACCTGATGCCATTGAAATGCCAAGCAGAAGTTACTGGGCTAGAGCCTAGTCCTCAGACTGTGGGGGACAGAAAGTGGATTTAATCTGAAAAAGGCAGGCGGGCATAGAGGTGGTGGTCTTCTGTTAGGGTCTGCACAAGGCTGGATGTGGTCCAGCTGTTTCTCCAGGGATATCTTCAAGGTTGCTTCCGTTATGTTGCGTTTTGTGTTTCTGTTTTTCAAGTTTACATGGTGGGACTCGATGCAGCCAGTCTTTGAGCAGAGATGCATAGGATTGCACTGCTAAGGTGTCTTAGTTATATTTCCCCTCATTTACAAATACCGTATTTTTTGCTCTATAAGACTTTTTCCCTCCTAAAAAGTAAGGGGAAATGTGTGTGCGTCTTATGGAGCAAATGCAGGCTGCGCGGCTATCCCAGAAGCCAGAACAGCAAGAGGGATCGCTGCTTTCGCTGCGCAGCGATCCCTCTTGCTGTTCTGGCTTCTGAGATTCATAATTTTTTTTTCTTCTTGTTTTCCTCCTCCAAAAACTAGGTGCGTCTTATGGTCTTGTGCGTCTTATAGAGCAAAAAATACGGTATACAAGCAGAACTTAAGGGGAGGCCAGTGAGTGGCACTCCAGGGTTCTCCAGAGAGCAGCCTGGTCAACTCCTTGCAGAGTGCATGCCCAATTTCAGCAGACTCCAAGTAGTCAATCAATCAATCAATCAATCAATCAATCAACATTTGCCTCTTCCAAAACAGCTAGTTATTTCTCACCCATGCATACAGCTGCTCCCTCAGCTAGAGGTGTATCAACTTTTCCAAGCCCTGGTGGGTATCTCGATCAGCAACACAGGGAGGTTTCCCAGCTTTCAGGAGACCCATCTCCTAACCATTATCTGTCACTGATTAAAAATAAACCAACTGATCCTCCTGCAAACGGCCTAAAAATGGTCGTCAGAGAGCCAGTGTAGTGTAGTGGTTGAGAGCGGTAGACTCGTAATCTGGGGAACCGGGTTCGCGTCTCCGCTCCTCCACATGCAGCTGCTGGGTGACCTTGGGCCAGTCACACTTCTTTGAAGTCTCTCAGCCCCACTCACCTCACAGAGTGTTTGTTGTGGGGGAGGAAGGGAAAGGAGAATGTTAGCCGCTTTGAGACTTCTGAAGGGGAGTGAAAGGCGGGATATCAAATCCAAACTCTTCTTCTTCTTCTTCTTCTTCTTCTTCTTCTTCTTCTTCTTCTTCTTCTTCGTCAGCATTCCATAGCTCATTTAACTTGCATTATGGCGTGTGCCAGGGTAAATGGTGGGATTTTTTTGTCAGCCACATACTCTCAAATAGAGGCCTGGTGACGACGGGGCATTTTCTACTATGGAACAGAATGTATGTTGGTGTTGCCTGGATTTTAAACCCAGCCTATCTTTTCTCCTGGCAGTGTGCAGTTGTACTACCTATGGTGCCAGTGCAACCCTGGAGGGCTGGATTGTGAACCTGCCAGTCCTTCAAGGGCCATTTGTTTAGTCGTGTCCGACTCTTCGGGACCCCATGGACCATAGCATGCCAGGTACTCTTGTCTTCCACTGCCACCCGCAGTTTGGTAAAACTCATGCTGGTAGCTTCGAGAACACTGTCCAACCGTCTCGTCCTTTGTCGTCCCCTTCTCCTTGTGCCCTCCATCTTTCCCAACACCAGGGTCTTTTCCAGGGAGTCTTCTCTTCTCATGAGGTGGCCAAAGCATTGGAGCCTCAGCTTCACGATCTGTACTTCCAGTGAGCACTCAGGGCTGATTTCCTTAAGAATGGATCGGTTTGAACTTCTTGCAGTCCATGGGACTTTCAAGAGTCTCCTCCAGCACCATAATTCAAAAGCATCAATTCTTCGGCGATCAGCCTTCTTTATGGTCCAGCTCTCACTTCCATACATCACTACGGGGAAAACCACAGCTTTAACTATACGGACCTTTGTCGGCAAGGTGATGTCTCTGCATTTAAGATGCTGTCATTGCTTTTCAAGGGCCATAGAAATCTCTTTAACCAGGGACACCCAATCACTGTGGGCCAAAAAGCAAGGCACGGGAAGGGCGGGGACTGAGTCCAGCCACTCCATGCAGGGTTCAGTACACTACCCCTGACAGAGGCAGGTGCATGGTAGGTGCTTTGAGGCCAGGGTGCCCAGTGCTGATGTTGTTGTTTCCCTTGAGGCTTGGGGAAGGAGGAGGGAGAGAGGATGGGGCAGAGCTTGCCAGCAGGCAGGTGGCCAGCATGCAGGAGAAGCACATATGTGTGGGGTTGTAAGGGGACACCCGGCCTACTAAAGATAGGAACTGACAGCTGCAGCTTGGGCCAAGCATTGCCGGTGTGGGGCAGCGGGAGGGGGCAGCTCTCTGCAGCCTATCTTGTGCTGCCTGCGGTGTGCCTGGGCTTTTGCTTATACAGCTGACAGCTGACCAAGGCACCTGCTTCCAGGGCGGGTGGGGCCCTGGAGCAGCCAAGCCTCTGCCAGAGCATGAAATGCAAGGAACTGAGGGTCAAGCTACACGTTAAGGGCAGGGCTGGGGTTATTTTACACACATTGCCAGGGCAGGGCCTGGGACCTCTAGTTTAAGCTTGGGACCCTAAAGGGGGAGGCAGGTTGGGGGGGGGCTTTTGCCTAATCTGGATTGGGCTCCTTGTGTGTACAATTTGCAGGTGGGGCGGGTGGTTAGATGACAATTTATGCAGCCCCAGAAGCAGGGGCTTGCAGAGCCAGGCAGAGGTCCGGGCCAGGCAGATAATGTGCCCCCCACTTTTTTTACCCTGGGGATAACTGAAGTCTTATAAATTTCTTTTCTGCGAATTTTTGAATTACGCAGGAAAAATCAAGCAACTTCGCCTTATCGTGCTATATGTTTATCATTGCTAAACCATTTAGGCGTTCTTGAGCCATTGTTGATTGAAAGGAAGACTAACCGGTAATTCGTTTTAATATATTGAAACTTCTCTCATTGGAGGCCACTGTAGCTGGTAATGATAAGAAAATGTGTAATGCAGTTAGAAGATTTGGAAAAACGTTTTCCAAATTCAAGTTTAGTATTTGATCAGCAATTGTGAATATGCTGACGGAGGCCCCCTTTGGAATCGGAGGCCCGGGCCAAGTGGCCCTTATGGGCCCCCCTCTGTCTGGGGCTGCCCAGGAGAAAGGACAAAAGAGGAGATGGATTTGAATAAATGTGCACGTGCTAATTTACACATGCATATGCAAATGTAGAAACAATTGCTTTAATTTAAGTACAGTAGATGACACAATGGGGAAGAATGTCTGTGAACCCCTCTCAGATAGGCTCCTGCTTTCTCTCTTCTATGGTTCTTTATTTTTAAACTGGACTAGACACATGTTCAAATAGAGAACGCCTTCAAAGGGAGAGCCGTTCTCTGTAATGTAGGGCACATGGCCAGCAAACCTGGGGTGGGAATGGGTGCTAACTCCCATTTGCTTCCATGAAAGCAATTTTTTCATATGGCAATTGCAAGTGATGGGCGGTGATCCAAACCAGGATCATAGTAGGGGGATAAAGGGCTGAAGCCCTCTACTTCCCTATGCTAGGGTCCCAATCCAGATCCGAGTCCCAAGTGGTTTATTTTGTGTAAACCAGGGATGGGGAACCTTTGTTCTTCCAGATGTTGCCAAACTACAACTCCCATCAGCCCCAGCAAGCAAGGCCAATGGCTAGGGGTGATGGGAGTTATAGTTCAGTAACATCTGGAGGACCAAAGCTTTCTCATACCTGGTGTAAACAGGCATGTAAGCAACCCTGCACTTCAAGCAAGGGTGGGGAAACCTGTGATTGTTTCTGGATGGTACTGGCCTTCAACTCTTATAATCATGCTGGATGGGGAATTGGAGTTCAATAATATCAGGAAGGCTTAAAGGTACAGCTATATAGTTAATGTAATGTGCTGTTTGCCCCCCTCCCCCAAAACGCTAAGACTGGCCTTGCTGATAAGGGATAACCAGCCTCATAACCAACATGCTTAAATCTAGTTAATGCATGAAGGGGTTAACACCATAGAGTAAGCTGTCCTGCCAGGCTTAGAGAGAATACTTCCCTTTACCTCAAAGGAAATGAGTAATCAAGACTATTGGTCAACCCCCAGTCCGGTTGAGAAGCTCAATGTGTAAAGAGGTTTGAGCTGGTTGCTCCAGCTCAGACCACATGGCTCTCACAAGCCACTCTTGAGTTTCTATACCAATATTTCACCATTTTGTAACTAAGCCAAGCAACCTTTTCTGAAGCACATGAACCTGACCTTTGGAGAGTTTGTAAGTAAATCATTTTTTTAACTTACCAAATGTGTGGGCTTTTTCCTATGCTGGGGAAAGAAGGAAACTTTGCAACTCACAAGGTCTAGCAGCCTCTATTTCCACTCTTTACATTGCTGCATCTTTTGTGATTTTAAATCTCTGCTGGGGTTCTCTCACCAAAGAGTACTTGCCCCAAACTTGGATCTTGGCATCCAGGACTCCTTTTTAAACCTATTTTTTCTTTGAACCAACGGCTAGATCAAAGGTGCCAGCAGTCCAGCGACAAATCCCCAACTGCAAACAAGTAGACGCTTTGGTACACACAAGTTAGCCAAGAAGTTGTTCTCCTGACCACAACACTGGACAGTGAAAGGCTTAAAAAATCAATTTATTTTGGTCACTGACCAGAGTGCAGGCTTGACATCCCTGCACCCTTCTGTTTTGCCCTCAAGGAGAAGGTCAGAGACATTCCTATATAGCTAATTGTCCAGTTCCTTTGTAAAGCCATCATCACCTTTCATGGGTTCCACAAAATCTTTTATGAAGTACTCTTATGTGTTCTGAAACTAACATGGTTTTGGAAATAGTTTTTTCTGTGATGGTCCACATAAACTCTGCCTGTCCTCTTCCACCAACAGAAACCCAGGATTTCTGTTATGTAAGTCCTAGCAGACAGCCAACTGCATGTTTCTTTTAAGAGCTGAGTCTCATTCCTGTATGCCCTTCAGTCTTAACGCTTAATAAACATCCTTTAAGTGAAGCTGTTGGGAGCGCTTGGTGTGTTGTGTAACACAGATACTGACCCACCCGCTAGCACCTCACTGCACTGTGATGTGTTATAATGCTTTTAAGGAATAACAAGTCAGGGCCTGGACTGGTAGCGGCTAGCAGACATGACAAGTGTCCCCTCACCCCTCTTTAGAATTTGTTTAGCTCTGCAGTAGGCCCAGCAGAGGGAATAATCGGGTTTGTTGGCAGGTAACAATGAACAGGACACACTTCCAAGCTGGTTCTTTGGCAAAGAGCAGGGGTCAGCAACCTTTTTCAGCCGTGGGCCGGTCCACTGTCCCTCAGACCATGTGTGGGCCGGACTATATTTTGAAAAAAATATATGAACCAATTCCTATGCCCCACAAATAACCCAGAGGTGCATTTTCAATAAAAGCACACGTTCTGCTCATGTAAAAACACCAGGCGGGCCCCACAAATAAACCAGAGATGCGTTTTAAATAAAAGGGCACATTCTACTCATGTAAAAACACGCTGATTCCTGGACCGTCTGCGGGCCGGATTGGGAAGGCGATTGGGCCGCATCCAGCCCACGGGCCTTAGGTTGCCTACCCCTGGCAAAGAGACAGGTGAGGTGTGTGCCTGATCATCACAGCTGCATGTATGCAGGTGTATCTATTTATTTAAAGCACTTCGCTCTGATCTTTAGCTGAAAAAACTCCCAGTAGCTCACAAAGATTGGTGGTTAGATGGCTTGAAAAGGAAAGTTGGCAAATTCTTGGGAGGGTAGGTTTGCCAGTGGCTGTTGATGCTGGAGAGAACAATCAGGGGAAGGCTCTTCTTTCAGACCCTGCCTGTTGGCTTCCCAGAAACCCTGTTGGAAAAGGAATGCTGATCCAAACAGACCTTTGATCACGAATCTTTCTGGGCAGACGTCTCCTTCTGGGAACCAGCTACTCCCGAGCTTTCGGTTTTGTTTTATTGTAAGTTCTAAGATGAAAACATACGCACCCTCCTGGAATGAGGCCACCGACCCCTGGCTAAGGAAGGAGATTAATTGTCTTATACGTATGGAGTATATATGTGTGTATGCAGAAACAGTGTGGTGTAGTGGCTAGAGCTTGGGATTAGCGTACTCTTGAGTACCCACAGAAAAAAGCACTAGGGGCATGCAGTTCACCCAAGCGTAATTGGAGTGCAGGCTTCCTCTGTGTAAAAGTTTGCTGTTGTTGTTTTGTTTTGAGGCTCAACACTTTAACGGGAAGATTATTTTTAGTAAAGTGGAACCCTGGTGGTCGATTGCTTCAGAAGCTGAACAATTTGGAACCTGAAAATGAATGCTTCTGTTTTCAAACTCGCGTCGGAAGTTGAACGGCTTCCTAGGCACATTTCTCCATTTTTAAAAAAGGAATTTGCCGACTGACAATTGTGCCTCAGTTGTTGAACATTTCGGAAGTCAAAGGGTCTTCCGGACTGGATTACTTTCAACAACCGGGGTTCCACTGCATTGCTCCTTAACTATTGCCATCGTTATTTTGAGGCCCAACCCCTGGGAGAGATTATTAGAAGTAGTATTAGTATTTAAACATCAACATTATTATTTTGAGGCCCAATGCTTCAAAGGCAAGACTGCTGTTCATCGCCATCATTATTTGGAGGCCCAACGCTCTAAAGGGAAGCTCTTCCTTTCTCTGCCTGGCCTTACAGAAGCCTCCCTTGTCCTCACCGGAGTATCTTTTGCCAGGCACCCCAGTTAGGCCTGAATGTTTCTGCCTTCAGGAGGCCCTGGGACTGGCAGTGAATAAGCTTCTTTGGGCCTGGAGTGATGGAGGTCAGCAAGCCCTCACGAGTCGGGCACTCACGTGTCAAGGCAGCTGGACTGTTTGTCCGGGACTCCCGTTTACTCTGTCAACAGGATCAAAGGACTTGTGTTTGACAAGTGGGAGGAGAGGACAGAGAAGGAAAACATGTCCTTTTGTCCCTCCCTCTGCCCCACAGCCATGGTCGGAGAGGCAAAACGAGAGTCAAGGTGGGAAGAAGAAGGAGAGGAGTGAAAAACACACCCAGATTAATGGTACTCCAAAACACAGCTGGAAAACAGGGCTGTCATTATATTATTATTTCCTGGCAGAGTTCCTGTGTCGTTATAATTGCAGCACGATAGGCGCTGTTTCACCAGCAATACAACTGTGTGCTAATAAAATCTGCGTTAAAGAGCCCTGCTTTGTGCAAGAGTACCGCCTGAGGTGGTACCCTTCAGCCCAAGTCAAGTACACAGTAGTACCTGAGGCTGTTGAGATATCCTGGCAACTGAGGCAAAGATTCCCGCTGGTTCACCTGCCCTTCCCTGGCCGTAAAAACACAGCAATAATAACAGAGGGATGTGTGTTTCTTTGAATAACCTCTCCCCACTTCTTTTAACGCCTGCCACCAGCGCTGCTTCCTCACTTTCCTGCTGGTGTTGGCATGGCCACCTAGTGGTAGCCATGCGAATTGAAGAGCGTGACGACAGCCTTAGATTGTTATGTATATAGGAAGATAAGACTGAATTATAGTGACAGTTTTATTAGCAATTCAAGGCCCGTGATCTGATGTGCTGCTAGTAGCTTGCAGCTGGAGCTGTGTTCAAGGCAAAGATCCATGAGCAAGCGAGACTCCACTGTGAACTCACCAACATCTCTTCTTCCAGAGTGTAGGAAATGTGGCATCATATTTTTCAGTGAGTCACATAGATACAGACACTTTAGGTACTGAATTGCATCTTATTCTCACTTAGCCAGGGCACTTTTTCCATATTGCAGGGATGAGACAGCCCCTCATTTTGCCCTTCTGAGCTCTGGGTTGTCTTACTTCTACTGCTACAGAGTGCCAGAGAGGCCCCAGCTTCCCAATCTCTTATTTGGTCATTTGGCTGCGTTTCTCTCAACACGGTGCCCTTCTCTTGGCTGAGCTCCATGATTTGTTACAAATTACTCTGACAATAAAGGCTATCAGTTTAAAGAGTGTCTAAGCTCTTGAGATAGATACACGCGCAGCATGGAATGGAAGTTAAGCCTCAGTCATGTCTGCAGAGGAAATGATGTGGGGTACGAAAGCTTGCAAATATTTCTTGGTCCATTTAGAACCTTTTTGGCCCAGAAGGCCAGATCTTTTATCTCCTCCCACCGCACCGGCCAACTGTGACAGGTGGGCAGAGCCACCCACGTGTCAATCAACTCACATCACAAAGGCACCAGGCGACTGATAGGTGGATGGACTCTCCCACCTGTCAGATTTGACCCATGGAGGGAGGGAGGTCTGCTTTGCCAACACATTCCCCATAGGGAATGTGCTGGCTAGCCTGCCACTCATCAGCTGATGAGCAGAGTGTTCAGTCCTGCTCTGTGTAAGGGCCTGAGCAGCTGATGAGTGGTTAAATCCTGCTGCTTTGGCAGTGCACACCACTTCCCTGTGGGAAGCTGGCTGACAGGTGGGTGCATTCAACATTGATGGGAATGCCACTCATCAGCTGACATCACCCAGTGTTTTTTTGGGGGGGCAGAGGTTCCCCAATTCTTGATTTACAGCATGAGGGGGCAACCTTTTTCCTGCTGAGAGCCACCTTCTTTTGCGAGGGTAATCTTCCAGGTGTTGCATGCCAGCTGTGCAGCCAGAGGCAGGGGCAACTAGGGCCAGCCACAAGTGTGTGGGGCCACTCCTTACTTCTCTGATACTCCCATTCAGTCCTTCTCTCTTCCTCCCCAGCAAGTCAGTGGAGAGAAAGATCACTCTGTGGCCAGAAGCCTGAACTGATTCTTTGCAGAGAGCTTTTGAAATTGGGCTAAGGGCCGCATAAAATTAGGCCTGAGGGACACAAGATGCCCCATTTGGATTGCGATTTGGTCCCAACGTGTCACCCTCCCCACCAAAACACACTTCAGACGCATTCAACATATTGAGAAGTGGTAATAGTCAAATGATCTGAATTGGTGACCTATGTTACGTAACGGAGAATTAAATTAGAACTACACATTATGCTGCAGGGATGGGGTTTCCAACCCTGTGACTGCTGCGGGGGGGGGGGCACTAATGCTTGGGCTGGCCTGATAGCAAAGTGCTGCCTTCCCACCCAAGTCAAGGGACATAGTATCTCATGCTGGTCAAGTTCTCTGGGCCCCTGGGGTGGAAACTGTTTTGGCAGCTGAGGCAAGACAGTAAAGCACCTCTTCCCACTCCCTTATCAGGCAATACTGTAAGATGCATTAAAGGACAACGATTTGGCGCCCTCTGTGACGCCCAGAACCACTGTCTCAGGGGCAGATGTCTCACTCTGCCTAATGGTAGGAACAACTCTCAATCTAACGTGAAGGCAAAAGAGGTACTGGCAGGGGAGCTTCAGTGAGCAGGAAATGGGGTGATGAACTCTTCTCTTGCACCAGGTTTCCAACTGTTCTCCACCTTCCGCCAATCTGGGTGCCAAGGCTGGCAATGGGCCTGGTTGCTGGTGCTGGGGCACAGCTTGAAGGTATGGGTTGTGGGGAGCAAGGGAAGCATGAAGTATCCATTCCCTATGAACACACCCACAGCCCACATTAGCCTTTCCCTGTATATATGGGTTAGGTTGCCAAGGCAGTGTTCTGTTCCCACCTTAGCCGCCTGCCCATTGTTGCTGATGAAGATCTTTGCCTGACCTGAAATCTTGCAAGCACCTACGCCAGGTTTCTCTAATCCTGGTGATAGATGGCTATGCCGCCCTAAGGTACATAGCAGCCCACAGTGAAAAAGACCCCAGAATAAATCTTGTGTTGTTGGTCAGATGGTGGTGAGAGCAGGGTCCACAGAATATGCCCTGGGATGGCACGTCTGCCTGGCAGTGCCCTTTCGCTCTCAGTAAGGGCAAGATTGCCCTCTGGTGGCGATGTAGCACACCAGGGGTGGCCCAGGTCTCAACCCTGCCCTTTTTGGGGAGGGGCCAGTGCATGCCACACACTGTTGTAAGACACTTAATTCCTGTCGATGTCAACAGCGGCTTAGGAAGGCTTTCCCGGTTACATAAATGATGGGCTCCTGCAGTTCAACCACATTGTTTTGCAACACTTGAAAGAGGTTGGTGTGTGTGTGTAAAGTGGTAGATGTGCTCTTAGGAAACGGAACTTGCCGACACGACCACACAAAGCCCTCTCGAAAAGGTACCACCTGCACCAGCCTTCGCTCACCTGGTGCCTTCCAGGTGATTGGGTTACAACTCCCACCATCCAGAGCCTGCATGGGCTGGTGGTAGCTGTGATCCAAAACACCTTGAGGGCATCAGGTGGGCAAAGGCTGATCTACACTCTATAAATAACACCGTCACATAAGGGGGAAAACTTTCACAAACGGTTTTGTTCAACCGCCACGCGAGGAACAAAACTCACAAACAGAAGCATCACACAAAATCACCAACGTTTTTATTTATTTGTGCGTAGCTTAAGTGAGCTACATTTGAGTTGTCTTAATGGAGAACTTAAAGGAATGGGGTGTGTTATGTACTGAGTTGAATAGGATCCAAACTGCAGCAGTCTGATTGGTCCTAGAACAATAGGATCCAAATTGCAGCAGTCTGATTGGTCCTAGAACAATAGGATTCAGAATGCAGCAGTCTGATTGGTCCTAGAACAATGCAGCAGTATGATTGGTTGGCCAATCATGCTCCAGATATAAGTGAATCCACAACCTCATTGGCTTACAGTAGAATTCCAGAATTAGCCAATCATGTGCAGCCCATTGTGTAAATAATGTATATAAAGCAGATACTTTGAGGGGACTTTCATTCATTCCTCCTCACCACTATGAGCTGAATAAAGAGCATGAAATCACTTTGCGACTCTGAGTATATTTCAGGGTGCATGGATAGCTCTTAGAAACACCAAAGCTGCACTCCTAGGAACAGAAGCAAACAGCTCTGGGGTGGTTTTATGTGGGGCTTTCCCCCCAGCCTAATCTGTTTTGCTTCTTCAATGCTGAAACCCACTTAAAGACTCCTCCTAGATGTTTGGTACCAGGGAATCCAAATAGTGCCTCCCTCTTGGAGATATATATACCGTATATGCTGAATAATTGATATTGTGATTACCTAAAATACCTTGCCTGAGACAAGCTGTATATAAACATCTCTAACGTTAGGGCTGGCTCCGGCATGCAGTACTGGTTTTCCCTCAGAAGGATCATGCGCAGTCTTGTGTAGATATCCAAAAATCCACACACACACACACCCCAACCACTTGAAAATTGCCAAGCATCTTGGTGGAGCACTTAAAATGATTTTTCTACCTGCTGTAGCAATTGTAATGCACTATGCTAAATGCTGTGTGATACAATTAAAAAACAATACAGTGGTACCTCGGGTTACATATGCTTCAGGTTATATACACTTCAGGTTACAGACTCCGCTAACCCAGAAATAGTGCTTCAGGTTAAGAACTTTGCTTCAGGATAAGAACAGAAATCGGGCTCCAGCGGCGCGGCGGCAGCAGGAGGCCCCATTAGCTAAAGTGGTGCTTCAGGTTAAGAACAGTTTCAGGTTAAGAACGGACTTCCGGAATGAATTAAGTACTTAACCCGAGCTACCACTGTATGAGGATTTAATAGGACAGCCTTCTATCCACAGACATGCCACAGACCACCTGAATGAATCTTGCTCACCACTGGCGGTCCACAGACCAGTTTTGGAACCCCCTGCCCTGGAATTATTCCTGGCTGTGCTTCTTACACTGTTAAGTGGCCATAGATTCCCTGTGGCTGGCAGAAGTACCCCGAGGAGAAAAGAAGGCTCAACTCTGTTATCATTCACCCAAGCAAATGGAAGGTGGAGAATTTATCCTCTTTTCTGTTTTCCTTTGTGGGAAGGGTTGTGGGAACTGTGGATTCCCCTTCACAGAGTTACAGTTCCCAGTACCTTAAACTACTGGGATTATTTGGGGGTAGGTCATGTGCTTTAAATGTGTGTTGGGTGTGCTTTGTAAACATATGGCATGGGTCTGACTTTTAGCTGCTTTCTCAATATGACAAATGTAGTTGCTAGAGTGCTGGACTAGTTCCAGGGAGAGCAGAGTTCGAATCCTCACTCAGCCATGAAACTCAATGGGTGACCTTGGGCCAGTCAGTCGCTACCTTGCAGGGTTGGGTTTTTTTTGAGGATAAAACGGGGAGGAAGAGAACCATGCTTGCCACCTTGAGCTCCTTGGAGGAAAAGTGGGATATATAATGTGATAAATAAGTAAAATTAAGCAAAGGAGTTAAAAACCATTCATACGTTGCTCCTTTAACATCCTGTTCAGCCCTCCCTCCCTCTTCCGCTCCCCACTTGTTTTATTTTGCTTAACATTTAATCCGAACTATTCAAAACCTTGCTCGTGGCTTTGTGACATTTTCATTACTCCTGTTAAAAGATATAACCTTATCGTGCTTTATGGATTCCCTGCCCTACTACAACGGTCCAACATGGCGACCTGCGGTGTTTGTTTTGATGTGCACGGACAGTTATTTTTAGCTTTGTTGCTTCACGTGCTTCAGATATTTGAGTTGTTTTGTTTCCTTCTGCTTGCACTGCCACCGCCAAGAGGTCAAGGGTGTCAGCAGTGGACGCCCTCCCTGGCAAGCCTTTGGGTTATAGGCTTCCTGTTGCTATTTCTCTTTTGTTTCAAGGAACACTTGAAGGAAATGCCTTTTGCGAAAGGAGACCAAATCACACTGCCAGAAGGGAAATTCCTTAGGGGGTGGTAACACATACCTCCCCCTGCTGGCTGAGCTAGTAAACACCCCACCAAACCATCCCCAGAGGACAATTTTGAGGTGATAATCTGGGGCATTGCTCCTCTTCACCCTCTAAGTCCTTCCTCCCTTCAGCAGTTCTTTGATGTGAAGATTTTAGGATTTTGGCTGCAGTCCAAGCACACACTTGCTTGGAAGCAAGCCGCAGTGAACTCAGTGGAACTTACTGCCATGCAGCTATAAACAGAACCGGGCTGCGTGTTTGTGAGGTGAATAAACTAATTTCTCAGGCTCCCAGTGATAATCAAAACGGCAATTGCAAAAGCAGACTGCCAAAGTTTGAAGGAGAAAGCTACTTAAGGTCAGTTTCACCAGGTTTGACATTCCAGCTTACCTCTTCCTGCTTGCAGCTTCTTCACCAGTTCCATGGTAGATCTTTCCATGTGACTACAGTACTTTGGTGTGCTACAGCTCCTAACTCTGTGGGCAGAAGTGGGCATGATGAAAGGTGGGCAGACGATCAAGCAGCACATCTTAGCAGAGGCTCATTCCTGGTCTCCCTCTTTTAGAAGAACAGTTATTGGAAAGGTGGTGTGGTGGACCAAACCTCCTCAGGTGGCCAAGGTCCTCCTTTGTATTCTTTGGCCTCTCAATGTGTTTCATCTCCAATTCTACCTCCTTATCTTAGCAACCTTAGCCATTTCTCTCCCCCCCCATCTCTCTTTTAAGCCCTCCTTGCTGCCTTGACTAGGAAGGAGCCTGGACTAGGAAAAGGGTGGAGAACACAGAAGAGGTTCTAGCCGAAGTTCTTGGTGCTGACCTAGAGATGTAAGGAGCAAAGACATGTGGACATACCTGCTTAAGGGAGACAGAAACCTGCTTAAGGGAGGCCGAAGTTCTTGGTGCTGACCTAGAGATGTAAGGAGCAAAGACATGTGGACATACCTGCTTAAGGGAGACAGAAACCAGAGTGTGAAGGGGTCAGCAAGCTTTTTCAGCAGGGGGCCGGTCCACTGTCCCTCAGACCTTGTGGGGGGGCTGGACTATATTTTTTTTTGAGGGGGATGAGCGAATTCCTATGCCTCACAAACAACCCAGAGATGCATTTTAAATAAAAGCACACATTCTACTCATGTAAAAACACCAGGCAGGCCTCACAAACAACCCAGAGATGCATTTTAAATAAAAGCACACATTCTACTCATGTAAAAACACCAGGCAGGCCCCACAAATAACCCAGAGATGCCTTTTAAATAAAAGGACACATTCTACTCATGTAAAAACACGCTGATTCCCGGACCGTCTGCGGGCCGGATTTAGAAGGTGATTAGGTCGGATCCAGCCCCCAGGCCTTAGTTTGCCTACCCATGGTGAAGAGGAGCAATGCCCCAAATACCACATCCAAATTGTCCTCAGTTTGGTGGGGTGTTACTAGCTTAATCAGCAGGGGGCAGTGTGTGTTGCTCCCTCCAAGGACTCTCTTCTGGGAGATCTTTGATAGGAATGTTTTGGGATTTTGGCTGCAGTCCAAACAGCGCTTGCTGGGGCGTAAACTGCAGTGGTGGAACTTCCTGCCATGCAACTATAAACAGAACTTCATATTATGGAGGAAGCCTGGAAGTAGAGTGGCGTGTGCTCTTCAAAATGATGCCTGCTTCCACAGTGCAGTATGAGGGAGAGGTGGTGGATGGGGTTCTCTTGGCACATTAATACAATGGTCGGTTTCTAGTTTTGTAAACCAGAATAACACCGGATCTCTCTTCATTCACACAGGGGACAATTGCTGAGTAAATGGAACTCCAGATACATCATTTAGTTGTTTGTAAGTTGCTCTGGGCAAAATAAAGCGGCCAACAGATTTAATAAATAATAAAGTAATAAGGGACGCGGGTGGCGCTGTGGGTTAAACCACAGAGCCTAGGACTTGCCGATTAGAAGGTCAGCTGTTCGAATCCCCACGATGGGGTGAGCTCTCGTTGCTTGGTCCCTGCTCCTGCCAACCTAGCAGTTCGAAAGCACGTCAAAGTGCAAGTAGATAAATAGGTACCGCTCCGGCGGGAAGGTAAATGGCATTTCCGTGTGCTGCTCTGGTTCGCCAGAAGCGGCTTAGTCATGCTGGCCACATGACCTGGAAGCTGTACACCGGCTCCCTTGGCCAATAAAGCAAGATGAGCGCCGCAACCCCAGAGTCGGCCACGACTGGACCTAATGGTCAGGGGTCCCTTTACCTTTTAAAGTAATAATGATCACGGTAGCCAATGACATCACAGGTGGACAAAGGACAGGCATTACAGTGAGTACCAAAGCTACATTGCCATAAAGCTGTGTGAAATGTTTGACAGCTCTTCTCCTTTCCTTGGTTAGAGAGGTTTTGCAGCAGAAAGGTGTTTTGTGTGTGTGTGTGTGTTTTGGGGGGAAGCATTTAACCCTTCACCTGTTGGCCACCTTTTACTCCCACCCCTGTTCATTTTACTCCTGCTATGGTTCTGCACTTGCATTTACCTTCTGAAGATAATTATTCTTTGCCCAATCCTATGGACAGGAAAGTATACTCAGTTTACTGCATGTATGTCTGCCTGCAATAAAGAGATTATTGGAAGGTTACCAACGCTCACACTCTAACTTTATACCAGGCAGAAGAAAATTGTTTCAAAAGTCAAAGGTATTATATGAACGCAGGTTTTTCATTGGTTTGCAAGAAGTGCAGAATGGATTTGTGTGTGCATCGCTTGCGAATGCTCGCAATAAACAGAGCAGTTTGGAAGCAGGTTCTTCCAGGATTCGCTAGATGGCACCAGCGCTTCATCCTGGCCGAAGTATTGCTATGTTTTCTAAGAATTAAGAGCCAATACAGTACTGCAATAGCAGCAGTCATCATAAAAGCCTATCAATAATGCATGGAGGATGCTTTGTAATTTTTTGTGTGTCTGGTCATTTCATTACAAGAATATTGTGGCATTTCCTGCATGATGCAGCAAGACGCATACACCCCAACCGAAATAAAACCACAGAATCGGACAACCTTTTTGAAATTATTTGTCACTGAAGGAGATTCTGGGTGTTTGAGTGGGAAGAAGATATTTACAGGAAATGTCACTTGATCCATCTAGCTGGAAAAGCCCTTTTACTGTTTTCCATCCAGAGTACAGTCATTCCCTCTACACACCAAGGGATTCTGTTACCGGCCTGACAGAGATCACATTGCTACTGCCAAGGTGGGGTAAGCAGGTGGGGCATAATATGGATTGAAGGATAACATCTGGCCCTGCAGATCAATGTCTCAATGCAATGTCATTGCATAATCCTCTCAGGAATCCTAAACCCATACGAACCCCACAGGATAGGCTTGCGCAAGTCACAGGACATTCCTTGGTATTTGACTTCTGGACCGTAGATGTTCGGCCTCTTGGTGTGTTTCATCCACAATTATGTCTCCTTAGCAATTTGTCCCCTCCCCCCAAATTTTGTGACCTTGATGAGGAAGAAGCCTGGAAGTGGAGTGGGGTGTTGCTCCCTCAGTGGGGAAAACCCCCCTGCTGGTGCTCACTGGTAGGGCAGAGGGGCTGAGACTCAAACAGTAAAGGTAAAGGGACCCCTGACCACTAGGTCCAGTTGTGGCCGACTCTGGGGTTGCGGTGCTCATCTCACTTTATTGGCTGAGGGAGCCAGCAGACAGCTTCTGGGTCATGTGGCCAGCATGACTAAGTCGCTTCTGGCGAAACAGAGCAGCGCACGGAAATGCCGTTTACCTTCCCGCCGGAGCGGTATCTATTTATCTACTTGCACTTTGATGTGCTTTCGAACTGCTAGGTTGGCAGGAGCTGGGACAGAGCAACGGGAGCTCACCCCGTCACAGGGATTCGAACCGCTGACCTTCTGAGCAGCAAGTCCTAGGCTCTGTGGTTTAACCCACAGCGCCACCCGCGTCCCAACAGTAGGTTGAGGCAAAGTCAGTGACAGACAAGAGACAACCCATTTCCCCATTGTTTTCCCTGCTGAGCATTACAGGGGCAAATGCTGATATTTCAGGCAGTGCCACCTCCTGGACTGTTTGTAATAAGGGAGGCAGGAAGGAAGGAGGGCCTGGCTGATGGCTGCCTAGTTGGGGCAGTACCCCAGTCATGGATGAGCCCTTACTACCCCAGGGTTTGAGAAACCTGCGTTCCAGTTAAGACTGGATTCTGCAAAGAAAAACAATTTCTTCCCTGCATAGGGATGACCTCTGGAGAATCAGGCGTCACCTGCGCTATACCTTTAAATCAGTACCATAGCATTGTGAACACTTTCATGGCTTCCCCCAGATAATCCTGGGTTCTGTAGTTTTTTCTGGGTGCCGTGAGTTGTTAGGAGAGCGCCCCCCCACCCCGTTAGGTTGTCATATTTCTAGAAGTGAGAATCTGGACATAGGAGGTTTTGTGTTTTGTTTTGCCACAATTCTTGAGCTGCTTTTTTTTTTTTTCCAAAATCTCAAAAAAAGAGATGTTTTTAAGCTGTTTTTTTCCAGAAATTTGCCCAAAATTCAACACTTCTGATACGAGCGGCCATATGCCATTTTCGACGGACAAATCCCGGCTACGTCTGCGAAATTCTGGACGTATGGCAGCCGTCCCCTGTCCCCTCAGAGCAACAACTCTCAGAGGGGTTTAACAGTTCTGCCCTTTCCCCAGGGATCTGGGAATTGTAGCTCTGTGAGAGGAATAGGGGAGTCTTCTAGCAACACACAGCTCCCTTAAGAAACTACAGGATTATTTGGGAGACAGATTAAATTCATATGCTACAGCTCTAAATGTATGACACAGATGGGGCCTAAATGTGTCTGACCTGCTTTTTAACCTCAAAGCACTGGTCCCTTCCTCTCACAAGCAAGAAGGCAGGCTACAGCTACGCAGTGGCGTGAGGAAAGCTTTCTGGACAACCTCAGAGAAGCATGCCGTTCCCTTTCTTCCTTCCAGGGCTGAGTCTGAGCACAGGAAATAGGTTCCCCTAGCTGCAGGGATAGGATAATAACTATTTCACTTACAGCTAGGAGTTAAAGCACAAAGGCAGAAGGGTTATTTTCCTGTGCAGAGGATATTAGAATTGAAGAGGAGGAGAGTGGAGTGCTTTTGAATGGTATAACACAGACTCCTTATCCCAACAATGCTTACCGGTTTCCAAGGGCAGCATAGTGTATGTGGGGGAAGCATTTGTGGAATTGCAAGCTTTGGGGGGAAGCATTTGTGAATTTGCATGCATTTGTGCAATCTGGGCTCCATGGAAGGCATTGTATGGAGACCAGGCACCAGGGAACAGTGTGGAGAGCTGTACAGGAGGGCTCGTGGGGGATTTAGAGAGAGGTGTCGTGGGAGACCGTAAATCACAATGTGACCTTACTGCAGCAGCACTTGGTACAGGTAGCACATTGCAACAAACGTGAAGTGCATTCATTGAGAGGGAGAGATGGTGTTTGACATCAGCAGCAAATTTCAAAACATTGTAGTTGTGGTTGGGCCGACTGAAAAGGTTGAATTCCCCTGAACAGACGGCTTTCAAGCGGAGGAATGCCCATACCTATCGGCACTGAGCACCCACTCTAGCATTTACAATCTAGGCAGAATGTACAAGGCAGGAATAGTCTGCAGGAGAGAGGCTGGGTGTGTTTTTGGTGAGCAGTGTGCCCTTGCTGAGAATCCGAAATGAAATCAGCCACAAGCAATTCTTTAAGGATCAAACGCAGTTGGAATTTTAAAAAAACTGACTTTGAGACGCATACCCTTGATCTCTTATCGTCCTCTCAAGGCTCATGAAAAATTGACTAGGTGAAGAATCATCACAGTACAGGGAAGCTAACCAGTGTCACGCAGCTGGGAAGTGAGGCTTTTCCTCCTCTGAAAATGTATTAAGCCCCTCTGTCTTCTGTCCCTGGGTTTGGCTACATAA
Organism: Podarcis pityusensis; assembly: GCF_964106645.2. Lineage (NCBI taxonomy): Eukaryota > Metazoa > Chordata > Lepidosauria > Squamata > Lacertidae > Podarcis > Podarcis pityusensis. The sequence continues at coordinate 106,445,661 of NC_138029.1, forward strand.
ATTAACTTCTGCTGACATTGCGAAGCAATAATTGCAAATATGTTTGTTAAAAGCTTGCAGCCACATCAAGGACAACTAGACCGCACGTCTGCATAATTTGCAGCCGCAGCTCTGATATGGCAGGAAACGTCAAGGTAAATCTCATGCATCTTAAATCGAATGCAGAATGGCACAGGGCAAACTAGTGCCAACATTGTTCTAGATAACCTGCATGGCGTCACAGAGCAGCCATACTGGCCTGCATTGCAGAGCCTGGGGCATGCTGAAGGGAAGATGGATCAGATCATAGAACTGTGGAGTTGGAAGGAACCCCGAGGAGGGTCATCTAGTCCAACCCCCTGCTGTGCAGGAATCTCAACTAGATCGCACATGACAGATGGCGATTCAACCTCTGCTTTAAAAAAACCCAAGGAAGGGAGAGTCCACCACCTCTCGTGGGAGCCTGTTAGCTCTTAGTCAGAACGTTCTTTGTGACTTTTAGTCAGAATCTCCTTTCTTGTAATTGAACCCATTGGTTTGGGTCCTAGCCTCTGGAGCAGGAGAAAACAAGCTTGTTCCATCTTCCAGGCGATAGCTCTTTAATTTGAAGATGTCTACCGTATCTCTTCCGAGTCTTCTCTTTACCAGACAAAACATACCATATTCCTCAACCATTCCTCATAAGGTTTGCCCTCTCACACTGGTTTTCAGATGCACACAGCAGAGCTGCCAGTGTAAAATTATTCTGCAGATCTGCGTCTGCACAACTACAGAGTTCTGGTTATGAAAAGCTGCAACCCTTAAGATAGCATGTAACATGGGCCATAGTTAGAAATATATGTCTGTAGTGACTGGGCTTTGGTAATAATAATAATAATAAATTTTATTTATATCCCGCCCTCCCCAGCCGAAGCCGGGCTCAGGGCGGCTAACAACAATCAAATAATCAAATAATCAAATAATCACACAATCTAAAAATATTTCATTATAAAAATTAATTAAATCAAATTGATGGCAACCAATTAAGCAAAGTTCTGTGCAGGTTGCCAGAGGAGGGAGTAAGGCTGCGCCCTGATCAAAGGCCTGGCGGAACAACTCTGTCTTGCAGGCCCTGCGGAAAGATGTCAAGTCCCGCAGGGCCCTAGTCTCTTGTGACAGAGCATTCCACCAGATTGGAGCCGCAGCCGAGAAGGCCCTGGCTCTAGTTGAGGCCAGCCTAACCTCTCTGAGGCCTGGGACCTTGAGGATGTTATTATTTGCAGACCGTAGGTTTCTCTGTGGGGCATACCAGGAGAGGCGGTCCCGTAGGTACGAGGGTCCTAGGCCGTATAGGGCTTTAAAGGTTAAAACCAGCACCTTAAACCTGATCCTGTACTCCACCGGGAGCCAGTGCAGCTGGTATAGTACCGGATGAATGTGATCTCGCAGCGAAGACCCCATAAGGAGTCTCGCCGCGGCATTCTGCACCCGCTGGAGTTTCTGGGTCAGTCTCAAGGGCAGCCCCACGTAGAGCGAGTTACAATAATCCAGTCTGGAGGTGACCGTCGCATGGATCACAGTGGCTAGGTCAGGGCGAGAGAGATAAGGGGCCAACTGCTTAGCTTGGCGGAGATGAAAAAATGCCGCCTTTGTTATAGCTGTAATCTGCGCCTCCATAGAAAGGGAGGTATCGAAGATTACACCCAAACTCTTAACGGACGGTGCTGGCACTAATTGCACCCCCGCAAGAGATGGGAGTTGCCCCCTCAATCCCATATCGTCCCGCCCCAGCCAGAGGACCTCTGTCTTCGAAGGATTTAACTTCAACCGGCTCCCACGTAACCATCCAGCCACAGCTTCCAGACATCTGGTCAGTGTGTCTGGGGCCGAGTCAGGATGGCCATCCATCAACAGATAGAGTTGGGTGTCATCAGCATACTGATGGCAACCCAGCCCAAAACTCCGGACAAGCTGGGCGAGGGGGCGCATAAAGATGTTAAAAAGCATCGGGGAGAGAATCGCACCCTGAGGCACTCCACACACCAAGGAGTGGCGCGATGACAATTCCCCCCCAAGCGCCACCCTCTGTCCCCGACCAGAGAGAAACGAGCGCAGCCATTGAAGGACTGTGCCCTGGATCCCCACGTCGGCAAGGCGGTGGTCCAGGAGTTCGTGATCGACCATGTCAAAGGCTGCTGACAGATCTAGAAGAATCAGCAGCCCCGACCCACCTCGATCCAGCTGCCTGCGGAGATCATCTGTTAGGGCGACCAGAGCCGTCTCGGTCCCATGACCAGCGCGGAAGCCGGACTGGAATGGATCCAAAGCAGATGTTTCATCCAGAAACCTACCAAGCTGTTCAGCAACCGCTCTCTCAATCACCTTACCCAGGAATGGAAGATTCGAGACCGGGCGGTAATTGGATAGATCTGAGGGATCTAATGATGTTTTCTTTAAGAGCGGACGCACCACTGCCTCCTTCAGTTCCCCTGGGAATATCCCGGTGCCAAGGGACAAATTGATAATATCCCCCAGGGGGGCCCGCACCTCGTCTGGACACGCTCTAATCAGCCATGACGGGCACGGGTCAAGAGGACAGGTGGTGGGCTTTCCAGCTTGGAGGAATCTGTCCACATCGGCTGGAGATATCCGGTCAAAGTGGTCCAATACTGGACCCGAGGACAGTCGAGGGGCCTCCAGTTCCTTTATTGTATCCAAATTGGCAGGGAGGTCATGGCGGAGCAACAGGACCTTTTCCGCAAAAAAGCTCGCAAATGCCTCACAGCTGTGTGTCAGATTGTTATTTAAATTTGGCTGTCCTTCAAGGGACGTTAAAGACCGAATTATACTAAATAATTGCGCCGGGCGAGAGCTAGCGGATGCAATGGAGGCCGAGAAGTAAGACTTCTTAGCGGCCTTCACTGCCATCTCATAGGTTTTCATAAAAACCCTATAAGATGTTCTTGAGGCTCCGTCACGGGCACCCCGCCATACTCGCTCTAGCCGTTTGAGGTCCCGCTTCATTTTCCGAAGCTCCTCGGTAAACCAGGGAGCCCGGTTTCTGCGGGGTCGCAGAGGGCGCTTAGGTGCGATCTCATCGGTGGCTGCCAGGAGCTGGGTATTCCAGCCCTCAACAAGCTCAGACAATGAGTCGCCAGGGGGAGCAAGGTCCCGCAAGGCTTGACGGAATCTATCAGGGTCCATCAGCCTCTGCGGGCGAGCCCAAATCGGCTCGCCACCTAAGCAGGGTGGGGGTGGAAAGTCAATCCTGGCTTTCAGAGCGTAGTGATCAGACCAAAGCTTTCTAAAGAATGGAATAGGAATGTAATCAAAACCAGATATCTGCTTCCAAGAATAGCACCAACTCAGTAGTGTACCATGTGATTTGCATGTCCAGGGTCCCAATTTAAATTTGCCAACTCTCCAGTTACAGAATTGCAGGCAACTAAAGTTTGGAAAGGCCCCTTCACCGAAGACCTCGAAATGTTGTCAGTCATAGTGGCCAATGCTTGGCTACTTGGGTCAGTGATCTGATTTCATGTAAGCAGACCCACATATAATTATTACAGCACATATAAAAACTATTGGCTTTGTTTGCATGTAATGGTAAACCATGGTTAAAGGCTTACTGGGATTAAGACTGCCCGATCCTAATAAATCATAGTTTATTGTTTGGTGGAACATTGCATAAATGAAGGGTTCATATAAAGGATGTTATTGGGCTGAGGGGAACCTCCTATTTAATACTAATGCTCATTTTGATACCTGCCCCACCACCAGAAGAAAGAAATAACAATGCTCACATTCTAAAAGATATTTCAGCTTTTGCAGTCACTAGGTTTTGCTCTGGAAGGGTGGGATGTGTTGTTAAGAAGCAGCAATTACCAGTAGTTGATAACAGCAATGAAAAATTGTACTTGGCTTGATGTTCAAGGTATTTCCCCCTTCTGGGTGAGACCTGAGATTTACTGCACCTCAGCAATCCATTGAAAAGCAAAACTGAGATCTCACTAGGTGGAAGCACATTCAGAAAACACTCTCCCCATGTGAAAATGATGTCGAAGAGCCCCACTGTGCTGCCACAGCAGTTGCCTTAGCGGGAGACTGTTGGCATTTTGACAGCAGACTCTCCAATTTTTCCTCAAAAAACTGATTGCCACCATTGACTATAATGAGCAAGTCAACTCCTCCTTGAAGGCGGCTTGCTTGTGACAGGGCAGTGTCCAGCACAGAAAATAAACACCCGGCCCTTAGTGGGGGGAAACACTGCCTATTTGTTGTGCTTTTCCATTCTTCCCAACCCCCCTTTTCCCTCCACATTATTTTGCTGTAGTCCTATATCTAGATTTTTTTTTTTTTTGTATTTATGCACCTGTTCTAAAGGAGCTGGCAGGTGCCTTCCCACACTCTAAAGGAGTGACTCTATAATTATGAAGTGCCAAATAGGGATCTTCTCCCACTGTACATTTTTAAAGCAAACAACTGTTCTCACCAGACATCAACCTAACGTTCTGACATTTGTACAACTCAGGTTTGATGTCACGTAAGAAAGCAACGTAAGAATTGCAAAGATCAGTCACCCCTCCCCATTTATTATTTTTTTTTTATGAACCACAGCCGGTATGTGGTCACAGACTGTGGCTGCTCTTTACATCTCATGATTCATTTGTTGGAGTGGGGCCCATTTTATGCGGACCCTAGCCCAATTTCAAAAAGCCTTCTGTAAGGGATTAGTTCTGACCTCTGGCAAGAGCTGTTCGGCAGCCCACTGGGCAGAGGGAGGGAAAGGGGCGCTATAAAGAGGTAGAAAAGAGTGGCAATGTAATGGTTCTAGGGGTTGCTTGTGCGTAAGCTTGTCCCAACCTCTGGCTGGGTTGCCTAAGTGAACCTTTCCTGTCCGGGCAGCCACTCGCCCGTGACTGTCTCAATCGCTGGCAGAATCCGTCAGTGGGCGTTTCTTAAACTTCTTCCAGCAAAGAAGTCCTTTGACTCCAAGTCTCCTCCTACTCTCCCTGTGCGGAAGCCTTCTGTGCAAGGAGGGCGTAGGCAGCGGAGGACCCTTCCTCTCCCCGCTGGGCCCCGGCAAGGAGTCATGGGACCGCCTCGCTGATTCCCCCATCTGCCCCCCTTCTCCACTGGAGCTACGTTGATTCTCCTCCCCAGAAGACGGGCTGCCTCTCCCACTCCCGGGACGCTCTCTGGGATCCCTTTGGAGCTTGCTCTCTCCCTCGGACACTGATGGCAGTTCCCTGACAGGCAAGGAGAGAGGGCAAAAGAGGGTGACATTGCCCAGTCTTGGCTCTGGCCCTGCCCACTGCCGATGTTGCAGAACTACAACTCTAATCAACTCTAGCAAGCAGGGCCAATGGCCAGGAATGGTGCAAGTTGTAGTTCAGAAACATTCAGAGGACCAAAGGTTCCCTGCTCCTGCCTCAACCCACAGCAGAAAAAAAGGTTGCCCATCTGTATTTTGGATTGTCTCAGGGCAGCTTGAGGCTAAAGATCAGAGCAAGTGAATGAGACAGATGCAAAGTGGCAAAACGTCAAGCCAAGTCTTTTAACCCAGATGAAATAAAGCAGCCTGAAAGAGGTTTAGACTCAAGAGGTTTACTATTCTCCAAGGCAAAGTTCTTCTATAATGGGGGAAAGCCACCATGAATTCCCTACTTACACGCCTTTGGCAGATAGCACAGTCAAGAGGAAGAACCACACTCAGAAAGGCTTCGGTGTATCAGTAGGACATCACAGGAAAATATGGATGTGAGGCATTTGGCAATTGTTTCTGCTGCTCCCTTCCAGTGAGATTACCTCTGGGAAAATACGAGCACAATCTATTACCACTGAGATGATCCCATTCTGCCGGGATGAATCTGCGACTTCTAGCTTTATCTAAAAGGGGCAGTGGGTTGTTCATGTGATGCCAACTGGTTCTACCCTCTGGGAACCCCCCACGATTTCTGACACATTGCACACACAACTCACCAGCTCTTTTATTGCCTTCAACTGTGGCCATGTTACAGCTTCCAGAATATGACACCTATGGCTAGACTACACCGATACACAAGAGACGAGACAGTCGTGTGAAATCCGCTTTCAGACTCCTGGCTGGAAGAAGCTGGGCACCCAAATGTTACTTCCAACAGGTTCCGCCCCCCCTTCCTTTTTCTTTTGCCACGTGGGATGAATGAGGAAGACGTAGCAAGTCTTTTGTTGATAACTGTGCTGGCGGTTGGCATGGAGGAAGGATGCAACAGGGCCAGTTGGTGTGACTGTCTGCGTGGCTCTGTGGATACCAGGGAAGGGCTGTGGCTTTGCATGCAGAATATCCCAGGTTCAGTCTCTGGGCAGGGCTAGGGAAAACCCTGGTCTGAAGCTTTGAGGTGCTGCTGCCAATAGGTGCCAATCCTCGTCTGCAATAGACCAACAGTCTGATGGTGTATATTCTTGTATTGCAGTAAGTCTAGGTAAAGGGCCAGTCGAATGCCAAGTTTTTAAGAAGCTCGGAAATAAGGAACTATAATGAGCTGCCGCTGACCCGTTAAGGAAAAAAAAGTCCTTCTAGAGGCTCTCGCCAGCTTCGTGATCTATTCAGCATTTGCCACGCGCCCACACACTTTTGAGGGGCACTTCTCTGCTCCTCCTGCCATTGGGTGCTGATGAGCCAGAGGATTCTGGGCCTATTCTAAGGGAGAGTGTGGGAGAGAACTGACTGCCTAGCAGCTGACCATATGCTCCTCATGCATTTCTGGGAAGCAGCAAGGAGCGGAATTGTAGCTGGTAGACTGAGGGCTTTCTTCTCCTTCCCTTCTGACAACCTTCAACGTAACAGCGGCAAGGAAATGATCTCTTGCGAGTGGCTGGGCAGGTGTGTGCCTGTATCTTGGGCAGTGCTGCAACTTTCGTTAGTGCCTAACAGAAGTAAGCTCCACCAAGTCCAGTGGGACTTGCACCCAGCCCAGCTCCCCTAGTACACAAATACCATCCTTGGACAGCTCTTTCACTGCCTGCTCCATAAAGGCCAATCCCAAGCCTTGGCACCTTCCATTTGGCATACCGTCTACCCCACTCCCCTCTGTTCCCCCAGAGGCACAGTATGAAAGGGATGGGTCCAACTCTGCTGTTGATGTATGCCTAGGTCCTCTTTCCAGACCATGTTACTTAGAGGATACTGGCTGCAAGGAGGGCGGGGCCAGCTCTGCATGCAGAAAATGCCCAGTTCTAATCCTGATGTATCTCCCAGTATGGCTGGGAATATCCCCTGCCTGAGACCCTGGACTGCCAGTCAGACAATACTGAGCTAGATGGAACCCAATGGTGTGGGCTTGGTATAAGGCAGCTATTGATGTCTGGCCTCTTTTTAAATGAGACATCCGGGGTCGCTTGGGGCATGTCTACACCTACAGTCCCTGTTCCTCTGATTGGAGCGGTCCATTTCCCCCTCCCCTTTCCCCCCAAAAAGCTGTTGCCGTTTGGTACAGTAGTGAACCTTCAAATCCAGAACTGCAGCTGCACTTAGCATCTGATGCTGGGAGTCAGTGGCCACCAGCGATGGCAGAGGCAAGGAAATCAGCGTCTGCAGTACTGAAGCCTTAAAAAAACCCAAAAGTAGGTTGTTGGGAAACTGGTCCCAATATGGAAGTGGTGTGTGGGCGCAGAGCCTAACATAAACCTTTGCAGAAAGGTATGTTTGCCAGGCTCCAGCCACTGGACTGGGAGATCTACAACTGCACTTAAACCCACCCCCAAAGCATAGCATGTTCTGGAGACGGCAGGGGCCTGGGATGATGCAACAGAACAGTGTGTCGCTTGCCTAATCTAAGGGGTTCTGGAAAAAAAAGCACAGCAAAACAGTGGGGCCGAGAGCTGCGCGAGGCTCACCCCTTCCCCAAACCCGCATTTCCCCCGCAGCCACAAAATGCTTTCTTAGACTTCTTCCTCCACTTCCTGGACTTAGCCAGCAATAAAGAGAAATATGTATTAGCTGATTAGGCCCCTGGGGAAGCTCACTCGCTCACTGCCATGTGGGCTCAACGACCCTATATGCAGGGGACCTCACCCAAGTGGATGTCTTTAGCACAACTCTTGGCACCGATATAAACATTAAATAGGAGGAGTAGTAGTAGTGATCATTATATTGGGTCTTAGTGTGGTGAATTGGCCGGTGCCATGGGTGGGAAGGCTCGAGCCTTTGTCTTTTACCTCAGACAGTCGGTTGGTTTCAGCGCTGGCAACGGGAAGGCCTTGCACTCTGGGCGCAGGGCCTTTTGTGAGGGATCAGTATCGCACCCTACCCAGAAACCCTTGGGGTTTCGGCAAGGCGCCGATGGCTGACCCTCGCGGCTTCGTTAAGACATCTGCTCACCCCCACTTCTCTCATTCAGTGGCTTCTGGCGGAGGGGTTAGCACCGGTGTTGTAGTTTCTGGCGGCCTCTGTGCCTCCCTCCCCTTTCAGTGTTTGGCACTCGCCGCTCACCAGCTTGGGCGAGGCGGAAGATTCGTACGCCCACCCCCAAACTCTGCTGAACCTCCATTTTGAGGGCTCGGCCCCCTACGCCTCACTCCTTAGCGGCCTCAGTCAGGCAGCGCTCGGCTCCGTCACTACTCCGCAGCCGGCCCTTGCAGCTTTTGCGGGGCGGCTCCACCCAGGAGTTGTGGATGACGGTGCCGCCGGGCGCGGGGTCCACCTGCAGGGCCGACACCACTCGCTTCTTCAGCTTGCTGCGCAGCACGTTCCGCAGCTTCTGGCGGGTGAAGGCGTAGAGGAGCGGGTGGAAGATGGTAGTGCCATAGGCCATGGCCAGGAAGCAGACGCGCAGCTTGCCCATCAGGGGGCTGGGCCCCAGGCACAGGATCAGCAGGTTGGCGACAGACAGCGGCGCCCAGCACAACAGGAAGGTGGAGATGATGAGCAGGGACATGCGGAAAACCCGCCGCTGGCGCTTCCTCCGGTCACGGTGGCGCTTCACCGCTCGCCGCAGGGCGATGATCACAGAGACCGAGGCTTGCACCCCCATGGGCGGTGGCGTCGGCAGCGCCGGCACGGGCTGAGAGAGCCGCTTGGCTTCTGCTCCGCCGGCCGCCACGCTGCCGCTTGGCTCTGCCGATTTCCGCCGCTTCCTCTTCTTGGTCTTGTGGCGCTGGCTGCGCTTGAAGGTGCTGCCGATGCTGATGTTGAGGGCCTGCAGGATCTTGGCGTAGGTCACCAGCATGACGGCCACGGCGGCGAAGAACGTGGGGATCTGGATTGCCAGGTGGTAGGAGGTGCCAAGTTCAGCGTGGAACTCCTCGGGCCCGACGCAGAGCACGGTGCGGTTCTGCCACGTGCTGGCGTGGCCCAGCTCGCCCTCAAGGAAGGGTATGAAGAAGACAGCCAGGGACAGCACCCAGACGCCAGCCAGGAGAAGGATGGCGCGGCCCGGGGTCAGCACGCGCTGTGCCGGCCGCACCGAGATGTCGTAGCGGTCCAGGCTGATCACCAGCACGTTGGTGGCCGTGGCCACACTGCTGAAGGTGATGCACGCCTCGTGGAAGCAGCAGAGCAGTGTGGCGGCCCGGTCGGGGGGCACCAGGACCACCACCATGGTAAGCGGGGCGCACACCACGCATATGAGCACGTCCAGCACATGCAAGTTCATGGTCACCATGTTGCTGACAGAGTCCACCAGGCCAGCCTGGAGGCAATACAGCACCAATACGGTCAAGTTGCTGCTGACGCCCAGTACGATTTCCAACATGAGGAAGCCCGTCAGTGAGACCTGGAAGCCCAGCGGGTAGGGCAGTGTCCAGCTGGGGTCAGGGGTCACACCGTCCGTCGTCTCCAGGATAGTGTCGAACATGGGAGTCTCCATGGCTGAGAGGGCATGGAGGTGTGGGCATAGTCCATGGAATGAATGGGCTTGGGGTTGCAGGCAGCTCCCTCACCTGTGGGGAGAGAGAGGTACCATCAAGTATCATCAAAGCAGCAAGATGAACCTTTGCATTGACAGCAGCAGCCTGGGGCAGTGTTTGCACCTGGGGCTAACTAGAACCCTGAAGAATCTTCCTCACGTCACAAAATTTGCCATCGGCATCCCATCCATCACCTAGGCCAGCCTTCCCACAGCCTGGTGGGCTATGGAAGGCTGAGGTTCACTGAGGTGGATGAGAATTGTAGTCCCAATAATATCTGGGGGGCACCCAGTTTCAGAAGGCTGGCCTAGGTGATGGGAAGGGGGGGGGGAATGAAACAGGCATCCTAGCTTAACCCCAATAGGCAGAATGGGTTAATGTTTTGCTCCCCCCTCCCCAAAGCAACAACAGGGACATCTTACCACAAGGTGAAAGATCTCTGCACCACCACCATGGAGTGAAACAGATATGCAATCTGTGCATTGACTTCACTGGAAATTTCATGCCATGCAGTAATCGCTGGCATCCCCCCCCCCCCTTTAATGGATGAGGTTTCCCTGTCAGTCAAGCTCACTATCCAAGTAAGGAACAGTTAAGAGAGCATTGATAAGAGATGCAGAGCCATTGTGTATTCCCCTCACCCCTGAGCAGCTGAAGTTTTCAAAAGCGCTTATCTGTGCATGTATTCTAACACGTCCTCCGTGATCATGAGAGCAAAGATTTTCAGGAATTGAAATTCTGTACGCACCTACCCACCATAATAAACCCCGAAGGGGGTACTTGGAAGCAGGCATGAAAGACAGAAAAGACAGTCGCCTGCAGGAAAAGGAGTGGATTTGTGGATTCAGAGACATTGAACGGTGCAGGGAGGATTCTAGCAGTGACTGAACTTAACATGGGCATTCTGCAAGCCCCCTCCCTTCCAAGCCCCCACAAATCAGGAAAGCATTAGCACAGGTGGAGAAGACTTCAGACTCTGCTTTCCCAAGAGCTAAATAACTAATCTGCCTCCTGGCCAAACTATGCATTTTTGGGTATGTAACCCCCAACTGCTGTTCCTTCCAAGGCAGAGGAATGGGCAATTTTCAGTGGTAAAGTGTAGGAGGAAGGCTGTGTTTAACCCTTCCCCACCTGATGATTTCCCCCTGTAAACCGCCCCCCTTCACTTGCTCCAACTCTGGAAGCCAGATGTGTTTGCCTCTGCAAACAGAAGTCAAGAATATCTTATGATGGAGAAAAGCTGCTCCCAGCAGAAAAATTGGTGAGAGAAGGGTTAAGCACCCTCTGCCTGCCACTTATTTGCTGAAAACCACCTCCCTCTGAAGCTGCTTTTTCCTAGAAGGGTTAAAATACGTATGTTTGCTGCTACTGTGTTTAGCCCCTAGAAAACACAAGGAAAAATAAAAGAAAGAGAAACTGCTGGATAAACTACCTATACGATGTTACTCAGGGGGGAAAAGATCCACTTCCAGTATGAAATACACAAAACCTGGACACCAACGGATTCATATTTTATTGTAACATATTGTGTGACTATCGACCGGTGCCGTTCCAGAAGGGGAAGGAAAACGAAAAGCACAACACAAGGCAAAAATTAGCACAAACTGAGGGAGATGCCAACCAACACCAGCTCCTTCTGGCAGTTTAGAATGAGCCAGAGCCAAATTATCCCAATCAAAATTCAGCAATTGAGAAAGAAGACTGCGGGGTTTTAATGCCATGTGAGCCTCCATGTAGGTTTTGAGCAAAAAGGTAGGGTGAAGAAATACATGCAGAGGATAAACAAATACATATAAGATTTCTCCAAGAAGTCGTAACAGGCTAGAGAAGTTTGTATGTAAGAGCGTGCCTTTTCTTTGTTTGATATGCCTCAGTTATGCATCTCTAAAATCAACTGGATATGACATTTTGATAGCAAAAAGCTCATGGAGTTGGATGGCACTGGGTGATATCTCAAATAAGTTGTACTTGGAAATTAATGGGCCTAACTTAGTAAAGTTCATTAATTTCAGTGGGTCTACTCCACCATCATTTTTTTAATTTTGTGATATTATTAATTAATTAATTAAATTTATATACCGCCCTATACTTGGGGGTCTCAGGGCAGTTCACAGAATAAAATCAAGATATAAAACCACAAAATACATAACAAAAATAGAAACAACAATCCAATAGCGCCCCCCCCCCCCGCCAAAACCACATTTTAAAAGGGCATAGGATGTAAATCAGATCAACTAAAGGCCTGGTTCAAAAGGAATGTTTTTGCTTGGCGCCTAAAGGTGTATAATGAAGGTGCCAGGTGAACTTCCATGGGGAGAGCATTCCACAGATGGGGAGCCACTGCAGAGAAGGCCCGTTCTCGTGTTGCCACCCTCTGGACCTCAGGGTCTGGGTAAGTTCATATGGAAAGAGGCGATCCTTGAGGTCCTGACCTGCTTCATGCCTGCTTCCAAGTACCCCTTCAGGGTTTATTTTACTATTTCTATTGCACCTGTGGCACTTATTTTAGGCCCTTAATAATCTTTGTGGATTGTGGAATATTCCTGTGGTGTGTTTTTTTGTTATTGTTTTTATGTTGCTTAATCTAGCCTTAATATAACCTACTGTTTGAAATGCAGACAGGTGGGGGGTGCAAAGTGAGTAGAAATGCACCTGTGAAAGCATATAATGAACGCACTTGCATTTTAGGCTGCGTATAATGGTTGCATAATCGGTGGTGAACCACCCTGCAATTGATTTGTCTGCAAAGGGAGGCCTTGAAATATTGTAAATAATAAATAATAGCAGCCCTGTGATCCCATGCCTGAGCTGAATCATGGTTTCCTTGGATGAATCTCGGCTGGAACAGACTGGTTATCCAAGAGCAGAGAAGACTTCACCTGAGAGAACCTTGGCATTGCACACATTTGCTGCAATGGCAGCAGCAGCAGCAGCAGCTGCTCCTCCCCCTCCTCAAAGTCCAATCTGGAATCTGTTAATCACATTTTAATTCACAACAGCTAAACGTATTTCTCGTCTGTAAAGAATGTAACCGACTGCATCTGTATGGTATAGTTGCTTACCAACAAATGTGTACAAAAAAACACACATACAACTGCTTGCTTCACCCAATTTTAAGCCTTTGGTGCAACTTTTTGGACTAAGGTGTTAAAACGTTAGAGGAATGAGCCTCTCTCCCAAAATTACGTCCTCTGGTTTGGTCAATAAACAAACCGAAGTCCTCTTACCCTCGAAAGGAGAAATGTAGGCTTGCCTGCTTTAGGAACGTAATGCTGGGAAAGTTGCCCCTCTCTCTTGACAATGCATTGGACTCAGGATCACCAAAAACCCAATTGATAGGCAGGGGATTAAGGGCAGACAAAATGGAGTGCGTCTTCTCACAGCACATAATCAATTCAGGGAATTCACTCCACAAGATGTGGCAGCCACTAGGTTAGACTTAAGACGGCTTTAAAAAGAGATAAGGCCATACTAATTGAGCATGTGCCTATCCATGGCTATTTGCTGTGGTGGCCCTTTTGAAGCCCTCATGTGCAGAGGCAGTATATATCAGTATTTATAACAGTTGTTGGATGTGTGTGTGTGTGTGTGTGTGTGTGATTATGCCTTAATTTGAAGGTCTTCTGTTCATCAACATAAAAAAATGTATGTGATGGGACGATGAGCTGCTTGTGTGTAAAATCCTAGTCCCTCAGAGTTTGGTCAAGTTTGCAAACCTCTGTCTGTAACGGAGCCCCTTAAACATGGCTCCGTCAGTCGCTGGCAGTTCCCTGACATCCACCTCCCCTCCAGGGCCCCCTTCATCCCCTCTCGCCCCCTCCTCTACGGGCGGTGAGGAGGCAAAACCCCGGAATGAACTTCCTTCATCTTCCGATGTCCCGAACACTTCTCTCCACCTGTTGCGGTTCCTGGTCTCGAAGTACTCCTCCTCCTCAGAGTCCATCTCCCCTTCCCTTTCCGATTCCGAGAATCCTTCCAACTCCTCCTCCTCATTGGTGGTCCCAAAGTATTCCCTCCGGAACCTCTCCACAGGCTGAGGTTTCCTTGGGAACCTTTGATGGAACGTTTCTATCAATACCTCGTCATTGATATCTTCTGCCATTACCCAAGTGTTTTCTGACTCCGGTTCTCCTTCCCACGCTACCAAATACTCCACCTGATCCCCCTTCCATCTGGCGTCGAGGATTTCTGCCACATGGCTGCTGCATTCCCTTTCTTCTATGACCGGTCCCCGAGTGGCCATCCCTTCTCGTCCCCCCTCATACGGTGACAGTAACGACCTGTGAAATACTGGGTGCAGTTTCATGTGGTTGGGTAACCGGAGCCTGAAAGCCACTGGGTTGACCTGTTGAATGACCTCAAAGGGACCCAATCTCCTGGGTCTTAATTTCTTACAACCTCCTTTGAACGGCAACCCTTGGGTTGACAGCCACACCCTATCTCCCACCCTTATGGTTTCACCTTCCCTTCGGTTCTTGTCTGCCTGCCTCTTGTATTCTTCCTTCGCCCTTTCTAAGTTGAGTTGGAGCTGACGATGGATTGCTTCCATTTCTTCTACAAAATGCTCGGCTGCCGGGACACCCCATCTCTCCCCTTCTCCCCCTGGGAAAGCCCTGGGATGACACCCATAATTAGCCAAGAAGGGGCTCATCCCTGTGGACACATTCTCGGCATTGTTGTAGGCAAATTCCGCCAGCGCCAACTTTTCTACCCAGTCATTCTCTCTGTCATTGACATAACACCTCAGGTATTGCTGGAGGACCCCGTTTGCTCTTTCCGCCTGCCCGTTGGTTTCAGGGTGCCGGGCAGTCGAAAAGTTGACCTCCACCTGCAGTAAGCTCATGAGCTTCCTCCAGAACCTGGAAGTAAATTGTTTTCCTCGGTCTGAGACCACCCTCAATGGCACCCCGTGCAACCTAAAAATGTGTTCTACAAATAACTTCGCTGTCTCTTCCGCCGAGACTGCATGCGAGCAGGCTACAAAGTGGCACATCTTTGTTAGTAGGTCTACCACCACCATGATGGCTGTTTTCCCCTTGGACTTCGGCAGATCAGTCATAAAATCTATCGACACTGCCTCCCAAGGTCGTTCTGGGGTTGGTAAGGGTTCTAATAGCCCCGCCGGTGCCCGCCTCTCCCCTTTGGCTCGCTGGCATTGCTCACACCCTCTTACATACTCCCGTACATCTTCCCTCACCTTAGGCCACCAAAATTCCCTGGTGACCAACCACATGGTTTTGTGTTGTCCAAAATGCCCCGCCGTGGGGCTGTCGTGCAACTGCTTGAGTACCCTCCCCCTTAAGTCTCCTTCAGGGATATACAGTGCCCCTTTGTAATACAAAGCTCCATTTCTTTCCTCGAAACCCCCTGGTTCCTCTCCCTCACCCCTAAGACCTCTGAGCTTATTCTGGGCGTATTCATCATTCTCTGTTTCCTCTACCAGTTCTCTTTGTCCCACCAATGCCGCCCCACACACCCAGCGGTCCTCTGGAATGACATGTCTCTCTTCGGGTGCTCCCTCCCCCTCCAAATATTCAGGTTTGCGTGAGAGAGCGTCCGCCCTAATGTTCTCTGGGCCTGGCACGTAACAAATCTCAAAGTTAAATTTGGAGAACTCCTGGGCCCATCTCACTTGCCGTTGGTTGAGCACTCGTGCCGTCCTCCAATACTCTAGGTTCTTGTGGTCAGTGCACACTTGCACCTTATGTTGTGCGCCAATTAGCAGGTGCCTCCATCTCCGGAACGCCTCATGAATGGCTAGTAGTTCTCGGTCATACACCGTGTAGTTCCTCTCGGATTTGTTCAGCTTTCGCGAAAAAAAGGCACACGGTCTCCACTCTGACTCCTCCTTCCCTGGCTGCAGAAGCACCGCCCCAATAGCTCTGTCTGATGCGTCAGTTTCCACTCTCATCGGTTTTTGTAAATCCACATGCAGGAGTTGTTGTTCCGAGGCGAAGGCCCTTTTTAGTTCCTCAAATGCTCGCTCCGCCTCCTCAGTCCAAACGAACTTCTTCTTACTGCTGAGACAGTCCGTAATGGGCGCCGTCAGGTGGGCAAAGTTTCGGATGAACTTACGATAGAAGTTCCCAAATCCTAGGAACCTCTGCACATCCTTCCTTGTTTTGGGTGTTTTCCATTCCAGCACCGCCTGGACCTTGCCGGGATCCATGGCCAATCCCTTGTCTGACAGGCGATACCCCAGGAATTCCACCTCCTTGGTATGAAACTGACACTTCTCCAGTTTCACCCACAGCTGGTTGGCTTGCAGCCTGCTCAACACTTCTCTGACGTCTCTCACATGCTGCTCCTCATTCTCAGAATACACCAACACGTCGTCTAAGAAGGCCACACAATTCTTGTAAAGCAAAGGCCCCAGGACGTGGTTCATAAACGATTGAAAGCACGCGGAGCCTCCTTGTAGGCCGAAGGGCATAACTAAATATTCAAATGCCCCCAAAGGGGTGAACATGGTGGTTTTCCATTCATCCCCCTTCCTTATTCGTATCAGGTTGTACGCCCCCCTTAGGTCCAGTTTAGTAAAAATCTTTCCCTTCCTGACCCTTGTCAAAATGTCGTCAATCCTGGGCATAGGGAAAGCCACTGGTTCTGACACTGCATTTAAGGCCCTGAAGTCACACACAAGCCTCGGCTTGTTCGTGTTTTTTTTATCCACAAAAAACACTGGGCTGCCCCCCACCGCCCTGGACTCTCTGATGAACCCTCTCTTCAGGTTCTTGTCAATGAACTCTCTTAGCTCCTGCATCTCTCTGTCTGACATGGCGTACAGCTTGCCTACAGGGAGCTGTGCCCCAGGGAGTAAATTGATTTGACAGTCAAAGGGTCTATGCGGGGGTAGTTGGTCAGCTTCCCTTTCGCTGAAGACGTCGCGGAGATCTGCGTATTGTCGTGGTACCTTCACGTTCTCCGTTACTTCAGTCCCTGCTAGGGTGGCTTGGGCCCCTGCCAAACCCTTTCCCTCTTTGCAGTGTTCTAAGCAATGTGCTGAACCAAAAGAAACCACTCTCTGATGCCAGCCCACCAGCGGATCATGTAACGCTAGCCAGCTCATCCCCAATATAATGGGAGCTCCTCCCAAGGTGGCCACATTAAACGCTATCAGTTCGGTGTGCCTTGCCACCTTCATTATCATTGGGACAGTCTGCAAGCTGACTTCTCCTCCCAACAGCTCCCTGCCATCGATCGTGGTCACCTGCAGGGGGTTGCTTAAAGGGATCGTCTGTATCTGGTGTTCAGCTGCAAACTCTTTGCTCATGAAATTGCAGGAGCTGCCTGAGTCCAACAGCGCCTTTATCTTTAGAGGGTGTCCGTTTGGCAGCTCTAGCGCCACTTCTATCACTAGGGCGGGTTTAGGAGGTTCTGGCGTGGGCACTTTCACTGCTCTTTGGCCTGGCTGCTGTGCCCCGACGGTGGCAGCCAGGCGTTGGCTTTTACTTGCTTCGGTATTTCTTCCTCTCTTCCCTCCACAGCTCCTACCATCCCTTGCCATTCCTTCCTCTGGGGGCAGACTCTGGCAAAGTGACCTGGCTGTTGGCAGAGATAGCATTTCCGGGCGCCTTTTCCCTCCTTCTTTCCCCCCTCACTGGGCTTTGAAACTGCGCGCGCGCGCGCTGTTCCGATTTCCATCGGCTCTGCCGGCGGGAAAGTGGGCTCTGGAATGTCTGGAATGCGGAACTCCTTCCAACGTTCCCCCTTCCCTTCCCGCCTCTCCAATGCTCTCGCCTCCTGGCGCGCTCCTATGGTCAGCGCTGATTTGGTCAGCTGGTCCATAGACTCCGCCCTGGGCGCCCGGGAAAGTTCGTCTTTCACAGCCGAAGAAAGCCCTTCTTCAAAGAGCATTTGAATGGGTTCCGCCGATAGATCCCACCCCAATTTATGGATCAACATGGTGAACTCAGTCCAGTACTCACGGACAGATCGGCTCCCCTGTTTGCAAGCCATTAACTGTCTGCGGACCACTCCCTGTTCAATATCGCTGGAAAACATCAGATCCATGGCGCGAAAGAACTTCATCGTGTCCTTTAGGACGTCACTATTCGCTGCCATCAGGGGTCTAACCCAGTCTCTCGCCCCCTTTTCAAGATGCCCAATCACGAAAGCCACTCGTGATTCCTCGTCAGGGAATTCATCAAACTGCAGATTGAGGGCATATTGCATCTCTGTCCGAAAGCCATGATAGTCTTTGGGCTCCCCCCCAAACTTCTGCACCAATCCTGGTACCTTTCTGACGAGCTGGGTGTCTTTCCCCTTTTTGTCTGCATCCTGAGCCCTCCTCTCCTCAAGCCTCGCCGTCTGCAGCGCTAGCTGGACCTCCAACACCCGGTACCTTTCTTCCAGGCTTGGACCCGCTCCAGCTCCTGCTTCTCCGGTTCCGGCTGGGTTGCTCATGATGCCTTCTCCTGCACAAGCTGCTCACGAAGACTGTCGGAATGCTGTGATGGGACGATGAGCTGCTTGTGTGTAAAATCCTAGTCCCTCAGAGTTTGGTCAAGTTTGCAAACCTCTGTCTGTAACGGAGCCCCTTAAACATGGCTCCGTCAGTCGCTGGCAGTTCCCTGACAATGTATTTATGTATTTATAACAGTTAGTGTGTGTGTGTGTGTGTGGAATTATGCCTTAATTCGAAGGTCTTCTGTTCATCAACATAAAAAAAAATGAGAACTGTCTTAAGCTTATTACGTGTTTTCGAAGGATTGTGTTATTTTATCGATTTTATGTAAACCACCCTGTGGCTTTTACAAAGGGTGGTTTATAAATCATCTAAATAATAATAATAATAATAATAATAATATGAATAGATCGGATAAATATTGCAAAAAGATTTGCATATTAAATCACACATACACGACTAAAAAGGAGGCTGATGTAACTTGCACCCAGTGCTTTCCAGCTTGTACATCATGGGCCTGATGGCCTTTCCTCACAAACGGCTCCAGGAAAATGCCTAATATTATGTTTCATGGCATAGTTACACCATCATCTTCCTAAGATGAACTACAGAGAAAGTTCCATGTTCTGTAATACTGGCACCCTACAGGTCATAAACAAAAGGCCTTTTAAAGAAGGGAGGACTTGTGAGTCTGGAACAGATCCTTAAGGTGAAAGGGGAGTCAATAGCCTCATGTCAGGGCTGAACTGCAGCTATCAGTTATATACCCTGAGAGCCCATTTTCCACTGGAAAGTACTCTTCCTTTGCAACTTGCCTCCAACTGTTTTACTCCCAACAGTTATGGAACCCCATTAGGGAAAAAGCAGGTGGGTGGGTGGACAGATTCAGAGATAAACAGGTTACGCACTCTCCTCCCGTCTCACAAAGTGCCCCTTTAGAAGGCTGCTTTATGGTTGAGAAAAGGCCTTCAGGCTAATGTCATATACTGTACAAGGTGAAATCTGAATCCCAGTCTAGTCATGGTTCGTGGTTCCCAAACCAATCTGCCAATCTGGTTTTTATAATACACTGTCAGTGAACGGATGGAAGGGGAACTAGTGGCAAACCCCACCCCCCCTTTAAATTGCCACACCAACATGAAAACAGGTTAGACTATTCCAGTTTTGATGGGTTTTAAGAGTAAAGATGGACACAGCATTCGAATTATGATGGTGATTGGTTAAACACCCTGAAAACACACCTTCATTTTAGCATCGTAGAATGCGTTCAGAAAAACAAACTGATTTTGTAAGTTTCTGGCATTTCCAGGGAAACCTGTTCATGGTGGGTTTAACTGGCTAGTGCCTGCAACATCATCAACCTATTCCCCCAGAAATCATTCTTACAGCATTTATGCAGCTGATTTTGAAATATTTGTGAGGGGATGCTTTGTTTTGGTAAAGTGAGATGTGAATGTTTGTTTGTTTGTAAACTATTTTTAAAAGATGAAACATGCCTTTCTTTCTGAAACATGAAGGGTGATGCTGGGAGCTGACCCAGCATATGACTTGCAAATATTATGTACACTATAAGGAAACTGAAGCCACAGTGAATAAAACCACAGTGACTTTTTAAAGAACGTTACATCTGTCTTTTCATTCTAAATTTCTTTCAGCTAGGAAAAGAAAACGTCATCTTTTCTACATAATAGAATGTTAAGAACACCAGGAGACTGCAAGTCACAAAGAACAAGCTGTATGTTACCTTCCCTACAGAGAGAATGAGAGTCTGAAAATGTTCAGTTATATATACCTGGGACTAATTATAAATGGGCTGGGAAACTTCAGAGGAGCCATCAGTGCATCAGAGGAGAAAGCTCTCAATGTTCTACACATTGAAGAAGCTACTAATTAGGCACCACCACCACCACTACCCCCCTCTAAAATTAATGCTGGAGCTTATCCAAATCCTTATACTTCAGGGGAGTGGAATCTGAAAACCAAACGTGTCAAGCGACCAGGTTAGCTGAGACAAAATCCCCACAGATTAACCTGCTGTCAGAAGTTCAGCAATCAGCATTCCCTGTATGTCAAAAATGGGGGCCAGAAAGCAGAACTGGGGTATTTTCCTCATTGTTAACGTGACCCACCCGGAACTTGATGATCAAACTGTTAGGATTCTTCCTCCGTGTTTGCAGTCATGGGATTGTTGTCTATCACATGACGGTGTATGTTTTCATTCCACAGTGTGGGAAGTGGCAGAGACAGGATGTTTGTGTTACTGTGTTCTGTGAAGTGGGACTATTGTCCTTTGTTCTTTCTCTCTTTGGTGTCTGGTGAGAAAGAGGAAGGAGCTAAAGCAGAATGCTTTGAGTGTATTACAGTCATACCTCTGGTTGCGAATGTGATCCATGCGGGAGGCACATTCGCAACCCGCAGCATTCGCAGTCTGAAGTGCCATGTCTGCGCACGTGCGTGACGCGATTCAGCACTTCTGCGCATGCGTTGAAGCCAGGAAGTAACCCGTTCCAGTACTTCCGTGTTTGGCACAGTCCACAACCCAAAAACGCGTTACCCACAGTGTTCGTAACCTGAGGCATGACTGTATATGTAAATAAATGTAGATTAGCCAAAATGCTGTGCTACTGAGTTCTGTTATGCAAATTGCAAATACTCTGCAGTGTGCTGATGCTTCTTGGTATCAGTCACTGTGAAGTTCGGGCTGAACAAAGGTTTTGAAGCTCCCGAACGACCGACCAGGAGGGATAGAACATGCCAGTCGGGCATGTGTCTCTGCCAGGGTCCTACACGAGAGTAGGACAATCCTAACACAAACTGCTTGCCAATCCTCACATGATAATGTTGTTCCGGGTGCTATCTTTCTTTGAACTTCTACTGCAGTATCTGTCTTAGGGCCTCGTAACTTGAGATACTGCAGCTTTGGAACAGCTTCCATAAAAGTTTTCCACCGAGCCCTCACTCTCTAGCTACATTTAAATAAAAGCCGATCTATTTGTGCAACCTCTTAATATCTGAGGCGGTTACCATTCTCCTGCTGTCGTTTGCTCCAGTTCAGGCATTCTGTTTTAGTAATTGTTTTTATGGTTCAATTGTTCATTGCCTTCTATATATAAACAGAATAAGCCAATTTAAACATCCTCTTCCATTTTATCTTGCGATTCCTTCTTTTAACAGCCCATGGAAGCGTTCCTGGTACCATCATTTATCACTTATATATAGCATTTTGCCGCCTCGATTTGTAAAGTGGTTTGCTATACGTGTATTATCATTCTTCGTTCTCAATTTACAGAGGGGGAACTGGGATGGAAAGTGGTTTCCCAAAGATCACAAATATGCCTGCGGCAGGGAAGGGACCTCAAATTCCAGTCCAACTCTGCTCATTAGCACACACTGGCTGGCTGGCAGTCCCCAAGGAAGGCAAAAAAGTTGTAGAATCCAATAAAAAGATATTTCTGGGCATCTTGATATCAGATTCTCGGCAGATGGCCCCGAAAAGTCATTTTGAAACTCTGCCTCAGAATGGTTGTAAGGCTTTTGTTTTTCAGGAATGGATGGATGGATGGATCGATTTATATCCTACATACACATACACAAACACAAACACCTACACTAGCCAATCTAAGAAAATCTGTGAAAAGCAAGTCAGCATGCACAGCTTTAAAACTAATCATAAATCAAAATGTTTTCAAGCAAAGCTTAAAAGCGCAGAGAAATTCCCCCTGAGGAGGAAATTCCTGAGAGAGTTGCTGCTGCAGAAAAGGTCTCTCTCTTGTATTCACCAAGTGAGTATGATTTGAAGCAGGTGTGGGAAACCTTTGCCGCTCCAGATGTTGCTGAACTACAACTCCCATGAGCCCCAGCGAGCATGGCCAATGGCTACATTCAGTTGTAGCGGGATTTGTAAACCACAACCTTAAGGCAATTTACACATGAGGTAATTCAAAACAGTTAAAAAAAAAAAAAAAACACAGGCAAAATACCCAAACACATTTAAAACAAGATTAAATCTCTACAGCTGAGTCAGACCATCCAGCTCAGTTTTGGAAGCAGCTCTCCAGGGTTTCAGGCACAGGTGTTTGTAGAAGATTGTGGAATTGTAAAGTTGGAAGGGACCACGAGGATCAGCTAGAATCATAGAGTTGGAAGAGACCACAAGGGCCATCGAGTCCAACCCCCTGCCAAGCAGGAAACACCATCAGAGCACTCCTGACATATGGTTGTCAAACCTCTGCTTAAAGACCTCCAAAGAAGGAGACTCCACCACACTCCTTGGCAGCAAATTCCACTGTCGAACAGCTCTTACTGTCAGGAAGTTCTTCCTAATGTTTAGGTGGAATCTTCTTTCTTGTAGTTTGGATCCATTGCTCCGTGTCCGCTTCTCTGGAGCAGCAGAAAACAACCTTTCTCCCTCCTCTATGTGACATCCTTTTATATATTTGAACATGGCTATCATATCACCCCTTAACCTCCTCTTCTCCAGGCTAAACATGCCCAGCTCCCTTAGCCGTTCCTCATCAGGCATCGTTTCCAGGCCTTTGACCATTTTGGTTGCCCTCCTCTGGACACGTTCCAGTTTGTCAGTGTCCTTCTTGAACTGTGGTGCTAGTCCAACCCCTTGCAATGTAGGAATCTTTTGCCCAACCGGGGGCTCAAACCCACAACCCTGAAATTAAAGAGTCTCATGCTCTACCAACTGAATGATTCTGGAGCCAGTGTTTCCCCAGCCCTTCCTGGGCTTTTATGTATTATTCTTATTGTTGTGTCCATTTTGTATATTGTAAGGTAAAGGTAAAGGACCCCTGGACAGTTAAGTCCAGTCAAACTTAACTATGGGGTGCGGCGCTCATCTTACTTTTCAGGCCGAGGGAGCCGGCGTTTGTCTACAGACAGCTTTCTAGGTCACGTGGCCAGTATGACTAAACTGCTTCTGGCACAATGGGACACCGTGACAAGTGCCAGAGCGCACATAAATGCCGTTTAGCTTCCCATCACAGTGGTACCTATTTATCTACTTGCACTGGTATGCTTTCGAACTGCTAGGTTGGCAGGAGCTGGGACAGAGCAATGGGAGCTCATCCTATCGCAGGGATTCGAACCGCCAACCTTCCGATCAGCAAGCCCAAGAGGCTCAGTGGTTTAGACCACAGCGCCACCCGCTACCTATATTGTAAGATGCTCTGAGCACTATTAGTTTTTGTGCGTGGAAAGACATTGAAGAAATTACAGCTTAATGTAACCTAATCTTCCAACAGGCCATCTTGCAGCGGCACAAACTCACACTTTAGGGTCCTCAAAGAAGGTTTGTGCTTGTATACTCAGAATGAACTTCGACCCAGCGGGCTGCATGCTCTCTCAGCTCAGTTCTACTAGCAGTCTGGTTTGCTCCAGCTCTTTAAAGCCATGTGGACATGGAACCTTCCCCAGTCTGAGGGCCGCATTCTGTTCTTTGCAACCTTCCAAGGGCCACATGGCAGTGGAGGATGGGGCCAGAGGCAAAAGCAGAACAACAAATGTAAAATTGGAGCTCAACAATAAGCCATAGGTCTCTGGTTGGCCACTTTGAGAACAAGATGCTGAACTAGAGGGGCCAATGGTCTGATCCAGCAGGCTGTTCTTAACATTCTTAGGAAGCAAGTCCAGTGAGGGCTGTGCGGTCTGGGGAGAGTTCCAAGGGCCAGAGAGGCTTGCATTTGGCTCCTGGGACTGAGGCTGCCTTGCCTTAAGGGAGGAATAAGGCTGGGAGGTTTTACAGAGGCTCAGCATCAAGTTCCATATCAGGGGGGAAATAAAAGGGGTCGGTGTGTCTCATGATCCCTGCAGAAATCCAGTGAAGGTTCAACACGGCACAGGTATCACGAGAGTTGACACGTTGGCCAAGTGTGAACTGCGCTCACTTGTGCCAGCTTCGAGAACCAAATGTAGCTGGTGGCAGCCTGATTTGCTGCAGTGGAAAGGAAGATGTCGGACACAGCATATGCAGTGGTACCTCGGGTTACATACTTAATTCGTTCCGGAGGTCCGTTCTTAACCTGAAGCACCACTTTAGCTAATGGGGCCTCCTGCTGCTGCCGTGCCACCGGAGCATGACCGTGCCTGGATTTCTGTTCTCATCCTGAAGCAAAGTTCTTAACCCGAGGTACTATTTCTGGGTTAGCAGAGCCTGTAACCTCAAGTGTCTGTAACCTGAAGCGTCTGTAACCTGAGGTACCACTGTACTAAATATTGTGCTGTTTTACGTGTCTTTATAGCCGCAATGGTTTTATTTGTTTTTATAATTTTATATTCCGTTGCTGTATCTTGCCCAGAGACCTTGTGATGAAGGGCAGGTGAGACATCTAATAAATAAACAAGGGGGGGGGGACACTTTCCATCTGTAACGTTCTCTTAAACCGAAGCACTCAAGACTCCTGGCGTGTGTGTGTGTCCTGTCCCCCCCACCCGCCATGCGCTCGATAATTAAAAACAAAACTAGCGCTAATCAAAACACAATCCACTCATATATACATTTAATCCCCACCGGGCGCCAAGCAACTCCCAGTGACTCAAGAAGCAAAACAAGCCAGCAATCAAATCTCGAAAACGCTCAAATCACGAGGCCGCCAATTAAAATGACAACTTCTGAATTATCGGCGGGGGGCGGGGGGGGGGAACGACGAATCAAAGCTACTGTCAGTTTTGTGTGCTGCAATAAAACGGCACAGAACTGCTACAGTAGAAAATGGCTCTGCGATAGTGAAATATGTGGAATTTAAGGCACGCTCACACCTAGTAATAACTGAGCATGTATAAATGCGGGAAAGTGGGAAGGAGAGAGAACGCCAGGCACAAATCATGTCCTCGAATCTCTGATTATGCTGTCTGATTGCATAAAGGTACCAGAATTCCCCACTGCCCCTTCACTTGCAGGATAGAAACAAATTCAGGACTGGGGTGATTAAATGGAAAAAACAGTGAGAGGGGAAAGGGTTAATCCCACCTCTCTCCACAATACATATTGGCACAAACAGCCCAGCCTTAAACAAAAGAATAATAATAATAATTCAGCAGACCTGACATCTCCAGACCTCACCATTAGTCTGGTCCTGACTGAGCCAGGTATCACACACACACCCTTCCTGCAACAATTCGCCCAAAGCACGAAAGAAACTTCCTCAAATAGATGGATTGGGAGAATAATTATTTTTAATGCGCAATCCTGGGAGAAAGAAGCAGGCAATGGATATAGCATTATCCAACAGCAGGTGCCTGTTACTGAGTCAGAGATGGAAAAGGAACCTTTAAAACTTAAAAAACCCAAAAACAAACCACCCATCAGGTCAGGTCCCTGGGGATGGCTGTGTTCCAGGCATCGTGTTGACATATTCCAGAGCAAAAAAAGAATTTACCCCTTAAATTCCGGGAACACTTGTCTTCTTTCTCCTGCCAATAAAATGCCTTTGACATTGACCCAGAGGGGGAATATGATTTCCTTGTCATGTAGAACAGGAGAAGGGTGACTAAGCACGCACAGCAAAGCACAAATAGACCCCAGCGTGCTAACATTTGGAAATGCCACTTGTACAACCACCGGGACCATATAACACCAGTCCTTAAGGATCTACATCGGCTCCCAGTACATTTCGGAGCACGACTCAAAGTCTTGGTGCTGACAATTAAAGCCCTAAACGGCCTCGGGCCAGTATAACCTTAGGGGGAGTCTCCACCCCCATCATTCAGCCCGGACACTGAGGTCCAACTCCGAGGGCCTTCTGGTTGTTCCCTCATTGCGAGAAGTGAAATTACAGGGAACCAGGCAGAGGGCCTTCTCGGTGGTGGTGCCCACCCTGTGGAACACCCTCCCATCAGATGTCAAGGAAATAAACAACCACAGTGGTATCTCGGGTTAAGTACTTAATTCATTCCGGAGGTCCGTTCTTAACCTGAAACTGTTCTTAACCTGAAGCAACACTTTAGCTAATGGGGCCTCCCGCTGCTGCCGCACCGCCGGAGCACGATTTCTGTTCTCATCCTAAAGCAAAGCTCTTAACCTGAGGTAATATTTCTGGGTTAGCGGAGTCTGTAACCTGAAACGTATGTAACCCGAGGTACCACTGTATCTGACTTTTAGAAGACATCCGAAGGCAGCCCCATATG
This sequence comes from Podarcis pityusensis, assembly GCF_964106645.2. Classification (NCBI taxonomy): domain Eukaryota; kingdom Metazoa; phylum Chordata; class Lepidosauria; order Squamata; family Lacertidae; genus Podarcis; species Podarcis pityusensis. The sequence continues at coordinate 106,472,047 of NC_138029.1, forward strand.
GGGAAGTTGTTAATGTTTGATATTTTATTATGTTTTTATATCTGTTGGAAGCCACCCAGAGTAGCTGGGATAACCCAGCCAGATGGGTGGGGTACAAATATTATTGTTATTGTTATTATTTGCCCCATGGTTTTTCCTCCCTCCTGCACAGATGGGGGGGGGGACGACGACTCAAAGCCTCTCTGCCTCTCCACCAGCTCACTACCACAACAAACATTCTCCAGCCACAGGATTTGTTAAAGAGCAGATTTTGAGAATGGTGCATATCATACCATATGTGTTTCCTACTCAAAGTCAGATTATTGTCAATGTACTTGAGCAAAGTTCATGAGAATCTCTGCATAGTTTTGTTATTTTTAAGAAAGTTTTAGATAGGGGGTTTCAGGGCCTTGAAGAACTTCTGGTGCTTTTTATTCAGTTGTGGGGAGCCTGTGGCGTTCCAGATGTCATTGGACTGCAACTTCCAACTTTCCTGACTGCTAGTCATGCTGACTGGGAAGCCAGGAATTAAGAGTCCAATGACATTCAGAGGATCACGTTACCCACTCAAAGTTTACGGAATTACAGGCCCAGAGGTAGCTGTGTACATTTAAATCACATTTGAAGCACATTCTTTCACCCAAATATTTCTGGGCACTGGAGTTTACCACTCACCAATTTAAAATTCCCAGTAACCCTTAACAAATTACAATGCCCATAATTCTTTGAGGGGTAAATGTGCTTTGAATGTGCTTTTAAATGTATAGTGTGTGTGCATGCAGAACTTCTCTCTACAGTGTGTAGGAATGAACTCCTCAGATATACAGAGTAGAACATGCTGATTAATGGAAATACTTCAAACTGATTAACAGTGCAATCCTAAACTTGGCAAAAGCAGTCTAGTAGGCTCATGAATTGTACTCAAGAGCTTGGCTTGATTCAGTCCTGGAAGAATTCTGCCTCAGCTGTTCCTTTTCCTATTTCTTCCCATCCTGCCAATTTGCAAAATGGACGTTGGTTCCCCCCTCCCCCTCCTATGGCAAAAGAATTAACCCTGAAGAGGCTGCTCTGAACAGCCCCGCTAATCAATACTGTATCTCCTTTCTAATCTGAGTCTTCTTGCCATTTGTCATTCCCTTCTTCATCTGTTTTTGTTTTATTTAACAACGTGTATATAATGCTTGATTTTAATAAAACTTCAAAGTGATGAACAAAAAAAAAATCCCCATTAAATTTATCAATGTAATACAGTTATTTAAAAATGCTCAAAAACTAATTAAAACCAGCAATAAAGCTATAAAAGCTGGTTAAAGCACATGTAACGTCTACTTGTTCTTTGCAATCAATCCATCACTTTCTACGGCCTGAAGAACTCAATCCTGGAAGTAGATGATTGGAGAAAGTAAGCCTATCAGCATTTTATTTAAACTGCATTAGGGGGGAAAAGGACCTGCTGGAACAGGCCAAAGGAAAACAGCCTAATGACCCCAAAGCAGAAGGCACTGTCCTCTGCACAGCTGCTTTGCCTAGGGCTGCTGACAGATGCTCAAGGCTGCAATATGAAATATATGCACATCGAGATGGGAGTAGCGGTGGGGAAAGGAAAAACCAAAGAAAAAGGGAGCTGCGTTGCAAAGCATTGCATGGCCGTAGCAACAGAACACAGCCCATGCAGGTGCCTTCTGCAGTGGAGCAATGCCCCCAGGGAACTTGCAGCCCCTTAAGCCCACAGCGAAGGATGCAATGGAATCCCACCATAAGGAAGGGGTACCCAGCTTCTGCATATTTTTCTCCACACTCTGATTTCCTCTATGCTGATCTGAACCACAACCCAATTGGAAAGTCTTGTTATTGCCTTATTCACTTGCCAGAACAAGGAGGATCCCGTGGTTACCCCCAGTGCTCTGGCAGATGGCATCACCACTCCTGCTCAGAAAAACTTCCTAGAGTGCTGCTCTCCCCTAGTCTTCCTTTTCCAGCACACCACTGGTTATTGGACACAGAAGGCAATTTAAAGCAAAGTCATTGGCATCCGTCTGTCTTGAGAGACAATTGAGTGCGCCTCTGGAGTGGAGTCAAACCGGTGTGTTAGAAGATGTGCAGTGTTTTTAAAGCAGTGGGCGTCCGTGGGAAGCACGCTGAGAGCTTATTTACACATACCTACCTTTTCCCCCACTCTTCCTAGGCACAGGCCTGCACTTAAAAGCTGAGTGTCTGAGCGCTCGTTGTTGTTGTTAAACCCTGGAGCTCTCCCTGCAAAAACCCGCTCTTTAGTGCTCAATTGGAACAAATGTCAATTTGGGTTTTCTGTGGATTGCTGTTTGCTCCGATTGAGCTTTAAAGAGTGTTTTTTTGTGGGGAAAGTTCTGGAGCAACAGAAAAACGCTCACTCAGCTTTTAAGTGTGGACCGTGCCTGGAAAAAGTGGAGGAAAGGTAAAGTATGGATAAGCCCTCGTTGCCTTAAACTGAAGTACACCTTTACCTCTCCAGTGCTAAACTCAAGGGACAATTCTGCATATTTAAAGCAGGATATGGCTATGTATGCTGAGTAACTGCTCCCCATGCTGAAGCCTCGTCACTCCCCCATTCCCTACCCCCAGCAGTTTTACACATTAGGAAAAAGCCTTTCCTTTCCATTAATAAGGCAAATAATGAATTGGGGGGGATGACAACATTCATTTGTCATGGAATGAAGGTAAAGAGGCCAGGCTGATGGCTGAACCAGCATTTGCTTAGAAGGTATTCATGCTTCTGTTTCAGCTGTGATGCCAGGAAAAAGTTGGGCAGATCACACCATAACTGAATAATTTGCTATTTTTCTTTTATACTACACACCTTCTTTTCATCCTTCCTCTGCCAATTTGTGGCACTGTCCAGGCCCTGATGAACTGGGAGCCTTATGTAGCCTGACTCAGAAGCGTTCTGCTCATCAGCATGTCCCGAAAGGCAGGGCCACTCTGTTTGACTAACCTTCTTCAGGCTGGGCTCTTTGCTTCATTCAAAGGCTATCTGTTCCGTTTTGGCCTTGATGCTGTCTGCCTGACCTGCAAAAACTCAACCAGTCCCCCAAAATACAAAGCAATTGATTCAATGGCGGCCAGTGGGCAATAAGGTCCCAGATTTCCACTGGAAGAATCCCTGCTCATTCTGATAGAGTAGTTATTTGTGTTTTTTTTAATTCACAGCTTTGGCACAGGCTTAGTGTGCAGCCCTGGACTAGAGTCTCTTGCCCTCCAACCAACTGGAAGAAAAGTTGTCCTGCGTGAAGGGTGGATTATGGTCCATTTCCCAGCAGGCCCCAGGTAATCAGTGTAATTAGCATGATGCCCAGCAGTACTGCCTGCAGACAAGAACACAGGAAGCTGTTGTGCTGTATACCAAGTCAGACCAATGCTCCATCTAGCTCAGTACTGTCTACACAGACTGGCAGCAGCTCTCCAGGGCTTCAGGCAGGTTGGTCTCCCAGCCCCTACCTGGAGACGCTGGGGACTGAGCCTGGGAGCGTTTACATGCAAGGCGGATGCTCTATCCAACGAGCTACAGCCTTTCTCCTGCACGCTTCAATAGCATTTTATTTCACCTTTCAATAACGGGAAAGAACTGTGGCAGTGTGAAAGCATATGGAACATATGAACTGATGCAGAGAGAAATTGTTAGAAAGCTGGATTTGAAAATGGAACAACATCGCAGATGCTCTGCAGACAATGGAGAGGCAAAATAATAATAAAAATAATGGCACTGCTGCGAACCTTGGAGTGGCAGGAAGATTAAGATCCTATTCAAAAGATAAAAGCTGCAGGAGAAACCAAGATGCAAGGCATCCCGATTTTGCAAGCTGTGTAAAGTGCACTGCTAGACAAGGGCGGAGGGGCTGCAGGCAGAGCACGGCACACTCGGAAGGAATGAGAATGAAATTGCCACACTCTGAAATCGTGCAGATGAGGAAGGTGTTTAACCAGCATCGTCAGGGGAGAAGGGTGCACTGCTGGAAACTGGCAACCAAACTCAAGAGGATCAAAGCAGATTTGGCTCATAAAATGGCTGCGCAAGGCATAATTTTGATCCAGGTGTAATTCTGCAGAAGGCTCCCAAGAAAGCCTGGGGCAAGGGCTGCAAGCTATGCCAGGCCAACTCCAATAAAGGCTGCAAGCAGCGCTTACCTCCCGGCATTATAAAATTCCAAAGAGGCAGGCAGAAATCCCCTCCCCTTGACTGAAAGCAAAGCTAACGAAACGTGGATTCACCCAGGATTGGTTTTTCCTAAATCTGTAGTGGGGGCTGGGATCAAATCCACCAACAGCCTCCAGTTCTGTGCGATGGTATTAACCACCTGGGAATGAAGGGAACTGCTGATGCCAACAGAAGGCACAACTGGAGTCCTCAAGCCACAGCTGGGTCCCATCTCTGGGCATCATCGGGGGCCCATCTCTGGGCATCATCGGGGGCGGTGCTAGCACCTTAGCTCAAGCTCTTGTCCCTGTGCCATTAAAGGGCACTTCCACACCAAGGGACAGGGGATAGTGAGGAAGGCACCTACTGGTGGAACACTAGGCTTGGGTGACCTGCTGGACTGGGTCCAGGTGGCATGTACTGCATCAGAAGGTAAAGGGTAAAGGGATCCCTGACCGTTAGGTCTAGTCGCGGATGACTCTGGGGTTTGCGGCACTCATCTCGCTTTATTGGCCGAGGAAGCCGGCGTGCGGCTTCTGGGTCATGTGGCCAGCATGACTAAGCCTGTTCTGGCGAACCAGAGCAGCGCACAGAAACGCCGTTTACCTTCCCGCCTGAGAGGTACCTATTTATCTACTTGCACTTTGACGTGCTTTCGAACTGCTAGGTTGGCAGGAGCAGGGACCGAACTACGGGAGCTCACCCCGTCGCGGGGATTTGAACCGCCAACCCTCTGATCGGCAAGCCCTAGGCTCTGTGGTTTAGACCACAGCGCCACCCGCATCCCATATGCATCAGAAGGTAGTTACCACAATAACCAAGCAGAACAGGCTCTGAATGCCCAGCACTCTCAGATGTGCAGGAGTCAGCGGCAGGCTTTTCAGGATGGGGGCAGAAGTGAGGAAGGAAGAAGGGCTGCACCCTGCTCTATACAAAGAACCTTATTCCATAGTGGGATTGATGACCTGAAGGCTAGAGGGCAAAAACAAGAAACCCTGTAGCACCTTAAAAGCTAACAAATATACTGCAGCATAAACATTCAGAGGCTACTTTGATAGATACACATGGGCATAATCCTTGATTTAATTGACAGCTATGGGCCACCTAATTAACCGGGTGGCAGGGCCATCTAATGAATCCACACCTACATTCACAATTTGCATAATTTCCCTCTTGATGTTTTCATTTTGACTTTTGCTGCTATTTAGCAAAGTTCCCATTACTGCAGTCTTGTACTGGCTGCTTGCATAAGATAGCTATGGCCTGGCCACATCTATCTACGCCATGGTCATCTCTAGACTGAACTACTGACAATGGACTACTGTATGCAGAGCTGCCTTTGAAGACTTCTCAGAAACTTTGGTTACCACAAAACGCAGTTGTCAGGTTACCATGCAGAATAGGCAGCACCAGACTAAAATAGTAGGAGTGTGCACCATCCACTAGATTCAGTTCGGACCATGATTTAGTGCCTTGGGGAAACAGCTCACCTTGCTTTGTAGGCTGTCTGATTTTGTTCTGAGTCTGTTCAAATCCTGTTAGTTTCTCTCCCCCAATCCACCCTTAATTCACTATTTGGATTTTTTTAAAAAAAGGCTTTAACTCCCTCCCCTTTCAGCAGAAGTGGATAAAATTTGTAGGCACACTAGTGCCTCCAAAGTGGATAAAGCCTGCCAAATTTCAGACAAATAGGCCCAGGGGCTATTGTGCAAGACACCTTTTGGAAGAAAATAAAAGACTAAGGGGGAAAAACAACACTTCAATATTTATTTATGGGCAGAATTTATGTATGTATGGGCTGTGTGGAGAGAGTCTCTTCCTTTAAATTCCTAGGAGTTTATCTCAGTGAATACCTTACTTGGAAAAGCAGTACAACCTAGGTGGTTAAGAAAGCCAAAAGAGACTCCATCTCCTCAGAGTATTGCGAAAGAATGATGTCAATCAACATTTGGTCATCTCCTTCTATTGGTCCACAATAGAAAGTGTCCTTTCATACTGCATCACAGTGTGGTACGCTAGTTTGACATCAACTGATAGGAAGTGCCTACAGAGGGTGGTGAATACAACACAAGATATTATGGGCTGTCCCATGAATCCACTGGATGACATTGCGGAAGAACGTTGCCTCAGGAGAGTGAGGAAAATTCTCAGGGATGATTCACACCCTGGCCGGCACTTTCTTGATCTCCTGCCCTCGGGCAGAAGATATAGAAGTGTGATTAGTCACACCAACAGGGTAAAGAACAGCTTCTATCCGTGGGCTGTTAGGCTGCTGAATGAAAAGATAACAACAGGGCAACTGACTTTGGGGTTTGGTGGGTGTGCGTCAGTAAACGAGGGGAATTAAGACTAAGAGAGCGGAGTGGAGGGGTGCTCGTGTAATCTCACTGTATACAAGTTGTACAAGTGACAATAAAGTATTTCAATTACATAACCTTTGCAGGCAAGGTTGCCACTTTTGAGAGCAGATACTGCCAAATTTCAGATAGATAGGTACAGTGATTTTCCTGCAAGGGCAGCTTTTACAGTTTTAGGGTGAAAAAGGAATCACTTAAACTTCCCACGTGTTTTGTAAAGAATTAAAATGAAATTTACAGGCATTAGTGAGAGGTGCCCCTCTGGATAAGAAATCTGCCAAACTGCAGTCAAATAGCCCCAGGGACTTTTGTGCTAAGTGCCTTTACCATTGATTTTGGGGTGGGAAGAACTAAAAGGGATTTGCTTCCTGGGTAAAACCATTCGCTCTGATCATGAGCTAGGTCTGTCAGTTGTGAAGGAGCTCTCCACCCATGCCAATGACTTAGAGATGCAAGTTCTGCTCTTGCAAAGATGCTCCTTTCCCCAAAGCATTGGGGTTGGAGAGCACTTGCGAAATAAATACATCTGATTACAAGCTATACCTGTCAGATGCAAAGGAGAACATTTCACCCCACCCCCCTTGCCTCAGTCTGGCATTTTCCTTAAGCTAGAGAAATGACTTTTGGTTTCTGCAAAGCTCACTACCACCACCACTGAATCATTAAGACACAATGAAGCACTTCAGGGGACCCTGCTTCAACTCATGCAGCTTCATATAAAGGTAAAGGTAAAGGTAAAGGGACCCCTGACCATTAGGTCCAGTCGTGGCCGACTCTGGGGTTGCGGCGCTCATCTCACTTTATTGGCCGAAGGAGCCAGCGTACAGCTTCCGTGTGGCCAGCATGACTAAGCCGCTTCTGGCGAACCAGAGCAGCGCACAGAAACGCCGTTTACCTTCCCGCCGGAGTGGTACCTACTTATCTACTTGCACTTTGATGTGCTTTTGAACTGCTAGGTGAGTAGGCACAGGGACCAAGCAATGGGAGCTCACCCCATCGCAGGGATTCGAACCGCTGGCCTTCTGATCGGCAAGTCCTAGGCTCTGTGGTTTAACCCACAGCGCCACCTTCCCACGCAGCTTCATATAGATCAGGGTTTACAACCATGGGTGCCAAGGTGTTTTGGACTACAATTCCCATTAATCCTGACTACTGGTTCTGATAGCTAGGGATGATGGGAGTTGTAGTCCGAAAACAGCGGGAGACCCAAGTTTGGGAAAACCCGCTATCAATCCTGCCCCTAAACCCCTCGAAGCACCCTGTCTCAGCTCAAGATTTGTCCAAATCTGATGCACACCCCGACCAGATATACAGAGTTGGTCCACTGGTTTAAGAACAGCTTCATTTGTCCATATTAACTGGGTGGGCTACTGGTTTGGCTCAGTGTGGCCATGTCTTAGGCAAGAGCTAGATGGGGAGTGAAAAGCTGTGACTGCAGGATAGTGGCAGTACTATTAGGTAGCTTCATACATGATGTTATTTTCCTGACACGACTATTGCTTCCATGTAGGAAAAAAAAGCTTGTGTGTGGACATGTGTACATAGGGAAGCAACCTTGTACAAGATCAGTGTTATAAGAATTTTAAGGTCACGTATAAAACAAAAATGCTCATAACTGTATATATAAACCACATGTCTGAAACCCCACAGAAAAGGTCTTGAACAAATTGACCTCAAATATTTCCCTGCAAGGTCAAAGTGGGAAACCTCCCCATTGTCTCTTTCCTCACAAATCCTGTCCTTACAAATCTTAAGGGCACATTCAAGATATGGTGTGAGCCTGTGACCTAGATTCAGGAATTAAGTAGTTATAATAACAAAAGAGTGGCCAAAATCCAGATAATGCAATCAGGTAACTTGCCAGACAGGAGATAAACAACGCACACAGATTTCTGTTGTAGACCGCCTTTTCTGTGATGTAGGTATGATGTATCTGGGGGGTGGTCTTGGGCTACACCCCTTCTGTGATGTATGTATGATGTTTCTGGGGTGGTCGTGGACTCCAGGGCGGGCAATTTAAAATGTCTATATGTCGGGGAGCACCCTGTTGCAACAGTTAATGAAGATCAGGCTTACTAGCTGCTTCGCTTCTCAATATTCTCTGGTTGGTCGCTGTTATTTTCTCCTACCGATAGAGAACCTACAAAAGGACTCTGTATGGGCTCTTGGGTACCTCATAAGGAAAAAGGAGCAGTTTTTTTACTTGTATCAGCAGGTTATCTGTCTACGTAGCTTAGCACTGCCTATTCTGGATGGCGGCAGGTGTGCAGGATCTTACAAAACATGGGAGGTCTTTCCCATGACCTGCTAGCTAATCCTCAAGGAAAAAACATACCAACAACTAGAGATGGCAGAGATTGAACCCCAGATTGTCTGTAAACAAGCTGAACAAATCCACTACTGAGCTACAGCCTTCCCCCTCTCTTAACACACATACCTGTGCGCATGTTTCACTGCACATGCATGCGCTCATTACACATAAGGACATAAGACACTTTCCCCTTACTACCCAAAGAATATCGACACAGGAAAAAGGTTGACTGTGAAGCAAGCCTCGTTCCCTTCTCCTCCCCCCCCCCCCGTCTCCCAGCCACTGTCTGCTGCATTTCAGGCTGTTAACTAAGACTCTTGGTGCACAAAGTCCCTTCCGCACGCTGACTTGTCCTGGGGGCTGCTTCACTGCTGTGAGAACCCTTGTACGGCTGGGGATATTAAAGGCATAAATCTCCACGGAGCTGGCAGGAGGGGACGTGGGCCACAGCCGCTAACAGACCCATCCGTCAACAGCGGCAGCGTGGAAGGTGGGGTGTTTGTGTGTGTCTCGCTCGCGTGACTCATTATAGAGGTGCTGTAAGATGCTGGGAGTGTCAGGGACAAGGGATGAGTCTCACTCCTCCAAACCCAGAAAGGAGCTATTGTGCAGCTAATATTTTATCGGGATTTTTTTTTTAATTGGGGGGGGGATGAGTCAGGGGAGCAGCGCTTTCTTAAGCATCCCAAGAGCAAGGAAAGGTGAGAAACCTACTGGAATTGATGAGAGGAAATTACGTAAGGTCACAAAAGAAAGCAGTGACAGGGGCTGGCCCCTTGGCACGCGTAGGGCTCTGCCCCAACCATGGGCGAAGCTGAGATTAATGAAAGAGGAGGCCTACAGCCAGGCAGGTAGTGGCTGGCTGAGGGCAGACAGAGGTTGGAGCGCAGAGGCCTAATGGACCAGCTTGCACAGAGCCACTGCGTGGGGTTCCTTCTAGACCAGGGGGGCACAGAGCCACCAAAAATTGTTTGGGACAGCAAAACCCGAGAATAAGCATGGAACGTGGGGACCTCTCTCAAGCAGAGTGTGAAGAATCCAGAGACGAAGAGGGGGTCTCTTCCTTATGGTCCACTAAGTTGGGAGATCGAAATGGACTCAAATCCTTGCTCAGCCATGAATTTACAAGATGGCCTTGAGGAAGAAAAGACTCTCGCAGCTTGCACTTCCTGCCTGAACAATGCAGAAGGGCACAAGCTGCTAGATGTGATGGATCAGAATCTCATTTTTGAAAAGAAATAAATTAAAGGGAGAGGGGAACCAGAATGCACCTGAAGTTCCGGAGAAACATTTTTGCTCTTCAGTATGGTACCGCTCCGGCGCGAAGGTAAACGGCGTTTCCGTGCGCTGCTCTGGTTCGCCAGAAGCGGCTTAGTCACGCTGGCCACATGACCCGGAAGCTGTACGCCGGCTCCCTCAGCCAATAAAGCGAGATGAGCGCCGCAACCCCAGAGTTGGCCACGACTGGACCTAATGGTCAGGGGTACCTTTATTTTTATTCTCCTCGCTTAAATTATCTTTCGAAAGCTGAAATTTGCTCCGTGGGCATAGGAAACATACCTGCATGCATGTCTCTTTAAATAAACACATGTGATCTGTCTTGCAGGGCTGTTGTTTTAGGATAACATGTTCTAACCTCCTCTCCTGCTTTCTTTTAACAGCAACAACAAGGTGCAGAAACCAGCAGGCATCATTTTTCACAGTGTGTCTGTCTGCACACCAAGCAACTGTTAACTGCACACTGGCCAGTTGAAAATCTGGTAACCCCCAGATGAGAAAAGGATTGTGAAATAATTTGCATATTTAAAGGATGCAAAAAACCAATTAAGTGGTAGGTAATGGCTGAGGAGATAAGACCAAACAAACTTGTCTATTACTTTAAAAAGAAAAGAAAAGAAAAAAGGCTGCAACCTTGTTCATATTTAGTAGGGTTTACTCCCAATTATCATCACCATCATCATATATTTATAACATAACAAATAATTTCTATAAAAACAGCCTGGCATCAGCCCTTTAATTAAAAGCAGTCAGTTCCCAAAATCCTGTTGGAACAAAAATAATCTTGACTTGTCGATGGAAGAACAACATGGAGGGAACCAGTCTAGCTTCACTAGGGAAGGAGTACTGCAGTCTGGGAGCAGCCACTGAGAAGGCCCTGTCCTGTAAGGGTGGTGGGACCAAGGGAAGGGCCTCCCCAAAGATCTCAGGCAGGTTTGTATGAGGGAAATATAGTATTTTAAACAGCTTGGACGCAAGCCATGTAGGGCTTTATAAAAAAGTATGCATAGGACTGCAGCCCTGGAAAACCACTGAGACTTTAGAATGGGATTTCCCACAGTCGTACCTCGGCACCAGAACACCTTGGGAGTTGAATGTTCCGGCTCCCGAACAATCGAAAACTGGAAGTGAGTGTTCCAGTTTTCAAACGTTCTTTTGGAAGCCAAACATCTGACAGGGCTTCTGCGGCTTCCAGTTGGCTGCAGGAGCATCCTATCAGAAGCCGTACTTTTGTTTCCGAGCGTTTCGGAAGTCGGAAGTCCACATCATGATTTTCTGTTAAGTCCCAGCACTCCCTGCTCCAGCCATTTACAAAAATACAGTGATACCTCGGGTTAAGAACTCAATTCGTTCTGGAGGTCCGTTCTTAACCTGAAACTGTTCTTAACCTGAGGTACCACTTTAGCTAATGGGGCCTCCCACTGCCGCCGTGCGATTTCTGTTCTCATCCTGAAGCAAAGTTCTTAACCCGAGGTACTATTTCTGGGTTAGCGGAGTCTGTAACCTGAAGTTCACGTCTGTAACTCAAGGTACCACCGTAAAATAAAATAAAATCTGAATGCCATTTTTAAAAAAAGAATGAACTGTATTATGCATACAGTAACATTCGCTCCTTACCATGGTGTGATTAGGGGCTTTGTGGTTGCAGAATTTCCGAATGCCTTAGCACAGAACTGCAAGGGCCTCTGCTTTTAAGGTTAAACGAAGCATACCCCCAGCTTCTTTCCCCCATTCCAGGACGCAGTGTCAACTCACCCTCCCCAATATGTGTTTGCATGTAAATTAATACAAAGCCTTCAAAGCCTGGCACCACAGCAACCTGCTAATGAGGCTAATGAAGCAATGTCAACTGTGTGTGCTTCAAGGATAACGAGCTCAGCAGCCGCTCATGAGGCAAGACAGTGTACTGTGACACACATGCCTCGAGGGCTGGGCAAATAAAGCCCGCCTGGACCCAAGGAAAGAGAGGGATGATTGTCTACTCTTCATTTCCCTGGGGAAAGGGAGTTTTATATCCCATGGAATTTAGAGAGGGAAATGCTGCAAAGCTCACAATGCAGAGGAACCCTGACAGAGCCCCCTGCAAGAAAAGGGAAATCCATTTCATCTTAAAATATCGAAAAGATGGGGATTAATACATGGAAGGATGTGAGATATTATTATTATTGTTATTATTATTATTATTATTTTACAAAACAGCACTTAGATGCTGGTAAGAGATGGTGGACACTAGCACATCTCCAGTGAGTCAAATGCCAGCTTTCCCTAGAGAGATGGATATTTGCTACTTGTGCCTTTTAAGATGAAGAAATGCAACTGCAGAACCAGCAAGGGGGAAGTTAGAAAGAGCTGGGAACTGTGCAGGAGGCGGTGTTTCCACAGACTGAGCCGAACTATTAAGAGTGCAATATTCAATTAATCAGCTGCGATTTCATTGACTAGAAAAGACCAAATAATCAGCAGGGGATTTTGATTTATTTTTAAATACAAGTGCATACAAAAACTGAAGATGGCAAACAAACCCTGTCTTATTAGCATTTCCAGAGAGGAAATTAGTCTCTCGTTAGTCTCAAACAAGCATCTTTGTTAGCGTTAAGTCTCTTGCAGCAACAAGTACAAAGGATCTGGTGGCACCTTAAAAGCCAAGAAATTCATCGTGGCATAAGCTTTCAGGGATTCAAAATCCCTTTGTGAGATCCATGAAGTGGAATCTTAGCTGGCAGGTATTTAAGAGAGAAAATGGCAAGGCATGAGTTGAAAGGCAATTCTTATCGGAGGCGTTTTATTTGTATTGTATGAGAAAGGGGTGGAGGTGCTGCTTCTACGAAGAAATTATTATTATTATTATTATTATTATTTATTACTTATACCCTGCCCATCTGGCTGGGTTTCCCCAGCCTCTCTGGGTGGCTCCCAACAGAATATTAAAAACCCGGTAAAACATCAAACATTTAAAACTTCCCTAAACAGGGTTGCCTTCAGATGTCTTCGTGATGCATGCGCAAACACACACACACACACACACACACACACACACACACAAACATCATTTGGAAGCAAAAGAAGTATGCTTTGTTTCATTAGTTTTGGTTCCCCCCATATGCAAATTCAGAAATATTTTGATTAATCAGTTAATCAGCTGCAACTTATAAGATTAATCAACTAAGTTTTCTTTAGTGACAGGCCTACTAATTACCTGAGGGAGTTTTCCCCCCCTTAGTAGTGATTTACCTCTCATGAATTCATAAAGAAGCCGTGCCGTGTACAACGAATTCTGAAAGCAAAGCACTGTAAAAGGTACATAGGTCTCCTGAACAAATTGAGTGTCTGTACTATATTAAACATTTCACAGAATCGTAGGGTCAGAAGGGTCTGCTGAGGGTCATCTAGTCCAACCCCCTGCGGTGTAGGAATCTCAGCTAAAGCATCCCCAATAGGTGGCCATCCAACCTTTGCTTTAAAACCTCCAGAGAAAGAGAGTCCACAACCTCCCGAGGGAGTCCATTTCACTGTCAAACAGCTCTTACTGCCAGAAAGTTATTCCTGATGTTTAGTTCAGAATCTCCTTTATTGTAACGTGAAGCCATTGGTTCGAGTCCTGCCCTCCAGAGCTGGAGAAAACAAGCTTGCTCCATCTTCCATGGGACAGCCCTTGAAAGATAGCTCATAATATTAATACAGTGGCACCTCGGTTTTCGAACAGCTTAGTCCAAGAACAACTTGGAACCTGAACGCTGCAAAACCAGAAGTAGGTGTTCTGGTTATCGAACTTCTTTTCAGAAGCCGAATGTGCTCCATTTTGAGTCCCCCCGTGTTTCCTGTTCTGCTGCTAATTTGAGTCCCCCCCCCCCATTGTAATTCAAGCTTTCCGTTTCTGATTGCAGTGTTCTGAGATGATATTTGGAGTTTATATTTGGTGCTTTTGTTTTTGCTATTTATTTTGCATTTTTTGTTTTGAGGCTTTTTCAGTTAATTTGTTTTTGTGATTGTGTGGCTCACAGTTCAGCTACTGATTGATTGATTGATTGATTGACCGTGGAAATGGATAAAAGCCCCCCTATCCAAACAATGACTATCATCACTGCAGGTAAGAAAAAAAATATTAATTTTTATAATCTACAATACTGTTTTATTTATAGTATAGTACATTGATTATTGGTTTCATTTTATGGATCAATGGTCTCGTTAGATAGTGAAATTCATGTTAAATTGCTGTTTTAGGGGTTGTTTTTAAAAGTCTGGAACGGATTAATCCATTTTGCATTACTTTCTAATGGGAAAGTGTGCCTTGGTTTTGGAACAAGTCTTCCGGAACGGATTAAATTTTAGAACCAAGGTGCCACTGTACTGCACCCAGGGTCAGAGGCTGTATACTTCGTTGAATATCAGTTTCTGGGAATTTGGAGAGGTAGAATGCCACCCCCCCAATTTCTTTTTTTTTGGGGGGGGTAGGCCTCCCAGAGGCATCAAGTTGGCCACCGTGGGAGCAGACTGCTATGTGGGCAAAGCTCTCCTTAGGTTATCTAATAATTTCCTTAGCCAGATGGTCCACAGTAGCAGTCATTTAAACTATCTGGAAAAGCTGTGTATATTTATCCAAGCGATGTGACAGAGTTAGTTGCTATCTCAAAAATTTGTGTTCCATGTGGCAAGATAGTTGCTATCGCCCATTATTAAACCACTTTCTCCTTTGGATAATCCTGTACTAAACTTATTCTGTGTTCTGCCAGGTTCCTGATATGCCCACTATTCCAATCGTCTCATTTCGTACCAAGCACTCCAGTTCGTCAAAAAAAATGGCTGCACTGTGCCATATTAGAAGCAAAAAAACTTGTTCTGATGAATTGGAAGAGCTGCAAAAAGATTCCATTGAGCACATGGATTGACAATAAGGACTAGCCACATACGAACAAATTGCATGTTGACGCAAATTAAGAATGCATAAATATGAAGAAATCTGGAAGGAATATTTAAGCGATAAGGCGGACGGTGGTGGGAAGTAGGGGGATGAGAGGTGGGGAAATATTGTTAAAAAGGTGTAGTCATAGGTACAGTGGTACCTCGGGTTAAGTACTTAATTCGTTCCGGAAGTCTGTTCTTAACCTGAAACTGTTCTTAACCTGAAGCACTACTTTAGCTAATGGGACCTCCTGCTGCCGCCACGCCACAAGAGCACGATTTCTGTTCTCATCCTGAAGCAACGTTCTTAACCTGAAGCATTATTTCTGGGTTAGCGGAGTCTGTAACCTGAAGTGTATATAACCTGAAGCGTATGTAACCCAAGGTACCACTGTTTATCAGTACTCAAATCTGAAATGTTAAATTGTGTTATTGCGGTTTTTGTTGTATGTGTTTTTTGTGGTTGTTGTTTGTATTGAAAAAACGATTAAATAAATTAAAAAATACCAAGCACTCCAGTTCCCCCACCATGGCTTTGGGGAGAAGCCTTTCCACACCAAGCCAAACAATACTCTGTCCTACTACTCTCTGCACTGGCTCAATGACGGTTGCAGCGCTGCAAGCACGGAACAGGGACACTGCAGTTAATATTCCAGGCTAATCCAAAATGAAAACGGTATATAATCCTTTGCACGGGCCATGAAATGATCTGGCTTGGAGCCCGCCTTTTTTTTTTTTTTTAAGACTGGCCTGGGCTGTTCTCTTGTCGAAAAGAACATCCAGGGTTAACAAGGGTTAACGATGGCTGCATTTGAGTGCCTGCCTCTTCCCCATTTAGGACACCAGTCGATTCCTTGCCTTTCACGTTGCGCAACTGAGCATGACAGAAACAGCACAAGGCAAAAGCAGCAAGGTGTGCACAGGCTGGCGGGGGGGCGGGGGCTGGGGAGGGAAGGAATAAGCAGAGTTTTAATTTAACCAAAACAATTACATGCACAGAGATTTCATCAGTAATGACTTTTTTTTATATAAGATATTTATTAAGGTTTTCGAGATTTTACAAAGCACACAAAAAAAGAAAAAATACAAAGTAAAAATATTTAAAAACAATTCATTCCTTTCATTGCTTGACCTTCATTTGCTTATTTCCAGGACCTCCTCACACCTTCCTTTTTTGTATTCCAGTTCAGTTATTTCGTTCAGCAAATCCCTCCCCTCTTTATGTATCCTAGTCATTAATCACAAAAGTATTGTAATTTTAGATTTTTACATATTAATAAACCCTTTTTTCATATTCCCTTGTAACCTTTCAGCTAAAGACCACTTAGTTTCTATCCAACATCATTCTAGCATTCATTAATTTTACAATATTTCTGTAGATAATCTTTGAACTTTTTCCAATCTACCTCAATCGACTCTTCTCCCTGGTCTCGGATTCTGCCAGTCATTTCCGCCAATTCCATATAGTCCATCACCTTCATCTGCCATTCTTCCAAGGTGGGTAGGTCTTGTGTCTTCCAATACTTTGCAATAAGTATTCTTGCTGCTGTTGTGGCATACATAAAGAAAGTTCTGTCCCTCTTTGGCACCAATTGGCCGACTATGCCCAGGAGAAAGGCCTCTGGTTTCTTCAAGAAGGTATATTTAAATACCTTTTTCAATTCATTATATATCATTTCCCAGAAAGCCTTGATCCTTGGGCACGTCCACCAAAGGTGAAAGAAAGTACCTTCATTTTCTTTACATTTCCAACATTTGTTATCGGGCGCATGGTAAATTTTTGCAAGCTTGACTGGTGTCATTTACCACCTGTATATCATTTTCATAATATTCTCTCTTAGGGCATTACATGCCGTAAATTTCATACCTGTGGTCCACAACTGTTCCCAGTCAGCAAACATAATATTATATCCTAGATCTTGTGCCCATTTAATCATAGCAGATTTCACGGTTTCATCCTGAGTATTCCATTTCAACAACAAGTTATACATTCTTGACAGTAATGACTTTTCTTCTTCCTTAATCCTTCGAACGAGGCAGCACTTTGTGAGAGATGGAGGGGGGCCAACGTTTCTGCACAAAAGTGTTGCGCTCTTGTTCTCGCGCAGCCAAGGTCACCGTTCAATACCTTTCCGTTCCAGAAAAAAAGACCAGCCTGCAGGTGGACCGGCTTTCTTGACCTAATTCAGGACCCGGGTAGGGAACTGGCTGCCCTCAATGAGAAACAGCCAAGCTGTTGGGCAGCGAGTGCCAAAATGGACATAGCTCAGGGGGACAGCACCTGCTTTGCATGCAGAAGGTTACAGGTTCAAGACATGGCATCTTCCTCAGGCAAGGCTGGGGGCATGAAGCTCTGGAGGGTTGCTGCCAGTCAGTTCAGACAGCACTGAGCTGGGAGGACTGAAGAATAAGAAGAGTTTTGATTTGATATCCCGCTTTATCACTACCCTAGGGAGTCTCAAAGCGGCTAACATTCTCCTTTCCCTTCCTCCCCCACAACAAACACTCTGTGAGGTGAGTGGGCCTGAGAGACTTCAGAGAAGTGTGACTAGCCCAAAGTCACCCAGCAGCTGCATGTGGAGGAGCGGGGAAGCGAACCCGGTTCCCCAGATTACGAGTCTACCGCTCTTAACCACTACACCACACTGGCTCTCATCTGGTGAGAAGGCAGCTTCCCATCTCCCTATTCAGGGTGCAAATGTGTTGCACAGTCTTCCAGTGCTTGATGATGGGCCAGGATTGGCGTGGTGGCGCTGGAAGGGGTTTCTAGAAAGCATTCATATGCCAGCTGCACCCACAACCCACTTTTCACAGGTTTCTGTTGCAGAATTTTGTTATGGGAAAGCTCTGGGACACAGCTGGGCTTCTGCAGCAAACATTCACCGATTGCATTTATACTTCACCTTTTCCTCCGAGGACCTCAAAGAAACGTGCATGGTTCCCCCACCCCCAATCCTCCTCATTTAATGTTCACAACAACCCTGTGATGTAGGACAGGCCAGTGGCGTAGCGTGGGGGGTGCCAGGGGGGCCGGCCGCACCAGGCGCAACATCTGGGGGGGCGCGCTCGCTGCCTCCGGAGTCGCCGAAGAGCCTCGGGCGCAGGCTGTAGCAGAGCCCCGTCTCGTGGAACCGACGAGCTGTGCGCGCGCCCGGGCTGAAGGCGTCCGGCAGGCAGCGGCTCTCAGCCCCGCGCGTCAGGGCCGCGGAGGACGTGCCAGGCAGCCCCTCCTCACAGCCCCGCCTCCGCTGCTGCAGCTGCTGGGCCATGTTGCATTTTCCTCGCCTCTCTGCCCCCCTCCTCCTCCGGGCAAGCGGCGTGGTTTGGGCGGCAGCGCCAGCAGCAACTCGACTCAGATCGGCAGGTTAGGGGTTGGGGGGGCGCAAATTACTTGCCTTGCCCCGGGTTAGGGGGCGCAAATTACTTGCCTTGCCCCGGGTGCTGACAACTCACGCTACGCCGCTGGGACAGGCTGAGAGCCAGTGTCTGGGTCAAGGTCACCCAGCGAGCGCCAGAGCCATGTGGGGATTTGAACCCTGGTCTCTCCCAGCTCCTCGTCTGACACTCTAGCCAGTATACCACACTGTCTCTTTACAGTGAAAACCATTTGGTGGATGATGCTCTTGAACACACCCCCTTTGACCCAGTGTGCAATTAACACAGTGAAAAGGAAAAGGCTTCCAGCTGCGTTAGTATGAAACTGCATACTATATAGACCATCGTCTAAGGCAGGGGTCAGAAGACGTTTTCAGCAGGGGGCTGGTCCACTGTCCCTCAGACCTTGTGGGGGGCTGGACTATATTTGGGGGGGGGGAATGAACGAATTCCTATGCCCCAAAAATAATCCAGAGATGCATTTTAAATAAAAGGACACATTCTACTCATGTAAAAACACGTTGATTCCCAGATCAGCAGGCCAGATTTAGAAGGTGATTGGGCCGGATCCAGCCCCTGGGCCTTAATTTGCCTACCCATGGTCTAAGGTTATGGGACTCTTATGCAGAAAAGCGAATGAAATTTGCCTGAGCGCATCCTATGTAAATTGGAGGGGGTGGGGCCGTGAAATAGGCTTCAGGGGATGCAATGCAGCAAGCTGTCAATCACTCAGTATCTGAAAATTCCATTCTTCGCCCCCAGCAAGTGGAAGGAGACCAACTATTAACGGGTGTTGAAGTGACAGAGATGAGACAGAGCGGGAGAAAGACGGGAGCGAATACTTGCTGTGTTATATTGGTAAGCGGCATCATCTGCGATGCATCCCACACAATGCCTGGTTCTTATTAGAAACATGCAAGATTTCCCTGTTGTGGACCCTCAAACTCTACTCCCCTCTGCCCCAGCCCTACACTCCAGGAAAAGGAGAGAGATCTGTCAAGCCGTCCCAAAAAACCCCCCAAAATCTCTCTGTTAGTTGGAATGAACCATGAAACCACTATGTACCATTTAGGGTCCGTGTGTGAGCTGCATTGTGCGTGTGTGTGTGTGCGTGTGTGTGCTTTATGGGCACTCGGCTAATGTGCCGAATGACCCCTGGGCACAGACACAGACTTATGAAATAAGGATGGCAAGCACCACTCTGCACGGCCCATTAACCCCCATGCTGCCCGCAGAGGCTCATAGACGGAACCACAAGAGGAGATGATCTGCTGTGAAGATTATGAAATCTGTCTAGTTAGACCACCACCACTTGAGCTGTCCAAGTACATATCTCTGCCTTCTCTCTGTGTGTGTGTGGGGGGGGGGGAACCGTAACAGCATCCAGTGCAACTGACTTTCGGGGTTGGTCTGTTGTGCGACAAGCACACAGACTGCAATGAGATTGAGTGTTTTCGGGGGGGAGGCTCGGTTAATTTCATTGTACACAGGTTGTACACTGACAATAAAGGTATTATTATTATTATTAGCTCACAGTCCCACCTTCCCAGTTCCTAACCCAATTACAAAATACATATGAATCCCTGGAGAGTTTAGACAGCAGGACTGTAACTGCTACATAACCCTATACAGTGGTACCTCGGGTTAAGTACTTAATTCGTTCTGGAGGTCCGTTCTTAACCTGAAACTGTTCTTAACCTGAAGCACCACTTTAGCTAATGGGGCCTCCTGCTGCCGCCACACCACTGGAGCACGATTTCTGTTCTCACCCTGAAGCAAAGTTCTTAACCTGAAGCACTATTTCTGGGTTAGTGGAGTCTGTAACCTGAAGTGTATGTAACCTGAGGTACCACTGTACAGTGGTACCTCAAGTTACAAACACCTCAGGTTACAAATACTTCGGGTTACAGACTCCACTAACCCGGAAGTAGTACCTCAGGTTAAGAACTTTACCTCAGGATGAGAACAGAAATTGCACGCCAGCGGCACGGCAGGCTCCATTAGTTAAAGTGGTACCTCAGGTTAAGAACGGTTTCAGGTTAAGAACGGACCTCCAGAACGAATTAAGTTCCTAACCAGAGGTACCACTGTACACCCATTAAGATAGGGTGCCTCCCTAGCTTAAATCCCAGGGCTTAACCCTGGAAGAGGTGAAGAAAAAAACTGAGAGAGAGAGAGAGAGAGAGAGAGAGAGAGGGCTGCATGTATTAAGAACAGCATTAGACTTTTGCTGGGGGAAGACCTGTGTTCAAATCCCAGCCACGAAACTCCTTGGGTCAGTCAGTATAGCTCAATTCATACAGACTCCCTTTGCGTAATGAGCATCGTGTGAGGTGAAGAGTGCAAGGTATGCTCACTGGCCTTCCTCCTGCCACTGTGTCTCTCGTCAGCAGCTACACTTTGGAGAAGGTCTGAATCAGAGAGGCTAGTGCAGTGTTTCCCAGACTTGGGTCTGCACCTGTTTTTGGACCAGAACTCCAATCATCCCCAGCTAGCAGACCTGTGGGCAAGGATGATGGGAACTATAGTACAAAAACAGCTGGAGGCCCAAGTTTGGGAAACATTGGGCTAGAATGTGTGTAGGCTTCTGGCACAACCAAGAACCCTGATTGCCAGGGCCAGACTTTAAAAGATTCCCCAGTTATGGCTCCCTGCCCAGTGCTGTTGACAGTGCCCTTCCCATCAAAGTCCCCATGCAGTATGGCTGCTGGCTGCCAGTCACTCACTCACTCAGCAGTCACTCACATATGTGTTAGCCCAGCAACCCTTTTTTTTATTGCCAATGAGCTGCCACTTAGCCCTGTTTTGTGGCAAGCCGCCGCCATCTTGAATTCTCCCAGGAAGCAATGCCTGATGTCGGTACTGTACTGGATTGATAGCATGAGACAGGGATATACGCACACCAGCCTTCAAGTCTGGGCCACCCTACTCAGGCAATTGCCTGGATCACCTACCCAAACCCAATTTCTATATTGTTAAAAAAAAGGTAAAGGATCCTGGGACAGTTACATCCAATCGAAGGCGACTATGGGGTTGTGGCGCTCATCTCGCTTTCAGGCTGAGGGAGCCGGCATTTGTCCACAGACAGCTTTCCAGGTCATGTGGCCAGCAGGACTAAACCGCTTCTGGTGCAATCTCTAAAGTGATTGTCAGGTTTTTGCAGGCAATTAAGTATACAATCTTTATGCAATACAGTGGTACTTCGGGTTACATATGCTTCAGGTTACATACGCTTCAGGTTACAGACTCTGCTAACCCAGAAATAGTACCTCAGGTTAAGAACTTTGCTTCAGGATGAGAACAGAAATTGTGCTCCAGTGGTGCGGCAGCAGCAGGAGGCCCCATTAGCTAAAGTGGTGATTCAGGTTAAGAACAGTTTCAGGTTAAGAACGGACCTCCGGAACGAATTAAGTACTTAACCTGAGGTACCACTGTACTTAGCTGATTTCTGTTTTTTAACCTTTCAATGGCTTTATTTATATACAATTGTTTGTAAACCACTCTGATTATTATTTTTTGATAGTGGTTTGGAAATATTTTTAATATATAAGTAAATAAATAAAATAATGTGGACTAGAACCCCCATTTCCTAGTCCATAAGACCACATTGAAAGATTGGGGAGAAATGCCAGCCACGTACCACCTTAACTGTGAGAATGGTAGGGAGGATTAAAGCGCATTAAATATTCAGAATCTTGACTATCGAAACCTGTAGAATAATTCAGGGAGGCAGCGGCAAAATGGTAAGAGCTATCCTTATGCTCAAGGCTGGACTGACTCCAAAAATAAACATCTCCCCCTTCTCCCCTCTCCATTAACGTGCGCGGCAGTGGGCTACAAAGGAAGACCAGGAGCCTGGCAGCCACAGAACCACAACATCAATGCTAACACAGTATCAGGGCACCTCCCAACCAATCAGTTATCCTCCCAAGCCCTGCAGCTTGGCAAAGAAACATCATTATCTTCATTTTATAAGTGAGGCACAGATTGACTTGGCCACGTTGGACAAATGAGTCTGCTCTAGAGTTGCAAGCAATAATAAATCAAAGACAGCCAACTCCCTCCCCCAAAACACACATACACTCGACAGAATACACTTTTCAGCCACGGAAGACTAAAATCTGGACTCCTAACTCCCTACATATTCCCCTTTCCTCACCCAAAGACATTTCCTAAGTCAAATACTAAGACAAAAAGAGACAAACGGAAGCCCCAAATCCTATTCCCTGTCCTCCCACCAACTATGCCTTAAAACCCACTTTTGGGAAATTACAGGTGCCCAATACATATATCGAAATGTGCACACTAAGGCCGATTTCTGTTTCAGAGATCCAAGGGGGTTGTTTCACACATTGCACTTCTCAGGGCAGAGAAACACTTCCCACACAGGAAGAAGCTATACTGTATGTAGATCACCTCTCAATTGCCTATAGATAATCTCTTCTTACAGCCAGCCAACGAAGGATCCTAGACACAGGCACATTGTGTTCTAGTGTCTCTCCGAGTCAAACACAAGCACAGCCATGCCTGGTGCCCCAAGGTACGTTTCACACATTGCTCAGTGAACGCACGCTCAACAGGCAGATGCAGCCAACCACGTACCCCTGACTAGCATATATGCCTGTTTGCAAACATGTCTATTGCATCCACATCTTGCAGTTTAGGTGTAGACTTTTAAGCCGCTCAGAGTGTACACCATGCACCTAAATCGTAAGATGCTAAAGGAGGCTTCGGTATATAAAACTCCCTCGGTGCCACACAACCAATTAAGACTACAAAACAAAGAAATGATGAAGATTAAAGCACAGAGATAAGCAGCCAGAAACCCAATACAATCCAGCAAAACTATACCATAGAACAAAAATACAGAACATGCTGAAATGTTCAGGCAACTTGGTGGTGGTGGTGAATCTTTGCTTGGTCCTGGACTGGCTCCAATCAAGTAGGAATTATATAGACTGGGAGCCACAAACAAAAAGGTGCTATTTCCCCCTCTGGTTACCTCCCACCCACCCTGGGATGGTGGGCCTTTTGGGACCCAGGGAAGCACCTTTGATAAGGCGTAAATATGTAATGGTTGAAGAGGAACTGGGATAGCTCAGTCGGCAGAGCATGAGACTCTTAATGCCAGGATCATGGGTTCGAGCCCCACCTTGGGCAAAAGATTTCTGCACTGCAGGGGGTTGGACTAGATGACTCTCATGGTTCCTTCCCAACCCTATGATTCTGTGACCGAGATTGCAATGGCGGAGTGGAAGCATAGCTGGCGTCTGTCTCTGGTTCATTTGCCCACCCTTCCCTGTTCTATGTGGAACAAACCCCTGGGCAGAATCTTGGCCCCTGCATGAAGGGGGGAATGGCAAGGACTATGGGGCAGAGAGTCGCTGGCACCCATAAGGTGGCAGGCCAGCAGAGGTTTGCCAAGGGGTTTCCAGCTAGTCTGGCACCTCCAACCCAATCCTCATCTGCTCCCTTCAGAGGATGAGGGAGTCTCATTGGCCCCCATTTCCCTCCTCCCTCAAAGAGTGGAAATCTCTCCACCTCAAAAATTAAAGGCTTCCGAGATTGCCCCACAGCCAGGGTGCCAACTTGGATAAATATTGGGGAGGTGGCAGGTAAACAACGCCCTGCGTAATCGACCACATGATGGGGTGCATCCATGCCGTTTGAATGGCAATGCCCATCAACTTTAGGGCAATGCCCATCAATTTTATAGGGGAGGGCCCACAGCACCTCCCCAAGAATCCAGGCTGCTACTTCCTTCGAAGGAGACCCGGCTCGCTCCAAACCTACCTTCTCCCATCCCTTCCAGAGGAGGCCCAGGAATCCCAAGCTACGCTGCCACTCCGCCCCCTCGACTGCCCTGAAGTCACGACACCCCCACCGCCTCTCCTCTCTCGTCGGTCCCGGCTTTTAACCCGCCCCTTCCTCCTTCCAGGCAAACAAACAAGCAAAAAGCGCGGGCGGGCTGCCCCCCTCTTCTCCATCCTCCCTCATAAGTCCCGAGTGCCCGACGCCGGACCAGCCCGGACGGAGCCACGTCCACCTTAGAGGGCAACGCGCCGCCGCCCCCGCTACTGCTGCCCAACCTGCCCGGCTGCCCTCCCCGCTCGCGCAGAAAGCCGCAGCCGCAGGTCGCTTCCCAAGGTCAGCGGGGAAGAAGCCCAGAGCTGCTTCCCGGCTAGGACTGCTGCCAGCCGGCCCGCAGCTCCTCGCCTTCCCGGGCTACTCCCTCGACCCTCCGCGACGGAGGAAAGCCAGAGCTCTGCTGGGAAGCCCCGACGACGAGGCCAGCTTGGCGCCAAAAGGGGGACAGCAGGTGGGTGGGTGGGTGGGTGGCGGGCAGAGGTGGCAGCGGCGTCTGCCTCCCGCTCTTGGCGCAAGGGCAAGACTTCGCCTGAGCTCGGGCACCTGTTTACAAACGCGAGGCTAGCCCCGAGGCCACGGTGCCTCGGAGCATGTGCAGAAGGCGTTTCTCTCCAACGCGCACCGTTCTCCTCCCGCCTAAGCATGTCCCGCTCCCCCCCGGAGAAAGCAGCCTCCTGACGAGGGACGTTCCTTGCGCGCTGACCCCCTGCCTTTCTCCTAAGCCAGCCCGGAGGGGGGAGCGTCCCTCCCTTTCTTTCGGCCGTCCCCCCCCCCCAACCGGGCTCGTTATCCCGTCTGGAACTCTTGGGGATTTGCAGCCCCGGCCTGGCCCGCCTTTGCGGCCGCGGACATCCCTGCTGCCTCCCGCGCCCGTCCCCGGAGCAGCGGGGGCGCTCACCTGGGGCCGACGGCTCGTATCTCAGCGGCGGCGGCGGAGGCGAAGGCGCAAGCCCGGCTGCGGCATCTCCGTGCGGCTGCCCAGGAGCTGCTGCTCGCCATCATCCCCGTCAGCAGCACTGCCGCTTCGCCTCCTCCTCCTCCTCCTCCCAGCGCCACCCTCCAGCTCGGCGGGCTCCGCTGCTTTCTCTCCCTCCTGGCCCAGCCTGTGCAGCCGGCGACGGGCTCGTGGCCGCGCCGCGCGCCGCTGCCTGCCTGCACATCTGGAGAGCTGCGCGTGAGAGAGCGCAAAACATTAAAAAACGCGCGCGCGCGCGCAAAAACCTCCTTCGCGCTTCGCAGCAGGACGAACCTGGGCGCGCCGTCGCCGCAGAGAGCCTCGCGCCTTTCTTGCCAACAGCCGGCAGCTCCCACGGTCCGGGCTGGATGGCGCGCAGCGGCGCGAGGGAAGGAGGGGCTTGGCACGTGCTGCTGCTGCTGCTGCTGCTGCTCCTCGCCAGCTCCCGCCCTCTCCGCGCAGCCACAGGGCAAGGGAGGGCCCAAGGGCGCTGCCCCGCCGCCCTCTCCACCTGCAGGGAGCGCTCGCGGATATAGGAAACTGACACCGTTCTTTCGCCCTGGACAGGTAGAGGTAGCCATTCTTAATGCTGCTCCGCGGGGCGCTTGGTCGCAGACCCGCGAGCGGCCCTCTAAGGCCTTCTCTTCCGGTAGGGAGCGAGAGGAAGTGTGACCCCCCTGAGCAACTCAGCAGAAAAGCCCCCGCTCTTCTTCCGCCGAAGCAATTCAGAGTTGCGCCCTAGAAGGAGTGGAGGGGTCTGAAGCTCCTCCACGGGGAACCCTGGGCCGCTTAACTTGTCTACCTCACAGGGTGGTTGAGGACCTGGTCTGGAACTCCTTGGAGAAGAGGCGGACTGTACATGCAATACATGCCTATATAAAATTGCTAGGCCTGGGTACGAATTTGTGTGGCTTTGCGGAGATCACCACCAGCTTGCTGAAGCTGCAACCCTATTCGGAATACAGTGGTACCTCGGGTTACAGACGCTTCAGGTTACAGACTCCGCTAACCCAGAAATAGTACCTCGGATTAAGAACTTTGCTTCAGGATGAGAACAGAAATCGTGCTCCAGCGGCACGGTGGCAGCGGGAGGCCCCATTAGCTAAAGTGGTGCTTCAGGTTAAGAACAGTTTCAGGTTAAGAACGGACCTCTGGAACGAAATAAGTACTTAACCCAAGGTACCACTGTACTGATTTGGGAGAGCCAGCAGCTATGGCAATGGCTCGCCTCCCCAAAAGGGTATGGGAGAATGTGATGCCAACGTCCAATACCAAGACAAATGTCTACCTTGCCTGCATGTTGAGCATGCTGCTTTATGG
The DNA here is from genome assembly GCF_964106645.2 of Podarcis pityusensis. Classification (NCBI taxonomy): domain Eukaryota; kingdom Metazoa; phylum Chordata; class Lepidosauria; order Squamata; family Lacertidae; genus Podarcis; species Podarcis pityusensis. The sequence goes on from NC_138029.1 coordinate 106,498,560, forward strand.
AAGCGAGTCGTGAGCAACTTTCAGCCGCCAGGAGCAGCGCCTCAATGCCTTCCACATGTGCTACGTCAGGAAGGTTTTGGGCATTGCATGGGCAGTTTCAAACAAAGATGCGCTTTTCCAAGCCCACCCCCAGCATGTTTGTTCTCCTGTCGTAGCGACATCTACACAGGCTTGGTCTTGTCCACAGAATGGAAGATGGCAGGATCCCCAAGGACATGCTCTGTGGGAGCTGGCTTCAGGCACCAGGCCTGTTGGCAGTCCAACTCTGCGTTACAAAGACGTCAGCAAACATGGCATGAAGACTGGCAACATCTACCCCACCCTGTGGGGGATCCCTTGCAGGTAGCCGCAGGTTATGCATCCGTAGCAGTGACCAGAGGAGGAAGGATTCCTGGGGAGAAACACAGAGAGAAGAAACACCATGGTGCATCTGCAACAGCACAATCGGATGCCTTCATCTGTCCCAGCTGCAGCAAAACATGTCTCTCCTGTATCGGCCTCTACAGCCACAGCAGCCACTGCAACCTTCGAACAGTTTTACTTCACCTGTAAAGGCGCACTCTTCCATTGTCCCCCGAGACAGACGCCAACAACTTGATGCTTTGCGATGCTGTGGTGAGTGAACAACCTCGTTCATGGCCCAGAATGGCTTCTGGCACCTTATTATGTTCATGGGAGAATTGCATGGTTGGAATGTTAGGGAAGTAAAACCCACCAGAGCAGGAACTCCAGGTCCAGCTCCCCAAGAGTCTCCCCACCACTGGCACGGTTGCCCAAGAGGGAAGGTGACCCTCAGGCTGCAGAACAGCTCCCCACCTTCTGCATCACAATTTGAAAGGTATTGCAGCTTCCTTCTTCCCTCCCCTCCACCTACCACCAGAGTGGGGTGCTGATCAAAGCTTTGGGTGTGAGATGAAACTGCTGTTTTAGAGACAAACAAACAGGGCCAGTGAGAGGGAGACAGGGCCGGCCCACCCTTGAGGCGTTGTGAGGCTACTGCCTTGGGCGGCAGGTTCCGCAGGGGCAGCAGATCCTGCCTCCAGAGAATGCATCACCCTTTGCTGCTGTGGCGGCGGCTGCTGCAGTGGCAGCAACAGCTGCAGCACGCTCCTTGGAGGCTGGATCTGCCAGCCCTGGAGGGAGATCTGTGAGCTGGGGTGTATGCAGACCTCATGTAAGACAGTGGATCTGCTGCAAGGAAGGCATGCACACAGGGTCATATGAAGCTGTCTTATACCGAGTCAGACCATTGGCCCATCTGGCTCAGTATTGTCAACACTGACTGGCAGCAGCTCTCCAGGGTTTCAGGCAGTCGTCTCCCCTACCCCAGAATGGGGTCCTGAATGGGGTAACTGTGCCCCTGACGGACCAGGTGCGCAGCCTGGGAGTAATTTTGGACTTGCAGCTGTCCATGGAGGCGCAGGTCAGTTCTGTGTCCAGGGCAGCTGTTTATCAACTCCATCTGGTATGCAGGCTGAGACCCTATCTGCCCACAGACTGTCTTGCCAGAGTGGTGCATGCTGTAGTTATCTCCCGCTTGGACTACTGCAATGCGCTCTATATGGGGCTACCTTTGAAGGTGACCCGGAAACTACAACTAATCCAGAATGCGGCAGCTTGACAGGTAACTGGGAGCGGCCGCCGAGACCACATAACACCGTTCTTGAAAGACCTACACTGGCTCCCAGTATGTTTACGAGCCCAATTCAAAGTGTTGGTGCTGACCTTTAAAGCCCTAAACGGCTTCGGTCCAGTATATCTGAAGGAGCGTCTCCACCCCCATCGTTCTGCCAGGACACTGAGGTCCAGTGCCGAGGGCCTTCTGTCGGTTCCCTCTCTGCGAGAAGCCAGGGTACAAGGAACCAGGCAGAGGGCCTTCTCGATAGTGGCACCTGCCCTGTGGAATGCCCTCCCACCAGATGTCAAAGAGAAAATAATAATAATAATAATAATAATAAATTTTATTTATATCCCGCCCTCCCCAGCCGAAGCCGGGCTCAGGGCGGCTAACAACAATCAAATAATCAAAAAATCAAATAATCACACAATCTAAAAATATTTCATTATAAAAATTAATTAAATCAAATTGATGGCAACCAATTAAGCAAAGTTCTGTGCAGGTTGCCAGAGGAGGGAGTCAGGCTGCGCCCTGATCAAAGGCCTGGCGGAACAACTCTGTCTTGCAGGCCCTGCGGAAAGATGTCAAGTCCCGCAGGGCCCTAGTCTCTTGTGACAGAGCATTCCACCAGATTGGAGCCGCAGCCGAGAAGGCCCTGGCTCTAGTTGAGGCCAGCCTAACCTCTCTGAGGCCTGGGACCTTGAGGATGTTATTATTTGCAGACCGTAGGTTTCTCTGTGGGGCATACCAGGAGAGGCGGTCCCGTAGGTACGAGGGTCCTAGGCCGTATAGGGCTTTAAAGGTTAAAACCAGCACCTTAAACCTGATCCTGTACTCCACCGGGAGCCAGTGCAGCTGGTATAGTACCGGATGAATGTGATCTCGCAGCGAAGACCCCATAAGGAGTCTCGCCGCGGCATTCTGCACCCGCTGGAGTTTCTGGGTCAGTCTCAAGGGCAGCCCCACGTAGAGCGAGTTACAATAATCCAGTCTGGAGGTGACCGTCGCATGGATCACAGTGGCTAGGTCAGGGCGAGAGAGATAAGGGGCCAACTGCTTAGCTTGGCGGAGATGAAAAAATGCCGCCTTTGTTATAGCTGTAATCTGCGCCTCCATAGAAAGGGAGGTATCGAAGATTACACCCAAACTCTTAACGGACGGTGCTGGCACTAATTGCACCCCCGCAAGAGATGGGAGTTGCCCCCTCAATCCCATATCGTCCTGACCCAGCCAGAGGACCTCTGTCTTCGAAGGATTTAACTTCAACCGGCTCCCACGTAACCATCCAGCCACAGCTTCCAGACATCTGGTCAGTGTGTCTGGGGCCGAGTCAGGATGGCCATCCATCAACAGATAGAGTTGGGTGTCATCAGCATACTGATGGCAACCCAGCCCAAAACTCCGGACAAGCTGGGCGAGGGGGCGCATAAAGATGTTAAAAAGCATCGGAGAGAGAATCGCACCCTGAGGCACTCCACACACCAAGGAGTGGCGCGATGACAATTCCCCCCCAAGCGCCACCCTCTGTCCCCGACCAGAGAGAAACGAGCGCAGCCATTGAAGGACTGTGCCCTGGATCCCCACGTCGGCAAGGCGGTGGTCCAGGAGTTCGTGATCGACCATGTCAAAGGCTGCTGACAGATCTAGAAGAATCAGCAGCCCCGACCCACCTCGATCCAGCTGCCTGCGGAGATCATCTGTTAGGGCGACCAGAGCCGTCTCAGTCCCATGACCAGCGCGGAAGCCGGACTGGAATGGATCCAAAGCAGACCAAAAACCAGACTTTTAGAAGACATCTGAAGACAGCCCTGTTTAGGGAAGCTTTTAATGTTTAATAGGTTATTGTATTTTAATATTCCGCTGGAAGCCGCCCAGAGTGGCTGGAGAAACCCAGCCAGATGGGTGGAGTATCAATAAATTATTATTATTATTATTATTACTACTACTACTACTACTACTACTACTAACTGGAGATGCCAGGGATTGAACCTGGGACCTTCTGCATGCAAGGCATGCGCCCTGCCAGCTGAGCTGCAGCCCTTCCCATGTACCTTACCTCCTCCCCCCTCGCTTCATGCTCTGCTTGTGTATATTTTTAAATAGAGCAAATATTGAAAGAACACCGTGAGTGATCTCCAGTGTTCTCTCCTCGAACCCAAATAGCGCTGCTCCCGAATTTCTCACGGTTCAGAGGAGCGGAAGGAGCTTAGGCTTATAAAAGCCCCCGAACTGGTTTAAAAATACATCTGCTGGAAGTTTTTGTCTTGGGTTTTAATCTCTGCCATGATGAATTCGGTTGGTGACTTTAGGATGACAGGGTTGCCTAAGGGGGCCCCCCCAGCCCCCGTCTGTGAAAACGGGGAAAGAATAATACTCACCTGACACAGCTGTCATAAAGATTACAAGATAATGCATTTGAAAGGCTTTGAACACTTGAAAACCCTTATACAAACGCCGCTTCCGATTAATAAATATGCAGTGCAATATTTATTACAATGTAATGGGTAAATATGTATTTGGATATAAATTTCCATTTGTCTGTGTCATGTTACGGCACTTAAAATGGAAGCAATCTTTACTGGAAGGATACGCTTACTAGGCACCGTCAGTGCCTTGTGGGGCCTGTAAATCAACCTTACGTTGGAGCTGGAATTCAGGAACTGGGGTGCAGGTTCAGGAGCACCACAGATCAGGGGTGCCCAGTGGGAGAGCACAGGGTCCAGAGGGGTAAAGATCCAGTGCTTTCATAAGGTTGCAGATGGTACGCAATCCCTGCCGATCAGAAGGTCGGCGGTTTGAATCCCCGCGACGGAGTGAGCTCCCATTGCTCGGTCCCTGCTCCTGCTAACCTAACAGTTTGAAAGCACGTCAAAGTGCAAGTAGATAAATAGGTACCACTCCGGCGGGAAGGTAAACGGCGTTTCCGTGCGCTGCTCTGGTTCGCCAGAAGCGGCTTAGTCATGCTGGCCACATGACCCGGAAGCTGTACGCCGGCTCCCTCGGCCAATAAAGCGAGATGAGCGCCGCAACCCCAGAGTCATCCGCGACTGGACCTAATGGTCAGGGGTCCCTTTACCTTTACCTTTTAACTGTGCTAGTGTGGTGTGGTGGTTCAAGCGCTGGACTGGGGCCTGGGAAACCAGGGTTCAAATCCCTGCTCAGCCATGAAGCTCGCTTGTCGGGCCACCCACTGCCGCCTAGCCTAGCATACCTCCGAAGGTTGTTGTGAGGATAAAATTGGGGGACGCGGGAAAACATGTCTGCCACCTTGAGTTCATTGGAGGAAAGGCAGGAGGAGATATAAGTAACAAAAAATCCTAGCTTCTATATCAGGGGTCAGCAAACTTTTTCAGCAGGGGACCGGTCCACCGTTCCTCAGACCTTGTGGTGGGCCAGACTATATTTTGGAAAAAAAAAATGAACGAATTCCTATGCCCCACAAATAGCCCAGAGATGCATTTTAAATAAAAGCACACATTCTACTCATGTAAAAACACCAGGCAGGCCCCACAAATAACCCAGAGATGCATTTTAAATAAAAGGACACCTTCTACTCGTGTAAAAACACGCTGATTCCTGGACCGTCCGCGGGCCGGATTTAGAAGGCGATTGGGCCGGATCCAGCCCCCGGGCCTTAGTTTGCCTACCCCTATATATGGTAATCTATATATTACCATTTATCCCAGTATATGTAGGCACGTATGTAAGTTAAGGTAAAGGGACCCCTGACCATTAGGTCCAGTCGTGGCCGACTCTGGAGTTGCGGCGCTCATCTCGCTTTATTGGCCATGGGAGCTGGCGTACAGCTTCCGGGTCATGTGGCCAGCATGACTAAGTCGCTTCTGGCGAACCAGAGCAGCGCACGGATATGCCGTTTAGCTTCCCGCCGGAGCGGTACCTGTTTATCTACTTGCACTTTGACGTGCTTTCGAACTGCTAGGTTGGCAGGAGCAGGGACCGGGCAACGGGAGCTCACCCCGTCACAGAGATTCGAACCGCCGACCTTCTGATCGGCAAGTCCTAGGCTCTGTGGTTTAACCCACAGCGCCACCCGCGTCCCTAGGCACATATGTAGGCTGAGTCAAATTACTAGTCTGTCTAGCCCAGTATTTTCTACCCTGGCTGGCAGCAGCTCCCTGTGATTTCAGGAAGTGTATGGTCCCAATTCTAACTGGAGATCCTGGGGATCAAACAGTCAAGCAGATGCTCTACAACTGATCTTTCTCCCTTCCCCTGTAAGTGTCCATGTGCGTACCCCAGTATAACACAAAGCTCACTAAATGACCTCTCAGCTTAACCTACGTTACAGGATTGTTATGATAAACTGGGGAAGAACCAGGTTCTGGGGTCTTTGGAGGAAGAATGAGATTAAATGTCATGAATAATCCTTACTGCCTTCCCAGCAACCCTCTGGGATAATCACACCGTAGCAAGCAATTGCAGGTAGCCGTCTCAGTCCATGAAAACAAAGCAATCCAACAGTAAAGCAAAACCCTCTTTTTAATAATTAGAAACAGCTAAAAAGTCACAGTGAAAGTGATTGAATTCTTGGCCAGCAAGATCTTGTTTAATCACCTATCCCTTTGGATTGCTAATTTTTGCCTGATTAACTCTAAAGTTAATATCCTTTCCATTCCACTGAGAGTGAGCTGCTGGTGATTAGCAGCGACGCAGCAAGCCTTGAACTCGGGTCTCAGAGATGCAACTAGGGCTGCTCACAGACCAGACATTTAATGTAAAGTTACCAGATTTATGAATTGGGGGACACTTTTCAACTTCAATTGATTTTCTATGGGGACTGATTTGTAAATCCGGGGACTATACCTAGGAAACAGGGACGTCTGGTAACCTTAATTTACTGTGCATTTAAAGCTTTCTCAGAAGATTCCTGGGGACTGAGTTTGCTAAGGGTGCTGTGGACTGTAGTTCTGTGACAGGTGAACTACAGTTCCCAGGATTCCTTGGAGAAAGCCAACTATTTTAAACATATGGTACGTTTCAGTCTCTGTTTTCTTGAGCACTGAATACTGGTTCTGGGTGGGCATCTGGTTTCTGGAATGTCTTAGAGGGAGGGACAATAAAGGGAGAGCAAACTATGGCTCAGTGAAGCCATTTTGTTTGTTACAGCTCTACGTGTTTCAGAGTTAAGAAAACAGATAAGAGGCTTCCTTGCAAATACTGTATAAGCAGCTTCTGTGCCTTTAACATCTGCCTGGCAGGTGGTATTTAACAGGAAATTCTTTTGCTGGCATGGATATGAAGGAATATGTTATGCTTCAAACCATGCATTTTCTGTGTTTAAGATTTTTGCTTTAATAGTTGCAACCCCCCCACCCCAGGGACCTTAGGGTGAAGGGCAAGTAATAAATTAAAACAAATAATAATAATCTCACCTGCTTCAGGAGCTATTGGCAGAAAACGGCCATTAGGACCATGATTCTTAAAATCCATAAACATAAAAAGATTCTGTTATAGGCTTAGGCGTTCAGAGTAGCTAAAGATTTTTTGACAATGTGAACTTTCTATAGAGCCAACTCATGACAGTATATACTGTACAGTGGTACCTCGGGTTAAGAACTTAATTCGTTCTGGAGGTCCGTTCTTAACCTGAAACTGTTCTTAACCTGAAGCACCACTTTAGCTAATGGGGCCTCTTGCTGCTGCTGCGCCGCTGCTGTGCGATTTCTGTTCTCATGCTGAAGCAAAGTTCTTAACCCGAGGTACTATTTCTGGGTTAGTGGAGTCTGTAACCTGAAGCGTCTGTAACCCAAGGTACCACTGTATATGTAACACGTTATATTCTTAAGAATCATGATACAAAGGTTGTCAGATGATATAGATAGATGATAGATAGATGATAGATAGATAGATAGATAGATAGACAGACAGACAGACAGACATAGATAGTAGATAGATGATAGATAGATCTCCTGAAGAAGCTACCGTATTTTTCGCTCTATAAGACGCACCAGACCACAAGACGCACCTAGTTTTTGGAGGAGGAAAACAAGAAAAAAAATATTCTGTATCTCAGAAGCCAGAACAGCAAGAGGGATCGCTGCGCAGTGAAAGTAGCAATCCCTCTTGCTGTTCTAGCTTCTGGGATAGCTGCGCAGCCTGCATTCGCTCCATAAGATGCACACACATTTCCCCTTACTTTTTAGGAAGGAAAAAGTGAGTCTTATAGAGCAAAAAATACGGTATTTATAGCTTCTGCTTCTTCCCTGAAACACGCAGAGCTATAATAAAGAACCTTGCTTCAGTGAGCACCAGAGCTTGCTCCCTCTTTTTTTGTCCTTTTGAGGTGCTCCTGCCCCATACACACACACACACACACACACACACGTACACACGTGTTCTCCTGCACGGTTGGAGGCAGCAATGCTTCTGAATACCAGTTGTTGGAAACCACACAAGTGGAGAGTGCTATTGTACTTGGGTCCTTCCTGCTTGCCGGTTCACCACAGGCACCTGGTGGTTGGCCACTGTGAGAACAGAATGCTGGACTATTATCATTATTATTATTTGTTGAATTTATATACAGTGGTACCTCGGGTTAAGAACTTAATTCGTTCTGGAGGTCCGTTCTTAACCTGAAATTGTTCTTAACCTGAGGTACCACTTTAGCTAATGGGGCCTCCCTCTGCTGCTGCTGCTGCCGCACCACCACCGCACAATTTCTGTTCTCATCCTGAAGCAAAGTTCTTAACCTGAGGTACTATTTCTGGGTTAGCGGAGTCTGTAACCTGAAGCATCTGTAACCTGAAGCGTCTGTTACCCGATGTACCACTTTATTGCCCTATACCCAGGGGTCTCAGGGTGGTTCACAGAATAAAATCAAGATATAAAACCACAAAATACCTAATAAAAATAAAAATAACAACCCAATAGCACCCCCCCAAAAAACCCCCACATTTTAAAATGGCATAGGATGGAAATCAGATCAGCCAAGGCCTGGTTAAAAAGTAACATTTTTGCCTGGTGCCTAAAGTTGTATAATGAAGATGCCAGGCGAACTGGGGAGAGTGTTCCACAGATGGGGAGCCACTGCAGAGAAGGCTCCTTCTCGTGTTGCCACCCTCCATACCTCTTAAGGAGGAGGCACACGAAGGAGGGGCTCAGAAGATGATCTCAGGGTCCAGGTAGGTTGATATGGAAAGAGCGGGTCCTCAAGGTATCGCGGTCCTGAGCTGTTTCAGGCTTTATGGGCCTGGTCCTGCAGGGCTCATTTTGTGTTCTTACGCATGTTAGAGAGAAAAAGTGTTTTGAATATTATCTCAAAACCCCACCCCCACCCACAAGGAACTGGCCAGGTCTTGCCCACAGTTCTTTGAGATGAAGAAGCGAAGCACATGGAATTTGTCCACTTAGCCAACATCTGTGCCATCCTTCAACATTCCTGGTACCCTGTAGTTTTGGACTTGGGTTCCCATCAGCTCCAGCTAGCACAGCCAAAAACATCTGTGGGTCCCTGACTCAGAAGAAGAAGAGTTTTGGATTTGATATCCCGCTTTATCACTACCCAAAGGAGTCTCAAAGCGGCTAACATTCTCCTTTCCCTTCCTCCCCCACAACAAACACTCTGTGAGGTGAGTGAGGCTGAGAGACTTCAGAGACGTGTGACTGGCCCAAGGTCACCCAGCAGCTGCATGTGGAGGAGCGGGGAAGCGAACCCAGTTCACCAGATTATGAGTCCACCGCTCTTAACCACTACACCACACTGGCTGACCTGTGCTCACTTGCCAGAGTTGACTGTGCAACCTTCTGGCTATATCTTCAAGGGGTTTAGACCCTTTGCTGAACCACTGAAACTCAAAAGAGTGGGGATGGAGGCGCCTGCCATCAATGAGAGAGCGAGGAATAGAGCCTAAGGGCAAGGCAGCATCGGAGGAAGATGCTGTGAAGCAGACAAGGGAGACCCCTTGCTTGTTCCTCTTGAAAGCCCTGGAACTGGGAAACATATGGACTGGCAGCATTTACATTCCGCCGGTTCTGTGAAATCTCTTTGGTAAGGAGTCAGTCAGAGAAGTGGTGGGAGGCCAGAGGATTAGTGGTGTGACCTCCTTTTCAGAACCAGGCTGGTGGGGACCGGTAGAGATAGCAGCTATTCTATCCTGGCAGTTCCCTCTCTGAAGCAGCTATTTGCATCGCAAGGGAAGCTCCCCTTGGTGCAACTTGAGGCTTCACTTAAGATGCAAATAGCAGCTTCAGAGGGGGGAGTTTGGTTGAGCATAAAAAGGTAAAGGACCCCTGACAGTTAAGTCCAGACTTGAATGACTCTAGGGTTGCGGCGCTCATCTCGCTTTACTGGCCGAGGGAGCCGACGTTTGTCCACAGACAGTTTTTCTGGGTCATGTGACCAGCATGACTAAGCCGCTTCTGGCGAACCAGAGCAGCGCACGGAAATGCCATTTACCTTCCTGCCGGAACAGTGACTATTTATCTACTTGCACTGGTATGCTTTCGAACTGCTAGGTTGGCAGGAGCTGGGACTGAGCAACGGGAGCTCACCCCGTCACGGGGATTCAAACTGGCGACCTTCCGATCGGCAAGCCCTAGGCTCAGTGGTTTAGACCACAGTGCCACCCATGTCCCTCATGGTTGAGCATAGCAGGGAGTAAAATAGCTAAACTCCCATGCCCCCAAATGGTCCTGCAGCTGCTCAGAAGCTCCCTTGGCTCCTACTTGCATTTTTAAGGAGTAAAGGTAAAGGGACCCCTGACCATTAGGTCCAGTCGTGGCCGACTCTGGGGTTGCAGCACTCATCTCGCTTTATTGGCTGAGGGAGCCGGCATACAGCTTCCGGGTCATGTGGCCAGCATGACTAAGCCGCTTCTGGCGAACCAGAGCAGCGCACAGAAACACCGTTTACCTTCCCGCCGGAGCAGTACCTATTTATCTACTTGCACTTTGACGTGCTTTCGAACTGCTAGGTTGGCAGGAGCTGGGACCGAGCAACGGGAGCTCACCCCGTCACGGGGATTCAAACCGCCAACCTTCTGATCAGCAAATCCTAAGCTCTGTGGTTTAACCCACAGCGCCACCCGCATCCCTTTTTTAAGGAGTACTCGTTAACAAAAATAAAAATACGGAGAGGGATATGCACAGAGGTTAACAGAACTGCATTTGCGCTCCTGTTCACTACTATGCTTATGAAGGGGTCATTACTTAGATCTCTCCCAGATCTAAGTAATGCATCACTGTCAAGCCTTGGTGGACCTGTGTGAAGCTGAAGACGGCAGAAAGTAAGGTGCCCTAATGTGCTTTGCCTGCTCAGTTGAACTGCTCAGCAGATGGAGAGGTTGCCGGTTGCAGCTCTCTTGGAAGGACATTATGGTTATTAATGGAGCAAGAGCTCTGCTGAGGCTTGGGTCATTTTGGCGCTGTACGGCATAATTTTATAAAAGGAGGACTCCTTTCTCAACCCTTTGTCCGGCTGCGGGAAAAAAGACTGGACTATTATGGATAGCCTTGGCTACCAGTCTTTAAGAGTAATGACCCAACTGTGAATTGCTGGCATGAACTTTGCAGAGGTGAGCACACACATACACCCCCGGCAAACTCAGGGTGAGGAAGGAAAAGAAATATCCATGCAGAATTTGAGACTGTTTCCAGATGTGGAGAGCTGGTGTGGTTTAGTGGCTAGAGCGCTGGACAAGGACCTGAGGAGACAAGGGTTTGAATCTACTCAGTGGAGAGGCTCGCTGGATGGGGCCAGTCACTGCCTCTCAGCCTAGACTACCTCACAGGGTTGTTGGGGGGATTAAATGAGGAGGGGGAGAGAAAGCCACTTCCGCCCTGCAGAGGAGGTGGGATTGTGGGCGTCACGCCCCCCCCACGCGTGATTGGGGGAATCCCCGGCCAAGTCACCCCCTGGCCAGGCAATTGGTTGGCTCTGGGGGCGTGGCCTGCCCTATTTAACACAGGCGCAGCCGGGGATCTCCCTCTTTTCCCACCTACCAGCTGTTCCTGTTTCCCACCATCCCGCCCTTTAAGGTTTTCGTTCCTTGACCTTGCTATGGACCTCGGTTGGTCGTTGAGGGGCCTGGTAGGAATTTTTCCACTTGGCAAATTGGCACCAGCCACTTGGTTTTCGCCTACCTCGTAGCAAATCGTCACAACTTTCTTGGTATTGGCAGTTAGGCATTGGTATTGGTATTGTTTTGTAGATGGAAGACGGGAGGTAACGCCATCACCTGCCCCGCATATTGAAGGGTAGTCCGATAAAGGATGCCGGGGGGTGTGGCCCTGTCCGAAGCCTATGGAGGTGAGTGTTAAGTTGGGGGTGAACATATCAGACGACACAGTGATTCTTCAAACAGCTCTTGTTTATTCACGGGCCAGAACAGAACTGAACTGAAGGATTCAGCCAGCCTGCTTATATAGAGCTCCAGTACAACACAACTGTAACCACTTTCTGTAACTATCCAATCACGGAACGTCACTTTCAATCCCTAATTTGCATATGTGGACCTGAGTGAAAACTATCTGCAGTATCCCCCTGCTGGCCCAGGGTGAGAACTTCAGTACATAACAGTGAGGGCCGGAGCAGTGACCCGGGGGGAGTTCCTAGTTGATGTGCATCAGCAGGACTCCCCCTACTGGTGGTTAACCCTTCCCGGACTTCAAGCGGACGGGCTGAAGCTGGATATAGTCGGTTAGGACCAATGCCTAAGCCAATACCGCTCATCAATTGTAACCAATAAAGTGGCCTTATTTAGCCCATTAACCTTAATAATTGTGTCATGTGTCTTTATTTCCACTGGGAGCAGGGTGGCAACTCACCACTCAACCGTGAGGCCACCTTGAGCTGCTTGAAGAAGACGGTGGGATATAAATTTAGTAAATAAGATGAGTACATCGTGCACAGCACTCTGAAGAATAACTTAACACCTCTCTTGTTTTTGTTTCACGTCCATTTCTAGGTAGTGTTCATGGCTCAGGGTTGTACCTGATTAGTCATGTCCATTCATTTCAGCGGGTTAGTCTGAGCGTGACTTAACTGGACACAACCCTTTAATAATAAAAATGATTTTTAAAAAATAAATAAAATAATCTCAAAACGAGCAGTGGGTTGGACAATTTCCCAGTGGTGGTGTGTAGTTAATCTGACTCGGGGAACCTGGTTCAGCCAATCAGGAAAGAGGTTTGCTCACAGCTGATTCCTGCATTGCAGGGGGTTGGACTAGATGTCCCTCAAGGACCCTTCCAACTCTACAATTCTTTGTAGGCATCGAGTCATTGTAGTCTAGGCTTGGGGAGAGAACGCATCACAGGATACTGAAAGCGTTGAAAATTGGGAATGTCCCCATTTGAAACCCTGGAGAGCTGCTGCCAGCCAGTGTAGACAATACTAAGCTAGATGGGCCAGTGGTAGGCAGCTTCCTATGAGCTGTAGCTCAGTGGCAGAGCACCTGCTTTGTATGCAGAAGGTCCCAAGTTCAATCCCTGGCATCTCCAGGTAGGGCTGGGAGGGACCCCTGTCTGAAACCCTGGAGTCCTGCTGCCAGTCAGTGTAGGCAATACTGAACTAGATGGGCCAGTGGGCTGACACAGTGTAAGGCGGCTTCCAGTGTTGCCATCCTTTCATAAAGATGGTTATGGTGCTCAGCGAGACAGAGGGGATTGAGAAAAAGAGAGAAGAGCAGAAGATGCTACAGCTGCTTCTCCTATTCATGGCAATACAGTGTGCCAAGATATGCCGCTGGGAGAATTCAGCTAGCAATGCATTTGCCTGGCAAGGAAGGGATTGTAATAATATTTTACAGGCTTGAATGCAGCGTTTCTGCTGCCACCTTGTGCTCGTGCTCTGTGAGAGCAATGTTTTGAAGGCTATGCACTGCATAGCACTGCCTGCTATTATTTGATGTGCGTGTGTGTGAATTCCGTAAAAATGCCATTGACGTGATAATAGTTGTACTTGTTGTTGTTGTTTAGTTGTTTAGTTGTGTCCGACTCTTTGTGACCCCATGGACCAGAGCACGCCAGGCACTTCTGTCTTCCACTGCCTCCCGCAGTTTGGCCAAACTCATGCTGGTAGCTTCGAGAACACTATCCAACCATCTCGTCCTCTGTCGTCCCCTTCTCCTTGTGCCCTCCATCTTTCCCAACATCAGGGTCTTTTCCAGGGAGTCTTTTCTTCTCATGAGGTGACCAAAGTCTTGGAGCCTCAGCTTCACGACCTGTCCTTCCAGTGAGCACTTAGGGGCTGATTTCCTTAAGAATGGATAGGTCTGATCTTCTTGCAGTCCATGGGACTCTCAAGAGTCTCCTCTGAAGCGAAGTTTTCTTTCTGCAGTTCTCTTACTGCACATAACTGTGGCATTGTGGGAAGTCTTGCTTCTTTTCTCTTGCATTCTGGGAAGTCTCGCTCATAATCTTTTCTCTGCTTCTGCACAAGAGTCTGAGAATGTTCTGAACAGTTCCCATTGAGTTCATGAAACAGTGTATCCTGACCTGTTCTTAATGCATTGCTGACCACATCTACGGAACGTGATTGTTGTATTCTTTCATGTTATGTTCCTTCAATATCAATCTTTAGTTATAATTTAATTAGGAGGGTTCATGCCTGTCTAGTTCTAGCTCCATTTCTCATCCTTTGATCTATCAATGATAAATGGACATGTGTTATTCCCGCCTTGTACCTATGTTAACCAATCAGCAACAAGATGCTTTGTGTTTGTATCAACCAATCAGCCACAAGCACACCTGTGGCAATGTTTGTAATATTCAATAAAAGAGAGTTCCCGGGGCTTGCCCCGGCAGACACCTCTCACATGACACCTACCACTCGTCTGTCGTGATTCCAACCCAACACTCCTCCAGCACCATAATTCAAAAGCATCAATTCTTCGGTGATCAGCCTTCTTTATGGTCCAGCTTCACTTCCATACATCACTAATAGTTGTACTAGTGGTGGAATTATACTGGACCACCAACATAGCATTCTGCTTCCTCACCTGTTCTGCAATGCTTCCCTCAGTGTGATTCAATCATTGCCATCCGGAGAGGGACTTTTGCACTATAGAGCAACAGATGTGGGACCAAAAAACCCCAAGCAAACCCAACCTAACCCCACCTAGAGCATTTGTGGTGTGAAAAGTTATAGGATTTCAACCAGAAGTTGTAGAACATGCCCTGTAGGAAACAAAGCAATAGGTGCTGAGTGTTGAGATAGCTCAATTGGTGGAACATGAGACCCTTAATCTCAGGTTTGTGGGTGCAAGTCCCATGTTGGGTGAAAGATTCCCCTGCATTGCAGGGGGTTGGACTAGATGACCCTCAAGGTCCCTCCCAACATGGTGATTCTATGATCCTATGTCCACCCCCAAAACCTTTGCATAAACAAATAGTACCAGAAGCAGGATTGCGTATAACTGCTCTGATGCCATCATGAGCACGAATCATCATAATTTTTTAAAATATATTTTTTAAATTGTCCAGAGGGACGTTCCCTCTATTTGACAGAAGGGACGGGACTTCTGCCACCAGAATCCAAAGATGCAGGTGGTGGTGGGGTGGGGAAAGAGATTTCCTTCCTAAGTAGGTCACCACAGCACTCTGACTCATATCAATAACTCCGGGCTGTCATCCCTCACTCCTGTCTCAATTTCCCAACTCAGATCATTTTCTTCCTTTTTAATTCTTTCACCTTGGTTGATTTTCTTCTGGCCTGCTTCTGCCTGGCTTTCCAACACCTGGCCCAGAATGCAAATCGTGTACTACCTGGCAACCAGTTTCTTGTTATCACCCTGCTGTGTGGCCTGCCATTTTTAATGTGCTTCTCCACTCCCCCCCCCAATCCCTTTACCCCCCGCTTTTTTGCAAGTATGCAATTGCCATAAGATTAGATAGCGATCACTGTCTTGTTAGTGATGGCCCCCGTTGTCGCCATTATCAGTCAGCCATACCAGAAGCAGTGGTGGCTGCTGCCCCATTGGGACTCGAGGGGCAGAAGGCCGGGACCCCCAAGAGCAGGGGGATCCAGAGCCAATGGTGGGGAGAGCCGACGAATGCTGATTTTCACCCCATCCTCCCTGCTGAGATGTACAAGGGCAACATGGAGAGTGAGGAGGGGAAGGAAGGGGACAGCACCACCCCCTGGACTGGTTATAAGCAGGCAGGCAGGCAAGAGGTGGCAGTGCCCCACTTGTCCAAATGGACTGACCGGAAGCAAAGCAGCTTTGACAAAGATGCAACTGACACAGGCAGAATCTCTCCCATATTTATTGTCAGAGGTTGGATCTGTACCGCAACTGGGTAGGTGACTGCAAAAACAAGAGAGAGGGGGGAAAACCAAACAAAAAAATCAGGGAGCTGAGAATTAGGATAGCATGGGGTGATGGTGGTGGTAGTGATTACAGCTTGGTGTGCAGAGGGAAATGGGCTCAGCCCAATTTGGCACAAACACTCATATATTACAAATACATACAACGGGTTGGTGCGTCAGCATGGCTGGGCGCTACAATGTGGAGGTGGAGTGGGGTGGAGAAGGGGCTGAGCACACCTGGGCAAGAAGCAGCAGCGGGATTGCTGCAGCAGCTGTATGACAGGGATAAATTCAGCCGGTGCAGCCTTTCTCATCATGAACAACTATGGACGCTTCCAGACTGCCTCTGTTTTCACGAGGGATTCAATCACATACTGGCAAATGCATGTTGTGTTGGGATACTGCCAGGGAAACACAGAGTCCATCATGGCCCCCAAGCCTGCTGTCGGACGTCCATCGATCTCCCGTAGGCACGCAGTATCAGCAATTAGCGACATGAGCTCCAGAAATAGGTGGAACGGAAATATCCTAACATGTTGTGCGGTTACGTTTGATTGGGAGGTCTTGCACACTGAACTCACTTCTCCAAAAGACCGGACTTTTTGCAGTAAGGAAAGTGACGGGGGAAATGCAATAGAAAATATGGAGGGATAATACTTGCTCTAAGCTCCCTGCAAACAAATCAAGACGAATGCCCATTAAGCAGGTCATGTGGAAACGCCCTAAAAGTCGTGGTAGCTTTAAGACAAAACAAATCTATTTTGATTATGAGCTTTTGCATGGCCTTGATAAAGGTGCTGGACTTTGAGGTGCCACCAGACTCTTTGCTGGTTTTTGTCTTGTGTTTTTTTTTGCCTGCAACAGACTAGCACCCCTCTAGAATTTATCATCGTGGTGGTTTCCATTGTGACACCTCCAGGCTACATCTTTTGAATTTTTGCTTGTCAGGCAGATGTTAAAGCTACAGTAATAAAACTGCCAACTCTATTAAGGTGTGTGTGTGTGTCTCTCTGTGTGAGTGATGTGCTGTTCCCTAAGAGTTTTCTCCATGTTTGTTTGTGAAGGGGGAGCAGGACAGCTGGTGATCTGCTTGTTCAAGACAACACCCACACACTCCATCACTCCATTTCCCTGACACTCCCGTTCCCCTCTCTCCTATTAATTTGGGGAGGTTCCTTTTCCCTCTCCAGTGAGAGAAAGTTTCGGGAGTTCTGTCCTCCAATTCCAGCTGGAGTGGCCTCAGTCACACAGCCTACCAAAAAGCCACTGGTAAGAGCCAAAAAAATTGATGGCAGACATCTTTCTCCAGGGGAAGGAATGTGTGGGGAAGGCAGCAGAGTGTATAAGGTACATTTATAATGGCAGGGGCAAGAAATGCTACCCGGGATATTAAAAGGCAACTGCTACATGATCCAGATCACATAAGTGCAACTGAAATTGTGGGAAGGGACATGATTTGTGGCAGGTGGACTGGAGAATAATGTACAAAAGAGAATAGGCCACACAGAGTACAGGAAATGTGACGGTCTTTTTCTGCTTTCTCTTGCAGCGTTGGGGAAGGATTAGAACCTGAGAAACAGGATGCCATTAGTATACCTTAACCAGGTAAGATCAAGCTGAGAATTGGGATATATGATGGGTGGAAAGAGTGGGCAAACAGCACTTGCCCCCGAGGATTAAAAGCACCCCACAGAAGGTTTAGAGTCCAGCAGTGCTGGGAGGGTTTGGGGGAAGAGACCTAGTGGAGCTGTACTGGGGATAGTAATGAAAGCTGGGATGGAGCCGGTCCCAGTTGCTCTGATGGCTGGGAATGGGGCGGCCCAGCCTATCTGGTACGAGGAAGTGAATGCCCTCCTTGCCTGAGGTTTGAACGCTAATACTGAAACTATTGGACGAGGTGATCTTGGAGGAGAGGAGGTTAGCCTTTGCACCATGTGGAGGAAACGTGGAAGTCTGCATGTGCTGGGATGGGTATGTGTGTGCATGGAGCCCTTGTCCCCTGCTGCTAGCAGCACCTCCGTCCTACCGATGTCAGACCAAGCCAACCTGATTTCACAGCTTTCCCATTAATGGTATGAAGATGGCTGCCTAAGGTACACAGCCAAATTGCAAGCAGGCAGGTACGGGGCCAGCAGTTGGCCGAAGGACCCACACCAGCCCAGCCACACCACCATGCACCGCTTGCCCCATGGCCCCCCAGGTGCATTTTAAGGGGTGGGGGGTAGGAGTGCTTTCGAATGAGAGACAAGCTTGGCTCCCATCTGGAGTGGTCGCATGCCATTTGACCTAGAATGCAATGCCCCATCCCAAAGACCTGTGGCATTCATTGACTTCACAGATCTGCGGTCGGCCACCACACATGGGAGCCAGGATTAGCCCCCACCCCCAAGCCCCGCTGCAGCAGAGTCACGTCTAGGGCCCTGGTGGAAGGTGGCAAGTGAGGCCGCCGACAAAGCGGAGAAAAGCTTGCGGCAGCCACTGCCACCAGCCATCAGGGGTCTTTATTGACTTCTTGCACTGGGAGCCTCCTGACTATGCGAAGGGCTGAGTCTCCAATACTGCCAACTTTCCCCGCTACCCCCAAACAGCTGACCTTGGTGCCCGGTGTTATTGCTAGAGGAAGAGGGTACAAGAAAATCAAATCACAGTCTCAAAAAGCGTGGCCTTCTCCAGGGGGGCTGCAGTGAGACTGTCTGGCGGTGGCAGCAGTTTTGTCTCCGCTTCGGGTGTCATGTATTCCAGGTGGTGGTGGCCCCAGACGGGGGTGGTCAGCAATTGCCAGCGCTGGGGGAGAAGCAAGGCAGGCGAGTCAAGGAGCAACTCAAGGCACAAGCACGTCCGTTGGTTCACTGTTTGTTTATTTGCATAGAGCATTTTTTTCATCTCGCTTAAAAACTAGCGCAGTCGGGGTCCTTACATCCGTTAGCCATCAGTACAACAGAGGGACTTTAAAGGAAAAGCCTAAAATGTTGCCCTAGCGCAGAACCGTAGCTAGGTGATCTTGTGTCCCTGGCAGAACCGTCCAGCTTGCGCCCCCCCCCAGCCACAGACAAATTAGTTCTTCTTTCTGCCTCTCCTCCAACCCGCCTCCCTCCACCCATTCAATTCATCCTTTATTTAAAACCACTTATTATGAGACAATAATCAATATTTATATTTATGGACATATTTTTAGCCAATTTTGTGCGCGCGTCCCATCCCCCCATCCCCTGCCGGGGGCCCACCTCGCCAGTCCCTAGCTATGGCCCTGCCCTAGCGTACATTAAAACCAGCAACCGAGGCCAAATGAATGGTACACCAAAGGCAACCAACCAACATCAATCTGGTGGCATGTGAAGACTTTTTTTTTTTTTTTAAACCAATCTGTCCAGGCATTTTCAGCATGGAGGACAAACTGGTTTTAACAATAGTTTTTGGCTTTGCCGCTCTACTGAGTTTTATTGCACCTGTCATGATTTCGTCCTGCGCTTTTTAACGTTTTCATGTAATTTTTTATACTTAGCATTTGTTGCACCCTGTCCTCAGTGGCTGAAGTTTGGCCTAGAAATCTCTTCAACGCGCAAATCAATCAACACACAGCCCTTCTGAGGACTCAAAGGTAAAGGTACCCCTGACTGTTAGGTCCAGTCACGGATGACTCGGGTTGTGGCGCTCATCTCGCTCTATAGGCCGAGGGAGCCGGCGTTTGTTTGCAGACAGCTTCTGGGTCATGTGGCCAGCATGACTAAGCCGCTTCTGGCGAACCAGAGCAGCGCACGGAAATGCCGTTTACCTTCCCACCAGAGTGGTACCTATTTATCTACTTGCACTTTGACGTGCTTTCAAACTGCTAGGTGGGCAGGGACAGGGACCGAACAACAGGAGCTCACCCTGTTGCGGGGATTCGAACCACTGGCCTTCTGATCGGCAAGTCCTAGGCTCTGTGGTTTAGACCACAGCACCATCTGCGTTGGACTCAAAGGCCTCTGTAAATGGGAAGGTGTGTACACCTTTCCTAAAAAGTGGCAGAGAGTGAGCCAAGCGGGCATCCGTAGGGAGAGGGTTACAAACACGGGGAGCCACAAAATTAAAAAGCCTGTTACAGAGGCCTCCTTCCCACCAGCGGGATGGGCCCCAGATTCAGTCTGCTTGGGAGTGTGAACAGCTTTGCAGGTGGTGTGAGAGTGTTGAGAGAAGTGGAAGTTCCTCCTGCTTCAATGGCAGAAAAGCCTCCCTCAGATCTTACGCTGTGTGAAGTGGAGAATGGCACTGAAGCCGAGGCATGGAAAACCCCACATCCTTGAGAACCTTGGAACAGGATCTCTAATAAGCACAGAAGCCCATTTGGCACCTGCCTCCCCAAATCTATGCTTGCATCTTCCCTGCGCTTTTAAAGCCTTAGCACCACCCTAAGCTGTTTGGCCAGAAAGAGGGAAGTATAAATAACAGCTGCTTTAGCAACCGCAGAACCTGCTTCTGAGCTTTTATTTGGGTGACTGGAGATTACATCATATGGATGCTAGGCAGCTCCAAAAACCCATTCTCCTCCCCAAGTCTAGCAGCATGGCTGGCTAGCAGCCTGCAATTCAGCACAGCAGTCATGGCTGTGCCTGATAGCTGGCTGCACAGTGTGCAGAGGAGGCTTGCATGTCTCATTTGTAAAACAAGAGGGCCGGCCCCTCTCACAGCCACCTTCATCAGCAGAGGCATCCAGCTTGGAGTCAAGTCTGCTGTGCAAATTCCTTAGAGCATCTCTAAGGCCACACTGCCTGGGACGCGGGTGGCGCTGTGGGTTAAACCACAGAGCCTAAGACTTGCCGAACAGAAGGTCGACAGTTTGAATCCCCGCGACGGGGTGAGCTCCCGTTGCTCCTGCCAACCTAGCAGTTCGAAAGCATGTCAAAGTGCAAGTAGATAAATAGGTACCACTCTGGCGGGAAGGTAAACGGCGTTTCTGTGCGCTGCTCTGGTTCGCCAGAAGCGGCTTAGTCATGCTGGCCACATGACCCGGAAGCTGTATGCCGGCTCCCTCGGCCAATAAAGCGAGATGAGCGCCGCAACCCCAGAGTCGGCCACGACTGGACCTAATGGTCAGGGGTCCCTTTACCTTTACCTTAACGTCACACTGAATGATTGCAAGCTGCAACAAGGGAAAGATAACTATGCTGGAATAAGCACCCACACCGTACACTTAAAGCACTCCTAAACTGCATTACTTCCCCCCAAAGAATCCTGGGAACCGTAGTTTATCACAGATCAACAGCAGCTGGCACCCTTAAACTACAGTTCTCATGATTCTTTGTGGGGAAAGCCATGACTGTCACGGTGCTGTAAATGTACGGCGTGTGGATGTGAGGACACCACTGCAGCCTCATAGCAACACCTAGACGGGTCTACAGCAAAACTGCAACATCACCAGGAAGACCAAATGGGACACTTGGCAGCTCAGCTTTCCAGCAGAGCAAGGTGCTTGGCAACTCCATCCTAACGGGCTGGGACTGGCCAGAGACGAGAGACTGATTACTCACCTGTTGGAAGGAGCCCTTGCTTCGCAGAAGCTTGTAAGCGACCGTGCAGGGGATGCAGAGCATGGAGGAAAGGGCCAGAGCCCAGCCAATAGCCTCACCCCACCATGGGTAGATGTAGGTCTTGTTGTAAGTCAGTGGTTGGTAGTTCACCACATGGAACAGGAAGATGCCCTAGTGGTGAAGGAGGGGGGAGATACCAGAGATGATAATTGGGTTTTTTTAGCCTTGGGTAGGGGGAATAGAAGTGGCAGCCAAAACCCAGCCCTAGTTCTCTTGTGCTCAACAAAACATCTTCTCAAAACATGCTGCCATCTGCCTTATTGCAGGGCAGATTCGAGGGTAAACCATACGTGGAACGAGTCTGCCCCTGCGGCTTGATGGAGGTAGAAACTGTCTCTCAGGTCTTGTTATGCTGCCATTTCTATGGGGATATACGCTCGGTATTCATCACTCCTGTTATACAAAAATCTCCAAATGGGTCCGAACTTCAGTGTCTAAAACTCCTGGTAGAGGACAAGGATCTAGAGATCACGCTAAGGGTGGCCAAATTCTGTGCGACTGCCATAAAACTTAGGGAAGAAGTTGTACTACCAAAATGATTAAGGTTTTAAATGACAATTTTAGTTTATATTTTAGTAATCAAGATTTAATATATATTTTTAACTGCCGCTATATCTGAATTGTCTCTGTTATACCCAATTGCAATTCAATGTATTTCTGTTGTGTTTTATGATTTTCCTGATATTGTAAGTGAGCCGGAACTGGTCTGTGACCGTAAAAATAAAATTCATTCATTCACACCTCAAATATCAATGCACCTGGCTACAAGACTGAGGAGATCCCCTAGGAGATCTGTCAAAGATGCTTTAGTTGAGATTCCTGCATTGCTAAATGACCCCTGTATGATTCTAACTATGGAGAATGGGATAACCCTGCAGTCCTGCCCTGAAACAGGTTAGACAAATCCAGCGTGAAGAAGAAGTGCCATCACATTTTAGTAAAGTCGGACAGATATTTTGCACAGTGCAGAGGAGAGACAATAATTACCAGTGTTCCTTAGCATGTGCTGTACTATTTAAATGTAGGCAAACTACAAGTTTCTTTCAGCTGGGAATGAGGTAATCTAAAAACACCATCAGCACCATGCATACACCAGTACAGGGCTGCTCAAATATAGTCACAGCAGTCAAATATTCTGGCAACGAGTCAAAACAAATGTGTGAAAAGCCAGGCTGAGTTAGCCCATGTTTGCAAGGGGGCCCTTCTCTAATAATAATAATAATAATAATAATAATAATAATAATTTATTTATACCCCGCCCATCTGGCTGGGTTTCCCCAGCCACCCTGGGCAGCTTCCAACATAACGCTAAAATACAATAACCTATTAAACATTAAAAGCTTCCCTAAACAGGGCTGCCTTCAGATGTCTTCTAAAAGTCTGGAAGTTGCTTTTCTCTTTGACATCTGGTGGGAGGGCGTTCCACAGGGCAGGCGCCACTACCGAGAAGGCCCTCTGCCTGGTTCCCTATAACTTGGCTTCTTGCAGCGAGGGAACCGCCAGAAGGCCCTCGGCACTGGACCTCAGTGTCTGGGCAGAACGATGGGGGTGGAAACGCTTCTTCAGGTATACTGGACCTTCTGCCCAAACTGCTTTCAACTCACCACACACACCACTGGGGTGATGAGAGACCAGCACCACTTCATGTAGGGCAGCGGCCGGTAGCCAATCATACGGGCAACATCGTCCATGAAGCGGTCAGCTCCTGCGCGGAAGAGCGAATCAGTTTTGGGCCTCGAGCCAGGCCGTCCCCTCCCGCACCAACCTGAAAAGGGCCCCATTCACAGCGCCCAGATCTCCGGCAGCCTTGGGTGGGGGGGAGCCAAAGCAAGAGTCAAGCAGAGGACTGTGCAGGGAGGGAAAGTGTTTGCTTTTCCTGAAATCTCCTTGCCCCTGTGTCTCCCTTGCCACTTACCATAGACCCAGGCAATCACCACACACTCCCAGAAGGCCTGCCACAGAAGGGTGATCCCGCTGGCCGAATAATTGTCAAACAGCTGAAAGACGTACATGCCGCCCTAGGGTCACATGGCACAGGAAAAGAACCGATTACCGAATACGCGCATTATCCGTGTTGCTTATTATTATTCCAAGAAGAGAAATGCCAGCCGTGATGAGGAGTGGGGCTATGGAGACAGGGCCACGGGGACTTGTGTAGACAGTGTATCACACAGAGACACGTCACACATAGAGAGAGACACTGGCCCCTCTCTGCAAACAGCATGTCCCAAGCACAGCCAAATGGGCAAGCCTTGAGCTTCCAGCTCCGGTCATTCAGGATGGGACTTGCCAAGGAACTGAAATGGTCCTAACCATTAATGGCTGGAACCTGGTTCACGGATACTTCTTTCGACAAGTTGATCCTAAGGATTGTGAGGGGACATGGGGAAGGTGACAACGCGGTAGTTACCCCATGTCAGTGGAATTCCCCTCCCCAGGAACAGTAATTCTCAAACATGGGTCACCCATTGCTGTTGGACTACAACTCCCATCATCCCTAGCTAGCAGAACCAGTGGTCAGGGATGATGGGAGTCGTAGTCTAACAACAATGGGAGACCCATGTTTGAGAAACACTGTGGCCTGAAGGTTGGCTGGAATCCTAGCCGGAGCATCTCTTGCATGCAGCGTGATGGCTTTTCTCTTTGGGAAGACATAGGGAGGCTATGGCTCATGAAGCCATGGGTGCTGGTGGCGTGGAGAGGCATTTTTAACTTGACTGCACCTTCCGAGTAATTCTTATTACCCAGGAGTTTGGACTGTGCCCAGGAGCTTCTGGTGGCCCACCCAGAAAATGAGCTCTGCCCTAGCCAGCCTCCCCTCCCAGGCAAGCCTATGTAGCACTCACGTTTCGTCTAGAAAGGGTTTGTCCCACACATCGGCCTCACCTGAGTCACCATGGAGAGGTCAATGATACAGCAGACAAGGCAGCAAATTGCAGCGGTGATCTCTCTGCGCGGTGAGCCTGCTGCTGGCTGCGGAAACAGGTCTAGGATGCCAGTGATGAAACCCTCCACTCCCACAAACTGGCAGGATGAAATAACATATGAGAGAGAGGTAAACTTGGCACGAGGTGCTGGTCTATGCTCTGCTTAATATAGAGGTGTGGAACCTCAGGACTGAGGTCAAGATGTGGCCCTCCAGGCCTCTCAACCTGGCCCCCGGGACACTCTCTGGCCCTGCTTTGCACTCTGCACACACCCTGTGCCCCCTCAGCAGTGCAAACACATGAGCTCCGTTTGCATTCAGGTGAACTAGCAAATGCCGGTTCAGTCTCTTGGGTTCCTCTTTACTTGCCCTGTGGGCACAGCATTACGCTCCCATTTCCATCATGCCATTGTAACCTTCTTCCTATCATCCTTGCTTCAGATGGCATGCCCTCCCTCCCTCCTTTCCTTCCCCCCTCCCTCCCAGCTGCCAACTTCGTAAACACCTCCTCCTCCCATGCTTCCAACAGCAGCACCTTCCTGTCTGCAGCTGGGTTAGCAAACCGTAGCACAAACGCCGCCCACTGATTTCTGCAAGTAAAAGAAGCCGCTTTCCCTCTATGCCAGCCTTTCTCAACCTTTGGGTCCCTAGGTGTCATTGGACTACAACTCCCATCACCCCTAGCTAGCAAGGTCAGAGCTCAGGGATGATGGGAGTTGTAGTCCAACAACATCTGGGGACCCACAGGTTGAGAACCGCTGCTCTATGCCATTTCTACATCTGTGCCTCCCCCCGCAACGTGCTCTGCTCAATAAAAACATGCTCCCCATGAGTGGCTTACCTGGCTGTCCAGCCCCAGGACCAGAAGCATGAAGAAAAAAAGTGTCGCCCAGAGAGGGGAGAGTGGCATGAGCGTCACAGCTTTGGGGTAGGCAATGAAGGCCAGGCCTGGACCTGCAAGAGACAATGTGAGTTAAGAGGGGTGCCGGCTGCAGCGATAGCCACCAGCTTGGGGATTGAACGGATTCAGGGAGGACGAGGCTACCCATGTCTACTAGCCGCACCTGTGGCTCTGTTCTACCTCCACTGCCACAGTCATTACGCCTCTGAATACCTGTTACTGGGAAGCACAGGTGAGCAGGGTGATGCTGTGCTCATGTCCAGCTTGCAGGCTTCTCATAGGACGCTGCATGAAGGTGGGCCATTGGCCAGATGGAACAGGCTCTTCTTACATTCTCCCAAAATTCTAAGAAGTTACCTAAGCTTAGCATGCGAGAACACACCATTGGCCCGGCCAGTCCTGTTCTTCCCATTCTGATTGGCTGCAGTTCTCCGTGGTCTAGTCAAAGTTCTGTGCTACTGCTTGAGGTTCTTTTAAATGGAGATGCCATTGAGCCTTGAGGGACACAGGGGAGCTGCCTTCTTCTAAATCAGACCAAAGCTCCATCTAGTTCAGTGCTGTCTACGCTGGCTGGCAGAGGCTCTCCAGGGCTTCAGGCAAGAGCTATTTCCTGGTGCTACCTGGAGGTACCAGGTAGGCTTTGTGCTCTGCCTCCCAGCTATTTTGCACCCATGCGCCGCACCTTTTCATAGGGAAAGGGGGAAATGGGCTGATGAGGTGGGAATCGGAGGAAATCCCCACAGCTGGCGCTCACCTGACTCTGCCACCTGCGAGATGTCCACGCCCTGCTCCGATGCCATGAAGCCCAGGACGGAAAACACCACAAAGCCAGCAAAGAAGCTGGTTGAGCTGTTGATCACAGCCAAGACGTAGGCGTCCCTGTAGGGAGGACCAGGCAAGTCAATAGCCACAAGCCCACCCTCCACTCGGACCCAGTGGGTGCCCAGTGCCCTCTCAGGTCACCTCCCTTACAAGAGGTTACAATGCTTGTACCATGTTAGAGCTGCCCAGGACACCAGCCTGCCTGGAAATCACCCTTCCTTCCCTCTAATAAACCCAGTTGCCCCCTGCGAAGACACTCTGCACATGTTCCAATGTACTCTTGTCACAGGTTCTAGGACTGAATCTCACCACTAAGTATAGGTTGAGGGGTTCAAATTAAACCAGAGTTGGCTAGCATTAGATGGTAAAGGGTTCTTTTTTGGGGGGGAACCCAGCATGGGTAAGATTTTGCATCGCAGATGGCAGCAAGCAGCTGCATTAAACAGTGCACAATATAGGCACTATCCAATCTTCTGCTGGAAGGAAACTCCCTCCTGCAGCTCAGCTGTACTGTGCTAATCTCTTGCTGCTGTCACCATGAAGTTAGAATAATAGAATTGTAGA
Source organism: Podarcis pityusensis (assembly GCF_964106645.2). NCBI lineage: Eukaryota > Metazoa > Chordata > Lepidosauria > Squamata > Lacertidae > Podarcis > Podarcis pityusensis. Next base: position 106,525,227 of record NC_138029.1, read on the forward strand.
GCTCTAAGGGACCCCTGAGGGTCATCTAGTCCAACCCCCTGCATAAGGGGCATCTTAGGGCGGTGGTGGTGCATCAAAGGCTTCAAGGTATGTGGGGTAGAAGCTTTTGCCGCACTCCACTCCCATATTAACTCCCCAACTCCACACACTCCCTCGAATGTTGCATTCGAGACAAATTTTGTCTCCATTTAAATTATTAATTTCCTTATTTCATCCAGATTTCCGAATTTGTATGAGTGCAGAAGATGTCATAGAGCAGGATTTGGCAACCTGCTTGATCTTGAGGGACACATGCAAACAGCGGGTCGATGGTTTGTTTCCTGCGCTTTCCTGCTTCCTGGCAGCTGACGTTGCCAGGGTTTAGAGTGTGTGTGTGTGTGTGTGTGTGTGCAGCTTTCACCTGCATCAGCAGCAAATTAATTGGGGGGAACCATGAAGGTAACTAGCAGACCACACATGACATGAAAAACCATATTGCCCTCTGGCGCCTGGTACTACGATCTGCAAAATGGAACATGACCAGTTTTATCGTGGCCTGATGATTATCAGCTTGTGGTAACGCAGAGGGGGGGAGGCATTTTCACTCGTGGCATCAGGGCTGCATAATGCCCTCTCTGCTGCAATGTGAGGGGCCCTATCATTGTTGGTATTCCGCCGGCTCCTGAAGGCACACCTGTTCAGGCAAGCTCTCCCCTGAGCTGAACTAGTGATTTTAATGGAATCGTTTTTTGAGTATTTTCACTATGTATTAATTAAAGTTGTAAGCTGCTTAGAAGACATTTTGGCACATTAAGTAGTATATAAATTAATAATACTGATGACAAGGGTGAGGGTGGCGTCTAGCCCATGAGTTCTCACAACACAGAGAAAACAGAGAAGTTTCATGGAAGGAAATATGCATATCTGTGCATACTCTGCACTTAAAGAACAAGCAAACAGCAACCCAGACTTCTATGATAAATGCGACCTAAAATCTGCACCAAGAAAAGCTGAATTCTGTGACCAACTTAAATGGTCAAATCAAGCACATTTGCAGACATTTTCATCTTGCATAATTCATTCATCTTCTGCAAGTCATAAAAATGATACTGTACACACTGTGAGAACACATGCGCGTGCGCACACACACACAATTTCAGCCCTGTATTTGTCGCCTTAGCTGTAAACCTGCTTTTAAAGAGGAGGGAGAGAGGGAATGGAGATGGTCAGGCTTCTGAATTCTCTGTACTGCTCCAAATTCTGTACTTGTGCAGAATAGCAAAACACAGAAAAGGGGAAGCAATAAATGTGTTGGAAGATGACATGCGGGTTGCGGAATGGGGAGTGGTTGGGGACAGGAGAGAGATGAGGACCTAGTGGGTGCGGGGTATAGATGCCACTATTTGAAGAAGTCCTAGCAGCATTTTCAAGGCTTTTCTTCAAGACCACAAGGGCTAGAAACAAACTCTTGTTTAAATAAAATCAGTGTCTCCATCAGGATTCAGGCAAAGCCAGCAGATTCCACACTTGGGGACTGAAAGCCATGCAGATCTCTTTTTAAAAGACTACCCGTATGCGGTGTGGGGCCTCACCTGTAGCAGTTGTTGTGGAAGCGGTTGTAGCTGCCAAGTGCGGTCAGGGCGCCCAGCCCGATAGCATATGAGAAGAAGATCTGGGTACCAGCATCAATCCATACCTGGGGTGAGGGGAACAGCCGTGGTATAAACCCCACCGAGTGGGGGGCAGAAATCTTGTTTGCATGACCAGGCCTGGCCTGGCCAGAGGGCAAAGGCGCAGTTAGATGCAAAGGCCTGCCTCCCTGCACACAGATATTGGCTATGGCCTCTGTTTTCCCAGCTGCTTCCCTGTTTGAAACCTTCCACGTCCCCTCTCTCGGTGAATGTGCCATCCCAGTTCTTACCTGAGCGACAGCAAGCTTGGTCCAGTCCGGTTTCAGGTAGTAGATGATGCCATCTAGCGCACCGGGCAACGTCACGCCATGCAAGAGCAGCAAGATGAGAACCACGTAGGGGAAGAGTGCAGTGAAATACACCACCTGCCAAGCAAGGATAATAATAATAATAATAATAATAATAATAATAATAATAATAATTTATTATTTATACCCCACCCATCTGGCTGAGTTTCCCCAGCCACTCTGGTCGGCTCCCAAACAAATGTTAAAAACAGTACAGCATTAAATATTAAAAACTTCCCTGAACAGGGCTGCCTTCAGATGTCTTTTAAAGATAGGATAGCTGCTTATTTCCTTCAAATCTGAAGGGAGGGTGTTCCACAGGGTGGGTGCCACTACCAAGAAGGTCCTCTGTCTGGTTCCCTGTAACCTCACTTCTCGCAATGAGGGAGCTGCCAGAAAGCTCTCGGCGCTGGATCTCAGTGTCCGGCTGAACGATGGGGGTGGAGACGCTCCTTCAGGTATACAGGACCGAGGCCATTTAGGGCTTTAAAGGTCAGCACCAACACTTTGAATTGTGCTCAGAAACGTACTCGGAGCCAGTGCAGATCTCTCAGGACCGGCGTTATGTGGTCCCGGCGGCCACTCCCAGTCACCAGTCTAGCTGCCACATTCTGGATTAATTGCAGTTTCCGGGTTACCTTCAAAGGTAGCCCCACGTAGAGCGCATTGCAGTAGTCCAAGCAGGAGATAACTAGAGCATGCACCACTCTGGCGAGGCAGTCCGCGGGCAGGTAGGGTCTCAGCCTGCATACCAGGTGGAGCTGGTAGACAGCCGCCCTGGACACAGAGTTAACCTGTGCCTCCATGGACAGCTGTGAGTCCAAAATGACTCCCAGGCTGCGCACCTGGTCCTTCAGGGGCACAGTTACCCCATTCAGGACCAGGGTATCCCCCACACCCGCCCGCCCCCTGTCTCCCAAAAACAGTACTTCTGTCTTGTCAGGATTCAACCCGAATCTGTTAGCTGCCATCCATCCTCCAATATTATTATTAGGACATCGCCAGCACCACACTGGTGGGCTGTTGCACATGGGTGCTGAGTGGCTGCAGTCAGATTGGTGGGTTGCAAGGTGTGGATGCCTGGTCTGTAGGAGGAAGGGATGGGGCTCATGTTAAAAAAGGTGTGTTTTTTACTGGGAAATGATATATAATGAAATGAAAAGGATGTTTAAAATAATGTTTGTAAAAAAACACACCCCAGAAGCCTTTCTTCTGCGAATTATAAGAATAGAACTACCTAAATTGTATAGAAATTTATTAATATGTGCGACTACAGCAGCAAGAATGTTACTTGCCCAAAAATGGAAAGAAGAAGTCCCAGCAAAGGAAGAATGGATACAAAACTTATGGGATATGCAGAAAGGGCGAAACTTACCGGAAGAAGTAAGAAATCAAGAGAACAAACTATTTTTTTTATAAAAGAATGGAAATGGTTTATTGAATATTTACAGATAAATTGTAAACAGATAAAAACACCGACAGGATTATTGTAATAACCTGCAGCTATGTGAGAGTACCGTATTTTTCGTCCCATGGGACGCACCTAGTTTTTTGGGGGGGAAATAAAGGAATTTCCCCTTTATTTCCCCCCCAAAACCAGGTCGGGGAACAGCGGTATGGCGGCACTCCACCTCCCCGCTGTCCCCCAAGCTTGTGGGGCTGGCGCTGGGGAGAAGCGTGCTTTTTCCCAGCGCCAGCCTCCAAAGCAGGTCGAGGAACAGCGGGATGGCGGCGCTGCGCCTCCCCGCTGTCCCCCGAGCTTGTGGGGCTGGCCAATGTCTGCCCGGCGCGCTGGGTGCTCTGCTTCAGGGCGCCCCGCGCGCTGGATGGCAGGCTGCTATCCCCACGCTGCGGATGTCTGCCCGGCGCGAGGGGCGCTCTGCTTCAGGGCACCCCGCGCACCGGGCGGCAGGCTGCTATCCGCAGCCTAGGGAGCCCTGCGGGCACTCCCGCGGGCTCCCCAGGCTTGCGGATAGCTTCCTGAAGCCTGGAGAGCGAGAGGGGTCGGTGCGCACCGACCCCTCTCGCTCTCCAAGCTTCAGCAAAAGCCTGTATTCGCCCCATAGGACGCACACAGATTTCCCCTTCATTTTTGGAGGGGAAAAAGTGCGTCCCATAGGGCGAAAAATACGGTATATAAATAAAGAAGATAACTAAATGAGCAAGTTAAATTTATTACCTTCTGCATATCCAAATTAACTTAAGGAACCGCAGAAAGAAGGGGAAGGAAGTCAAGTTTTAAAATGTCAAAATGAATGTAAAATCAGTGAAATGTATATATTTGAAAAGTAGAAGCACTTTACTTATTTTTTAAAATGTGTCTTTTTGGCTCAGAGACACACTAGGAAATTATTTGTTGGGCACCACAAAGATGCGCATTTCACAGAAGAAACACTTGTGATGTTCAGAACGCCCATCCCAAAAGGCAACACACACACACACACACACACACACACCAAAGGAGAAATTAAGGCAACTCTGGGGTCACCTGATACAAGAGCACTGGCCGAATAACCTCTCACTCCCATCCACATAAAGAATTAACGCCAGATGTGATAGGACGCCAGTTGCATTTGCTTGTCTTTAACGGTGTTTATGGTATTTTCTTACCACGGCTTACGCAACGTTTTTTCCATTCACCACAGCAATTGTATAATGACAGTTACTAGCTGACGTCGTGTGTGGCTGGGTGGGGTTTGGCCTTCCAGCAAACACCAACGGTGCAACCACCGTCAGAAAATTATTACAGGTCCGAGTGCTACAACGGAAGGAGGAAGTGACAGCATGTTCTCAGATTCTATCTTCGCTGGGAGGTTTTTTCCCTTACAGTTTCTGAACTACAAATAACAAATTTCAGCATTAAGATGCCGATGGATCCGTCATTAGTGACCATATTGCGCTCCCTGTGTGTTGTCATTGCCAATATACACTTGTTATCAGTGGAGCAGTTATGCAATTTTAGGCTTATTATGGGTTAGGGAGAGAAAGAGTGCTATTTAAGAGGTGGGGGAACCCTTTTCAGCTTGAGGTCCACATGGCCTCATGGGGAACCTTTAGGGGGCCACATGCCAGTGGTGGGTGGAGCCAGAGGGAATAGTGGGCGGGGCAACAGCTGCATACATGCCAGGCTACATGGCAGCCCCGCAAAAGTCAGATACACCCATCTCTCCATCCATCAAACAAGAGGCGTTTTCGTCATATTATTGCTTAATATGGAGGAATGGTGGTTGAAATTATTGGAGACAAAGTTGATAGGTTTTGGTTAGAGAAAAGCTATTGCTCAAATTCATAAATAGTTAGAGAAGCGCTTTTGGACATTTTTGTGTAAAAGGAAAATGGATTAGTCTGAGACATTTGGCTGGGAAGATTGGGAAAATATTACCTAACAGAAAGTAGAATTGCTGGATGTCATTCTAGAGTGGATATTTTGAATAATTTCTTTTTTCCCCAAAAAAATTTTTATTGGTTTTCCAAATTTATAGGAAACATAAAAGAAAAACATTACAATATAAAAAAGACAAACAAACAAACAAACATTTATCCTAGCTATTATAATCTCACTTTTGATTTCGTTGTTAGATGACTTCCTCAAATCCCCCTAGCTGAATTTCCATGTAACTCATTGTAGCAGTTTTCCAATACTATTTTCAAATAAAATTAACTTAGTCAATTAACATCTTTCTTTCTTTTCATTTTCACTTCTATCCATAGTGTTATGCAATTTAACATATGTACGGTAACTCCTAAGCCAATTTGGTACTTACAAATAGTTCTACTTATGTTATCTTAGAATATTTAACTAAATACTCCTTAACTTTCTTCCATTCTTCTTGGTACTCCTCCTCTTTCTGTTCGCGGATTCTTCCGGTCAGGTCGGCCAGCTCCAAAAAGCATTTTGAATAATTTATTTTATGTAACTGACAGATGGAAAATTGGAAGTCTTTCCCCCTTTTTTTTTTGTTTTTTTTGTTTTGTTTTCCTTTGGTGTTTTATTTTCTCTTTCTCTGTTTTTTGCTTTTATTTAGGTTATTTTCTTTTATCTTATTGTATAATGAAAAAACTGTAATGAAATCTTATTTTTTAAAAACCCCAAAGAGGCATTAGCACTATTCAAGGGCATAATCCAGGCAGCCAAAAGCACTCACAGAGGGCAGACTGGCGAGTCTTGATGGTCAGATTGAGATGCCTGGATGGGAACGTTCAGCCCCCCCAGGTGCCTGAGGCTCCCCACCTGAGGCTGCTTTAGGTGGTTATTGTGTATTGTTTACTTCAAAATGTGTTATGGCAGCCCTGCTACATTTAGGGGGCTGTCCTGATGAGCATAATCCTGAGCATCTGCCCTAAAGTCCTGCCCTGATGCCATAACTGACTTTTTTCTATACTTCCTCAGAAGCTTCCCCCACAGTAACATGCACACACACTTTTAAAGGAAGACCCATTACCTTCCCAGTTGACTTGACCCCCTTCCAGATGCAGAAATAGACAATGACCCAAGTCGTGAGCAGGCAGAGGATCAGCTGCCAGCTGAGCTCTCCCGGTTCACCCAGATCCCCCGAAATCCGCAGCACCTTGTTCCTAAGAGGTGGGAGACGAAGTGGAGAGGGAAATTAGCAGGGGCCGCAGCTTGAGCATGAGGAAGACAAGAAGAAAAACCATTTGCCCCTGTCCTTATCTAGTGCTGACTCTACCATTTAGAAATATTCAAAATATTAAGTGAGTTATAAGTGATTTAATACGAAGCACCTCACTTCAGATGACAGATTTCGGGTACCATTAAAAGGCAGCAAATAGTCAATAATTTTTGTAAATATAATTGATCTAATATTTAAAAATGGGTCTCTGCAATGGGTGTCTCCTTTGTGTTGTTTTTAAATTTATCCGCTGTTATTTTCTGGGCTATTTTCAAAGCTTTTTTTAAATTAAATTTTGTACATCACCTTGAAACGTGTGCGGAAGGTGATGAATAAACAATATTAGTAAATAATCAATGTATATAAATTATATACTGTCTTTGTTTTATCACCATGGAAAGCACCCTTTGAATTTTCTGCCTCAGGTGCCAAAATGTGTAGGACCCCCTTCTTGTCTGAACCATTCTTCCCCCTCTCTTTCCGGTCTCCCCTCATTCCTCCCCACCTGATTCTGTGAATTCAGGAACCTTTCCTGCAGGCCCCATACCGCACCGCCCCCCAAGAGACCGACATCCTGGTATCCCTTTAGGGAACTAGCACCCACTCACTCCCAGAACTCTATGATGGGCGAACGCTGGTCAGCCAGGTTGCTGCAGTTTCTGGCAGTGCTGCTGTTGGTGGTGGTGCCATTGTTGTCGCAGCCGCCCAGGCCAAAGAGCTCAGTGCACTGGGGGGTGTTCCAGGAGTGACCGCAGGTGGCCCAGGGCAGGGTTTCCGTCAGCGAGTGCACCAGGTAGAAAAGGCCCCAGACGAGGATCATGATGTAGTAAGAGTTGCAGAAGAAGACAATGACCATAGAGGCCAAGCCCAGGCCTAGGGAGAAACGAGATGGTCAGAGGCTGGCTCAGGGGAAAGCGGAGGAGGCATGCGGTTCTTCCTGAGGGAAGGGCAGCATGTTCAATTCCCACCAAGGCCTGGCTTGGGCATGCAGTGAGAATGAAGTGGTAGAGTCCCAGCCTGGTAGAGCAGAATGTACCACTTTACCTTCCAGGTGAGAGATCATATCTTGAATGCTCCCTTACGTGAAAGGAAAGGGAAGACCTCCCTGCAAATAGAAAATAAGCACTGTTTTCCATCTCCTGGTTTTTTGGTTTTTAAAAAAAACAAGGAAGTGGGGTGGCCCCTCACTGACAGCCTGAGATCCATTGAAAGCTGCCTTGCCCCAAATTCAGATCATTGGTCCATCTACCTCATTACTGTCCACACTGACTGGCAGCAGCCCTCCAGAATTTCAGGCAGGTCACATCCCCAGGTACAGTGGTGCCTCGCAAGACGAAAAGAATCCGTTCCACGAGTCTCTTCGTCTTGCGGGTTTTTTCGTCTTGCGAAGCAAGCCCATTAGCGGTTTAGCGGGCTTATCGGATCAGCTGATAAGTGGCTTATCGATCAGCTGATAAGCGGCTTAGCGACCAGCTGTTAAGCGGCTTAGCGACCAGCTGTTAAGCGGCTTAGCGACCAGCTGTTAAGCGGCTTAGCCCATCAGCTGATAAGCGGTTTAGCGGCTTGGGAAAAAGCTGATAAGCGGCTTAACGATCAGCTGATAAGCGGCTTAGCGACCAGCTGTTAAGCGGCTTAGCCCATCAGCTGATAAGCGGTTTAGCGGCTTGGGAAAAAGGGGGGGGGGAGGAAAAAACCCCCGCAGGAACTCGCAAGACATTTTCGTCTTGCGAAGCAAGCACACAGGAAATTCGTTTTGCGAAGCACCTCCAAAACGGAAAACCCTTTCGTCTAGCGGGTTTTCTGTCTTGCGAGGCATTCGTCTTGCGGGGCACCACTGTATCATACTTGGATACGTCAGGGATTGAACCTGGCACCTTTTGGATGCCACTGAGCTACAGTCCGTTCTGGCACTTCCAACACCCCACAACCCCACTCTGCTGCATGCGCAGACTAGGCCTAAGCCCTGCCCAACTCCATCTCCTTTTTCCATGACAACTTTCCATCTGAGCTGCATAGCTGATAGCGAAGGCAGCACAGACTCTACTGGGGAGCAGAACGGGGAATCTGTGCCAGGGAAACCTCGATTCTGTACCATGGGAAGCTCAACCGTATAGCCTACATGTTGTTGTTGCTATTATTCATTGCCTGCCCTTCGCACTAAGGTCCCAGGGTGTTACTACAATTAAAACACAACTTTTAAAAACAGTTTAAAGCAACTTTCTATCGCTCACAGAAATAAGGTGGGTCCCGAAAATTAATTATCTCTGCTGAATGGTCTCTTTAAATTTGAAAGTTTATTATTGTTCCACAAGATGTGTATTTCTTGAAAGGCCAGAGCAAATAACGTGACCTAGTTTTACAGCTGTGAAGCAGTATAGAAGGTGCTGTTAAGTTGTGTTAATTAAGCTGTTGGGTATAGTATATAAAGAGCAGCACCTAGCTCTCTCAGTACCCTGGTGGTTGGGTTGGTGAATGGGTCATGCTTATTGATATAATTAATGTAAAAGGAGTTTTTGTTTTTGTTATTAAAACCTAGCTAAAGTTATTTTGCGTTTCTTGAATATGTGTTCTCCCCAGCAAGCTTTCTGCAGTGCAACTCTTCAAATAGCCAACAATCTCATGTGTCAAAAGCCAGGACAAAGAGGTGTGTCTTCATATACAAACGAAGCATCCGTTTACCTTATCTGCACACTTTATTCTGCAAGGCAAGGGGAAGGCCAAGACTCTGTCAAAGCCCCAGCTCCTCATTCAGCCCCCAGTCCAAATTCTGAGCTATCACAAGAGACACGGCCCACATGCTTTCAAGCTTCCCGGCACCACGTCCTGAAATAACCTTAAGGGCTTTAAAACTTGCTCTGAATTCTTCATCCAATACATTATTCAACGTGTCGGCAGAATCCTCACAGCCCTGCGGTAGCCCTACATTACCCTGACTGCTAATGTACGTAGAGGGCTGGATATGAGGCATTTCAGGCCATACGTCAAAACACATTTACCGAGTGCACAGCCGTTGCTACCAGCCCTTTTGCCTCATCTGCCATGTCCGTCTCCTGCCCCCCTCCCAAAAAACCCGGTGTGCTAGTGTAGCCTTATCTATATGCCTGGGAAGCTGCCTTGCTTGCTGATGTAGGCCCAGCTCTGTAGGCCCAGTCTGGATAGTTAGCCTTGGTGAAGACTTGAGCTTTTCATCCCCAAAAAAGTTTTTGATTGAGTTTCCACTGAAATGAGGCTGCATTTTAATGTTCTAATCTTGTTTTTTAAGGTGTCTTTCAATCAATTGTTTTTATATTTGGTGTTAGCCGCCCTGAGCCCAGTCTTGGCTGGGGAGGGCGGGGTATAAATAAAATTGAATAATAATAATAATAATAATAACGCACAATGCAACGTTGGAGGGGTGGGGAATCGCAGGTGGCTAGTATTAAGAAGTGACAAAATCAGTGGTAGCGATTCTCCCCTCACAGGCAGACTCAGTCCTGTGTCTACATGCGCAGGCCCCACCCCACGCTCTCCATTAACTCAAAGGGAGGAGTCCATCCTCCAAGCAGCTGCTTAGTAAAGGGCCTCAGGGAGCCCTCTCTGCTGCTGCTTTCCAGCGCTGTGCTAGTTCTTCTACAGCAAGGGCGGAGGTAGTCTGGTTGCACTCCGGCCCCAGCCGGCGACGGCCCATGTTCAAAGTTGGAGGGAAGTGCAGCGCAACGTTTGGAGCGCCACTGATGTTTCCTCATCCTTGGCCTGTCGAAATGGTTGCCAGGCCTTCCAGGGAGGAGTTTCCACATTGAACCAACGAGCCCCCAGCCCCAGCCAGGCATCCACCATGGAATCCCCGTGCAAGGTTCCTTGGCAGACAAGTCGATGTGGGGTCTTCTTCCCTGAAGGGCAAGTCTTGTTTGAGCTGTTCAGCAAGGCTCAAATGACGCACAGGAAGGCATGCTGAAATCCACACTTGACAGACTCCCTCTGCAAACTGTAACTGCCTCATTGTCTGAGGCCCAGCTTGTCTGAGGCCTGGCGTGGGAGTCTTGTTATAAACTCAAAAAAGCAGCTGGTCCCTGCTGGAGTCCCCCAGCCAGCTTAGCCCTCTAAGGCCTGGGGCAAGTGTTCCCCGTTGCCCCCCACACTCTGCACAGGCCTGGCTGAGGGGGTGGCAGCCACAAAAGGGGGCAGCCTCCCACCCAGCCCCTATATAATTCAAGCCATGCCCCAGGTTACATGAGAGCACATTCTTAGAGCCCTTGACGTTTTCCTAAATCTGAATGTTTTTGGGGGGTGGGGGTAGGTTGGTTAGGAAGGACATTATTTCAAGCAAACATGTCTCTTGTTACTGAAACCCTAATACGCCTCTATGTCACGCTGGGGACCCAAAGAGCGCAAATGGAAAAACCTCTGCTCTGGTAGGAGACTCTCTTGAGCTACCTAAGTCCAGTGTTGGGCCCCTGCAGAGGCCACACAACTTCAAAGGGCCTCACTGCTCCCCATGGGCTCTCTCCCTCTGCAGGGCTGTATGGATTGGGCCCAGAAGCAAGGAGGTAGGCACACTGCAGGTATCTCTTGGGCCTAGTGCACTCAAAAGCCTAAAGCCGGCCCTGAGAATATGCCTTTTCCCTGGCAGCAACACCTAAGTGGCTCCTAAGCATAGCCTGCTTATTATGTGGTTCACGTTCCAAGCCTTTTTACCTTTGAAGAGTGGGGCGATGTTCCAGGCAGAGATCCCACCTTGCTTCATAAACTGCCCAAGGGCCACCTCCAGGAAGAAGACGGGGATCCCCCCGACAAAGACGATTAGTAGATACGGAATCAGGAACACACCTGTGCAGAAATCGGGAGTCAGCCCTGTTGCTGTAAGAAGCACTGCAGAGGGGTATGAGAGACGGGGCCTTTTTGGTGGTGACCCCTTAAAACTCTGGAAACCCCTCCCAGGAGAGTTCTGTCATCCTCACTCTCTTTTTGTGTGTGTTTGACACCCGCTTAGAGGACTATACTCCTAACCCCACTTATCTAGGAGTAAGCCTCCTTCCGAGTAGCCATGGTTAGTCTTCTGCTCTGTTTTGAATCTTTCGCTCTGTGCTGCTGTCATCTTAATTGCACATAAACTGTGCCATTCGCCCACCCCCACCCCCGCTTTTAAATCATCTCATTGTTAAGATATTTTTAGAGGGTTTATTTTTGGTGAGCTGGTTTGAGTATAAATTGTACAGAACAGTGAAGGGAAACAACCCAATTAAATGAATAAATTAAATAAAAAGTAGCTGGTCTGGCTCAGCAGTTTCATACGGATGCTAGGAGAAATGTGGACCCAAAGGAGTCAGATCCTGAGAGTTTTCCCCATTTTCATAGAATTACAGGGTTGGGAGGGACCCAAAGGGTCATCTAGTCCAACCCCTGTAGTGCAGGAATCATGGCTTTCTCTTCCTTGTTGTTCACCAACCTGCTATACAGGGTGGGGTGGGGATGTTGACCCCTAGCTCCTGTTTACTTCTGCAATGGGTTCTTGTACATTTAGGAGCATCTATCTAACCTCTCTAGCCTAGCACTGTCAACACTAATTTGCAGCAGTTCTCCAGCATTCCAGACACAAGGAAAATGTCCTACAAGGATACACAAAAGATTGAATCTGAGACCTTCTGCAGGCAAAGCAGATTCCCTGTCCTCAAGCTAAGTGAGGCTCAGTTTCATAGCACGAAGCCATCAAAAGCAGCATACAAGACACACAAACTCAGGTTCTGAAAACAAAGAAACTCTAAAAACAGTAAAACCTGCTTTACCCATTCTAAAAACAATGTCAAGAATTCTTAAAAATATGTATGTAATTTTTGTATATTGTTATTTCCCCACTGTATAACTTTACTTGTTGTTTTTTGCTTCTTCCCTGCCCTGGGATTGAAAATATTCAATGAAGAGCGTGTTACAAATACTTCAAATCAATCAACCCGCCAGAACAAAGTCTCAGTAAGGACAAGACATCATCTAACCACCTCCAGGTAAGCTGTCCGCAAGCAAAACCAGGATGAATGCTCAACAAACAGGTTGACAAGAGGAGTGCATGTGAGCTTCTAGCACTGAAAGGGACGTGGGTGGCGCTGTGGGTTAAACCACAGAGCCTAGGACTTGCCGATCAGAAGGTCGGCAGTTCGAATCCCCACGACGGGGTGAGCTCCCGTTGCTCGGTCCCTGCTCCTGCCAACCTAGCAGTTCGAAAGCACATCAAAGTGCAAGGGAAGGTAAACGGCGTTTCCATGTGCTGCTCTGGTTCACCAGAAGCTGCTTAGTCATGCTGGCCACATGACCCGGAAGCTGAATGCCGGCTCCCTCGGCCAATAAAGCAAGATGAGCATCGCAACCCCAGAGTCGGCCACGACTGAACCTAATAGTCAGGGGTCCCTTTACTTTTACCTTCTAGCCCTGAAGGCATTCCCTGGCATCCACTGCAAGCAATCCTTTCTTGAGCATCTGCTTCTGTGTCCTAGAAACTGAATCCTATGGACACAAACCAATGGACAAGGCCTGGGACCCAGTATTCATACTGCTCCATTTTCAAGTGAATTCTCCATGTCTAACATCCACGGACCCAGTGGCCTTTAAAGGTGGTTTGTTTCACTCTGCTAGTTCTGTAGTCACATGGCCTCGATTTTATCTCCTCTATGTTATTCCCCCCATTGGCTATTTTCGATGCAGGTTATACATAAACCCAGTTTGAATTGCGTTGCTCACTACATGGATCGAATAAATCAGCGGGGGCACAGAATGATTCATCTGATGATTTCCATAGCAGTTTTGCATCTGTGGGTAGGGATGCCTGCTATACTTTCAGACACTGGCGGAGATGGAGCGTGTTTCCCCCCCCCCCTTTCTTGTGTTACAAAACCCTTTGAAAGAAAAGCATCCCAGACTGTTCAGCTCGGCAGCACAGAATCCGCTTGCAAAATCAGATTCGCTCATCTGGTCTCATTGAACCGAGACTAATCTTCCCACCCGGCTAAGGTTTGAGAAGTCAATGAGCCAATGAGTGTCCACAGCAGCTCCTTCGCTCTCCCCTCCTTCCCACCCTCTGGAACATCATGTGACGCTGCACACACACTTCCTCAGCTGGGTATGTGGGTTATGCTTTTCCCAGTGGCCGCGAGAGATGAGTACAGGGTGGAAGGAAAGCCATTAAGGTCCCACACGGAGGAATAAGAGCAGAAAGGAGCAGGAGCACCACAATTCAGAATCCAGGACTGAATCAGAAGGCTCAGCTAAGGAATCTGATTTCAGCACTGGGTCTAAGAGAAGCAGAGCAACAATACAGAACGATGCCTCTGAGCATGTGCAGAGTTATCCCAGTTTTTCATTTCCACATGGAATGAAAATAAGGTTCTCAGGAAAAAGAGGGATGTCAGGCTAGAGGAACCACTACTGCTCCCATCAGCTTTGACTACTGGCCATGCTGGTCAGGGCTGCTTGAGTCCTGTAACAACTGGGGAGGCAGTGGTTTCCCATCTCTGGGCCAGAGCCTGGCAATCCTTGGAGAGTTAGAAGCAATTTGAAAGAAAGAGTTTTGCTCAAAAAGTATATCCATGTGTCTCACTTTTTTCTTCTCTGATAAAAGGATTCTGTAGAGTGGGGTTAAAAAAAAAAAAGTTTCCAGATCTGACAGTGGGACAAAGTCAACTGAGTCACTTTCTTACCTCTTAAAAACGACTGTTTGTCTCCAGCCTTACTTACTTAACCAGGTTCCAATTAGAAATAATGCACGGTCAGGGATTAGGCACATTTCAGGGATGGTGCAAAATTTTGCAGCTGCAAAAGTTGACTGGGCAGGTGGGGCTGCAGCCGATGCTCGTCCTACTCAGAGTAGATCCACTGAAGTTAATAGATGTGACTAACTTCGGTTCATTAATTTCAACAGGTCTACTCTGAACAGAACTTGGCTGGATATAGCCCCATGATTATTTACCAAGTGGTAGCTTAGCACACTGCTAACGGTGCATGGAACTAGTTAGGCTGTGAGCATATTCACAGGCAGAAGAGAGAATGTTGTCATGCTCCTCGCCGTCTCCCTCGGGAAGTTGTGGGCCCTCCTTACTATGCAGAGGTTGGATGGTCATTTGTCATGGATGCTTTAGCTGAGATTCCTGCATTGCAGGGGGTTGGACTAGATGACCCTTGGGGTCCCTTCCAACTCTACAGTTCTATGATTCTATGCTGCTTCTGTGTCAAGTTCAAGCACATGGTAAAAATGCACATGGTGACGTGAAAAAGGAATGGGAGTGCCTAAACGAATACCTTAAAAGCCAAGGTTCGAGGACAGAAATCTGGCTGTGTCTGGAATAACCTTGTGAAGTGAAAGAATAAGAAAGAGGGATTTATATCTAGATGCTAGGATAGAGATGATAAAGAAAACAGGAAGACATAATGAGAGGTAAAGGAGGTGCTGTGGGATTGATGGAAGTCAACGTTTGTTTTTCTTTTTAGTGTTTATATTATTAAATTGTAAGATTTGGATTTGTGGTTTTTTTGTATGCTTGTTTTTGTGTTTTGTGTATTGTTATTTTTTGTTGTGTGTGTGTGTGTGTGTGTGTGTGTGTGGAGAATACTAAAAAAATTAATAAAAAATAAAAAATAAAAATCCCATACACCACTTGCTACATGTATTTGTATACTTGCGGTTGTCTTCTACCACTTAGGGATGAAAAAAAATTCTCATCTGCATTGACCCAGGCTAACCAGAAGTGAACAGAAGAAGCTACCTATAAAATGTGACAGGACACAGAACAGGGAAGATGATGTTATGGCCATAGGAACAACAAAAAATGGGTTGGGTACTATAGGGCACCAGGATGATTTTGCTCCTTGCAAGTCAATAGAAGCTACCTCTTCCCAGATCAGCTCCAAGTTCAAATTCTTTACTTCCTCCAAGAAAGAGTGTCCATTTTCAGAGAGGAGTCTTCTCGCGCTCAGTTTAGACACCCGCTCTCACCCACCAAACCTGGTCCACCCCCCCCCATGGCCACCTCCTCACCTCCTCCATTCTTGTAGCAGAGGTATGGGAAGCGCCAGACGTTGCCCAGCCCCACAGCAAAGCCAACACAGGACATGATGAAATCCATCTGCCGGGTCCAGGTCTCCCGCTCAGGAACAGGCAGCTTCCCGGGGCCCACGGGTACCACCAGAGGGTCAGTGATGGCTCTCCCTTCATGGCTGGACTCTGCTGTGCCACCAGTTGCCTCAGCACCCTCTGCCTCAGCCAGCTCTGAGCACCCACTGCCCTCTGTCGAGGCAAAGAACAAAGAATTAGTCAAATCAATCAATAGGTGTGGGGGATCAAGCCAGCTTTTGAACAATCTCATTCGATGGCTGAAAAGGAAAATTAACCTGAGCTTCCTCCTTTTGAGCGTGTCTCCTTAATTCCGGTCTCCTACTTTTTGCCACCCAACTTTCACATTTATCTCTGCCACCAACAGGACTCGAAACTTAAAATTTCAGCAAGAAACAGAACCTGGAAGGTTCAGGAGCCATCTGAAAGAATGTACTCCTCCACTTTTTCTTTTCCAGAAATGTATTGTTTCATTTTTGGCATACAAATACCAGTAAAACAGTACGTAACGCATGACAAAGAAACAAAAAGACATGAGCATCGGTCAAATTTTAGTATCAAATAAAGTAACATTTTTGTGGCTTGTCCTTGTTTAGTAGTTATTTTCTTCACAGGCTGAAAATTGCCTAGTTTTTATTCATTATACAAATGGACAGCAGCGCTTGCTTTTACCCTGGGAGAGATACTCAGGGAGGAAACCTAATGATCCACGGAAGCTCACCCTTTCCTGAGTGTCATTTGCAAGATCACTTACTATGGGTTAGTTATACCTTAGCAACCTTCAGCTGTACCCAGCGAGTTGCACATGGATAACACTGCCATCAGCCTGGAGCAAGGTCTGGAGTGCCACACAGCTCTCTGTCTTAAGGTCCTGTGCTGCTAAACATCTTTATAAACGGCTTGGGCGAAAGAGTAGCTTATCAAATCAGGGTATGGCACAAAGCGCGGAGGAGACGCTAATGCCATAAAAGTCAGAACCAAGTCTTAAAAAGACCTCAACAGGCTGGAACGCCGGGCCAAATCCAACAAGATGAAATGCAATAGAAATTCAATAGAAATAGGTACTAAGAATCAATAAGCAAAAATGGGGCTGGGTGAGGTTGGTGGGTTTGAGAAGAGAGACCTAGCTTTGTATCAAAGCAGCTGGAAAGGATTTACCGTATTTTTCGCTCTATAAGATGCTCCAGACCACAAGACGCACCTAGTTTTTGGAGGAGGAAAACAAGAAAAAAAATATTCCAAATCCCAGAAGCCAGAACAGCAAGAGGGATCGCTGCGCAGCGAAAGCAGTGATCCCTCTTGCTGTTCTGGCTTCTGGGACAGCTGCGCAGCCTGCATTCGCTCCATAAGACGCACACACACATTTCCCCTTACATTTTAGGAGGGAAAAAGTGAGTCTTATAGAGCAAAAAAATAGGGTAAGCATCTTAGATTATTGTGAGCTAAGCATGAGCCAGCGGTGAGACACAACGGCGTAAAAAGCGAATGCATTCATAGGTTGCATTAACAGATCACAAGGAGCAATAGTTCTACTCTTAGTTTGCACTGGTCCGACTGTGCCTAAAATACAGTTCTGGTTGCCACATTGTAAGACAGACATTGATCAGTGGAAAGGGTGACCAAGAAAAACACAAGGGGTCCTGGAAACAAAGAAGAACGGCTGAAAAAAGTTGGGTAAGTTTATAACCTGGAGAAGAGAAGACTCCACAAGACATGATGGCCATCTTCGAATATCTAAAAGGCTGCCCCACAGAAGTTGGGAGGAATTTGCTCTCTGTCGCTCCAGAGGGCAGGACCAGAACCAACCAGTGTTAATTGCCAGGAAGCAGAATTCAGCTAAAAGAGTTAGGAGCAACGAACTGGCGAAAGCTGTTCAACAATGGAACAGTCCACCTTGGGAGGTGGGTGGGCTCTCCTCCGATGGAGGCAATGAAGCAGAGGCTGGACACCCACCTGTTAGGGACGCAGTGGCCGCATCCAGGTATTGCAGGTCCCGCGTGGAGCAGAGAGAGCTGAACTAGGCAATCTCTGAGGTCTCATCTGAGTCTATAGCTTGTGACATTTTGGTGCCTCTAGCTGCTGCTTTAGAACATCTGGGTGCTGCAGCATCACTTGGGTAGCGCACCACCCTGCCCCTTGCCCTAATCCTTTTCATATAGAGTTACAGGTGATGTAAGCATTCTAATCAGTGTTAATAGTTGTCACAGTGGCCAACCAGAAACCTGTGGGAAACCTGCAAGCAGGACCAGAGCACAAGAGCTCTCACCTTCTCCTGCGGGTTCCAGCAGTGGGTAAAATGACTCCCCCTAATGCTATGGCTTTGCTCTGGAGCCTCTTGCTTCCCTGGCCTGGCCAGGGCAGGAGTGGCACTCGTTTCCCAGGTCGAAAATCAATGCCTCAGCCTGTGCCAAGGAGCTAGCTTGGCATCACTGCCTGCTCTTTGAGGCCCATCTCTGCTTTCTCGCTTCTTCGAGCGCCAAGTACTTCAGAAACACTTGGGCGGCTTAACGAAGGCAGGAATTTTCCAGGCCTACCTTTTATATAATGAGCAAAACCCTTTAAAAGGGGGGGGGGAGGAAACACACACAAAAACCCACCCTCTTTCATTCTGGAGTCCTAGTTTCGACGTCACAATGCAGGGTGGTGAGTCACCCACTAGGCAGCGATGCTGAATCCACACATTCACACACATGCAGAGGGAGTCACAGGAACCCGCACATCAGGAATCACGCTCACAATGGGTTTGCACACATGCACAGACACACACTGAAGTGCATACTGGGCTGTTGCACATGGTGGTTTCCATTTCCCCCCCTCAATGAGCTGTGGGATGGGTGGGATCCCTTTTTCCTTCTTTCTTTCTGAAGCCACTGAAATAAAGGCTGCGTACGCTCCATACACGCAAAGCACATTTAAAGCATACTATTTCACCCCAAATAATTGTGGGAACCGCAGTTTACCTCTTGGGCATATAATTCCCAGGGCCCACTGCAGTTCCCAGGATTTTGGGGGACTGCGCTTTGAATGTGTGGTGTGTACGCAGCCGAAGAGAGAGTTAGCCGGCTCCTCTCCCCTTCCTTCTAGCCAGCAAAGAAGTGCCATGCCAGAGACAAAGCTCATAGGAGAAACGTGGGGGTCTGCACTGGAAAGGGTGTTTTCCAGCACCGTCGTAACTCTCGCTGTCGCCAGCCCTGCTCAACGGGCAACCCAAATTCCTCAAAGAAAACAACCTCGCCCTGGGGAAAGCCCTGAAAATCTCCTTTTGTGTTGAGCAGCCTCTGCAAAACCAGGGTGGAGGGTGCGGATGACCCGTTTTCAACAGCAACAACAACAAAAAGCCCCCGGAAGAGACAAGAGTTGTGAGCAGAGCAAAGCAGCAAACAACAGCCCAGACACAAAGCCCCTTTTCCTCGTTGTCTGGCTTCCCTCCCCCCACAGCCAACGTGCATCCAAGGCCCTGGCATGTGACGGAGCTAATCCTCCCCACTTGTGGGGCTGAGGCTGCCGGACACCCTTTGCCTACCCCCCCTCCCTCGCCTGGGTACAGATCAGCCACTTAGTTGGCACCACTCACGGGCATTCTCTTGGGCAATGCTACAAAGAGCACATGCTTTCTCAATAAAAAGGAATGAGGGCAGCGAGGAGGTGATTGGAGGTTGATGGTTGCACACAAAACAATCTTGTTTTCTCTCACAAAAATGTACACACACACCTTCTGCTCCAGCTGAGTTTTTGCCTTATAAGGGGCTGATGCAGAGAAACCTCCAAGTTCTTCTTTTTGCCAGCTGCCCTCGTCTTGGAGAACCAGCCTACACGAACCTAAGAAGAATCCTGCTGGATCAGGGCCAGTGGCCCATCTAGTCCAGCACCCTGTTTTCCCAGGGGCCAACCAGACTCCCCTTATGGGGAACCCGCAAGCAGGATACCTGCTTCGGACATGTGGGCATTCAGTGCCAAATGGCAACTGTAGTGCACTGGTGATTAAAGGTGGGTCACAGGACAGCAGATCCACCACCACAGAAATATGTGGTATAAAGATAAATTTAACAATAAGAAATCGGTCTCCAAACGCACGTTTCGGTTAAAGGGGTCTGAAAAAGCTGGAGGCTGCTGCTGCTTTAGACTACACGCCCTGAATCCATAGCCCATTGACTCCACATGAGTTCCCCTGGAATACTCACCCTCCCGGTTCTGTATTCAAAAGAATCCCTAACTCTGATTAAACCTCCTGCCGCCACTCCTGCCTTCCAAAGGAGAGGGGGAAATAATGGAGAAAGGGAGAGAGCCATAAAGTACATAAAGTGTGTGCCCCGGGCACAGCACGGAAAGCCGCAAAGCACAGGGCATCCTGGCAGAGAGAGGAGAGAGGCAATGAGCAGGAACACCTTGGCAGAGACAGGACGTACTTCTGGCACAAGGCGGGGAGAGATGCTGGCGGGGCAAAAGGCAGATACAGCCCAGCTGCTTGAACCCATCCATCTCAGGAGGCTCGGTGATGGCAGCATTTGAAAGCAGAGTCTATTGTACTAAGTCTCAGTCCGGAGTCGAGATGGGGCACTGCTCTGTTCACCTGGGTCGCCACTGATGGGTCGCCAGTGATGCTTCGCAGGTGGCACGCAGCCGGGCTGCTACTTACCCGAGCCCATCCACAGCGGGAAGCAGGGTAGGAGAAACGAGGACTCCCTGAAACCCCACACCCCGGAATGCAACCCGGCCCTACTTCCGATGCCAAGCCGGCGCTTACCTGAGCAGGTCTCGGTGGGCACTGGAGCCATTGGCACACTGGGCTAGCGGGCAGGAGGCTGAGACGGGTGTCGGGTGTCGGGAAAGCTGGCTCCGGGTCTTGGGAGGGGATCTCGGCGCGGTCTCAGAAGCAATCCACAAAGCACTTGAAGGTGAGACGGAAGAACCTCATTGATGGGGATTTACACCAGGGAAACGGGCTGGGGCGGGCGAGGGTCTGGGCAGGGCCTGGAGCTCAGAACCAGGCGGCGCGGGCAGCGCTGAGACGACACTCCATCGCTCAGCTCCGGCAGCGAGGCTTCTGGCTCTTCGCAGCAGAGGCGCAGCAGAGAAAGGCAGCTGCCGCGGCGACTCCGGTTTGGCCCCCGCCCCGCTCGCGCCTCATTGGCCCGCCGCTGCTGGCATCAGGCCTGCCGCTTGCATGTCGGGAGATGGAGTCCGGGGTGGCGCTTGGGTACCATGGAAATGCTGGGAGATGATGGAGGCGAGCAGGTGCACCAGTGGGCAGGGTGGAGCCAGAGAGAGAGAGAGAGAGCAGGGCCTGGATTCTGCAAGCGCAGGAGCGAAAGGCGCGCAAAGCCCGGCGCAGAGGTTTGGTTCCGCTTTCTAGCCGGGGATCCGAGTTGCTAAGCAGGAAGCGAAAACAAGGCTCGCTCACTCAACCATTTGTTGCAACCCTTTCCTTGTGGGGGGCAGAATAGTTTGTGCAACTACACAGGCTCCTTCCGGGTAGATTTCTGCCTAAACTTTCTGGGGAAGTCTTTCCTCTCCTCCCACCCCACCCCGGCATTTTCGCAAGCATCATCTTAGCTTTGCGGGCAAGGGAGTTTGTTTACCTAAATCTACCTTCCTGTGGCTAAAATCCGCAGTTGCTTAAAATGAAGCGGCCGGTGTTAAGGTTTCAGGTGGCCGCGTAAGAGAAGCCCACAGGCCATCAGGAAGGCAGATAAACCTTGCCAAACAGCTGACGCTGCACAGTGAGGTATTTGGAAATAGGGTGAACGTGTAGATGAGAACATAGAATTCCAATTAATTTGTAATCCACTGGTAAAGGGCAACCCAGAAAGACTTATTTAAATATCCCCTAGGTCTGTAGATGTATATATTGAGGAAGCTGGGATAACTCTAATCAGTAGAGCAGGAGGCTGTTAATCTCAGGGTCGTGGGTTCAGATCCAGGTTGGGCAAAAGATTCCTGCATTGCAGGGGGTTGGACTAAATGACCCTCATGGACCCCTCCAAGTCTACAATTCTGTGATTCTTTCAAAATGCCAGAAAAGCAATCGATGGGGTGGGAAAGTATATATAAATGTTCTAATGGACAGAGAGTAGCAAAGCAAACTTAGTAAAATAATAAAGGGAATAGCATTACTAGGTATACCGTATTATTGATTGATTACATTTATAGCCTTTTCTCCAATAAGCTCAAGGCAGTGGCTCCCTTGCTCCTCATTTAAACCTCACAATAATGCTGTAAGGTTAGGCTGAGAGTCAGTGACCAGCCGAAGGCCACACAGTGAGTTTCATGTCCAAATGGTGTTTTGAACCCTGGTCTCCCAGCTCCTAGTCCAACATTCTGACTCCTACATCACACTGGCTTTCAAACAGAACACAATTAAGAAAATGTTCGATTGGTTTGAGTTAGGAAAATATCTTAACAGGAATCTAAAGTATCTTTGTGGTGGAAGAAAGAGGAAAAGAGGTGGCTGGGGCTTCTCATTCTATAGTGCAATCTGTTTTCAACATGCAAATTTAAAAAGGAATTGAGCCTTACTGTGACCCTGTGGGGAAGAGATTTGTGCAGAAGTATTGCGGATTAATTTGGGGAAAAGAATGGGAATGATTAGGAAATGGCAACATTAAAACAACTGAATCAAGGTAATGATGTCTCCGCCTACCAAGAGTTAATTGAACGAAAGGGGTAATAGACTCCAAGTATTTTCAGTTGAGAAATTTTGGGTCCAAAATAAATTGAGAAGGAATTATGTTAAGGAAGGAAAGTGGATTAGAAGTATTATTAACAAAGAGAAAATAGAAAAAATGATATAAGAGTTATATCAACACAGTTGATCTGACAAGAATATAAAAACTTTGATGAAGGTGCGTACCACTTCCTCAGGCCTTGTGTCACACCCTCCATGGGTGTTTTTACATGGCTGGAATGTGTCCTTAAACTTTTATTATATCTCTTGCTTATCTGGAAGGGGTTTATGAGGTGTGTGTTCAGGAACTAGCTGACTGTACAAAGGTTACGATTGACACTCACTTCTTGGCCCACATTAGCCTCTGGTCATGCCCCTGATATAGTGGTACCTTGGGTTAAGTACTTAATTCGTTCCGGAGGTCCGTTCTTAACCTGAAACTGTTCTTAACCTGAAGCACCACTTTAGCTATTGGGGCCTCCTGCTGCTGCCGCGCCGCCGGAGCCTGATTTCTGTTCTCATCCTGAAGCAAAGTTCTTAACCTGAGGTACTATTTCTGGGTTAGCGGAGTCTATAACCTGAAGCGTATGTAACCTGAACGTATGTAATCCGAGGTACCACTGTATATTGGAAAATGCTTATTAAAGCCATAGCAAGTTGCTATATGGCTCCATTGAGGATAAAATTAATGCCTCTAAAGCAGAATGCTGTGGATGTACATCTCAAAAGGAAGATACGATACTGCCTGGATATCCAAAAAAAATTGGATAAAAATATTAAGATTACCAAAACAAGTTTTCATCTGGATTCAAAAGTTTTAAATGTACTACCCAATAGCCCAAGCTGTGTCTGCATTGTTTATAGCACCAGGCTGTGTCAAACTTCTTCCTGAGGTTGAGAAACTTGTGTTTCGTTAACGGGAAGTTGTGTTTCTCAAAAGATGGCTCCATGTTGTACAAAACACATGCGGCCTGGGGGTGGGGAAGGAAGGTGGTCTTCCTAAGAACACATAAGCTGGGGCAGGAAGAATGTGAAAGTGAGAATGAACCCTCCTCTGGAACACCTCCTCTGGAAGGGTTAGGGTTAGAATATGGGCCTACCCTCCAAGCAAGGCCGGCTCTGCCATTGGGGAGAGTGAGGCAGCCGGTGCCACCTCAGGCAGCTATTTTCGCTGTGAGGCAAAGGCTGGAAGCTGTCGTTTATCGTTACTGCATTTATTATTTCTTTATTTATATACCACCCTCAATCCGAAGATCTCAGGGCGGTTTGCGAGATAAAAATACAGGATAAAAACACAAAATAAATAGTTCAGACCAAAACAAAACAAACCCCTTCGCGCTGCCAAGGAGCAGGGGAAAGGCGTTTAGACCACCTCAGAGGACAATAATAGTTTATTTGCTGGGTGGGAGTGAGGTGCCATTTGCTGCTGTGCCTCAAGCAGCAAAAATGTCTTCAGGCAGCCCTGAAGATTCAGGAAACGGCGACGCAGAGCGTTTTGACCATTTGAAGCGGGGAAGAGCTATGTGCAGAAGGGAGATTATTATAGCTTCCTGCCCTTACGAGATAATGCCCATTCCTTCCCTCCCTTTCTCGCCAGCCCGGCTAACACTTCCTCCCACCCCACCCCCCCAAGCCGCCCATGAGAATAGGCACTGGGAGCACATTCCCATGGATGGCTTGCCCGGTTGCCATGGCGCCCGGTGAGCAAACAATTCCATGGCATGGCTAAGTCTCCCTATATAGCAGGCAGCAAGCAGGCTCACAGGGCAAACACACATGCACGGGAGGCCCCTTTTCTCAAACCGAGGAGTGAGGGTTAATGCCTTAGAAAAATAGGCTGAGGCACAGCCTCCGCCTGCTGCTCCCTTTTGTGATGCGAAAAGAGGCCAAGGATATTTCTGGGGCCTCCTCCCCAATAGGAAGCACACTGTATCTTCCCTGGGCTAGATAGGAAAGTGTGAGAATCAAAGGCAAGGCCGAAGGGCTTCCCACCATTGCGGAGACAGCGTCGTCCAGCAGTTTCCAAACCCTCCGGCTGCAGAGAACCCTTTTTTTAAAATGAAAAATGGGCTTCCCAGCAGAGGAACCTCCTCTTGCACAGACCATTCTGGGAAAAGTTCTGGTGCAGGCAATCCAGAATAAACTATTCACAGCGGTGACAAGTCCATTTGTCCAATTATATATAGAAGCAGATGGGGGAAGGTGGTTTTTAAAAGCAAAATGACTCCCATCCCCACATGGTTCACTTCCCTCATTGGTTCACCCCCCAAGGCGCTTTGCTCTTCTGATAGGCTCCCTTCCCTGAGGGGAAAAGGCACTTGTGGATTTAGGCTATGTGGGGGAAGAAGGGATTTGATTCTCCTCAGCCATATGCCCCTTTTCGTGCCAAGTTTCCGATCTGACCATTTCATCTCGATTGGCCCTCAGCTCATACAAGGTGGTGGTTCAGGACTGCTGGGCCTCCTTCCTGCTCCATGTAAACTCCCCTCCAGTTCTCCATCTGAAGCATGATCAGCAATAGCAGACCACCTGTGTCCAGCAGTGGAAGCCTGTCAGCCATCTTTGAACGCCACTGGTCCATTCTTGTATTCCCAGTTCTTTTTACATTAACCTGGCAGTGGTTACTAACAGCTGGATCTCTGCTACTTTCCAGGTCTTGCCCACCCTTTTCTTGAATTGTTATGTGCTCCCGATATTAAATATGTTCTTCCTTTGGGCTACACAGCACCCCTTTCATTCACTCTGAAGCAAAGCCACTTCCGAATTTCTGTGGCTCACGTGCATTAGAATCAAGTGGGGTTCACTAGGAGGCAAGTTGGCAGGAGGGACATAATTTATGTGTAGGAAGTGAAAACATGTCAGGAAACCAATGGATTTTTATTCTGACAAATATTCAGAGCTCTACGGCAGGGGGTAGGGAACCTGCAGCCCCCGCCTGTTGCCGGGCTACAGCTACTATTGCATCTCTGGCCATTGGGGGGTCACGATCGCTGGATAGATGGGGGTTGAAATCCAACAGCGTCTGATAGGCCACCCTCCACTCTAGAAGCTTCTGTGTGTTGGCTGTTCTTTTTAAAAAAACACAATGCAACCGTGACCATTGCTACTTACACTATCTCCCCTTTTGAACTGTTTTTTAGTCATCTTGTTTGTCAAGTGGAAATTCCTGCACGCAATCTAGCATCCTTCCCATCCCACCTGTAAGGATAATGTGGTCTTTTTCCTACCAACAGCCTCTCTGTATGAGAGCTTATTCATTACCACATCAGAAGAAATGCTCATTTGCAGAATATTTTATCTGACATGGCAACTTCCGAGTTTCTCATACAGAAGGCTTTATCATCACGTGCAGACTTATCATTTCAATTAGAGACATGAGAAATGAGTCAGTTGTCTGTTATACTTAGCACTACGTATATCACTCTTGTGATGAATATATTTGGTTATAGTTATTTGTGTTACGTTAAGGACTCTGCGTTGTTTAATACTCCTTCTGCTAATCACAGGGAAAAAGAAAAGCTAAATTCCTGGTATCTGAACGTAAGGATGAACAAGGAGCATAACCTACTTCTAGTAATTCCTGATCTACAGGCCCTTTCCTATACATTCAACAGTCATTTTATACAGAAGTTAAATCGTGCCACCATTCCTTTCTTTCCCAGCTCCCAGAAGGTATTCGCCAAGGAGACAGAAAGAATGAATGTTCTAATTCAGGTTGCAATTTTTATCTCTACAGTGTTGCCCAGGCTGAGAGCCCATGCCAGGGTGGCATGGCAGCAGACAGAATAGCACACAAGACACAGGAACAAGCGGCGTTGAGTAGAATTTAATGACTCGGGACCCAAGACAAACACCAACTTTATACAAAGACAGAGCAAGACTGAGGCCTCCCTGGGAATGGGCCCAGGACAGCCTCATTTGGTTACAGCAATTCCAAGCATGGATAAAAGGGAACAGGGAGCCAAACATTTAAATAGGAGATGCTACTGGCAGTGGTTCCTCACCCCAAGGGAAGTGTCACAAGGGGCCAAGAAATCCAAAACAACTCTGGGGCAGGCAGCCAAGTAGTAGGCCAAGCCGCAGTTCCATGCCTTCCACGTAGGAGGAGAAGGCATAGCAGCAGGTGCCTCCCAGCAGCCTTCTTTACCCAAACTGCCAGACTAAGCAATGCTGGTGAAAGGGGTGGGTGGGTGCGGAAATCAAGGAAACTGGGAGATGCATACTTCTGTCATGAAGGCCCATTTTGCAGCCATGGTGTCCTGAGCTTGGGATACCAAGAAGGAGCAGATGGGAAAGTGAAAGGGCAGGCAAAAAAACAAGGGGGGGGGCTGTGGAATATTGTGAAGCAGGCACCCATGGTATGGCAAATCGGGAGAAGGCCCCTTAGGGGCAGACACCAATGACACCCACCCCCACCCGCCACCCCCAGTAGAACAGGCTGGGTATGCAAGACAAGGAGTGCAGGGCTCGCCACAGCTCCCCTGCCTCTGTGCAAGGCTACCAAACCAGAACCTTTGGGGCAGGAGATGCAGGAGGAACTGCCGCACCGGGGGCACTCAGTGGGTTTCCCCTGGCACAGGGCAGCCTCTAGTAGGGGGACACGAAGGGAAACCTTTCCAGCTTGCAGGGGAGGAGGAAGGGGGTGGAGCAGAAAGTGCTTGTGTGCTTGAGAAAAGGTCACAGCAGCTCCTCCTCCTTCCCACTGCAGGGGGGACGCCGGGGTGGGGTAGGGCGGGAAGCCACAAAACAAAGCCTTCTTATGTACACCCCACTCGCCACCCACCCCCAGTGCAGAACGACTTAGTCAACTTCCTCCATGTTGCTGTAGGATGGAGCGGGGTGCTCTGCGACCCCCTCTGGTGCCAGTGCGGGAGCAACTTCAGGGGCCAGGTTGGTTCCAAAGGGTGGCGAGCTAATTCCCTGCAAACAGAACAAAGCGTTAGAGAGCAGCCGCAAAGGGTGCAAACGTCTCCCTGCCGTGGAAGAAGCTTCTTGTCTTGTTTCCAATATGAAATCTCTATATACACAATGTTTGAAGGTCCGGAAACAGAGTTCGGGGAAAGAGTTCATATAAATATAAACCTTATTCATTGACTTTGTTCATGAGTTTTATATCCCGCTTGATTGCAAGAAAAACCTCGGAGCAGTTTACAAATGCAAAACGTTACAATTATGTTAAAAAAATGGTTACCAAACAGCTGTTTAAAGCATTCAAAAATAATCAAAATATAAAATAAGGTAAAACCCAGTTTAAAAAGCATGTCGGATTCCCACATGTCTGGACAGGCTTGCCTAAACGGAAATGTTTTCAGCAGGCACCAGAAAGAGTACAGTGAAGTACTGGCTGATGTCAATAGGCAGAGAGTTCCCAAGTGTGGCTGCCGCCGCACTACAAGATTGATTTCTTACAAATGCGGAACGAGGATTATGTGGCACCTGTTAACAGTGCCAGATCTGCAAATCAAAGCAGTCAAGTGGACACATATGAGGTAAGGCAATCTCACAAGTAACCTGGTGCCAAGCTGTTAAGCGCTTTATATACCAGATAATGGTCCGACCATGACAAGGGATTGCATCATTGCTCACCTCCTTGGTCCATCCCTCTTATCATCACTTGGAGCAAAGACTACATCAAGAGTGTGCCCTGCCTGATGTGTTGGGCCAGTGACCATGTGAGAGAGAGCCATGGCTGTCAAGAGGTCATGAAGTCTTGAGCCAGCTCAGCAGCAGTCTATGCATGGATATTGTAGTCACTCCAACACCTCAACCAGCCTGATCAGGGACACTACTGGGAATCGGGGGGGGGGGGGGCATTCTAGAGACCAGCAGCATCCCAATCTGTCTCTCTAGCCCAACACTGGGGACAAACCCCCTAAGCCTTTCCCAACACCAATAAGTTTTATGGCAAAGGAGATGGTGCCTTTAATCCCCAGTAAAACCACTGCCACCCTTGATGCCCCCAGTCTGGCCTGGTGCAGTACTATTAACCAGAGGGGCCCATCCAGCTCACTCACCCAAGTTTCAGTAATGCAAGCCAGATCAGTCCCTTCAGTGTGAGCAGTTACAGCTAGTCTCATCAGTATATTGTTCAATTAAGTGGCACAATTAAACATGGTGTCTGGTAGGCAGGCACCTAAATACGAACTGGTGTTATTGAACAGTCAAATCTTAGGAAATTTTAGGAAGAAATCAGTATTTCTGAGTGTAATACATACAAAGCCTTACTCATAATTCTCTCCTGCTCCAGGCTTGAAGAGTCAGCTATCCGCCTAGAGCCGGGTTTTGTACTTTACACAAAACTGCCCCACCACCCCAAGAATCGCGTGCCAAGGAAACCTACACTCTGTGACCCACATCATCATCATCGTCATCATCATCATCATCATCAACATATAGTTTGCAAAAGGGCATGTAGCTTGTGTATCCTGCTTCTGCAAATAATGGGGAAGGGCAAAAAAGCTACCCTAACCAGTGACTTGAAATCCCACTGAGCTCCTCTTCTACAGATTTCACTAGACATTGCCCATGCACTTCTGGAACTCTTCTTTGAAGATATCCAGGCTAATAACTTGTTTCTTATTTTGCACAAACACTGAAACTCTCATACAGCAAAGTGAGCTTTGCACCAAACTACAGAACACACAAGAGCTACAGAGTTATCACCACCAAAAGAATTTAGCCAGTACTATTTCGCTACAATTCAACGAGCGGCCCAACCAATTCCTCGGTTCCCCTTGTGAACCAGCAGCAACAACAGCTAAAACTGGACAGGCTTGGGAGCCAGCGGGAAGATACATGTGTGGATGCGCAGAACCCCCGTTAAATTTAGAAAGCAGGTGCTGAAAGAAAGGAGCAGCTGGGGAAAGAAAGGAGCCCATCCATATCTCTTTAGAACAGCTTAGGTTTATTAAATACAATAAATAAATACACAGTGAAAGCTTTCCCACAGCACAATGCAATGCCTTTATCCACCCAGCTGGAAGAATGACTTCCTTAGGGTCGGGACGTCTTCACCAGAATTGCACATGGATCAGGCTGTGCTCTTTGGCACTGGTGCGGCTAGAGACTGCCCACTTCCTGGGGCACAGCAGGAGTACCAGCACAGACAACCTGAAAACTGGGCACTGGAGACAAGGCCATATCCCTTTCCCTCCCTGCAACGAAAGGGACGGGGGTGGGTGGGGGAGCCTCTCTGAAAAGTGCTGGGAAGAATGTGCAAGATGATGTTAGAGTTGCGTAATGTTTATGAGTATAATATTAACAACAAACAATAAAGATACACAAACCAAGGAAGGGGTGTCGCGAAGAATAAGACCTAGGATCACAAGCTCTCTCTTACTTATCTGGCCACAGCCAAGAGCCTAAATCGGGGTACTCAGGATTGAACCTGTAGTCAAAGAGGCACCAGAGGGATCC
This sequence comes from Podarcis pityusensis, assembly GCF_964106645.2. Classification (NCBI taxonomy): domain Eukaryota; kingdom Metazoa; phylum Chordata; class Lepidosauria; order Squamata; family Lacertidae; genus Podarcis; species Podarcis pityusensis. The sequence continues at coordinate 106,554,968 of NC_138029.1, forward strand.
TGCACTGCACTGAAAAAACCACACAGCCCGCCGGGCCAGATTAAAAGAACACGAGGCCACTCTGACGCCACAGCCACACTTCTGTTTCCTCGTGTGCACGCAGACATTGCCTAAGCGTTCAGAAACAGGTACGGGAGCTGTGAGGCAAGTCGAAGTAGTGTCTTCTCTTTAGCTGGGGCCCTGCGCTAAAGAACATTTAGCTGAACTGTGGTCTCACGTCTCGATAGAAAGATTTGTAAGATGCCATAAAACAAAACAAAAAAGATGATGATGCAGTTGGCTGAAAGCCAACACTATCCTGGTGAGGGAACCTAATCCATCAATATTCGGAAGAGTCAGCAATACATTCTCACTCCCTCAAACAATGAGGGAACAGATGCCCGGGGACTTCTTTTCCACCCTGCCTCCAATCACGGCGCTGATGCCCAACTGGGTAAGAGGTCACGACCTTCAACTATTAGGCACATAGGGCAGGGGGCAGCTGTAGACCCAATACAGAGGAGCAATTGCAAGGCAGGGAATGGCCAAGACCAACAGATTCCCATCCAGTTAGAGAGACTAATGTTTGTAGCTCTGCAGCCTCTGCTGGAGTTCACAGGTGTGATTCACGCGGGCCAAAGTCTTACAAGGCCGCAGCGCTTTAAAGGGCCTTTTCCCAGTTGTCAATCCATGTGGGACACGGGCCAAGCAGGAGAGAGCAGGTCCTAGACTTGAGGGCTTCTTGATGGGGAGGCATTGGCACTAGGGCTTCTTCTTGCACCCACCCTGGCAGGGAGCATCCAAGGCCTTCGTCACAAAGGTGTAATTGGAGGAGAGCCAAGGCTGAGGCGAGTGAGCTACCCTCCTTCTGGGTGCCATTTCTGCTGCTGCTGCTGCTGCTGCTGCTACTACCTCCAGCGGGTCTGATAGATGAGTGGGTAGAAAACATTCAGTAAGAGGGCCACAATGGCTGCCATGGTGCCCAGGACAAAGTATCGGACACGGCCTTCATCGGGACAGTCTGGGGCGAGGTGCCTTGTTCTTCGGCTGCAAGACCTCCAAGGGCTCCTCATCAGCCTCCTGGCAGCTTCCTCTTCAGCCTCCAGTTCCTGCCAGAGCAGAGAAGCCTGCGATGTGGAAACCTGCGTCAGCACTTGGTGAGAACACAGCGGCAAACCCCTCAGTCACCCACACGCTGCCCTGCCCCTGCCCGGAACAGCCTGCCTGCAAGCGCACCTTTCCCACGGCCGCGGCCCCACAGATTTTCTGCCCCCCCCCCCCCGCTATACAGCTCCAGCAGTTCAGATACGGGGGCCTCCCAGGGACAGAGTGAGCAGCACAAGCCACAGAAGGATGGAGGGCAAGCGAGCCCCAGCTTGTCAGAGTGAGGCATCCATGCTGGCTGGCTGGCTGGGGTCAGAGTTCTTCCCCCCCTGTCTGCAAGCGTCAGCACCAGCTCAATCCTTTCAAAAGACCCAGTCACCAAAGTCATCACAGCCCAGACTTCCTTGTATGCGCAAATGCACTGGACCATTCAGCCACACTGGGTGAGAACACGAGGATCATTCATAAACAGCCAATCGCAGTTGAGCTTTTGCTGGTGACAACATGAGGATCTGATGGCAGGCAGTCACATCCAAGCGCTTGCAGGTGGGAACATGAGGATCTTTCGGAAGGATGACAGCTAATCAACAGCTCAGCTTTGGCAAGTGGAAAAACCATGAGGAACATTCAGAGATGGCAGCCAATCATAATCACTCTTGTTTCTTTTTCTTTTTTTTTAAAAAAACCACAACAATAACGACACAGTTGCACAGGAGTTAGTTGCAGAGTAACCAGTCACAGACCAGCTCTTCCACGTACAGAAAGATCATTCAGACCAGTCATCCAATCACTGTGATTTCCTAGATAGAGGTTTAAAGGCGGGCAGAATCTGTCTTATCTTCCCCACTCCATCCCTTGGGATCTGGGCACAGGGGGTTCCTGCTGCTTCCAGACCTCCCATATTCTAAAGCTGGTTGGGGAGGGTGATGTTTTATAGCTGGTTTGAGGCGCCAGTTTCGCTGCACGGGTCAGCTGCCAGAGTCCACAGGCACAAAGGGAATCTTGGCTTAAGGCACACAGGCCCCCTCTGGCAGCTTCTCTGAATGGATCTGTCTGCATCCTCTCCTCCCAAGTAGGCCATGTGGTTCCAATCGGTCTTGGCTTGCTGGGCAGGTGGCCAGGGGCAAAACACACCGCCCAGCTCCAGCAAGAAAGGGCAAGAACAATGCGGCCTGCCCCGCAGCACAGCCTCGGAGCTTAACCCCTGCCCAGGAAGCTGTCCTGGGCAAGATGCCACCACACCACATGGCAGAACCCCAGGAGATGCCAGTGCCCCCAACCCAGGTGGCTGGCATTGCCTCAGAAAGCACAGTGCTGGCCTTCCATCTCCCCAGTCCCTACCATGTTAATGGCTGGGAACAGAGTGGAGGGGAAAGAGAAAGGAGAGGCTCTCAAGCCAACAGCAGCGCCGAGTGCACAGCAGTCCACAGTGCTGGAATCAGGCCCCTTAAAGTATGACACCTTGGCCGCTCAGGAACCATGGAATTGCTGTTTCTCTGGCACCATTCCCTCATCAGCTTATTTTGCACGGAACTTGCTACTGTCACCCACAACTCTGAAGCCGGCACCCTCCATATTGAGGGGATCTTTCTCCTCCAGCCAATTCCCCACCCACCTGCAGGCGCCTTCGACTCAGGGTAGCCTTCCTGTTCTTAAGAAGGGCCTCTCTGTTTCTATCAAGACCTTCCCCTGACAGCCTTGAATGCTTGTCATTTTCCCAGGACACAACTGTTGGAAGGAGGCCCACAGCCCAGCCAGAGCTGTGAGGGGGAGCCAGGAGTCCCTAGGCTCCTCTATCAGCAGTAGCGAGGCCCGTTAGCAGGCCAAGGCAACACTTCGAGGCGGGGAAGACAGGCAGCTCCCCCCCCAAAGCCCTCACCTGATTGGCTGCTGCCTCGGCAGATGGGGCCATGTCGGCCCGAGGGTCTGAGGGATGCGGTGGCCCCCGTGGGGGTCTCTCCACTGGAGAGTTTCGTCGGCGGTAGAAGAGCACGTAGGCGTATCGCGTCACCACCTGGCTTTCATCCACTGTGGTGACGGTGCTGTCATCGAAGAGCCGCCATCCTGTGAAAGGGGACAAGGAAGGGATAAGCACACTAAGCTCTGTGACCCACTGGTGAGGCAACACTGCCTGATCCTCACCTGTCCTTCACTCTTGCAGGAAGACAAGCACAGTCTCCAGGTCTCCCATGCATCAGGAAAGAGCTACCCAGTGCACTCACCCAAATTTAGCCCACAGCCTACCAATGAGGTAGGCTCCTACAGCCTTGCCTTGCTGTCCAATGTGTATTCATGGGTGCTGCTTCCCTGGCAGAGGTTAGCAGACTTGGGGGGATTTTGCAAAGACGCCAGGACACCCCAGAATTAACTGAGAGCGATGAAGCTGGCAAGTGGGATCCTGCCACTACGTGAACCTATGAAATTTTTCCCCACCTACATGGACACTGTCTAATACTACTGTCATATTCACAAGTCCTAAATCGACTATTTATTCTTCGGTGTATTTAATTGTCGAGGGGAGCATGTATTGGGGATTCATCAGATTCCCTTCCACCAAATCCCACTGTCAGCAAATTCCCAAGCAATGGGATAAACAAACTGACTGGAAGTTAGGAAGGAGAAGGGAGTGAGGGCATGGCAGCCCTATTCCCATGAATGGCAAGGTCGTTGGCCCACAATGCTTACATGTCTACAAGCCATGAGTGCCAGAACGGTATCTCATTTCTTGAAGTAAAAAGTAACCAGCTACCAACCCGACTGGTCAAGACTGCTCACATGCAGAACAGAGAAGAAGAAAAAGATTCTGCTTAGAAAACACTTCTATATGATGTTACTCAAAATAAAACAAACAATACAGTCGTACCTTGGATCCCAAACGCCTTGCAAGTTGAATGTTTTGGCTCCTGAATGCCGCAAACCCAGAAGTGAGTGTTTTCGTTTGTGAACGTTCTTTGGAACCCGAACGTCCGACACGGCTTCTGATTGGCTGGAGGACCTTCCTGCAGCCAACTGGAAGTTGTGTCTTGGTTTCCCAATGTTTCGGAAGTCAAACGGGCTTCCGGAACGGATTCCGTTTGACTTCCAAGGTACCACTGTATATCCTTAAAACACTCAAATTAGACCTGCTTCCCAGAGTCTTCCAAAATCCTACCATGTGAGGACCTGGCTCTAAATTCAATCTTGAAAGGCTGAGGAAGCAATAACAAGTATTCAGAACAATCTCCCTGGAACTTACTAGTACAGAGGGGTCCAGCTCTTTTTGACTGCGCATGTGCACCACTGCATCAAGACCTCTCCCATCATAAAGGAGGAAGGGCAGTGATTTTTCTTTGCAAATGAGTGGTGGAGGCCAAGCTGTGCTGAGGAGAAAGCCTTTTCTTGCCCTAAATCCTACTTAAAATGTGAAGCCTTCTCCTCCCTTGCACCTGAAACATTCAGCACTGACTATGGAGGAAGACCCTGCTACTTCCTCATTGATGCCTTATCAAAGCAGCAATGAGTGCCCTAGCCAAGATCTTTCTCCTTGTGTAGGTCTCTGAGAAGATTCTACATCAATGGCTGGAACTTGGCTAGACAATCGATGGCTACCAGACCACACGAAGCCCGCCCCGGCAACTCACCCACATCACTGCGTTGGCTGTTCTTGTCACTGGGCAGCCGCGCATAGGCTGTGTAGTGTCCGCCAATCATGCCCCCGTAGTGGTTGATAACTGCATACAGGTCATACATGGGCAGCTGCTGCTCATCCTTCTGGCCAATGCAGAACTTGCTCAGGTCCAAACTCCTGGGGACAGAGATAGGAATAAGGTACACAGCTGTCTTAACTTGTCCTAGCTATATGTGTTTCAAGCCAGGCAATAGAAGAAGTCTGCAGATTGCTTTGAGAAGTGGGCTGAGTTCCCTATCCCAACAAACTAAGGACTGGGGGGCGAGGTGTTCCTAGCTTGCTCTGTTCAAAACGGGCAGATTTCAGAAGAGCAGCCACTGGACTTGGTTGCAGCATGGATCAAGTTTACTTAGCAGTAGCTTGAGCCTACTTTCATCAGACACATGGTGGATACACATGCACCACAACTGAGGACCTAAGGATGCACGTTTGACCACCACATGCATCCGATGAAGCAGGCTCTCACCTGTGAAAGAGGAATGTGCTGTGGCCTCAACATGAAGGCACCACCAGCCTATGCTTCCTGCCCCTCCCAAAAGATTTAGCCCAACTTCAGTTCCGCCCTCCCTTCCAAACAACGGGGTGGCCAATTAGGCTGCCTCCTTGCCACATGGGACGTAAATGCAGAGAAAAGGGTTGAGAAGCATAGCCTGAGCATAGAGTGCTAAACACCCTTGGTGCTAAGACAGGGCCCGGCACTGCAGCCACATCTGATCCAGGCCTGGAGTGGAGGGAGATGCTTTCCTTGGACTTTCCTGTGTGAAGTCCAAGTGGGAGCAAAGGAACACAAAGCGCAGCAGCATCTCCTCACCGCACTGGGAAATCCACCATGTCGTTGATCTTGTCTCTCCAAATAAAGCTGCGGAAGGAGAAGCGCTTGAGCTGTATGATGAGGACGTTGGGCAGGCGCCACAGCATGAGCTGCTTGGATGCCTCGCGGTGCTGCTTACATTTCGGGCAGTACCTGCGCGGGGAAAAGGGGGGGGGTCTGTTAGCTTCCTTTGCTGCCAGTTCTGCTCTTTACCAACCCGTTTTGCCGCACTACGGAAGACCAAGGCATCCTGTTTGTGTTTCTGAGATCAAAGGGTTTAGAAACAGGCTTTGATCACAGCTGCAGTATGCAGCATTCAGCTGATGGGAGAATGTGAGCTCTTTAATTGGAAGAAGGGGGCTTCCACTTGACGTGGTTTCAGAGAAGAACGTGACTCTCAGTCCTCTTCAGGCTCTCCACAAACTCCCAACAGTCCCTACTGTGCAGCACTTGACGGCCATCTGTCTTGGATGCTTTAGCTGAGACTCCTGCATTGCAGAGGGCTGGATCAGATGGCCCTCGGCCGTCTCCTCCCAATTCCATGAATCTATGATCCTATTATCACTTCAGTGTTTGGAAGCAGTAACCATTTCCCAGCCTACAAAAGCTAGACATCTGAACCCAAAAACTAGCTGGCTGCACAGAGTATACGTTTATGCATACACTTTGGGAGTTGTCCCTGCCCACAGAGAACCCTTTCTTACCAGGCCTCCTCTGGGGCCAACACCTCTGGCTTGGTGAAGAGGTTGAGGCACTGCTCCAGGGTGAAGTGTCCTGCCCTGGCTGCCTCACTCGCAGAGCCAGGATCCTCTACGCACTCCAGCTCCTTGGACTCTACCAGAACAAACTCCTTCATCCTCTCGTTGTTCTTCCAAACCAGGGCCAGAGAACAATCATCTGTCAGGTCAAGAGGGACATCTCCTGCAAGGATATGGAAGCTTACAGATGGTGCTACCCATCTAAACACACCAGGCCAAAAACAAACAGCCAAGAAATAAGAACCATAGCAGGGGTAGCCAATGTAGTGGGGCCTCCAGCAGTTGTTGACTGAAACCATAATCAGCTCCAGCCCAGCAAGGTCAATAGCCTGGAATTAGGGGAGCTGTACGCCATAACTTCTAGAGGCTGGTCATATTGGCCACCACCAAACTAGGGGCAGTCCACCTTTCTCCTGTTTAAGAACACAGAAAGGGTGTATGGAGCAAGAAACATGAGAGAAGAGGGAGGCAATTCCTTATCAAAGCTAGTTTCAATTCTTTGTGAGCAGGAAGATTTGCAAGCTTGTTCATAGCTCACCATGATCCTGCAAAGCAAGTTGCTACTAAGCCCAAATTTCACATGGATGGAACTGGGGTCAGGCCAAGGAGATTACTCCACTCTAAAGTCACCCAAGCGGAGCTTGCAGCCAAACATTCCACTAGATCACATGCTGGCCCTCCAAGTAACGGATGGGAAAGCCACCAAGGCCGCTTAAAATGAAAGACTGGGTGTAGGAGTGTGGGGACAGATACCCAAGACAAAGCAGAAAAGGAACAACTGCAGGCCCCATTGTCTGTTTCTGCAACTGTGTAGCATAGGTCAACGTCAGCTATGCTGGAGGAGGAAAAGCCAGAAATTCCAGCTCCAAGGACTGTACTTTCCTCCCCAGAACTTGTGCTCGTTTGGCACTCCTTCGGGTGGGTTGCTTGTATCCCACACAAATGTGGTAGTGGGAACCTTAAATCAGCATCCTGAGAATTGGGACCGACAAGGGCCGCTGAATTCTAAGAGAAGTCATCTATGGGACACGACACCCAACTAAGATTTCCAACAGCCAGGTTCTTGGTGCCTTGCATAGCTTCTTATCCCTTCCCTATAGCTACCAGAAAGATGTGGAATAATAAATACAGGTCTGTATGATTCACACAGATAGCAGACTTCAACCTTTTGTGCGGAGTGTGCATAATTTTAGCCCAGGAGAGACAGCCCCAGCTAGAGCTGATCAGCAGCATACATGCATTCCTTTAGGGACTCAACAGCACCTTGCACTGGGTAAACAGATTAGATCTATCACCACAGAAGATCTCCCTAAGCAAGGATGGGGCCCTCTCAAAACGCCAAGCCAAATGTTCCAAGATGGCACTGCTTTCAGAACCCTGAGATTTTAACCCTCACCTTTGTCCTCCAGCTTCTGCTCTTTGTTAGCGGCATCAATTTTGTTGATGTAGAACTGGGTAGCGTGGGAACTCAGCCCCTCAGCCGGATGCTGGTAACCTGGGATGGCAGCTGTAGGCAAGCAAGGGAGGGATGGTGAGTGGCAGCAGCTCAGCCGGCAGCCCCTTCTTTCCTCTGCTCAGCCACCCTATCCCCCTTTCCACAGCTGGGACAGCATTTCATCTACAAAGCCATGGAGATGGCTGGGGTCTTCAGGGACCGCACAAAAGACAGGAAACGGCCCTGCTTCAGGATATTCATATTTGCTTCTTGTCATCTGTGTTATGTTCTGCTGCTTAGAAGCCACAGCATGAGGCATGTGGAATAAATTGCTTTCCTAATCCCACTTTTGGCTTTTGGGGAATAACGGGGACAAAAACATTTAATAAAGTTGCTTGAATTTATTATTTTGATTCTCCTTCTTCTTATTATTTGGCTTCTCGTATCTGAGAGCACAGGCTGTTGGGAAATTTGCCTGCTGCCAACAGAGCTCCTTGTGCAACAAGCAGACCTAAGGAACGCTGGCGTAACAGCCGTACCGAAAAGTGGTGAGAAACCGCTTGGGAATGCAGACGCCCCAAGTAGCAGCCCGTGTAGGGTGGAGGGCTTTAAATAAGGCCCATTCAGATTTGCCTACCTTCCGGCTTGGGGAGTCTCTCAAAGGGCCCCTCCCTTTCCACAAAGCTGTCAGCCCGTGTGTCCAGGGAGGGCTCGGAGAAGCCCGAATCCAAGCTCAGCCCCGAGCCTCTTCCTGCGGGGACCTTGCTTCTCACAGCGCTGGCGTCCCCCAGTTCCGGCTGCAGCTCAGGGGCCGAGAGAGACGGCTGGGGTTCCTGCGGCAGGTGTGGGGCCCTGGCCCCGTCTCCCGACTCCATGGCGGTGGAGGCCTCATCGGCGGCAGAAGCCGCGGCGGCGGCAGACGCGACTGTGGCGCTGCTGCTGCTCCGGGCCAGCGCCTCTGGCTTCTCAGGAGGCTGGTGCTGCAAGCCTTGCTCTGGCGACATCCTGCCCACCTGGAATGGCGGCTGGAACACGCTGACCGAGTACCTGAGCAGGGAGAGGAAAAGCCGTCCGCTAAGAGGTCACAGCCCTCTGAAGAGGGAATGTGCTGCTGGCACTGAGGAAGGAAATGGAAGCTTCCTTGCTGCCTCGGCCAAAGCCTACAAAACGAGCCAAGCAGCGGCGGCTGGCCAAGCGCCCAAGAGCGCTGCCAATACTCCGGCTACCTTACCTCGCGTAACCTTCCAGAAGCTGGGCCAGCCGTGCATAGGTGAGGCGTGACTCCGGCACGCTGATGAGGAAGGGGAAGCCAATGTTCTCAGGGAGGCACAAAGCTTTGTGGTCGGGCCAGTGTGTTTTCTGGCACACTCTGAAACACACACAAAAACAGTCTCATGCAGAGGGCCGCAGGGGCTCGACGCAGCCACTCCGCCCAGCCTGGGAGCAAGAGACGGCTCTCAGCTATGGAGAGGGTGAAAAAAAGAAGGGGCGGCTTACACGTTGCAATAGCCGACACGGTAGCACCGAGTGCAGCGCTTCAGCTTCTCCTCTTCTGACTGCTGCTTCTTCTGACAGGCGGCACATTTGGTGATGGGAACGCTGGGCACCTGAGGACGCTTAGGGGAGAGAAATTGCCTGCTTAGGGTGATTGGGAAGCGGTGGGCACCTGTACTGGGAAGGTGGCAGGACAGAATGTGTAGGTTTCACCTTGAAAGCCGAAGAGCTTTCTTTCCATCTCCTTCTCGTACACCTGTATGGAGGGTGTAATGGAAGCTCCTGGCACTTACCTGTTGGACCTGCAGCTCCACCACACGCTCCTTGGCCAGGTCTGGAGAAAGCACTTCAAAGCACAGCAGGAGGTCCGTGGGGGAGACCGTGTCCAACGAGTGCGAAGGCAAGAACATGCGGTGGAAGCGGTTCTTGATTACCTAACCAAAGGAAAAAAGGGAGGTAAAGTCCTGCCCAAAAGATGCCCTTTCCTCCCTCTAGTCTCACACATAAGGGCAAACTTCAGGTTCAGGTACAACGTACTTCTGACCACCAGGTGCTTGGGTTGGGGTGTGGGGTAGAGAGCTAACCATGGGGAAAGCAATTTGCTCTGCTTCTGAGCTTCCTGGGGCATGTGGACTGTCCAAGATGGAACGATAAGCTTGGCCTGGATCCAATAAATAAATCAAATACTGAACAAGCAGGGTATGCAACAAATGCTGCAACAAAATGTTGTGGCGAATGGTGCACCTGTTCTGGATTTCCAGCTGGCCAATCAGGCCCCATTCCAGGATACTCAGTTTTCTCATCTTCCTCCAGTTTCCTTTTTTCCTCCAACAGCTGAACAGCTTTGCCATGCCCACCGGGAATGCCAAATCCTCAGAGCAGTTCTGAGCGCACACCCTAAAGTCTTGTCCTCCCCATTTCAGTAAAAATCCTCCAACTCTGCTGATACCATGTGCATGTTTCTACCTACACACACACACACACACACACACACACACACACGGTGCTATTCTGGGTACAAAGATTCACCTGGAAAATGTTCATTATTACTATATAGGTTTGTGCTAGTGGCAGTAAAGCCTCATTAGAACAGCACTGTGTCAGGATGAGGACCGAGTGGGGTGGGGAGGCAGACAGACATAGAGCTGCAAAAAAGGAAGGTGGTGGGGGAGGAACCAGATCCTTTTATGTGTGAACGGAATAGGAGGGACTCTCTGGGTTGAGTCTTTAGAGTCCTAGCTTAGCCTGGAACAATAACACAGTTAGATTTGGGGAGTAGGGAGAATTGAGAACTTGCTGGTAGGAGGAAGAAGAGGAGGAAAAGTGAGATGAATTTGCAGCACTTTTCTAAGAAGCGGGAGGTATTTGCAACTAGGTTCATGCAACAGTAGATACATATGCTGCAAGGATCCAGTTTCGTCTAATTCCCTAACTGCAAGCATATGGGAGAAATGGGGCGTGGATAGACCATCATTGTCTCCATATGCACCCTCCATATGCTCATGACAATTCCCGCCCCACCCCTTGATCCATCCAACAAACAGGATTTTGGTCCAGGTCTTTTCCTTGGTAGACACTCCAGAGTTTATTCCTGGTGGGGCCTAGTACAGATTAAGTCTTGAGTGCAGCACCATTTGCTCTGTGGTCAGCCTTTTTTATTTTTAAGCAAGAAATATGTGTGCATGTACAGTCCCAGGGTAATGCATGCCACAACTACTGAGGTGTGTGTGAGTGCGCGCACGCGTACACACACACACACACACACACACAGCCTAGTGAGAGGTAGGGTTCTGTGTTGATGGCACTCAAATGAAATTCTGGAGGTTGCAGGTAAGGGATCCCAATGAAGTGGCCAGACGCAAGAGCAAAGGCAAGAAGAGGAGCCAAATTTTGCATATTGATTGGAAATTTTCTGCCAAAAACCTTGGCTGCCAGGTCACTAGGCCTCCTGTATACATAATGGCTCTCTGGTACCTGGGCAGCCACAGCCAGGGGAGATCAGCCAAGCCTTGTGTTGTGAAAAGGACACGGCACCCACAGAAAGAAAAAGCTGCAGAGGTGATCTGAATGCCAAGACGCTTCCATGCAGTGAACAAGCCTCACTGCTGCTAAGAATCCTTAGAACCACAACTTCAGCAGCATTCAGACACAAGAAATCAGCCAGACCATGCCTCACCTCAGCCAGGCGCAGGTTATTAGGAGTCACTCGCACGCTATGGGACACAGAGTCTAGCACCTCCATGGCAGTGGAATTCTCCTTGCTGATGCTCACCAGGAACTGTTGGAAGAGAGCATGTGCTGGGGTGGGTATATTAGGGTGTGTAACCCTGCCAGTCTTCCCTCCCACTCCCTGGTCTCATTAACATTTACTCCTTCGACAATGTAATTCCTGAACTGCACCAGGCTTACCTCACTGGATTAGCCAACCAATCAAAGCTGTACCCATGGTGCACCTACTTTCACATGCTGTCTACTGCAATTTAGACATATTTTGAGTTGAAGCACGTGGAACCTGCCCCCGACACATATTGCTTTGCCTCTCAAAGCAGATGTTATTTCTGCTCGTATGTCCCACTGAGTTTCAGAAATCTCTAAAGCTCAAGGCCGCTCGTGACATAGACACTATTCTGAAGGCGTTCAGAGCACAAGATAAAGGGATTCTTCCTGGGCAGCTGGGATGCTGCTGCTCTTACCTTAACAGGTTTCTTGTGCGGTTCCTTGGCAAAGTAATAGACCGTCAGCACTTTCTGCTTTTGGGGTAGGGGGACTGGCAAATAGAGGAAGGGATCAAACGTGATGGACACCTGCAAGCAATAGGATTTGACAGTCAATCAGCACCCCCTGGACATAATGTATAGTGCTGGAGGCACTGGCAAACCCCAGAGATACAGAAATGGTGAGTCTGGAGTCAGAGGGCAGCAACCAAAGGAAGGAGGCAGCCTGGTAAAGGTGTCAGTAGCAAAGGATCACCAAAGTCCTTGACGGCAGGACACAAGGACTGTGGAGTGGAGGATATGGTCCAAGCTAGTGAATAATCACTGTAAAATGAGTAAATACCACCTCCCGCCAAGCTAGTGGAGGAAAAGCAACTTTAGATGCAGGCCATGTTGCCCCGCAGCAGGCTCAGAGCTGCAAAGCAACCAGGAAACCCAACGAGTTGGCACACTACCTTTGAACACACAGGGCACACTAGCTTGGACTTGTACTGGCCCTGGAACAGGTCCACGATGAAGGAGTCGTTCCTCATCTTGTGCCGTTTCCAGGCCTCTTCAGCAACAATCTAGCAGTCAAAAACAAGTCAATAGCAGTGAGAGAACAAAAGCAGGGGTGAGCAAAGGTCCTTCAGGCTCAGCCTAGCCAAGGCCTCCCAACTTCCACTGGGCCATCGTATATATTATATATGTATATATAAAGACTTGCCTCATCAGGTCGTCCATCTGAATCTACCGTTTCAGTGTAGGGCTTGCTGTGAATGCGGTTCAGGTCCTCATGGAGCCCATCCAGCAGAAAAGCCATGAATTCCTGGGCATCGTGTTGAGCATAGCCTGTAAACTGGCTGGCCTTGCTGGCCACAATTGCCTGCAGGAAGAAAGGAGCGTCATGAACAGCCAGACACCTGTACAGCACGATCAGAACGAACGTTCTGCCAGATCAGAGCAAATGGCCATCTAGTCCAGCATCCTGGGTCGTATCCAGCTAAGCTCTGCTCAGAAGAGACCCAGTAAAATTAATGAACCTAAGTCAGTCAGTCATGGCTATTGACTTCAATGGGTCTACTAGCATCGGATACAATCTCCTCTTCTCACAGTGGCCAACCAGGTGCCCAAAGGAAGCCCACAAGCAAAACCTGAGGACGGTGGCACTCTCCCCACTTGCAGTTCTCAGCAAATGGTGCTCCCCTTGTCCTCTTGGAACTGGAAAGAGGGGCAAGTGCCAAGTGAGAGGTGAATGGGCTCAAGAGCTATATGGAAAAACAATAACTACCCGGACAAGTAGCTTCAGAAGTGTGGACAGTCCGGATTGAGGTTTCCTAAAGCCCGGAGGCTTCCTGCTTAAGAATCTAAATGGTTGCTGGTGGCATCCAGCGATCCAAAATCATTTCTAGCCAGAAGGCACAAAAATGGTTTGTGCTTGCATAATTTATCATTATTAATCTCCCAAGTAATAAAATGCCCTTTATTCCAACACACAGGTATGTGTGTGTGTAGTTTTTATACACTCCAACCCATGAAGGATCCCCCCCTGCGGAGCACTGGCCCACTCTGTAGCAGGGACAGCAGATAAATTTTGCTTTCACTGCTAACAGTGCTCCCCAGAACAGCACTTTGCTTGGAGCATACAGTAACTAATACACATGGAAGAAAGCAAGTGACAGTCTTGTTGTTGTTGTTTAGTCGTGTCCGACTCTTCGTGACCCCATGGACCAGAGCACATCAGGCACTCCTATCTTCCACTGCGTCCCGTGGTCAAACTCATGCTAGTGACACTCTAGTGAAACTATTGGAAGGGGATTAAAGCTGTTCCCTGCCCCCTAATGACCCCCAGCGGCTCCCTGAGAATCAAGCTTGCTACAAACTGCACAGCCCAACCCTAAGCAACTATTTGGTCACAAGCACTGGGAACCTGCCTCTGCACAGCAAAACTACACAGGCATGCGTGGACACACACAAACACATGGCCTCCAGCTGCCCACTTGGGCAGCTCATCCTCTCAGCCTATATATGCTTCTGCAGGGATACCTCACCTTCAGCTTGGAGGGCTGGAAGGCGTGGTGTGTGCCTTTCCAAAGCGCCCTCAGCAGCACTGCAAAGCCGATAGCCAGGCGCCCCCCAGTTCCCAGGGGATTGTTGTAGTTGATTTCGGACTCGAAGGAGTGATCTACAGGGGTGTAAGTGAGAGAGAGAGAGAGAAAAGGTGATGGAAGGGGAAGGCCAACCATGGCACGCACGGAGACAGGTCCAGCCCCAGTCCCACTTTGAGATACAGCTTACCATGAAAGAAGTCCCGCAACTCCCGGGTGTTGGAGAGAGACTGGATAACACTGTTCATGAAGCAGGTGTTGCCCAGGTTCACCAGCCCCGTGAAACCCGGCAGGCACACCTTCTTGTCCTCCTCCTCCTCCTCTTCCTCCACACTTTCGCTGCTGACGGGGCTGTGAGTCATGGGTGGGACCATGCATGTTGGCTTGGGCTGGAGGGGAAGATGCTAACACAGTCAAGGAGGCAGCTTCCATTGGTGGCCAGGCTCTTTGTCTTGCCCAGAGTTTCCAGGCTCTGCATGCTGGATTTCTATGGTCACCACCCCACTTTCCCCCTCCTCTCTCAGGCACAGAAACCCAGGCCTTGCTCACTTTTAAAAAAATCATTTATTATTCGTACACAGAGCAATTCCCCAAAATGGCTAATCCATTCTAATTAGAAGATCGCATATATGCTCTTTGTTCACTGGCATGGACAGCAAGAATCACACCCGTACGTGGAGGGTTCAGCCTTATCAGTTGCATACCCCCAATTACCTGCTGCTGGAGGTACCGCCCTCTGTTGTTTTTCTGTAGAAACTACCCCAATGGACTTTTACCTGCCCACTGTCAGAACACAACTGCTGAGATAAAATGCTGGACCCAGCTCAGCAATTCTTAAGTGCATATTCTGCATTACTTTTGATTCTCCTTTAACTAATGTCACCCAGTGCAATTCCTACATGCTAAAAGCAATAGCATTCTCTGAACGCCGATCCTTATGTATCCAAAACAGCAACAACCATGCAAAGCATGAAGGCACCCTGAGATTTAGGGGAACCCTGAGATTTGCAGAAGCACAGAAAGTGCTTTTAACTTGATGGCAACGTTCCTTCCACCCCTGCCCCACCTAATGACTGCTCACATGTGCATTCACATGTCCAAGGAAGTTATTAACAGCCTTAGTTCCAGCACTGCCTCATTGCCTCCATCTTCAGAAGCTTGACTGGCTAGGAAGGGGAAGAGGTAGGTAGGTAGGTAGGTAGGTAGAGGGTGTGTTTCTGTGTGTGTGTGTGTGTGTGTGTGTGTAGTAGAGTGTCCTTTGCTGGTGACAAGCTCCCTGCCTCAACTTGATGCAAGGTCAGGAAATTTCCTCACACTCCCCCTGGTTCAGAGGCAGTGCAGGAAACGGTCCTTCCCTGAATGGCTCCCCTTATGCTGGAAAGGAGGTGGTCTGGAAGGTGCAGATTCAGCTAGCTAACAGCCAGCCAGATCTCCACCTTCAGGCACCAAACAGAAAAAACAGCCATAGGGCTATTTCCACCCAAACAGCAGGAACACATTGTCCCACCCACAAGCAACATTTTGTTGCAACTCCTCACTCTTAACTCATTGGCTGTTGTAATAATCCGTACAAGGTTCAAACGCGTTGTAATCCAAGTAGCTCCTGCCTTCAGCCCACCACCTCCCCTGACAGCGTGTCTGCCTGAGCCCTAGAGACTGGGATTCGAAACTCCCAGCGCAGGCCAGGAGTTCTCACCGAGGGAACGAGTGGTTCTTGCTTCACTGGCACATGTTCCGTCACCGTCCGAGCGGCTACGCCATCCAGGTTGCTCTCCTCTGCTCGCGGCTTCTCCTTCTCTCCCACTCGTGCCTCCTCCTTAGTGGACAGCGGGTGCTGGTTACTTCCAGGTTGGCTTTTATCCAGGGGAGTAGGGCCTGTTGGCATGGCAACCTTCGCACCACCCACTGCACCTTAAAAAGGGGGAAAAGTGGGCTTGTGGTTAGCAGCACATGTGCACTGAGAGGTGAGCGGCGTGCTCTTCACTGCGCCAGCGCCAGGACGGTTGCTGTGCAGTGAGCCCTGCTGCCCTTCCTTGCTTAAAAAGAAACGGTGGGGAACCTGTTCTGGATTCCAAGCAGACATCACAACATCAATCCTCCATCTAGGGTCCTCTCCCCAAGTAATTGCTGATCTCAACATCCCCAGCCAACAACAGCATTCATTTCGTACCATTTCTATAACTCCCTTCATCAGAGGATCATAGAGGGTGGTTTACAATCACAAGGCAGTTCACAAGTAGTAATACTAGTAAGAATATCTGACGCTGAAGCCCCAGCATCCTTGTCAAACCTCAAGAATCCCAACAAGGCGAGCTCACAAAAGTCAAGGTGCAGACCTCGTGCGGCAGGAGCCTCGAGGCCCCCCCAGCGCTGGCTGTGCCGCTTCTTCAAGCAGATGTCGATGCGAGCGGGGGTGAAGTTGTACGTACACTGGTCTGGCTCTATGAGGTTCCTGCAAAACAAGGTAACCCAACCAAGGATCAGAGAACAGGAGGTGTAGACCTAACCTAAGGATGTCTGGGCATCACAGAAGAGCGTAACTCCCAAAGTACTGTGCTCATCCCATTACATAGGAAGGTGGGAGGGGGGAAACCTTCTCCAAAAGGGACCCTACGCTAAAGGCTGCCCACCTTATTACAATTTCTGGCAAATTGGGCTCAGCTGTGTCCATGTGGCACAGAAGGGAAAGAGGGGATGGGAGAGTGTACCCACTTCTCCAGCGCAGAAGTAAAAGCGGGAAGTAGCAATCCAGCTCGCACAAGTTCACATGCTTTAGACTGGGCTGTCTGGCAGTGTGTGATCAATACGAAGGTTGCTTCTTGTGCCACGGAACAGAAAAGCGGGCAGGATGCTTATTTAGATTATGACGCAGGGACAGCTAGGCTTTGTTATGTCCGATTGCTGGTATGTATTAGCAAAACAAAGCCATAGTAACCGACGACAAAGAACCCCTTTTTAAAAAATCTACAATATCATCGAAGAGATACCTGAGCACCTCTTCTGTCCAGTGTCCCAGGCCTGGGGCCCCAGTGTAAAGTAATATACATTGATTTAGTAATATACTACAGTGGTGCCCCGCAAGACGAATGCCTCGCAAGATGAAAAACTCGCTAGACGAAAGGGTTTTTCGTTTTTTGAGTTGCTTCGCAAGACGATTTTCCCTATGGGCTTGCTTCGCAAGACGGAAACGTCTTGCAAGTTTGTTTCCTTTTTCTTAACACTGTTAATACAGTTGCGACTTGACTTCGAGGAGCAACTCATAGAACGCGGTGTGGTAGCCTTTTTTGAGGTTTTTAAAGACTTTGGTGATTTTTGACGCTTTTCCAAAACTTTCCCGACACCGTGCTTCGCAAGACGAAAAAAATCGCAAGACGACAAAACTCGCGGAACGAATTTATTTCGTCTTGCGAGGCACCGCTGTAATTCATAGACCTTAATTCGGAAGGGAGAAGAGCTGTGTCAGATTGGTGCTGGATGTGCAGGTGGGGAGGAGCAACAGAAACACTGTCTATACCATTAGTGTAGAGAAGGAAAGTCTTATACCTGAGTTTCACTTGCCACCTGAATACTGTATGAGAGCCACAATCTGGATGCAGTCGCAGGAAGTTGACGTCACTGCAGAGAGAGAAAGAAGCTCAGGCAAAAGAGACAGACAGGAGCCATCGCTTCCCCGCTGTCTATCCCAGCTTACTGGCAAAAGTCCAGTTCTGGGAAGGAAAAGCACTTGGCCTCTGAACCAGGAGTCGCCTTACCTCGTCTGGAACAACAGTGTGAAGTCCTGCTCCCGAAAGAGCACCCTGGACATCTCCTTGTGAATCTCCTTCACATAAACGTGCACCACCATAGAATCGTTCCCTTTCTCATACGAGTCGTTCTTCACGAACGTCAGATTCACTGTGGGCTCTGGTTCTGGGAGGGGGGGGAAGCAAAGGCAATGACAGTAATAGAGGTGCTCTGAATAGCGCCTCTGCACCATCCTCAGCAACAGCAAGCCAGAGAAATGTGACCGGGGAGCTAGAGAGCCCAGCATGTGACCTAAATTCTCAAATAGGGTTTTGTCTCTCGGGGTCAGGTAGGAGGAGTTGGAAATAGATCAACCAGACATTAGTCTGCAGAATGCACCGGAGGCAGCGTGCACTTGAAACGTTAAAATTCAGCGTCCAAAAATTAAATTGCGCGACTTATATACCTTATGCAAATTTACATAAATTGTTTAGGCTCCTCCAATCACAAAGAGCAGCAAAGAGCTATGCAGAGCACAAGACCCACGTCTCCCTTGCCATTGCGAACAATTACACTGTTCCATTCCTCTATCAATTTCTGAGATTGGCTACACGATGCCCAGTGGACAGATCATTTACCAAGCTGGATTACAAGTCCATCTAGGCTGGTACTGTCCACTGTGACCAACAGTAAATCTCAGGCAGAGGCATACCCAGCCATGGCCTTTCTTGCTGCCTGAACAATTTCAAGCCTAGGCTAACACCTTGTTTTAAAAATAAAAACAGGATGCTGAATTCTCCACCCAATTCTGATGTGGTACTTCTTGTGAACAGCTCAAAACATAGCCCTTGTTGAATGTTACTGACATTGCATATTTGTTATGGGGGGGGGGGGGAATCAATAAAAACTACATATAATATATATATATATATTATATACATATATATAAACGTAGCCTTTGTCCACAACCAGTTCTTGCCTAATAATAACAACAACCATTTTATTATTGATACTCTGCCCATCTGGCTAGGTTTCCCCAGCCACTCTACAGAAGGTAGGTCCCGCTGCTAATTCATAGACCAATTCAAACTATTTCTTAAATGGGTGAGCATGCAGGAACCCCATCCCCTCCCCTCACCATTAGCAACAGCCTCAAGGGCATCGCTGTCCTCGGACCAGCCTCTTTTCTCAGTGTCCCTGGATGGCGGAGAGGAGGAGAGGCCTTCGCTGAAGGCAGAAGTGACTTCTGGCCCCTGTGGAGTCTCAGAGGAACTGGCTGGCTGTGGAGCCCTCTTCTCTGGGCAGGGCCAAAGCTGGCAGGGCAGTGAGTCTGCAGAGACTGTAGGCAGCTGCGTTTCCACGGGTACTGACACCCTCTCCAAGTTGTCAGCCTGGCAATGTAGGGAGGAGAGAAGGCACAATCAGATGCAGCGATAGCCACTGCAAAACATGTAACCCGAGGCATGCCACAGCGACCTTTTCCTATAAAATTATGTGACGTATGACTAATAGAAAAGAACAAAGATTGCAGCTGTAGTCCATGGCGCCTCTATGGGTGAATATCACCAGTGTGCAACAGGTACCTGAGGGGTGGACTGCAATTCTTAAGGGAGGTGCCAAGGACACCTTTGCAACATGCTAAGGAACACGAGATACAGTTGAACTGGGAGACTCTTAATACCACCAAAAGCAGCGATGAGGCAAGTAGCATAGAAAAACTAAACAAATTCAAGGAAATGGACACTGCCTTTAGTGAAGACTGCCCTTCCTGGGGCATAGCCATACCTTAACTCTCATTTGAATCCCGTCAGGGGTATAAAATAGTACCGTATTGGCCCAAATATAAGACACACCCGCAAATAAACCACACTTTTAAAATTCAAGGCTTATATGTGGGTGTGTCCTGCCTCCTGGCTCTACCGCCCTGAACAAGGGACAGGCGGCGCCCCGTTCTGAGCACACTGCACGCCTGCTTCTGACACTATTGCCTCCCGGCACTACCTCACCAAACCGGCGGCGGGGGAGGCTTTGGAGTGGCGGGCAGGCTGCATGCCATTGCCCCACGCTCCCAGGCTGCTTCCTGGGGGGGGGGAGAATCGTGCCCCTTTGCCAGCGGCCTTCCCCCTTCGTTTTGACAGCTTGGGGGAGGCTTGGGAGTTGTGGGCGGGCGGCATGCCGTTGTCCCACACTCCCAATGGCCCACCTGGGCAGCTGTTTCAGCAGCAATATCATAAGGTCACAAATATAAACTGCACTTTCAACTTTTTTGGATCGGAATTTGGAAAAAAAAGTGCAGCTTATATTCAGACCAATACGGTAATAATAGTAATAGCAATAATAATATCATGCTAGGAATGAATGCATTTATTCATTTTCTGCCCTTTTGCTTCATTAAACACCTGGAAACAGCTTTCTGCACATTAGGATAAAGTTCAGTACTCGTAACCATTGCTGCACCACAGCTCTTGCACTACAGCAAGGGAATACTGCATCTTAATCTAGTTAATTGTAGCACTCAGAAAGGGTGAGAAAGAGAAAGCACCAGCTCAGTTTACCTACAGGCAAACTTGGTCATTTCAAGCCCCTTCAGCAACAGGACAAGTGAGCCTCTTGGGTGGGAAAGCTGTTAAAACTTGGAAGGCTCAAGTGAAATCCCTGTTCTCAAAAGTAAGGAGGATAGCAAGCCACAAAACAGGGGCCAAGTGTCACGAACTCCATGGAGACATCTTGGCAGGACTGGTCTGAGGGGGAGGAAGACTGGGAAGAGGGTTTGGAGCCTGACGCTGGAGAGGGGCCAAGAGGTCTTGAGAGTATTCAGCTGCATGGCAGGGAGAGGGGCCAAGTGGTTTGCTGGGAAGAAGCACCACCCCAATGCCATTGCATGGCCCATCTGATTCGGCCTCCACTCTGCCTTCAGCTAGGGATTCCCTACTCCAGGGGCGTGTCTGAAACTAGGTCAGACAGTTGAGCAGGCCACGCCGACCTGTTTTCCAGGGACACAGCATTGGCCACACAAACAGTGCCCACAAAGGAAGAGCCAAGGGGACGTATGACATGTTGACAAAACACCTTAGCGTGTGCCCAGCCTTGTATCTTGGAGTTCTATGTTCTGAACTCCAGGCATGTGTACCTGGAGTTTAAACCATGCAGTGAATTTCAGAACAAGGCCTTTGGCAATAATCGAGGAAGAATTCCAGTAATGTGTCTACAAGTGGAAGCAAGGATGGCACACCTGCATTTCTGATAAGCATCCCAGAGTCTCCTCTCCACAGGGACAGACCACAGAGCCAAGTCTGCCCTTTCTTTGACTGACAGTCATTTGATGGGAGGAAGGGTGCAGCCTGTTCCCTTTGCCATAGGGCTCAACGACAAAAAAGCAGCAGCTCCCAGCCTTGAGCCATGCACACCCCTCTCGC
Organism: Podarcis pityusensis; assembly: GCF_964106645.2. NCBI lineage: Eukaryota > Metazoa > Chordata > Lepidosauria > Squamata > Lacertidae > Podarcis > Podarcis pityusensis. The sequence goes on from NC_138029.1 coordinate 106,576,156, forward strand.
CCCACTTCTCACCTTTAGGTCTGGTGGGGCATCGCCTTGGGCTCCCTTGTCATTTCTTAGGTTGCCGGCTTTCCCACTGAGTCCTGTGCTCCCCAAGCTGCAGCTGTTTCCTTCCTCCTCAGACAGGCTAGTTTTGACACCCACTGCCCTTTTGGCACTAGGGCCAGCTGGCAGTCCCGGACTGGCTGGGCTCTTGCCTCCTGCAGCCTCGTTCCTCCCAGAGCCTCGCTTTGGGTTGGAGGGCTCCCGTTTGCCCCTGGATGGCTCCGCTGTGCTGTCAGGCTGGGGCTCCTCAGGCACCTCCACCACAGAAGGGGATTTTTCCTTGCCATTCTCCTTACACGGAGGCCTCTTCGTCTGCTCCCTTGAGCCATCCTTGCAGCGTTTCTGGAACAATTTTTTTAAAGGCTAAAAATTACTATATTGAGTTAGGGAGAGGAGCAGGCTCCTTTCAGACTGAGCTTAATGGATGCAGCCAGACATACACTTGATCTGCTTTTTGCATGCTGGATCAATTCCATTAACGGGGGGCTTGTAGTTGTTTGAGTTATTGGAAGCCTGCTGTGACATTTTTGAAAAGGCGATCTGAGGATAACATCACTCAGATTTGAACGGAACAGGACACCACAGAGCAAATCCTGAGGTGGTGTCCTGAGCGCTGCCTGGTCCAATTGTATCAGATCAATTTCAATTATTGCAGCCCAATGATGGGGGCAGGGTGCTTGTAAGAGTTTGAGTGATATGCTATTCTCTCCACCTACCCTGTAATGGCTTATAAAAGCTAGCCAGGGAGGAATGCATGGATGCGTCCGTTGCCCTTAAGGAGGAGGTATACCACTGCCACTTTAAGAGGAGCTCCCCAGTTCCTTAAGTATTGAACAGCTATTGCCCAGTTGAAAATATCCCCTTTGGGGGCCAGTTGCTCAAAAGGGGTGGGGAGATTTAACTGCAGGCATGCTTGGGAGAAATGGGTTACCTAGAGCCATTGCAATCTGGTTTCAGGCCTGGGATTGGGACTGAAACAGCATTAGTCACCCTGGTTGTTAGAAAAGTGCTGAGGGGGCGGGTGCAACTCTGTTAAGTTTTCTTTACCGCTTGGTCTCTTTTGACCATGGTATTCTTTAGGACTGACTCCAAGGGTCAGGAGCTGGAGGCACTGTGTTGCAGTGGTTCCACTTCTACCTACAGAGGCATGTCCAGGGGGTGGCAATGACCCCTGCTTGGTGCCACGGGAATGGACATGTGACTGTGGAACTCCCTGCCTCTGGATGTGCACCTAGCCCCAGCTTTGCAGGTATTAAGAAGACACACCAAGGCACAAGGTTTTGGCCACACTTTTGGAAACGTTTGATTACTGTTAAGGATTTTACCAGTTGTACTGTTTTAGTAATACATTATTTATGTATGTATCTTACTGTTGTATTATGAGGTAAGCCACCAAGAACCTTTGGTAAAGGGCAGGTAAAAGGTAAAGGTAAAGGGACCCCTGACCATTAGGTCCAGTCATGGCCGACTCTGGGGTTGCAGCACTCATCTCGCTTTATTGGCCGAGGGAGCCAGCGTACAGCTTCCCGTGAACCATAGTAGTGCACGGAAACACCGTTTACCTTCCTGCCAGAGCAGTACCTATTTATCCACTTGCACTTTGATGTGCTTTCGAACTGCTAGGTGGGCAGGAGCAGGGACCGAGTAGTAATAAATGTGTTTAGTAAGTAATAAAAATAATAATAAATGTGGCCCCTTTGCTTACAGGAAACAGATTTAGGCTGGCCATGGGTAACAGGTTGGGGACTGTTTGCCCAGAGTTACAGCAGCTGTTGCGGCTCCCCGCAGTGTATCACTGCTGAGCCAACCCTCAGGGGTCCCTTCCAACTCTAAGATTCTATGAAAGGTAGTCCGGCTCTCATTCTACCTATCCTTGCTGGTTTCAGAAAAGGCTGAGCTACGGAACAAAACCCCACCTGCATGTTCAGAATAAGGCTGAATCTTACCAAAAGTGAAGCCCAAGTGTGCAACGGGATCTTCTTTTGTAGCACCAGCTGTAGGATATTGCCCTTCTTGTACTGGACTTTGCTGCAGGAGCTCTCAATCTCCGCAAATAACTGGCAGCTCCACTCACGGCCATCTAAGGGTGGGGGGGTGGAGATACGGCACATACAACAGTCTTTCGGCTGCATTTCACTCCCCACTCCCCCCGCCAATAAGACAACAGAGAGGCAACAGCGAATAGTGCATTGAAGGCAGAAGGTCCTAGGTGCAACCTCTGACTTCTCTAGTGAATGCCCCTCAAGAGATCAGGAATAGCCTCTGTCCAAAACCTTGGGAAGCCACTGCTGGTCATCACAAGATAGTATTGGGCTAGATCAGGCATAGGCAAACTCGGCCCTCCAGCTGTTTTGGGTCTGCAATTCCCTTCATCCCTGACCACTGGGGTTAGCTAGGGATCATGGGAGTTGTAGTCCCAAAACATCTGGAAGGCTGGGGTTTGTCTATGCCTGGGCTAGATGGTCTCATGTAGTGTAAGGCAACTTTGTATGTTCACAATGTTTTTGCCAAGCCACACTGGATGAAAACAGAAGCACACCTGTGCTGACTTAACCAGGATAGTGCTGCGCTAGTCTCAAGAGAAAAGGGTTTTTTTGTGTGTTTGTTTGTTTTTTAAAAAAATATTTACAGTTCTACAACATTTTGCATTGGGGTGAATAATGTTTCACACAGTAATTTTTTAAGAAAGACTTATGTTGTACTTTTTTTTTTGCAAGGAATTGAAAAAGCAGGGCTGGGACTCATGCTCAAGCCTGAAGAAGCGAGCTGAGAGCCATAGAGAATAGCAAATAACTATGCCAAGTGAAATCTATTCCCTGAGCTAGCATCTCTTGACCCAGACTTTTACTGCTCACTGTGTGTTGAGCCTTTACAAAACACACACAACAAAAATACTTAACATGTTTTTAGGCCTGTTTCTGCACCTCTGGGACATAAGATTTTAAAAAAAGAAAACACAAGTCTCGCAGGATCCTATACAAACTGCTGGATGCAACAATAAATGCCACGTTTTGCTCTCCACTGCACAACCAGAACAACGTAAGTTTCCTGTTGAATCTTTATCTGCCACTCCTTGGCCTCTGTGGGAAGAAGACTCGATTCCCCTTAATTTGCTATCACAGTTATTCCACTAAGAAGCCCTTAATCTTTGGGGCTAGAGGTTTAAAGACTGTGGCATTCAGTGCTGAAGCAGATGCTAAATGAAGCCCAAAGCGTTACAAAACAAAATCCCTAAACTGTTCCCATTGACCCCACCCTGCAAAGAAGTAGTCCTTCTAGCCACATGCAGGGTTCCTTCCTCAGTTCCTTCATCAGGAACTGCCCTGCAGGAAGGATATATTATTCTAGGCACCAGTTACCTTTACTCATCATCAAGCTATGAACCAGATAATATCCCCCAAGAGAAGGACCCAATGTCCCTTCCTGGAGGTGCTCAAATGGTTCTCCTGGCAGATTGCTTGCTTGTTAACCTCAAGATTCCTCAAATGCCCAATTTTCAGTCACTCTTTACCCATAAACAGAGGCTATGGTCTTCTGACTCCTGGTAGGGTTGAAGCCTCAAGTCCCTCCATGTATAGACTAAGGACAAGTAGGCTGCTATTCTTGTTCATTGGTTCTTCCCTTCCCAGTTTGGAGTTTTGCTTTAAAGAGGGCAACTGCTGCTACTGGTCACCAAGAGCAAAAGAAAAGAAGCAAACAGAAAGAGAGACAGAGATGCCCAGCCAACTAAGAGCTACAGGAAAAAGAAATAATGTCTGCATCACACACCAGGTAACTTGACAACACAACTGGTGTCTGTGAAAGATGTATCCACTTCCTCTCCCTTCAGGACTCCGCCGCCCAAGTTCAGCTTTACAATGATTTCATGAGCATTCTGCTTCCAGTCCAGCAGCAGGTCTAGGAAACAAAAGGGTTAATGGAGATGTCAGTCTCTCACTTGCTGATCCAGAAGTGCAAAGTGCCAGAGTGACCTGTTAGCTCATGAATGTGAGAGTCCAGGACTTGAAGCAGAGTTAGTAACAGAGTGTAAGTTTGCAGCACTCCTATGGCATCATAACCAACGCAGAAATCGTTGCCACGCAGGATGGTAGGAAGACAGCTACCAAAACTCTTCTTAAACAGATCACATGAAAATGTGGAGGATATTCAACAGTGGCAACAAGCCATTGCAGCCAAAGGTACATTCTCAGTAGTGAAAAACAGTGTGTTACAGCACTGTATTAGGAGCTGGTGGAATACAGTAACTTAAGCATAAGCTGCGAGTCCATTAAGCTGTTCACCTCAGCCATGAAGTGACCAGGTGGTCCTAGGTAAGCCATTATCTCTCAACCTCAGGTCTGTAGCACAGGAAAAGCAATACTGGCTAACACTGTGCAGGACACTTATGAGGGTTATGGAAAACGTATGTGAATCACTATGAACACTCTAAAGTGCTATATATATTTCACATACGTGAGTATGAGATGCTGGAAATTAATGAGATGGATGCCCCATTTGTAATCTGCCCTGGCTGCAACCTACCCTATGGCAGCTGTCAGTTATTATTTATTTATACCAAACAAAAAGTTCTCAGGGTGGTTCACATAGGGAGAGGTGGCTTATAAATGAGTTTCAATAAAGTTGTCTCAGCAAGGATGGGCTTCCACACACAGGCCTTGAACTAAGGACCAGACTCCCTCCCCTTAGGCCTGATTATCCATGCTGGTTCTGGGTGTCTTGAGGAGCAACACCTTCCTTGGAGGAGAGTCTGTTCTCTTCCAAGAATCCTCACTTGGGGCATGTTGTGAGATGCAGGTGGCCTCTTCCCTTGCGAATGTCCATGGTGGTTCTCAGGATGACAGGGTGCTGAGCTGGCAGGCTCACTGGCGTGACCCAGTCTGGCAATTCTTGAGCTCTCCTGCACTCCCCACACAAAAGCGGAGAGGAATATGGCCAAACACCCATCACTTCCATGGGAACAGAAAGACACAGGCATGCTTGAGGCAGCTGATGCTCTCCTGTGACATAACTGCCATGCCCTCTGCTGGCGAAGGGCTGATCTTACCATCTGCTTCTCATGCCTCAAATGGGCCAGCGTCAAGGTCGTTCCCTCCTTTTGTTCTTTATGGCAGTCAAGGTCCCTCTACTTTTGTCACGCTACCTTGGCAGCTTGTTAGGCTGTTAGATTGACACAGCTTTGTTAAGATCGCTTGTTAAAGAAGCAACCCTCAGGCCTGAAAAGGAGTGGGGCAGCCACACAGTGCAGACAGGCGCATCAAGGATAAATAAGGTGGCTCAGTACTTTTGCACCCTGAAGTCATGCACCCCTGCGACTTACCCTCCTCCGACTCCCTCTGCCAATTGGGCTCTACCAGTGCCAGGCCAGGGAAAGGCTCTAGTGATCAAAGAAACATAGAAGAGGTGTGTTGCTTTGCCATGAGCAGCTGCTCACTGCACCTGCACAATGTACCTCTCTGCTGCTCCTCACTTTGGAATAGGTCCTCCACAAGTTAAAGTTTACTTCTTGTTTTTTAATCCCCACAGTCCTGCTGCCTGGATAAGGAACTTGCACACAACCAAGAGGAAGGCAACGGCAGCAACACGCAGAGGAAGGTAACAAGCCAAATAAGGCTTATGAAATTGTCAATTGTTGTGGTTGCCTGGCCTGCAGCAACAGGTGCCATGTTGCCTCTTTGTCAATGCATGCAGGAAAAAGGTCTGTTTAACATTTGCACAGGGATTTGCCAGGGTGGCATCCCCTGAAACCCTCCCCTTTGGCTCAGGTCAGGTCTTCACCTTCCCCACACCTGACGTATGCTGTGCTGTATGAAATCAGATGTAGCGCAGGTGGGTGTGGGTTAACTGAAGTGGACCTGCGGACCAAATGGGGAGGTTTGGCAGGCAGAATTAGACCTGTGGATCAGAGGTTCCGCACCCCAGCTCTCTACAGACAAATAGCAAGGCTTCCCTCACCAGCAATTGCTGCATTAGATTATTGAGAATCCCAGCTTTCACTTTCAAAAGGATATTCTGGGCTTCAAAACTGCAGGTATAAACTTAAAGAAGTAAATGCATTTTCTACCAAAAAACAACAACCAACAACAGACCACCCCCTTTGGAACTCCACGGATTGGCTGCACCCACTTTCCCACCAGAAACTTCATAAAGGCCCCCGTTCCTTCCCCACAAGTTCCTTTCCTTATATACTATATTAATAGTTTGCAAATTTAAAAAATGCCTTATTATGGTCTCGGCCTGACTCACTGTGGAGACTTCTTTCGAGACTAAACAATGTTGTTGGCCTAGATTCCATTGGCCTAATGATTTTATTCCAATTTCAGAATTTTATTCCAATGCAAAATTTAGTGCTTCAGGTTGTGTGGAATTTTGGAAGGTAAATGTGAAGTGCAACACGCCCATGACGTTTGGCAAATGATAAATACATGGGGAATAGTCCTAATTTTTAACCCTATAGAACCAGGGGAGAGGCTGACTGGAGGTGGATCCTTCTGTCAAAGCATGAGCCTGTGACAAGGGGTACATATCTACAGAGGCAGAGTTTAGACACTTGGGACATGCCTCTGTGTGTGGAAATTTCCTGGCAATTTCAGCAATCCAGGAAAGTGGAAGTGGCGAAAACAGGGAAAGGTTCCCTATTTACTCCTGGCTGACAACCAAATCTGCATAGCTGGAGAAGGCTTGAAACATGAGAGGGAGGTTGCTAAGTAAGTGGGGAAGATAGATGAACGTGCTTGATATATTGCCATATTTAAAGAGACAGGCAATTCTTAGGCCTTTCTTCACAGCAAGTTGGCTATTGTGCCTTCCACCTTAAGTTCAGCCTTGATTCACTGAATTAGGTGTGGTAGGATTCTGTGCAGAGAGGAAAGGTATTTGGAGGCCAAAAAAGTCTGAACTCAGCCACTAAAGACAAACCCTTGCAAGTTTTATCATAGGAAGCTTTATAAACTATGTCATTTTCTACAGAACTAATTTGCAGGTGGAGGTTAGAGTGGGAATAAGGGGCAAATATCACTGCAAAAAGCCACTGCTGGTGAAATAAATGTGCCAGCTTTCAAGCTCCTCAATTCTTCCGTTTGGTAATTTGCAATTGTATATTCTATCTTGTGAAAAAATCTGTGTAAATTAAGAAGAGGAGGAGGAGTTTGGATTTGATCTCCCACTTTATCACTACCCGAAGGAGTCTCAAAGTGGCGAACATTCTCCTTTCCCTTCCTCCCCCACAACAAACACTCTGTGAGGTGAGTGGGGCGAGAGACTTCAGAGAAGTGTGACTAGCCCAAGGTCACCCAGCAGCTGCATGTGGAGGAGCGGGGAAGCAAACCCAGTTCCCCAGATTACGAGACTACTGCTCTTAACCACTACATCACACTGGCTCTTAAGAGTCTGCTCTGCACGCTTCAACACAAGTTGGCTCAATGAAGGATTTCATTGCACCAAATATACCGTATTTTTCGTTCCATAGGACGCTTCGTTCCATAGGACGCACCTACTTTTTGGGGGGGGGAAATAAAGGAAAAATTTTTTTCCTTTATTTCCCCACCAAAACCAGGTCGGGGAACAGTGGGATGGCAGCGCTGCGCCTCCCCGTTGTCCCCCGAGCTTGTGAGGCTGGCCCATGTCTGCCCGGCGTGAGGGGCGCTCTGCTTCAGGGCGCCCCACCCGCCGGCGGCAGGCTGCAGACACCTGCGCGAAGCACAGGGCGTCCTCCGGAGGGCGCCCCGTGCTCCGCGCTGCAGGCTGCCGCCCGCAAGCCTTGTGCTCCCGGGGGTAGATCCCCCAGGTGCGCAAGGCTTGCCGACACCTGCGCGAAGCACGGGACGTCCTCCGGAGGGCGCCCCGTGCTCTGCGCTGCAGGCTGCCGCCTGCAAGCTGTGCGCGCCCAGGGGGGATCTCCCCCCGGGCGCGCAAGGCTTGTGGACACCTGCGCGAAGCACGGGGCGTCCTCCGGAGGGCGCCCCGTGCTCCGCGCTGCAGGCTGCCGCCCGCAAGCCTTGCGCTCCCGGGGGAGATCCCCCGGGTGCGCAAGGCTTGCCGACACCTGCGCGAAGCACGGGGCGTCCTCCGGAGGGCGCCCCGTGCTCCGCGCTGCAGGCTGCCGCCCGCAAGCCGTGCGCGCCCAGGGGGGATCTCCCCCAGGGCGCGCAAGGCTTGCCGACACCTGCGCGAAGCATGGGGCGTCCTCCGGAGGGCGCCCCGTGCTCCGCGCTGCAGGCTGCCGCCCGCAAGCCTTGCGCTCCCGGGGGAGATCCCCCGGGTGCGCAAGGCTTGCAGATAGCTTCCTGGAGCCTGGAGAGCAAGAGGTGTCGGTGCGCACCGACGCCTCTCGCTCTCCAGGCTTCAGCGAAAGCCTGCATTCGCCCCATAGGATGCACACACATTTCCCCTTCATTTTTGGAGGGGAAAAAGTGTGTCCTATAGAGCGAAAAATACGGTATTTTTCACACTCATCCAAAACCAGCATTGGTACTATTATCTATATTCTAAAGACTTAATTTTTAATCACTTATCATGAAAAATGAACACTTTAGCTTGTTTCTTTATGGAAGAGAGAGCTACATATAAACAGTGATGCAAACTGAACTAATAATTTAAGATGGAAGTCACTAAACCAGCCTAAGCTGGCTGAACATCCAATTGCCGTAATAACCCAGTAAGAAGATTTACAGCAAGAGGAGTTGATGAATCATTGCTATGAGTTCTAATCTGCTCTTCCCCTAACTGAACTTATTATTAGAACAGTGGTGCTGTAAGGTAGCTTTTATCTAGACCAAAGAAAGGCAACTGTTGAGCCTCAAGACCTGTTCTTTCCACCACAGAAGGACAATAATTAGTAGCAGTAATAGGTTGATGCGCTGCATGTTGCACCACGAGAGATAAGAGAATAATGTCAGACACAATCAACCACAATTAGTGGCAAGCTGCCTCTCCTTTAAGGGAGAGCCTCCTCAAAAACAGCACCTCCAAGTATCACCAGCAGTATTACTTGAAATGTAACTGTTGTACAATTATTCCCTAACTAAATTTACTGAAATTATGTACATCATGGGTAGGCAAACTAAGGCCCGGGGGCCGGATTCAGCCCAATCGCCTTCTAAATCCGGCCCGCAGACAGTCTGGGAATCAGAATGTGTCCTTTAACTTAAAATGCATCTCTGGGTTATTTGTGGGGTAAGGTGTTTTTACATGAGTAGAATGTGTGCTTTTATTTAAAATGCATCTCTGGGTTGTTTGTGGGGCATAGGAATTCGTTCATTCCCCCCCCCCCAATATAGTCCAGCCACCCACAAGGTCTGACGGACAGTGGACTGGCCCCCTGCTGAAGACGTTTGCTGACCCCTGGTGTACATGGTCACTGGAGACACCTGTCCATGATCACAAGAATAGGAACAAAGATGGAGCAGGGGGGGAGAGGGAGTCCTTTCTCTTGTAAATATTTGGAGAGAGTGGAGGAGATAGTGAACGGAAAGGTGTGTACTCGTTTTGCAAGCTGCCAGTGTCCAAGACTTCCACAATTTGCAAAACATTTGGGTATGCATTAAGCAAGAAAAACAGCCCTTAAGGCTGCAACTTTGCATTGAGCTCAGGGCACAGAAGCAGGCAGCTGGTTTTGGAACAGAGCATGGCAAAGCCTGAGTCATATTATATCCTTCAAAAGAAACTGCCTTGAGCAACACTGTTAAGAGCTTGACTTTCTCGCTCTGCATTGGCTCCCTGCCCCTTTCTAGCTTAATTTATAGCAGCTGACCATAGCACAAGGCTCTTCATCGTTTCTTCTCCTTCGTCTCCCAGACAGACGCATCTTTTACGCATCATCTTTAATCTTTGCTCCCTTCATCTACTGACACCACAAGTGGGCAACTAGAGATGTGGATTTCCCATAAAATTTTGAACTGGAAACCTCAGATCTGCATAAGGTGATTTTGCATCAGAAATTATTTTGATCCCCTAGAGAGTGATTCAATCTAGCATGTTTATTTGTATGTAGTAAACAAAATGTATCCATTTTTTGTCCCAATGAAAAGGTATTCAACCTAAATTAATTGGATGTGGAAATTGAAGCACTTAACATGCTTTACATGTATACTGTGTAGAAAACATAAGATTTTTAAATTGGAATATTTCTTTAAAAAATAAAGTCATTAGCAGGCATACTTCCCTTATGTTGTTTGAATTTAAGAAAAAACAAAGATACTGAAAACGGTTGACTCACAACACAGTCTAGCAACCCGAACAACTGAGCATGATATGCTGACTTGCAGTTTGCTAGGGATAATGTCCCAAAAAAACATAAAAGTACAATTTAAGAACTGTCAAGCTTGGCTAATATTGCCTTTGAAACTGGCACCCATACATTGTTGGTAATGAACTTATGAAATGGATACTTTCCCATAGAAAAAACAAGCAATGGACAATTTCCGCTTTCAAAAAAAAATCCACCTCACATTGCTGTGAGCAACTTGCAAGTTGCTTAGACGCCTTACAAGCTGGATTCACACTCATTTCAGCACACCAATCAAATTTGGCAGTCTGCACAGAGAATGATTTGCAAGAGAAAGAAGAGGAGTTTGGATTTGATATCCCGCTTTATCACTACCCTAAGGAGTCTCAAAGCAGCTAACATTCTCCTTTCCCTTCCTCCCCCACAACAAACACTCTGAGGTGAGTGGGGCTGAGAGACTTCAGAGAAGTGTGACTAGCCCAAGGTCACCCAGCGAACCCGGTTCCCCAGATTACGAGTCTATCGCTCTTAACCACTACACCACACTGGCTCTCTAGAGAAAGGTGCACTGGGATGGCTCTCTAGGTGTGCCTTCTCCCTCATTGCAGCTGTGCTCCCTTCAGTCCACCAAACAGATTGTCAGCCCCTGTCAGCTGGGGTGTAAGGAGTGGCCCAACGGAATCACTGCCCACAACATGCCTGTCCCTCTCCCATCCCCAGCAGCTGATTGCTGTTGGTAAAAGCCAAAGAGCTTTTCCTAGACACAAGGAATGGGAGAACCACAATGGCATCACTGTGATCCTCTTGCTTGCCTCCTTTGGCGCTCTGTGTGCATTTGTGTGTGTGCATGTGAAAGTGTATGCCCCCGCATCCACTGCCCATCCCCAATGAATTATTATTATTATTATTTGTTTGTCTGTACCCCACCCATCTGACTGGATTGCCCCAAATGTAGCAGTTGGAAGCAAACAGTTTGCCTACTCCTGATTTACACCCGTGTGCCTTGTGCTGTGATCCTTTCTATTCCTGGAGCAATTTTCCCTTCTGCATTTGCCAAACCTACTGAGCCCACCTTTTAGAGCTCTCTTCCATTCTCACCTCTTCAGGAAGGTCTTTCTTGGACAATATCAACGCGCATACACCACACCTCCATGCCATCTGTTGGCTCTGCTTCCACATTTAGTGCAGCCTATCGTACTTGGGCTGTATATTCAAAAATCACACAACATGGAACACTTTGTCCTTCTCACTGCTTTAAGCAACTCTTAAAATTATGCTTGTTACGAGTGGTTGAAGGGTGACTTAATTCCCTCAGTGTGAGTTGTAGATAGAGTGGGGATTCAAATTTATTACAACCATGGCCATGACATCCACAACACACCTTTAAAGCACATTCTTCCCCCAAGGAATCCTGGGAACTGTACTTACCCTGTACAGAGCTATAACAACTACAACTACTGCTAACTTCATTAAATTTGTATACCATCCACTACCCTTAATAAATAATAGTTCCCATGATTATTTGAGGAAAGCCATGTGTTTTAAATGTATGGTGTGGGTGTGAGTTTGGCAAATGGCAGACGGCAATTACTCCTGATTAACTGATGGAGAGTAAAGTTATGGTCTTGCGAGCATAATTTGACTGTAAACATTTTGTGCAGAGACAGTGTCACAGCCAGGTTCTGTGTAGCACTTTCTGGAAAGTTTCGCATACTTTCTGCACTGAACAAAAAGTATGTAACAGTGATATAGAGGAACTTTACAAGTATTTTTCCAGCCCTGAGTCCTTTTGAGCCTTAACTTAAGGTACTCCCTCCATTTGCTCTACAGTAGCAGTTGGTCCCTTATCTTTCCTGCCCCGACCTGGCCACAGTGATCCAAGCGACGGTCATCTCCAGGCTTGACTACTGTAATTCACTCTACGCGGGGCTGCCCTTGAAGCTGTCCCAGAAACTCCAGCGGTTACAGAATGCTGCAGCGAGGCTCCTCACGGGGTCTCTGCCATGGGAGCATATTCACCCAGTGCTTTTCAAGCTGCTCTGGCTCCCGGTGGAGTACAGGGTCAGATTTAAGGTGCTGCTTTTGACCTTTAAAGCCCTTCACGGCCTAGGAGCCTCGTACCTAAAGAACCGTCTCTCCCGGTATGCCCCACGGAGAGCCTCAAGGTCCATAAATAACAACACCCTAGTGGTCCCAGGCCCTAAGGAAGTTAGATTGGCTTCAACCAGAGCCAGGGCCTTTTCAACTCTGGCTCCAGCCTGGTGGAACGCTCTGCCTCATGAGACCAGGGCCCTGCAGGATCTGATTTCTTTCCGCAGGGCCTGTAAGACAGAGTTGTTCCGCCTGGCCTTTGGCTTGGAGCCAATTTGATTTCCTCCCTCCCTCTCTTTCTTTTTTCTTTTCCTTCTCCTCCTGTGATGAGGCTACATTTTAATATTTTAATGTTCCATTATTTTAATGTTGTATTTTATTTTTGTTTTTAAGTTGTAATCATTCATCTTGTTTTTATTATTGCTTGTAAGCCGCTCTGAGCCCGGCCTTGGCTGGGGAGGGTGGGGTATAAATAAAAAATTATTATTATTATTATTATAGTAATCAGCCTTATGCACATAGTTTTCAACCTTTCAATTGATCCAGCATACTTATACAAACATAGTATTTATACTGGATTTAAACGTAGAGTAATAGGTACCTATAGCACAAAACCATACCTTTCTTTGAGTCACTGCCAACTGGTCTCTCGCCTTCCTTATTCTCCTGATTGGCTCGGTCCTTCTGCTTCTTCTTACTGGTTGCATCTTCCACGCCCCGTGCTGCTCTTCTCTGGCCAGGGATGCTGGCACTGTTGGACATTTTCAGCCGTTTGGATGAGACAAACGGCCCGCCGGGGTCGGTGACAGAGTCTGGGTCAGGGGTGCGACGTTTTCTTCCCGAGCCAGCTATCTTGGCGATTCTTTGTGGTCAATCTCTCTGGCAAGGAACAAATGCCTGGGGGGCACATGGAGGAACACAATGGGTAAGGGTGGTAGCAGAGGAACGGCAAATACCTGTGCTGTCAGAAGCCTTACTGAAGTGCTGTGTATATGTGTACACACACACACAAACACACACACACACACACACACACACACACACGTAAGACAGGGAAAGCCAGCACAAATGTCTTTGCTTTGAAAAATGAATACAGTACTACTGATCAGAACGGGAAGCACTGCCCATTCAAGGAAGTGCCATTCAAGGCACGATCTTATCTACACGCATTTTGAGATGAGGATTTTATTTTACATTGCATGACCACAGTCAAAATGTACAGGCAATATTTCTGTAAGACAAAAAGTCATCCTGGTGAGGATCTAGTTCTACCAGAACAAATGGGTGGCTCAGTAGTCTGTCAAATCCAGAGTGCTGTTATCTGATCCCTTTCCATTACTGGGTGCAATAGAAACAGCTGAGCACAAGACTGTTGATTTCCATGCGGGTTGTTGCTGCTTCAGAAACTATTATGATTCTCTGAGTGGACGCAAAAGCCAGTAAAATTTCCTTTACGTTACGGAGTTCCTGGGGCTTTCCAAAATCTACCAACGCCCCTCCATTTGCTTGTCCATTTGAGTGCCTTGCATCTAAGAGGCCAGTTACAACTTAAATATTCATCACATCGTTACAGCAATACAGTAAAAGCAGCTCTCTGAAGAGGTAATCAGAGACACCCCTGCTTGTTACTGCCAGCCAGGGTGAGCAATACAGGCTCCCCACTGCACTCCAGGCAGCTACAGGCCAATTCCCTTTCCCTGCTAGCCTGCGTGCCACTATCAGGTTAGCCAGCTCAGAGACCTAAGCTGTCAAATACCAGTTTCACTCTCCACCACCTGCCAAGAACAAACAGGAAAAGCTTAGGCCAGGGGTCAGCAAACTTTTTCAGCAGGGGGCCGGTCCACTGTCCCTCAGACCTTGGGGGGGGGGGGCGGACTATATTTTGAAAAAAAAAAAAAATGAACGAATTCCTATGCCTCACAAATAACCCAGAGATGCAATTTAAATAAAAAGACACATTCTACTCATGTAAAAACAAGCCGATTCCCGGACCGTCCGTGGGTCGGATTTAGAAGGCCATTGGGCCGGAACTGGCATCCAGGCCTTAGTTTGCCTACCCCTGGGCTTAGGCTGTCAGAAGGAAGCCAAAATTGAATGCTTTACTTTTTCAGATTCATCACCTGTCAATTCAGTTATAAAGAGCCTTAACATGGTCTTCCCCACTTATTGCCTCCTGGGCACAGTACAGTGAAAGTGAAGCTTAGGAACTCTTACTTGGAAATACCACCTAGGTTTAAGAAGTTAAATTTCAAGGATAACTATCTGCACAAAGGCCAGATTATGTATGTACCTCAAGAGAAGCATGACCTGAGCATCAAATATGATACACACCAGACAGGACTTTCCTTGCAAGAAGCACACAAATTCCCACCCAGGAAACAACATTTTTGAAGATGCAACCAGGCAATTACTTCAAAAAACCTGGAGCACAAAGGGACAACAAATAGTCCACAAGTGGCAGCCTTTATACGCAACACCAGGTCCCCTGGATCTCCAATGAGCTCACCGAGCCACTACTTTGCTCTTCCGTCACCAGTATAATCATGCTATATTTTGTTGCTCCTGGTGAGCTTAGTACTCCCCACCATTCACGGGCCTCAGCAAATTGGATTACACTCTGAATGTGAAGTATTACTAGGAAACATAGCAGTCAGGACTGAGGTACGCAGTAACAGTGACAGTCCCAAGTGGCAGACCTTAGAGATGTGTAGGAACATGGACACCTCCAGATTTAGGGGGCCCTGGGCAAAGTGGTCCTCTGGTGGCACTCCTCCTCCATGGATGGGTCTGATTGATCTACAACTGAGTTGCTGGATCTAGAGACCATTTTGATTTCCTATAACATCCCCAATTCTGGTCAGTGTGAGAAATTAAAATAGTCTCTAGACCCAGCTGCCCAAATAAGCCAGTCTGTGTGTGTGGTTTTTTTTAAAGGAGGGTCCAGGGCACACATCAATGTATGCCTGGCAAATGGCCCAAGACACCAGGTGAATACTGGCGCACAACTTAGATGGAAAACTACTACTCCAAAACTTTTCTACCAATTACAAAAGACCCCACCATACTCAAAAGAGTTTGCCTTTCCATGTGTTTTCTGCCAGACAGTATACTACTGCCCATGATTAACCTTATATAAACTTTATATAAAAATATAGGCTCATAGCCTTTCAGAAATGCTTGAGAATTTCAAAGCGCACTTCCTCACTAAGAATTCTAAACTATCAACTCTAAGCCCAATTAAATCCTACCAATAGCCAAGTATGAACAAAACGGAACACTCCATGAGCCAGAGCTCCCTTCCCATTAAGCTTAAAGACACCCAAACCACTCCCAGCCAGGAGTCCATGACTCAGGTGTAAGCCTGAGATAAAATAATAGCCTCTAAGGCAATAGCTATGATGAAGAATAGAAGTGTGAAAAGCTCTCCAAGTCTGAGCAACAAAGGGCACTACATGCCAAACTGCGATGCCTTCCTGAAAACACACTGCACAGGGCTGCATCACTACAAAAGGAACCAAGAACTAGCATCTGGCTCTTAAATGTGAATGCTGATCTGTTCTGAGTGTAAGGAACAGCAACTGCTTTGAAATGGGTTGAGGGGGAAGAAGGCCTGGAGTTTCATCCAGGATTTATCTCTTCTACTGGGAGAGCCAGTCATCAGCAGGCACAGTACATTCTAACCTGTAGAAGCTACACCCATGGGATCCAGTTGTTACAAAGTCAGTGCAGCTGGATCCTGGTTTCCACCCCGCAGAGGACATAGCCTTTAGACCAGTGGTTCCCAAACTCTTTGCCCACCCAAAGAGACTATTTAAAAATTGCTGAGATTCCTGGCAGACCACTGTTAAAAGTCCAAATTGTCAGCCATCACTACATCTTGTGGTGGCAAGTTCCAGTGAATAATTCTTCCTTCTCAGAAACGTCCAGCTTCTGGAATACACTAGAACATAACCAATAAACTCCCATTTCATCTTCAAAAAAACTCTTCCACACCCATTTCCCTCTCCACATAAAATCATGTTTACATAATATGAAAATCTTTTGCAGTTAAGCCTGCCACAAAGCAGGACTGCCCCATAGATCCAGACCACAGTGCCTAGACTGTGAACAAAGCTCAGCTACTGAGTCTTTCAAAAGCAAATTTTATTAGGAACAAACAGCACTATTCACATGCACACACAAACCAGAAACAAATTTGGAAAGCAGCAAAGAAGGAACTGCAGAAGAACAAGCCATCTTAGCTGAGCCATCCCCAAAGCAGTAGAACAAAATTTAGAGCCTTCATAAATGTATCCCATGCTGCCTAAAAACAAGGATAGTCATATGTTGATTTTGTATTCTTTCCATTCCTAATGTTTCCAACCTTAAATTCACTTATCCACATTACCATATACATTTGCAAATTTATTTTAAAAAAATCTTCATGAAAATTCATCAGCATTTTCGTTCAAATTTCTCATGTTTGTTTGCAATTTTGCTCAGAGCAGTGGCAGATAAAACATTTTTATAGCCCACGGAAGAAAGGATTTCTCAAGGCCCATGTTGACCCATAGAAGGCTAGATTCAGGTAGGTAGCCATGTTGGTCTGACACAGAAGGCTAGATCGCTTTACAGTTTTGTTGTATTTTTATTCTAGTCTTCAGCTAAAAAGGCTCTCAGAGTACTTTACAAATATCAATGAGAAGACGGCTCCTGCTCTCAGGCTCACAATCTAGTAGATGTAAAGTGTTTTAAGCACCCAGAAAATACATTAAACACCTGTTAATTGCTACTACATGGTTAACTTAGGCACCAATAAACCTTGTATTTATGATGGTACCCCCCCAAAAAAACCCCTGAAAGGGCTAATGTACTCCTAAAATAACTATCTTTTTTGAGCCCCTAAGCTCACCAGCTGAGGTTGAGGTCTCATCTAAGTTGTTGTGGCACAGTTGGTTGCTATAACATTGCCTCTGGGCATCTGGTTGGCTGCGAGAGCTGTTCATCTCATGACACCAGCAACAAAGCAGCTACGCTATTTTCACTGCACTGACCTAACCAAGCCACTTTCTTTCCCACACTTTCGGACCTCTCCTTACTTCTCGCCAGTTGGCACGAACCACATGCCGCAATAATCTCCACCGCCTGCTTCTAGGAGCCTTTATTTGGAAAGAAGAGCAAAGGCAACCCCTCGGGTTTTGTAGCGCGCAACACTCCCCCCCCCCCCCGCAGCTTCTTTCACAGTCGGCCCATGGCCTAGAAAGCCATATCCTCCAGCCCCACAATACAATACACCCCTTATTCCCACGTGTCTAGAAAAGTCTCCTGGGTGGGTGGGGGTGCAACTTGCGCACTTGGGGACCCTGCCTAACCCAGGTGCCTCCGCTCACCTGCTTCTTGGCACCTGACAGCTTCCTACACGACAGGAAACAGGGGCTGCCACAAGCTCCTCAGCCTCTGAGGTTACACACACACACACACACACAGCACCTGCAACAGCATGCAACGCTGCAGCCCGGCCCAAAACCACGGGCCCTTTTTGCAGCCACTTCTTCGGTCCCTGTTGCAGGGGAAAGACCATGAGGGTCAAAAGCGGGCCCACCTGCACAGTGACAGCTCCGGGATCCCACCCCTCCCAGCCGAAAAGGGTCACACCTGAAGAGGGCCAAGGTGTGTGGGGGGGGGAACTCTCCCCGTGACCAAGAGACGCGACACGACCCAGTCCCTCAACACACTTATAAACCCCCCTCACACACACGCACACAAATACACGGATACACCCCCTCCCTCCTCAGTGACTCCCCCCCCCGCACCTCGACGGAGGCCCCTCCCCCTCCCTCAGGGCTCACCACTCCGCCGCCCCCCGCCGCCGCCGCGCACCCTCCCGCTGACGGGCCCCGCCCTTGCGCACCTTCGCCCGCCGCCGCCGCCGCGGCTTCGCCTCCTCCGCCCCAACAGTCACTCGCCGGCACCCCTCCCCCACCCCGCACGCTGCACGCCCGCACGCGCGCGCGCGCGCGCACACACACGAAGGGCCGCGGCAGCGACTCTTCCCCCACCCCCGCGGTTTGTTTTTGTTTCGAGCCGAAGTTCCGAGCTGCGTGGGGGTGGGGGTTGGGAAAGGGGAGAACTCAGGAGGAGCCAGGCCCGAGCTCTACGTGACGTACTTCCGGAAAGCCGGCGTCGCCCGGGGCCACGTGACGAGGCGGAGGAGGCGGCGCGCGGGGCACGACGAGGCTGCTCGGGTGAAGAGGGAGGGAGGGAGGCGTGGGGAGAGAGAGAGAGAGAGTGAGCCGATAAATAAATAAATAAATAAGTGGGCGGCGTCACGTGGCGAGGGGAAAACGTTCTCTCCGCGCACGCGCGCTCTGGTGGAGTGGTGGGGGGGGCGGCGCGGAGGAATCTGCCCCGGTTGGCGTGGCGTCACAGGACGAGCCCATGGCAACCGGGCTATAAGTAGACCGGGTAGCAACGGCGGGGCCGTCAGGCGCTGCTGGGCGAGCTCCGGCCTGGCTATTCCGGGGGTGAAGCGTGGGCATATGCGACAAACTCCGTTGTTTCCGAAGCTGCAGTCGTGTTTCACGTCAAATTTCATACTTCCACCCCTTGCTTTCTGATTTCAGCGCTTTGTAAGGGTTTTGTTTTTCTTCCTGCCTTAAGACGACTTTTCCTCAGTTGGCTTCGTAAACAGCAAGGCTGACATAAAAGCAAGACTTCGCTGCACACCCCCCCCCATTGTTTTGGTCGGTTTTTTTCGCCCGCAGGAACACACCTGGAACCGATTTTTTTGCATCTTGCCAGTGTTGATATTTGGGGCCATAACCCTCCCCCCTTTTTTTGTCTTAATGACTGGGAGAAAAACATTTACAGGTTTGCTAGTATGTCCCCAAACGGTGCAAAAAGAAAAGAAAAGAAAAAAAAGAAAAAAATTGCTTGTGAATAAAACAGATCCCAAGGTTTTGCCCCATCTACTGACTGGGTTAGGGTTAGGTTCCCTTTGCTGCACTATGTATTGAAAGACCGTTTGCATATTTTGCCTGCTAACAGACACTGAATAATCTCTCTAGTGCTTCTCAACACCCCTCTGCTTTGCCTATTAGGACTAATATGGTTCCTTGCAGATACAAGCATCCCAATTTTATTCTATGCACAGAAGACACTGGAAATGCATGTGTATTTACAATAATATATTTTCAGATAATGCCTGTGTGTGCTTTCATCATGAGCAAAATTTATTTATGTGAGTGACAACATTACTTACAAACGGCATTAACAAATGCAATCCGTGCAAAAATATTCAAGAGACTTGCAGATCATATTTTGATGTTATCGGCGAAAGCTTAATTTCTAACAAAATAAGGCTAGGTAGGGAAAAAATGGATGAAAATGTAGCATCTGTATGGTATGACAATGTTTAATATTAAGAGGATCATATTATTGTAAGTCTCGGAGCTATCAAACAAGGAGAAAAAGCTATTTACCGTAAATACAGGCAACTGTTTTAACACTGAATCAGACCACCAACTACATTGTCTACAGTGACTCTCCAGGAGTATTCAGACTGGAGTTTTCCCCAACCTTACTTGGAGACAGGGTGGCCGGATGCAAGAGAGGACAGAGCCCCTTCCCCCCCCCCCCCCATGAAAGCATTTCAGTGGATGTAGTTTGCATGATAAACTACACCTGCTGAAATTCCCTCTGCATTAAAGGTGCAGGAGCTTTGCCCTCTTCTGGATTTGGCTACACTACCTGCTCACTGGAAGGACAGATCGTGAAGCTGAGGCTCCAATACTTTGGCCACCTCATGAGAAGAGAAGACTCCCTGGAAAAGACCCTCATGTTGGGAAAGATGGAGGGCACAAGGAGAAGGGGACGACAGAGGACGAGATGGTTGGATAGTGTTCTCGAAGCTACAAACATGAGTCTGACCAGTGGAAGACAGGAGTGCCTGGCGTGCTCTGGTCCATGGCGTCACGAAGAGTCGGACACGACTAAATGACTAAACAACAACAACACTACCTGAGTATAGAGCTAGGGCCTCCTTACCTGCCTACCATGTACTTTACCTCTGTTCCTGGATGACAAGGTTTTACATGTTAACAGTGATAAGCAGCTTTATTTCCACTTGTGGATAAAGCCTTAGCCTCTCTTGCCTCTAGCAAATGCCAGTTCCCACTCCTTCCCTTGATAAAAGGCAGGATGTGTTGTGCATGGGAGGCTAATATGGAGGGCTGGTTAGCAGTGAAGGGGGTGTGTGTGAACCCCATTATAAGATAGCGCTGAACTTGGGTGTCATGTGGACTCAACTTACAAGGGGTCAGGGAAGCTTTGTATCTGGAAAGTAGTTTGTTGTCTAAATTCATCCTCATCGCACTATCTGTTGCACCCAATTACTAAGCAATACAGTAGTTGCATATTGATAGGAAGCTTTGGATAATTATTTCCCCTATATTTCAGCCTGTTCCTATTTGCTGGAAATAAAAACAAACTTCCGCTGAGGTAACAAACATAGCCTGTAAGCCTATTGAGCATATGTACCGTTTTAGACTGTACTAGCTTTTTGCATATTTTTCTCTGTACAGTGGTACCTCAGGTTAAGAACTTAATTCGTTCCGGAGGTCCGTTCTTAACCTGAAACTGTTCTTAACCTGAGGTACCACTTTAGCTAATAGGGCCTCCCACCACCCCCCTGCCGCCACTGTGCAATTTCTGTTCTCATCCTGAAGAAAGTTCTTAACCCGAGGTACTATTTCTGGGTTAGCAGAGTCTGTAACCTGAAGCGTCTGTAACCTGAGGTGCCACTGTACTGGTAACTTGCAACTTGCACACATTTAACCTGCACACATTCAGCTTTATGCACCTGGCAGCGGCGGCTGCCGCTGCTACTACTACTACTGCTGCTGCTGCTGCTGCTGCTAGGTGGTGAAGGGGATGGGTGTCCATGAAAATAGACTGGCAATTCCACCTGCAATTGAACCTAGTGTGTTTTGACTATATATGGATTTGGCTTTATGCATTATCCCTGGAATGTAACCCGGGGATAAGTTGAGAGTCACCTGTAGTTGTCACTAATAATATTGTTTTCCTATGTAGTTTGCATCATGTTAAAATTATTATAGATACTCATGGATTTGCACCTCATCTACCTTGTGTGAAGTTAAATGGGTACATACATCTTCATGTAGCCACATACAGTATTGCTGAAAGGCCAGTTTGTCGGTGGTGGTCAGAAACATTACCGAAAGAGAGAGATGGCCAATTATGATGTAGTACCTCACAGCAGGTAAGAGGAAGGAAATGTTGGTATATAATACACAGCAGATGGACGAAAGTTTTGGGCTTCATAAATGGTTTTTTATCTTAGCAATATTTGAAAAAACAAGTTTCCCCTCACATACACACATTTTGCACTGTCAATTCTACCCCCACTGCCCCATTTTGCTTCCACCAATTATTTCATTATATGTGGAATTCTTCCAGGCATTGTGAACGTTCTTGGTTCCAAACAAGGCATAGTCTCTAGTACATTTTAAATTGGCTGGGTGCAAAAACTGATTCTAGGTCTGTGTGCTCACTGCATCCTGTTAGAAAAAAGGAAGAAAGTTTAGGAAAATGT
Organism: Podarcis pityusensis; assembly: GCF_964106645.2. Taxonomy (NCBI): domain Eukaryota; kingdom Metazoa; phylum Chordata; class Lepidosauria; order Squamata; family Lacertidae; genus Podarcis; species Podarcis pityusensis. The sequence goes on from NC_138029.1 coordinate 106,598,109, forward strand.
TCAGACGTCTTGTCTAAGGATAATTGTGTTACTGGCTACCTAAATAAACTTGAGAAAAATTAGTACTCAGTAAAATGAAAACCACTTTCTGTACACATTTTCCTGTTTACCTAATAACTTGCGTGAAAAAAAGCTCTACTTTTATAAATCACCATGATGGTGGGATCAACAGATTAGCCGGTGGTGGTTATAGACAGAACTAGTCCATGTTTAGCAATCTTGCAACTGCTCCTATCACAACAGTCTCTACATTCTTAAGACAGTGGCAAAATAGCTAGGATGCTGACACCTAGATCGGTACCATAGCAACCACGGTGCTGCCATGGCAACCAAATAGATGCCAGTCACTGACAGTCCTGGTATTATGTGCCATTGGCACTATGGCAACGGGATTGAAATGAACTGGTACTGTACTATTAGCACCAATGCCCTGTCAACTATGAAGAAACCTGAGAAGTGACACTGAGACTGAAACACTGCCAAAAATGCCATGGGAGACTTGGAAACTGTTTTACCTCGAATATTAGAGGCCCAGGGATAGTCAACATGGTATTGAACTACATCACCCATCATCATCCCTGACCATCAGCCATGCTGACTGGGGCTAATTACTACCCTCATAAGCACTATTTTATTATTAACCGGTGATAACCTTGCCCCACACCACAGCAACACTACTGACAGCCTGCCAATGCATACTAGTTATATATCCTATCTGTGACTGACAGCATTCCTATTCTTTTCAAATTGTTAAATTGTGTTGCTTCGAGCAAGGCACAATGTTGCCACCAAATTGGTTCACATCCGAATGGATCCAGTGCCTACAAAGGGAAAGAGGAATTGACAGCCACATTCTCTGTGGCTGCTCTGCTGCTTTTTCTGTTGGGCTAGACAACTGATGTTCTGTGGCTCCTAATCTGTATGGGTGTTCAGTATTTTTTTTCTTCTGTACCGTGTCATCTGACCTGACTGTTAAGTCAGCAGCTCAAAAGATTCCTCGTTTCTCCTTAGCATGAGAGATGAAGAGCTGTGATGAACAACAACTTCAAATTTAAATACCTGAGCACCAGAACTGTTGCGTAAGAAGAGTTTGGATTTGATATCCCAATTTATCACTACCCTAAGGAGTCTCAAAGCGGCTAACATTCTCCTTTCCCGACAAGAAAATTGGCTTCCAGGTGGAAAAATCAAAATTGGAAACAGAACTGTTAGAACCCAAAACTAAGATTTTGTCAAGGATGTATAACTTGCTGTTGAAATGGAATACTCAGGATGAAATGGTGAAATCTGCTATGATTAAATGGGCACAAGATGTTGGACATAACATAATGATGGCTGACTGGGAACAGTTATGGACCACAGGTATGAAGTTTACGGCATGTAATGCCTTAAGAGAGAATATTATGAAAATGATATACAGGTGGTACATGACACCAGTCCAGCTTGCAAAAATCTATCATTTGCCCGATAATAAATGCTGGAAATGTAAAGAAACTGAAGGTACATTCTTTCACCTTTGGTGGACGTGCCCAAGGATTAAGGCTTTCTGGGAGATGATCTATAATGAAATGAAAAAGGTATTTAAATATACCTTTCTGAAGAAACCAGAGGCCTTTCTCCTGGGCATGGTTGGCCAATTGGTGCCAAAGAAGGACAGAACTTTCTTTATATATGCTACAACAGCAGCAAGAATACTTATTGTAAAGTACTGGAAGACACAAGATTTACCCACCCTGGAAGAATGGCAGATGAAGGTGATGGACTACATGGAACTGGCGGAAATGACTGGCAGAATCCGAGACCAGGGAGAAGAGTTGGTGGAAGAAGATTGGAAGAAATTTAAAGACTATTTACAGAAATACTGCAAAATTAATGAATGTTAGTATGATGTCGGAATGAAGTTAAGTGGTTTTAGCAGCAATGTTTCAAAGGAGTATGTAAAAATGGATTGTTAACAGGTGAGAATCTAAAGTTATAATATATTAAGTTAAAGGATTAAGATAAAAACAAAGAGGGAAAGGATTTGCTGAATTAACTAATTGAACTGGAATACAAAAAAGGGAGGTGTGAGGAGGTCAGGGAAACAAGTAAACGAAAGACAAGACATGGAAAGATTTATTTGTTTTTAAGTGTTTTTATTTTTCTGTATTTTGTACTTTTTCTTTTCTTTCTTTTTTCTTTTTCTTATTTTTGTAATCTTTTCTAAAACTTTAATAAATATCATTTTTTAAAAAAAAAATCTCCTTTCCCTTCCTCCCCCATAACAAACACTATTTGAGGTGAGAGGGACTGAGAGACTTCAAAGTGTGACTGGCCCAAGGTCACCCAGCAGCTGCATGTGGAGGAGCGGGGAAGCGAACCCGGTTCCCCAGATTACGAGACTACTGCTCTTAACCACTACACCACACTGGCTCCACATACTATGCCTTTGTATATCTGGTAGCAGAGGGATAAGCAGCTGAATTAGGGCCTATAACACCAGCATGGGATGGTAATGGTTGGCAATGTCTTGTAGCACCACTTCCTTTTTCCAAAGGAGGCGTTGTTGCTCTTTGCAAACCCCCAATGTACACATGAAGCTCCTGTTTAGGCAGGCTTCTCTATGCCCTTCAATGTGAGGGTCAATGAAATGAACACATGGAATGGCTCCATCTATTATGAAATTACAGCTGAAGTATTATGAACACCATTACTCAAAACACCATTTGGGCTGGCCACATATCCCAAGGGTGTTGTAGTAGTGGATTTTGTGCATCGGCAGGGTATTGAACTGGGTCAAAGTTTGTTTTTCTTTTTAATGTTTATATTATTAACTTGTAAGATATGGATTTGGGTTTTTTTTTGTTTTTGAATGTTGATTTTTTAAAAATAATATTTATTAGACTTTCAAAGAAGTTACAAAAAACCCCCATATATTTAATTTTAACATATATTTATATATATGTGTGTGTGTGTGTATATATATATATATATATATATATACACACTATATATATATATAGTATAAACCACATGTCTGAAACTCCACAGAAAAAAGTCCTGAAACCATTTTGTCTCTCCCAAATGACTTCACATATTTCTCTGCAAGGTCAAAGGAAATGGGGAACCTCCCCATGGTCTCTTTGTTCACAAATCCTGTCTCAAGGGCACATTTAAGATATGAATAGGGTGAGCCTGTGATCTGGATTCAGGAATTGAGTAGTTGTCATAACAAAAGGGTGGCCAGGATAACCAGGTAATCCAATAAAGTAACCTGGCAGACAAGATAAAAACAACGCACTCAGATTTCTGTTGTAGTCCGCCCCTTCTCTGATGTACATAGGATGTACTGGGGTGGTGGTCTTGGGCTACACCCCTTCTGTGATGTATGTATGATGTATGGAGGGGCAGTCTTGGGCTCCAGGGTTAGTTCAAATGTCTATATAAGGGCTTGCACACCTTTGTCCTGGGTCCTCTTCCTGCCTCCTGCGTGTGGGGGGGAGCCCTGTTGCAACAGTTTTAATAAAGATCAGGCTTACTAGCTGCTTTGCTTCTCAATATTCTCTGGTTTGCCTCTGTTATTTTCTTCTACTGATAGATAACCTAAAAAAGGACTCTATATGTGCTCTTGGGTACCCCATAAGGGAAAAGGAGGTGGTTTTTTTTCTTATAACATTGTAAACATTATGAAAAGTAGTATTTTCAGTGCAATGTGTGAACAATGCATTGAAGTGATACCAAAGGCACCCCCTGGTCTATGAGCTCTTTTGCACAATGAGCATGAGATACTGCAACTTTTCCTTTTAAACCAGTGCAATGAACACCACTCATGTTTAGAGAAAGGGGGAGGATCCATGGTCATGGAAACATAAACATGAGAGTATACAGTTGCCTCACTATTACCCCATACCCTTGTTTCCAGGATGCAAGCATTCCCATCTCCATCAATGGTTGCGATGGTTACAATCTGGGTGGCTTAGAGTTGTTGGACTACAACTCCCATCATCCTTAGCTAGCTACAGCAATGGTCAAGGATGATTGGAATTGTAGTCCAACAACAGCTGGGGGCCCAGGTTTGAGGAACACTGCTATATACCGATAGCTTGGGGACAAACAATGGTAGTGGGCTTCACGCCTTTCTTGTGGGCTTCCAAGAAACTAGTGCAATTCAGGAAACCTCTGAGATTCTTATGGTTTCTGTTGCCGTCTTGATGCTTTTTCTGTCTCTGTGCTCCACCTCTTTTCTACTTGTCTGACCCCACGTCTACCTGTGTTCATTCAGTAGCCACATCAAACATCACTGCTGACCACATCTGGGAATCCAAGGCCTAGAGCAGGGATGAGGAACCTATTGAATTCCAACTCCAATCAGCTGAGACCATATAACACCGGTCCTGAAAGACCTACATTGGCTTCCAGTACGTTTCCAAGCACAATTCAAAGTGTTGGTGCTGAACTTTAAAGCCCTAAATGGCCTCGGCCTAGTATAACTGAAGGAGCGTCTCCACCCCCATCATTCAGCCCGGACACGGAGGTCCAGCGCCAGGGGCCTTCTGGAGGTTCCCACACTGCGAGAAGTGAAGTTACAGGGAACCAGGCAGAGGGCCTTCTCTGTAGTGGCGCCCACCCTGTGGAACGCCCTCCCATCAGATGTCAAGGAAATAAATCTAACTTTTAAAAGGTAAAGGTAAAGGGACCCCTGACCATTAGGTCCAGTCGTTACCGACTCTGGGGTTGCGGCGCTCATCTCGCTTTATTGGCCGAGGGAGCCGGCGTACAGCTTCCGGGTCATGTGGCCAGCATGACTAAGCCGCTTCTGGCGAACCAGAGCAGCGCACGGAAACGCCGTTTACCTTCCTGCCGGGGTGGTGCCTATTTATCTACTTGCACTTTGACATGCTTTCGAACTGCTAGATTGGCAGGAGCAGGGACCAAGCAACGGGAGCTCACCCCATTGCGGGGATTCGAACCATCGACCTTCTGATTGGCAAGTCCTAGGCTCTGTGGTTTAACCCACAGCGCCACCCACGTCCCGTAATCTAACTTTTAGAAGACAGCTTAAGGCAGCCCTGTTTAGGGAAGTTTTTAATGGCTGATGTTTTATTGTATTTTTGATATTTTGTTGGAAGCCGCCCAAAGTGGCTGGGGAAAACCAGCCAGATGGGCGGAGTATAAATAGGATGATGGGAACTGTAGTCTGATAATGACTGGAGAGCCCCAGGTTCCCCATCCCTGCTATATATATTTCACGTCATGCAAAATCAGTTTCACCAGGGCCCAGCTCCAGTTCAAAACAGAAGTGTAGACACACTTTGGGGTGAATTATGAAAGGCAAGCCAGGATTTGAGCAGAGGAAGGAATAAGACAACACAGCACAGAGAGCAATAGCCTTTGGGCCTTTATTCACACACAGGTGTAAGCCACCTTGGTTGGGGCAGATCACACACAGGCACGGCAATGCAGCAACCCTTCCCCTGTTCTGTTATTGCTCTGAGCAAGAGACCAGCAGAAAACCAGAACGGGAAAATTCCGCTATGGCATCTTAAGTGCTTCCTTACGTGCCAGATGTTGCAGGGAAGGGATTTTCCTAAGGAAGCCTCGATGTATGCAGTGCTGTGCTTCCACGAAGGCTGGGGTGAGAGTCAAGCAATGGTGGCAAGGGAGAGCCACAGGAAGCGGTGCTCCGGGCACTAAGCTAGATCTAGGCAGGGGTAGCCAAGACTTATTCAAACACATGACTGGCAGCAGTGAATAGGACTTACAAAATGGGAGTGGGTAAGGGAGAAGAGAGAGAGAGAGAACCACAGCGCATCACTGGCAGGTGTTGTAGATTTGGATCTGCTGATTGATGTCTCCCAAGATGACCCTCATCTTGGCCTCAAGCCCGTCCAGCTGGGCCGCTTTCTCCTGCAGGAGCCTCTCGTTTTCTTCATACGTTTCTTCCAGCGCTGAATAGGGACAGGGAGGAGGAGAATTGCAGCAACAAAACGGAGGAAAGTTAAGGGAAAGATGGGCTGCTAAAACCGTCCCCTCCCTGAAACCTGCCTCTGAAGGGACAGTTCCACGTTGGTGTCTCTGTCGCAGTTCCAGACAAGGAGGTCACAGTCAGCCTCTCCTTGTATGCTCTCTCCCCCCCCCCCCCACAGCAAATCCGCTCCAGATCCCCAGAACAGATTTGGGACGGGAGGGTAGAGAAAGTTCTGTGGCGCAAGTGGAAGCCCTTTGTTATGTACTGAGTGAATAGGATCCAAAATGCATAAGTCTGATTGGTCCTAGAACATTAGGATTCAGAATGCAGCAGTCTGATTGGTCCTAGAACAATAGGATTCAGAATGCAGCAGTCTGATTGGTCCTAGAACAAGAGGATCCAGAATGCAGCAGTCTGATTGGTCCACAGGAGCCACCCAATTCAGCTCCAGGTGCCACTACCAAGAAGGCCCTCTGTCTAGTTCCCTGTAACCTTACTTCTCGCAATGAGGGAACCGCCAGAAGGCCCTTGGCACTGGATCTCAGTGTCCGGGCTGAACGATGGGGGTGGAGATGCTCCTTCAGGTATACTGGGCCGAGGCCGTTTAGGGCTTTAAAGGTCAGCACCAACACTTTGAATTGTGCTCAGAAACGTACTGGGAGCCAATGCAGATCTCTCAGGACCGGTGTTATGTGGTTCCGGCGGCCACTCCCAGTCACCAGTCTAGCTGCCACATCCAGGGCTTGCTGGGTTCTGCCTGTTCGCAGGTTTTCTACCCAAGCGTGTCCTGTGTCACAAATGGGGATCTTTGGGGGATTTATCAGCTTTCTAAATGGAAATGGCTCTTTACAGTTCTATCCTCCATAACGCAACAAGAGAGATGGAAATGGAAACGCGTGGGCAGCCTGATGAAATTCCACTTGTATTGTGGATTTCTCTGTATATTAGGCAGGCAGCTTCAGTGTTTAGTTTTTAGATTTCAGTTTAGAACATTTTTATTCACATAAACTTGCCCTGCCACGTGACTCGGTTTTATGTTATTCCGAGCTTTGTCTTTTTAGGTTTTTAATTTTGATTTTATGCACACTGTTTTGAGAAGATCAGCCCCCTTCTTGGTTTAGCAGCATGGAAATTTATGCATACATAAAATAAGTAAATAAGCAAACTGAAGACACCAAAAGGCAGGGCTGGGCAGGGCTTCCCACAATCAAAGAGCAGTTTCGGCATCTCATGTAGCTCCCTGTCCTTCTCCTGCCTACTCTCAAAATTTATGGTCTTCCTCTCCCTGGTTCCATCACCTCAATCTATTTGTGTGTGATGATGATGGAGAGAATCTTTCGAAACCTAGATTTTGGCATGTTATGTTAACATGATTAACATGACAGCAAAAAATGGGAATTTATTTAAAGACAACTATGAAAAATGCTGGGCTGAAGTGAAAAAAGATTTAGAAATTTGGTCAAATTTGAAGCTTTCACTGCTGGGCCGTATTGCTGTGGTAAAAATGAATGTATTGCCTAGAATGTTGTTTTTGTTTCAAACATTGCAAATTGTGGACAAAATGGACTGTTTCAAGAGGTGGCAGAGAGATATTTCTAAATTTGTCTGGCAGGGCAAGAAGCCTAGAATAAAATTTAAAATATTAACAGATGCAAAGGAAAGAGGTGGATTTGCCCTGCCAGACTTTAAACTTTACTATGAATCAGCAGCTTTTTGCTGGTTGAAAGAATGGTTGCTTCTTGAAAACACTGACATTTTGGATTTAGAAGGTTTTAACAATATATTTGGATGGCATGCATATCTGTGGTACGATAAGGTCAAAGCACATAAAGCATTTAAAAATCACATTGTCAGGAAAGCATTGTTTAATGTTTGGATAAGATACAAGGACTTATTGGAAAATAAAACTCCAAGGTGGCTGTCACAGATGGAAGCAAAAGCTCTGAAAAAACTCAATATGGAGGCCAAATGGCCGAAATATTGGGAAATTTTGGAACAAGACGGAGATAGACTGAAATTGCAGAGTTTTGAGAAATTAAAAAACAAAGTGCGAGACTGGCTTCATTATTATCAGATAATGGAGGCATATAATCTGGATAAGAAAATTGGTTTCCAGGTGGAAAAATCAAAATTACAGAACTATTAGAACCCAAAACTAAGATTTTGTCAAAGATGTATAACTTGCTGTTGAAATGGAATACTCAGGATGAAACGGTGAAATCTGCTATGATTAAATGGGCACAAGATGTTGGTCATAACATAATGATGGCTGACTGGGAACAGTTATGGACCACAGGTATGAAGTTTATGGCATGTAATGCCCTAAGAGAGAATATTATGAAAATGATATACAGATGGTACATGACCCCAGTCAAGCTTGCAAAAATTTATCATTTGCCCGATAACAAATGTTGGAAATGTAAAGAAACTGAAGGTACATTCTTTCACCTTTGGTGGACGTGCCCAAGGATTAAGGCTTTCTGGGAAATGATATATAATGAACTGAAAAAGGTATTTAAATATACCTTCTTGAAGAAACCAGAGTCCTTTCTCCTAGGCATAGTCGGTCAATTGGTGCCAAAGAAGGATAGAACCTTTTTTATGTATGCCACAACAGCAGCAAGAATACTCATTGCAAAGTATTGGAAGACACAAGATTTACCCACTCTGGAAGAATGGCAGATGAAGCTGATGGACTATATGGAACTGGCAGAAATGACTGGCAGAATCCGAGACCAGGGAGAAGAGTCGGTGGAAGAAGATTGGAAGAAGTTCAAAGACTATCTACAGAAATATTGTAAAATTAATGAATGTTAGAACGATGTTGGATAGAAATTAAGTGGTTTCTAGCTGTAATGCTTTAAGGGAATATGAAAAATGGGTTGTTAAGAGGTAAAAATCTAACGTTACTATTTTAAGACCAAAGATTAGGATAAATAAAGAGGGTAAGGATTTGCTGAACCAACAAATTGAACTGGAATACAAAAAAGGGAGGTATGAGGAGGTCCGGGAAACAAGCTAAGGAAAAATAAGCAATGGAAAATTTGAGTGTTTTTAATCATTTTTATTTTGTATTTTCTTTTTCTTTTTCATTTTTTATTGTAATATTTTTAAAAAATCCTAATAAATATTTTATAAAAAAAACAAAAAACCAAACCTAGATTTTGGAAGCGGTGTACAAACCAAATGAAACTAGTTCATGTGGCCTTGGCCCAGTATACCTGAAGAAGCGTCTCCATCCCCATCATTCAGCCCGGACACTGAGGTCCAGCTCCAAGGGCCTTCTGGCGGTTCCCTCACTGCAAGAAGTGAGGTTACAGGGAACCAGACAGAGGGCCTTCTCGGTAGTGGCGCCCATCCTGTGCAATGCCACCTCATCAGATGACAGGAAATAAACAACTGTCTGACTTTCAGAAAACATCTGAAGGCAGCCCTGTTTAGGGAAGCTTTTAATCTTTGATGTTTTGTCATTATTATTATTATTAATATTAATATTATTGTTATTATTATTATTATTCTGTTGGGAGCCGCCCAGAGTGGCTGCAGAAACCCAACCAGATGGGCAGGGTGGTAATAATAATACAGTGGTACCTCAGGTTAAGTACTTAATTTGTTCTGGAGGTCCATACTTAACCTGAAACTGTTCTTAACCTGAAGCACCACTTTAGCTAATGGGGCCTCCTGCTGCCGCCGCGCCGCCGGAGCACGATTTCTGTTCTCATCCTGAAGCAAAGTTCTTAACTACATTTTAATATTTTAATGTTTCAATATTTTAATGTTGTATTTTTTAATTTTGTTTTTAAGTTGTAATCATTTAACTTGTTTTTATTATTGCTTGTAAGCCGCTCTGAGCCCGGCCTTGGCTGGGAAGGGCGGGGTATAAATAAAAATTATTATTATTATTATTAACCTGAAGCACTATTTGTGGGTTAGTGGAGTCTGTAACCTGAAGCGTATGCAACCTGAAGCGTATGTAACCTGAGGTACAACTGTAATAATAATAATAATAATAATAATAATAATAATAATAATTTGCAGAGTTTACTGTCTAGAAGGCACAGAATTGTGTGAAATCCAGTTTATGGGGGGGCCCCCCAGAAATGTCACACACCACCCCAGAGAATATATTCCCCCCCTTCTCCCGGGCACTTACCGCTCAGCCGCTGCAGCTTGTCATGCGCGTCGCGCAGCAGGCCCTTGGCCTCGTCCCGTAGGCGCTCTGCTTTCTGCCGGGCCCGGACCACGTGCTGGGCCTTGCGTTCCACTAGGTCCTTCATGGTGCGGTACTGGTCACCCAGCGTCCCGTCCAGCAACTGAGATGCAGCGGGAAATAAGGGGCAAGCGGTGAGCAGGAACTGCAGGCCTCGGGGCAGCGGCGTTATGCTTCCCACCATCTCTGGAGCGTCGCAAGGAAGATGGCAGGAAGAAAAGGCAGGAAATGGGCCTCCTCTGGAAGGACTTTAGTGCAGGGGGGGGGGGGAAACCTGTGTGGCCCTCCAGATGTTGTCAGGCTACAACCCCCACCACCCCTGACCGCTGGCCATGCTCACTGGGGCTAATAGGGTATTGGAGTTCAAACAATATCTGGACAGGCTGATCCCTGACTTAGTGGATTACTTTTGTTCATGCCAATCATCTTGCTGAGCCCAATTTTCATTCATTCGTTCAACAGCAACATCAATGTGTATAGTACTTTTCAGGGTGCAAGGGGACAAGTCCCTGCCTTGAGGAACTAAGAATTCTAAAATCTTGTAAAGGAGGCCAGGAAGGAATGCCATCATAGATGAGAGTGGCCAGTGATGGTGGAGTTGTTGCTTTTCACTGCCTCCTGAGGGTGGTGCCCTCAGCTCCTGTTTGTGGCGTCTGGTTGACCACTGTAAGAAACAGCGGGTACAGCCTTGGGAGGCAATCAATGTTGCACTAAGGTGATCGTTCCATCAGGGCAAGCATTTCAGCTTGTCAGGTGGAAAGATCCGCTGCCCACTGCCCCACATGCTGTCCCAGGGGTTCTCTGAGGACCCAGGCCCCCAAGCCAATTAGAGGGGTGGGGTGAGGAGCTAGAACCTTGTTGCACAAGCCTTCCACTGATGGGACAGGTGAATTGAATCCCACTGTTTATTATTTCTTCCTTTTTAAAAAAAATAATAATAATAATTGATATATTAAAAATCAAAATAAACAAACTGCCAATATACCAAAAGATAGAAGTGACGGGAGAGACACCAGCAAAATCTCCTCTGATGCTTTTCTGACAGGTAAGGATTATTTTCCACCTGTTTTGCGTAACATGCCTGCAGTCTCAAAAAGTAGGCGGACGTCCCTCTTAAGGCACAGCTGCCTCTTGGCCACGGTGGTTGGCAGAGCATTTGGGTGAAGGAGCATCTCTGATGCCATCTTCATTTGTTTCTTATCTGATTGCCTCCAAACAGTCAGTCAATTTCACCCTCTGAGTAATTTAGCAGGAATCACAAACACCCAGAGAAACTGACAGCCAGTCACCATCTCTCAGCCTTAGCTTTCCTCCTAACAACCCTGTTAGGTGAAGCGGGGAGAAGATATTCTGGGGGTGAGGCTGGGCTCGTTGGAGGAAACACATTTCAATTGTGTGCTGCAGCTCAGTATTATAGCAAAGGGAGTTTGTTGGAGCGCTTGGTAGTTTCTAATAAGACATTATTATTATTATTATAAGACCTATAAGACATCAGAAGGTCGGTGGTTCGAATCCCCGCGACGGGGTGAGCTCCCATTGCCCAGTCCCTGCTCCTGCCAACCTAGCAGTTCAAAAGCACGTCAAAGTGCAAGTAGATAAATAGGTACCACTCTGGCGGGAAGGTAAACGGCGTTTCCGTGCGCTGCTCTGGTTCGCCAGAAGCGGCTTAGTCATGCTGGCCACATGACCCGGAAGCTGTATGCCGGCTCCCTCGGCCAATAAAGCAAGATGAGCTCCACAACCCCAGAGTCGGCCACGACTGGACCTAATGGTCAGGGTCCCTTTACCTTTTTAAGACATTAGGATGAAACTAGCAAGGCTGAATTCCTGGAGCCAAACAAATGAAAAAGCAAATGGAGTGGGCAGCAGCGTCACCAAAATTACAAGACGAAGAGGATACATGAAGTACCAGCTACAGAATATTAAGCATTTCCAAGTACCAATTTGCACGAGAAATACTTGCTTTGCATTATTCACCGCAAGCTGCCTGGCGCCTGTATGACGAAACATGGTAGAAAACCTTCCAAAATAAAATGAAACTCGAATTTACACTGCTGTGTGGGCAGCCACCCATTCGCACCCTGTGAGTACACAATGCAGCTTCCTTCACCTGTCCTCTCAGTCGTAACCCAAGAGACAGATGCTTATCCATCTTTGCTAGACTCCTGGGCCTTCTCAAGCCCAGCCTCATGTACCTGTTCGGCTTCGCCAGCTCGGTCCCTGGCAGCGCTGGCTGTCTCCTCAGCTCGCGTGGCGGCCAGGCTGTTGTTGGCCCGTTTCATCTTGAGCGCATCCACCTGCTTGTCGAGGTGACCCACGCGCTCCATGGCTTTGGCCAGCTGACCTTCAGCGCTTGCAGTCTGCTGCTGGATCTGAAGGGAGGCAATATGGGAAGCTGGAGAAGGTCTGCTGCATCTCACCGTTGTGGGAGGGTCTCCCCCAGCCTACACAAGAGCGCTGACCTCACTGAGGAGATGTTACAACTCAGGGGATTTAGAGGGCATCATGGACCAGCCTCTGATGCCCCCTGAACCAGCCATCTGGTGCCCCTCCACAAGCCAGTGTGGTGTAGTGGTTAAGAGCGGTAGACTCGTAGTCTGGTGAACTGGGTTCGCTTCCCCGCTCCTCCACATGCAGCTGCTGGGTGACCTTGGGCTAGTCACACTTCTCTGAAGTCTCTCAACCTCACTCACCTCACAGAGTGAGTGCTGTGGGAGAGGAAGGGAAAGGAGATTGTTAGCCGCTTTGAGATTCCTTAGGGTAGTGATAAAGCGGGATATCAAATCCAAACTCTTCTTCTCTTCTACTGCCAGAGATGCCCTCAGTGCCAACGCCACAATGGCATTACCATTTTGCAGCACGGAGGGCTCCAGCTCAGAGGCCATAACAGAACCGTGGCCTCTACTGTATCAACGGAATCCATAACTCATTAAATTGACACCGCCCCTTTAAAAGTAAAGGCTCCACTCCTCAGGGGTGGGGCTAACTGCTCCAAGGATGCTGTAGGCCTAATTAAGGCTGAGGGTTCGCCCACATCTCCATTTGCGCCACTGCTTCCTCCCAGGGAAACTCAATTGTTAGCACTGGATTGGAACAAACAACTAGGTTGTGTTTTTTTTACGGGTTGCTGTTTGTTCAGATTTAGCACTAAAGAGCAGGTTTTCCGGGGGGGGGGGGAGAGAATTGGGGCAAAGGAAAAACTGCTTGGTTCCATGCCTGGAAACGTGGGCCAAGTGGAAAAAGCACTCGGACCCGTGCTTTCTAGACAAGTGGAAGTGTAGGCAAACACTCAGCCTTGTTGCTTCTTGGAGCTATCCAGGGTGCTACTCACCTTGCTTCTTTGGACTTAGTATTTCAAAAAGCTTTCAGCAAAGTACCTCACCAAAGACTCCCGACTAAGCGTGGCAGTCAAGGAATAAGAGAAGAGGTCCTCTTTTGGATCAGGAATTGGTTAAGTTGCAGGAAGCAAAGAGTAAGAATGAAAGGGCAGTTCTTCGAATGGAGAGATTTAGGAAGTAGGTCACTATTGGGACCTGTGCTTTTCAACTTGGCTCATATAAACGATCCAGAATGAGGGGTGAGCAGTGAGATGGCAGCGTCTGATACTAAATTGTCCAGTGTCTGGCTGGGTATAAGGGCAGCTAATTATGTTCCAAGGGACATGGGTGGCGCTGTGGTCTAAACCACAGAGCCTAGGGCTTGCCGATCAGAAGGTCGGCGATTCGAATCCCCACGACGGGGTGAGCTCCTGTTGCTCAGTCCCTGCTCCTGCCAACCTAGCAGCTCGAAAGCACGTCAAAATGCAAGTAGACAAATAGGTACCACTCCGGTGGGAAGGTAAACGGCGTTTCCGTGAGCTGCTCTGGTTTTGCTGGTTCTTAGTCATGACCCGGAAAAACTGTCTGCAGACAAACACTGGCTCCCTTGGCCTGTAAAGCGAGATGAGCACCGCAACCCCAGAGTCGTCCACGACTGGACTTAACTGTCAGGGGTCCTTTACCTTTACCTAATTATGTTCCAAGTCCTTCTCAATGTTTGATTCTGGTACACTTTCAGGGGAGGGCTGCGCACAGCAACGGGGCTTACCCTATTCACGACATTCTCGGTGTTGTAGATGTCGCTGGCTGCGTTGCGGATGGCTTTCTCGGCGGCGCTTTGAGCCCGTTTGGCGTCGTCCAGAGCCTTCTTCACTGCTTCGGCTGCAGTCTTTACGCTCTCTGCTCGAGCGCTGCAAACGGGAAGAACGTGCGGCTAGTGTGAGCCCAGAGCTATGTGCACTAGCGTCCCCACTGCTGCGATGGCCAGGATGACAAATCCATGGGAGTAATAGAACAGTCATTCGCCAGGTGTGATCTCTGTGTACAGGTGTAGTTTACCTCCCTCCCCTCCTCCGAGATCTGTGCCAAGCCCTCTCTCTGGATGAAAGAGAGCCCTGAAAACGAATCTGGTTGCTTTAGCTTCTCCCTGAACGTTTTTGTGCTGACCATTTGTGTTCCCCACTGTTCGGTTTTTATTTTTGAAATAATTTTTTAGTTGATTTTACAAGTGTAGAGTTATAACATTGCCAAATACATATCCATATTTAGAGATTTCTCTGTATCTCTAGTCTTCCCACCTTCCCCTCCATGGATCCTATTATCAACCTTCTCAAATGTATATTATTTCATCATCCAAGTTTTATGTCTCTCCATTTTGTCCATAGTAATTTCTATATCACATTATTACAATCCTGCTAATGTTTTCATCTGCTTACAGTGGTCTCTCAAGTAAATTGTAAATTTCCCCCGTTCTTTATTAAAGTTTTGGTCTTTTTGGTTCCTGAGCTTTCTGGTCAGTTTTGCCATTTTGACCTGCTGTTCGGTTTTTAGCTCTGCATAGTTAATTTGTTTTGTACAGTGGTACCTCAGGTTAAGAACATAATTCGTTCTGGAGGTCTGTTCTTAACCTGAAACTGTTCTTAACCTGAAGCACCACTTTAGCTAATGGGGCCTCTTGCTGCTGCTGCACGATTTCTGTTCTCATCCTGAAGCAAAGTTCTTAACCCGAGGTACTATTTCTGGGTTAGCAGAGTCTGTAACCTGAAACGTCTGTAACCTGAAGCATATGTAACCCGAGGTACCACTGTACTACGCTGCTTTTGAAAGGCTAATTGTACAGCTGCCTCCATGTTTCCCCACATCAGTGAGAAGTTGGCCCTCCTTGCATCTAAACCACTCCTGTATTTGAGCCTAGATGGCAAACTAGCCCAAACAGTGACCACCCCACCCTTGTACTCTGTTCAGCTCCTGTAACACAGCCACATGAAAGGGCCTCTCATCACCATGTTTCTAGCAGTATCCGATATGCACAGTGCTTCACAATTCTCCTCATTTAACTTCACAATACACCTAACAAAGGAGGTTATTTTCTCTCAGCCTAAGACCCAATGGTGAGCTTCATGGAGGAGGGGAGATTTGAACCCATGTTCAAACCTAATAATAAGCCCACCATCAGTTCAGGTTTTAACAGCAGCTGTGGAGACTCCTGACAGGGTGCTGGTCCCGCGCAGCAAACTCCTACGCTCCCCCAACTTCCTTTCCCTTTGCTGAGTAACTAGTTGCTGCTCATGGAAGGAGGAGGACCAAGGGGAGCACAGTTCTGTCCCCATGGCCTCTCCTCTGGGTCCGACAGGAGCAGCCTCCATCACACGTCCTCTCCGGCCCTCGCACACTCACTTGGCGCGGCGTGCGTCTTGCAGCAGCTGTCCCGCCACACGCACGTCTCCCGCCGTTTGGTCCAAGATGGCGTCCACATTGGCCAGGCTGCTGACGCGCTCCTTGATCTCCTCAGCGAGGTGGTGGATCTGTGCGGGGGACGCTGGGATGGAGAGTTCCAGCACGCGGGAGGCCACCAGAGCAATGCTGTCAGGGTCGGCTCCGTCAACTGTGTGAGGGATGGGTCAGTCAGCGCTACAGACGGGTAGAACGGCAAGCCCCTGCTTCTCGCAAGACCCACTGCAAATGTCCCCTCTGCCCTGCTTTCTTTCATCCCTGTCTGAATACCCCCCACTGCACACACACACACACACACACACACACACACACACTGCTGGAACCATAAAGGGATAAATATGTCCACCTGCCTTGCCCCACGGCCCTGCCTGGAACTTGCATAAGGAGGTGTGCAGCGGCATTCTTAACTTTTTTGTATGGAATTTTGCCTTTCCCTTTTTGGCAGGAACATGAACGTAACTGGCTTTCGTTTTATTATTTTCAACATTAAGATTGCTTTCTGAATTTTTTTGGGCACTTGTTTGTTTATTCTTTGCGAGAGCTCCTTGTGAGGAGGGGTCGACTGTCCAGCTACTTTAGGAATTGTTGATCTGCGAGGGTGAATAATGGGGTCTCCTTGCAGCTCTCAGCAGCCTTAACAAACTATAGCTCCCAGAAATCTTTTTTTGGGGGGGGGGGGAGCCGTTTAAAAGCGGCATTTTACGGCATGTGATGTACCGTATGTTACATGAGCTGTCTTTTTGAGAAAGACATCGAACAAAATAAAATAAGGGACTGGCGTAGGGGGCAGCCCGATATCCTGCACTTACGATTCAGGAACCCCTTGATTTGCTGGATGAGGTCCCGCAGTTCCTTGTTGGAACGTTCCAGCCGGGCTTTGGTGGCATTGGCGTTGTCCAGCGCGGCCTGTGCCCTCTGCTTCGCCTCACCTGCCCTTGCCTTTGCCTCGGCCACCTGCAAAGGACACACCAGGTCCCCTGGTCAGCCAGCAGGGGGAAGCAGAGGCCTAGGGAATGCAGGGAGCATTGCATCCCATGAACAGAGCCAGAGCTAACTCTTGTTTACTGCCTTGAGAACCACGTCCAGGCCTTCGCGCTTTTCGTCTTTCCGATGAAACGAAATGTGTGCAAACGTAAAGGCTCTCATGGGTTACCTTGCCTATAACACTGAGCTCTGTGGCTCCCCTCTGATGGCTTACCTGACGCAGCAGGACATCCACGTCAGCCACAGCGCGGCGCAGCTCCCCTTCGGCATGGCGGGCTCGATCCAGCGCGTTGTCGGCCGTGGCCACGGCCCCGTTGCAGTTGAGGCCCCCGCAGTGGCGCCGGCCGTCTTCGTCACGGCAACCAGCCCCTCCGCAGGGGCTGCTGGAGCAGGGGGCGTCCCCTGGAGCACCGCACACCTAGAGGAGAGAGCTGTGATGGCCTGGGATTCGGACTCGGAGGCTGAACCTGAGGAATCCCAGCCTGCACAGGATTCCCCGCCTCCAGAACCAGCAGAGCCGGGGCTGGGGCTTCAGGCTGAAGGCTACTCACCTGTGCTGGATCCTCAAGTGAGGGCGCCAGCTGAGTCTGCTCTGGCTCCTGAGGGGATGGAGGACCTATTGCCTGCAGGTGCTCCACTCTCAGCCCCGTCAGGGGAAGAGGAGGTTGCCTCTGGGTCCGGTAACCCTCCAGCCTCTCCTGAGCTGCAGAGGCTCAGGGCAGAGAGGCGGAGGGAAGTAAGTTCCCTCAGGAGGAGTGCTCGCCTCCAGGCCAGGAGAGGCGAGTCACCTGTGGACCGGGGCCGCCCTATGCCGCGGGGCAGATAAAAGCCAGCCAGCCCCAGGCCTAAATTGCGGGAGCAACATTGTTGGTAGCCTGTTCCTGCCTGACCCCTGTCTTGCTCTTCTGCCGGAGCTCCTGACCTCACCCGACTCCCTGCCTTGGACCCCGTTTCAGCTTTGACGGACAGCCTCCATACCGC
The DNA here is from genome assembly GCF_964106645.2 of Podarcis pityusensis. NCBI lineage: Eukaryota > Metazoa > Chordata > Lepidosauria > Squamata > Lacertidae > Podarcis > Podarcis pityusensis. Next base: position 106,616,002 of record NC_138029.1, read on the forward strand.
ACCCTCGCCCTCAGACTGGACTCGGACCTCGCCACATGGTTAACCCTCGGGACCAGAACAAGAGCGTTGGAGGAAGCATGAAGAAACTTGCCAGCAGTATATCACATGAAATAACTTTTTTTTAAAAAAAAACAACAACAGGATTGGCACGGGAGAGTCTGGCCCAATGGGCGCAGCAGCTCTTCTTCAGTAGGTCTTGCCCCTATGGAGCAGTTGCGGAGATGAAGGGCCCTGCCTCTCCACAGCTGCCTAAGTCCTCCAGGGTTTCCCCTAAGCAATCTGAGGCTGCGCTTGTGTGACTATGTGATGCTGATTTCTCCTCCGCCCTCTTCATGCCTCTCCTGGTACTGGGAGACCAGGAAGGGAGGAGAGCTTGTCACAGCAGGAAGGCCTCTTCACCAGCCAGACTCCTCTCTGCCTCTTGGCCTCCCTCATCCCACAGTCCTGCTCCCTCTTCTACCTCTGATTCTGGACTTCTTTCTGCCACAGACTCCCTCCACTCGCTGAACCCTGTTACCTCTTCAGCTTCTGACAACCTCCTCCCAGTCTTCTCCCTCTGACCACTCATTGTCATCTCACCACCAGTCCCTGAGTCTTCTTCCCTTGGGGGGTTCCCCAGCCGGTTCCCCCCTCACCATTCCTCTGCGTCCAACCAGTCCCTGACACCCGCCTGCTGTCAAATGTTTCCTTCCTCGCTCCAGCCATTTTTGCCTCTGGCTCTGCCCAACCACTGGCGTGTGGTCTTCAGGCGCTTGTTCAGAACAGAATGTGGCCCTCGAGAGGCGGGAAAAGGTTCCTCGCCTTTGCTCCGTGCGGTTCACAGAGAAGATGTGCACATCGAAGTACCACAGAATAACATTTCGCAGTAAAATACCAACAGAACATTAAGCAGAAACTTAGCAGCGCGGTCTGAAAAGTTCTTGAGCTCACCTTTCCCCTCAACCAAGACCTGACTGGCTACCTCAGGGATGCGGGGAGACTGTGACCCACCGTGTCATTAGAAGGCCTCTGGCTCCCCATCTCTGGCTCTCACACGCTTTGCTTTGTGGTGTTTCCCAGCTTCCCCACCCACCTTCTCATTGATCCGATGCAGGCTCAGCCCTCGAACGCGTGTTGACAGGTCGGTCAGGGCTCGCCGGTTGGCTGCATTCTGCCGATTGAAAGCGTCTCTCCGGGCTGCCATCAGGTGCTCCGTGCGTCGCCGGGATGCGGCCGATTGGCCGACAGGGCTGGAGAAACCCACCGTGGAAGCGTTGGCCCGGTGTTCCGCTTCCCGCGATTGGACAAAGGACTGGCGGACGCTGTCATAGGCTCCTGCCGGGGGAAGTGGGGGCGGGATTAAAGAACAGGACTATGAGGCCCTTGCTGGGCATCTCTTCTGCCAGACCAGGCTTCCTCAACCTCGGCCCTCCAGATGTTTTTGGCCTACAACTCCCATGATCCCTTGCTAGCAGGACCGGTGGTCAGGGATGATGGGAATTGCAGTCTCAAAACATCTAGAGGGCCGAAGTTGAGGAAGCCTGTGCTAGACCTATGGGAAACCCCCATAATAATAATATATATGTCGTCCATCTGACTGGGTTGCCCAGCCACTCTGGGCGGCTCCCAGTGAAATATAAAAAAACAGCATGAAACATTAAAAACTTCCCTATACATGCCTAGCCTCCACTCTGGCTCATGAGCAGAGGCTGCAAGTCAAAAGGGTGTGGGGCCAGGGGGAGAACTGCAATTCTACGTTTGACGAAAGGGCTGGGTAAAAATGGGGGGTGGGGGGAGTATGTTTCTTACGTCACTTTGGACACGCACTTACCCAGCACATTGGCATTCTTGAGCGCCTCCAGCTGGCGCGCAAGGTCTGCCAGGCTGAGGTTCAGGGCCCGGGCGCCGCGTTCCAGCGTGCCTAGAGCATGGTTGGCGTTGAAGTTCCTGTCCTGGGTGGCCGTCAGCAACCCTTCCAGGCTGGTCAGCGTTTCTGTGACATCAGCAATCTCCTGCCTGGTGTGAGGACGTAAGTGAGAAGCGGGAGAGAGAAGACGAAGAAGAGAAGAAGAGTTTGGATTTGATATCCTGCTTTATCACTACCCTAAGGAGTCTCAAAGCGGCTAACATTCTCCTTTCCCTTCCTCCCCCACAACAAACACTCTGTGAGGTGAGTGGGGCTGAGAGACTTCACAGAAGTGTGACTGGCCCAAGGTCACCCAGCAGCTGCATGTGGAGGAGCGGGGAGGCGAACCCGGTTCACCAGATTATGAGTCCACCGCTCTTAACCACTACACCACACTGGCTCTCAGTGGAGAAAGAGGTGCACTGCCACCCAGGACTAAACCACCCACTGCTCCTCTTCAGAGAAATAAAATTAATAACCTTTTCTAAAAAACAACAACCCTGAAGCCTTTCTTTTAGGAATTCTAGGTGCTGAAATCCCAAGGGAGCAGAAAAACTATTTATGTATGCAGCCACAGCTGCACGGATGTTATTGGCCCACAGATAGAAAGAAGATAAAGCCCATACCAGAGAAGAATGGCAGATTAAGTTGATGGATTATGCCGAAATGGCTAAAGACCCAGAAGAATCAGAAATCAGGAAGACCAAAATTTTAATAAGGAATGGGGGAAATTTATAACCTATCTTAAAAACCATTGTATAAACAGTTAAAATCGTTAGTAGGATTGGAATAGCACTTGTAGTTTAATGGTGAGTTTTGGAAACAATGGAGATGTAAAAGATGTGGGCTATTGTAAAAGATGCAGGAGGAAATGATTAACAACAGGACCCACAAAGGTGAGGAGGGAAGTCCTAGAGATTCTTTGGGAATCTTGTGTCTATGTTGTACGTTCGATATGTGAAGGTAAAGTTTTAATCTGAGAAACTTGCAAATACAGTGGTACCTCGGGTTAAGTACTTAATTCGTTCCGGAGGTCCGTTCTTAACCTGAAACTGTTCTTAACCTGAAGTACCACTTTAGCTAATGGGGCCTCCTGTTGCCGCTGCCCAATTTCTGTTCTCATTCTGAGGTAAAGTTCTTAACCCGAGGTACTATTTCTGGGTTAGCGGAGTCTGTAACCTGAAGCGTATGTAACCCGAGGTACCACTGTAAAAAAATGTAAGAAGAGAGAGAGGGAGAGGGAGAAGCCCAGCTCCCAAAACAAACTATGGTACCTGGGATTCTTTGGGAGAAGACAAACAAAAGACAAAAATTGAATGCAGCAGATCAGTTCCTACCCTGCCAACCCACTGCTCCTAGGCTCCAGCCAGGTCCATTTCCTCTGCACATGTACAGGTACCAAGGCCACCTGTCACTCACCTCAGCGAATCCATATTCTGCAAGAGGTGGGTGATTGCACTGGCAGTGGCGTTGCGGGCATTGACGATGGCCTGGACCACACTCAGCTTGTCCTGGAGTCGGCGGAAAGTGCCCTCAAACGCCCCGGTGAGGCCCGTCTGCTGAAGCTGCTGGGCGCGCTGCGCCAGGCTGCGGGTGCGAGCGGCCAAATCCTGCACAATGCGGTCCCAGTCCCCAAAGCACTGGTGGCACGGCTGGCAGGCGGGGAACTCGCCGGCAAAACCTCGGGAGCACTGGTCGCAGCGCACACCCGAGACCCCCGGGAGGCAGGAGCAGTGCCCAGTGATGCGGTGGCATTGCGGCTTCTCGATCCCACGAGGGTCACAGTCGCAGGCTGCACGCAACATGAGAAGAAGAGTTTGGATTTCATATCCCGCTTTATCACTACCCGAAGGAGTCTCAAAGTGGCTAACATTCTCCTTTCCCTTCCTCCCCCACAACAAACACTCTGTGAAGTGGGTGGGGCTAAGAGCCTTCAAAGAAGTGTGACTAGCCCAAGGTCACCCAGCAGCTGCATGTGGAGGAGCGGGGAAGCGAACCCGGTTCCCCAGATTACGAGACTACCGCTCTTAACCACTACACCACACTGGCTCTCCAAAAACGCCGTAAAGGAGAGAGAGTTATTCCTTCGCATGTGGTGTCTTCCAAGCGCTTCATCCCACATAAAGGGCTCCCCCACCTCCAAGGAAACCACCCAACTCTTTGTAGGCCACATTTTCTTTTTTAAAAAAATAAATCATTTTTTAAAAAAATTCCAATAAAAAACATCCAATTTTTCTGGCCCATGTAGGACCAGTCTGGAAAGTTAACCTTGGTGAAGACTTGACGTTTTCATCCCCCAAAAAGTATTTGATTTGAGTTTCCATTGAAATGAGGCTGTATTTTAATATTTTAATGTTGTATTTTAATCTTGTTTTTAAGTTGTGTTTCGGTCAATTTGTTTTTGTATCAGGCGTTAGCCCCCTGAGTCCAGTCTTGGCTGGGGAGGGCGGGGTATAAATAACAATAACAATAACAATAACAATAACAATAACAATAATTAATATCCAATCATAATATTTCAATTAAAAAAATAAAAAAATAAAATAAAAAAGATCAAATTATAGCCCAAATTGTATTTATTAATTTCTTGGGGCTCCCCGCGGTCTGGATCTCTGGAGAATATCTCCACATCTTAGTCCTGCTTCTCCTTGTTGTTTCCATATTTTCCACATCTGGATATTAACGCTTGGTAATATAGACCACATTTTCAAGCTGCATGGGCTACCGCCGGGGATCGTCTCTGACAAAGGTACCCAGTTCACAGCCCAGTTCATGCAGATGCTGGCAGTGGAACTGTGCATTTCGTCCACCCGCCATCCTGCGATGAATGCTGAGTTGGAGAAAACTGACATGACTTTACAGCAATATTTGTGCCGTTATGTCAGCTACCAGCACAGCAACTGGGTATCCCTCCTTCCTCTAGCAGAGTTCTCCTACGACAATGTGCTCTGTGTCTCCAACCAACAACCCCTTTCTTTGCCAACTAGGGATACACCCTCACACCTTTCCAGAAATTATGGCCGAAGAAACAAATCCCTTAATAGTCTGAACCCAGGGTCTCCAAATCGCTCTTTGTAAAAAACACATTCTCCTAGCTCTGCCTATTTAAATGCCATTCCTATTATTTCACCATGTGTGCTAGTAGAGTGTGATCTAGTATTAAATCGCCCACTCCAAATGGCTTCATAACAGAATCAAGAAGCTGAGTTGATCTCAAACGTCGTTGCTTGAAATATTAGGTAAAGGTAAAGGGGACCCCTGACCGTTAGGTCCAGTTGTGGCCGACTCTGGGGTTGTGGTGCTCATCTCACTTTAGTGGCCAAGGGAGCTGGCGTACAGCTTCCGGGTCATGTGGCCAGCATGACTAAGCCGCTTCTGGCGAACCAGAGCAGCACACGGAAACGCCATTTACCTTCCCACCGGAGAGGTACCTATTTATCTAGTTGCACTTTGACATGGTTTCAAACTGCTAGGTTGGCAGGAAGTAGGACCGAACAACTGGAGCTCACCCCGTCGTTGGGATTTGAACCGCCGACCTTCTGATCTGCAAGTCCTAGGCTCTGTGGTTTAACCCACAGCGCCACCCTCGCACTTTCAAGCATATTGGTATGAGATTGGATACCCAGCCTTTTAGTGAGTCGTGTCCTTCAGAGAGTGGACTAGGCAGAAAAACGTCAATTTGGGCAGGAAGTGAGAGTCAGATGAAGTGCTGGATGTTTAGCTGGCGAGTTTGCTGAAACTGGGATGCAAATGTCAGCCTTTGAGAATCTAATGCTGGATTAATAGGTTGTGCTGCCTGCTTCAGGAGCCAGTTTGCTTCCAGTACATGATCAAATAAATATTACAAAAGGCACAGGAAGTCTCCAGTGCATTGTAATTTACCAGGAGACTCTCAATGAAGTAGGAAGATTCCCCTTTCTTAAACAACGGCTTGGACTCAAGAGTTCCTTCTGTGCAAGCAGAAGGAACCTAATTCTGGAGCATCTCTTGACCCTTAGGAAGCGTCGTTTTGGGGGGGAGAGGTGAAAGGGGCTGAAATGTGAAATAGGGGTAAACCCCTCTGGGCAAACATAATTTAATTCATAGTTCTCGGAATCCAAACCATCACCTTCATGGGCATCAAGACCAGAAACTCGCTTAAATGAAATAAAAACATTTTCAGGATCCCTGCACAGCCCAGAGCAACGGCAGGGTTTCAGAATATAATAATAATAATAATAATAATAATAATAATCATTTATTATTTGTACCCCGCCCATCTGGCTGGGTTTCCCCAGCCACTCTGGGCGGCTTCCATAGAAACAAAAAATACAGTAAAATATCACAGATTAAAAGCTTCCCTGAACAGGGCTGCCTTAAGATGCCTTCTAAATGTCAGGTAGTTATTTATCGCTTTGACATCTGATGGGAGGGCGTTCCACAGGGCGGGCGCCACTACCGAGAAGGCCCTCTGCCTGGTTCCCTGTAGCTTTGCTTCTCGCAATGAGGGAACCGCCAGAAGGGGTGATGGGGGTGGAGACGCTCCTTCAGGTACACTGGGCCGAGGCCGTTTAGGGCTTTAAAGGTCAGCACCAACACTTTGAATTGTGCTTGGAAACGTATGCAGCACTCACCTCTGCACTGCTGGCTGGGCTCCCCCCAATGGTTCTCCTGGCATTCTGAGCAGGTGCGGCCCCCGAAACCTGGCCGACATTGGCATTGCCCTGTAAACTACAAGGCAGGCACAGTTTGCATGACAACTTCAAGAACTCCCCAAAGCGAGCCCTTTGTACCCTGCCCCGTGGGAAAGTGAGACATGGAAGCCGTTGCCAGGGTACAAAAGCAAAGATCTGGATCCTCACCGGGCACCCTAACCACTGCTTCACACTACCTCTCAGCCCCTAGCTCTAGCTGGGTCTAAGGAAGGACATATAAGTGCATATAAAAGGGGGGAGATCTTAATGACTGGTAATTTAGTAAACCCCAAGAGCCCAGTTTGAAGGATTAACACTCTAAAATGGAGTGGGGATTGGTATGCTTAATTCATGGGGACAATAAAGTTTTAAAACTGGTCAGCTGAAGATACTTGACAGAAGAGCAGAATCGTACAGCTGTAGCTTATACTGGATGTGTCAGTCAACAGATTATCCACTAGTTATCTATGAGATAGAATCTTCAGTATGGCTGTTATAGGAGCATTCATAGTTGAATCTGTGTTGGAAGGAAAATCTTTTACTGACATTGGTCCAAGTGTATGAAATGTCCACATTGTTAACCATCTTCTTTAGGAAGTGTGAACCAGTCATTTTTCTCATGTAGCTGTACTAGAGATTTATAGGATTGCTGTGCTCTTGCTAGGTTATATTGGTTCTTATTTGCTCCAAACTGTACTCTGGCTTTTCCTTTGACTAATGTGGCATTGATCTGCATGATGACAGATTCTGTAGAATAGGCACTACTCCAACCCTGTTTAGTAAGCAGCTCCATGCATAATGCACCTCCACCGAGAACATACCCGCCAGCGTGCGCAGGAGGGACCACTCTCACAAACGGAGGATCAAAGGGAAAGTTATCCTTAAAAGAGAAGTTGAGCAAAATATATTCTACACCTTCTTTTACTTTTAAGACTTGAAGATCACTATGCAATGGGCTGTCAGGATCAACCCTTAGAAGTTTGACATGCCAGTCATATAGGCTGTCATTTACAAGTTCTACTGAATAAATCCCTGACTTGTAACTCTGCGACCTATATATATCCGAGTTATTTCATAAGTCGATCTGAAGCCTGGACAGACCAAGAGACTGCACCATTTAGATGGTCTTGCCTTTGACTCTTTCGGATTTTTTCTAGGATTGCCAGATTCTCTTTCTCAATGCCATCATCCTCTGTCTTCTTTCCATTGACAGGTTCTTCCTCCTTCATATCATAACGATCCAGATCAATATATTCACCTGTATCTTCCTCCTCCTCTTCTTCTGATGTAACCTCTTCCATTGTTCCATTCTGGCCAGTCGGCAATGGTTGATCTAACATTTCAACATCGGGATGCTGGGGAAGATTACCGTATTTTTTGCTCTACAATACTCACTTTTTCCCTCCTAAAAAGTAAGGGAAAATGTGTGTGCGTCTTATGGAGCGAATGCAGGCTGCGCAGCTATCCCAGAAGCCAGAACAGCAAGAGGGATTGCTGCTTTCACTGCGCAGCAATCCCTCTTGCTGTTCTGGCTTCTGAGATTCAGAATTTTTTTTTTCTTGTTTTCCTCCTCCAAAAACTAGGTGCGTCTTGTGGTCTGGTGCGTCTTATAGAGCAAAAAATACGGTATATAGTCTGCAGAGGTCGCATATCAATCGTTTCAATTGTTGGAGAAGCAGAGTATTGCTCTTTTTAATATCATCTAAATGTTCCAATACTGAAGTCAAGTTGGGGTCATCTGATTCCACAAACCATATTGGCGATGAAGAGGGATAAGACTCTGTGATGTTGCAGTCGGGAGCCTCCCAACGCCATTGCCGCCGCCGCTCACCATCCACTGCTTAGCATGCGTAAAGTCCCAGGTTCAACCTCTGGTATTTCCAGGAAGGGCTGGCAGCACCCCCTGTCTGAGGCCCTGCCATGCTGCTGCCAGTCAGTGTAGGCGCTACTGAGCTGGATGGACCAATGGGCTGGCTTAGGGTAAGGCAGCTTCCTGTGTTCCTATGCTCTCCACTCCCCTCCTTTCTAACACAGCTTTGCACCAGATCAGGGGTGTGATAAAGAGGCCCTCCAGACCTCTCTACCTCCCCAAGCCACTCCTGTTACTGGCCCTGATTTGCCCCCCCCCCTTTGTATCTTTGAACTGTAGCGTTGGAAGGGTCCCAAAGAGTCATCTGGCCCATCCCCTGCCTGGATTGAGGATGGAAGCAATGGGAGTGCAGAAATCAGCCTGCAAAGGTACACATTTACTTTCACGGTTTCAGCCACCTTTGTTTCTGCTGCTCCCTGGAGCTCAGAAGCTTCCCTAGAAGAAAATGCTTCCTCCCCCACTCCTGCCCTAGAGGTTCCCAGCCTCGCCCGGCACACAGCTTCCCATCCTAACCTGATTGCAAGCTGAGCTCAGGGAGTACTGCGGGTGGCAGTCGCAGGGCTGGCAGCCTTGACCGCTGGCCAGGTTCCAGAAGTTGGGAGCGCATCGGTCGCAGTTCTGCCCCTGGACGTTGGGCAGGCACTGGCATTGCCCGCTGTACCGCTCGCACTGGCACTGGTCCTGTGACGGGCACTGGCTGCGAACCGTGCCCAGGAAGTTACAGGAACAGCCTGCAGGGAGGGAAGGCATAGAAACACTACACACAAAAGAAACACCGGTGCTTTCAAAATGGCAGGTCGAAGAAAAAGAAGCTCCGCTTGGAGGGCGAAGCAATGGATCGGGACGAACATTAAATATGCAGTCATGTAGATTTAAAAAGAAGCCATGCCTCATCTGGGCATTAGAAAGCTAGGCAGCTTTCACACTTCAGCAAGGTACTGCGGTGTCTGTGTGCATGTGTGGAGGGGCGATATGGGGCACAAAGGGGCATTGCAGATAATCGGACTCCTAAATTGTTCCCCACAAGCATCCTTGTTCTGTGTGGAAGGCAAAGAAGCCTTCCTTCTTATCACTGCACCTTAGTGCCAGCAACATTACTAGTCACATTTATTGGCAATCCTGAGGAAACTGGATTTTTATGTTTTGTTTCTCCCCCCCTTTCCTATTTTTTTTAAAAAGAAACAAGAAGCTCACATTCTTGGTCCTCTGAAATACGCCAGATACTGAATTAGAAAACCAAGTTCCTCACAGCTTTTTGAAGACAAGCTTTCCTCTTGGGTCTCAATATAAGTGGCCTTACTTACGGGAAGGGGACGTGGGTGCCTTAGGGGGTTTCATTCGCAGTTAACGATTTTGTTGAGATCCGAACTTGGGAATAACAAAATGATATGTGGTTAAGATTTAAGGTGCAGCTGGCCCCGGGACCATAAGCCCTGAGTGTTTGCGATGATCTCCTTCCCCCATAAAATTAACAGGCTGGCTGTTGACAAAATAATTGGGAAGCCTGAGGCCTGATCCCCTTTCGTTTACTGAAGGGCCACCAAGAGGCAAGGTCAGGCAGGTAGCGATGGGAGCACCATGAACCAGATGGAAAACACATCTCTCTCCCCAACAGGGACTCACGGCGACAGGTGCGTCGTGTGGCATCCCCATAATAGCCTCCCTGGCAGTGCTGGCACTGGTCGCCCTCGGTGTGGTAGAGGCAGCGGAGGCAGCGGCCTGTGCGCCGGTCACAAGATCCCGGATCTGCCACATCAATGTTGCTGTTGCACGCGCAGGGCTGGCACTGCCCCCTGGCCTGCCAAGGGTTGCCGTAGTAACCAGGAGCGCACTCGTCACAGCGCGGGCCTGTGTGAGGTAAAAGGCACTGTGTGAGATAAAGGGCATCGTTTATGAGGTAAAAGGCGCTGTGTGAGGTAAAAGGAGCCCGGTCCCCAATCTCCACTGCAATACACACATAAACCGTGACCACAGGTCTATCAATGCACTCATGTTCCCAGAGAAGCGTGACTTGAGAAGGAGGTTACAATGTGGGCTTCTGTCTCTATTACACCCCTTCCTCATCTCCTCTCAAGCTCCCAATCCTAGGGCTGCAGGGCGCTAGAAAGTTGGACTTGCCTGTATAGCCTGGGAGGCAGCTACAAACTACTGTCCCAGAGCGGCCATCTTGGCGGCAAGAAGCAGCAAAATGGCGTCCAGAGCCAGGTGCCTCAGGGCAGGGGCAGGGCCGGCAGTGGCCCCCTGAGGCCAGCGATGGGTTCCCATAGAATCCGGACACGCAACTGCAATTTGGGGGAACAAAAAGGGTTTGAGGAACATATTTGTTGCCATTGGTGTGGGGGTTCATCCCCAGGGCTGTTTGCAGATCGTGGTTTGGTCCTTTGGATGTTAGGCCTCACCAGGAGGCCTTTCCCTCTGGACTTCATACACCTGGATGCACCCCCCACTTCAACCGGGGGCCGTCCCAGGATGCTCACCTTTGGCATCGATCGCCTTCTGTGTGGCCCCGGCAATGCAAACAGCTGCCCGTCCGCGGGTCGCATTCCTCCGAGCGCCCGTTGCAGTGGCATGGGCGGCAGCTGGGGAAGCCCCAGTGGCCGGGCTGGCAGTGGTCACAGCGCGGCCCAAAGGCACCAGGCCGGCATGGGCACTGCCCGTTGAAGTTGTCGCAGAAACCGCTCAGAGAGCCTTCGCTGTTGCACTGGCACACTGCAAGGGGAGAGGGGGAGAAGTCACGCACACGCTCCCAGCCGCTGCTCCTCCTGACACACAAGGTAACGATCCGTGGACGCCTCCTGCCCTGCTCATCACATGCCGCCCCCCCCCCATATATGCAACCCCCCTTCACCTGTGTCTGCTAAGGTGCTTCGCAGTCTGTGCCGAGAAGTTTCAACATCCAATTATGCAAATCACAGAATGGAAACGTGCTTGCTTTGCATTAAAATTAATGCACTTGCACAATCTTTTCCTGAACCCAATCATTTCAGATTTTTGCAGCGTCCGTCAGCTAATGGCAGGACGAAGAGGTACATCAAAGGACAGAGAGAAAAATAAAGAGGGCATCTACAGAAATGCACAGCTGCTCCAGTTTTGTAAAAAAAAAAAAAAAACCGAACCCAGTAGTTTGAGTGCAAGTGCTACAATATCTATAATAGAGAAGCTGTCTTGAGGAAAGTAAAAAGCAGAGTGAGCTCGTTTGCACGTAACACTAAGACAAACCACGAATTCTGTGAAGGTGCAAACATGAGGTGAGGAGATTGAGTCACTTTGCTTTTCCTTTGGTCCTGTTGCAGCTGGGTTGTTGTGAGATAAACTATGGTTTGGCTTAGCATGCTGACCAAACCCGGGTTCGTGGTTTGTCTCATCCAGTCTCCTCTTGTTCCTCTGCCCTCCTAGTAGCTGTTGGCAGGGCAGGAGCACTTTACCTGACCTCCTGCTACCTGCATCACTGCAACTTACTGGGAGGGAGAGGTGAGGTGGTGGGGAGGTCAGCATGGTGCAAGTGCAGGATTGGTTCCATTGGTGCGTTTGCACTGCGCTGACCTCACCGCTGCCTTACCTGCCCCCTTCTGGGTGAGTCGTGGTGACTCAGGTGACAGGAGGTCAGGTAAGCACCGCTGCCTTGTCAGCTGCTACTGGGAGGGATTAATAGTGGGTGGAGGAGCAAGAGGGAGGCGGGGGCATGTTATCATTTCCTCCCCCCATATTGCTCCTCCATGCCCAACTCAGTAAGCAGCTCCTCTTCTGTAGCCCAAGGAGGAGTTTCAAATGTGGGTTTGCACTTTGGTGCAACGGCAGGAGCAAGAGGAGACCAGACAGCTCTCTGTTCCCAGCGGTTCCGTCCTAGCAGACTGTTTACATCAGCACTGACTGACACACAGGAGCCCAGCGAGGACCGGCCCCTGCTTTCAAAAGGAAAGACGAAAGGGTTTGGGGAGGAAAGGTCAGAACCTGAATTAGACTCACCTTTGCAGCCACCGGGCCCAAAGCCGTAGGTGCCGGGGGAGCAACGTTCACAGCGGCGGCCCACGACGTGAGGCTTGCACTGGCACTGCCCCCCATCCGGACGGCACTCGGAGCTCAGCGATCCCTGGGGGCTGCACAGGCAGGCTGGGGGCAAAGGGAGAGTGAGTAGGAGGCAGGAGAACAAAAGGAAAGAGGCGCCTTTCTGCTACAAGCCAGCAGGAGCCTCTCTTCCTCTGATATACACAAAAGGGCCTGTGAAAGACATTGAGAGAGGTTGTAACAGCCGTAGCTCAGCGGCAGAGCCTCTGCTTTGCGTGCAGAAGGTTGCTGGTTCGATCCCTGGAATCTCCAGGCAGGGCTGAGAAGGTATCTTGCCCAAAACCCTAGAGAGCTGCTGCAAGGTAGTATAGGCCTACATGGCTCAGGTGGTAGAGTATAAGACTCTTGATTTCAAGGTCGTGAGTTCGAGCCCCATGCTAGGCGAAAGATTCCAGCGTTGCAGGCCGTTGGGCCAGTCATCTGGCTAAGCCAAAGGCAGCTGCCAACACACCCCCAGCTTGCCCACTCCAGTATAAGATGGCGAGAAGCATTATCTCTGTGGCAAGGGCAGCCCCACCCATGCATGCAACCTAGCAAGGACGTGGCACAGCATTGCTCCCTCTTAGTGTGGGCCTTTTGGGTACCACCTCTCTCAGCTCACCCTGAACCCCCTGTAGCACTTGGGAACATTTCCATTGCTTGCTAGGGCGAGCAAAAGCCTCTACTGCAACCTGTGGACTATAGCTCCCATTACCCCAGGCCACTGGCCACACTGGTGGAGGCTGATGGGAGTTTGAGTCTGGAGGGCCATAGGTAAACCTGTGCAGTAAGGATGTATTGCATGGTGAGTTGGTGGTAAAAGGTAAAGGTAAAGGGACCCCTGACCATTAGGTTCAGACCATTAGGTTCAGTCGTAGCCGACTCTGGGGTTGCGGCGCTCATCTCGTTTTATTGGCCGAGGGAGCCAGCGTACAGCTTCCAGGTCATGTGGCCAGCATGACTAAGCCACTTCTGGCTAACCAGAGCAGCGCACGGAAACGCCGTTTACCTTCCCGCCAGAGTGGTACCTATCTATCTACTTGGACTTGGACATGCTTTCAAACTGTTAGGTTGGCAGGAGCAGGGACCGAGCTCACCCCGTCGCGGGGATTCGAACCGCTGACCTTCTGATCGGCAAGTCCTAGGCTCTGTGGTTTAACCCACAGCGCCACCCGTGTCCCTGTGAGTTGGTGGTAGTTGCTTGTTTTTAACACTCACGTAGTGCCCCCTGGTGGATGATGGCCGACATGCTGGTGAGCAAGGTGACGCAAGGCTCCGGCGTCAGCGCCTTAACCACGGGCCGAGCCTGCTGGGCGCAGCGGTAGCGCTCAAAGGTCTCCTTGCGGGCGATGGAGGCGGCGTCCCCAGCGATGAACATCTCCAGGGAGGAATAGCGTGGCATCAGGACCAGCTGAGCGGGGGGGGGGGGCAAGAGGGAGGCAGAGAGGAGGTGTTATTTGCAGCAGGCCACGGTTCCCCCTACAGAAGATGCAACCGGAGTCTCAGTACTTACAGAGTCCAGCAGCACCGCAGCCCCTTGCAAATGGTCACGTCCTCCGTAGCGGGTGAACTCTACCCGGATGGTGTAGCTGAGCCCTTGCTCCAGACAGACTGGCTGGGGCAGCACCACAAACCTACAGAACAAGGAAGAGTTTGGATTTGATATCCCGCTTTCTCACTACCCGAAGGAGTCTCAAAGCGGCTAACATTCTCCTTTCCCTTCCTCCCCCACAACAAACACTCTGTGAGGTGAGTGAGGCTGAGAGACTTCAAAGAAGTGTGACTAGCCCAAGGTCACCCAGCAGCTGCATGTGGAGGAGCGGGGAAGCGAACCCAGTTCACCAGATTACGAATTTGCTGCTCTTAACCACTACACCACACTGGCTCTCCAAAGAAAGGGCCTATTTACAGCAAAGGCGAGCAGAGGGCCCGGCATGTTTTTTTTGCTGTGTGTGATGATCCTACGGCGTCTTCCTGAATGCCAAGGATGGGAAGGAACCGCCTGCCCCAGTGACTGGCTCGCTCCCCACTGACTGGCACATCTGGGCAGCCTGCTTTGTCCCCTGCAACGGATGGGAAGGCGCTGCTGACTTCAGCAGACCTATGGAAGGAGCCTGTGTGAGAGGCAGGGAAAGGAAGTTCTCCCAGGGTGAGACCACTAGTTCCTGGTTGGTTTTTAAAATTGCTTTTATTAGAGATTTTCTTGGGTTTACAAAAGAACATACATACAGCGGTACCTCGATTCTCAAACGTTTCTGTTGACGAATGTTTCGGAACTTGGACGCCGAAAACCCAGAAGTAAATGCTTCTGTTTTTGAACGTGCCCCGGAAGTCGAACGGCTTCTTCTGCGTGCTTCTCAATTTTCTCAATGAAATTTGAAGACCATCCTTTGCACCTTTTTTTTTTAACGTTTCGGAACTCGGACGGTCTTCCGGCATGGGTTGCGTTCGAGAACCGAGGTACCACTGTACATCGTCTCTCTTTTCAGATTATAAAGTCATTTCTACAGATCAGTTATATTCAACGCGAGACATGATTGTTGTATACAGCATAAGGTTGAGCGGGGTGGGGGAGAGGAAAAGAGAGGTGGGGAGAGAAAGGGGGGAGAGGGGAGAATTGTACGTTTTTCATCACTCACCGGGATGAGGGTGGGAGAGCCGTCGTCATGACATCGTCTGCAGGGATGGTGTTCCCACAGGGGCTGCTGGTGGGGATGGGCCCAGGCCGCACCACAGACACTTTCACCTCTTCCCACTTTCCTGGAAGCTGAGGAAAAAGGAGGACTTACAGTGTGGCTGCATGAGATTCGGACGCAGGCCAAGGGTAAGATGGCACCCCCTCAGAAACGGCCTTTAAGGTGTTTTTTTGTTTTAGGGGGAACAGCCGTGGCTGAGTGCAAAAGGCCTCAGGTTCCACTCCGGGTATCTCCAGGCCGGGTGCGGAGAGAAGCCTGCCTTGAAATCCAGAACAGACCTGGAAGATTTGGGAACTCAGGGGCAAAGGCAATACTGAATTCCGAATGATTTCAAAGTTTACATTTCTTCAAGCTGAAGCTCAGAACATTCTGAACTCTGAAAAGCTGAATTCTGGGATTAGACTTCTTAACTGGAATATATATAGGGAGGTAGCCATGTTGGTCTGCCGTAGTCGAAACAAAAAAAAAAAATTCCTTCCAGTAGCACCTTAGAGACCAGCTAAGTTTGTTATTGGTATGAGCTTTCGTGTGCAAGCACACTCAGTATCTGAAGAATTGTGCATGCACACGAAAGCTCATACCAATAACGAACTTAGTTGGTCTCTAAGGTGCCACTGGAAGGAATTTTATTATTTACTTGGAATACAGTATTTCTTGCTAAAGCTTCGTATGTCGCTGACCTATTGGGTGATATTCAGCTAAGCTTTACTCGGAACAGACCCATTGAAATGGATGGATATGATTAAGGCCTCATCCACACATCCTTTTGCCTGCCACTTTCCCCCAGGAAAACCCGCGGTTTAGCACTGAATCAGAACAAACGGTAATCGGATTCTCAGTAGATTTCCATTCATTCTGATTTAGTGCTAAGGAGCAGGTTTTCCAGGGGAAAGAAGCGGGGCAGAGACAAAACTTTATTTATTCCCCCGAGAAACACTTGCTCTGAACTTCATTAGAGAGTTTGATATATATGTGAAGATCGGAAGCCCAAACTGCAAATCCCCCGTTTCTTTATGAATGGAGCAGAAGTATTGTAGGACAGTAGGCAACAGCAGAGGCACCTGAGGCTCATAGCGCAGCAGAATGTCATACTCCATGGAGAAGGGCACATTGTTGACCTGGAACTCCACCACAGCGCCCTCTAGCACCCGGGCAAACCCCAGCCCTGTCCACGTAGCTGGGTGGCCCGTCAGGTGCACACGCTCCATTACTTCAGCTCCCTGTCAAGAGAAAGATCCGTAAGACTTTGTGCTTCTCTTAGTTAGTTAGTTAGTTAGTTAGTTAGTTAGTTAGTGGTTAGTTAGTTGTTGCTAACCTGGTGCTAATGCTCTTGGACTACAACTCCCATCAGCCCCAGCCATCCAGACGGGGTTGGACTAGGGTCCCCTTCCAACTCTACGAAACCCTGGAGAGCCGCCGCCGGTCAGGTTAGACACTACTGTCGGTACTCAGCAGAGAACACTTTCCTACACCCCTGCATTTAAGCAACTGCAGGCCAAATGTCCTCACCTGGAGAAGCCGGGCCTCTTCCGCTTCATACGTATAATGGTCCAACGCAGTGTGGTAGTAGC
Source organism: Podarcis pityusensis (assembly GCF_964106645.2). Taxonomy (NCBI): domain Eukaryota; kingdom Metazoa; phylum Chordata; class Lepidosauria; order Squamata; family Lacertidae; genus Podarcis; species Podarcis pityusensis. The sequence continues at coordinate 106,632,741 of NC_138029.1, forward strand.
CGGTCTGCACTTGGCTGCATTGCCTGCCCACCATGTGGCTCCGGCAGCGGCACTGCCCCGTCTCCATGGCACACCTGCAGCAAGGCAGCGTGGGAGGCTCAAACGGGGAAGGCGGTTCAAGCCCATGAGAGCACGCTCACCCGCCTCCTGCACAGGGATGGGCAAATCCATCTATTCCAGTTCCTCATTTTTCTACACTTATGTCCCGCTCTCCACATTTCCAAATAGGTTTTTTTTCAAGTCCTCGTGAAAATCCATTGATGATTTTCTCCCAACGTACAATTTTGGCCAATAGACACGTTTTTGCAAAGCAATTTCCCCCTCCCCGAATGTGTTTGTTAGGGATAATTCTGCCCCGGCATGTGCGTTTTTGCACACATTACTTGCTCGGAGAACTGCAGAGTTTGGAGAAACGCAAATTTTGAAAGGTGCCTGCGTTTCAGTCCGCTATTGTTTTGGAAAGTGCGAATTAACTAGGTCCGCCTCAAAATACAGCCCCAAATCATTTTTCTCTCTTCATCTCCTCCAGTACCAAGCTAAAAGGGCGCTGGGAGGCTGCTTCCTTGCTGAATAAAGCTAAGCAAGTTCAGTTCTGGCCAATGGACTGCCTGGGAACCCCATTGCTTGCTGCCTTGAGTTCCCCAGCAGAGAGGCGGGGGTAGAAATTCAATAAAGAAATGAGCAAATAAAGAGGAGGGGAGGGCTCTGTCTCTTTCCTCACCTCTCCTTCCAAAGTGACCATCCTATCTCTGGTGCAGCAGATCATGCCATGCCTCTCACCCACCCTCCTATATGGGCTAGAGAGCAGAAGAGCTGTGCTGGATCAGGCCAGCACCCCAGATGCCCTGCAGGAAGCCCGAAATCAGGACCCAAGGGCAAGAGCCCTGTCCCTTCCTGCAGTTTCTAGCGACTGGTATTCAAAAACTCACTGCAGGTCCTTTTCATGCAAAGAGATTGCTCCTCAGCTGATTTGCAAAGCCCACATTTTGTTCTACGGTATTGATTATTGGAGGGGACGCGGGTGGCGCTGTGGGTTAAACCACAGAGCCTAGGACTTGCCAATCAGAAGGTCAGTGGTTCGAATCCCCGCGACGGGGTGAGCTCCCGTTGCTCTGCCCCAGCTCCTGCCAACCTAGCAGTTTGAAAGCATGTCAAAGCGCAAGTAGATAAATAGGTACCGCTCCAGCAGGAAGGTAAACGGCGTTTCTGTGTGCTGCTCTGGTTCGCCAGAAGCGGCTTAGTCATGCTGGCCACATGACCCGGAAGCTGTACGCCGGCTCCCTCGGCCAATAAAGCAAGATGAGCGCCGCAACCCCAGAGTCGGCCACGACTGGACCTAATGGTCAGGGGTCCCTTTACCTTTGCCTATTGCTTATTGGGTTTCTATCCCACCCTCCATCCTCAAAGGCCCCTTGTTGGGATCGTGCTCCCAATCCCACCTTCCTCAGCCTCCCCCACCCACCCAGGATGCTCTCTCCAGTGCCCCCTTACTGGTTGTCGCGGGCACCCCCTACGTCACAGTCGCAAGGCCGGCAGCCATGAATGTCAGGGCTCAGAGCCCAGTGCTCCGGCTGAAAAAAAGAGACACAATTATGTGTCAGCCAGTCCGGGGGGGAGGGGGAGAGACACAAGCAAAGGGAAGGGGAGGGGAGCAGGGCAGCGTGTTGCTCACCAGGCATTGGTTGCAGCTGCGCCCGGTCACCAAACGTTTGCAGAAGCAGTCGCCTGCGATGGCGTCGCATTGGGGCCCGTCCTGCACTGTGCCCCGGGGGTCACACTGGCAGCCTGGTGGGTTAAAGACAAAAATAACAAGTGCATAGAAGAACAAGCCTTGATGAAGCAGCGCCAGCATGGCTTCTACAAGGGCAAGCCTTCTCTCATGAACCTGTTAAGAGTTGAAAGTGCCAGCCAGCCAGCAGAGAGAGAGAGAGGGGTGATCCAGTTGACTCTGAGCTCATCCGGTTATTTCTAGGCGCAGATCAGAAAAATCCTGCTGTTTACTGCTGAACTGGAACAAACATCAATCTGTAGAAATACTTACGCACTTACTCAGATTTGTTACATCCAGGGCTTTTTTTTCCAGCTGGAACTCACCGGAACTCAGTTCCGGCACTTCTAAGGTGGGTGCCATTGCCATGATAAGAGAACACAAGAGTTCATGGTGAGTTTCGGCACCTCTTTTTCCAGAAAAATAGCACTGGTTTCATCCCACGCCTCCTTCAAACAGGAGTTCAAATTTGCCCACAACCAACAGATGAAATGAGATCACGCCTTTAACACTTTTATTGACTTTTGTCCTGAGAGTGAGCTACAGGAATGTGTAGGAATTTGAGCACAGGTCTCCCCAGTCAAAGCCTTGTGCCATCTGTCCCCAACCTGGTGCCATCCAAATTTTTGGACCCATCAGCCCCAGCAAGCCTTTCCAAGAGTCAAGGATGATGGGAGCTGAAGTCTAACCAGCTTGTGGTTAGCCTTTCCTGCACTCTATGCCCGTGGTTCTCTGGGCCACACTTTCAGAATAAAAACTTGCTCATGTCACACCATTTTTTTTATTGATAAGAAATACATTGGAAAATGAAAAGAAACAACTCCTAGCATTGTCCTGGGATCGGCTTCAGTGTCACTTGATGCTCTTGCTCTTATTTTGAAAAGATTTGCAGATCCTCATTTTACATCTGATGGCTTAACCCCCAGATAATCATTGTTCTATACTGATTGCCAGTGAAAATACAAGGATTGATCTACTGAGGTATTCAACAGTTAGATATTCAGCAGAAAGCTTTGTCTTGTGGTAATAATGAATTATCACAAGGTTTTGAAGAAATACATTACAGAGGACACTTCTTTCAGAAATACCGGAATGTCATAGCTGTTTGATTTTAAAACAATGGAAAATATTTAACCCTTATAATTAACCCCAAAGATGACCAGCAGAAAGGTAAACAAACCATTATTGATGATATCAGAACTATGTATATTTGGGGGAGGGGCTACTGTGTTGCTTTTATTTTGATTTATGTGTTTTGTGGTTTTATATTTTGATTTTATCCTGTGAACTGCCCCGAGACCCCCGGGGTATAGGGTGGTATATAAATTCAATAAAATAAAAAGTGTGCATTGGCAATAAGTTACAGTGGTGCCCCGCAAGACGAATGCCTCGCAAGACGGAAAACCCGCTAGACGAAAGGGTTTTCCGTTTTCAATGCGCTTCGCAGGACGAATTTCCCTATGGGCTTGCTTCGCAAGACGAAAATGTCTTGCGAGTCTTGAGATTTTTTTTTCGCTTTCCCCCCCTTTTTCTAAGCCACTAAGCCTTTAATAGCCTTTTAGCAGCTAATCCGCTAAGCCGCTAAGCCTTTAATAGCCGCTAAACCGCTAATAGCACTGATCCGCTAAGCCGCTAATAGGGTTGCTTCGCAAGACGAAAAAACCGCTAGACGAAGACACTCGCGGAACGGATTAATTTCGTCTTGCGAGGCACCACTGTATATGAAATCGAAATATGGAATAGACGGGAGGTTGGGTCTTTAGTGTTAAGACCAATTTATGTCTTATTGTTTGTTAAGAAAATTCTGTATCTATTGTTATTCCTGTGTGTAATTTGGTATTTGTGTTTTCTCTTTTTTTTCTTCTTTTCTTGCTGTATCAAATAAATAAATAAATAAATACCCCTGCAAACTATTTAAAAAAAAAACAAAAAACGATATTGCATTACACTGAAATGTTTCTTTGACCAGTGTGGTGCACCACTAACCTTTGAGAACCACCGGTCTATGTGGTGTGCTGCGCTGGCTAAGCAGCCCACCCAGAACCACATCTAAATGGCTCAGAAACGGAACTGGATATGCCCAGGGAAACCCCATTGGAGATACCTACGTTGGCAGCCTTGGGGGTTCTCCGCGTTGAGTCCGAAGAAGCCGGTCTTGCACTTGTCGCAGCGGACTCCCTGCACGTGCTCCTTGCAGCGGCACTGCCCAGCAATCAGCCCCAGCGCCGGGTCGTCGTGGGTGTCGCAGACCCCGCCATCGAGGGTGCCGTCGGGGTCGCAGTCACAGGCTGTCAGGGGAGGGCGCAGAGCAAACCCCAAAATTAAAGGCACAAAGAGAAAACCGCTAATCCCTATCTAAACTAGTAAGAAAAGAAAACCATTCCACTTGCTTGGAAGAGATCTGTTCCCTTCTTGGGAAAGCGGGTCTGCTGTGCCGAGCTGCAGTTCTTAAACCATAAACAGATTGCGGTTGAATCCTGACAAGACAGAAGTACTGTTTTGGGGGGACAGGGGGCGGTCGGGTGTGGGGGATTCCCTAGTCCTGAATGGGGTAACTGTGCCCCTGAAGGACCAGGTGCACAGCCTGGGAGTCATTTTGGACTCACAGCTGTCCATGGAGACACAGGTTAACTCTGTGTCCAGGGCGGCTGTCTACCAGCTCCACCTGGTACGCAGGCTGAGACCCTACCTGCCCGAACACTGTCTCACCAGAGTGGTGCATGCTCTGGTTATCTCTTGCTTGGACTATTGCAATGCGCTCTATGTGGGGCTACCTTTGAAGGTGACCCGGAAACTGCAATTAATCCAGAATGCGGCAGCTAGACTGGTGACTGGGAGTGGCCGCCGGGACCACATAACACCGGTTCTTAGAGATCTTCATTGGCTCCCAGTACGTTTCCGAGCACAATTCAAAGTGTTGGTGCTGACCTTTAAAGCCCTAAACGGCCTCGGTCTTGTATACCTGAAGGAGCCTCTCCACCCCCATCATTCAGCCCGGACACTGAGATCCAGCGCCCAGGGCCTTCTGGCGGTTCCCTCATTGCAAGAAGTGAAGTTACAGGGAACCAGACAGAGGGCCTTCTTGGTAGTGGCACCCACCCTGTGGAACACCCTCCCTTCAGACGTGAAGGAAATAAGCAGCTATCCTATCTTTAAAAGACATCTGAAGGCAGCCCTGTTCAGGGAAGTTTTTAATATTTAACGCTGTACTGTTTTTAACACTTGATTGGGAGCCGCCCAGAGTGGCTGGGGAAACTCAGCCAGATGGGCGGGGTGTAATAAATTTTCTTCTTCTTCTTCTTCTTCTTCTTCTTCTTCTTCTTCTTCTTCTTCTTCTTCTTCTTCTTCTTCTTCTTCTTCTTCTTCTTCTGTGAAATCATTTCAGCTCTTAAAGAGAGGGGTTCTAGTCCTCAAGCCTGCCTAGAAACCTTGCCCAAATTAAATCTCAGCAAGCTCTGCTGCAACCACACGGCGGTGTCTGTGCAAAGACAACCTCTGCTAACTTGGCAGCAAAGAAAGAGCACTTTGTTTGGAAGCACCCAACCCGCAGGTGCAGAAAGAAAGGGGTCCTGCTGATGCAAAACAGAAGATTTCGGTTTTGGCAACTCCACGTTAGCTTCCGAAACCGGACTCCAGGCTTGCCACCTTTGCAGATTCTCACGCTCCGCACCGCTGCTGAACAGTGGAGCCTTGAGCTTTTGAGGGAACGTGCCAAGGCCAGGCACAGGCCTTTTAAAAAAAGGCTCTACTAGCAAAACCCACATGCCAATATTCTTTGCAAGCTGTGGGAATTAGGCAGAGGGCAAAGTTAAGCAGTTAAGTAGAGTCAGAGCATGGGTTGGCAAACTAAGGCCTGGGGGCCAGATCCGGCCCAATCGCCTTATAAATCCGGCCCGTGGATGGTCAGGGAACCAGCGTGTTTTTACATGAGTAGAATGTGTCCTTTTATTTACCATATTTTTTTGCTCTATAAGACTCACTTTTTCCCTCCTAAAAAGTAAGGGGAAATGTGTGTGCGTCTTATGGAGCGAATGCAGGCTGCACAGCTATCCCAGAAGCCAGAACAGCAAGAGGGATTGCTGCTTTCACTGCGCAGCGATCCCTCTTGCTGTTCTGGCTTCTGAGATTCAGAATATTTTTTTTCTTGTTTTCCTCCTCCAAAAACTAGGTGCGCCTTGTGGTCTGGTGCGGCTTATAGAGCGAAAAATACGGTAAAATGCATCTCTGGGTTATTTGTGGGGCCTGCCTGGTGTTTTTACATGAGTAGAATGTGTGCTTTTATTTAAAACACATCTCTGGGTTATTTATGGGGCATAGGAATTCGTTCATTTCCCCCCCCCCCCAAAGTATAGTCCGGCCCACCACATGGTCCGAGGGACAGTGGACCGGCCCCCTGCTGAAAAAAATTGCTGACCCCTGAGTCAAGGGGTCTGGCTCAAATGCGCCAGGCAAGGAGATAAAGGCAGGGATTGAGGAACTTTTATCAATCCAAGGGCCACATTCCTTAGAGGGCAGCCTCCCAAGAGCCACATGCCAGTGATGCACAGGGCAAAGGATGGGACTCCTGTCCTTAAAACTGTAGGCTACAGTGCAGCCACACGGAAGTCAGGGGTTGAGACGCAGAAGCCTCTCTTTCCAAGGAAAGCAAGAAGAGGCACAAATACGCCCATCACCAAGATGCAGGAGTTGCCAAAGGAGGAGAGGACAGGTGATCCCACCTACTGAGCAATTCCACCTAGCAAGCAAGATTGCTTGATAAGGAGCAGAAATGCTTCCTGCACTAAGCTGAGCCCACCCCATTCCTATATACAGTGGTACCTCACGTTAAGTACTAAATTCGTTCTGGAGGTCCGTTCTGAACCTGAAACTGTTCTTAACCTGAAGCACCACTTTAACTAATGGGGCCTCCTGCCGCCGCCACACGATTTCTGTTCTCATCCTGAAGCAAAGTTCTTAACCCGAGGTCCTATTTCTGGGTTAGCGGAGTCTGTAACCTGAAGCGTATGTAACCTGAGGTACCACTGTATGTGGTAAAAAGTAAGGGTTGTCGGTCTCAGATCAATATCTAAAGCTTTGGGGGTTAGACCCCCTGCCTCGGATTGATTATGCATATTGCCTGTTGCGTCTTAAGCTAGCAATTTGTATATCCCCCCAGGAAGGGAGAGCTGAACTCTTAGCTGATAAATACCTACAAATTGCATCTCTGGCAGCCAAATCTACTCTGACAGCTTCGCTCCAGCATTGTAATTTAAATTTTTTATGCTGTAATCTCTATAGCCTTACGCTGTCTGGTTTTAGAGCAGGGGTCAGCAACCTTTTTCAGCCGTGGGCCGGTCCACCATCCCTCAGACCATGTGGTGGGCCGGACTATTTTTTTTTGGGGGGGGGGAATGAACGAATTCCTATGCCCCACAAATAACCCAGAGATGTATTTTAAATAAAAGGGTACATTCTACTCATGTAAAAACACGCTGATTCCCGGACCGTCCGGGGGCCGGATTTAGAAGGCGATTGGCCCTCGGGCCTCAGGTTGCCTTCCCCTGTTTTAGAGGAATACCCTGCTTAGACCCCCTGTTATTCATTGTGAAGGACTTTGGCTATATAAAATAAACTGATTTTTTTAAATTATCCATCGCAGCAATCTAAACATTTAAAGCCCTCAGGAAGGCTCCTCCTTCAAGTTCCTGTTCTGCAGGGATGGAGAGTCAGGCTAGCCTCAGAAATGCCATCAGCCGATCCAGGCACCTGCACCCTATGAAGCACAAACAGCTACTTTCCCAGCGCTGAAAGAGGGAGCCTTTCCACAAGAAAGGTCCTTCGTCCCTGCAAACATGCAGACCCCAGCCCCATTTCCACCCAGCCACCCGCCCCAATACAGTCGGCAGGCTCTCACCGCGGCACACGCTGGGATCCCGGATGTCTTTGGTGGGGTCCTTGTAGTAGAAGGGCTTGCAGAGCTGGCAGTGGCGGCCCATGGTGTTGTGCTGGCAGTCGTCACAGACCCCGCCGCTGCTGTTGCCCGTGGCCAGGTACACGGCCATGTCGAAGTGGCACTTGTGGGAGTGCTCGTTGCAGTTGCACTCTGTCGAGAGGCGGCAATCACATCCAAAGCCCTGACCTCACCAAGCCCCAAATCCATGTGAATCCCTAAATAACCTCAGCCCCAGGTATCTGAAACAGCATCTCCCTCCCTACGGACCGGCCTGGGAATTAAGATCAGCGGAGAAGACCCTCCTGATGGCTTCACCGCTGTTGGAAATACATGGGGCAGTGGCTCATGAGAGGGCCTTCTCGGTGATGGCCCCGAGAATGCGGAACTCCCTTGCCACAGATGTAAGCCTAGTGCAGCTTTTCAAAATTGAAGAGATGAGCAGGCCTTTTCTGTGGTGGCTCCCTGCCTGTGGAATGCTCTCCCCAGGGAGAGCATTATTATTATTATTATTATTATTATTATTATTATTATTATTAACATCATCATCAGATTAAAATTACTTCACCTTTCTAAGCATCTGGGTAGGCTTGTCTAAACAATAATGTCTCTAGCAGGGCCGAAAAGGTTACAGTGAAGGCGCCTGCTTGATCACAGAATCATAGAACCATAGAATTTAAGAGTTGGAAGGGACCCAAGGGTCATCTAGTCCAACCCCCTGCAATGATCTCAATAGGCAGGGAGTTCCAAAGTATAGGTGCTGCCACACTAAACAACTGAGCTCTTACAAATGTGGAACGGGCATTATGTGGCAGCTGTAGCAGTGGCAATTCCACCAATACATGATGGTGTACAGTCTTTCAAGCAACGCCTTCTATTGGGACTGGCGGTGGAAAAACTCTTTCTCATGGGTTTGTCAGTAGGGTGGCTCTCATTCCCAGCCACGACTGCCCTCTCATGTGGTAACCCTTCACTCCAGCATCAATCCTCCTCCTGGCTTCCCTGTCCCCTCCACACCCACTCCTCAGATACTCACTCTTGCATGCGTTGGTGCGCCGCCCCTCAGCCGGGCGCCAGGGCAGCTCGTGGTAGAAGTTGTCACACTGCTCACAGTTCAGCCCGTTGGTGTTGTGCTTGCAGACGCAGCGGCCATGCACCTGCGGGCGGAGAAAGGGGGAGACCCAGGCCACGCCCACGGTGAATGGAAGAGGGCGGGTCTTTGCCTGCTCTCCTGCGTTCAGACTGCACACGACCTTCCTACCCTACATCATCATGGGCATGCCGCGCCCTTCCCAGGTACACATCCACAGAAGTTATGCTTGCACCCCACGTAGGGGACAAAGGCCACGTTGGCTATGTATATTTTGAACTAAGTTGGTGCCCCAGTAAGTAGTTGGGTTATGATTCTAGTCCTTAAGATAAACTTGAAAATGCATGTGCTTTTTCACATGGCTGGGGGAAATTATGAATATGTTCCAGTGGTCAGAGGCTAAAACCCCAGAGCTCTGCACAGTTCCTCATCTCTGCCTTTAGCTAGTAAAAAGAGAAATGCTAAAGCAGGCTTCCTTAACCTGGTACCCTTGTTGGACCGGCAAGCCCAAGAGGCCCAGGATCGGCAAGCCCAAGAGGCCCAGTGGTTTAGACCACAGCGCCACCCTTCTCTACAGACCAGCCTGGGAATTAAGATCAACGGAGAAAGCCCTCCCAATGGCTTTGCCGCTCTCGGAAATTCGGGTGGCAGCGGCTCATGAGAGGGCCTAGTCAGTGACGGCCCCAAGAATGCAGAACTCCCTTGCCACTGAGGTAAGCCTGGCACCATCTCTTCGCAGTCTTTGAAAACTGAAGAGATGAGTGGGCCTTTTCTGTGGTGGCTCCCTTGCTTCTGGAATGTTCTCCCCAGGGAGACTCGCTTGGTGCCTTCGTTACATATCTTTAGGCGAAAACATTCCTCTTCAACCAGGCCTTTGGCTGATTAATATCCTACAGCCTTTTAAATGCATTTGTGGGAAGGGGGTTATTGTTTTGTTTAATTCTGTTTCAATTATTTATTTGTGCTTTTACAGTGGTACCTCAGGTTACATACGCTTCAGGTTACAGACTCCGCTAACCCAGAAATAGGACCTCAGGGTAAGAACTTTGCTTCAGGATGAGAACAGAAATCACGTGGTGGCAGCGGGAGGCCCCATTAGCTAAAGTGGTACCTCAGGTTAAGAACAGTTTCAGGTTAAGAACGGACCTCCGGAACAAATTAAATTCTTAACCCGAGGTACCACTGTATCTTGGTATTTTTATCTTCTGAACCGCCCTGAGATTTTTTGATGGAGGGCGATATATAAACCAAAGAAACCAAACAAATAAGTTGTGGGGGGAGTCGGCACGCCTAATCAAGTGCGGTTTGTGCCTATGAGCGTTCCTAGCGCCTTACCATGCCCTCCACGTCAGCAGGGCTACGGGCAAGGGGGGCGCACTCCGAGGCGTGTCCGTAGCAGAAGCAGTTCCCACGCAGCACCATCTCGTACACGGCATAGTAGTACTTCTCCTTGATCTCCCGCCGCGAATCCAGCAGGTCGTCTCCCAGCGTGTGGAGTTTGGTCAAGTTCACCCGCAAGTTGGTGACCTTCAGGAGATCTGGCGGGCAGAGAGGTTGGAGTGGGTGAGAAGGCAGACAGGGAGAGAAGCATCCCCACTGGGAAACAGCTTTCCCGGCTGGGGCTGTGGGTTCGAAAGCTGGGCTACTTGGTGGGCTATGAATATCAGAGTTGTCAACCCCCCGCAAGCTATCGGCCAGGACCAGTCAGAAGTATGCGCACCATGACGAGGGGAGAGGGAACAGATTCCCAGCTGCACACAGAGAGAAAGAGAAAAGGAGAAAGAGCGACAGACAGAGAGAGGCCACAGCTAAATCTAGCAGCAGCCAAAGCAGAAATCTGTCTAGGGCCAAATTTAACCAGCCCCCAAATAGAACTAAAAGGCAGGGCCAGCTGCCGTCCACACTAGGATCCCAGGGAACTGTTTGCTAGCTAGCTATTTGTGTATATGTTTCTCTTTCTTAGGGACTGGGAATCTTGGTTGGGTATGTTTGTCTAGATTTGTGGTCCCCATTGTGGCATCTCTGTGACACCCTCAAACACCCCTTTAGTGTCCACCAACGCCCTCTCCCACTCCTAAATTTTAGTATACAGCGGTACCTCGGGTTACATACGCTTCAGGTTACATACGCTTCAGGTTACACACTCTGCTAACCCAGAAATAGTGCTTCAGGTTAAGAACTTTGCTTCAGGATGAGGACAGAAATCATGCTCCGGCAGCGCGGCAGCAGCAGGAGGCCCCATTAGCTAAAGTGGTGCTTCAGGTTAAGAATAGTTTCAGGTTAAGAACGGACCTCCGGAACGAATTAAGTACTTAACCCGAGGTACCACTGTATATATATTTAAGTCAGTGTTTTTCCTTCTTCTGCATTTGTTGATTTGGTTCAGGAGTTGTCGGCCTGCCGTTGCCTTGCGTTTCAATTGTGTAGGAGGGATGTAGGTGTTTTGCAAGCTTTTTTTTGGGGGGGAGGCAACATTCTGAGCTTTGCCGGTTTTTCTTCTGTGAAATCAATGTCTTGCCATGTTCATAATTGTTTGTTATCTCTCCTAACGTGGCCCAGGCCAAAAAAAGTCTCAAAGACAAGGCTCCGTTGTTTGTGAAGAGAAAAGATTGACTCGGCAATTTGGATCTGGTGAAAAGAACCAAATACCTTTTTCAGGAGGAACATTCTCCTTAATTCCCAATGTATGGTCAGAAGGTCCGGGAGACACAGCCTTGCTAAACTTAAGCAGCTCTGGGCCTTATCACTACACGGGAAGGACCATAGCTCAATAGCAGAGCACCCACCTTGCAAGGCAAGACGCAGTGATAACAGCAAAAACCTTTATTGAACTACAGAACTGAACAACAGGGTCAAAGCAACTGCTTATATACATTTCTGAAGGCCTGGGCAACTCCCACTCCCAACGTGATTGGCTGTCTAAACTTCCAAGCTGCGAATCATGACTCAGAGTTTAAGGGCCAATGGCAGAAGCCCAAATCCTGAAATGTTCTGTGACTGGAAATCATGTATCGAATCAGAACACAGGAGCTCAGAATCCTTGGTCCAGACTCAAGCTCAGGCAAACACAGGCCACTGAATACATAGACAATACTGAACTAGATGGACCAGCCATCTGGATCAGTATAAGGCAGCTTCCAATGTTTCTATATGGCCTGGGAACCACACTGGGAACCATGAGACATATAATTAAAACCACAATGCACTAATGAGCTGCCGTTTCCCAAACGAGCCCACTAGACTCATCCATTCATTTCTACCTCGCCCGTCAGCTAAGATGCGTAAGGTAGCTCACAACCTTTTGCACAGTACGAAAGAAGAGCAGAACGACAGAACAGCACCACAACTCCATAAAAAGGCAGAGAAGAGTTCTCACTGAAATGAGAAAATATCCATCTTGACAAAAGCGTTTCCGTCGCCTGTCTGGAAACAGTGATGGGGCCACGCATACTTCGCCCAGGAAGTAGTTCCAAATCCTGGGCGCCACAACCGAAAAGGCCTTCTCCACGGCACCCGCCCTACACCCACCACATCTCAGGTGGTAGGAAGACCTCCAAACCAGAAGGTCATGACAGGGGAAGAAGGATTCAGCTCCTGGAATGGGCCAAATAGCCCAGGGTGCGCATGGAATGCCGCTTTTACCACAGTCAATCACATGGCCTAATAAACATGGGTGTGCAAGTTTCTTGCTTGGTTTGCGCAAGCAATGTTGTGACACATTACTGCTGCAATTTCGGGGCCTGGGTTCGGCCTACGTAATATATATGTATATATATATAGAGAGAGAGAGAGCATTTATTTATAGTTATATTAAGATGGAAATATTTGGTGAAGCAGAAACGTTCCAAGATTCTACTCCCATTCGGAGGTCAGAATCTCATTCGTCCACTGGGAATCCAACTCCTCTTGGGGGGGGGGGGCAAATACACAGTACACCCAGCCTCTCCCTGCCCTAAACCAGCTCCTCCCCCCTCCTCTGGCCCCCTCCCGCAGAGAGACTCACTCAGGACCATCTCTCACACAGAGAGAGACTCACTCTGGATTTTGGGGCTGTACGGGTCACGGATGTGGATAGCTGGATCCAGCACTCTGTAGATTACCTTGAGCAAGGAAGAAAGAGCAGAGGGTCAAGGGGCAACAGCCAGCTTACGAGAAGAGCATAATCCTTCAGCCCTTGGCCTGGGCCTCTGCAAGGAGGCGGCAGTCTGCAGAGACCTAACGTACATAGTGTGTTTGGTTCTGAACCCATCTCTCTACCCCAACATCTCCCGTCAGAGCTGGGTCAGGTGCAGGTCAGCACACAAGATGCAAAGTTTGGCAATGTAGTTTACTTTTTTATTCAAGAAAATGGCATACTGCTCAGCAAGAGATTTTGCCTCTATAGAGCAGTTTCCAGGATTGGTGGTCTTCTTCTCTGATGGATGTTGCCCAAGTAGCCTCAAAACTACAGGGCACCTGTAATCTCTGTTCTGCCCTACACATTGCCCTGGGTGTCCTTGGAGTCAATGAGAGGGGAGCTTGTTGCAGTAGGAGATACAGATTCCTGGAATTCTCCACCAGCGGCTTTCCCTCCCTCCTCTGCTTCAGCCTCTGAGTCTAAGCTGCTCCCTGTCACAGGCTCTCATCGCTCACTAAAGCCTGTTGCTTCTCCAGCATCCAACTATTCCTCTCTGTTTAGGGAAGCTTTTAATGTGTGACAGACTATTGTATTTTAATATTTTGATGGAAGCCGCCCAGAGTGGCTGGGGAAACCCAGCCAGATGGGCGATGTATAAATAATAAATTATTATTATTATTATTGTTATCTCTCCCCCATACCTCTCCTCAGTGTCCCACCACCAATTCCTGGGCCCTGAGCCTTCCTTTTCTAGTGCTTCAACTTGGGGGTTCCCGGACTGCTACTTCCCACCACTCCTCGTCATCGAGCCCATCCCTGACACCCCCATAGGAGATCCTACTGCTCCAGACGCCCTGCTTTTTTTACTCACCTCCCCCTCGGTAGAGGGCTCAATGTCCGAGTAGCGTGACTCACAGACAACATCGTCCACACGCCGCAAGGGTCCCCGGGAGGCAGATGGGAAGGAGGCGGCGCAGTCGTAGGCAAAGTAGCGGTACACCTGCCAGGTGCGGCCAAAATCTGCCGAACGCTCCACCAACATGGCTGCCGGCCGGAAGGTCTGCAAGGGGTAGAGGAAAATGGGAATCCTTGCATGCGTCCAGAACTATCACCTAGTAAGTCGGGGTGGAATAGGATAGAGCTATGACGCAACCTGTTCGTACGTGGACGTCATCACTTGATGCACCAGTTGCCAAGGGACGAGCGCACATGGGCCCTAGAACAAGGTTGGGAACTCTGTGGCCCTCCAAATGCTATGGGTTGGACTACATCTCCCATCATCTCTAACCAACGGCCTTGCTGGCTGGGGCTCATAGAATCGTTGTAAGGGACCCCAGAGTCATCTAGTCCAACCCCCTGCAATGCAATGCAGGGATCTCAGCTAAAGCATCGATGACAGATGGCCATCCTCTCTCTGCTGAAAAAACTCCAAGGAATCCATCCATGGGATTGGGTGGATTCCAATAGCATAGGGAAGGGTCCCCAATCACCTGGTGCAGATTTGGGGAGGGCGCAGGCAGGAGCGGGGACCCCATTGCACAAGCATTCATCCTCACGCCAACAGGACGCAGTGGTTGGCTACCGCCCTGTCTCTTGGAAGCGAGGACAAATGAGAGCAATAATCACGCGCAAAACGAAGTCGCAGCTGCGTGCGAAGCCGAAATTAAAAGAGTGAGCCGCCCTGCAAATCACTTGTTACGCAGCAAAGCGTTTACAAGCGTATTCTTGGAAATGCCGGTTTAATCATCCCCTCGTTTAATTTAAACACAGCTCATTCCCGCAGGGTGAAAAAAAAGTTTCACAACAACGTCCTCTGATTTTCTCCCCCCGTTTGGGGGCGTCGGGAAATAATCGAACATAAAAATCCACCCCCATTCCTCCGCAGCATCTCTTTCCATTGCGAACAGCTGGCATGTGGGGGGCTGGAATTCCAACTGGGACTGTGGCAAGGGGGAAAGGTTAAAGACCCTTCTTCCCACACCACAGCTGCAAATGGACCCAGCAAGACACACCCTGACGTTGGCTATGTGCATACGTTTCTTTTTAATTGCCCGTGCAAGGACAAACCACATGACTAATGTCATATCTGGCCTGGACCTAAGAAGGGCAGCAGATGTTCTCTGATGTGAACATAGAAATATATAGAGTCAGAGCAGCGATCCACCTAGCCCACTGATGCTCACGCTGACTACCGCTAGCTCTTAGGCAGAGGACCTTTTCCATCTCCTTCTACCTGATCACCTGAAGGGGCCAGGAACTGAACCTGAGAGCTTCTGCCTGCAAACCCAGCAGCATGGTGGGGCTTTGGCGTTCACCTGACCCCTGCCTGGCTAAGTTGCTGCAGCAGACCAGGAGGGATGTGGTGGCGGTGAGGTGGGTGTGGTGCAAACACAATCCAGTGCTCCTGCTAGGGCGTTTGCACCGACGCAACCCCCTCTCCATCTCCGTGTGCTGCAGAGACTCAGCCAGACAGAGATTGGGCGAGTCACCCTACGATGCCATCCGCTTCCTTGCAAAGGATGTGCTCCACTGCCAAGCTATACGGCTCCTCCCCCTGTTAGGAAATGAACAGGATGGCAGAGAAGTGCAGAAATCTGCTCCACTTCCCAGTGGGGAGGAGTTGCGGTGGACCGTGTGGCCACCCACTTCTCACCGGAGGCGGGGGACTTTGTCCCCCATTGCCCAGGGGATCCCGGCCACGTCAGAGCCCAGCCAGCCAATCCACTGGCCGGGGGGTGGGGGGTGGCCAGGTCCGTTTTAATCAGAGGAGCGAGCCAGAGGGCTTCCTCTTTGGCTCGCTTCCTCAATCACCCACCCTCCCTCCCTATTTTGCAGGTTTTAGGCACTGGCCTTGCTATGGTCGCCGTTGAGGGGCCTGGTAGGAATTTTTCCACTTGGCAAATTGGCACTGGCCATTTGGTTTTCACCTACCTCGTAGCAATCGTCACAACTTTGTTAGGGCGGCATTGTTTGACCTTGTGATGGGGGAGGGGAGGTGTGGCCATCACCTGCCCCTCCAAGCTCAAGGGTATTCCGTTAAAGGAATCCAGGGGTGTTGATCTTGTACCCGAAGCCCGGGTCAGGGGCTAGGGCCATGACACAACCCCAACGGGAACACCAGGGGGAGCTCGAGTTGGTATGCATCGACAGGGCTCCTCCATCCAGTGGTTTACCCTTACCGGACTTACTGCGCATCAGGCAGGAGTCAGATATAGTCAGGTCCAATCAATGCCTAAGCCAATACCGCTCACATTCTGTAATTCAATAAGGTAAGGTAAAGGGTAAAGGGTAAAGGGACCCCTGACCATTAGGTCCAGTCGTGACCAACTCTGGGGTTGCAGCGCTCATCTCGCTTTATTGGCCGAGGGAGCCGGCGTACAGCTTCCGGGTCATGTGGCCAGCATGACTAAGCCGCTTCTGGAGAACCAGAGCAGTGCACGGAAACGCCGTTTACCTTCCTGCTGGAGTGGTACCTATTTATCTACTTGCACTTTGATGTGCTTTTGAACTGCTAGGTTGGCAGGAGCAGGGACCGAGCAACGGGAGCTCACCCCGTCACGGGGATTCGAACTGCCGACCTTCTGATTGGCAAGTCCTAGGCTCTGTGGTTTAACCCACAGCACCACCCGCGTCCCTGTAATTCAATAAAGTTGTGGCCAAATTTGCCCAATAACATAAACCCAATATCTGTGTCCTTGTGTGTGTTAATTCCCAACGAGGGGGTGGCTGCGGGGTCTTGACACGCAAACAGACAGTCACTCATGCATCCTGAGGATCTCGTGCTTCGTGGGGGATGGTGGCTAATGTTCAGGATGCTGACCCGTACGATGGCTGCATTACCTCCATGATCAGAGGCACTATTACGGTTGCTGAGGATCATGGGCAAGAGGGCGTTACTGCTCTCATGTCCCGCTTGCGGGCTTCTCATCTGCATCCCCGCAAGAACACAGTGCTGGACTTGACGGTCCTTTGGTCCGACCCAACAAGGTTCTTCTGATGTCCTTGAGGAAGCGTGGATCCCTATCACTGGAGAAGAAGCCCACCTGTTCCCAACTGGGATGTACCTTGAAAGTCATGATGAGGTGAGTGAAGTGGAACTCAGCCTCCAGGTCCAGGCGGATGCTCACCTGCTCCACACCTGGAGA
Organism: Podarcis pityusensis; assembly: GCF_964106645.2. NCBI lineage: Eukaryota > Metazoa > Chordata > Lepidosauria > Squamata > Lacertidae > Podarcis > Podarcis pityusensis. The sequence goes on from NC_138029.1 coordinate 106,649,790, forward strand.
GACAGACACAGACCCCTGTAAACAGTTGAGGACTTACTTCCGGGTTGGCGCCATCGCCGAATGGCGGACTCCCTCCGAGCTCCGGAGGGAGTCTGCTCGGCAGGGGCTGGGTCCTACCGCGCCGGCGACGCAGGGACCCTTAAAAACCACGGGCACGGAGCCCGTGGACATGGGTGACTTGGCTGGCACCATTAGCGCCCTCCCGACTCGTGAAGGAGCCTTTTTAAAGGCTTCGGATCGGGTGCCGGGGAGCGGCGTGGTGCTTTGAGTCCTCTGCTTTCCCTGCCGAGCGCAGCCGCATGCCATTTGACGGAGAGCGCTGACTTCTTCCATTGGAAATTTGGACTATTAACAACAACCCGTGAGTAATTGGGAAACCGGGTTCAAAAGGAGAAAAAAAAGGAATTTTTTTTCGGATTAGGCATGAGCGGGGGCGATCTAAAAAGGAAGTCAATCCCCCCCCTATTGTAAACATTCCAAAACAAGGACTGGGTAACCAAGGTCGAAAGGGAAGTATACTCTTGATAAAAATCATTAATTCCACGATGGGAATATAAAGAGGACTTTGTTATGAAGACTTTGCTGGTTAATTTTGTTACAATTTGCTGCAATATGGATATAAACTGTCGGAAAATAAGGAACAACAATTTGACTTTTGGATTAGAGGATACAAAGTTATTACAATCCCCCTAGAGGGGTTTCGGGACATTACAAGAACGGTCGTAAGTGGAAAAATACTCCGGGATTCGCACAGGCTGGGAAAGCTGCAAAACTGAAATAGTATTTTGTCTACAGAGGTATTTACATTAAAGGAGACAATAGAATTTTCTATTGAAGAAAGGAAGGGACTGGACGTAAGTTTTTGTTCCTGAATAACAAACCTCTGTAGAGATACCAGATTTCTGAATTAGAACGTTTTAGCAGCTGCACAGGACAAGAAACCTGAGAAAGTGAGGAATAAGAAGAACAAAGGACTGACTACGACACGGAAAGAACAATGGGAGGAGTGGTAAAGATCAAGGAAATTAAAGGCCTCTGTTAGATTGGACGTTTGAAGTTAAATATTATTAAAATTAATAAATTAAAAGAAAACCGGCAAGATGGAATTGGGGAGAAATTTGGCCATGACTTGAGACCTACAGGCTGATAACATATAGACTGATGGACATGGGGAATTCAAACCGGGGAAGGGGGGGGGAGATTTGGAATCCAAAGGCTGTGTAATCATCTTTTGAATCTTTTTATATCTTTTATTTTCTATTTCTTTATATAACTTACGTATGTCATTTTATTTTGATTGGACGTGTTTAAAAAAGGGAATTCGTGGAAGGAACTGGGGTGGATCTTGGGGAAAATCTTTTTTCTTTTCTTGTTAATGATGTGGGACGGTGGTAAGATTTGTACAATTCAATTTGGATAGTGGGTTAAACAAATTAAGCTTCAAATTGGGAGTGAGAGCTTGTAGAACCAAATTAATGAAAAGGGAATACAATTGGGAGGGGGAGGGGGGGAGTCCCAGAAAGTAGGTAATGAAAGTAAGGTTTCAAGTATCTTTTTTTTCTTTTTCTTTTTCTTTGTATTTCTATATTTCTGGAAACTTTAATAAATATGATATATATAAAAAAAAATAAACAGTTGAGGACTTAAATGACACTTGTAAGATAACAGAGATAGGGACGCAGGTGGCGCTGTGGGTTAAACCACAGAGCCTAGGACTTGCCGATCAGAAGGTCGGCGGTTCGATACCCTGCGACGGGGTGAGCGCCCATTGCTCGGTCCCTGCTCCTGCCAACCTAGCAGTTCGAAAGCACATCAAAGTGCAAGTAGATAAATAGGTACCGCTCTGGCGGGAAGGTAAATGGCATTTCCATGCACTGCTCTCGTTCGCCAGAAGCGGCTTAGTCCTGCTGGCCACATGACCCGGAAGCTGAACGCCAGCTCCCTCGGCCAATAAAGTGAGATGAGCGCCGCAACCCCAGAGTCGGCCACGACTGGACCTACTGGTCAGGGGTCCCTTTACCTTTACCTTTTTAAGATAACAGAGACTTAGGATATGGACGTTAAGTGGAATAGAGGATATAAAATATGCAAAAAATAAAATAAAAAAATCCTTCCAGTAGCACCTTAGAGACCAACTAAATTTGTTCTTGGTATGAGCTTTTGTGTGCAAGCACACGTCTTCAGATACACTGAAACAGAAGTCACCAGACCCTTAAATCTAGTGAGAGGGTGGGGAGAGGCATTACTCAGAAGGGTGGTAGGAATGGGTGATTGGCTGATAGGTGTGGTAAACCTGTTAATGACTGCAATTGGTCTTACAGGAAAAAGGAAGTGGTGAGATGGCTAAAATAGCTTTATCATGTAAAATGAGATAAAATATGCAGCAAAAAATGTTAAATATGGAAACCATGGAAAGGTGGAGGGAGGTCTAACGGTACAAGGGAATCTTGTATCTGTCTTTTTTCTCTTTTTTTTTAGTTAATTACATGTGATATTGTTAAAAATAATTGGAAAAATTAATAAAATTTTGTAAAAAAACACACAAAACAGACACATAGGGAGAGGGGTCGGTGCTAGAGTCCTCAGCAAAACTCCATTCTACAAGGAAGCAGTTTTCAAACCGTGCTCAGGAGTTTCTCAGACGCTTCTCAGGGGCTTGTTTCTCAGCGGGAAGATCCCTTAACTCACCGCTGCTGATCTTGCTACGCAGAATGTGTTGGGTGCATTTCCAGGGAGCAAGCTTGGCTCATGTAGGAAAAGGAGGGAAACCCAACAAGCCCAGCCAACACCCTGTTAGGCCTAGTGTAAGTACGTGGCAGCTTCAGGCCTCGCCAATCCAATAGGACTCAGCTCTGGGAACTTCTGTTTTAATTGCCCACAATGATACAGAGCAGGGGCAGGGAACCTCAGGCCCAGGGCCAAAATGTGGCCCTCCAGGCCTCTCCCTAGACCACCCCCCCTCTCCCAGGCCCACTCTGCACCCTACTCAAGATTAATTAATTTGCAAATCTAACAAAGGGGGGGGGGAATACTTACAATACATAAAATAAAGAAAAAGTAATATCTGAATATTACTGTTATTATTAATAACAACAACAGTACTACCATGAGCTCACACCGAGGGTGAAATAACCATCAACAGACCCATCTTAAGCTAAACATAAACATTGATATATGCCCTCCAAATAGGTTTCCAAAAAAAATTGATGTCTATGTAAAAGTGTGTTCAAATGTAACCAGGGCAGTGGGGTCCTCAGGCCGTCCCATAATAGATGGTGGTTATTTATCCTTCCAGGCACAAATTGATTGCTCACAAAGGGATCTCAAAATCCACTTCTGTTGTCCTGCTGTGAATCCTTGTACTAACAGTGATACAGTTAATGCGCTTTAAAATAATATTTCTGCAGCGTGAAGATTCACAGCAGGGCAACAGAATTTGCAAGCCCACTGCAAGCTCAGAGACTTACACTAAGAGACGATGGGCTCACCCAAACCTCCATTCAGACTGCCAATTTCTCTCTGGGGAAACCCACAGTTTAGCGCTGAATCGGGACAAACAGCAATCAGGTTTTTTTGTGGACTGCCATTTGTTCCGATTTAGCACTAAAGAGCAGCGGGGACAAAGGCAAATCTGCTTGGATTCATGCTTTCCAGACCTGGGGCAAGTGGAAGAGTGGATGAGTGCCTATAATTAATATCTGCAAATATCAAGGATTTTGCCAATGCAAAATATGGATGACAACCTCATGCCAAAAAGTATATATCACTGGTTTGGGGCTGCTGGTGGCTGCAGTCGAAACAACGTCTGGAGAGCACCAGGTTGCTGAAGACTGTTCTAGATTAATGCAGAAAACTCTTGTGCAGGTGGTACCAGATTTTAGGGAGGGGGTCCCTAGCAGTGTAAGTGCCATGCGGATGACCCAGGACGGGAACGGTCAGGCTGCTAGATAGAGCCAAGGCTCCCACAACTGGAAGCAGCACTGTGTTCCTGCAAGTAGCAGGCCCCTCCTCTGTTGTCTCCCGCCCCCGCCTGGCCCAGGTCCAGGAAAGAAGGGACTCTGTTGGGTATGATTCAGCATTTCCTCTGCGTAGGAGAGAAAGGAAAGGAACAGGGCTCTGGGGACACTCTCTCAGCTGTGCCATGTCCCAGACAAAGAGCACTCTCTGCAGGCTCACGTAACCGGGGCACAGCGAGTTCACCCAGCTGTGAGGCGACAGGGCTTGTCACAGGGCCACACACAACCCCGAGAGCAGGAAAGGACACACACACACATGCACAAACTTCCCTCTAAAGAAGGATTGCCTGATGTAGATGGAATTTAATATCCCTGACATGTACCATATAGGGTGGGGTGTGCAGACTTGATGAGAAACGGTAATAATAATAATAATAATAATAATAATAATAATAATAATATATTTGTACCCCGCCCATCTGGCTGGGTTTGCCCAGCCACTCTGGGCGGCTTCCAACAAAGATTAAAGATACATTAAAATGTCACACATTCAAAACTTCCCTGAACAGGGCTGTCTTCAGATGTCTTCTAAATGTCAGGTGGTTGTTTATCTCTTTGACATCTGATGGGAGGGCGTTCCACAGGGCGGGCGCCACTACCGAGAAGGCCCTCTGCCTGGTTCCCTGTAGCTTTGCTTCTCGCAGTGAGGGAACCACCAGAAGGCCCTCGGGCAAATGTAGAAAGAGGAAGAGGAAACATCCTCACAGCCAAAACTGTGGACTTCTGTTTCTAACATGGTGGAGTCCAGTGCGTGAAGTCAAGAATCAAATGTCTCATTTCCGAAAAATTGTGGGACTCAGAGGTGCCCTTCTTCCGACAGAGGAAGATGCTTTCTGGTGAAGGAAGAGAACCTTTGGACTCAAGCCCAAGATTTTAGCCCTCGTGGTTCAGGTTGAAAAGGTTTTTAAAAGTAGCTGAAAGAACCTGCTATGCAAGTAAGCAAAAATATATATACACGTATGCAAGTAAACACACGCTGCACAAAAATCGAATCATGTGATGAAACCCCCGCTCCTTACCATTCTCCGACTGCCACCAGGCCTTCCTGCGGTTGAGAGCAAAGGCAGTGATCACGTTCTCAATGCGGTGGCTGTTAGGATTGGACAAGGCCTGATAGGGCCGGCGTGAGTCGCACACGAAGCACTTTTTCTCGTCCTGCAAGAGAGATACCCGTATGCTGAGCTATGCATGCGCCACATGATCACACTCCTCAGGCGAAGGAGGGGTTTGGTACAGAAAACAGCATCTAAAGAAACTAAACTTTCATCTCTCTCTCTCTCTCTCTCTCTCTCCTTGAGCAGAGCCAGGTGAAATCTCAGAAGCTAGTGGTACAGGGTGCCAATGACCTGTGGGTTTTTGTGTGCGCACGCAAACTTCCATAGAATCTAAGAGCAGGAAGGGACCTCCAAAGTCATCTAGTTCAACCACCAGATCTGCTGTTTTAGCATACCTGATTCAAGAGCCGTCTACACTCTGCTCAATAACCTCTTAAAGGAGAGTCCAGCAGTTCCCAAGTTAGTCTTGTTCCACCCTCAAACAGTTCACGCTGTCAACAAGTTCTTCCTAATGTGCAGTTAAAACTCCCTTTCTTGTCATTTAAGTCCATTGGCTTGGGCCCTACCCTCTTTGTTATTTGTTTTTAGTTATTTATTTTACAATTCAGCCAGCTAGCCCTGGGGATTATCTAACTGATTTTTGAATTTTATTGTTATTCATGTTTTTATACCGTATTTTATGCTGCTTTTATAATTAAGTGTTTTAAAGTGTTTTAAATTTGTTGTTAGCCGCCCTGAGCCCAGTTTTTGAACCGGGAAGGGCGGGGTATAAATAAAAATAGTAAATAACATTATTATTATTATTATTATTATTATTTAAAAAAACCACACCCAGGCTTTTCTGTGAGGAACTCAGAGAGGCATGCATGTTTCTCCCTTATTCCTGCCTCCTGCAAGGAGTTAGGCTGAGAGAAGGAGTGACCAGGTTGAATTGGGGTCTTCCTGTCTGCAGTTCTCCCAAGAGTAGCAAGAAGCAGACCTGGTCTGCGCTTCCTAAGCATGGACACAAAAGCTTATACCCAGAACAAACTTAGTTGGTCTCTAAGGTGCTACTGGGCAATTTTTTATTTTCTATTTCAACTGCCGCTTCCAGGTAGAGCAGAGGATGCTGTCCTGTTACCAGTGCTGAAGTAAGCATCAGTTGCCAGTTTGGTCGGTGCTCAGTTTTCTAGTGTTTGCTTTTCCCTTATCGAGTCTCTCAGGCTCAGAACAGAGGTCCTTTAAAGAAATAATTTGCCCACCAAGCTTTGCTCTGCAACACTTACCTGCAAATGGCTGACAATGCAGTAGGGCTGGGGACGCCGCAGGCCGCAGGTGGAGGTGGCGAAGAGGCGGTCGGCCCGGCCTACCAGCAGATCTCCCGTGTTTGGGTAGCAGCTGCCTTGGGAACAGCCATGGGGGGGCTCAGGCTCCTGGCAGAGAGCTCCCCCCAGCACTGTGGAGACAGGGAAGGCAGAGAGAGGAGCAGAGAGTACAGAACAAGGGACACTGTGGCTGGGTCCATGAGGTTCGGCTCATCTTACGGGTGATGGATGCAATTACAGTGGTACCTCGCGTTAAGTACTTAATTTGTTTCGGAGGTCCGTTCTTAACCTGAAGCACCACTTTAGCTAATGGGGCCTCCTGCTGCTGCCGCGCCACCAGAGCACGATTTCTGTTCTCATCCTGAAGCAAAGTTCTTAACCCGAGGTACTGTTTCTGGGTTAGCGGAGTCTGTAACCTGAAGCGCGTGTAACCTGAAGCATATGTAACCCGAGGTACCACTGTATGCTTTTAAATGCTTAAATGTAATAGATATGAGGAGTTTTTGACTGATTCCAGACTGCCAGGGGGGGATCCCAGCGCATACCGAAACTTTAAATAGGTAAAAGTACTCCAACATCCTAGTACAGTGGTACCTTGGGTTACAGGTGCTTCAGGTTACAGACTCCGCTAACCCAGAAATAGTACCTCGGGTTAAGAACTTTGCTTCAGAATGAGAACAGAAATCGTGCTCTGGCAGCGCAGCAGCAGCAGGAGGCCCCATTAGCCAAAGTGGTACCTCAGGTTAAGAACAGTTTCAGGTTAAGAACGGACCTCCAGAACGAATGAAGTTCTTAACTCGAAGTACCACTGTACAACAAATCCACCCCTTTAACATAGCTGTCAACGTTTCCCTTTTTTAAAGGGAAATTCCCTTATTCCGAATAGGATTCCTCGCAAGAAAAGGGAAAAGTTGACAGCTATGCCCTTTAAAGAAATAAACAAACCTGACTTTTTGCAGTTTGGAAAGTGGAGAGGAACTGTCTCAGAAAGTGTGGGGTGACTAAAGGATCAACTGAAAGACATGCAAACAGCCCGTAAACCAGGGGTAACCAACAGGGTGACATACGGGTGTTGTTAGACTACAACTCCCATGATCCCTGACCACTGATCATGATAGCTGGGGCTGATGGGAGTTGGAGTCTGGCAACATCTGTAGAGCACCACGTTGGCGACCTCTGGACGAATGTCCCTTGTGATATAAACACCCTGTAAACAAATCAAAATGAATGCTCAATAAAGGCCAGGCATAGTCCAACCATAGTGTAAAGTTTGCACAAGCAAATCTGGATGAATACTGAATTTAAAAAAGTTCTCTGGAAGAGTTCCTTCAGCTTGGCATGTAGAGGGATGGTACTTATGTATTAACTGGAGTTCAAGTGCAAATCAGACCCACTAGCTAGACTGCTGTCAGCGGTTGGGTGGCGGAAGATTTGGCATCCATAAAATGGCAAGACAATGGAACTCCACAGTCCAGAGGATTATGATAGGACTTCCAAATATTAGAAAGATATAACTTCAGCATCTGAGGTCATAACAGAGAGAAAGAAGGCGCCAATAAGGAGAGGAAATAAAATGTAGATTATAGACAATCTCAGCTTTCGTCCATTTTAAAAACCAAGGTTTTAGCTATCATGAGGTACCTTTGAAAGCAAGCAGACAAATTGGAATCAAAAGGCACAGTCTACTCACTGGTGAGCACTTTAAAAGTCCCACTAATTTCAGGGAGAGAGATTTACAGCCCAGTCTTATGCATATCTAGGGACGCGGGTGGCACGTGGGTTACACCACAGAGCCTAGGACTTGCTGATCAGAAGGTTGGCGGTTCGAATCCCCACGACGGGGTGAGCTCCCATTGCTCGGTCCCTGCTCCTGCCAACCTAGCAGTTCAAAAGCACGTCAAAGTGCAAGTAGATAAATAGGTACCACTCCAGCGGGAATGTAAACGGCGTTTCCGTGCGCTGCTCTGGTTTGCCAGAAACGGCTTAGTCATGCTGGTCACATGACCCGGAAGCTGTACGCCGGCTCTCTCGGCCAATAAAGCGAGATGAGCGCCGCAACCCCAGAGTCGTCCACGACTGGACCTAATGGTCAGGGGTCCCTTTACCTTTACCTTATGCACATCTACTCAGAAATAAGCCCACAGCACCGCCACTTAAATCTGGAGCGCTCCCAAGAGCTTAATTTGGCTGGATAATGCCCAAATTTAATGAAACGATGTCATCAAGGCACTCTGATTAAGAACTGGATTTTCCCCCCACCCTCCAGATTCCTGAGGATACAGTTTATGCAAAACTATATCCGATTTACTCCATTTGAGGTGATTTTTTTGACAATAAAGGTTTTCCTGTTAAGAGCAGTTTATGGGTGTTCCCATCTGATCTGCTGCTTTGACCGTCTTATTTTCTTTTTCTTGACAATATAAAGGCAGTGATTGGCAAATACACCGAACTCTTGTGCATTCCAGGGCTCTTGCTCGTTTCACTTGGCCTCCAGTCAAGCCCCTTCATGCACACCCCTTCACAGACACCGCCACTTACCCTACCGTCACTATTTACTTTTCCACCCCAAAACAAACCTTTACATTCAGAGAGGGGAAAGGGACAACTTGCACTCTTTAGCCTGAGGCAAAGCTCAAGCATTCGTTCAGATTTAACCAGCTCTGTTATACTGTTGCTTCTCAGCATCCTTTGTTTTGAACAGAGAATCTGGGTTTCTTTGGCATCAAAATATTATTTTTGTTCTTCGGTTATGAGTCAACACAGCAAGGTTGCTTCCAGATGACCTGTTTACTGGGCAGTCGTCTTGATCTGTTTGCAGGGAGATTAGAAAGACACCAGCTACTTATTGAGCATTCATTCTGATTTGTTCATGGGGAGGTCAGACACTTCCCAATGCATCCCCCAGCCACTTTCCTGATCACAAAAAATCTAAGCCTTTGGGGAAATTGGGTTTTTTTCACAAGAAGACCTCCCAGTCAAACATAATGGTGCAACCTGAAATTGCCGATATGTGATTGAATTCCACCCAAAAACATCAGCAGTCTGTAAGCATCCTGAATTACAGTGGTACCTTGGTTCTCAAACGCCTTGGTACTCAAACAACTAGATACCCAAACACTGCAAACCCGGAAGTAAGTGTTCCGGTTTGCGAACTTTTTTTGGAAGCCGAACGTGCTCCGTTTTGAGTGCAATGCTTCTAATTTGAGTGCCATGCTTCCGTTTTGAGTGTTATGCTGAGGTCTGTCTGTTTTTGCTATTTATTTTGTGTTTTTTGTTTTTGCAGCTCTTTTTGTTTTGTTTTTGTGACTGTGTGGAACCCAGTTCAGCTACTGATGGATTGATTGTGTGACTGCAGTACATTGGTTATTGCTATCATTTTATGGATCAATGGTCTCGTTAGATAGTAAAATTCATGTTACATTGCTGTTTTAGGGGTTGTTTTTAAAAGTCTGGAAGGGATTAATCCGTTTTGCATTACTTTCCATGGGAAAGCGTGCCTTGGTTTTGGAACACTTTGGTTTTGGAACGGACTTCTGGAACGGATTAAGTTTGAGAACCAAGGTACCACTGTATAGCGGCTTTTTTTGCATTGCTGCCCCTCTTGATGTGAAAATCATATAAGCATACCGGTACCTCTTTATTTTGCCCTGTGGGGCAAATGGGCGCTACCAACTCCCATTATTCCAATGGAAGCCACCCAGTCCAGATGGCTACTGTTAAATCTTTTGAAAGCTATTCCTATTTGCAGAGCTCTCGTGTCAGACTTGGGGCTCATCCACACTTAACATTTGCTCCATGCTCTCTAGGCACAGGTCTGGGATTTCTACGTCTGCGTCTGAGCACAGTTTTGTTTTTTTGTCCTGGCACTTTCCCCAGGAAAATCCACATTTTACTGGTGAATCGGAACAAATGGCAATAACCGCGGAAAACCCGGTTGCTGTTTGCTCTGATTCAGCAAGTAAAATGCAGGCTTTCCCTGCGCAAAAATTAGAAACTACTCAAACACAGACCTGGAAAGCCTGGAAAACCTAGCAGCTATGGAAGTGTGGCTGAGCCCTTTGTTTAGCCCTGAATAAAAGGATAGGTGGATATCTATGGCATTTGGGAGACAGACGAATGCCAGTTCTTCAGAGTTACCAAAGTGCTTTTAATCATACGAGGGGAGGGGAAGGTCAGTGTGATCCAAACCTCCAGGGACTGTGCTAGAAGTACCACTTCTGTCGAGATAATTGGTGGTGCTGCAGATATGTGGACCAAATCACTGCATTGGATGGCAAACCACTCGAGCCCCACAGAAACCATTCATAGGAAGGGGGAGAATAAATGAAACAAAATGGTAATTGTTATGTACTAAGCTTGGATCCTAGAACAATAGGCAGGTAGGATCCTAGAATGCAACAACTGATTGGCCTATAGGAGCAGCCCAATCAGGTCCCAGGAGGAAGTTAATCGGCCTATCAGGGCGGTAGAATCCTAGAATGGAACAAGTGATTGGCCTGTAGTAGCAGCCCAATCAGGCTCCAGGAGGGAAGCAGAACCAGCCAATCAGACAGGACCCATTGTGTAAATAATGTATATAAAGCCTGAGGTTTGGGGGGAAAATTCAACTTCTGTTCTACAAGCTGCAATAAAGAGCATGAAATCACTACACGACTCCGAGTATATTTCAGTAATCAACCAGAGTTGTTAAAGTCTGGGTTCGGATCCTACTCTCTCTATTGCTCCATTCCTCCTTGAGAAAACAGGGATAGCAGCAACCTATCTAGTCAGTTCACCATAAATAATAATTAATAATAATTTATTATTTATACCTCGCCCATCTGGCTGGGTTTCCCCAGCCACTCTGGGCGCCTTCCATCAATACAAAACAATACAGCATCAGATATTAAAAAATTCCCTAAACAGTTGTCTTTTAAAAGTAAAATAGTTGTTTATTGCCTTGACATCTGGTGGGAGGGACTTCCACTACCAAGAAGGCCCTCTGTCTGGTTCCCTGTAACCTCACATCTCGCAGCGAGGGAAGTGCCAGAAGGCCCTCGGCGCTGGACCTCAGTGTCCGGGCTGGATGATGGAGGTGGAGATGCTCCTTCAGGTATACAGGACCGAGGCCATTTAGGGCTTTAAAGGTCAGCATCAACACTTTGAATTGTGCTCGGAAACGTACTGGGAGACAATGAAGGTTGCCCAACCCTATTCAGATTAAAGGGGCACCCCCAGTACGAAAATTTTTGCCATTTTGATCTGGCCACACACCCAGGACTTGGCAGTGCAACAATCCCAGCCCAGCGCAGATAGATAACTGCAGCGCTAGAGATGGAGGTTCCTAGACATCTCCTTTCGCATGCAGCTAGGCATCCGCCACCAGACGCTTCCACCTGTTTCTGCTGCTCACCCTGCAAGGGGGGGGGCTGGGGGGCGTGAAATGCCTCTGCTCGCCTCCTCTGCCCTCAGCAACTACATGGGGCCTGGGAGCGGAAGCCGCAGCCCTGCCAGAAATAACCGTGGCAGGGATTGGCTCTGTTGTCCGGCCAGCTTGGCCCCGTGCCAAGGAACGTGGGGGCTGGGGGCCGAAAGCCGTGAAACAATGGCTTTATAAGAGCTCACATCCATCGGAGAGCCTGCTAAAAAGAGGGAGGCGGAGGCACAGCACCAAGCGGAGATCGCAGCTCGGATAAGTTTGGGTCCCGCTGGATGCCAAGCGGTCTTTGCACACAAACCTTGCCCCTCCACTTCACTGCAAACTGGCAAGGGAAACATGGGATGGGGGGAAGAGAGATGATGGCCCTGCAGCTGAAGAAAACTTCAAGGACCATTCCTTCCTTTGCCAGCACATTCCCAACACTGCGGCACTCGGTACTCGGTACTCCTTCTACAGCTGCTGAGGTGGGGCAAGTGTGGGTCCTTCCTGTTAGCGCCCCCCCCCAACCTTCTCACATTGCAAGGCTGCTCCCAGGCTCCATGCCAGCTCTCTGAGCCTCAAATCCCCTGGAGCCAGAGCTTCAAAGGGAGCCAGGGACAAAGACTCCAGCTGGTGGGGCTGGGTGCGCAGCTCCCCCCAACCCAAGGTTGGCTGGGAATGGAGGGTGGGAGTACGCAGACCAGGCGCCCACCCTACTCTGGAGGCAGGAAAGGGGCACGGAGAGACAAAACGAAGCAGGTGGGGTGGTTGCAACGCTGCCCCCGAAGATGCATGTTTAAAATTCCTCACCCCACATATAGACTGTCTATCGTACTGTTTTAAGTTGAACAAACTGGAAAAGCAGGCCGATTCGTGTTTGCAAGCACGGTTTAGGATGCCAACCCAACTCATTACGCACACCCTGAAAGGGCAGGAAGAGCCATCACTTATATATAGTCTTTAGCCATCCTAGTTGCTAAAATGGTGAGGCAACGGCAGTGTGCCAAGCATCAAAGTAGCCCTGAGAATGAACACCTACAGCCGCCCCTTAACATCTCGGAGCCAATGGTGGGTTTCCCTCCCTGCTATTCTTTCAATACACAGCTACTGCCAAGTGAAACGGGAGTTAATGATGGTAAGAATGAATCAAGGGCAGCTTTCGCAAACCTGGTACCGTCCAGATGTTTTTGACGACGTCCCTATGACCCCCTCCCCAGCCAGCACTGTCATCCAAAACATCCAGAGGGCACCAGGCTGGTGAAAACTGACCTGGGGGGCAATAATAATTATCCCAAACCACTTAACCCAGAATTAAATTATCAGCCTACTGCTGATAAGCCCCAGTTCAAGAACCAAGGGGAAGGGAGACGAAGTGACTTCTCAGAGGCTGAAACATTTCACCAAAGCCAAATATAGAGGCATCTCTCTTCCATGCATACACACAGACATTATTCACTTACACACACACACACACATTTTTACTCTCCTTCTAATTTTGTCTTTGCTTATTGCCACGACCCCATATGGTTGGTTTCAGCCAAAGCCTAGGCTCCTTACTCTACAAATGTTTAACTTGTTACATCAGCTCTCAGGGTACGCACCCAAGAACACTTGACGCAGATTAGCAACTCCTCGGCGTCGTTCAAATGAATGCTTGTGGTTGCACACCCAGAACCGGAATGGGTTCTTTCCCATTACATATCTGTCGGCAAAGTGGAGGTTTCAACCTGCAAAAGCGATTGTCCAGCGTGCAGATGGAAGGCACTGACTTCCGATTACTTAACACAAGAGTATGTTGGTGTGATCTTGTGAACGAGACAAAAACGGGTGTCCGCTGGCAGCAGATGGACCATCCAGACATCACCCACATCCTTAGCCTCCGTATGAGACACAAGTAAGGTGCAATCCTATGCAGCAGCTGCTCACAGGGGGTTCCTCCACAACCTCTGAAAGTTTATTCCGTGCAGACCTGCATAGGATTGGGCCGCTTGCCTGAGAGAAGCGGAGGTAGGGCTGCTAAGTGGCAAATCAACAGGTGCAGCCTTCTCCACCATAGAATCTTGTTGTTGGGGGAACATGGCAGTTGCTGGCAACCCTCAAGCAGTGAGGCATTGTAGAACGGGGCAGATAGGACCCCAATATCAGCACACACCCACCCACACCCACTTTAGCCAATATAAACTAGACCACCGTATGCCCCAAGTAGAAAGTAGGAGTTAAGAATATATGCCCTGCGAAGAAGACCACCAGACCCTATTTATACCATCTTGATGCCTGTCCTTTGGGGAATCTCAGAGAGGTGCCCCCAACCCTCAAACAGGGCACATCAGGCCAAGCAGAAACCTGGCAGTGCCCCACCAGGATGAGCGGCCACACTGAGGACAACCATCAGGGCATTTGTGTGAGAAGAAAAGGTGATTTCTCTGGCTTGGGCACCCCCCGCAGCCGCCCTGAGGGAAGGGCAAGGGTGGCACAGAGGCAGTGGTCTTGAGATGCAGACTCTAGAAAAGATGTAAGAAGCCCTCAAGCCCTCCTCGATTTAAAAAATAGTTTTAAAAGTCACTATCCTGGTACACACACACACACACACCAATTTCAAAAGTGAAGTTCTCCCTCCTTTCAAGCATGAGGCTCCCTATTCTCTGCCTCCCTCCTTCCTGGCCATCCTGCCAGGACTTTGACAGGCAGGTGCCGCGACCCCGATCCTTGGCGGAGACTCACCTGCGAGTAGCAAACCCCACAGCCTCATGGCAGCTCCGTGGATGCCGCGCAGCGGGCGGCTCTTCTTCTGCTGAATTGGGGGCAAAGCCAAAGGGATGGCGAAGAGGACCCCGGCGGCGTGGGCGGCCTGTGGGTCGCTCCGGATGGGGAGGACCCCTTTCCAATGCAGGCCGTTCCCGCCTCCTCCCCGCTGGATGCCTCTGCGCCTTTCCTAACCCGAGCCCCGGCGCCTCCGTCCCGAGAAAACCCTCCTCGCCCCCGTCCTCCCCTTAGGGGAAAAAAAAGGAAAAAAGAAAGAAGAAGTCGCCTCGCGCCGCTCCTCGGCTTGATCCAAAAGCTAAACTTAGTTGGAAAAAGTTAGCAGCGAAAAGGCCAGAGGGAAAGCGCGGGGCGGATTCCGCCGGGATCTGGTGCTGCTGCTGCGTAAAGCCAGCAGCCAGACACATACGCACATCCAGAAAGGGTGGACTTTTCTCTCTTTTAAAAATAAAAATAAATGAGGTGACCGATGTTTATTTAGGAGGTGAGGGGTGTGTGTGTGCATTTCTGGCTGAGGCTCAGTGCCAGGTCTTGAAGCAAATTAAAAAAACTAAAGCCTTAACATGCATGGATTTATTTGTTTACAATCCTGTCCTCTCTATATAGCAAACCTCACTTTGCTTGGAAAACGCTCTCAAAAGTGGCAAATCTTACGCGTATTTGGCTTTACGGGTATTGCACAACATAATTATATATGTATGTATTATAAAGCCAAATATCCGTAGATATTTCAGTGTATTTTTCAGTTGGCTGCTTACGATATATTTCAGAAGATCTGCTGAGCTTTGAGAAGGGATCCGGCAAAACTATTTTATTATCCGCATAAAAACAGTCTTTGCTGAGAGGCAGACGGCATACCATAACATCTAAAGCACGTCCCCGCATGGGATTCTGGGAACTGTAGTTTGTTAAGGGCGTTGGGAATTGTAGCTGTGTGTGGGGTGAACTATTAGGATTTATGTATGTGTGCTTTCAGTGTATGGTGTATACACAGTCATGGTGGCATTTCTCATTTACATAACTGTTTATACAATTGTTGCCTTAGTCCAGATAGTCAGGATGGGCTATTCCATAGCCTTATTTTATTCACCCAAAACTGCCTATTATGAACCTTTTAAGAAGTGACACACAAAAATAGCCTTTCTTCTTTAAGGCTACACACAAGGGTCAGAGTTGGGCTATTTGTAACTGAATCCTAAAGTCTCTGCTATGTCACATTGATTCTTTTGGTTTTTCTTTTCGAAGGTTTATACTCCACCTTCCAATCAAAATATCCTGAAGGCAGCTTCAGTTGTCACCAGTTGCCACTGCCCAACCCCAAGCAGCTGCTGCCTGAGGCATCTGATTCACTCTTTTAATGTTAGGGCCCATTAGTGGAGTGGAGAGGCATTTGGCCTGGGTCTCAAGCTCAAAAGGGGCCTCAAATTTAGACACACTGGTTATTTTTTTTTGGCATTTGGTAAGTTTCACAGCATGCTTTTATGCACATCGGATCAGAATGTGACGCAAACCCTGGACTGGGAGCTGCATATTTAAGCAAATAAGAGATGTGAGTTAGTGAAATCCTTTTTTAAAAAGACAGCTACAGCTTCTTTCATATTAAAAAGTTACAATTTTCATAGAGCAGGTAAAGAATTATCACCATTCAGCTATGAGACAAGAGTGCCATACTTAAGGTCAAATGTGACATTGCCTGAAAGCTAGATTCGCCCACAATAATTAGTACCTTTCCACAGGAAAAGACTAGGAAAGCATTTGTAAAATAAAAAAATAGTAAAATTATGTCCACTCTTTTCGATGTTTTTCTTTCTATTTTTGCCATCACCGTCATCATCATATTATTATTAGCCTGATATCTTTTTAATCTCTGAGGAAACCTGCTCACACAAACACGTACAACAGAGCAGACCTTGGTTCTTCTGTGACTGACGGATGGAGTCTGGTTCTGTAGTCTCAGGCCAACTAGTCTTCGGAACAGAGTGTTATTTTCTTGCAGGGAGGGAGAAGTAATTGCAATGATAGTGGGAGTCATTTCTTAAAACAGTCATGAGGAAAAAATTTGCCTGCTCTCAGGAGATAGTCAGCAAGAGACATGATGATAGCCTCAACATCAGGCTACAAGCATCATCTGGCTTTCAAGAGCTGGAAAATATGGCATTCCCATTTGTTTTGAGATGTTGGTCTTCGTGTGAGTCTGACTTGCCATTGTTTTGAGACTTAACTTAAAAGTGAGGCTATCTTTAGGAACAATCACTGGAAAGTGATAGTGCAGCTGCACTGAGATTTGTTCTTGTGAAATATTTCCACTGTAAACAATATGGTTTGTGTGTGTACATGTTTGTGTGTACACATATTAATAACAATGTTCATGGAGGAATTAAATAGACTTTCACCTGTGGAGGTATTTTCAAATAGGAATAGATTAGATCACTTTGCCATGATGACATACAGAAATTATTCAGGTGCAGCTTTCCACAGTGTAAAGATACAGTGAATAGAAAGCTTTACCTGTTGACTTTTTGTCTATCACATGGCTGTTAAGCACATAGGAAGCCCAACCTCAAATAAGTAAGTAAGTCCCACCAAACTGCTTCTTAGGATCTCATCTGGGATTTTTACAATCAGGTTAGGCCTAATTTCAGAATTACCTAAATCTGCCTTTCGATTTAAAATCAGGACCCCTAATTTGAATAGCTGTGTGTATTTATTTCATTGCTCTGCCTTTTTTTCAAGGAGGGTATGTCTGGAATTCTACATGTGTTGTCTATCACAGGGCACATCATTTGAACTCATCAGAGAATGTAGGTAATCCATCCAAAATTGTATGTTTCCTGTTTAGGAAAGTCTGGGAGAAATGCTTGGAAAGAGGTAGATTCAAGGGTAACCATTTAATGAAGGCAGCGTACAATGGTTAGACTCACAGCATCACAATAAAACTGTAATATCAAACAGCAAATACAGGGAAAACATTATCAACCTGTCAGGTAAAAAGTCAGGTAAAAAGCAGGAATAATAAAAAAGGAAGATATCATTAAACGGGGAGGGGGGACGGGGGGGGGGACCAGAGCTTCATAAGGTAAGGGGAGGTGGCATTGTAAGCCAAGCCTTCCTTTGCTGTCCTTAGCCTAAGGAAGGCTTCCAAACTGGTAGCAGATGGAGGAAAGGTGAGAGAAAGAATTCACTGCAGTAAGATGTGGCGTTGGCCTCTGGCTTGGAACGTTTGTATAGGAAGGCATACAAACAGATGTTGCAAGTGCCAAACTGAGAATGCCTCTCTGAGGCATATGGTGTGGGCTTGTCCAGTGAGACGTTCCTTTTGGTGTGAAGCTGACACATCAATTTCGCAGTGGCGAAATCCTTGATATTTGGAGATGTTTTCATGCTTTTAGACTATATTCCTACAGTAAGGAGATGAAAGGATGGACAACATAGGTTTTGCAAGCTCTTACGGTGGCTAAGATACTTTGATCTTGGGAGGGCAAATATGTATTGTATATTGCACAAAGGTCGGAGGAACTCACTACTCTGGCTACATTCAAACGTACCGTATTTTTCGCTCTATAAGACGCACCAGACCATAAGACGACCTAGTTTTTGGAGGAGGAAAACAAGAAAAAAAATATTCTGAATCCCAGAAGCCAGAACAGCAAGAGGCTATCCCAAAAGCCCCCAAGAGCTGCACACACGCTCCACGGGGCTCTTTAAAGGGAGCGCTGAGCAGAGCCTCCCGCCTGCATTCACACACAATTCCCCTTACTTTTTAGGAGGGGAAAAGTGCATCTTATAGAGCAAAAAATACGGTATTTTACATGGGCATCAATTTGGACATCTGGAGAGCTTATATTAATTTATATGCTTAATTTCAGATTCACATAGTGATGTGATCTGTTGGTTATCTATCGTTATTTGTATTTTAGTATTTATCATTATTATTGGTTTTTTTTCCCTTTTCTCTCTTTTTGTTTTTTAACAGGATGAATCTGCAGGAAAAGTGCAATATTCCCAGCAGCGTAGAAAGCCAACTGCAATTGTGCTTGAATGTCTTATCAGCATGAGCCACCCATCTGGAAACAGCCCTGATCTGCTTCGATCTGCTAATGTTCGGGTGCTACTGCAAAAGATCTACTGCCACACTAAGGATGCTCAGAATCATATAGGAATAGCATGGCTGGATAATTTGGACATCTTCCAATCCAGGCTAGCAAGAGGCAATATCTCCCTTAAACAACACATTTAAGCCAGGCAAAAACACTCCAGGAGAACATGGAGCAGGGACAGGGAGAGGGGTCATGGTCCTGAGGGCCAGATAAAAAGGTCAGGAGGGCCACATTAGGCCCCTTGGCCTGAGGTTCCCCCACCACTGATGTAGTTCAGTGTTGTCTATAGTGATTGGCAGTGGTTCTCCAGGGTTCCCACGCTACCTTGGTATGCAAATGACCCAAACAGAGGTCATTAGCATGCAAAGCATGTGTGCTGTCATCACTGAGTTCTCCATCGCCTTCTGACCTCCATGGCTATTTCTCTTTCCTTTAATAGGAGCTTCTCCTCCTCCTCCTCCTATAAATGTAGAGTTGTACGTTGTCTCTTTAAAACTCAGGAGTCGTCTTCAGGTCAGGACAACCATATATATCTCCTCCAAAATTCTGGACATATTCACGATCACTTACCAACTGAGAATCAAAGGTGATTAAAAGGGTGGATTCCCTTCACCTCTTTTCTGATGCAGTAAAAGGTAAAGGTAAAGGACCCCTGGACGGTTAAGTCCAGTCAAAGGCAACTATGCGGTTGTGGCGCTCATCTTGCTTTCAGGCCGAGGGAGCCGGCGTTTGTCCACAGACAGGTTTCCAGGGCATGTGTCCAGCATGACTAAACCGCTTCTGGTGCATGGAAACGCCATTTACTTTCCCACCACAGTGGTACCTATTTATCTATTTGCATCGCTGTGCTTTCGAACTGCTAGGTTGGCTGTCCCATGGATTCGAACCACCGACCTACCGATTGGCAAGCCCAAGAGGCTCAGTGGCTTAGACCACAGCGCCACCTGCTCCCTCTCTTTTCTGATGCATGCTTACAGGAATAGGGTTTCGCAAAAAAAAAAACACAACCCAACCCTGCCTGCATTACCTGTACAAAAGGAGTATGCTGCTTATTTATTTGAAATATTTTATATATTCAAATAGTTTTTAGAACACTTTTAAAGCTGGGTGAATCAATATGCCTAGAATGTGGCAATCCGCTTCTGGGTTCCACTTTCAGAAGACTGAAAGCTTGGGGCAGGGAAGAAGTCTGTTCCGGTGGCTGTGGACTCTATAGGAACTGGAGCAAACCTCTCTCCTACCCCCAGCATTTAGGGTTCTGAAACCCAGAAGTGAACTGCCACATTAGGGCATTTCATTTTAGGAGGGTGAAACTTAAAATTTTGCAAATTTCTTCAGTGAGGGGGATCTTAAAAATATGTTTTTGAGTGTGAGGAAATCTGCTATTATTGCTGTGATCGGACAACATTTAGCTTGGTAAGTCTACGTTTGATGAAGAAGCATATGAACTGTTTCGGAAAACCAAGTAAGTTTTTAATTTTACCTTCTGATAAAGTCAAGTAATGCTTAATAATAATAATAATAATAATAAACTGCAAGTACTTGGCAATCATTGGTGATTTCCATGTAATTTTACACACATTTTACTTACCAAAACTAGATCATATCAATTTAACCAAAATAGCTTCCGAATTCCCAGGTTATGTTACAACATTTTGGCACCCCTCATTTTGGGAATTTGAAAGTTGAAAATTCAACATGCTCTTCTGCCACATTCTGTCTCTCTTGAGAGACAGCCCTGCCGTTCCTTCGAAGCTGTGTGGATATTTCTTGATCATTCTAAATGGGCAGTGTTTTTGCATTCAATGTTTTATCTCCAACATTTGCCAAGACTCAGGGATCGCCAGGCCCAGCATTAAGTCATTGCCGCTGCATGGCACACTACCGCTTTCAAAGTTATTGGAAGAGGAGTAAAATCAGAGAGAGAGAGAGAGAGAGAGAGAGAGAGAGAGAGAGAGAGAGAGAGATGGATGTGCAGCATCTTGTTTTTGATGTTTGGATTTGCCAGCATCACATCAGTGCCTCTCTCTCACTGTGGTGGGTGGATGAAGGCTCCCATTCCTGCAAGGACTGAGCATGCTCCAGCTTTTCTCCTGTGCAGAGTGGGCTGGTCCTGTAGCTGGGCTGGAATGTGCCTTTCCTGGCTTGCTCTCTCTTCCATGCAGAGAGAGCCCAACCCACAGCAGACTGACCTGAATTATCCCGCGCTGCTACCCCACTCACCACGAGAACTTCCTTTATTCACGGCTCCTTGCAAGAGATCCCATCAAACCATCTTGCAAACCATCTGCGGGGGGGGGGGGAGGAGGAAGTTCCGAGGAAAACCCTTCTCAGTTGCAGGACAGAGAGACAGGATCAAGCAGCTCAGATGCCAATTGCACTGATGCTACAGGAAGCCAGGGATCCCCACCCAGTTCAAAAGGCTGCCCTCATAGAACACGCACTGCGGCGGATCAAATGTCCAAGCAGTCCAGGGTGGCCAAAAATGCTCCTGTTTTTAAGTGCTGACTCACATTTTAAACATTTCCAGATGGATAGGATGGGCAAAAACAACGACGAGTTGTCGTAGCAAAAAAACGACGAGGAGTCTTGCGGCACCTTACGGTTTATTATGGCATAAGCTTTCAGAGGGCCACAGTGAATCTTGAATTGGCAAACGTATATTCACTACTGTATGTCCCCGTTCCCCGTTTCCATGGGATTGTAAGTGATTCAGCGGCTGAAGTGGACTGTGGCTTAGGAAAGTTTTTGCCACAATAAATGTGCTAGTCTTTAAAGTGTCACAAGATGCCTTGCCATTTTAAGAGGTCGATTCCCAGGCATCACAGAGCCATAGGACGTGATAAATTCATTTGTGTGTGTGTTCCTGGGCGCAAATTCCACATTTGCCAATGAGCCAACGTGTGATGTTGGACGAGTCAGTCCCAGCCAGGGTAACTCTGCATATGCCTTGCTGGCCTTTGTGCAAGGGGAAAGATGTTAAAGCATCACGTTGGCAAACTGCTTCTCCCATTGGGTGTAATCACCGTATTTTTTGCTCTATAAGACTCCTAAAAAGTAAGGAGAAATGTGTGTGCGTCTTATGGAGCGAATGCAGGCTGCACAGCTATCCCAGAAGCCAGAACAGTAAGAGGCATCGCTGGGCAGCGATCCCTCTTGCTGTTCT
The DNA here is from genome assembly GCF_964106645.2 of Podarcis pityusensis. Taxonomy (NCBI): domain Eukaryota; kingdom Metazoa; phylum Chordata; class Lepidosauria; order Squamata; family Lacertidae; genus Podarcis; species Podarcis pityusensis. Next base: position 106,671,586 of record NC_138029.1, read on the forward strand.
GGCTTCTGAGATTCAGAATATTTCTTTTCTTGTTTTCCTCCTCCAAAAGCTAGGTGCGTCTTATGGTCTGGTGCGTCTTATAGAGCAAAAATACGGTATATGTGGAAGATAGCTGGTTATCATCTGAAAAAACAGGAATTCAGGTTTTTTCCCCTATCTTATCAAATTGCATATTATTGAAAGTAATAGTGTTGAGGAGAAGTTGATAAAAGCAGCGTTTTCCCAGTGTCCTTACAGTATATAGAGCATCTCTGGATGTTTGCCCGGTTCACGCAGCAGTGCTTTGACAAAAAACAGCATGTTCCTAATAAAATTTAGGAAGCTGTGCACAGATGGGCGCCTGAGTGTGTCACTACCCATCATGGCCTTGCCAACAGTTGACAACTCAGCTGTGTCGATGACAAAGGAATGTGTAGGTTGTCATGGCCATTTCTTCTTAACTTCCCAGCTCTAGAGCCTGGAAGGAACCGTCAGAAGAGAACATACTGTATGTGACACATTGTTTTCCTCTTTCTGCTAGCAGCTAGGCACAAGGAAATAATTCCCCACACCACCAGCACATGCCATCACCGGGGACCTCATCTGGCTTCCACTATTCACCCACCCTTAATTCTCTGGCTCTGATCAGTGGCTGGGAGAAGTTTGATGTTGAGTCTCATACCGGTTTGTGGACAGAATCCACATTGGAAGGAATAGGAGCCCGTTTTTAGGCTAGGTAGAAACAGGGGCTCCCAAATGCCCTTTGTTAGGACCAAAAGGTATAGCAATAGTTGTCTTTTGTTACTGCTGTTCTGAGGACATGATACCACCACCTTCATCAGTCACAGAGATGCAAACACACACCAGAAAACCAGGAGGGTCAAGGGGTTTATTACTAAAATGAAGGATTGGCTAAACACTCCTCTCTTAAGAGGTGCTGGTCAGGAGGGAAATCTCTGTGGCTGGGCATCACTGTCTTCCCTGATGCGCAGCACTTCCCCATATACCTTTTGGATCAACAGGATGGGAGGAGCAGGTCAGGAAGAAAGAGTCATGGTCAACCCTACCATGTTGTGAGGAATCCCACACAACTTATTTGAGGTATAATGAAAAGACAGCAAATTGTTAATTTATTATATTTTTACTGCCAGGTTGGGGGGGGGGGGGAAAGATGTGCTTGTGGGATTTTTATTTTATTTTAATTCTCAGTTGCCCAAATAACATGGCGTTTCTTGGGTGCAACGCACCTTCACTTGCTCAAAAGAGTTGACTAATAGCAGTTGACAGACACCTTCTATGGATCTGTGTCATCTTAGAGAAACAAACAAACAACTATTGAAAGCTATTTGTGCAATCATTAGTATCCTGAGGCAATTCACATAGGGGAAAGGAAGTGGGAAGAAGGAACCTCCCAATCTTGAGTGGAATAGGAGGGAGCTCTCAGAGGAAGTGCTGAACATCATACCACTTTTGACTAGAACCATTTTTCGGCGGGAGGGGAAGCGCTCTGTGTGACTTCATCCATTTCATAATAAAGGGGGGCAGCTATGGGGCGTCAAGTCCAGGACTAAATATATTTCTTTGCTGAGGTTAAAGAAACCTCAGGAGGAACTGAAAGCCACAGGCAATTTTCCACTACCCTTGATAAAACAGGTAGAACTCTGCGTCCCTTGTCTATGCCTGAGGCTGCAGGCCGAAGCAGCTGGGTGCTTTGTTTCCACGGCAACAGCAAAAGAGCCCAAGGGCAACGAGAAGTCGCCCAGAGGGGAACTCATCCATTCATTGAGCTGGTGTGGACATATTGGGGCAGATAATCTGCAGGAATAAGGCTTTCTATCCCCCCCCCCCCCCCGTTCTGGGACAGCCTGTGGACTGAACAGATGTGAGACTTAAGGACAAGTCTCAGGTCTTAAGTCTCAGGGCGAGACTTAAGGACAGAAATCTAGGGAGAATAAGAAAGATGGGCTTATCATAATAAATCTGAAGTGGAATGACAGAGTTAGAAGGAACCTCAAAATGGTAACCGTTACGATTCAGGTAACACCCGTTGCCCTCTAAAGAGAGCGGCCCTGTAAGACAATTACAAAATATAGGAAGCTGCCTTATATTGAACGAGACCGTCGGGCCCATCTGGCACAGTAATGTCAACACGGGCTGGCAGTGGCTTGCCAGGATTTCAGACGCATCTTCCCATCCCTACCTGGAGAATGCTGGGGATTGTGAACCCGGGACCTTCTGCATGCAAAGCAGTGGTTCTACAGTTACGGCCCTTCCCCATTAACCCCGGAGTCTTAACTTACCTAACGGCACCACCACAACGTAACTGCGTGTCTATGAGATGCTGGCATTGAAATCGCCCTGATATGCCTGATCCCAGGCGGGCCTAACTGGTACAATCAGGTGGAGATTAAAAAGAACAGGGTTACACGAAGGCCCCCAAATCTACAGCTAGGGTCTCAGAGAGAGGAGACGGCCAGAGACATGTATAGGAGGTCCCCATTGTGGCAGAGTCCGGAGTTGGCAGGAATCAGAGCCCCTAGCACGTAGCATAGGCCGTGGCTTTGTCCCGGATGTACTGCAGGAGTTCGGTCACTTGTCCCTCCAGCTTTTGCAGCACGGTTGCTTTCTCCTTCATTTGTTTCTCGTTGGCCTCGAAGCGCCCTTCCAGCTCTGAAAAGAAGAGGCAGGTGTTTTTTTTAAGACGGATCAAGGCCCTGGTGACAACAGTTTTTTCATATTCACCCAGTGCTTTTCCAGCTGTACTGGCCCCCAGTGGAGTACAGGGTCAGATTTAAGGTGCTGGTTTTGACCTTTAAAGCCCTTCACGGCCTAGGACCCTCGTACCTACGGGACCGCCTCTCCTGGTATGCCCCACAGAGGAACTTAAGGTCCATAAATAGCAAAACCCTAGAGGTCCCGGGCCCTAAGGAAGTCAGATTAGCCTCAATCAGAGCCAGGGCCTTCTCAACACTGGCTCCGGCCTGGTGGAACGCTCTGCCTCATGAGACGGGCCCTGCAGGATCTGATTTCTTTCCGCAGGGCCTGTAAAACAGAGTTGTTCCACCTGGCCTTTGGCTTGGAATCAACTTGATCCCCTCCCCCTCTTTCTTTTTTCCTTTCTTCTTCTGTGATGGAACTCCTAGTTGGGGACTTCCCTGGCTTTTTTCTGGCCCACGTAGGACCAGTCTGGATAGTTGGCCTTGGTGAAGATTTGACGTTTTCATCCCCAAAAAGTTTTTGATTTGAATTTCTACTGAAATGAGGCTGCATTTTAATGTTGTACTTTAATCTTGTTTTTAAGTTGTATTTTAATCAATTGTTTTTATACCTGGTGTCAGCCGCCCTGAGCCCGGTCTCTGCGGAGGGCGGGGTATAAATAAAATTTATTATTATCATTATTAATGGAGAGGGAGTGGAAAAGGATGTGCCAGAGGAGAAAGCACCCATGAAGCTGAGCTATGTACAGTGGTACCTCAGGTTACATACGCTTCAGGTTACATACGCTTCAGGTTACAGACTCCACTAACCCAGAAATAGTACCTCGGGTTAAGAACTTTGCTTCAGGATGAGAACAGGAATTGTGCTCCGGCGGCCTGGTGGCAGCGGGAGACCCCATTAGCTAGAGTGGTGCTTCAGGTTAAGAACAGTTTCAGGTTAAGAACGGACCTCCGGAGCGAATTAAGTACTTAACCCGAGGTACCACTGTACTGGGTTCAGTCTCAGCCCTGACACATCACCATCTCTCAGTCTCAGCCGCATCCGCAAAACACGGGGGGTAATAATTATGTGTGAGGCTCTCTGAAAACTCCAAACTGCTGTACACATTCCAACTTACTGTTATAGGCAACGACCAATGCGCAAACGTGCGTGCGCGCTGAACCCAGAAGTGACTTTTAAAATGGCAAAAGGGCCCTCAACCAGCCCAGAAGGGGCAAAAAAGGTGCGGGAAAAAGCACCTAGCAATCCCATGAGCCATTGCATTGACCGTTGAGGCCTGAGGAGAGTTGGGGCTTGAGCAAGGAGGTTTGGAGGGAGCGATTGTGGTGGAGTTTGGTGTCTGCTGGTTTTCCAGAGGGTGCTTGCAGGCTTTTCCAATGGTGTTTCAAATACACGTGATTTCATTTGAAGGCGCAGTGCCTCAGAACGTAACCCCTGCCTAAATGGGGAGTTGCCTGTCTCGTCTTCCTTTGATGCCAAACCTGTGCCCAATGCACTCAGTTGTAACTTCCTGAAAACCTCCAGACACCCTGCTATACAGGCCCCACCTCCCCAAAAACACACATGCCACCTGCTGAAGCATCACACCATCCCTTTCCCAGCTCAGAATGCCTGCGGCTCGACTGGAGCTCTGCTTCTCCTCTCCCTTATTTTGCATACCAAAATAGGACACAGGCTGTGTTCATACAGCGGTGTCAATAAAGGGGGGGAGCCTTTAGAGTAAACATTTCCAACACCAATTTTTAATTTTTTTTAGGGTGGGATCCTGCCCAACCACACCTGTGGTGTTCCTACCTTCCAGCTTTCTCTTGCTGCCCGTGGCCTTGTCCAAGAGATTCTGGGCTTCCTCCCTAAGGTTTTTCAGCCTGAGCATTGCATCTTGAGGCTGCTTGTCCACTTCTTCCTGCAACTTCTGGTATCTCTTCATCACTTTTTCCACCTCCTGGGGACACAAGAGATTGAAGCTCACCACTACAGCAAAGGCTTGGAGGGACGCTAATGAGGTGCTAACTCTCTAGCCAATTACTTGGCTGGATGCCTCTGGTTCACATTAGATTCACTTCAGTTTGGTTCAGTAAGCTACGCCAGCCCAGGACCCACTTTCAGTTTAAAGCATTGCATTTGCGGATCCATTCCTTAATATTTTTTTTACTACCATATATTTGTACAGTAGTACAGCTGCAGTTGAAGACTCACCTTAGATCAGGCCATGACACAACCCACCTGTTGAAGGCCAGTGTTTGGTTTAACATTGTTTGCTTTGGTTATCTCCTGCTTGGAGTACTGTGATGCATTCTACATGGGGCTACCTTTGAAGGTGACTCAGAAATGACAACTAATCCAGAATGCGGCTGCCAAACTGGTGACTGGGAGCAGCTGCCAGGACCATATAACACCAGTCATAAAAGATCTCTATTGAGATCTATATTGGCTCCCTGTTTCAGGGAGCACTATTCAAAATGTTGGTGCTGACCTTTAAAGCCTTAAATGGCTTTGGCCCTATATACCCCCCATCATTCAGCCTGGAAACTGAGGTCCAGCTCCGAGGCCCTTCTGGCGGTTCCCTGATTGTTAGAAGTGAGGTTAACAGGGAACCAGGCAGAGGGCCTTCTCAGTATTTGTGTCCACCCATTAAGGAAATAAACAACTATCTGACTTTTAGAAGACATCTGAAGGCAGCCCTGTACAGTCATACCTTGGGTTGCGAATGTGATCCGTGCGGGAAGCACGTTCGCAACCCACAGTGTTCGCAACCCCAGCACCTCGTCTGCGCACGCACCTGATGCGATTCGGTGCTTCTGTGCATAGCATGATATAGTGGTTCTGTGCATGCGCGAGTGCCGAAACCCGGAAGTAACCTGTTCCGGTAATTTCAGGTTTGGCGCGGTCCGTAACCCGAAAACGCGCAACCCACAGCGTTCGCAATCCGAGGTATGACTGTATAGGGAAGTTTTTAATATTTGATGTTGTACTGCGGTTTTATAAATTGTTGGAAGCTGCCCAGAGTGGCTGTGGCAACCCAGGCAGATGGGTAGCATAATAAATAACTTTATTATTATTAAATTGAATTTGGGATTCTAATTTTTGGGGGGGGGGGGATTGCTTTAAAAAAAGTGGTTATGAGGGAAGAGTTGTCATGGAAGAAGGCGGAAGGAATTAATGCTGATGGCAGGCAGGAAAAATGCCAATCTGAGCCATGGAGAGTGTTGGCATCTAGAGTGTTGGCAAGAGACATGTGGGCAAGTTGACACAGTAGCCGTTGACGGCAGTGGTGATCAGAGGGAAGAGGGACGCTCACGTTTTCCAGCCTCCCCGCAGCAGTGGTGGCACGCTCCGCTTTTCCCTTGGCCTCCTGGGCGAGTTTCTGATTGTTCTGCGACTTGTTTTGCAATGCGCTCACGTTCTGCGCCAGACCTTTGAGGCGGCTCTCCAGTTTCGACTCTGCGTCGACCAGTTTCTCGAGCTTGCGTCCGGCCTGAAAGAAAGAAAAACCGCAAGGCGCAGTCAAAACGCTGACTGCTGAGAAAAAGAGGAAAGCCTACCTGGGCAGAACTTTTCACTTCAAGAATCATCAGTGGCAGCGGGTGGGACTGCATTGCTCTCCTGTTTTCCCAGCACCCGTGTGTTGCAGCTGGTTACAGGGGGAGGAGCAAGACAGGGGGGTGGGGCTTGGCACAGAGTTTGGAGCCTCGGATTGGCTCTGCTGCTGTGCCTGCATCATTACCAGTTCCCTGCTGCCTTGGGGAGACCTGAGAGCAAGGCAGCCCCACACCTGGTTCCCAGCCCATCACTTCATAGCATCATGAAGGAAGGGACAATTGCAGGGCACATTTGCACCATCAGTTTTAATACAGCAAGGAAGTTGTTGCAAACGGACTTTTGTTTTGGCCTTGTGTCTGCTCTTTGACTGGCCTGGCATGTCTCTGCCATGGTGGCCACAGTGTGGCTTTGCATTGGTTGAAATAAACCGTGGTTTAACGTGGATGAGCAGTGTGCTGCTGCTGCTGCTCTGGAACTGGCCACTGAAAGAGTAGAGGAAAGGTTTAAAGAAGCTTTTCTGGCCACCAGGTGGTTCAATTCATCTCACCTGTCTGACGCGGCCAGTCACAGCCTGGATGGCTTCCTTGGTTTTGTTCATAGCTTGCTCTGCTGCCTCCAGTTTGACCTTTGTTCCATTGAGTGCCGCACGTGTTTCTGTGATGGTTTCTTGCACACCCTCCGCTCGCCCTCTGGGCATAAAGCATAACAGAGAGTTGGAGCACTGAAAAGACTAGCAATCTTACTGCAACACGAGTTTTTGTGGCTTAAGGACAGAAGCATTTTATATGCTTCTTCGTCAAACGTAGACTTACCAAGCTAAGTGTTGTCCAATCACAAAAAATAGCAGATTGGAATTCCTCACACCCAACCCCCCTCCCCCGTATTTTAAAGACCCCCTCACGGAATAAATTTGCAAAAAGTAAGCTTCATCCTCCTAAAATGGCACACCCTAACAAGCCAAGCTACTATTAATATTAATACTATTTATTTATTAGATTCATTAGTCACTCATTACCCAAAGTTTTCTGAGCAAGTTGTAACATATTTTAAAAACATAAAGATAAATACACGACACCACTGACAAATTCAAACCCAAACACCTATTGTTTTAGGTATTGCTCACAAGTCATGCCAAAACACATTCACATGCACTGCAGAGGAGCTGGCCAGAATTCTTGGGGCTTGTTTTAGCTTTTCCAGGATACAGTTTATATAACACTGCTAAAAACTGGCCCCATTGCCCAGCCAGTTTTTACCAGTAATGACCAGAAGCTGGTGCATATTGCTACGATATCAGGACTTGAACAAATTATGACATTGTGAAATATGCAATTTGATTAACATAAAAAAGCTCAATTAGCAAAAATAAAATCTGTGGGTCCGTCTCCCCCACTGACATAGAGACTCACTTAGCTAGTTCCGCTTTTGCCAAGAGTTCCCTGGTACGGTTCAGGCTGTGCACCGTGTCGTTCAGGATAATGTCCACCCCGTCCAGCTGACTGATTCTATCCCGGATGTCCTTAATCAGGTTGCTGATCTGATCAGGGCTGCTGGGTAGGGAGATGTTGAGGACCTGCTGAGCCACAAGCTCAATGCTCTCAGGATCAGCACCTTCCTCTATGGAGACAAGAACAGGCCTGGAACTATCCATCCTTGTTTCCCATCCACCCATGTAGGCCTTGGCACAGGACCGTCTTTACCTGGGGTGCAAAGGGTGCTGCGCACCCGGGCGCCAGATTCTGGGGGGTGCCAAATGTATACCTACTGTATACCAGTCCCTCTCGATCGGCGGCAGTGAAAAGCAATGGAGCGGAAGTCCCTGCCCCCCCATTACTCTGTTATTCGTAGCATCAAATACTCCCAACGAGTCAGGAAACAAGCATTTTTTTCCGCTGCGTCATTGTTACAGGTGAGCGTTTCCACCCCAAAAAAGCTTAACTACCTTGAGTTTGCACCCCCCTAAAAACGGGTCAACAACTTTGGCTTCCCCCCTTGGGGGCGGCTAAACTAAATTTGGGGATGCTGGGCGGATCTTTGCACCCCGGCGGCGGCGCATATGCTAAAGGCAGCCCTGGCTTGGCACACACACACGACCCTAAATCTAGATGTCCAAATGCCAACATTTCACAGCACGACTTAGTGCAACTATGCTTGCCTATACTGTATAACTTGTATATTCCCCCCGCCAACCCCGTTTGTTTTAAAAATGTTTTCAATATTGTGTTTTAATCATTGTAAGCTGCCCTGGGACCTTAGGGCAAAGGGCAGGTGATTAACAACATCACCGCATCCATCCCTTTGCATGTCATATTGGACTGGTGTTGCATGTCACATTGGACTGGTGCTACCTGCTAGGAAGTCCTTTATCCTCTGGATAAATTCCCGCAGCTTGGCCGTCGACTTCTCCACACGGTTCCGGGCCCCCTGTGCACGGTCCAGAGTGTCCCGAGCATGGCTCCTGGCATTCTGCGCCAAGTCCTGAATTTCTTGCACCTAAGAGTGAACACTGAAGCTTAGTATCCCGAAGCAAACAGCCAGGCAATGATAGCTGTGTCAGCTGTGGGGAATGGAGTAGAGCGGAAAAGGGGGAAGGGAAGAGGTTTGGAGAGGATGTGTGCCATCAGGGCCGCCTTAAGTATATCCAGCGCTGTGGTGCAGAGAACCCTCCGGCGCCCCCCCCCCCATTTCCGAGAGTTAACAACCTTTTTATGACGCTGCCAGCAGCTTTGTGGGGCTGGAGGAGGCGGGCAGCGGCTGGAGGGCGACTCCTCTGGTGGGGAACAGGCGTGGCGCTGTTTCAGTGAGGCGGGCGAGGGCAGCAAGCTGATGCCAGGAGGCGCCGCGTCCAGCCTCCGCCTTTTCCCTGGCACCCTCCAAAACTTGCCGCCCTGGCGCCCCGCACCACTTGCCTCTATGGGCAAGACGCCCCTGTGTGCCATGAAGTTAAAGAAAACCCCCTACCTGCATTATACAGGCAGATTTCAGGGAGGGAAAGGGGGAAAAGCAAAACACCTTTGCCTTTTCCCACCCTTCGGAAACTTCACCATTCTGCTAGACAGCTCAGATGTGCAGCTGGGAGTCAGCCCCAAACACTTTAAAGTACTATGTAGCTGAGCAGGAGAAGATCCCAGGAGGGTGGGAAAGGGGAAAAAAAAGGCCTTGCTTTTTCTTTCACCCTCCTGAAACTTTCCATCCTTAAGAGAGGCACAAGGTCTCTGTCCCAAGCTGACAGGAGCCCAACCCTTGAATAAATCTGCAGTGAAGTCTTTGCCTCAAGTTGAATGGCATTTCTTCTTAACCTGTTTACATACACTTCTGCTGCTACTGTACCTTGCTAGCAATGGTACTCAGGTGCCTTGAGCTGCTCTCCAGCTGGTGAGAGATGTTCTGAGCTGTAGAGAGGGCCTTCATGGACACAGGCAGCGCTCCAGTGCAGCCGGGGCCCCCGCAGTGCCGCTGACCTAAGCTGTCCCGGCAGGAAGCCCCTCCGCAGGGGGTCTGCTCACAGCCCTCTTCTCCAGAAGCACCGCAGATCTAGAGCAGCAGGAGTCCAAGATCAGTGCAGGGAAACAGGAGTCTGGTGAAAGCCCCCATCCCTTGCATAGAAAAATGGAACAGGAGAAAGTAGGGCCAGAACTGGGGGCAGGAGAAAGTGAGGTTCTCATCTCCCCCCATTTCCACATTTCCATGTTAGCCTGCAAATATTTTTCAAACAATCCCCCATAAAGATTCACCAGCAAATTTTAATGCAAATTTACCCTTATATACAGCATTTTGTATTCTGTTCCCCCCAATGCAGCAAGCCCCAGAGCAACTTATAATTTATTTTTATTTTTATTTTTATGTTTATTTTTATTCTTATTCTTATTATTATTGCCCCACCCATCTGGCTGGGTTTCCCCTGCTACTCTGGGCGGCTCCCAACAGAATAATAATAATAATAATAATAATGCAATAAAACGTCAAGCATTAAAAACATAACATTATGCAAGTGTTATGTTTCAGGGATCGTGCCTAAAGCCAAAATGGCATAAAGTCAAAATACATTGGGTTCAAGCTCAGGCGGGATGGCCAAAATCATTTTTCCTCGAACCCTGCCCCACTTTCCATTTTATTTTGATTTCCTGACATGGATGTAAAGCGAAATGCACACTAGTTAAATGTGTGTAAGTTGTGGGCTTACTGTATGCACATCTTTACAAAGCGCCGCTCCCTAATATAATGTGTTTTGTATCTCCCCCCCCCCCAACATGCACACTTTATCCTAGCACATGCATCTCTGTACACATGACTTGGCTGGAGAATTATGAGGACGGATTCCAAACAATGGCTCCCATCCTACTACCACCATCCAACCCAGTTTGCATAGTATTTCAGAAAGCGCAAATTAGCCCTTCGATCCAGAATTTCCACTCCATCCCTATCACCCAGGCCACAGCTCTCCTCTCTAACAAACACCTCTCTGCTCCCCTCCGTTCTCTTGCCCCGCACCCTCGCCCTGAACAATAACTCGCCTTCTGGTTGATCCTGCTCAGACTGAGGCTGCCGGCCTTTTTCTGGAGGTCGCGCAAAGACTTCCGCTGAGCAGCTGCCGTCTTGCGGAAAGCATCTCCCTTGCGTCTCAGGAGCTCAACGGTGGCCTGATGCGTGAGCTTGGACTGACCCACCGGGCTCTGAGAGCCGTGGACGGAGCTGTTTGCTTGCTGCTGGGCCAGCTGTGACTCCTGGAAGAATCCCAGGATGCTTTGGAAAGACTCTGCCGGCAGAAGAAGAAGAGAAGAAGAGTTTGGATTTGATATCCCGCCTTTCACTCCCCTTCAGGAGTCTCAAAGCGGCTAACATTCTCCTTTCCCTTCCTCCCCCACAACAAACACTCTGTGAGGTGAGTGGGGCTGAGAGACTTCAGAGAAGTGTGACTGGCCCAGGGTCACCCAGCAGCTGCATGTGGAGGAGCGGGGAAGCGAACCCGGTTCTCTTAACCACTACACCACACTGGCACAAAAGAGGTACATTTCAGGGGTGGCCCCGTGACCCGTGCCTAGATCCTTCTTCTGCTCGGATACCGCCCCCCACATTTCTTACTGTTGAAGCTGGCATTTGTCATCCTCTGCAGCTGGCTGTTGAGGTAGCTGATGGTGCGGTTGAGCTCCTCTAGCTCTTGGCTCAGCGCATTCAGACGCCTCTTTTGCCCGCCAGCTTCCTTCTCGGTGCCGTCCAGGTGTGAGTCTGTAGCCTGCAGCTGTTGCCAGAGCTCATCTGTGTCCGCTCTAGTGGTGGGAAGGAATACAGCATGTGTGTCCAACTCAGCTGCGGCGCTTGTTGGGCAAAGCGCTATCTCGTAGGCCTACCTACAGAGAGGTTAGGCTAGCCTCAGCTAGAGCCAGGGCTTTTCCGGCTGTGGCTCCAATCTGGTGGAAGGCTCTGTCACAAGAGACTAGGGCCCTGCGGGACTTGACAACTTTCTGCAGGGCCTGCAAGACAGAGCTGTTCCACCAGGCCTTTGGTAAGGGCACATCCTGACTTCCTCCTTTGGCAATCTTCACAGAACTTTAGCGTAATGGTTCCCATCAATTTGAGTTGAACTAATTTTATAATGAAATGATTTTAGAATGTTGTATTATTTTATTGTTGTTAGCCGCCCTGAGCCCGGCTTCGGCTGGGGAGGGCAGGATATAAATAAAATTTATTATTATTATTATTACCTCGCAGGGTTGTCGGGAGTGGGAAAATCAGGATAGAAATAAGGCACGCAAAATGATTCAAGTGCCGCATGTCCCCAAAGCTGGGTGGCAAGGGAGAATACAAGGTGGATAGGACTGCATTACCAAATTTTGTTGGTTTATAGAGCTCTTCCACCACCACGCCTTTTGCCTAATGGTTTTGGGAACTTTAGCGCTGATAACTCTCTAAGCGGGAATGTGCTGATAACTCTCTAAGCTGGAATGTGCGCAGAGGAGGGTGACAAAGACGGTCAAGGGTCTGGAAACCATGCCGTATGAGGAACAGTCGAAGGAGCTGGGTATGTTTAGCTTGGAAAAGAGGAGACTGAGAGGAGATATGATAGCCATGTTCAACTATCTAAAGGGCTGTCACATGGAAGATGGAGCAAGCATGTTTTGCTCTGCTCTGGAGGCTGGGACCCGAACCAATGGCTTCAAGTTACTAGAAAGGAGATTCCGACTAACCACCAGGAAGAACTTTCTGACGGTAAGAGCTGTTTGGCAAAGGAACGGACTCCTTCGGGAGGTGGTAGACTCTTCTTCCTGAGAAGTTTTTTTAAACAGAGGCCAGAGGGCCATCTGTCAGGGATGCTTTAGTTAAGATTCCTGCACCGTAGGACTAGACAACACTTGGGTCCCTTCGAGCTCTACATTTCCATGATTCCGTGATTCTATAACTTCTAGCTCCTTTATCCCCACACCCCAAATTAAGATGTCCAGGAGTGGATGCTTGTTAATTGGTTTTTCAGTCTGGATGTGCCCACAGAGGAAAATGTTGAAGCACAAAGGTTATCATATCCTTCAATTTCTGGCATGCACAAACCGAATAAGACCATTTCACACTTAACAACTTGTTAAGTGTGTAAGGACAAAAGAAGTAATTATAATTTATAAGTTTTCATGTTATTTTATTTGTGAAAGCAACTAGAAAAAATATTATGTTGGGAAGATCTCACACAGGTGAAGGGAAGCAGTGGGGAGGAGGGGAGGGTTAGGTTCAATTTGGGAAATAAAATAATATATGGGACAGCAAAGGATATAATAGATTCTTATAGAATAGTAATATATTGTAACCAGAATAGAAGTTCAAAAGGGGAAGTAGATGTATTTTTTAGTATTTTCATTATTGTAATAGCTATTATTATTTCTTATTGATAGAAGGCAATGTTAACTCAGACTTCTTTGTTTTGCTGTCTGTATAATTTTCTTAAGTCAATTAAAAAAGCAACAACAGGGGGCCGCTAGGGGCGCCTTGGAAGATGGCCGACAATACCATCTCTCCAGCTCACACGAGGTAATTAAGGAGATGATGATGGGAGTAAATCAGCCTCCCAAATTCTTCCCGGTGGAAGGGAAGATGCCGCCTCGTCCGCGGTTGCCCATAAATCACTCCCGAGTTCGAAAGAAGGAGGGGGTGAAGGCACTGGACGGAAAGCCCTCGAGCAAGCTCAGATCTCCCTGACACTGTCTCTGAGAGCGACTCTAGTTGCATTTCTTAAGATGAAAAATTGGAAATAAGAATTATTGTACATGCTTCAAGCGAAGAAAAGGGTATGTTAGCTGCTAATTAAGCCTGCCACTGAGAAGTTAAGAGTGATGGAATGGACTGGACAGAAGACAACATTAAAGAATAACATCTATGCTGGTATGTTGAAACGGAACGGAAAGGGGGGGGGCGTTTTCTTTCTTTTACTACGATATTACCTAACAACCCCTCCCCTAGAAGAACCGTCATACGACTTATAGCAAGTGAGATTGGAAAATAAACTGTGTGGAAATAAAAATATCAACTAAAGCTTTTGTTTTGTGAAAGATTTGGAAAGAAAATAAAAGGCTCTCTTGTGACGCAGTTTTTAATCAGGATCCGCCATTACGAGACAGACTATGTTGCGAGATTAATAGTCAGAGGGGGAGGTGAGCCATTGCTCTGTTATCATGTTTGTATTCTAAGTTCGATGGCAAATCTTCCCTGGAAAGACTGATTTATGGTGCAACTTGTCTGGGAAAATTAATGAGCAGACGCTTAGATTTTATTTCATCGGAACTGAGAAAGATGGCGTCTGCCGCCCAAGCAGGACTTTTGGATCAGCGTGTGAAGATTTATTGCAAACAAAAGACTTACCAGCTTTAAAAAAGGGAGAGCCTTACAAAGTTCACACAGAATCATAATAATGTTTACTTTAACTCGCCTGTGGAAACAACTCAGAGGCTATTAAGAAGAAAAAGGATAACAACAAGAAGATCGAAAGATGAGATTGGTGAATACTAAAAGCAGCAGAAATATGAGATGACTGGACCCTTACTGAACTCGAAGCATGGGAACCCCCAACAAAAATTTATAATTTGGCAAAATATTTGGACTTTATGATATGTATTGGAATAATTAATGTGATATGACTGGATTGCTAAATGGAAAACTTAATAAAAATTATTAAAACAACAACAACAGACCATTCCCCCCTTTTCTGCTTCCCTCCAATTCTACCTCACGTCTCCTTACCTGGTATCTTCCAGAAGGGCACTGAGCTGCCGCAACAGGGGAGTGCTTGGACTGCTGCTGTCCCCAAGGAGCCGCTCGACGTCAGCCAGCCTGTCCTCCAGCTTGCGCATGCGGCTGCTGCTGGCCGCAGGGATGGGCCCCCCTTCCTTCAGGGCCTGCACTGTGCCCTGCAGCCGCCGCAGCTGTTCCCAGAGCTGTGCCAGAACTGCGTCCCACTGGCCGAAGCAAGGGTGGCAGGGGGAGCAACAGGGGAAGTTCTGTTGGAAGCCCCGCCGGCACTGGTCGCAGCGCGGCCCCGTGAAGCCACCGCGGCACGGGCAGTGCCCCGTGAGACGGTCACACTGCAGGCTCTCAGACCCCGTGGGGTCACACTCACAAGCTGCAGGGGGCAAAAACGAGAGGTCATTCCCCAAGCAAGCTTTGGCTTTAGTTTGTTTACGTACCATTTCATTCCGAACCAGTGCAAAAGCCAGTTGCACCGCATTGAAATACAGTGGTACCTTGGGTTACATATGCTTCAGGTTACATATGCTTAAGGTTACAGACTCCGCTAACCCAGAAATAGTGCTTCAGGTTAAGAACTTTGCTTCAGGATAAGAACAGAAATCGGGCTCCGGCGGCAGCAGGAGGCCCCATTAGCTAAAGTGGTGCTTCAGGTTAAGCACAGTTTCAGGTTAAGAACGGACCTCCGGAACGAACTAAGTACTTAACCCAAGGTACCACTGTATAAGCACGCACCATTAAAACACACCTTACAAAACATTACAGAAACACAGTATGAGTGGACTCTCCGTGCCCTTACCACAGCAAAAAGACTGATACTGATAAACTATAAAAATAACAACGCGGCTCCCTAATGTGATTTTATTGGTGATTTTATTGGTGTTAGCCGCCCTGAGCCCAGCTCTGGCTGGGGAGGGCGGGGTATAAATATTATTATTATTATTATTATTATTATTATTATTATTATATTCTACAATTGGATTGAAGACTTCTATAAACTCGCAACATATGAACAACTTGCATATAAACGCAGACTTGCCATGGACAAATTCAATGATATTTGGAATCCATTCTTACAAATACTGTAATAGGTTAAGATCTGGTGAAGTACAATAACAAGCTTGTAAAGTATACAGTTTTGAGGGTTTTTGCCCTCCCCCCCTTTATTTCCCCTTCTACACGGGTTCTGTTTCTCTTTTTCTTTCTCTCTCTTTTGTTTATGTCTCACCATGTTTAGTGCACATATAATTATGTACGTTTTGAACTTTCGATAAAGATGTTTAAAACACATGCACACGATAGAACCATCACTCTAAAACAACACAGCAATCGTAATAGTTCAATATGCTAAAGATACACAGCCCACGTGTGTTTTTGTGGGAAGACGGGCAAAAGCAGCGGTTATCCCATAAGGTAAAGGTAAACGGACCCCTGACCATTAGGTCCAGTCGTGGCCGACTTTGGGGTTGTGGCGCTCATCTCACTTTATTGGCCGAGGGAGCTGGTGTACAGCTTCCGGGTCAGGTGGCCAGCATGACTAAGCCGCTTCTGGCAAACCAGAGCAGCCCACGGAAACGCCGTTTACCTTCCCGCCGAAGCGGTACCTATTTATCTACTTGCACTTTGACGTGCTTTCGAACTGCTAGGTGAGCAGGAGCAGGGACCGAGCAACGGAAGCTCACCCCGTCGCAGGGATTCGAACCACCGACCTTCTGATCAGCAAGTCCTAGGCTCTGTGGTTTAACCCACAGCGCCAACCGCGTCATAATAATCACAATCATAATAGTTCAATATGCTAAAGATACACAGCCCACATGTGTTTTTGTGGGAAGACTTGGCAAAAGCAGCGGTTATCCGATAACTCACTTGCAAAGAAGGATCAGCTTGCACAGTTGCCTACCAGTCAATAGACCAGGGGAGGCATTTCTTTAGGGCCAACAATATTGGGGCAACCACCATTAGCAGAGAAGCACAGGGTGCTCAAGTAAGGCATTGTCAGAGAACCTGAGCTTGGAATGCCAGGAGGTGGGGAAACTCATCCTAACCCTCATGGGCCAAATTTGACAGGTGGGTGGTGTTAGCCATCTGTCAATCACCTGACCTCACAATGCAGCGCCCACGCACAATGTTTGGAGCGGAAGATTCTCGCTTGCACTGTGCACTTGAACTCACCTAGACATTCCCGTTCCGGGTCTCCCCAGTGATCCTCTTGACAGTGGGAACAAACACGGCCCCCAAAGCCCGGCTGGCAGTGGCATTGCCCTGTGAACTGAAGGAAGAGAAAGGTGAGGCGGTGGTAGTAGGGCTGGAACGCTGGTGCACAAGCCGCCCAGGTTCCTCCCCCTCTTAGGCTAACGCTCTCGAGCGCTCGGCCACTTTACCATGTTGCAGTCTGACCGTAACGAATGGGCAGGGTCACAGTTGCACGGCTGACACCCCACGTCACTGCCGAAGCCCCAGAAGTTGGGGGCGCACCTGTCACAGTTCTTATCTACCACGTTGGGGCGGCAGGGGCAATTGCCTGTAGTTCGATCGCAGTGGCAGATGCCTTTGGAGCAGTGCGAGGGCAGCGTGCCCTCTTCGTTGCAGGTACAGCCTTGGGAAAAGAGAATTTATCTGAATGCTGCCAGCGTTTTCAAATGTACACAATTTCCCCCCATACATTCAATCAATGTTTCCCCGTCTTCTCTAAACGTATATTCTTATTGTTCTCTTATTCTACACGTTAAGTCTGCAAGCTGCGCGTATTCTGTCAGCTTAATTTGCCATTCTTCTTTAGTTAGGACCTCACTCGTTTTCCATTTTTGGGCTAACAAAACACAGGCCACAGTAGTAGCATACATAAGGTAAAGGGACCCCTGACCATTAGGTCCAGTTGCGGACGACTCTGGGGTTGTGGCGCTCATCTTGCTTTACTGGCTAAGGGAGCCAGCGTTTGTCCACAGACAGTTTTTCCGTGTCATGTGGCTAGCATGACTAAGCCGCTTCTGGCTAACCAGAGCAGCGCATGGAAACACCGGTTACCTTCCTGCCGGAGCAGTACCTATTTATCTACTTGCACTTTGACGTGCTTTAGAACTGCTAGGTTGGCAGGCGCAGGGACCGAGAAACGGGAGCTCACCCTGCCGCAGGGATTCGAACCGCCGAGCTACTGATTGGCAAGTCCTAGGCTCTGTGGTTTAACCCACAGCGCCACCCGTGTCCCTCTGTAGTAGCATACATAAATAACCTTGGAAATTTCAGTCTGAATTATCCCCAACAAAAAGGACTCTGGTTTTTTAGGGGAAAGTACTTTTAAACATTTTTTCAATTCATAATGGAATATTTCCCAGTACTGTTTTACCCTTTTACAAGCCCACCACATGTGAAAGAACGTTCCCTCAACCTCTTTGCATCTCCAGCACTTATCAGATTCAGTCTTATACATTTTAGCAAGCCTACTCAGTGTTAAATACCACCTGTAAATCATTTCCAGGTAGTTCTCCTTCAAAGAATAACATTTTCAATTTCCATCAACCCTGCTCATCTTCACTAGCAAACTCTTATTTGTTCTCTGTTCTCCAGCATCTTACTGCTGCTTTCTTCACTACCACCTAAAGTGACCACCTCACTCTACCTAATGAAGAAGAAGAAGAAGAAGAGTTTGGATTTGATATCCTGCCTTTCACTCCCTTTAAGGAGTCTCAAAGCGGCTAACATTCTCCTTTCCCTTCCTCCCCCACAACAAACACTCTGTGAGGTGAGTGGGGCTGAGAGACTTCAAAGAAGTGTGACTGGCCCAAGGTCACCCAGCAGCTGCATGTGGAGGAGCGGGGAAGCGAACCCGGTTCCCCAGATTACGAGACTACCGCTCTTAACCACTACACCACACTGGCTCTCTCTGTTCCATGGACTACAGATCTACTCAAGCCTGCCATACCCTCCTTCCTCTAGCCTGCATGGGCTCCTCCAGCCACAACAAAGCCTGCCAAACACCACTTCTCATTCTCAAATCACAAGTTCCTCCCAGTCATCCTCACAATCCAGGCCCGGCCACCCTACTCACGTCGGCAGCTACGCTGGAAGGCATTGCCGTAGTAGCCAGGCTGGCACTCAGAACAGTGGGGCCCGCCAGTATGGTAAAGGCAGCGAAGGCATTGGCCGCTATGTGGATCACAGGCTTCGGGGTCGCTGGGGTCAATGTTGTTGTTGCACTGGCAGGGGCGGCAGGCTCCACCTTCCTGCTCAGGGGCTCCAAAATAGCCGGGCGAGCAGTGGTCACACCGTGGTCCTGCCAGAGACATGGGGCGTTATTGAGGGGTGGGAGCAGGACATGCAGACCATCACTGCAGTCAAACCAACAATACATGCTTTTCTAGATGGGCACACGAAGGGGTTGTGGCTCGCAGGGCTTTTGCGAGAGAGAACTCGGTGAGATCACTTCCTTTGTTTACCTTGGCAGGAAGCTGTAGCCCTAGATATTTCCTTCCTGCCTGGGCAGCCCGTTCTTTCCTCGCCACGCTTCCAAGCTGACCAAACGTATGTGTCTGAGCTCTGCAGCTCAGACACCATTTCTGAACTTGCATTTTGTACTTTTGTGACTTAGATCGTAGTTATAAACCTGCCTTCATTTTGCTTCTGTACCTGCTGCTTCAAGAGCTGGATTATGTAAGTAAACAATACTTTTATTTCTTCACAAAACCATGTGTGGTTGTTGTTTTTAAGGGGAAGAAAAGGGGCGACAGTATTCCTTAAAGCATTCTGGATTATTGTTTCTAGAAGGTTAAATCAACCTTGTTTCAGCAAATGATGGCACTCTGCTGATTTCACTCACATGAGCAAGGAAGGGCAGTAACTAAACAATATATCCTCTCCTACTGCCTAAATCCATTCCTACAGAACACACAATTACTTAGTGGTGGCCGTTTCCCCTCTTTTCTCACTATGGCCCAATGGGAAGTGGAACTCTGTTGAACTGTTTTCACTGACTTTTATCATGACAACTAGAAAGGTTGTTGCCAGGTCAGAAAAATTGGGAGCTCCTTCACCTCCTTTTGTGTACCTCTTCACAATCAACCAATTCTGTTGTGTTTCTGGTCAAGGGTAGAGGTGGGTCTGGGAAGGGCAGGGCCATGGAGATGCTAGAATTCAAGGCAAGAAGGAATACTGTACTGCTAGTTAGGTTCAGGGGCTCAGTGGTGCATGTCTTTACATGTGCAGAGAATCAAGAGAAGGGGAGATCGATCCAGCCTGCACAACTTACAACCCACCAAGCTGAATGCAGTCAACTAGTCACAAATATGAAAGCCTATCAGGGACTCAGGAAATTTGCTGGTTGTGCCACCAGCCTAACATGTGGAATGCCCATCATCTAGCACAGCCTTTCTCAACCTATGGGTCCCCAGATGTTGTTGGACTACAACACCCATCACCCCTAGCTAGCAAGGCCAGAGCTCACAGATGATGGGAGTTGCAGTCCAACAACATCTGGGGACCCACAGGCTGAGAACTGCTGATCCAGCAGATTATGACCCCTGGGTGGTGGGTGTTCTGTAAGTCATTGGTTGAACAGGTCATTAATAGCAGGATAATAAGACTGAGTCAGCGCATTAGTCTGTCTAGCTCAGTACTGTTTACTCTGACTGGCAGAAGTTCTGCAGAGTTTCAGGCAGGGGTGTTTCACAGCCCTACGTGGAAATGTCAGGGGTCGAACCCGGGACCTTCTGCATGCAAAGAAGATGCTGTGCAATTGAGTCACGGACCTTCATGGAGCACAGCGGCAATCTGAAAGGGTGGTGGAGGTGTGCTAGAGGACAGTCTTGCAGAGGCTGTGTCCTCAAAATGGCAACTTATATAACCGCATCCCTTGCCCTTTCGATACGCCTTACCTGTATAGCCAGGAGCACAAAGGCAAACAATCTGATCGGTTTCCCTGTCGGTATGGCAGGAGATGCCGTGATAGTGCCGAGACCCTGGATACCCAGGGCAAGGGCAGGGACGGCACTGTTGCCCTGAGCCCAAGACGGGGTCTCCATAGTAACCATCCAAGCACCTGTGATGGGGTAAAAAAAGGAGAACAGAGGCAGTAAGAGCAACCTTAGGCGGCGGTGGTTGTTAGTAGTAATTTATTAAATGCCCTTCATCCTAATGCCCAGCAATTAAAAACACAATATTAAAAACAATTCAAAACTACTTACAACCACAAAAGTAGGGTGGGTCCTAAAAATATGCACCTCTTATGTCAAATTATCACCCGTTCTTCCTGGCCACTCTTCATCACAGCTGGTTTTGCCCCAGTATAAGCCTTATTAGTATAATCTGTCGCTCCATCCCACAGTTTAGCCTCTTTCCAATGCTTCTCGCAGTGTCTCTCTCCTCCAGTAATCTTCCAGTGGAATCTCCCTGTTTCCTCCTAAAACAAGCTAACAGTGCCTGCTCTAATCTTTTCCTTGAAGGCTGGTATCAGGGGGCCAAGCTGCGCTGCGTGATTCAGAAAAAAAGGTATGTCCCCTCTGCCTCTTTCTTTCTCTCTCTCTCTCTCTCTCTCTCTGTGTGTGTGTGTGTGTGTTTGTGTGTGTGTGTGTGTGTGTCTGGGCAGAACATCCATGTTTGAGATGGAAAAATGTGGGAAGAGGGGCTGTTTGACTCTGACAAAAAAAGACTGTTGTCTTTTTTCCAACCTGCTGCAATGGAACACTTTAATAAGGGGAATATTTAGTGTCTCTTGTCAAATACCAGCACCAATCTTCCGAAGGAAAGGGACACCCCCTCCATCCCATTTTCCAGTCCAGAGCCCCCCAGCCATAACGAACTCAGCCCTCCACACTGCAACATTTTATTGCAGTTGGGATCCCGTCACATTTTCCCACGAATCCCACATGCGTACCTCTCACAATGGCGGCCAGCCGTGTAATCGCGGCACCGGAGGCAGGCCCCCGTGTGCAAGTCGCACTCCTCCGAGTGCCCGTTGCAGTGGCAAGGCCGGCAAGTCGGGAAGCCCCACTGGCCTGGTGGGCACTGGTCGCACTGGCGTCCGATGGCACCATGTTGGCACCGGCACTGCCCGCTTACTGGTTCGCAGATCCTGGAGACTGAGCCTTCGGGGGAACAGGCACAGGCTGTGGGGACAAGGGCCAATGCTTTCAGCGTGACAGGTGAGGGCGCATTAAGCATTAGAAATTATGGCACAGTTCTCTGGAAAGTCCCTAATGTGGAGATTGCGCCCAATTTCCTGGCACAGGGTATTTTCAGAGAGTTCAACGTGGCAGCTATTGCCAAATCCACAAGACAGGAAGCTCTCCCAAAACACAGCTCCTTAACCTCTAGTAGTAACCACCCAGGCTGAAAGGATAATAGGGGTGGGTGGCAGCAACGTTAAGTGGGTCTAGCTGTGGTCATATTGACCTAGGACCCAGAAGCCCTGGGTTCAAATCTTCACACAGACCCAGGGGGAAAAACACTAGAGTATTGTGGCAACTTAAAGATTAACAATTTCTAGGTACTGGAGAAGGCCTTTGATTGTTTCTGCTGCAAGAGACTAATAAGACAAGGCTGCCCCTTCAGAAATATCTACCTCACAGGGTGGCTGTTAGGAAAAGAGAACCATGCAGGCCGCCCTGAGCTCCTTGGAGAAAAGTTGGGACAATAGTAATAATAATAATAATAATAATAAATATGAAGATGGTTACTTAATCCCATCTCCTCATCCCAATCTGAAGAGGTTCTCCTTTTTTGAAGGGACTATACATTAAGGTCAGAAAGTGACTCAAATTCACACCATGCTTTTGAAGCACCTTGATAAACATTCCTGCCTTCCATTAAAGAATCATGGGAGCTGTAGTTTGTTATGGGTGCTGAGAGTTGTGAGGAGACCCCCACCTCCATTCCCCTCATGGAGCTCCAATTCCCAGAGTGGTTCAAAGATCAAGGACAATTCCCTCTGTGAGGGAAATAGGGAGGGTCTCCTCACAACTCTCAGCAGCCTTAACAAAACTACATTTCCCACAATTCTTTGGGGGAAGCTGTGCCTGCTTAAAAGTGGCGGTAGTACATGTATGGTTTGGATGTGGCTTAAGTTAGTCAGGTTTAACCACTGCCTGGAGTTGTAGGAGCTTGAATAATACCTAAATATATAATGATAATCCCAAAGAAGACAATCTGCTCCAGTCCAGTTCTGTTGCTCAACTGAGGCCTCTATGACTGGATGGGGCCTCTCAAGCCACAGAGAATCTGTTCTGGAGCTTAGCACTTGGTCACTGGGGAGCTGAGACTGCTTTTGTAAAGGGAGCTGGTTCCTCAAGGGAATCTAGCTCAGGGGTGCTGTCTCTGGGTGGCACCTAGTCAGAGCGGGATCTTCTTCCCCCCTGTGTCAGGATCCCATTTGCTACTCTGAGGATCAGTAATATACATAGCTGTCAACCTTCCCTTTTTTGGCGGGAAATTCCCTTATTCCAGCGCCATTTACGGCTGCTTCCCACTGCTATCCCGGATTGTTAGATATCCCGTAGATTGTCCCCGGGACAGGTGAGGCTGCTGATCCCTTATTTTCGAGGCTGCTGATCCCTTATTTTCAAATCTGAAAGTTGACAGCTTTGGTAATATAGCCCAGCCACAAATTTTTCCCTTCCACTCTCAGTGAAAACTAGGCTTAACAGTTGAGGAAAAGACAAGGATGACCATGAGGGAGGCAGTACATGCAGTCCCTGCCTTGATTACTCACGGCTGCAGCCGTAGGGTCCGAATCCGTAGGTGCCCGGGACACACTGGTCACAGCGCCGACCCATCACGTTGGGCTTACACTGGCATTGCCCTCCCAGTTTGTGGCAAACACTGCTGGTGGAG
Organism: Podarcis pityusensis; assembly: GCF_964106645.2. Lineage (NCBI taxonomy): Eukaryota > Metazoa > Chordata > Lepidosauria > Squamata > Lacertidae > Podarcis > Podarcis pityusensis. The sequence goes on from NC_138029.1 coordinate 106,694,866, forward strand.
CCCTGGGGGTCACACTGGCAGGCTGAAGGCGGAAGAAACCACAACAGTTAGGGAAGTAAGCGAGGCGGGGGGAAAGACGAGAGGCCCTCACCTCCCCACCCCAATGCCAAGGAGACTGGGAAGAGGGACAAGTGGAGATGCGCTCCAACACACTGAACACAAGCACATCACTCTAGAGCGGATGCACGTGAGCGAGAGAGGAATACAGTGGTGCCCCGCAAGACGAATGCCTCGCAAGACGGAAAACCCGCTAGACGAAAGGGTTTTCCGTTTTGGAGGTGCTTCGCAAAACGAATTTCCTATGGGCTTGCTTCGCAAGACGACAATGTCTTGCGAGTTCCTGCGGGGTTTTTTTCTCTCCCCCCCCTTTTCTAAGCCGCTAAGCCGCTTATCAGCTGATCCGATCAGCAGATAAGCCGCTAAAAGCCGCTAATAGCGCTAATCCGCTAATCTGTCAATGGGCTTGCTTCGCAAGACGAAAAAACCGCTAGACGAAGAGAATCACAGAACGGATTCTTTTTGTCTTGCGAGGCACCACTGTATTCCTGCTTGTAGTAATGTGGTAAAATGCAACATACAAGTTCATAGGGTGAGGCCGCAGGTGGCGAAATCGTGCAGGTTAGTCTAGAACATCCATCAGACAGACAGATGCCGCCCAAATCCTGAGAACCTCGGTTTTTGTTATCTTTAAAATTAGCATGTTTCTATGCCCCATTGTAGTCAGAGATACCTGGAAATATTTCACAACGGTGCTAAAAGCTTGTAAAACAGATGCGCTGCACAATTCCCACTGCAGAATTTTTTTTTGGGAGGGGGGGAAGTTGTTTACCTCTGAATTGTAGATTCCTCTTCTCATGTTTCCCCAGTCTTTTTACATAAAGGTGAGTTAAACCGGAGGAACTCTCCTCTGCCATACCAACGCTGGGTTTACTGATTCTAGGCAGCACCTCACCAACATTTGGGCCTTTAATTTCCACAGCTGCCTTGCAGTGAGTCAGACCATTGGTTCATCTAGCTCAGTGCTGTCTACACTGGCTGGCAAATGCTGGAGAATCTGGGATCTTCTGCGTGTAAAGCAGACGCTCAGCCATTGAGCCCTTCTACAAACCATCGTCCTAGGCCCTGGCAGCAAACTGAACCACCTAGTTCAAGAAGGCTGCAGCTATGCAGTAAGGTAAAGGTAAAGGGACCCCTGACCATTAGGTCCAGTCGTGGCCGACTCTGGGGTTGCGGCGCTCATCTCGCTTTATTGGCCGAACCAGAGCAGCCCTAGGCTCTGTGGTTTAACCCAAAGCGCCACCCGCATCCCTTGCAGCTATGCAGTAGCAGCCTCTCAAAATCTGTGGGCAGAGAAATGGGACTATTTCATCATTATTATTATTTTCCCAAAGGGAGGATAAATTATTCAACAATTTATTGCAGGTGGGGCTCACCATTAGCAGCAGCACAGCTGCTTCCTTTTTCCTTAAGTTGCTTTAAGAGCGCTGCACTGTGGTCTAAACCACAGAACCTAGGGCTTGCCGATCAGAAGGTCAGTGGTTCGAATCCCCGCAACGGGGTGAGCTCCCATTGCTCGGTCCCTGCTCCTGCCCACCTAGCAGTTCGAAAGCACATCAAAGTGCAAGTAGATAAATAGGTACCACTCCGGCGGGAAGGTAAAAGGTGTTTCCGTGCGCTGCTCTGGTTCGCCAGAAGCGGCTTAGTCATGCTAGCCACATGACGCAGAAGCTGTACGCCGGCTCCCTCGGCCAATAAAGCGAGAAGAGCGCCGCAACCCCAGAGTCGTCTGCGACTGGATCTAATGGTCAGGGGTCCCTTTACCTTTACCTTTAAGTAGCAGCAGCAGCAGCAACAACAACAACATGAACAACCTGTCCGCCATTTTGCATTCCCCCACCATTACCCGAGACCTGGCATCATTCCAGGACTTTGTGCGTTGGTGGAAATGGCAACCACACACACACACACAAAAAAAATGGTAGAGACTAGAGAAAAGTATGCAAAGTGGCTTTCTTTCTCAGGCGTAAGAAAGTATCACTCACGCATAGCCCCATCATGCATCAGGGCAGAGATGCTGCACAGCAGGCTGGCACAGGTCTCGGCCAGGTCGGGCATGGTGGCCATGCGGAAAACCTCTAGGCAGGTATAGCGCTCCAATGCTTCCCGGCGCTCCACCGCTGCAGGACTGCTACCATGGAGCCCGGGCAGCTCCGTCACACGGGGCAGAAGGACCAGCTGTAGCAAGGAGGGAGACACGTCAGGAAAAGTCTGGCCTGGTTGGGACAAGGACTGAAGTTGGCTCAGCTGTTTACGTAGCACACAGGAGGGGACTTGCTAACTGGGAACGTGTGTAGCAGGTCCAGAAATCTACCGCAGAAGGTGCTGAGACGCATTCCCAGAAAGACTCTGGCAACTTCTGCAGAATCTCTTTTGCTTGAGTGGTGCTGGACATTGGCACATCACTGTTTTTTGAGTGTGCGTGTGTGAAGATTTAAAACCTGGTTCTTTCTCACCGAGTCAACGAGGATGAAGGCTGCAGGGTGGCGCTGTGCCACCCCTGCCCGCTGGAATCGCACGGTGATCTCATAATGGTTCCTGGGCTCGAAACAGAAGGGCCGTGGCAGGAGCACATACCTGGAAGACAAAGGTGAGAGACGGGGAAAGGCGGAGAACACACAAGGGGTAAGACTAGGCCCAAGAGGGTTGAGGAACCCAGCTCATAAAATGCAGGTGTTTGCGGACTTGGAGAGGGTTGGTGGGATCGTTCTCAGCTGCCTTGAGGAGAAAAATGTGGCTCACTTTCAAAGTTTGATGCTGCGGACCTGGCGCATCCACCAGCCTCTGCCATGCAAATTGTGCCTGGATCACATGTGAGACCCACATCCACATCATCATCATTTATTATTTGTACCTCACCCATCTGGCTGGGTCTCCCCAGCCACTCTGGGTGGCTTCCAACAGAGATTAAAAATACATTAAAACATCAGTCATTAAAAACTTCCCTAAACAGAATAAAAAAATTCCTTCCAGTAGCACCTTAAAAACCAACTAAGTTAGTTCTTGGTATGAGCTTTCGTGTGCATGCACACTTCATCAGATACCTAAACAGGGCTCCCTAAACAGGGCTGCCTTCAGATGTCTTCTAAAAGTCAGATAGTTGTTTATTTCCTTGACATCTGATGGGAGGGCGTTCCACAGGACGGGCACCACTACCAAGAAGGCCCTCTGCCTGGTTCCTTGTAACTTGGCTTCTCACAGTGGGGGAACTGCCAGAAGGCCCTCAGAGCTGGACCTCAGTGTCCGAGCTAAATGATGGGGCTGGAGATTCTCCTTCTGGTATACGGGCCAAGACACAGTACATTTGCATCACACTTCCCCCACCACCACCACCACAGAACTTCAGGTATACAGTGGTACCTCAGGTTAAGTACTTAATTCGTTTCAGAGGTCTGTTCTTAACCTGAAACTGTTCTTAACCTGAAGCACCACTTTAGCTAATGGGGCCTCCTGCTGCCACCGCGCTGCCGGAGCATGATTTCTGTTCTCATCCTGAAGCAAAGTTCTTAACCTGAAGCACTATTTCTGGGTTAGCGGAGTCTGTAACCTGAAGCGTATGTAACCCGAAGCGTATGTAACCTGAGGTACCACTGTACTGGGCTGAGGCCTTTTAGGGCCTCGCACTTGGCCTTGCATGCATAACAGAATCTCATCTCCCCCAGCCATGACAAGGATACTGCCTGAGGATGATGGGAGTTGTAGTCCAAAACATCTGGAAGGCACTAGATTGGTGCAGGCTGCCTTACCCTTCAGAAGAGACTGACAGCAGCATTCCCAGGCCATTAGAGGGGACTAGAGAGGCAGTTGGCAGATCAAGGAAGGAGAGAGGAGAGTCGGAGCAGGCAGATGAAAGAGAAGCAAAACACAAGATGAAGAGAGGGGCTGGTGGCTGTTATTTATAGCCTCACTATGTATATTAGTTAAAAGTCCTCTACATATAATATTAGAAGTTAGAAGTTAGTTACAGAGTGGGTTGCTTACTGAGACAACTGTTGGTGCAATTCTTAAAAAAAATATTAAAGTACAACTCATGGGCATAGCCAAGAGGGGGCGAGGGGTAGCTGTACCCCCCCAAATCAATAAAAATCAATTCGAATCTGAGGTTCTGCCCTCCGAAAAAAGCCTGCCTCCCGCAACAACAACAATACAAAATAATAACCTAACAACAAATTCTTTTCCAAGAAAACGCCTTTCTTAACAGTTATGGCAAGCCCAATAATAATAATAATAATTGAATAATAATTAAATAAAGCAACAAAACATGCAATGATGCTCATTCGAGCCTCTGATAGTTATCATTACCGATGAGGAGGCCCTTTTGAATGAAACCCTACTTAGCCATGATATTGTAAAAGGGTTATAATTACTTTCCCCCTGCTTACTGCTCTGAAGTTCCTTAAACTTTCACTAGCCTCATTCAAATTTATCTTCTTTTCCCCATATTTAACCCATAGTATCTTGGTCATTTTAATCAAAGTGGGCATTTCCCACATATACCATTCTCTAATATGCGGGATTTCTCTGCCACCCCCGCCACCCCCAATATTTTGTTTATAGAGTCCTGCTTTGTGCCATTCTTTAAAAAATATTGGCAAGGCTTTTGGGGTTTTTTGTGTGCTCTCTGCCTCTGCCACGAGTCTAAATTATAAATTTTACCTCATCTTATTATCTGAACCTGAATAACTGTCTCTGCCAGGGCATAACAATAACCAGCCAACCTCTAATAGCTGTCGGGAGGGGGGGGGGGACGCTTTGCCTGCAGACTGCAGTGGGTCTGCTTTGTTCCGCTGCCTTAGATAATCTTTTTCTGAGGGAACAATGAGAGCCGCTTCTTTCATTTCACCAACCTGCCTGCCAGCGATAAAAGAGGGTGGCAACGATTCAAACCATCAAACTGCTTCAGGGGAAACACTTGTATGCCCCATTTCCTTCCTTCCTTCCTTTTCTTTTTAAAACCCAGGAAATGTTCCGAACCATTAGCAAAGAGGGAGAACAAATTTCAAAGAAGATGAAAGGGGATCTTGAAAAGGGGTGGATGAGGAGTAGCCTTTCAGATCTGGGGGCTGAGGGTTTTTTGTTTTCTTGCTTCCCCCTCACTCCCCCAATAGGGCTGCTAGAATACAAATGTGGCGGCCCCAGAAAGAAACAGATTCTGAGGTTCTGAAATTGCACAGGCCTGTCAGATAAGAAGTTCGTCTCTCGCCATAATTCGTTCGCCTATTTGTTAACGTCTTATCCCAGCCTTCCTCTAGAGAGCTCAGAGCCGTGTACATTGGTCCTGCCCTCCATGTTATGATCACAGCCTCCCTACAAGGTAGGCCACTCAGTGAGATTGTGGCCTGAGTGGAGATTTGAGACTGGGTCACCCTAACCCTTGTCTAGCCCTCTAATCGCTACACGTAAGGGATGTGTTGAGAACGGCAGCACAAATACCTTCTGCACCCCACTAAGAGCTATGGAAGAAGTGTGGATCAGGGGAAGGTGGAATAGGTTCTGTTATGTACTGAAGTTTTCACCCTGGGCCAGCAGGGGGATACTGTAGATAGTTTTCACTCAGGTCCACATATGCAAATAAGGGATCGAAAGTGATGTTCAGTGATTGGATAGTTACAGAAAGTGGTTACTGTTGCGTTGTAGTGGAGCTCTATATAAGCAGGCTGGCTGAACCCTTCAGTTCAATTCTGTTCTGGCCTGTGAGTAAACAAGAGCTGTTTGAAGAATCGCTGTGTCGTCTGATATGTTCACCCACAACTTAACAGGTTCCATAAAACTAGTTTTTACCCAGAGATGGACTACAGCCCAAAGGGAAGGTTTCCATCTTACCTGTAACCGAAGAATCATGGAGGGCAACCATCTGCTCTCCCCCCTCACAAAAAAAAAAAAAAAGGTGCTTCCAGGCTGTGGCTATTTTGAGGTAGGATTCAATCACATACTGGCAAATTCAGGTTTCACAATTAAAGTTAATTTGGAGCTCTTGTGCAACAAACTAGCTTCCCCTCTCCCCTTCAAAAACAACCCCAGACTTTTGTGATATTAAAAGTAACAGGGAAAATGCTCTGGAAAGTGTGGGATAATATTTGCCTGACACAGCATCACCTTCCTCACAAACAAATCAGAACGAACGTGCAGTTAACAGGTTGTTTGTTCAAACTCAAAGATTGTGTCAGCCATTTAAAATTTTCAAGCTGTGCATTTTGCCCCTCCCTTCCTGGGCTAATCACACAAAGAATATGATTTCCGGAGCATACATAAAGTATCTCCCGTCTACCCCCAAATAATTGTAATATACAATTGTCTGTTCATTATAAATCTGATACACAATTGCTAGTGTCAATCGACTAGTTAGTCTCTAGGTTCCATGGGACTTTTTGTGTTCCAACTGAGCAGCTGAGAACTAATGCTATTTTTTATGGAAAATGTCCCCTCTTCACTGGGACACTTAGATATACTTGAATATAGTACACAACAATAGGGTAGGGTGGTTGTTTTTTTGCAGTGCAATGACCTCACATAATCCATACCCTCACAAGCCCATCACACCTGAAAACCCATTCCACAAATGCCTGAGACAAGAGAAGGATGTACCATATTTTTTGCTCTATAAGACGCACCAGACCACAAGACGCACCTAGTTTTTGAGGAGGAAAACAAGAAAAAAAAATATTCTGAATCTCAGAAGCCAGAACAGCAAGAGGGATCGCTGCGCAGTGAAAGCAGCAATCCCTCTTGCTGTTCTGGCTTCTGGGATAGCCGCGCAGTCTGCATTCGCTCCATAAGATGTACACACATTTCCCCTTACTTTTTAGGAGGGAAAAAGTGAGTCTTATAGAGCAAAAAATACAGCACTTTGAAAAACTGGGTATACTTCTCTACAGATAATACAAAACAAAGAGCGGCAAAGTTAAAAGAAATAATAACATGACAAAAAAATTAAACGAAACAAAAAACACTGAAAAGCCGGAGGATAGGAAATCCTACATAAAACGGTCAGATCCCCCAAATACAACATGCTATGTACTTGCGGGAATGGAACTGGTGATTAGTAAGATCCCTGCAAATACTAGTTGTTACACTTACGGGAATGAAACTGGTTATTAGTTATAATGATGTAATACAAATAGACAGACAATAACAGGCTCCAAAAAGGAAACACCAGCGTAAGAAGCTTGGAATGAGATCAGAGAAGGGAACAGTTGATTGTGCTGTTTCTGTTACATCTTGTAGTACCAAAAGCCACCAGTACGTGTAGAGGGCCCATAGCCAAACCAAAATACCAACTATTTCCTAACCACAAACCCATAAGCTCTCCAGTTAATTATGGTAAAGACTCAGTCAATCCATCAGCAAATACTCAGATAACAGAAAAACCACGTGCTCCGTCAGTTGTGCCAAAGCGCTGCCTGCAACAATCAGGATGTTGAAACAATAAGCATGATTTATTTCTTACAGCTGTAACGTAGAAAGTACAAGTCTACTTGCACTGGTGCTGGGAAGTGTTTTGTAATTTTTGTGTGTGATTTGTGTCTGTAAAGGGACCCCTGACCATTAGGTCCTTTCGTGACCGACTCTGGGGTTGCGGCGCTCATCTCGCTTTATTGGCCGAGGGAGCCGGCGTACAGCTTCCGGGTCATGTGGCCAGCATGACTAAGCCGCTTCTGGCAAACCAGAGCAGCGCACGGAAACGCCGTTTACCTTCCCGCCGGAGTGATACCTATTTATCTACTTGCACTTGGATGTGCTTTCGAACTGCTAGGTTGGCAGGAGCAGGGACCGAACAACGGGAGCTCACCCCGTCGCGGGGATTCGAACCGCCGACCTTCTGATCGGCAAGTCCTAGGCTCTGTGGTTTAACCCACAGTGCCACCCGCGTCCCGTTTTGTGTCTGTGCAGAAGAGTAAATCTTCACTGTTTGCGGGCCTGTAGGAAAAGCAAACACCTGCAGATAAAACTCTTTATAAGTCTGCTAACAGATAATATAGATACATACACACACCTGCATATGCAATTTTATCTAGCCCCTCATGTTACATTTTCAGGGAAAAGGCCAAGCAAGCTGCAAAGCAAAATACACTTCTGGCTCCTGGCTCCTGTTCTGGGAACAAAGTGACTGCAGAGAATACAGTAATTGGCCAAACCCATTTTAGGCTGTCAGCCACACATTATTTTTTAACCCAAGAACCTGAAGTGGTTATTAGTGACTCGAGACATGTAATAAAAATCAGCAATAGCAGACTCCAGTGTGGTAAACAATTTGGAATTGATTTTTTTTTAAAAAAGAGGACATAATCCATGAGGACTTGATATCCAATAAAACTTCTCACTGACATGCTGTGGGTCTCTCTTGAGTCAAGGAAGCTCCCTCCGCACACTGTGCCCAGTGGGGCTGCTTCTCCTCCCCCTCCTCCTCTCATTCTTACCTGGAACTATGGGGCAGGCTCTCCCGATACATCTGCTCCGAGGGCAGCACGTTGCCGCAGCGAGGGCTCATGGGTAACGCCCGCGAGCTGACGCTGACGACAGCTTCCCAATCCTCTGTGGACTGAGAAGGAGACACAGCAGGTTTAAAGCAGCCGTCCCAGAGAATACAATCCCCACCAGGCCCACCAGGTGGACAGCCTCAGAGATAGCCTTGCTGCAAAACGTAATATGGCAAAAAAAACCCTAGCAGTGGATATTCACTATAAGGCTAGAGCAGGGGTCAGCAAACTTTTTCAGCAGGGGGCCAGTCCACTGTCCCTCACACCTTGTGGGGGGGCCAGACTATATTTTGAAAAAATAAATGAACGAATTCCTATGCCCCACAAATAACCCAGAGATGCATTTAAAATAAAAGCACACATTCTACTCATGTAAAAACATGCTGATTCCCGGACCCTCTGCGGGCTGGATTTAGAAGGCAATTGGGCCGGATCCCTTAGTTTGCCTACCCATGGGCTAGAGGAAAAACTTGCTTAAGGACCATTTCTCCCCCGAAAACCCGCCAGCTCTTATCCCTTGCCCTACCAGTGACACCTCCATCCCTGTGCCAAAGGTGGGGAACTTGTTCCTGACTCTTGCCTTGTCATGAATGAGCCATCTCCCAGGGAAGTTTTGCAGCCATCTCCCAGGGAAGGGTTACTGCCAACTGAAGAACTATCTGTTTGTTTTGACAATAAAGCATCCTTTTTAATTAACTACGCTCACGGTGTTATCAAGCCAGGAACTGGACTCCTGACATGGCTATATGGACTGTGGCTGATGGGGATTGGAATCCAACAGCATATGAATGGTCGCACTCTTTCCACAATGTGTAATATGGATCGAATCCCCAGTTGATGGGCATAGATTAGACTGGGGCAAATCCTCCTTTCTACTGCTATTTAACCACTCTCCAGCTCCAGAAAGGGTGTGAGTTATAACTTGGCAAGTCCCTGCTTCAAATCTATCCCATAGTCTCATCCGTCTGTCTGTAATATGGGGGATGGCCTACCTTGCAAGGGTGTTATCAAGCTAATTTTATGCGAAGTGCTCTGAGAACTTCGTTATTATGTAAAAATTAAGCATTATTATGATAAGCATCATGAAAATATTCTCGTTCTCCCAGCTACAGTCCCCCCCCCCTCACAGCAATCAATTTATGTTCCAATAATGCAAGCATTCAGGAAAATGCCAGAACTTCTCCCCACAACAACAAGCACCCGCCACGCCCACTCCAGTTCCTTCCACGCACCTCAGGCTCATAGCGCAACAGGATGTCATATTCCATGGGGTAGGGAATGTTGTCGATATGGAAGGATAAACCAGCCCCATCCCTCACGCGTGCAAAGCCGGGGCCGGTCCATGTAATCATGTGACCTGTATGCTCACGTTGAATGACTTCCACATCAGGCTGCGGGGGGAAACATTACATCAGCAAAGCCGCAGGGACATAGGGTGCTGCATTAAACTGAGTCAGACCATTACTCCATCTAGATGTGTATTGCCTATGGACAGTGGCTCTCTAGGGTTTCAGCCAGGGGTCTCTCCCAGCCCTACAAGGAGATGTTGGGGATTGAACCTGGTATCACCTCCTGTGGGTTGGAATCCACTGGGAGCAGTCAAATACAACATTCCTTGTTTTCCTAGAGTGGACATGCAAGGGAATGTTTGGTCCAGCCAGTTGAAACTTCCTGTTCCTCCTGGCCTGGAGCATCCTTCCTTGAATGTGACTAGTGGGTGTGTGTGACTTTTCCAGACCTGGTAAAAGGTCAAGGCATGCTGCCGCTCTCTCTCTTTTCCATCTTCTTTTCGTCCTGCGAACTTCCTGGACTGCTAACTGCAGTCATTTGGTCAGGAGTTAGCAAACTACGGCCCACAGGCCAGATAAGGCCCGAGGGGGTTGTTAAACTGACTCCCGGCCCTTACCGCCTGCTCAGTTAGTCCCCGCATGGAACTGACACTCCATCTGACACTTCTAGAGGCAGGTTGGGTGCTTTTGGGAAGCTGAGCTGTGAGCAGAATCATCGTGGTTTTTGAAGTCCTCCCACACGACACCACTTAAGTCGCTGCAGGACATTCCTGACCAACAGCAAAGCACCTGAATTCTGCTTGCATAAAATTACGGACACGCACAGCTCATGGAGGATGCCCTTAACAGATTGCAATGACTAAGTGCATAGTGTCTATTCAAGTGTATCTTTTACCTTCTGGCTAAGTGCAAGGCAAAGAATTAACATAGTTGACCAAGAAGACCCAAGTGGCTGCTCCTCAGCTCAGCTTTATGGACCAACAACACCTCTACTGAGCGGCCTGGAGCTCTGGTCCAAACCACCCTTGACCACCCTGGACTTCCTTCCCTGGTTTCCCCCAGCATCCTCTCTCTCCCACCCTATTTCAGTCACCTTCTGCTGAAGTTGCCTGGCTCTTCGGAGCGCCGCTCGCTGCTGCAAGAGTCTGATCGTGCTGTGCTGGCGTCGCAGCCTCACTTTGCGCCCGTTCTGGACCCCGTTGTAATATTCCACACAGTCCACAGGGGCCTCGGGCCGCAAGGCACCCTACAACAAAGCGAGGAATTTTTTTTATTTCCAACACCATTGGTTGCTCCTGCTAACCGTTTCCATCCTCAGCCATACAGCAACCAAGGGGCTTTGAAAGGCTCACTGAGGCTGCCAAGGCAAAGAGGGAGCCCATGGAACTACCCTATATTGTATGGTTTGGCCAATGGAGGTTGTCCCATATGGGCAACTGGGGAGTTGCCCCACCAGTCTCATTCGGTCCACACTTGCTTGGCTTTTTACTTAAAAGTGTTGTCCTTCTAGAAGTCAGCAGGGAGGAGAATGGGGACGAAACTAGAATTAGTTGGCTCTGCCTGCCATTGGCTCTGGTTCCACCTATCATTGGCCCTCCTTGCCTTCCATCCTGCCAGCCCATGATTGACTGGCTGAGCCACCAGGACAGTTTTAATGAATTTTCTCCTTACCTGCAGATACCTCTGTGGTGATGTGCCTTACATGCTCATGTGCTTCCACATACAAAACATTCTGAATTCATGAATGAATTTGCGGCATGCAAGTGGGTCAGTGTATGCAAGGTTCTGATTTAGGCCAGTAAGTTGGGCTGGGAACTTTTCAGTCCCCATGAAGGTGTGTGTGCCCCAGAGACAACAAGGTCTCTTGGACAACACCCACAAGAAATGCAAGAAATGGACAAGTAACCCGCATTCACTAGCAGTTTTCCAGACACAGCCCCCCTCGCTCTATGTCCCGGGATCTCACGCTCCCCTTTCCCTTCCTCTGTCCCAGTGCACTCACCGGCAGGCCCTGATGGGTTGGTGCAAGTCCTGTGGCATGCTCTGCTTCATACATATAATAGTCCAGGGGCATGCAGAAAAACCCTGGCTGCACTTCATCACACTGACGCCCGATAAGATGGGGCCGACAGGGGCATTGGCCATCATCCATGGAACACCTGGAGAGAGAGAGAGACAGACAGCCAGACAGAGAATGAGAACAATGGCAGAATATTTGAGCCCTGCCGTTGGAGTAGGTTCGGCAAAAGGGGTGCAAAAGAGAGAGGGAGGTTGCACACTCAAGTAAACAGTCTCTTGATTCGCTTTAACCCGCAGCTGGAAAGAAAGAATCGGGAGGGCACTTAAAGAGTGTGCTCCGAATTCTTCCTTATCCATTTGACCCCATGTGTTTACCTGTCCAGTGCTTGGCCTCAGGTAATGGAGAGCTGGGTATGGTTTTGGGCCAAACCACATGGCAGTCAAAACGGGGAGGCCAGGTGGGTCTAATTAGGCCTGCGGGATGGAGTTTCCCTACCACTGTCCTAGACCCAAAAAAAGCCACCATGTGCAGCAATGTGCAAGTATAGCAAGTTCTGCTTTTTTTACAATCAGAACTCTGCACTACCCATTTAAAGCAGTCTTGTGCCATTTTTTTAAAAGTCAAAGCTTCCTCCATAGAATCCAGGGAACGGTAGTTTGTCAAGGGTGTTGAGAAGTTTTAAGAGACCCCCTATTTTCCTCTCGCGCAGCTACAATTCTCAGAGTAGTTTCACAATTCATCCCTCTTCCAAGGAGGGAACTCTAGGAATTGTGGCTCTCTGAGGGGAATACAGATCACCTAAGATCTTGCAGCATAATAATAATAATAATAATAATAATAATAATAATAATAATAGAAACAAACCAGAGTTGTTGGCTGTGGGGGAAGGCATGAGTGTTTAAAGTGATATGATACTGCTTTAAATGTACTGCTCAGATGGGGCCTCACAGAATCACTTACAATTAAAACAAGCTGCAGTTAAGAAGGTTAAAATATGCTTGCATGACCTTCACTGCAAAAGCAACCTTTTTACTTATTTTCCATGCTTCCGTACAGTGCTGCGAAGTGAGAGATGGTGCCAGATGTAGTACAGAGCTTGAACGCTCTTCTTCTTTTTTCTTTGGCAATCACTCGTAGCCGAGTAAGATTGTCTTCCATAAACAATGAGTCCGTAAGTGACTGTGGAGACCAATTCTGGATCCACACGTCCTTCCACAGTGGGGACATTGGTTCCGGGCGGGAGTTGATCACGGTGTGGGTTTGCCAAGCGTGCCTTTCTCTTAGCACGTTTCTCCCTTGTGTCCTGAGTTCGAGTGTCTTCAAAGCCCATGACACCTTTGGTAAAGGCTGTTCTCCAATTGGAGCGCTAATTCCATTCCCTGGACACCTGAGCGGCCCCTGAGAATTTAGAAGTTGGCCACCCCTGCACTCTTCCCTCCCCTTGCCAGCCACGGAGCGCTGTTCCCTCCCTCCCCTCCCCTCCCCTCCCCCAGCCCACCCCATGTCCCTTCCATTCCAACCTGTTGCTGTAGGCACCTCCAAAATCACAAGCACAGCTCCGGCAGCCAGCCATATCATTGCTCAAACCCCAGTATTCAGGCTGTGGAGGAAAAAGACCTCAACTAAAGAAGAAGAAGAGTTTGGATTTGATATCCCGCTTTATCACTACCCCTAAGGAGTCTCAAAGCGGCTCACAATCTCCTTTCCCTTCCTCCCCCACAACAAACACTCTGTGAGGTGAGTGGGGCGAGAGACTTCAGAGAAGTGTGACTAGCCCAAGGTCACCCAGCAGCTGCAGGTGGAGGAGCGGGGAATCGAACCCGGTTCACCAGATTACGAGTCCACCGCTCTTAACCACTACACCACACTGGCTCTCTAAAGCATATTCAGGCCTGGAGTATCCGCATCACGCCTTTTAACGGTTCCGCAGCACCCACTCACCAAACATTGGTTGCAGTATCTCCCGGCGACAAATCGCTTGCAGTAGCAGTCGCCACTGATGTGGTCGCAGGGAAGGCTACCTGGGATAATCCCACGAGGGTCACACCTGCAGGCTGAGAACACACATAACTAGCACTTTCCATGGGTTTACATCCGGCTATGCCAGGCACAAGGCTAAGCCATCTCCTGGCCCAGCTCAGCAGGGCTCCAGAGTTCGAGGCAGAATTCTACCCCACCCATTCCCCCCCCCCCGCAACTGCAAACACCCAGATTCTGCAAGCAGAATACATTAAATCAAATCAGATGTGTCTCCTGAATGCACAGGTTGTATTGCTTTGAGCCAAAAGGAACAACTTTTTGAATAATTTAGAATTTTTAATCCCATTGTCTCGGCTGCGGGACAGATGGCTAGAACTCACAAAACACTGGTTATAGGAGAGCAAGAAGTAGGGGGCTTGGGAAAGGCTGGAAACTGTACGAAGCAATGAAATGGAAGTGCCATTCAGATTCCAGACATGTTGGTGCCTGAAGCCGAACAGAAAAAAATCCAAATTGTGGTAGAAGTGTTACTACTGTTGTTCATAAGAATAATAATTTATCCATCGTCCTCTATGCAATCATTTCAAGGCAATGTGCAATAAATTATTTTTAAAACAGCCAATTCATTTAAAACAAAATGATAAGAAAATGAATAAAGGTAAAAGGTAAAGGACCCCTGGATGGTTAAATCCAGTCAAAGGCGACTATGGGGTTGTGGCACTCATCTCACTTTCAGGCCGAAGGAGCTGGCGTTTGGCCACAGACAGCTTTCCAGGTCATGTGGCCAGCATGACTAAACCGCTTCTGGCGCAACAGGACACAGTGACGGAAGCCAGAGCGCACAGAAACGCCATTTACCTCCCCACCACATCGGTACCTATTTATCTACTTGCACTGGCGTGCTTTCGAGCTGCTAGGTTGGCAGGAGCTGGGGCAGAGCAACAGGAGCTCACCCCATCACACAGTTTTGAATTGCCGACCTTCTGATCAGCAAGCCCAAGAGGCTCAGTGGTTTAGACCACAGCGCCGCCCACGTCCCTTTTTAATATGAATAGACTCTCATGGCAAAACCCCATCCATCTGGCTGAAACAAAAAACATCTTCATTTATTTATGGAAAGTGCGGAGAGTGGGTCCCTGTTATATTTTGTGAGAAATGTTGTTCCACAGATCAGGGGCAGCCCCCCTAAAACCCCTGCTCCAAGTTACTGTGAAGTAGACTTCTGAGACCTTTGGAACTTGCAGGAGACAGTGGCGGAGCTTCATGCTCCGGCACTGGGGGGGGCGGGGCTGGCGTGTGTCAAGGGGCGTGGCGCACATCCTGGGGGCGTGGCACCCAGTGTGGGCAGGGGGGCAGCTGCGCACTCCTCTTCCTCCGCCAGTGGCAGGAGACACCCTCCCACAGAACACACAAATATACTGGGTGTGTTTCAAGTAGTCTGGTTCTGAGCTGCATAGGGCCTTATACATTAATGACAACACCTTGAACTTGGCCTATCCCCAGATTGTTGCCAGGGCAAATCCCACTAGCAAGGGGTTAAATGCTGGGGGTGTTTGGCCACCACAAGCAACCTAGCTGCCGCATTTTGCACCGGCCGCTGCCTCTGGAACAACCCAGATATCAAGCCCTCCCCCCCCCCACACCCTATATCCATGCTGGCACAACTTGATTCCACACCTGCCCCCACAAAGTCTGGTGACCCCAGACACAGTCACCGATACTAACGCTGGCACCCAAGAGGGTCATTGCGGCTCAGTCCATAAAAGGCCTCTTTGCAGCTGTCGCAACGCACGCCTTTGACATTCTCTTTGCAGCGGCACTGCCCAGCGATCATGCCCAGCATCACATCTGTATGACTGTCACAAACGCCACCATCCAAGGAGCCCACTGGGTCGCAGTCACATGCTGTGGGACAAAAGAAATTGGATACTGTTCAGGTCCCCTTTACAACTTACACTAAAAGGGACTCTGCCTTTATGTTCCCTTCCAATCACACAAGTTTCATTAAGGAGAAACAAGAAGAGGTAAAGGTAAAGGTAAAGGACCCCAGGACGGTTAAGTCCAGTCAAAGGCGACTATGGGGTTGCTCATCTCGCTTTCAGGCCGAGGGAGCCGGCGTTTGTCCACAGACAGCTTTCCGGGTCATGTGGCCAGCAGGACTAAACAGATACGTGGCTTAAAAAACTTTTGCATTTGCTTTTTTTCATTTTTTTTTTATGCTAGCAGGTTCAGCACAGTCTGTTAGTTGTGGAGTATTTCATAATATGTGTTCCTTTTGTTACTTGTTTCATATATAGGTTTCTTCCATTGTGAAAATATTTCATCAAGAGAAAGAGGGCACCGCTGAAATTTGACAGGCAAAAGTCTGCCAATGTTCTCAATTACGTACTGTTATAAGTGGGTTTTTTTGGGGGGGGATTAGGCTGTATGCCTGAGCCCCGCTTCTAATTCCTGGATCCAGCACAGATTCAATTGTCGGAATAGCCAGGCCAGACTGGTAATGGCCCACTTTGCTAATGGAACAAAAAAAGTAGCTCTGTGCCAGAGGTCAAATGGATGGGCCTTCCTCTCTCAACTGTCTACTGCTTATAAAAGCAAAAGGCCAGAGTGGAGAATTGAATGATGTGACCTAGAAGTAAAGCAGCAAGCTAGAGATAGAGCCACGCCTCCCAATCAATTTTTATTATGGCGAAACAGCCGGCACAGAGCCAAGCCTGGTTTCTGCTGCGATCCAAGGCTGTGGCTAAGGGAGAAGCAAGACCGCCTTGGGACTTTAACACGGTCAACCCTTCCGTCGCAGGGCTCAGGTTGTGTATATGTGTAAATGAGCCATCTATCATAAAGACACCACAGTCTCCACTGTGCCTCATTGCAAAGGAAACACGAACCCTGGGTGAGCGCCTGGAATGCCCGGAATCTCACACCACTCAAAAATGGTGTGAAACAATAAAAATCAATACCACAAATAGATCTGGAGATCACAGCCACCGTTTATCTGTATGCTGTCTCCCCACAGTAAACCCTGCACAAGGCGATTCACATCACGATTCATTATCCTCATAATAAAAAGACAGTGGCTGGGACGATAGAAGGACACTCACGGATACATGCCGTGCTGGCACGGATGTCAGCCAGAGGGTTGCGGTAGTAGAAGGGCTTGCAGAGCTGGCAGTGGCGGCCCATGGTGTTGTGTTCGCACTCGTCGCAGACCCCGCCGCTGGTGTTGCCCGTGGCCAGGTACACGGCCATGTCGAAGTGGCACTTGTGGGAGTGCTCGTTGCAGTTGCACTCTGTGGAGAAGCCAGGGGCAAAGTTAAAGGGTGCCGCAAACTCCTGTGTGGTGTAGTGGTTAAGAGCGGTAGTCTTGTAATCTGGGGATCCAGGTTCGCGTCTCCGCTCCTCCACATGCAGCTGCTGGGTGACCTTGGGCTAGTCACACTTCTGTGAAGTCTCTCAGCCCCACTCACCTCACAGAGTGTTTGTTGTGGGGGAGGAAGGGAAAGGAGAATGTTAGCCGCTTTGAGACTCCTTAAAGGGAGTGAAAGGCGGGATATCAAATCCAAACTCTTCTTCTTCTTCTTCTTCTTATTATTCCGCTCGCTCCTCCTTTCCTGTGACCTGAATTGCATCCATGTAACAGGATCACAAACCCGTGGGCTAGGCCACCAATGCTGCTATTGCTGAGGCTCTCACCTGCCCCATGTGTTTGCTATTTGTGGCTGCTGCTGCTGCAGGCTTCCTGGTTGGCCACTGTGAGAACAGCATGCGGGACTACACAGGCCATAGGACTGACCCAGCAGAACTCTTCTTAAGTTCTTCTGTAAGAGCCTGCACAACATTGTTTCTTAAAAATGTTAGGCCAGACTAAGGAACCACCAATGCCTGCATACAGAAGCCTTAGAAACAGAAGACAGAGGACAAGGAACTCTTGTTCGGTAGCCTGTCCAGGCCTCCACATACACTTCTGAGAATTTCTTCCACTTGTAAATAAATGGAATCGTGAATGTTTCATAGCCCTCCCATAGTTGATTAGTTTTTCCAAGCCTCTGCTACCTATCTGCCCAAAGCCAGGGGATGCTGCCATTCCCAAACATGCCAGCCCCCCTCCCCCAGGGAAAGATCTCCTTCCGTTGACTCCCACTGCTTCGCCACCCAATTCCCCACACCTACTGGCACGCGCAACAACACACTCACCTTTGCAGGCGTGTGGGTTGTGGGCCTCAGCTGGTCTCCATGGCAACTCCTGGAAGAAGTCCTTGCAGAGCTCGCAGTTGAGGCCCTTGGTGTGGTGCTTGCACACGCATCGTCCGTGGATCTGGGGCAGAGGAGACTGGTGAGAGGGGCATCCAGAGCCTTGGCACAGCCCAGGGAAATGAAAGCAGAGTGCCGCTCAGCATGGAGATATTTATACGAAGGACCTCTTGTGCCTGGGTGCTGCTGAGTAGGCCCCAAGTGACTCGGAGCCCAAGACGTCAAAGCGTGGCTGATGGCCATATAGTCAGAAGCTATGTGAACACAATCCTGTAACAGGTTCTAATAACCCTTGAAGAATACAAGCAGCTTGATTTGTTTTAAGAGCGAGGGTTGCACCCAGCCAAGTGTTGGTGTTGACCTTTAAAGCCCTAAACGGCCTCGTCCCAGTATACCTGAAGCAACGTTTCCCCCTCCCCATTGTTCTGCCTGGACACTGAGGTCCAGCGCTGAGGGCCTTCTGGCGGTTCCCTCACTGTGAGAAGCAAAGCTACAGGGAACCAGGCAGAGGGCCTTCTCGGTAGTGGCACCCGCCCTGTGGAACGCCTTCCCACCAGATGTCAAAGAGATAAAACAACTACCTGACATTTAGAAGACATCTGAAGGCAGCCCTGTTCAGGGAAGTTTTTAATGTGTGACATTTTAATGTATTTTTAATCTTTGTTGGAAGCCGCCCAGAGTGGCTGGGGAAACCCAGCCAGATGGGCGGGGTAAAGGTAAAGGGACCCCTGACCGTTAGGTTCAGTTGTGACCGACTCTGGGGTTGTGGCGCTCATCTCGCTTTATTGGCCGAGGGAGCCGGCGTACAGCTTCCGGGTCATGTGGCCAGCATGACTAAGCTGCTTCTGGCAAACCAGAGCAGCGCACGGAAACGCCGTTTACCTTCCCACCAGAGCGGTACCTATTTATCTACTTGCACTTTGATGTGCTTTCGAACGGCTAGGTTGGCAGGAGAAGGGACTGAGCAACGGGAGCTCACCCCATCACGGGGATTCAAACCGCCGACCTTCTGAATGGCAAGTCCTAGACTCTGTGGTTTAACCCACAGCGCCACCTGTGGAAGCTGCCCAGAGTGGCTGGGGAAACTTGACCAGATGGGCGGGGTACAAATAATAAATCCTTATTCTTATTCTTATTCTCCTGTTAGGACAATGACTTCTGCCTGCACAAAGGGACTTCCTCTCCCTCTCCTCTTTCTGTGTCGTCCCCCCCCCGTGCCTCCCCGCCCCCAACATATCTGTTCTAAGTTCCCGCCCCCCACCAGCCCTCCAGAGCATATGGGGAAGGAGTGCAGGGGGCAAGCATGGAAGAGGAAGTCTCATTGCACTGGCAGAAGTCCTTGCCTTAAGAGCATGACTTCACCGAATACAACCCTAGGTTTCTAGGTCTGATGTTTGTGGAGAACAAATAACCCTGAATAAGGTTTGAGAATTACTTAGACCATTAAAAAAATGTGTCTAGTTGGAATTTCCACTGGGCTGGAAATTTCCCTCTGTATATGCCTTCTCTTTCCATCCCAGAACCCAGCCACACCGGCTCTGCAAGCTTAAGAATGAGGTTTTCTCAAAATGTAAAATGGATTCCAACAAGAGAATCTACACTTCCAGTTGACAGAAATTGTGCTTTTGGTACAGTAACACATGTTCTCTACACACAATTGGGAGTCTGTGTGTCACATTCTCCCGATAGATACAGTAAGCAGAACCACCAAGGTTGTAGCCTCTCTACTACCTGCCAGGTAGTAGATGATATAGATGAATCTGTCAATTTCAGTTTTTTCTAACCTTCAATTCAGTTCTCTACATTTCCACATCCGTTTGTTGTTATTGGGTTGTTTTTTTTTACAGGAAGAAGTCCTCATGAAAATTCGTTTTTAGTGTGCATTTTGCCCAATGTGCAAATTTTTGCAAGCAATTTCTCCCACTATGAAGCATGTTACAATGGTACCTTGGGTTAAGTACTGAATTCGTTCTGGAGGTCTGTTCTTAACTTGAAACTGTTCTTAACCTGAAGCACCACTTTAGCTAATGGGGCCTCCCGCTACCGCCATGCCGCCGGAGGACGATTTCTGTTCTCATCCTGAAGCAAAGTTCTTAACCTGAAGCACTATTTCAGGGTTAGCGGAGTCTGTAACCTGAAGCGTATGTAACCTGAAGCGTATGTAACCTAAGGTACCCTCGGCCTGAAAGTGAGATGAGCGCCACAATCCCGTACAGTGGTACCTCAGGTTAAGTACTTAATTCGTTCCAGAGGTCCGTACTTAACCTGAAACTGTTCTTAACCTGAAGCACCACTTTAGCTAATAGGGCCTCCCGCTGCTGCTGCACCGCAGGAGCATGATTTCTGTTCTCATCCTGAAGCAAAGTACTTAATCCAAGGTACTATTTCTGGGTTAGTGGAGTCTGTAACCTGAAGCGTATGTAACCCGAGGTACCACTGTATTATTTTTACATGTTATTTTCATTTTTAAAGACATACTTTCCCCTCATAACTGCATTATTATATAAATTACAGTTGGAGAACTGTATCGCAAGCTCCCCACACAGTGGGGCCCACATACTCCTAATCAAAAAGCCAAGCCCAGCATGGGAGCTCCGACCACTAAGCGTACCTCCCCCTGGCCTGTCTTCCTGGCTATAGGGCTGCAACCTGAACTCCCCGCCTCAGTCTCCGCTAACACTGATAAGGTCCTTACCATGCCTTCCACTCTGCTTGGCGCTCCAGCCAGGGGGGCACACTCTGAGGCGTGCCCATAGCAGAAGCAGCTTCCACGCAGCACCATCTCGTACACGGCGTAGTAGTATTTCTGCAGCACCTGATGCCGAAAGTCGAGTAGGTTGTCGCCCAGAGTGTGCAGCTTTGTGAAGTTCACCCGCAGGTTGGTGACGCGCAACAGATCTGGTCAGGAGGGAAGGAGATGTTTTGGTGCAGAGCTTTAGCTCCTAGACTCCCTGTAGCCTCAGCCCCACACCCCACCCCAATCTCAGGCTGCTCCCCTGGATTCCACACAGATACATTTCCCCACCTGCAATAAAACATGTCTCTCCCATATGGGCCTCTACAGCCACAGCAGGCGCTGTAACTCTATAACAGCTTGACTTTACTCCTGAAGGCAAACTCTTCCGTTGTCAGAAGATTATCCTCCGCCAGGGCCAGGGCCTTCTCAGTGATGGCTCTGACCTGGTGGAATGCTCTGTCCCATGCGACCAGGGCCCTGCAGGGTTTAACTTCCTTCCGCAGGGCCTGTAAGACAGAGCTATTCCACCTGGCTTTCAATTCGAACTTAGCCTGATCTTTTATTCCCCTTCCTTCCCTTCCCCTCCCCTTTTATGAAGATTTCCTTCTCTGGGATCCCACAGCTAATTCTCCCCTGGTCTCCTCACTGGCCCAAATAGGACTAATTTAGCCAGCTAGCCCTGATCATCTAATGTTTATTGGATGGATTTCCCCCCTAAACTGATTTTTTAATTCTGAATTTATTGTTATTCACGTTTTATACAGTATTTTATGCTGTTTTTTGTTGCATCAATTAAGTGTTTTAAATTTGTTGTTAGCCGCCCTGAGCCTGGTTTTCTGAATCGGGAAGGCCGGGGTATAAATAAAAAATTATTATTATTATTATTATTATTAGTCTCACAAGACAAACGGATGCCAGTAACAACAAGAACGTGTTAGGGCTTCAGCCTTTCATCATTTTAATTGGTAGAGAGCATAGGAGCCAACTGAGGTCCCTTCACCCACCCCCAATAAAATATTTGAGGAGGTGCACCCACCCCCAGTTGATGGACATTGCTATTTAAATGGTATATGTGTGCCGCATCTTGTGATTAATTATGCAGAGTGGAGCTTACCTGCCCCCCCCCCATTTTATCCAAGTTGGCACCCCCTGGTAAGAGAGCGCTAAGGGCGCAATTGTATATACAATTGTGTGCTACTGCAAAAGGGATTGAGAAAATAAATAAATAAAGATGGCCTTGCTTTCTAACAATGATTGGTGCCTTTCATTTGTTTTTCTGCGCATAGTTCTATAAATACATACAAATAACAATGTACAGAAGTACAATAACACCATACATATCTTACATTATTCAAGGTCTCTTTGCTTCCTAAATTATTAACTGTTCTTTCTTCTCTAACACATCTCAAATACTCTTATTATTCCCTGATTCTCCAACAATTCAATCGAATTAATCACAAACCAAACAGGGTTTTTACTGTAATATTCTTGAAATAATTTGTTCCAACTCCTTTTCCTTCCTTTTCTCTGTATTTTATCCAATAAATCACTTTTCCATATTTAACTGAAGTCCAACATTTTGTTTCCCACTGCCTTACTTTTGGTACCCCCCCCCTTGTTTCTCCCCATACTGGGCTACTAACATTTTTTGCATGATCATCAGTAAGTGAAATATACATTCTTGTTCCCTCTCAAATCCTTTCCTTTGTCAAACTGTAAAATCTCTCACACTTCAGACACTGAAATTTGTGCTGACTTTTTGGTAATGCAAAACTTAATTCAAATTAAGCAAATTCATTCATTTGTAAGCAAGAACATGATCAAATAAATACCTTGAGCCAGGTTGCAGCAATAGTACATACCAATGCTTTATGCCAGAGACAGAGAGCCTGTGGCCCTCAAGATGTTATTGGACTTCAACTCCCATCATCCCTGAGCATTGGCCATGTTGTCTGGGGCTGACGGGAGTTGAAGTCCAACAACAAGCAGAGGCATAGCTGTCAAGTGTCCCTTATTTGAAGGGACAGTCCCTTATTCCAGCGCCATGTCCCGCGGCTGTCCCTTATTGATGGAAGTCCCTTAAATGTCCCTTAAATGATGTCCCTTAAATTTCAAAGGAAGCAGCTCCTCTCCCTCCCTCCCTGCCGGCCAGGGAGGAGGGAGGCTCCAACTGTGTTGCTTGGCTGTGTTGCTCACCCAATAAGAAGTCTAAGAATGACTGGGGGGTGGAGCTTGAATGCCTTGTGTGTGGCTAGTTAATGCAAGCTGAGGGGTTTTTTGAATGCTGGACACCATTTTGTTGCACGTGCTGCTGCAAACTTTGCAGTGCAAAGCCAGGCCGGGGAGCCATCTTAAGTTGAGGCTGCACAGGCCTTGTGGTGCATGTGGTTCGGATTCTATTCAGTTGAACCTCTGGTTACAAAGTTGGTTGGACAGTGTTCTCGAAGCTACCAGCATGAGTTTGACCAGACTGCAGGAGGACAGGAAGACTGGAGTGCCTGGAACAGGTGAGGCTGCAGGTCCCTTATTTTGGCTGCTGGTCCCTTATTTTCAAGGCTGCTGGTCCCTTATTTTCAAATCTGTAAGTTGACAGCTATGAGCAGAGGACTACAAGTTGCCTATCCCAGATATTATTCTGTTCTTCTGCATTCGCGATCACTCGTAGCTGAGTAAGATTGTCTTCCTTAAACACGGTTTTAAAAGTGAGTCCATAAGTGACCGTGGAGGCCAGTTCTGGATCTACACATCCTTCCACAGTGGGGACATAGGTTTCTGGGTGGGAGATGATCATGGTGAGAGTTTGCCAAACGTGCCTTCCTCTTAGCGTGTTAGTTCGAGTGTCTTCAAAGCCTTTGGTAAAGGCCATTCTCCAATTGGAGCGCTCACAGGCCAGTTTTTCCCAGTTGTCAGTGTTTATACTACATTTTTAAATATTTGCCTTGAGAGAGTCTTTGAACCTCTTTTGTTGACCACCGGCATCACACTTTCCATTTTTAAGTTTGGAATAGAGTAGTTGCTTTGGAAGACGATCATCAGGCATCCACACAACATGACCAGCCCAACAAAGCTGATGTTGAAGAACCATCGCTTCAACACTGGTGATCTTTGCTTCTTCCAGTACACTGGCATTAGTTCACCTGTCTTCCCAAGTGATGTGTAAATTTTTTCGGAGACACCCTCGATGGAATCTTTCGAGGAGTTGGAGATGGCATTTGTAAGTGGTCCACGTTTCACAAGCATACAGTAAGGTTGAACATCTCTGCACATCTAAGCTTTGCTGTTTTGATGTCAGCGGAGTCCCTCCATCTGCAACCTGTCAGTCTCTTTCTGTCTCTCTTTGAGTGCTAATTGCCCTGGTCCTTTCCCTGGTCCTCGGGCATTCACTCCCCGAGGGCTATAGTGACTTTATGATCCCAAACCTCCCAGATGCCATATGTTTGGAATATTTTCCCCAATCTCTGATCGTGCTTATCTCCAATAAAAGTCCCACCTCTAAGGGCCAACCCCTTTCCCTGCTATGGTAGCAGGTGTTGTCGTGGGAGCAGAGTCGCCTACCTGACCTTTTGGTAGGTAGGTCAGATGCTGCTGCTTAAAGGGAGGCGCATGGTACATAGAATTGTAGAGTGGGAAGGAATGGCAAGGGTCACCTAGTAAGAGGTGGATTTAGAAGCATGCAACTGGTGCAGCTGCACTGGGCGCAGCAACTATGATGCAGAATGGAAGACGAAGGGGGGCAAATTTTGGTGTCACACAGGGCGTCACTGAAATTTGAGAGCCCCAAGGTCTGCCACGGATCTAGTCCAGCAATATCAAAAGCAACACAATGGCCAGAAACAATTACAATATGAGAAACTTTATGGAATAATTCAAAACATCAAAACTAACTAACTAAATGTAACTTCTTTACGTTATAGTTTATAATTTCTACGCTATTTGAAGTTGTTGTTATGCGTGTGCAGGTCATCGTTTGAATATTTTATTTTCAGTTAATGATTCTCTTTCTACTTTACGAGTGTTGAACTAATTGGCTGATGAAGAATTCAACGAAACAGTAGTTGTTATCCGGAAACACTGTTCAGCAGAGTTCAGAGTTGGACATCGGTATTGGACATTTGCTGATTATACAAAGCTTCACAGCTTGTTCTCCGCAGGGTAAAGTCTGGCACCGTGATTCATTTAAGGACTTTCAGAGACTTCTGTTCGTGTTGCTTTTGATATTGCTGACTCATATTTTGCAACATATTTTGTTTACTCACTGATGTAGTCCAGGCACACGGCAGAAGCTGATCCAGCATTCCAACCAGTACATTTGCACTGCAGTGCACCTCCTCTTCATGGTAAAGGTAAAGGGACCCCTGACCATTAGGTCCAGTCGCGGACGACTCTGGGGTTGTGACGCTCATCTTGCTTTATTGGCCGAGGGAGCCGGCGTACAGTTTCCGGGTCATGTGGCCAGCATGACTAAGCCGCTCCTGGCGAACCAGAGCAGCGCACGGAAACGCCGTTTACCTTCCCGCCGGAGCGGTACCTATTTATCTACTTGCACTGGTGTGCTTTCGAACTGCTAGGTTGGCAGGAGCAGGGACTGAACAACGGGAGCTCACCCCGTCGCAGGGATTCAAACCGCCGACCTTCTGATCGGCAAGTCCTAGGCTCTGTGGTTTAACCCACAGTGCCACCCGTCCATTAATTCACCTGCCTGGAGGTCGGGCGAGTGCTTCTCCCCCCACTATGCCATCCCCTGCTGCTCGTTAAATTCATACCTTGGATTTCCTGGCTGTATGGGTCCTCAACTTTCACCGCCGGATCCAGCACTTTGAAAATCACCTACAGAGAAAGGTTAAGATGTACATGCAATTTTTACCCTAATGGAATAAATAGCAGCTGGGGGTGGGGGATTTTCATCAGGAAAGTGGGTTGGGAGGAAAGGGTTAAACCCTTCCTCTCCTCCCACAGCTGATATTTGCTACAATTTAAAAACAGAAGATCCGATCATGGATCTCTGCCATTTTGGCCAGTTAGGCCCCAACGCTTGCATATCCATCTAGCAAAACTGAAAGAGACTATTCCATTATCGCACCCAGCAAAACTTATTTACACTGCTGAATTTATCTTAATGCTGCCAGCGTTTTCAGCCGTACGCAATTATTTCCCATATAGTCAATAAACGTTTTCCAATCTTCTTTAAATGTATGTTCTTCTTGTTCTCTTATTCTATATGTTAGAATATGGCAGAATTGAGCATTTCCCAAATTCATCCCCAGATTAAAAATCTGAATTTGACAAAATTTTGATTAGTATCTGGCCATGAAATGCTAAACCTCATTTTGTTTTGTTTTTGTGGGATTTTTTTTTTGGGGGGGGGGGAGTAAAGGTGGCTCTGCTCCTTAATCCTACTTTAGCAGGTTAGCACTGACCTCTCCATGGCTGGAGGGCTCAATCTCAGAGTATCGCTGGTCGCAGATCGCCTGGTTGACATGTGTTGGGACTTGCATGGGGATGCCAGGGAAGAGCTTGGAGCAGTTGAAGGCAAAGTAGCGATAAACCTTCCAGCTGTGCCCGAAATCTGACGAACGTTCAATCAACATGGCCGCTGGGCGGAATGTCTGCATGAGAAAAGGGGAGCAAAGTGGACAGTTGAGTTTCAGCGTTCCTTCTCCAACCAATCTGCCCCCTCAACCACAAAAAGTAACTCTTAAATAAAAACCTAAAACATTTCAGCAAAGCAAGGCAGGTGCTTGTGAACAGGAGAAACTGGGTTTTCTCATTGCAGGTTCAGAGAGTTTTCAGGTGCTCTGCAGATTCCACACGGGCAAGTGGAGGAATGACCGCATTTTACCGTATTTTTTGCTCTATAAGACTCACTTTTTCCCTCCTAAAAAGTAAGGGGAAATGTGTGTGCGTCTTATGGAGCGAATGCAGGCTGCACAGCTATCCCAGAAGCCAGAACAGCAAGAGGGATTGCTGCTTTCACTGTGTAGCGATCCCTCTTGCTGTTCTGGCTTCTGAGATTCAGAATATTTTTTTTCTTGTTTTCCTCCTCCAAAAACTAGATGCGTCTTGTGGTCTGGTGTGTCTTATAGAGCGAAAAATACGGTAATTTGCTTGTGAGCGAATTTTTGCTTCTAGCATCTCAACTCCTCCAGCATTACTCTGGGATTCTGGGACAGGCCTGTCGTGTCATCCAGATCCGGGCTCGTAGTGTTTGTTTCGCTCCAAACTAGCCATCAATGGACGCCAAAGTTTGTTGTTGGTTTACCACCACACTAGACATATCGTGAAACGTGACTTTGCATTTAGCACATAAAATATGCAAATAGCAGCCACTGTGAAAGGGGGAGGGCACTGATAATTATCAGGATTGCTGCAGGGAGCAAGAAGGAATTTAAGGAAGGGCTGTAACTCAATGGTAGAGCATCTGTTTTATATGCACAAGGTCCCAGGTTCCATTCCTGGCCTCTCTAGGTGTGGGCTGGCAGACAGCCATGTTTGAAATTCTGAGAAGCTGCTGCCCATTAGTGTGCTAACAGGACTGAGCTCGATGGCCCAGCAGTCTCACTCAGTAAAAAGCAGCCACCTATATTCCTAACCCTTTTCCCCCACTGCAATCCCAAAGAATATCACTCCACTAATCTGCTATTTGCATCAGCAGCCGATCCCTCCATTGGCACTATTTTAATGCCACACCTAGTTAGGCGCAGAGACCCATCCACCTTCGGTGTCACCTGCAGAAAGTCAGGGTACCTACTGAAATACATAAAGAATGCCACCGCTGTCTTAGTATTAGAGGTAAGGTAAAGGGGACCCCTGACCATTAGGTCCAGTCGTGGCCGACTCTGGGGTTGCGGCGCTCATCTCGCTTTAATGGCCGAGGGAGCCGGCGTACAGCTTCCGGGTCATGTGGCCAGCATGACTAAGCCGCTTCTGGCGAACCAGAGCAGCGCACGGAAACGCCGTTTACCTTCCTGCGGTACCTATTTATCTACTTGCACTTTGACGTGCTTTTGAACTGCTAGGTTGGCAGGGGCAGGGACCGAGCAATGGGAGCGGGGATTCGAACCGTTGACCTTCAGATCGGCAAGTCCTAGACTCTGTGATTTAACCCACAGTACCACCCGCATCCCTAGTATTAGAGGTAGAGGTGCTTATTGGGTATTTCGTCAGCAGTGCTCCTGTTAGTTCCTATAAAGGCATCTAGTATTCATTGCACTGCTTCCGCCCATTTGGTAGAGATCTCAGTACCTTAAACTTCATTATGAGGTGAGTAAAGTGGAACTCGGCTTCCAGGTCCAAGGAGATGCTGACCTGTTCTACACCTGTGGAGGTAGTGAGAGAGAAGGACAGAAGTTAGACTAGGAGCACCCCTCGTTTAAATACGTTGTGGGAGAGGAAATTTCCCTCGATGCAAGACTTATACGGGTCCCATTTTGGCCTGCAAGGCTGTTTTCCCTAAACCACAGTACAGTGGTACCTCGGGTTACATACGCTTCAGGTTACAGACTCTGCTAACCCAGAAATAGTACCTCGGGTTAAGAACTTTGCCTCAGGATGAGAACAGAAATTGTGCTCCGGCGGCGCGGCAGCAACAGGAGGCCCCATTAGCTAAAGTGGTGCTTCAGGTTAAGAACAGTTTCAGGTTAAGAACGGACCTCCAGAACGAATTAAGTTCTTAACCCAAGGTACCACTGTACCTTACCCACCTGCCCCACACCTGACATCCTATGTCAGCTGCACCACTGAGCTCCCTGTAAGGAACTGACCACATAGTTCCGTGGTGGCCAAACTTGGCCCTCCTGCTGTTTTTGGACTACAACTTCCATCATCCCTAGCTAACAGGACCAGTGGTCAGGGGTGATGGGCTCTGTAGTCCCAAAACAGCTGGAAGGCCAAGTTTGGCCACCACTTGCGTAGTTGATCCCTGCAGAAAGCAGTCTTGAAGCTACTTTCTGTCAGCTGATAAGCGGAGATCAGTGGCTCTTTGGCAGCTCAGGCTCTTTGCAAACGCAGCCTGGTGCTTTGAACTCCCAATCATTCTCAACTGATGTGATTGCGATGTCAGGCGATTGACAGGTGGGCAGCCCCGCCCACCTGTCCAATTTGGCCAATGATGGGTACTGGCCTACCAGGCAGATCAAGTAAGGTAAGGTAACTTATGTTCCCGCCTTCCCCTGTAGGTTTGCTCACTCCTATGCCTTGAGTGAGTGAGGCTTGGCTTAGATACATTTGATCACAACCTTGGAAATGGTATAAAAGAGGTTTTATTATTGTTTGTACTTATTCCCCCTGTTTCTCTGCTCTCATTTTCCCCGTTCTGCTTTGGTTTCTGAGTTCTACTTCCTGAGGCTTCAAATCCTGAAAAACCTGTTTAGGAAGAGACCATAGTAGGACCAAAGAAAGAAAGGATATGTGTGCCTGAGGACAAAAACAGCTCTGCCATACTACCTTCAAGGCTCTGAAATAACATCGCCTAGGCTCATAATCTCCTGATAAAAATTGCACGTTATAATAGAGATTTATGAATGCATCTCTGGTTTGGGAATGAGGCACGGGAGCTTAACCCTTTACACTCAAGCCTGTTTCCTGGTTAAACCCCACCCACCTCAGTGTCCAGGCCAAACAATGGGGGTGGAGACGATCCTTCAGGTATACAGGGCTGGAGCCATGTAGGGCTTGAAAGCTCAACACCAAAACTTTGAATTGTGCTCGGAAATGTACTGGCCTGCAATGGTAAAGGTAAAGGATTCCTGGATCGTCAAGTCCAGTCAAAGGTGACTATGGGGTTGCGACACTCATCTCGCTTTCAGGCCAAGGGAATTGGCATTGGTCAGCAGACAGCTTTCCGGGTCATGTGGCCAGCATGACTAAACCACTTCTGGCACAACGGAATACTGTGACGAGTGCCAGAGAGAACGAAAATGCCGTTTACCTTCCCGCCACAGCGGTACCTATTTATCTAATTGCACTGGTGTGCTTTCGAACTGCTAGGTTGGCAGGAGCTGGGACAGAGCAACGGGAGCTCACCCCGTCGCACGGATTCAAACCGCCGACCTTCCGATCGGCAAGCCCAAGAGGTTCAGTGGTTTAGACCACAGTGCCACCCGCGTCCCGCCTGCCTGCAGTGACTGGGGCTGGGCATGTTCTGGCCTTATGAACATTAGAGCATATTTGAGTATTTCCACACTAGATATTTAATGTGGACTTGCCATGGTTTCTTCACTTTTTTTTCAGGGCATCCCACACAAAACCATTGTTGAATCATTGTCATCTTGTATTTTCTGTGTGGTTTGTCTTTTACCATGCCACAGGAAGTCCAACTTTTTCAGAACAGAAAAGTAACTCAGTCTCCACTGGTGCATTTGGTAAGGTCCAAGGAAAAGGACTCTGAATCTCTTATTATTGACACCTACCATTCTCAGACTGCCACCAGGTCTGCTCACCATCCCGACCACTCAGGTAGATGACATTCTCAATGTGGTGGCTCTCGTGCAGGGACGGGGAGCGCGAATCACAAAGGAAGCATTTCTCAGAGTCCTGTCAAGAGAGCCATAGTGGATTGAAAATCAACAAAAGCACCATGTAAATCCTCAGAGACAATGTTTGTTTGTTTCTTGTTTCTGTTTTTTTTTTTACAAATTCTCTTTGGTCACCAGCTATATATTTTTCAGTGATTACATTAAACCTATTTGTCTGGACAGTTGTCAGCATTTGGAAATCTTGGTTTTTAAAGGGTGATAGGTCAGTAGGATTCTACTTTAGTTACACTCTTCTTGTTTTGTATTATTATCACTTCCATTTGCTTCTTCCCATGGTTTTTGTTTTGGTAATCTGGTTATCGGGTGTAAGCTAGCATAAGTGAGAAGGAAAATGAAATAAATAATTTTAAAAGAACTCTAAATGCCATTGGTCGGGGGGCGGGGGCGGGGAATCCTCAGAGAATACCCCCCTCCCTCACTGATAGAGTTATTATCACCTATAATTAGAGGAAGAAACAAACCACACTTGGTCGACACACTTTTCTTTTGCCCAGCTGTTTCCAGGCACAGGTTTGTGCTTAAAAGTTCTGTATCCGAGTGATTTATTGTTTTTAGTTTTTGTTCCGAAGCTTTCCTTTGAAAACCCGCTCTTTAGCGTTCAACCAGAGCAAACGTCAATTTGGATTTTGCGCAGATTGCCATTTGCTCCAATTGAGCTTTAAAGAGCAGACTTCTGCAGGGGAAGTTCCAGAGCAAAAAAAGGGGGGGGCACTCAAACACAGAGCTTTAAAGTGCAGACCATGCCTGGAAAAAGTAGAGTGGATAAGCCCACTGTCTTAAAGACTAAGGACACTCCTGCAACTGTACATTTAAAAAAACATTCTACAATCATTTAAATAATGCCTTCCGCCAAAGAATCTCAGGGAATGTAGTTTTCTCCTCACAGAGCTTGAATGTATTCTAAATGTATGGCATAGGTGTGACCTGACACCCTGATGTAACCAGGCTTTGAAAATAGACTAGGTTCCGTTGGTTAAACGCTGAGCTATATTGTTAGGAGCTTCTAAGTCTTCTAGAACAGAAAACCTTTTGCTCTTTGGGCCGTTGAACATCTTCTCAGGCTCTAGACAGGGCCTGTCCACGCAAGGAGAGTCACTGGGCTTTCCTGGATAGGAAGGGCTATGAATGGCTACTGGAACATTGCCTCAAAAGTCTTTCCGCTCCCTGCAGTTAAAAAATCACAGGGTTTTCCTATTGCTGCAGCAGACCCAACACACCTTTCCTGTAACAATTCTGAAGGTACTGTACACAAACATCCCGGAAATGCAATTGTCCCTCTGGCCAGCAAGTTGACAACTCCTTTTGCATCATCAACTTCTCCCTCTCTGTTCTTTCACCCTTGGCCAACACCCATGTGGCATTACCTGCAAATGGCTGACGATGCAGTACTCCTGAGGCCCCTCCAGGCCACATGTGGATGTGGCGCTCAACCTCTGCGTCCTCCCAATGAGAAGATTCCCTGTGGCTGGGTAGCAGCTCCCCTCTGAACAGCCATGGTACAACAGGTCGGGCGATTCTGTGCCCTGAGCATCGGCTAACCGGACTGGCCAGGAAAGAAAGAAAAAGCCCGAGGCTGTTTTAGGGTCTTATGATCTGTCCACTGTCAAAAGTTCCTAAAATAGGTGTCAGGGCTGCATGTAAAAGCTGCACAGAAGGCACCACAGAAATGTCATCCTGTTTTCCTTATGGAAAGAAAAGCCAGTACAGTGGTACCTCGGGTTAAGTACTTAATTCATTCCGGAGGTCTGTTCTTAACCTGAAACTGTTCTTAACCTGAAGCACCACTTTAGCTAATGGGGCCTCCTGCTGCCGCCGCGCCGCCAGGAGCCCGATTTCTGTTCTTATCCTGAAGCAAAGTTCTTAGCCTGAAGCACTATTTCTGGGTTAGCGGAGTCTGTAACCTGAAGCGTATGTAACCTGAAGCGTTTGTAACCCGAGCTACCATTGTACATCTAACTTTTCCCATCTAAGCAAAGATCTGGAACGTGGTCTATAAAGTAATTGTCTGTGATACCTGCTGTCTCCATATGAAAAGGGGGAGTGGGAGAACCAACTCTGGGAAGGACTGATTGTCCCCCCAGATTCTCATCTCCAAACCACTCATACACTTCAGAGAATCGAAGGCTGTTTGTGGCACGCATTATGTGAAAATTCTAATCTCCCCCACCATTTTGTCTTCAAGATAATGCCCATGGCAGAATGACATGATTGTGGATCTTGAGATTAAATAGTTGAGAGCCTCTAAGCTTTCTTCTCTGTTTTTAATTTGATATTCAAACACCTCAGATGATCTCCATGAATACATTTGGGATATTTCAATAAAACTGAGCAGGCAACTAAGCCCTTAGATTAGGAACACAATTCAAGAGCTCGCAGCACAGAGCAAGTTTATAATAAGATCAGGAGAACTACTGGGCATCATATTCTTTCTTTTTCTAAAGTATTTTTTATTGAGTTTGATCCGTATAACCTAAATATTAAAAAAGAACTTCATGAGACAAAAACATGAAAACTAAACCAAACCAAACTAAGGCTGGCATGGGATGTTACTATTTTTTTTAAAAAAGTTAAAGTTTGTTTATCATTATTAAGTAGAGAGAATAATGGGCATCCTATTATTGATCCTAGGTGCAAAAGGAGTCCTTTACCTTTACCTTTTTATACAGTGGTACCTCGGGTTACATACGCTTCAGGTTACACACTTCGCTAACCTAGAAATAGTGCTTCAGGTTAAGAACTTTGCTTCAGGATAAGAACAGAAATCGGGCTCCGGTGGCGCGGCAGCAGCAGGAGGCCCCATTAGCTAAAGTGGTGCTTCAGATTAAGAACAGTTTCAGGTTAAGTATGGAACGAATTAAGTACTTAACCTGAGGTACCACTGTACTGCTTTAACATTTATGGCTTCCCCCTAAAAAAATCCTGGGCTCTGTATTTTAGTTGAGGGTGCTGAGGTACAGTTCCAGGGTTCTTTAGGGGAAGCAATGGGTATTATAGTGGCATAATGGTATGGTATGTTGTGGATGCGTCCTAGCTCTCATCCCAAATATTACATTTCAGAAACAAGTTGCGAGAAAGATGTGGCACCTGTTCATACCATCCTCTTGTGAGGTGTGTGTGTGTGTGTGTGTGTAAACACTGTAACACTGCACCCCGAGGACCTGACCTAAATCTGTCATGGAAGCTTGCGAGTGGTCCTTCCACCTTTTGATGGTACCCCCCTTTTGTTGCTCACCCAATCGCATGAAGCAGCACTTGAGACTGGTGAAATAAGAACCCTTCCCTTCCTTGCTACACCTTCTCCTCCTCAGCGTCAGCAGAAAGCGTCCGTCACATGCTGAAGCTTTTAATACCAGAGCACAAAGGGTGCTTGTTAGTACTGGCAGAACACGGGGCTGACCTGCCTACGACCCTGTCAGTCTTCGGATCAGAAAGTGTGGGGGGGGGGGGAAGAGGAGAGAAGGTCTGCATGTGCCAGGATCCTAGCGCTGATGATCGCGTCAGGAGGACTACTGTTAAGGAGAAAGCGGAAGCAGGCTACGAGTCCCTGATCCGGTCCAAGAGCTACAGCTCTCACAGCGACCGCTGGCGTCTCCTGCGAACGGTCTTGGGAGCAAAGAACAAAACTAGGTTCGCGAAGAAGCTGGATAAATGGATGCTACGATTGCACTTGCATTCAGTGGGCCGGCCCTACCATTAGGCAGAGCAAGGGATGTGGGATGGGCGGCGGCAGTGCACACTCCCCCTTCAACATTTTCCTTGAGACCCCTAAGCTAGCCTAGGTAAAGGTAAAGGGACCCCTGACCATTAGGTCCAGTCGTGACCGACTGTGGGGTTGTGGCGCTCATCTCGCTTTATTGGCCGAGGGAGCCGGCGTACAGCTTCTGGGTCATGTGGCCAGCATGACTAAGCCGCTTCTGGCGAACCAGAGCAGTGCACGGAAACGCCGTTTACCTTCCCGCCGGAGCGGTACCTATTTATCTACTTGCACTTTGACGTGCTTTTGAACTGCTAGGTTGGCAGGAGCAGGGACTGAGCAACGGGAGCTCACCCCGTCGCAGGGATTCGAACCGCCAACCTTCTGATCGGAAAGTCCTAGACTCTGTGGTTTAACCCACAGCGCCACCTGCGTCCCTAGCTAGCCTGCCCGGTGCCAATTTTGCTGCCTGCTGCCTCAGGTGTGGGGGAAGCTGTTGTTCTTTTACCAGTGTTGAAGGAAGCTTCAATTACCAGTCTGACCTGTGTGTGTGTGCTGTATGTCCTTCCTTCAGGCACCAAAATGTCTCGGGCCAGCTTTGGTCATGTGTAAAGCAGTCCCCCAAGCCAGAGGAGCTCTGGAGGACAGGCCTTTGCCCATCCCATGTCAACAAACATGGAGGGTAAGACCACCCATGGCCACCCGCCAAAATGGCCACTAGCCATAGACATCTGGTTTGCCGCTGTGATATCAGGATACCAGGTGAGGTGGGCCTTTGGCCTGACCCCGCAGGCCTCTCCTTATGTTTATATTCTCATGCACACGTTCCAGCAGGGTGCGGCTGCCCTCCGCATGCTGCATATCCGGTTCAGTCCAGCAAGCGCTGCCCCTTCTCCTACCCACAACTCCTGCCAATGATTAACCACAAAATATGGCTGTCCAGCCAAAGGCATGTCCTGGAAGCATTCCAAAGCAGCCTCACCTGGGCACACCGTGTAGTTTATTTCTTTAAAAAGACACAAGGTGTATGTGTGTGTCTGCCGGGGTGTGTTTCAAGACTGCCTGCAAGCCACACTTTCTGCTGTCGAATGCCTTTCTGCTGGTTCATAGATATGTGTAAATATTAAGCAGGGGAGATTTCTGCTGATAACGACGCTGATGTGAAACGTGTCTCCCGTTTCGTTTCTGCACATGAACTTCAGTGCTGAACAGCTTAGTAAAAAACGTTGGCCACCATGGAGCTAGCTGTGACTAAGGAGGGGAAGGCACTCTGCACATGTTCAATTGCTGCATTTTCAGTTTATTGCTTTACATGTCCCAGAGTGAAACTCTGATAATGACAGCAAATCTTGGGACTAAACGGAGTATCTTGTTCTTCTGAGCTGCTCTTGAGTGTTATAGATAAACGAATATTACTGAAGAATACCTCATCATAAGGTCCTAGACTAGAGAGATATTGGATTGTGAGATAAGGTGGGAGATGATAGATAGATAGATAGATAGATAGATAGATGATAGATAGATGATAGATAGATGATAAATGGATAGATATACCGTATTTTTCGCTCTATAAGACGCACCAGACCACAAGACGCACCTAGTTTTTGGAGGAGGAAAACAAGAAAAAAAATATTCTGAATCTCAGAAGCCAGAACAGCAAGAGGGATCGCTGCGCAGTAAGAACAGCAATCCCTCTTGCTGTTCTGGCTTCTGGGATAGCTGTGCAGCCTGCATTCGCTCCATAAGACGCACACACATTTCCCCTTACTTTTGGGGAGGGAAAAAGTGAGTCTTATAGACCAAAAAATACGGTAGATAGCTAGCTAGCTAGATAGATAGATGATAGATATAGATAGATGATAGAGATAGATAGATAGATAGACAGATAGAGAGATGAGAGATAGATAGATAGATAGATGAAGAAGAGTTTGGATTTGATATCCTGCTTTATCACTACCCTAAGGAGTCTCCAAGCGGCTAACATTCTCCTTTCCCTTCCTCCCCCACAACAAACACTCTGTGAGGTGAGTGAGGCTGAGATACTTCAGAGAAGTGTGACTGGCCCAAGGTCACCCAGCAGCTGCATGTGGAGGAGCGGGGACGCGAACCCAGTTCACCAGATTATGAGTCTACCGCTCTTAACCACTACACCACACTGGCACCACACTGATAGATAGATAGATAGATAGATAGATAGATGATCAAGGAAGCTTGTAGAAGGGCATGAGTTCAGGTACTACCAGCATGACTTTGCCCTGCAACATAGAAAGCAATTGAAAATAATTTGCTTCAACACATGCAGAGTGCCTCTGCCACATGTTAACCACAGTCTAACACCATGCATCTGGGATCATGAATAGGGCTTTAAGGAAGGTTCGAACCCAAGCTTTTTTGGAAATTAGTCATTGATCAATAGGAGTTATACCACCATCACTTGCGCATGCACTGGCTTTTGGGAATATTTCTGGGCACAGGTCGCCACAGGGAGGTGTTGAGCGGAGACTGCAGAAAGTATCTTTTGTTGCCGAGCTGGTGCAGGTTCGGCCTTGCCTTGTTCCTACCAGTCCCTGATGTGTCTCGTTCAGGATGGGCCTTCCGGCATGACTTGTGCACAGCACGCGCCTAGGCATGCTGCCACACGCAGGCCCTCACCAAACACTGGCAGAGAATATACACACGCCAGTCACAGTCAGTCAAGAAAGCCTATATGGCACATGAGAAACTTGGTGTCACTACAGAATAAGCACACCCTGGCAGGGGTGCCAACTTGAATAAAATATTTTTGGGGGGGAGGGCAAGTAAACAGTGTTCGAAACTCCCATTGTTCCAGGCGCATTTTGCAACAGGGAATTTCATTAGCACGAGCGGTTTCTGAGCCCTGGGCGCGGTACCGCACCTAAGATTTCAGATTAAAACTGCAGAGGGGAAGGAAAGGAGGACCTTTTTCTGCCTCCCCACTTCCAGCTACTCTCTGAAGACTGGAGAAAAGACCCTCTTAAGAATATTAGGGGGTGGGGTGGACAGGGGAAGGACTAGACCACGTGAAAAATGAAGACAATGTTTTAGCTGCAGTTCATTCATTTCCAGCTTCGTATTCTTGTTATACAGTGGTACCTCTGGATGCGAACGGGATCCGTTCCGGAGGCCCATTCGCAACATCAAAAAGAGCGCAACCCACAGCGGCGTGTCTGCGCATGTGCGGGTTGTGATTCGTTGCTTCCACGCATGCGCGTGACGTCATTTTGCACTTCTGTGCATGCACAAGCGGCGAAACCCGGAAGTAACCCTTTCCAGTACTTCCGGGTCGCCGTGGGACGTAACCTGAAAGCACGTAACATGAAGCGGACGTAACATGAGGTATGACTGTATATTTAAAAAGCACACCTAGCCTTTCCACTGTTGCGCCCATAACCTAGGTTTAAGGAGCCACCTCTAGGATCTCAGGTAAACGTCTTTCTCATCACCTGCTACCTGGTTGGTCTAACTTACGAGATGCCAAGCTTTGAACCTAGGACCTTCCACATGCAAAACAGGTGGAATCCTGGAATCTTAGAACTCCAGCACTGGAAGGGACCACAATGGTCATCTAGTCAAAGCCCCCAGCAATGCAAGAAACTTTTGCCCAACATGGGGCTCAAACCCACAATCCTGAGTTTCATGCTCTACCGACTGAGCTATCCCAGCTGGCTCAGAGCACACCATGCATTTAAAACACATCCATCACAGGTTTAGAACACAGAACTTCCCCCAAAGAATATCAGGAACTGTGACCTCCTTGTAGTTCCCAGCACCCGTAACAATCTACAGTTCCTAAGATTCTTTTGTGTTACAAACCTAGGGTCCCCCAGGGTCCTGCAGGTGCGCAGAATTCAGGATTGTAGCGCTGCAACGGAAGGAGAAATTGCCCCAGCAAAAACAAAACCTTCTTTATAGGCAGATAAGGAGCATGGGAAAGCCCTTTACAGTCATACCTCATGTTACGTCCGCTTCATGTTACGTCCTTTCAGGTTACGTCCCGCGGCAACCCGGAAGTACCAGAAAATGGTTACTTTCGGGTTTCGCCGCTCGCGCATGCGCAGAGGGGCAAAATGACATCACGCACATGCGCAGAAGCGGCGAATCGCAACCCGTGCGTGCGCAGACAAGCCGCTGCAGGTTGCACTCATTTCATGTTGCGAACGGGCCTCCGGAACAGATCCTGTTCGCAACCAGAGGTACTACTGTATTTGGAAATGTGGTACTCTTGTTCAGTATGTAGTCAATGGAACTGAAACCACCTTCAGATTAGCAGGCAACCGCATGTAAAGAGACTGAGGGCTTGCCCACACTTCCGCTTGTCCCGCTGCTCTCCTCCGGAAAAGCTGATCTTTACTGCCAAATCGCAACAAATATCCATTTGGTTTTCTGCGGAATGGCTTTTGTTCTGATTCAGTGGCAAAGAGAGGGTTTTCCTGGTGAAAGGTGGTGCGGCAAATGGAAAACCACTCAGACCCGTGCTTTCCAGGCAAGGGCCAAAGCAGAACTGTGGACAAGCTGTTACACACCCAGGAATAACAACAACAACAACAACAACAACAACAACAACAACCATCCCCACAGGGATGTGTCCCAAGTCTGAGCACTTACCCCACAGAAGCAAGTAGAGAAGCAATGCCATGGGCAGCATGGGAAGTTTCAACCTGAAGAGAGAAAAAAGAAAACAGGTAGCTCAACAGGGTTGTCCCCTTTCTGCCTCCCTCAAAAAACATTGTGGATATATTACATACTAGTGGGAAGGAGCTCTGAAGGGCTAGGGCTTCATTCGTGAGGGGGAAATATCAGGCGTACAAATGGCTTGAGCAGGGGTAGGCAACCTAAGGCCCAGGGGCCAGATGCGGCCCAATCACCTTCTCAATCCGGCCTGCGGACGGTCCAGGAATCAGCGTGTTTTTACATGAGCAGAATGTGTCCTTTTATTTAAAATGCATCTCTAGGTTATTTGTGAGGCCTGCCTGGTGTTTTTACATGAGTAGAATGTATGCTTTTATTTAAAATGCATCTCTGAGTTACTTGTGGGGCATAGGAATTTGCTCATATTTTTTTTCAAAATATAGTCCAGCCCCCCACATGGTCTGAGGGACAGTGGTCCGGCCCACGGCTGAAAAAGGTTGCTGACCTTTGGGCTTGAATATAGGATGGGTGGGGTTAGGGTATGAGGCACAGAGCCCAGAAGCAGTCCTTCCCCCAAGCTGGTTCCCCTCCAGATGTTTGGAAGAACATCATCCCCAGTACAGGCAGCGTTTGGGGAAGATAGGTGCTGTAGTGTCCAAAACTTCTGAAGGGCACCAACTGGGCTAAGGGTGGCCCAGAGAAATATCTTCTAGAAGGCCTTGAGGCCTGATCCGGCGGGGGGGGGGGGAATCTGCCAATCTGGGCCCCATCTGCACTGTAAATCTAATGCAGTATCATACCGCTTTAAACAGTCATGGCTTCCCCCACAAAGAATTCTGGGAACTGTGGTTCGTTAAGGGCACTGTTGAGAGTTATTGGGAGACCCCCCCCTTCCCCTCAGAAAGCAACCATTCTCAAAGTGGCTTAAACGGTCAATCCCTCTTCCCAGGGAATTATTGTTTATGTGAGAGGAATGTTTAGGGAAGCTTTTAATGTTTGATGCATTACTGTATTTTAATATTTTGTTGGAAGCCGCCCAGAGTGGCTGGGGAAGCCCAGCCAGATGGGCGGGGTATAAATAAATTATTATTATTATTATTATTATTATTATTATTATTATTATTATTATGGGGGTCTCCTAACAAACCCTCAACATCCTTAGAATTCCCAGGATTCTTTGGGGGAAGTCATGACTACTTAAAGTGATGTCATGGTGCTTTAAATGTGTGGTGCAGATGGGCGCCATGTTTTTGGGTGGTTGTTTCCTTAACCCGCCTCCCCCCCCAAAGTTCAGACTAATTCACTGCTGGTCCACACGTGATTTTAAAATCTGTATGGATTTACATAAAGACACCTGCAAATTGTGTCATGTGGGCTTGTTTGTTTGTGCCCTCTGGGGAACAAATTCAGCAGGAATTTTACGTGTGAGAGGTAGAAGAAGAATTTGCAAGGCTGGGCATAAGCGGAAGTGGTCAAAGGAAAAGGCGGTTGTGTGTCCAAATGTTGAGGGAAGAGAAATCACATGAGAAGAAGGTTGGATCATGAGGAGGCAACCGAAGAGTAAGGCCGCATACGCAGCATACATTTAAAGCACCAAGAATCCCGGGAACTGTAGTTTGTTAGAGGCGCTGGGGACCGTAGCTCTGTGATAAACCACCGTTCTCAGGAGGGGAAAGCCATGTGCTTTGAATGTATGACGTATACACAGTTGTGAGGACTTAAAGGGTTTTTTTGGGAGGATGGGGGCAGCTGCAAGTTGTCCCTCTAAACCTGTGGTTCCCAACATGGGGCACATGCCCCACAGTGGGCAGTTTGATTTTTAAGGGGGGTAATTCGAGAATGAGTTATTAACAGTGAATGGCCTTTTAGGCTTCCTCCACGTGAATAGGAGTTCACTTTTTGAATAACAAGAATTATACGTCACGGGGAGGGGGGGCACCAGGATTTTAGAGATGCTTGGGAGGGGCATGGCCAAAGAAAAGGTTAGGAACCGCTGCTCTAGACACAGACCCCGCCACTTCCACCTCCAAAATTCCCTGCAGCTTGTGGAAAAAAAACACTCAGGAACTCCCCGACACCAAACTCTACATAG